>NC_069499.1:667123586-668596086 GCF_027579735.1 Bombina bombina
TTGGGTCTCAGCAAAGCAGATACCTGGGACTGTATAGGGGTTAAATGTAAAAACGGCTCCGGTTCCGTTATTTTAAGGGTTAAAGCTTTCAAATTTGGTGTGCAATACTTTTAAGGCTTTAAGACACTGTGGTGAAATTTTGGTGAACTTTGAACAATTGCTTCATGCTTTTTCGCATATTCAGTAATAAAGTGTGTTCTGTTTAAAATTTAAAGTGACAGTAACGGTTTTATTTTAAAACGTTTTTTGTGCTTTGTTGACAAGTTTAAGCCTGTTTAACATGTCTGAACCATCAGATAAGCGATGTTCTATATGTATGAAAGCCAATGTGTCTCCCCATTTAAATATATGTGATAATTGTGACATAGTGTCCAAACAAAGTAGGGACAATGATGCCACAGATAATAATAGTGCCCAAGATGATTCTTCAGATGAGGGGAGTAAGCATGGTACTGCATCATCCCCTTCTGTGTCTACACCAGTTTTGCCCACACAAGAGGCCCCTAGTACATCTAGTGCGCCAATACTTATTACCATGCAACAATTAACGGCTGTTATGGATAATTCTATTGCAAATATTTTATCTAAAATGCCTACTTATCAGAGAAAGCGCGATTGCTCTGTTTTAAACACTGAAGAGCAAGAGGACGCTGATGATAACGTTTCTGACATACCCTCACACCAATCTGAAGGGGCCAGGAGGGAGGTTTTGTCTGAGGGAGAAATTTCAGATTCAGGAAAAATTTCTCAACAAGCTGAACCTGATGTTGTAACATTTAAATTTAAATTAGAACATCTCCGCGCACTGCTTAAGGAGGTATTATCTACTCTGGATGATTGTGACAATTTGGTCATTCCAGAGAAATTATGTAAAATGGACAAGTTCCTAGAGGTTCCGGTGCCCCCCGATGTTTTTCCTATACCCAAGCGGGTGGCGGACATAGTAAATAAGGAATGGGAAAGGCCCGGCATACCTTTTGTTCCTCCCCCTATATTTAAGAAATTATTTCCTATAGTCGACCCCAGAAAGGACTTATGGCAGACAGTCCCTAAGGTCGAGGGGGCGGTCTCTACTCTAAACAAACACACTACTATTCCCATAGAAGATAGTTGTGCTTTCAAAGATCCTATGGATAAAAAATTAGAGGGTTTGCTTAAAAAGATGTTTGTTCAGCAAGGTTACCTTCTACAACCAATTTCATGCATTGTTCCTGTCACTACGGCAGCGTGTTTCTGGTTCGAAGAACTAGAAAAGTCGCTCAATAAAGAATCTTCGTATGAGGAGGTTATGGACAGAGTTCAAGCACTTAAATTGGCTAACTCTTTTATTCTAGATGCCGCTTTGCAATTAGCTAGATTAGCGGCGAAAAATTCAGGGTTTGCTATCGTGGCGCGCAGAGCGCTTTGGCTAAAGTCTTGGTCAGCGGATGTGTCTTCCAAGACAAAATTGCTTAACATCCCTTTCAAGGGCAAAACACTGTTTGGTCCTGATTTGAAAGAGATTATTTCAGACATCACCGGGAGAAAGGGCCACGCCCTTCCTCAGGATAGGTCTTTTAAGACTAGAAATAAGCCTAATTTTCGTCCCTTTCGCAGAAACGGACCAGCCTCTACTTCTACATCCTCTAAGCAAGAGGGTAATACTTCTCAACCCAAACCAGCCTGGAGACCGATGCAAGGCTGGAACAAGGGTAAGCAGGCCAAGAAGCCTGCCACTGCTACCAAAACAGCATGAAGGGATGGCCCCCGATCCGGGACCGGATCTGGTGGGGGGCAGACTTTCTCTCTTTGCTCAGGCCTGGGCAAGAGATGTTCAGGATCCTTGGGCACTAGAAATAGTTTCTCAAGGTTATCTCCTGGAATTCAAGGAACTACCCCCAAGGGGAAGGTTCCACAGGTCTCAATTATCTTCAAACCAAATAAAAAGACAGGCATTCTTACATTGTGTAGAAGACCTGTTAAAGATGGGAGTAATTCATCCAGTTCCAATAGGAGAACAAGGGATGGGGTTTTACTCCAACCTGTTCATAGTTCCCAAAAAATAGGGAACATTCAGACCAATTTTAGATCTCAAGATCCTAAACAAATTTCTCAGGGTTCCATCGTTCAAAATGGAAACCATTCGAACGATCCTTCCTACCATCCAGGAAGGTCAATTTATGACCACGGTGGATTTAAAGGATGCGTACCTACATATTCCTATTCACAAGGAACATCATCAGTTCCTAAGGTTCGCTTTTCTGGACAAGCATTACCAGTTTGTGGCACTTCCATTCGGATTAGCCACTGCTCCGAGAATTTTCACAAAGGTACTAGGGTCCCTTCTAGCGGTTCTAAGACCAAGGGGCATTGCAGTAGTACCGTACTTGGACGACATCCTGATTCAAGCGTCGTCTCTGTCAAAAGCAAAGGCTCATACGGACATCGTCCTAGCCTTTCTCAGATCTCACGGATGGAAAGTGAACATAGAAAAAAGTTCTCTTTCCCCGTCAACAAGAGTTCCCTTCTTGGGAACAATAAAGGCCAAATTCATAAGGTTTCAATCAGACAACATGACGACAGTTGCATATATCAACCATCAGGGGGGAACAAAGAGTTCCCTGGCGATGGAGGAAGTGACCAAGATAATTCAATGGGTGGAGGATCACTCCTGTCACTTGTCTGCAATCCACATCCCAGGAGTGGAAAATTGGGAAGCGGATTTTCTGAGTCGTCAGACATTCCATCCGGGGGAGTGGGAACTCCATCCGGAAATCTTTGCCCAAGTAACTCGATTATGGGGCATTCCAGACATGGATCTGATGGCCTCTCGTCAGAACTTCAAGGATCCTTGTTACGGGTCCAGATCCAGGGATCCCAAGGCGACTCTAGTAGATGCACTAGTAGCACCTTGGACCTTCAACCTAGCTTATGTATTCCCACCGTTTCCTCTCATTCCCAGGCTGGTAGCCAGGATCAATCAGGAGAGGGCTTCGGTGATCTTGATAGCTCCTGCGTGGCCACGCAGGACTTGGTATGCAGACCTGGTGAATATGTCATCGGCTCCACCATGGAAGCTACCTTTGAGACAGGACCTTCTTGTTCAAGGTCCATTCGAACATCCGAATCTGGTTTCCCTCCAACTGACTGCTTGGAGATTGAACGCTTGATTTTATCAAAGCGTGGGTTTTCAGATTCTGTAATAGATACTCTGATTCAGGCTAGAAAGCCTGTAACTAGAAAAATTTACCATAAGATATGGAAAAAATATATCTGTTGGTGTGAATCTAAAGGATTCCCATGGAACAAGATAAAAATTCCTAAGATTCTATCCTTTCTACAAGAAGGTTTGGAGAAAGGATTATCTGCAAGTTCTCTGAAGGGACAGATCTCTGCGTTATCTGTTTTACTTCACAAAAGGCTGGCAGCTGTGCCAGACGTTCAAGCGTTTGTTCAGGCTCTGGTTAGAATCAAGCCTGTTTACAGACCTTTGACTCCTCCCTGGAGTCTTAATCTAGTTCTTTCAGTTCTTCAAGGGGTTCCGTTTGAACCCTTACATTCCATAGATATTAAGTTATTATCTTGGAAAGTTTTGTTTTTGGTTGCAATTTCTTCTGCTAGAAGAGTTTCTGAGTTATCTGCTCTGCAGTGTTCTCCGCCCTATCTGGTGTTCCATGCAGATAAGGTGGTTTTGCGTACTAAGCCTGGTTCTTCTCTCGAAAGTTGTTTCCAACAAGAATATTAACCAGGAGATAGTTGTACCTTCTTTGTGTCCGAATCCAGTTTCAAAGAAGGAACGTTTGTTACACAATTTGGACGTAGTCCGTGCTCTAAAATTCTATTTAGAGGCCACTAAAGATTTCAGACAAACATCTTCTTTGTTTGTCGTTTACTCTGGTAAAAGGAGAGGTCAAAAGGCAACTTCTACCTCTCTTTCTTTTTGGCTTAAAAGCATTATCCGATTGGCTTATGAGACTGCCGGACGGCAGCCTCCTGAAAGAATCACAGCTCATTCCACTAGGGCTGTGGCTTCCACATGGGCCTTCAAGAACGAGGCTTCTGTTGATCAGATATGTAAGGCAGCGACTTGGTCTTCACTGCACACTTTTGCCAAATTTTACAAATTTGATACTTTTGCTTCTTCAGAGGCTATTTTTGGGAGAAAGGTTTTGCAAGCCGTGGTGCCTTCCATTTAGGTGACCTGATTTGCTCCCTCCCTTCATCCGTGTCCTAAAGCTTTGGTATTGGTTCCCACAAGTAAGGATGACGCCGTGGACCGGACACACCTATGTTGGAGAAAACAGAATTTATGCTTACCTGATAAATTACTTTCTCCAACGGTGTGTCCGGTCCACGGCCCGCCCTGGTTTTTTAATCAGGTCTGATGAATTATTTTCTCTAACTACAGTCACCACGGTATCATATGGTTTCTCCTATGCATATTTCCTCCTGTACGTCGGTCGAATGACTGGGGTAGGCGGAGCCTAGGAGGGATCATGTGACCAGCTTTGCTGGGCTCTTTGCCATTTCCTGTTGGGGAAGAGAATATCCCACAAGTAAGGATGACGCCGTGGACCGGACACACCGTTGGAGAAAGTAATTTATCAGGTAAGCATAAATTCTGTTTGTCACGCGCTCCGACGCGCAGTACATTTTGGCTCAGTAGGCAACAGGCATGAGCTCCGGTTAGGCCTTAAATTTATGCTCTAATGACCAGATCGTGGTAGAGTCGTTTTCAAGTACTTTAAGGGCAGGTAGGCGCCACAGAGGTGCAGGGGTCATTTTGTTGAATAAATTGTATTTTTTCACTCTAAATGTCCTGATAAGGTTATTTTTGCCTTTTGCTCTTAGGTGCAATAATTTTTGGGCACATTAAATGTGTTTCTAATCGGTTTTTCGTTATTTAGCTTTTATAGCAGTTTTGGAAAAATTGTATACTTTTTTATTTTTTAAAGGCGCAGTACATTTTTTGTAAAAATTGTTCAAAGTGTTTAACAACTTTTAAGATTATTGTTAGTCTGTTCAACATGTCTGACATTAAGGATACTAATTGTTCTATGTGTTTAGAAGCCATTGTGGAACCCCCACTTACGTTGTGTACCTCTTTTACTGAAAGGGCCTTACAATGTAAGAAGCATATTTTAAGTAAAGAGAGTATGCTCTCTCTCTCCCCCCTCTCTCTCTCTCTCTCTCTCTCTCTCTCTCTCTCCCCTCTCTCTCTCTCTCTCTCTCTCCCCCTCTCTCTCTCTCTCTCCCCCCCTCTCTCTCTCTCTCTCCCCTCTCTCTCTCTCCCCTCTCTCTCCCCTCTCTCTCTCCCCTCTCTCTCTCTCTCTCTCTCTCTCTTCTCTCTCTCTCCCCCCCCTCTCTCTCTCTCTCTCTCTCTCTCTCCCCTCTCTCTCTCTCCCCTCTCTCTCTCTCCCCTCTCTCTCTCTCCCCTCTCTCTCTCTCCCCTCTCTCCCCTCTCTCTCTCTCCCCTCTCTCTCTCTCTCTCTCTCCTCTCTCTCTCTCTCTCTCTCTCTCTCCCCCTCTCCCTCTCTCTCCCCCCTCTCTCTCTCTCCCCCCTCTCTCTCTCTCCCCTCTCTCTCTCTCTCTCTCTCTCTCCTGTATATAGCAGATTTGTTCTTAAGACGTCCCAGAGTTTACCGCCCCTACATGCAGTGCCCTGCGCTTTCTCTCCAGCTCCCGCTGGAAGTTGAAAGTTTAAAGAGTCCTACTCCTTCTAAGGCCTTTGCTGGTTAGCACTGTTGACATTAGCCAGTCTATGCACAAAGTCCCACAAAAATTTTATGGACCACAGGCAGTGCCCTGCGGTTCCTTTCACGCTCCACCCAGAGTTACTCTGTATTTCTTTTACAAAGATATGACGAGTCCACGGATTTCATCCTTACTTGTGGGATATTAACCTCCTGCTAACAGGAAGTGGCAAAGAGCACCACAGCAGAGCTGTATATATATATAGCCCCTCCCTTCCCCTCCACCCTTAGTCATTCTCTTTGCCTGTGTTTTACTAGGAAGAGATAAAGTGAGGTGTTAGATTTAGTTCCTTCAATCAAGAAGTTTTTTATTTTCAAATGGTACCGGTGTGTACTATTTTCCTCAGGGGGACATAGAAGAAGTTTTCTGCCCTGAGGTTGATGATCTTAGCAGACGTAACTAAGATCCACATTGGTTCCCACAGAGTTCTGAAGGTAGTGTAAGAAATCTTCAGAGTGGAGAACAGCTGCATGCTATAAGCATTGAGGTATGTTCAGTCTTTTTTTTTTCTGAGGAGACCTGTTATATCAGAATGGCTGACATGTTATTCTTTGCTATAAAAGGGGTTAAAGTGGACCTGGCTTTAAAGGAAAAGGGTGTTACTTTAAATCCTTTATTTAAACGTTTTTTTGTGACATATTGGGTGTTTGTAAAGGACACTGGGAGAGGCAGCTTGTTATTTTATTTTGTTTTATAAAGGGCTGCAGCATTATGAGGTTGTTTTTTAGGGGGACCACTTGGTGTTTTATCCTAACCGCTTCCTATACGGTATTATGGATTCGTTTGTGATCACCCTTAATGGGCGGGGACTATTTTCACGCGCTCCGACGCGCAGTACATTTTGGCTCAGTAGGCAACAGGCATGAGCTCCGGTTAGGCCTTAAATTTATGCTCTAATGACCAGATCGTGGTAGAGTCGTTTTCAAGTACTTTAAGGGCAGGTAGGCGCCACAGAGATGCAGGGGTCATTTTGTTGAATAAATTGTATTTTTTCACTCTAAATGTCCTGATAAGGTTATTTTTGCCTTTTGCTCTTAGGTGCAATAATTTTTGGGCACATTAAATGTGTTTCTAATCGGTTTTTCGTTATTTAGCTTTTATAGCAGTTTTGGAAAAATTGTATACTTTTTTATTTTTTAAAGGCGCAGTACATTTTTTGTAAAAATTGTTCAAAGTGTTTAACAACTTTTAAGATTATTGTTAGTCTGTTCAACATGTCTGACATTGAGGATACTAATTGTTCTATGTGTTTAGAAGCCATTGTGGAACCCCCACTTACGTTGTGTACCTCTTTTACTGAAAGGGCCTTACAATGTAAGAAGCATATTTTAAGTAAAGAGAGTATGCTCTCTCTCTCTCTCCCCCCCCTCTCTCTCTCTCCCCCCTCTCTCTCTCTCTCTCTCCCCTCTCTCTCTCTCTCTCTCTCTCCCCTCTCTCTCTCTCTCCCCCCTCTCTCTCTCTCTCCCCTCTCTCTCTCTCCCCCCTCTCTCTCTCCCCCCTCTCTCTCTCTCTCCCCTCTCTCTCTCTCCTCTCTCTCTCTCTCTCTCTCCCCTCTCTCTCTCTCCCCTCTCTCTCTCTCCTCTCTCTCTCTCTCTCTCTCTCTCTCTCTCTCTCTCCCCCCCCCTCTCTCTCTCCCCCCCCTCTCTCTCTCTCCCCCCTCTCTCTCTCCCCCCTCTCTCTCTCCCCCCTCTCTCTCTCTCCCCTCTCTCTCTCTCCCCTCTCTCTCTCTCTCTCTCCTGTATATAGCAGATTTGTTCTTAAGACGTCCCAGAGTTTACCGCCCCTACATGCAGTGCCCTGCGCTTTCTCTCCAGCTCCCGCTGGAAGTTGAAAGTTTAAAGAGTCCTACTCCTTCTAAGGCCTTTGCTGGTTAGCACTGTTGACATTAGCCAGTCTATGCACAAAGTCCCACAAAAATTTTATGGACCACAGTCAGTGCCCTGCGGTTCCTTTCACGCTCCACCCAGAGTTACTCTGTATTTCTTTTACAAAGATATGACGAGTCCACGGATTTCATCCTTACTTGTGGGATATTAACCTCCTGCTAACAGGAAGTGGCAAAGAGCACCACAGCAGAGCTGTATATATATATATAGCCCCTCCCTTCCCCTCCACCCTTAGTCATTCTCTTTGCCTGTGTTTTACTAGGAAGAGATAAAGTGAGGTGTTAGATTTAGTTCCTTCAATCAAGAAGTTTTTTATTTTCAAATGGTACCGGTGTGTACTATTTTCCTCAGGGGGACATAGAAGAAGTTTTCTGCCCTGAGGTTGATGATCTTAGCAGACGTAACTAAGATCCACATTGGTTCCCACAGAGTTCTGAAGGTAGTGTAAGAAATCTTCAGAGTGGAGAACAGCTGCATGCTATAAGCATTGAGGTATGTTCAGTCTTTTTTTTTTCTGAGGAGACCTGTTATATCAGAATGGCTGACATGTTATTCTTTGCTATAAAAGGGGTTAAAGTGGACCTGGCTTTAAAGGAAAAGGGTGTTACTTTAAATCCTTTATTTAAACGTTTTTTTGTGACATATTGGGTGTTTGTAAAGGACACTGGGAGAGGCAGCTTGTTATTTTATTTTGTTTTATAAAGGGCTGCAGCATTATGAGGTTGTTTTTTAGGGGGACCACTTGGTGTTTTATCCTAACCGCTTCCTATACGGTATTATGGATTCGTTTGTGATCACCCTTAATGGGCGGGGACTATTTTCACGCGCTCCGACGCGCAGTACATTTTGGCTCAGTAGGCAACAGGCATGAGCTCCGGTTAGGCCTTAAATTTATGCTCTAATGACCAGATCGTGGTAGAGTCGTTTTCAAGTACTTTAAGGGCAGGTAGGCGCCACAGAGATGCAGGGGTCATTTTGTTGAATAAATTGTATTTTTTCACTCTAAATGTCCTGATAAGGTTATTTCTTTCATGTAATTAGCAAGAGTCCATGAGCTAGTGACGTATGGGATATACATTCCTACCAGGAGGGGCAAAGTTTCCCAAACCTCAAAATGCCTACAAATACACCCCTCACCACACCCACAATTTAGTTTTACAAACTTTGCCTCCGATGGAGGTGGTGAAGTAAGTTTGTGCTAGATTCTACGTTGATATGCGCTCCGCAGCAAGTTGGAGCCCGGTTTTCCTCTCAGCGTGCAGTGAATGTCAGAGGGATGTGAGGAGTATTGCCTATTTGAATGCAGTGATCTCCTTCTAAGGGGTCTATTTCATAGGTTCTCTGTTATCGGTCGTAGAGATTCATCTCTTACCTCCCTTTTCAGATCGACGATATACTCTTATATATACCATTACCTCTGCTGATTCTCGTTTCAGTACTGGTTTGGCTATCTACTATATGTAGATGAGTGTCCTGGGGTAAGTAAATCTTATTTTTTGTGACACTCCTAGCTATGGTTGGGCACTTTGTTTATAAAGTTCTAAATATATGTATTCAAACATTTATTTGCCTTGACTCAGAATGTTCAACTTTCCTTATTTTTCAGACAGTCAGTTTCATATTTGGGATAATGCATTTTAATTTAACATTTTTCTTACCTTAAATTTGACTTTTTCCCTGTGGGCTGTTAGGCTCGCGGGGGCTGAAAATGCTTAATTTTATTGCGTCATTCTTGGCGCTGACTTTTTTGGCGCAAAAATTCTATTTCCGTTTCCGGCGTCATACGTGTCGCCGGAAGTTGCATTACTTTTTTGACGTTATTTTGCGCCAAAAATGTCGGCGTTCCGGATGTGGCGTCATTTTTGGCGCCAAAAAGCATTTAGGCGCCAAATAATGTGGGCGTCTTATTTGGCGCGAAAAAATATGGGCGTCACTCTTGTCTCCACATTATTTAAGTCTCATTTTTTATTGCTTCTGGTTGCTAGAAGCTTGTTCTTTGGCATTTTTTCCCATTCCTGAAACTGTCATTTAAGGAATTTGATCAATTTTGCTTTATATATATGTTGTTTTTTCTCTTACATATTGCAAGATGTCTCACGTTGCATCTGAGTCAGAAGATACTACAGGAAAATCGCTGTCAAGTGCTGAATCTACCAAAGCTAAGTGTATCTGCTGTAAACTTTTGGTAGCTATTTCTCCAGCTGTTGTTTGTATTGATTGTCATGACAAACTTGTTAAAGCAGATAATATTTCCTTTAGTAAAGTACCATTGCCTGTTGCAGTTCCTTCAACATCTAAGGTGCAGAATGTTCCTGATAATATAAGAGATTTTGTTTCTGAATCCATAAAGAAGGCTATGTCTGTTATTTCTCCTTCTAGTAAACATAAAAAATCTTTTAAAACTTCTCTCCCTACAGATGAATTTTTAACTGAACATCATCATTCTGATTCTGATGATTCCTCTGGTTCAGAGGATTCTGTCTCAGAGGTTGATGCTGATAAATCTTCATATTTATTTAAAATGGAATTTATTCGTTCTTTGCTTAAAGAAGTCCTAATTGCTTTAGAAATAGAGGATTCTGGTCCTCTTGATACTAAATCTAAACGTTTAAATAAGGTTTTTAAAACTCCTGTAGTTATTCCAGAAGTTTTTCCTGTCCCTGATGCTATTTCTGCAGTAATTTCCAAAGAATGGGATAATTTGGGTAATTCATTTACTCCTTCTAAACGTTTTAAGCAATTATATCCTGTGCCGCCTGACAGATTAGAATTTTGGGACAAGATCCCTAAAGTTGATGGGGCTATTTCTACCCTTGCTAAACGTACTACTATTCCTACGTCAGATGGTACTTCGTTTAAGGATCCTCTAGATAGGAAAATGGAGTCCTTTCTAAGAAAAGCTTATCTGTGTTCAGGTAATCTTCTTAGACCTGCTATATCTTTGGCTGATGTTGCTGCAGCTTCAACTTTTTGGTTGGAAACTTTAGCGCAACAAGTAACACATCGTGATTCTCATGATATTATTATTCTTCTTCAGCATGCTAATAATTTTATCTGTGATGCCATTTTTGATATTATCAGAGTTGATGTCAGGTTTATGTCTCTAGCTATTTTAGCTAGAAGAGCTTTATGGCTTAAAACTTGGAATGCTGATATGGCTTCTAAATCAACTTTACTTTCCATTTCTTTCCAGGGTAACAAATTATTTGGTTCTCAGTTGGATTCCATTATTTCAACTGTTACTGGTGGGAAAGGAACTTTTTTACCACAGGATAAAAAATCTAAAGGTAAAAACAGGGCTAATAATCGTTTTCGTTCCTTTCGTTTCAACAAAGAACAAAAGCCTGATCCTTCATCCTCAGGAGCAGTTTCAGTTTGGAGACCATCTCCAGTCTGGAATAAATCCAAGCCAGCTAGAAAGGCAAAGCCTGCTTCTAAGTCCACATGAAGGTGCGGCCCTCATTCCAGCTCAGCTGGTAGGGGGCAGGTTACGTTTTTTCAAGGAAATTTGGATCAATTCTGTTCACAATCTTTGGATTCAGAGCATTGTTTCAGAAGGGTACAGAATTGGTTTCAAGTTGAGACCTCCTGCAAAGAGATTTTTTCTTTCCCGTGTCCCAGCAAATCCAGTAAAAGCTCAAGCATTTCTGAAATGTGTTTCAGATCTAGAGTTGACTGGAGTAATTATGCCAGTTCCAGTTCCGGAACAGGGGATGGGGTTTTATTCAAATCTCTTCATTGTACCAAAGAAGGAGAATTCCTTCAGACCAGTTCTGGATCTAAAAATATTGAATAGTTATGTAAGGATACCAACGTTCAAGATGGTAACTGTAAGGACTATCTTACCTTTTGTTCAGCAAGGGAATTATATGTCCACAATAGATTTACAGGATGCATATCTGCATATTCCGATTCATCCAGATCACTATCAGTTTCTGAGATTCTCTTTCCTAGACAAGCATTACCAGTTTGTGGCTCTGCCGTTTGGCCTAGCTACAGCTCCAAGAATTTTTACAAAGGTTCTCGGTGCCCTGCTGTCTGTAATCAGAGAACAGGGTATTGTGGTATTTCCTTATTTGGACGATATCTTGGTACTTGCTCAGTCTTTACATTTAGCAGAATCTCATACGAATCGACTTGTGTTGTTTCTTCAAGATCATGGTTGGAGGATCAATTTACCAAAAAGTTCTTTGATTCCTCAGACAAAGGTAACCTTTCTGGGTTTCCAGATGGATTCAGTGTCCATGACTCTGTCTTTAACAGACAAGAGACGTTTAAAATTGATTACAGCTTGTCGAAACCTTCAGTCACAATCATTCCCTTCGGTAGCCTTATGCATGGAAATTCTAGGTCTTATGACTGCTGCATCGGACGCGATCCCCTTTGCTCGTTTTCACATGCGACCTCTTCAGCTCTGTATGCTGAAGCAATGGTGCAAGGATTACACGAAGATATCTCAATTAATATCTTTAAAACCGATTGTTCGACACTCTCTAACATGGTGGACAGATCACCATCGTTTAATTCAGGGGGCTTCTTTTGTGCTTCCGACCTGGACTGTAATTTCAACAGATGCAAGTCTCACAGGTTGGGGAGCTGTGTGGGGATCTCTGACGGCACAAGGAGTTTGGGAATCTCAGGAGGTGAGATTACCGATCAATATTTTGGAACTCCGTGCAATTTTCAGAGCTCTTCAGTTTTGGCCTCTTCTGAAGAGAGAATCGTTCATTTGTTTTCAGACAGACAATGTCACAACTGTGGCATACATCAATCATCAAGGAGGGACTCACAGTCCTCTGGCTATGAAAGAAGTATCTCGAATTTTGGTTTGGGCGGAATCCAGCTCCTGTCTAATCTCTGCGGTTCATATTCCAGGTGTAGACAATTGGGAAGCGGATTATCTCAGTCGCCAAACGTTGCATCCGGGCGAATGGTCTCTTCACCCAGAGGTATTTCTTCAGATTGTTCAAATGTGGGAACTTCCAGAAATAGATCTGATGGCGTCCCATCTAAACAAGAAACTTCCCAGGTATCTGTCCAGATCCCGGGATCCTCAGGCGGAGGCAGTGGATGCATTATCACTTCCTTGGAAGTATCATCCTGCCTATATCTTTCCGCCTCTAGTTCTTCTTCCAAGAGTAATCTCCAAGATTCTGAAGGAATGCTCGTTTGTTCTGCTGGTAGCTCCGGCATGGCCTCACAGGTTTTGGTATGTGCGGATCTTGTCCGGATGGCCTCTTGCCAACCGTGGACTCTTCCGTTAAGACCAGACCTTCTGTCACAAGGTCCTTTTTTCCATCAGGATCTGAAATCCTTAAATTTAAAGGTATGGAGATTGAACGCTTGATTCTTGGTCAAAGAGGTTTCTCTGACTCTGTGATTAATACTATGTTACAGGCTCGTAAATCTGTATCCAGAGAGATATATTATAGAGTCTGGAAGACTTATATTTCTTGGTGTCTTTCTCATCATTTTTCCTGGCATTCTTTTAGAATACCGAGAATTTTACAGTTCCTTCAGGATGGTTTAGATAAGGGTTTGTCCGCAAGTTCTTTGAAAGGACAAATCTCTGCTCTTTCTGTTCTTTTTCACAGAAAGATTGCTATTCTTCCTGATATTCATTGTTTTGTACAAGCTTTGGTTCGTATAAAACCTGTCATTAAGTCAATTTCTCCTCCTTGGAGTTTGAATTTGGTTCTGGGAGCTCTTCAAGCTCCTCCGTTTGAACCTATGCATTCATTGGACATTAAATTACTTTCTTGGAAAGTTTTGTTCCTTTTGGCCATCTCTTCTGCCAGAAGAGTTTCTGAATTATCTGCTCTTTCTTGTGAGTCTCCTTTTCTGATTTTTCATCAGGATAAGGCGGTGTTGCGAACTTCTTTTGAATTTTTACCTAAAGTTGTGAATTCCAACAACATTAGTAGAGAAATTGTGGTTCCTTCATTATGTCCTAATCCTAAGAATTCTAAGGAGAAATCGTTGCATTCTTTGGATGTTGTTAGAGCTTTGAAATATTATGTTGAAGCTACGAAATCTTTTCGTAAGACTTCTAGTCTATTTGTTATCTTTTCCGGTTCTAGAAAAGGCCAGAAAGCTTCTGCCATTTCTTTGGCATCTTGGTTGAAATCTTTAATTCATCTTGCCTATGTTGAGTCGGGTAAAACTCCGCCTCAGAGAATTACAGCTCATTCTACTAGGTCAGTTTCTACTTCCTGGGCGTTTAGGAATGAAGCTTCGGTTGACCAGATCTGCAAAGCAGCGACTTGGTCCTCTTTGCATACTTTTACTAAATTCTACCATTTTGATGTATTTTCTTCTTCTGAAGCAGTTTTTGGTAGAAAAGTACTTCAGGCAGCGGTTTCAGTTTGAATCTTCTGCTTATGTTTTTCGTTAAACTTTATTTTGGGTGTGGATTATTTTCAGCAGGAATTGGCTGTCTTTATTTTTATCCCTCCCTCTCTAGTGACTCTTGTGTGGAAAGATCCACTTCTTGGGTAGTCATTATCCCATACGTCACTAGCTCATGGACTCTTGCTAATTACATGAAAGAAAACATAATTTATGTAAGAACTTACCTGATAAATTCATTTCTTTCATATTAGCAAGAGTCCATGAGGCCCGCCCTTTTTTTGTGGTGGTTATGATTTTGTATAAAGCACAATTATTCCAATTCCTTATTTTATATGCTTTCGCACTTTTTTTCTTATCACCCCACTTCTTGGCTATTCGTTAAACTGAATTGTGGGTGTGGTGAGGGGTGTATTTGTAGGCATTTTGAGGTTTGGGAAACTTTGCCCCTCCTGGTAGGAATGTATATCCCATACGTCACTAGCTCATGGACTCTTGCTAATATGAAAGAAATGAATTTATCAGGTAAGTTCTTACATAAATTATGTTTTTTGCCTTTTGCTCTTAGGTGCAATAATTTTTGGGCACATTAAATGTGTTTCTAATCGTTTTTTCCTTATTTAGCTTTTATAGCAGTTTTGGAAAAATTGTATACTTTTTTATTTTTTAAAGGCGCAGTACATTTTTTGTAAAAATTGTTCAAAGTGTTTAACAACTTTTAAGATTATTGTTAGTCTGTTCAACATGTCTGACATTGAGGATACTAATTGTTCTATGTGTTTAGAAGCCATTGTGGAACCCCCACTTACGTTGTGTACCTCTTTTACTGAAAGGGCCTTACAATGTAAGAAGCATATTTTAAGTAAAGAGAGTATGCCTAAGGATGATTCTCAGTATGAAGAGAATCAGGATGTGTCATTCAATTCTCCCCAAGTGTCTCAACCTTTAACACCCACTCAAGCAACGCCAAGTACTTCTTGTGCTTCTAATGCTTTTACTCTGCAGGAAATGGCTGCAGTTATGTCAACTACTCTTACAGAGGTGTTATCCAAATTACCAGTGTTACAGGGTAAAAGCAGTAGGTCAGGTATTAATGTAAATACTGAATCCTCTGATGCTTTATTAGCTATTTCCGATGTACCGTCACCGTGTTTTGAGTTGGGGGTTAGGGAATTGCTGTCTGAGGGTGAACTTTCAGACCCAGGAAATATGTTACCTCAGACAGATTCAGACGTTATGTCATTTAAATTTAAGATTGAACACCTACGTCTGTTACTTAGGGAGGTTTTAGCGACTTTGGATGATTGTGACCCTATTATAATACCACCAGAGAAATTGTGTAAGATGGACAAATATCTAGAGGTGCCTACTTACACTGATGTTTTTCCGGTTCCTAAAAGAATTTCGGAAATTGTTAAAAAGGAATGGGATAGACCAGGTATACCGTTCTCTCCTCCTCCTACTTTTAAGAAAATGTTTCCCATATCAGACACCATTCGGGACTTGTGGCAAACAGGCCCTAAGTTGGAGGGAGCTATATCTACTTTGGCTAAGCGTACTACCATACCTATTGAGGCTAGTTGTGCTTTCAAAGACCCTATGGATAAAAAATTAGAGGGTCTTTTAAAGAAATTATTTATTCATCATTGTTTTCTTTTACAACCTACGGCTTGCATTGTTCCGGTAACTACTGCAGCAGCTTTTTGGTTTGAACCTCTAGAAGAGTCTCTGAAGGTTGAGACTCCATTAGATGATATTCTGGATAGAATTAAGGCTCTCAAGCTAGCTAATTCTTTTATTACTGATGCTGCTTTTCAAATTGCTAAATTAGCAGGAAAAAAATGCATGTTTTGCCATTCTGGCGTGTACAGCGTTATGGCTCAAATCTTGGTCTGCTGATGTGTCATCAAAATCTAAGCTTTTGGCTATTCCTTTTAAAGGTAAGACCCTATTTGGGCCTGAATTGAAGGAGATCATTTCTGACATTACTGGAGGTAAAATGAGGGGTAAACAGAATAATTTTCGTTCCTTTCGAAATTGTAAAGGAGGACCCTCTGCTTCTTCTTCCTCCACAAAGCAGGAAGGGAATTTTGCTCAATCTAAGTCAGTCTGGAGACCCAACCAGACTTGGAATAAAGGTAAACAATCCAAGAAGCCCGCTGCTGTTTCCAAGACAGCATGAAGGGGTGGCCCCCGATCCGGGACCGGATCTGGTACGGGGCAGACTCTCTCTTTGCTCAGGCTTGGGCAAGAGATGTTCAGGATTCCTGGGCACTGGAAATAGTGACCCATGGGTATCAACTAGAATTCAAGGATTTTCTCCCAAGGGGGAGATTTCATCTTTCACGATTATCTGTAGACCAGATAAAAAGAGAGGCGTTCTTACGCTGTGTAAAAGACCTCTATACCCTGGGAGTAATTTGTCCTTTTCCAAAGCCGGAACAAGGACAGGGGTTTTACTCAAATCTTTTTGTAGTTCCCAAAAAAGAAGGAACTTTCAGACCCATTTTAGATCTCAAGTGTTCAAAATGGAGACTATACGAACAATCCTTCTTAAGGTTTGCCTTCCTGGACAAACATCAGTTTGTGGCTCTTCCTTTCGGTATTACGACGGTACCCAGAATTTTCACAAAGGTAATAGGATCTATATTTAGCGGTTCTCAGACCGCGGGGCATAGCAGTAGCACCTTATCTGGACGATATTCTGATTCAGGCGTCGAATTATCAATTGACAAAATCTCACACGGACATAGTATTGTCTTTCCTGAGATCTCACGGTTGGAAAGTGAACATAGAAAAGAGTTCATTAGTTCCACTGACAAGGGTTCCATTCTTGGGGACTCTTATAGACTCTGTAGACATGAAGATATTTCTGACAGAGGTCAGAAAGTCAAAGATTCTGAATACTTGCCGAGCACTTCAGTCCATTCATTGGCCATCAGTGGCTCAGTGCATGGAAGTCATTGGATTAATGGTAGCAGCAATGGATATAATTCAGTTTGCCCGCTTTCATCTCAGACCACTGCAGCTGTGCATGCTCGGACAGTGGAATGGGGACTATGCGAATTTATCTCCTCGGATAAATCTGGATCAAGAGACCAGAGACTCTCTTCTTTGGTGGTTGTCGCCGGATCATCTCTCCCAGGGGACTTGTTTCCACAGACCCTTGTGGGTGATAGTGACAATGGATGCCAGCCTTCTGGGCTGGGGTGCAGTCTGGAACTCCCTAAAGGCTCAGGGTGTTTGGACTCAGGTAGAGTCTCTACTTCCAATCAATATTCTGGAACTGAGAGCAATATTCAATGCGCTTCAGGCGTGGCCTCGGTTGGCTTCGGCCAAATTCATCAGGTTCCAGTTGGACAACATCACGACTGTGGCATATATCAATCATCAGGGGGAACAAGGAGTTCCTTAGCGATGATAGAAGTATCCAAGATAATCCGATGGGCGGAGACCCACTCTTGTTATCTGTCGGCAATCTACATCCCAGGAGTAGAAAATTGGGATGCGGATTTTCTAAATCGGCAGACTTTTCATCCGGGGGAGTGGGAACTTCATCTGGAGGTATTTGCCTCACTGATTCTCAGATGGGGCAGACCAGAGTTGGATCTAATGGCATCTCAACAGAATGCCAAGCTCCCAAGATACGGATCCAGGTCAAGGGATCCACAGGCCGAACTGATAGATGCCCTGGCAGTGCCTTGGAAGTTCAGCCTAGCTTATGTGTTTCCACCGTTTCCTCTCCTTCCACGCATGATTGCTCCAATCAAACAGGAGAGAGCTTCAGTAATCCTGATAGAGCCTGCATTGCCACGCAAAACTTGGTATGCAGATCTAGTGGACATGTCTTTTCTGCCACCGTGGAAACTTCCTTTAAGACAGGACCTTCTCATTCAAGGACCTTTCCAACATCCAAATCTAATTTCTCTGCAGCTGACTGCTTGGAGATTGAACGCTTGATTCTATCTAAGCGAGGATTCTCTGATTCGGTCATTGATACTTTGATACAGGCTCGAAAGCCTGTCACTAGAAAAATCTATCATAAGATATGGCGTAAATATCTTTATTGGTGTGAATCTAAGGGTTACTCATGGAGTAAAACTAAGATTCCTAGGATTCTGTCTTTTCTCCAAGAAGGATTAGAGAAAGGGTTATCAGCAAGTTCTTTAAAGGGTCAGATTTCTGCTTTATCAATTTTGCTTCACAAATGTTTGGCAAATGTGCCGGATTTTCAGTCTTTTTGTCAGGCTTTAACTAGAATTAAGCCTGTGTTTAGACCTATTACTCCTCCCTGGAGTTTGAATTTAGTTCTTAGAGTTCTTCAAGGGGTTCAGTTTGAACCCATGCATTCCATAGATATTAAATTGTTATCTTGGAAAGTTCTATTTTTAGTTGCTATTTCTTCTGCTCGAAGAGTTTCTGAGCTTTCAGCGTTACAATGTGATTTGCCTTATCTTATATTTCATTCTGATAAGGTAGTTTTACGTACCAAACCTGGATTTCTTCCTAAGGTTGTTTCAAATAAGAATATTAATCAAGAGATTGTTGTTCCTTCATTGTGTCCTAATCCTTCTTCCAAGAAGGAGCGTCTGTTACATAATCTGGATGTGGTCCGTGCCTTGAAGTTTTACTTACAGGCAACCAAGGATTTCCATCAATCATCTTCATTATTCATTGTTTATTCTGGAAAGCGTAGGGATCAGAAAGCTACGGCTACCTCTCTTTCTTTTTGGCTAAGAAGTATCATCCGCCTGGCATATGAGACTGCTGGACAGCAGCCTCCTGAAAGAATTACGGCTCATTCTACTAGGGCTGTGGCTTCCACATGGGCTTTTAAAAACAATGCTTCTGTTGAACAGATTTGTAAGGCTGCGACTTGGTCGTCCCTTCATACTTTTTCCAAATTTTACAAATTTGATACTTTTGCTTCTTCTGAGGCTATTTTTGGGAGAAAGGTTCTTCAAGCAGTGGTGCCTTCTGTTTAGGTTCCTGTCTTGTCCCTCACTTTCATCCGTGTCCTTTTGCTTTGGTATTGGTATCCCACAAGTAAGGATGAAATCCGTGGACTCGTCATATCTTTGTAAAAGAAAAGGAAATTTATGCTTACCTGATAAATTAATTTATTTTACGATATGACGAGTCCACGGCCCACCCTGTGCTTTTTAAGACAGATTTATTTATTTTTTGTAAACTTCAGTCACCTCTGCACCTTTTAGCCTTTCCTTTTCTCTTCCTAAACCTTCGGCCGAATGACTGAGGGTGGAGGGGAAGGGAGGGGCTATATATACAGCTCTGCTGCTTTTTGCCACTTCCTGTTGGCAGGAGGTTAATATCCCACAAGTAAGGATGAAATCTGTGGACTCGTCATATCGTAAAAGAAATTAATTTATCAGGTAAGCATAAATTTCCTTTTTATGCATTATATGTTCTTCCTACGTGGAGGAAAATATTACTAGAGGATTTATTTTCAATCATTTAAAGAATTGATGCAATAGTGCTTTTCCGAATGGTCCTTACCTGTTACCTGAGAAAGGAAGATTCTTCGGGATTATCTGAGACAGAAATCTCAGACTCAGATAAATAATATCTTTATTTGATTCTGAGGTTGTTTTTTTTCTTTCAGTTTTTAGCTTGAACACCTCCACTGGTTATTTTAGGAGGTTTTAGCTACTCTGGGCGACTCCGACACTACCGGGGTGATCTATTCTAGTGCGCCCAGTAAGTTATGAGGAATGGGGGAGACCGCATTCCCTATATTTGAAGAGATGTTCCTCATAGTCGAGCTAGCTAAGGAGGCTGGGCAAACATTCCCTAGGGTGAAAGGAGTAGTTTCCAGTCTAGTTATGAGAACTACTATACCCTTAGAGCAGGGGTGTCAAACTCAAATTCATCGGGGGCCACATCAGCAGTTTGGTCACCCTCAAAGGGCCTCAAAGGGCCGGTTGTATAGGACTATGTGTCCACTCTTTATTATCATAATAAATTATTGTCACTGCATTCAATTATTACTGTTTTTTCTAATAATGTGTAAGTAATAACTAGCTCTGAAAGCAGAAACATAGTCAGAATAATGGCAAGTAGATATTCAAATGTACAATAATTGTACAATTTATTGAAAAATTATTTTTGGTAACAGACAGTAATTTAGGTTAAAAATATGTATTCAAAAATACCCCACAATGCAATGTCCCCTTTTAACCAACAACACCAGAAGAGAAATAACACCTTACAATACATACAAGGAGTGCTATCTGGTAATATACATAACACACAATGGTTCTCAAACAAACCACATCCATCCTGTAACTTCTGATATGTAAAACATCCCACTTCCTAATAATGAGTAGTCATGTGCTTTATATAGTTATTCTACCTTCTGTTAACCCCTTGGGCAGCGGCTAAGCCTCCCTGAGCTGAGTACCTGACCTCCTGTCTATCCTGGCAGCTACAAGTCCTGGCTCCCTTGTGGCCTGCCATTAATAGTATACTACTGCAGAGAGTGTTTTACTGTGTGTGTTTTTTTGTATTACTGTACAGCCCCGGCCTGGCCCCTCTCCGGCAGTAGCCGGCCCTTCACTTTACACTACTTACCTGGCTTTTAGTTGCGTCGTCCGTTCATTGCTCATGCTGCCTGCCTGCCTGCCACCCACGCCGCCTCAGTGTTGTCGTTGTGTCCGACTCCTGTCTGTCCCCTTGGCTCCAGTCCTCCTGCTGCCTTGAACGTGGCCACACACAGTCTGCTACAGCTCCTGCCGCCTGAGCCTCTTGCGCAGTATGTCACTGTGCGCACGGCGTGTGGAGGCGGAGCTGAGCAGCCGCAGACAGACAGAGCCAGGGCAGGTGGTGGGAGAGTCAGAGTGTGTGTGTTCATAATATGTGGACCGGATTCCGGATTTACCGGCCGGTCCACATATTGCAGGGCAGCCAGCGAGCCTGATTGTAAGTAACTAAAGCGGCAGAAGGCTCCTCCACGGCTCCTGACTCCAGTCCACTCAGTCAGTCCAGTCTTTTTTTTCACATCACAGTGCACTATGCAGAGATGTGCCCGACTTATCAGTCCGCCCCTGAATAATAAGGCGGCGGCTACACGGGCCACATGACAAGGTCTGGTGGGCCGGATTCGGCCCGCGGGCCTTGTGTTTGACACCCGTGCCTTAGAGGATAGTCAAGTTTTTTTCAAGAGTTCTATGGACAAATATTAGAAAGGGGCTGTACACCTGGGCTTACAATGGCAACCAGCTGTGTCCCTTGCTACTGTTGCTAGTACGACGGCTTATTGTTTTGATGTATTGCCTAATGCTTCTTATAAAAACTTTCTAGTTGTCTAATCCCTCTATTTTATTTCAATCTGGGAGCATAAGTTCAGGTTTTTCTATCCCAGTTTACAGAGTCTTATGGTTAGAGCCTTGCTCTATGACTCTATGCTCTACGTCTAAGCTTTTAGCGACTCCTTACAAGAGGAAGACCTTGTTGGGACCTGGCTTGATGGAAATAATCTCTTTTGAAATTCAAAGAATTAAAAAAAAAAAAAAAAAATCAAGTTAACTTGCTGTTGCATCAAAGACAGCATGAAGGACATGCCCCAGATCCGGGATCGGATTTTGTAGGGGGCAGATTTTCCGTCTTCGCTCAAACTTGGGTTCGAGATGTTCAGGATCCCTGGGCACCACAAGAGAGTGTTCCACGGACACAGTTTGGAGTTCAAGAGTTTTCCTCCCGGAGACAGGTTTCTGCTTTTAGGATTATCTGCAGATCAGATGAAAGGAGAGGCGTTCTTACAATGAGTAGGAGACCTCTCAGACCTGGGAGTGGTTTTTTCATTTGGATTTCGTGTCCCAATCGGGTTGTGGTTCCCATAAAACTTTCAGACCATGTTTTCGATCTTCAGGGTCTATATTTGTTCCATTCTCCCCTGGATCCAAGAGGGGTCAATTTATGACAATAGTTGATTTAGAGGACTCGTATCTTCATGTGCCATTCACAAGAATCACAAGTTCTAGGGTTTGCCTTCTGGGTAAACACTTCCGGTTTGTTGCTCTTCCTTTCGGTTTTGCCACAGATTTTAGAGTTCTCACAGTGCCCTATCTGGACGACATCTTAGTCCAGACTCCATCCTTTTAGTGAGTCAGATTTACCATGGACATGGTGGTACCCTTCCCACAATCTCTTGGGTGGGAGGTACAATTGGAAGAGAATTCCTTTGTCCCATGCACAGGGTGTCTTTCTGGGACACATAATAGATTTCATATCAATCGAGATTTTTCTGACAGGAGTTGGGAGACCAGAGGTTTTCAATACTTGTCTAGTCATTCAGTCCACTCCTCGACCTTCAGGGGCTCTGTGCATGGAAATTATCCGGCTGATGGCGACATTGGACCTCATCCCGTTTGCTTAGTTCCATTTCAATGCAGTTTTGCATGCTCAGGCACGGGATCAGAGATTATACAGATTTGTCTCCTTGAATACTACTAAGGAGTAGGAGACATTGGATTTTATTCAATGGGGTTGTCTCTGGTTCATCTCTCCCAGGGAACATGCTTTCGCAGACCATCTTATGTGCTTGGGATAACAGAAGCCAGCCTTCTGTGGTGGGGAGCGGTTTGGGGCTCCCTAAGGGCTCAGGGGATATGGTCTCACACTGAGTGTCTTTTGCCCGTAATCATTCTGGAACTGGGAGCGATCTACAATGCTCTCCTGGCCTGGCCTCAGCTAGCTTCGGTTCAGTTTATCAGGTTCCAGGCAGTCAACATAACATCAGTGGCCTATATCAATCATCAGGAAGGAACAAGGAGTTCCTTGGCGATGACAGAGGTCTCCAAGATAATTCAGTGGGCGGAGACCCATTTGTCTTGTCTGTCGGCAATTCTTATCCCAGGGGGGCGTCAACTGGGAGGCGGATTTTCTGAGCAGACAGACTTTTCTTCCGGAAATTCATCCGGATGTGTTCTCCAGTCTAAACCTCAAGTGGGGTTAGCCGGAGTTGGATCTTATGGCATCCAGGCAGAATGCCAAACTTCTGAGGTACGGGTCTAGATCCAAGGATCCTCAGGCGGCGCTGAGAGATGCCCTGGCGGCCCCTTGGTCCTTCAATCTAGAATATTGGTTTCCTCCGTTTGTTCTCCCTCCTCGGGTGATTTCCCGGATCAAACAGGAAGGGCTTCAGTGATTCTCATAGCACCGGTCTGGCCTCACAGGATCTGGTATGCAGACCTGGTGGAGATGTCGTCTATACCTCCTTGGAGGCTTCCGTTTCGAAAGGACCTTCTGATTCAGGGACCTTTCCTTCATCCAAATCTAGATTTTCTGAAGCTGCCTGTTTGGAGATTGATCGGTTGATTCTAACCAAGCAAAGTCTTTCTGTTTCGGTCATAGAGATTATGATTCAGGCTCGTAAGCCTGTCACTAGAAGGATTTATCTCAAGATTTGGCGTAGATACCTTTATTGGTGTGAATCCTAGGGCTACTCCTGGAGTAGAGTTAGGATTCCTAGGATTTTGTCTTTCTCCAGAAAGGATTGGAGAAAGGCTTATTAACAAGTTTCTTTAAATTTCAGCGTTTAGCTTTTGTCAGGCCTTGTTTGGAATTCGGCCTGGGTTTAGACCAGTTACTCCTCCATGGAGTCTTAATTTAGTTTTCAATGTTCTTCAAGAGGTTCCGTTTGAACCTTTGCATTCCTTAGATATCAAGATGTTATCTTGGAAGGTGTCTGAGCTTTCAGCATTACAGTGCGAGCCTACTTACCTTATTTTTCATGCGGATAAGGTTGTCTTACGTACACAATTTGGATTTCTTCCTAAGGTTGATTCTGATCGGAACATTATTCAGGAGATTGTTGTACCTCACTTGTGTCCTAATCCTTCCTCTAAGAAGGAAAGGCTTTTACACAATTTGGACGTAGTTCGTGTTTTAAAGTTTTACTTACAGGCGACTAAGACTTTCACCAGTCTTCCTCTTTGTTCGTGGTGTTTTCAGGCAAACGTAGGGGACATAAATCTGTTTCCATTTCTTTTTGGCTGAAGAGTATTATACGTTTGACGTATGAAACTGCTGGACAGCAGCCTCTTGAAACGATTACGGTTCATTCCACTAGGACTATTGCTTTCTCATGGGCATTCAAAAATGAAGCTTCTGTGGAACAGATTTGCAAGGCTGCAACTTGGACCTCTCCACACTTTTACAAATTTGATACTTTTACCTCAGCTGAGGCTGTTTTTTTTGGGAGAAAGGTTCTTCAGTGTTGCCTTCCGTTTAGGTATCCTATCTTATCCCTCCCGTATCATCCGTGTACTCTAGCTTGGGTATTGGATCCCATAAGTAATGAACATGATTCGTGGACTCATCGTGTCTTTAATAAGAAAAGGAAATTTATGCTTACCTGATAAATTTATTTCTTATTAGACACGATGAGTCCACGGCCCGCCCTGTCTTTTTAAGACAGGATGTTAGTTATTGTAAACTTCAGTCACCTCTGCACCTTGGCTTTTCCTTTCTCTTCCTAACTTCGGTCGAATAACTGGAGTGGGAGGGAAGGGAGGAGCTATTTAACATAAGTAATGAAGGTGATCCGTGGACTCATCGTGTCTAAGAAGAAATAAATTTATCAGGTAAGCATAACTTTCCTTTCTTTCATGTAATTAGCAAGAGTCCATGAGCTAGTGACGTATGGGATATACATTCCTACCAGGAGGGGCAAAGTTTCCCAAACCTTAAAATGCCTATAAATACACCCCTCACCACACCCACAATTCAGTTTTACAAACTTTGCCTCCGATGGAGGTGGTGAAGTAAGTTTGTGCTAGATTCTACGTTGATATGCGCTCCGCAGCAAGTTGGAGCCCGGTTTTCCTCTCAGTGTGCAGTGAATGTCAGAGGGATGTGAGGAGAGTATTGCCTATTTGAATGCAGAGATCTCCTTCTACGGGGTCTATTTCATAGGTTCTCTGTTATCGGTCGTAGAGATTCATCTCTTACCTCCCTTTTCAGATCGACGATATACTCTTATATATACCATTACCTCTGCTGATTCTCGTTTCAGTACTGGTTTGGCTTTCTACAAACATGTAGATGAGTGTCCTGGGGTAAGTAAATCTTATTTTCTGTGACACTCTAAGCTATGGTTGGGCACTTTATATAAAGTTCTAAATATATGTATTCAAACATTTATTTGCCTTGACTCAGAATGTTCAACATTCCTTATTTTTCAGACAGTCAGTTTCATATTTGGGATAAATGCATTTGTTTCAATCATTTTTTCTTACCTTAAAAAATTTGACTTTTTCCCTGTGGGCTGTTAGGCTCGCGGGGGCAGAAAATGCTTCATTTTATTGCGTCATTCTTGGCGCTGACTTTTTTGGCGCAAATTTTTTTTTCTGTTTCCGGCGTCATACGTGTCGCCGGAAGTTGCGTCATTTTTTGACGTTTTTTTGCGTCAAAAATGTCGGCGTTCCGGATGTGGCGTCATTTTTGGCGCCAAAAGCATTTAGGCGCCAAATAATGTGGGCGTCTTTTTTGGCGCTAAAAAATATGGGCGTCACTTTTGTCTCCACATTATTTAAGTCACATTATTTATTGCTTCTGGTTGCTAGAAGCTTGTTCACTGGCATTTTTTTCCCATTCCTGAAACTGTCATTTTAAGGAATTTGATCAATTTTGCTTTATATGTTGTTTTTTTCTTTTACATATTGCAAGATGTTCCACGTTGCAACTGAGTCAGAAGATACTTCAGGAAAATCACTGCCCAGTGCTGGAGCTACCAAGCTAAGTGTATCTTCTATAAACTTTTGGTATCTGTTTCTCCAGCTGTTGTTTGTATTGCATGTCATGTCAAACTTATTAATGCAGATAAAATTTCCTTTAGTACTGTTACATTACCTGTTGCTGTTCCGTCAACATCTAATTTTCAGAGTGTTCCTGATAACATAAGAGATTTTATTTTTTAAATCCATTAAGAAGGCTATGTCTGTTATTTCTCCTTCTAGTATACATAAAAGTCTTTTAAAACTTCTCTTTTTTCAGATGAATTTTTAAATGAACATCATCATTCTGATACTGATAATGGTTCTTCTGGTTCAGAGGTTTCTGTCTCAGAGGTTGATGCTGATAAATCTTTGTATTTGTTCAAGATGGAATTTATTCGTTCTTTACTTAAAGAAGTATTATTTGCATTAGAAATAGAGGATTCTGGTCCTCTTGATACTAAATGTAAACGTTTAAATAAGGTTTTTAAATCTCCTGTAGTTATTCCAGAAGTGTTTTATCTCCCTGATGCTATTTCTGAAGTAATTTCCAGGGAATGGAATAATTTGGGTAATTTATTTACTCCTTCTAGACGTTTAAGCAATTATATCCTGTGCCATCTGACAGATTAGAGTTTTTTGGGACAAAAATCCCTAAGGTTATGGGGCTGTCTCTACTCCTGCTAATGTACTACTATTCCTACGGCAGATAGTACTTCATTTAAGGATCCTTTAGATAGGAAAATTGAATCCTTTCTAAGAAAAGCTTACTTATGTTCAGGTAATCTTCTTAGACCTGCTATATTTTTAGCGGATGTTGCTGCAGCTTCAACTTTTTGGTTAGAAGCTTTAGCACAACAAGTAACAGATCATAATTTTATAGCATTATTATTATTCTATAATATGCTAATAATTTTATTGGTGATACCATCTTTTGATATCATTAGAGTTGATGTCAGGTATATGTCTCTAGCTATTTTAGCTAGAAAAGCTTTATGGATTAAACTTGGAATGCTGATATGTCTTCTAAGTCAACTTTGCTTTCCCTTTCTTTCCAGGGTAAATAATCATTTTCGTTCCTTTCCTCACAACAAGGAACAAAAGCCTGATCCTTCATCCTCAGGAGCGGTATCAGTTTGGAAACTATTTCCAGTTTGGAATATATCCAAGCCTTACAGAAACCTATAGCCAGCTCCTAAGTACCTATGAAGGTGCGGCCCTTATTCCAGCTCAGCTGGTATGGGGCAGATTACGTTTTCTTCAAAGAAATTTGGATCAATTCCGTTCTCAATCTCTGGTTTCAGAACATTGTTTCAGAAAGGTACAGAATTGGCTTCAAGTTAAGGCCTCCTGCTAAGAGATTTTTTTCTTTCCCGTGTCCCAGTTAACACAGCAAAGGCTCAGCATTTCTGAAATGTGTTTCAGATCTAGAGTTGGCTGGAGTATTTATGCCAGTTCCAGTTCTGGAACAGGGGCTGGGGTTTTATTTTATCTCTTCATTGTACCAAAGAAGGTCAATTCCTTCAGACCAGTTCCGGATCTATCATTATTGAATCGTTATGTTAGGATACCAACATTCAAGATGGTTACTGTAGGACTATCCTGCCTTTTGTTTAGCAAGGGCATTATATGTCTACAATAGATTTACAGGATGTGTATCTGCATATTCCGATTCATCCAGATCACTTTTAGTGTCTGAGATTCTCTTTTTAGACAAGCATTACCAGTTTTTTGGCTCTACCGTTTGGCCTAGCCTCAGTTCCAAGAATTTTTTTCAAAGGTTCTCGGTGCCCTTCTTTCTGTAATCAGAGAACAGGGTTTTGGTATTTCCTTATTTGGACGATATCTTGGTACTTGCTCAGTCTTCTCATTTTCGAAGAATCTCATACGAATCGACTTGTGTTGTTTCTTCAAGTTCATGGTTGGAGGATCAATTTACCAATCAATTCATTGATTCCTCAGACAAGGGTAACCTTTTTAGGTTTCTAGATAGATTCAGTGTCTATGACTCTGTCCTTGTCAGACAAGAGAAGTTTAACATTGATATCAGCTTGTCAAAACCTTCAGTCACAATCATTCCCTTTGGTAGCCTTATGCATGGAAATGTTGGGTCTTAGGACTGCCGCATCAGATGCGATCTCCTTTGCTCGTTTTCACATGCGACCTCTTCAGCTCTGTATGCTGAACCAATGGTGCAGGGATTACTCAAAGATATCTCAATTAATATCTTTAAACCGATTTTACGACACTCTCTGACATGGTGGACAGATCACCATCGTTTAGTTCAGGGGGCTTCTTGTTCTTCCGACCTGGACTATAATCTCAACAGATGCAAGTCTTACAGGTTGGGGAGCCGTGTGGGGGTATCTGACGGCACAAGGGGTTTGGGAATCTCAGGAGGTGAGATTTCCGATCAATATTTTGGAACTCCGTGCAATTTTCAGAGCTCTTCAGTCTTGGCCTCTTCTGAAGAGAGAGTTGTTCATTTGTTTTCAGATAGACAATGTCACAACTGTGGCATACATCAATCATCAAGGAGGGACTCACAGTCCTCTGGCTATGAAAGAAGTATCTCGAATTTTGGTTTGGGCGGAATCCAGCTCCTGTCTAATCTCTGCGGTTCATATCCCAGGTATGGACAATTGGAAAGCGGATTATCTCAGTCGCCAAACGTTGCATCCGGGCGAATGGTCTCTTCACCCAGAGGTATTTCTTCAGATTATTCAAATGTGGGAACTTCCAGAAATAGATCTGATGGCTTCTCATCTAAACAAGAAACTTCCCAGGTATCTGTCCAGATCCCGGGATCCTCAGGCGGAGGCAGTGGATGCATTATCACTTCCTTGGAAGTATCATCCTGCCTATATCTTTCCGCCTCTAGTTCTTCTTCCAAGAGTAATCTCCAAGATTCTGAAGGAATGCTCGTTTGTTCTGCTGGTAGCTCCGGCATGGCCTCACAGGTTTTGGTATGCGGATCTTGTCCTGATGGCCTCTTGCCAACCGTGGACTCTTCCGTTAAGACCAGACCTTCTGTCTCAAGGTCCTTTTTTCCATCAGGATCTGAAATCCTTAAATTTAAAGGTATGGAGATTGAACGCTTGATTCTTGGTCAAAGAGGTTTCTCTGACTCTGTGATTAATACTATGTTTCAGGCTCGTAAATCTGTATCCAGAGAGATATATTATAGAGTCTGGAAGACTTATATTTCTTGGTGTCTTTCTCATCATTTTTCTTGGCATTCTTTTAGAATACCGAGAATATTACAGTTTCTGCAGGATGGTTTAGATAAGGGTTTGTCCGCAAGTTCCTTGAAAGGACAAATCTCTGCTCTTTCTGTTCTTTTTCACAGAAAGATTGCTATTCTTCCTGATATTCATTGTTTTGTACAAGCTTTGGTTCATATGAAGCCTGTCATTAAGTCAATTTCTCCTCCTTGGAGTTTGAATTTGGTTCTGGGGGCTCTTCAAGCTCCTCCATTTGAACCTATGCATTCATTGGACATTAAATTACTTTCTTGGAAAGTTTTGTTCCTTTTGGCCATCTCTTCTGCCAGAAGAGTTTCTGAATTATCTGCTCTTTCTTGTGAGTCTCCTTTTCTGATTTCTCATCAGGATAAGGCGGTGTTGCGAACTTCTTTTGAATTTTTACCTAAGTTGTGAATTCCAACAACATTAGTAGAGACATTGTGGTTCCTTCATTATGTCCTAATCCTAAGAATTCTAAGGAGAAATCGTTGCATTCTTTGGATATTGTTAGAGCTTTGAAATATTATGTTGAAGCTACTAAGTCTTTCCGAAAGACTTCTAGTTTATTTGTTATCTTTTCCGGTTCTAGAAAGGCCAGAAAACTTCTGCCATTTCTTTGGCATCTTGGTTGAAATCTTTAATTCATCTTGCCTATGTTGAGTCGGGTAAAACTCCGCCTCAGAGGATTACAGCTCATTCTACTAGGTCAGTTTCTACTTCCTGGGCGTTTAGGAATGAAGCTTCGGTTGATCAGATTTGCAAAGCGGCAACTTGGTCCTCTTTGCATACTTTTACCAAATTCTACCATTTTGATGTATTTTCTTCTTCTGAAGCAGTTTTTGGTAGAAAAGTACTTCAGGCAGCGGTTTCAGTTTGAATCTTCTGCTTATGTTTTTCATTAAACTTTATTTTGGGTGTGGATTATTTTCAGCAGGAATTGGCTGTCTTTATTTTATCCCTCCCTCTCTAGTGACTCTTGTGTGGAAAGATCCACATCTTGGGTAGTCATTATCCCATACGTCACTAGCTCATGGACTCTTGCTAATTACATGAAAGAAAACATAATTTATGTAAGAACTTACCTGATAAATTCATTTCTTTCATATTAGCAAGAGTCCATGAGGCCCGCCCTTTTTTGTGGTGGTTATGATTTTTTTGTATAAAGCACAATTATTCCAATTCCTTATTTTTTATGCTTTCGCACTTTTTTCTTATCACCCCACTTCTTGGCTATTCGTTAAACTGAATTGTGGGTGTGGTGAGGGGTGTATTTATAGGCATTTTAAGGTTTGGGAAACTTTGCCCCTCCTGGTAGGAATGTATATCCCATACGTCACTAGCTCATGGACTCTTGCTAATATGAAAGAAATGAATTTATCAGGTAAGTTCTTACATAAATTATGTTTTTTGAGAAAAACTTAATTATTGTATGGATTTAATTTCTCAGTGGTAATAGCTGTTGTTATTTTATCCCTCCCTCTCTTTTGACTCTTCTGTGGACTTCCACATCTTGGCTATTTCTACCCATATGTCACTAGCTCATGGACTCTTGCCAATTACATGAAAGAAAACATAATTTATGTAAGAAGGGTGTGGTGAGGGGTGTATTTATAGGCATTTTGAGGTTTGGGAAACTTTGCCCCTCCTGGTAGGATTGTATTAATTTTCACTAGGCTGTAAGTTAAAAAGTATTCCAGGTTAAAAGCTGTTTTCAGAACATTGGAATTTAGAGTTTTACCTCTTACTAAAGTATTTCCACTGCCTCAAGAGTCTGGGATGCATTTTGTTGAATTCAGAACGATGAGTTTCCTACATGCTTCACAGTGAATTCTTAATTAGATGTTTTCTTTCATGTAATTAGCAAGAGTCCATGAGCTAGTGACGTATGGGATATACATTCCTACCAGGAGGGGCAAAGTTTCCCAAACCTCAAAATGCCTATAAATACACCCCTCACCACACCCACAATTCAGTTTTACAAACTTTGCCTCCGATGGAGGTGGTGAAGTAAGTTTGTGCTAGATTCTACGTTGATATGCGCTCCGCAGCAAGTTGGAGCCCGGTTTTCCTCTCAGCGTGCAGTGAATGTCAGAGGGATGTGAGGAGAGTATTGCCTATTTGAATGCAGTGATCTCCTTCTAAGGGGTCTATTTCATAGGTTCTCTGTTATCGGTCGTAGAGATTCATCTCTTACCTCCCTTTTCAGATCGACGATATACTCTTATATATACCATTACCTCTACTGATTCTCGTTTCAGTACTGGTTTGGCTATCTACTATATGTAGATGAGTGTCCTGGGGTAAGTAAGTCTTATTTTCTGTGACACTCCTAGCTATGGTTGGGCACTTTGTTTATAAAGTTCTAAATATATGTATTCAAACATTTATTTGCCTTGACTCAGAATGTTCAACTTTCCTTATTTTCAGACAGTCAGTTTCATATTTGGGATAATGCATTTTAATTTAACATTTTTCTTACCTTAAAATTTGACTTTTTCCCTGTGGGCTGTTAGGCTCGCGGGGGCTGAAAATGCTTCATTTTTTTGCGTCATTCTTGGCGCGGACTTTTTTGGCGCAAAAATTCTTTTTCCGTTTCCGGCGTCATACGTGTCGCCGGAAGTTGTGTCATTTTTTGACGTTATTTTGCGCCAAAAATGTCGGTGTTCCGGATGTGGCGTCATTTTTGGCGCCAAAAAGCATTTAGGCGCCAAATAATGTGGGCGTCTTATTTGGCGCGAAAAAATATGGGCGTCACTTTTGTCTCCACATTATTTAAGTCTCATTTTTTATTGCTTCTGGTTGCTAGAAGCTTGTTCTTTGGCATTTTTTCCCATTCCTGAAACTGTCATTTAAGGAATTTGATCAATTTTGCTTTATATATATGTTGTTTTTTCTCTTACATATTGCAAGATGTCTCACGTTGCATCTGAGTCAGAAGATACTACAGGAAAATCGCTGTCAAGTGCTGAATCTACCAAAGCTAAGTGTATCTGCTGTAAACTTTTGGTAGCTATTCCTCCAGCTGTTGTTTGTATTGATTGTCATGACAAACTTGTTAAAGCAGATAATATTTCCTTTAGTAAAGTACCATTGCCTGTTGCAGTTCCTTCAACATCTAAGGTGCAGAATGTTCCTGATAATATAAGAGATTTTGTTTCTGAATCCATAAAGAAGGCTATGTCTGTTATTTCTCCTTCTAGTAAACGTAAAAAATCTTTTAAAACTTCTCTCCCTACAGATGAATTTTTAACTGAACATCATCATTCTGATTCTGATGATTCCTCTGGTTCAGAGGATTCTGTCTCAGAGGTTGATGCTGATAAATCTTCATATTTATTTAAAATGGAATTTATTCGTTCTTTACTTAAAGAAGTCCTAATTGCTTTAGAAATAGAGGATTCTGGTCCTCTTGATACTAAATCTAAACGTTTAAATAAGGTTTTTAAAACTCCTGTAGTTATTCCAGAAGTTTTTCCTGTCCCTGATGCTATTTCTGCAGTAATTTCCAAAGAATGGGATAATTTGGGTAATTCATTTACTCCTTCTAAACGTTTTAAGCAATTATATCCTGTGCCGTCTGACAGATTAGAATTTTGGGACAAGATCCCTAAAGTTGATGGGGCTATTTCTACCCTTGCTAAACGTACTACTATTCCTACGTCAGATGGTACTTCGTTTAAGGATCCTCTAGATAGGAAAATGGAGTCCTTTCTAAGAAAAGCTTATCTGTGTTCAGGTAATCTTCTTAGACCTGCTATATCTTTGGCTGATGTTGCTGCAGCTTCAACTTTTTGGTTGGAAACTTTAGCGCAACAAGTAACACATCGTGATTCTCATGATATTATTATTCTTCTTCAACATGCTAATAATTTTATCTGTGATGCCATTTTTGATATTATCAGAGTTGATGTCAGGTTTATGTCTCTAGCTATTTTAGCTAGAAGAGCTTTATGGCTTAAAACTTGGAATGCTGATATGGCTTCTAAATCAACTTTACTTTCCATTTCTTTCCAGGGTAACAAATTATTTGGTTCTCAGTTGGATTCCATTATTTCAACTGTTACTGGTGGGAAAGGAACTTTTTTACCACAGGATAAAAAATCTAAAGGTAAAAACAGGGCTAATAATCGTTTTCGTTCCTTTCGTTTCAACAAAGAACAAAAGCCTGATCCTTCATCCTCAGGAGCAGTTTCAGTTTGGAGACCATCTCCAGTCTGGAATAAATCCAAGCCAGCTAGAAAGGCAAAGCCTGCTTCTAAGTCCACATGAAGGTGCAGCCCTCATTCCATCTCAGCTGGTAGGGGGCAGGTTACGTTTTTTCAAGGAAATTTGGATCAATTCTGTTCACAATCTTTGGATTCAGAGCATTGTTTCAGAAGGGTACAGAATTTGTTTCAAGTTGAGACCTCCTGCAAAGAGATTTTTTCTTTCCCGTGTCCCAGTAAATCCAGTAAAAGCTCAAGCATTTCTGAAATGTGTTTCAGATCTAGAGTTGACTGGAGTAATTATGCCAGTTCCAGTTCCGGAAAAGGGAATGGGGTTTTATTCAAATCTCTTCATTGTACCAAAGAAGGAGAATTCTTTCAGACCAGTTCTGGATCTAAAAATATTGAATCGTTATGTAAGGATACCAACGTTCAAGATGGTAACTGTAAGGACTATCTTACCTTTTGTTCAGCAAGGGAATTATATGTCCACAATAGATTTACAGGATGCATATCTGCATATTCCGATTCATCCAGATCATTATCAGTTCCTGAGATTCTCGTTTCTGGACAAGCATTACCAGTTTGTGGCTCTGCCGTTTGGCCTAGCTACAGCTCCAAGAATTTTTACAAAGGTTCTCGGTGCCCTGCTGTCTGTAATCAGAGAACAGGGTATTGTGGTATTTCCTTATTTGGACGATATCTTGGTACTTGCTCAGTCTTTACATTTAGCAGAATCTCATACGAATCGACTTGTGTTGTTTCTTCAAGATCATGGTTGGAGGATCAATTTACCAAAAAGTTCTTTGATTCCTCAGACAAGGGTGACCTTTCTGGGTTTCCAGATGGATTCAGTGTCTTTGACTCTGTCTTTAACAGACAAGAGACGTCTAAAGTTGATTACAGCTTGTCGAAACCTTCAGTCACAATCATTCCCTTCGGTAGCCTTATGCATGGAAATTCTAGGTCTTATGACTGCTGCATCGGACGCGATCCCCTTTGCTCGTTTTCACATGCGACCTCTTCAGCTCTGTATGCTGAAGCAATGGTGCAAGGATTACACGAAGATATCTCAATTAATATCTTTAAAACCGATTAAGACACTCTCTAACATGGTGGACAGATCACCATCGTTTAATTCAGGGGGCTTCTTTTGTGCTTCCGACCTGGACTGTAATTTCAACAGATGCAAGTCTCACAGGTTGGGGAGCTGTGTGGGGATCTCTGACGGCACAAGGAGTTTGGGAATCTCAGGAGGTGAGATTACCGATCAATATTTTGGAACTCCGTGCAATTTTCAGAGCTCTTCAGTTTTGGCCTCTTCTGAAGAGAGAATCGTTAATTTGTTTTCAGACAGACAATGTCACAACTGTGGCATACATCAATCATCAAGGAGGGACTCACAGTCCTCTGGCTATGAAAGAAGTATCTCAAATTTTGGTTTGGGCGGAATCCAGCTCCTGTCTAATCTCTGCGGTTCATATCCCAGGTGTAGACAATTGGGAAGCGGATTATCTCAGTCGCCAAACGTTGCATCCGGGCGAATGGTCTCTTCACCCAGATGTATTTCTTCAGATTATTCAAATGTGGGAACTTCCAGAAATAGATCTGATGGCGTCCCATCTAAACAAGAAACTTCCCAGGTATCTGTCCAGATCCCGGGATCCTCAGGCGGAGGCAGTGGATGCATTATCACTTCCTTGGAAGTATCATCCTGCCTATATCTTTCCTCCTCTAGTTCTTCTTCCAAGAGTAATCTCCAAGATTCTGAAGGAATGCTCGTTTGTTCTGCTGGTAGCTCCGGCATGGCCTCACAGGTTTTGGTATGCGGATCTTGTCCGGATGGCCTCTTGCCAACCGTGGACTCTTCCGTTAAGACCAGACCTTCTGTCACAAGGTCCTTTTTTCCATCAGGATCTGAAATCCTTAAATTTAAAGGTATGGAGATTGAACGCTTGATTCTTGGTCAAAGAGGTTTCTCTGACTCTGTGATTAATACTATGTTACAGGCTCGTAAATCTGTATCTCGAGAGATATATTATAGAGTCTGGAAGACTTATATTTCTTGGTGTCTTTCTCATCATTTTTCCTGGCATTCTTTTAGAATACCGAGAATTTTACAGTTCCTTCAGGATGGTTTAGATAAGGGTTTGTCCGCAAGTTCTTTGAAAGGACAAATCTCTGCTCTTTCTGTTCTTTTTCACAGAAAGATTGCTATTCTTCCTGATATTCATTGTTTTGTACAAGCTTTGGTTCGTATAAAACCTGTCATTAAGTCAATTTCTCCTCCTTGGAGTTTGAATTTGGTTCTGGGAGCTCTTCAAGCTCATCCGTTTGAACCTATGCATTCATTGGACATTAAATTACTTTCTTGGAAAGTTTTGTTCCTTTTGGCCATCTCTTCTGCCAGAAGAGTTTCTGAATTATCTGCTCTTTCTTGTGAGTCTCCTTTTCTGATTTTTCATCAGGATAAGGCGGTGTTGCGAACTTCTTTTGAATTTTTACCTAAAGTTGTGAATTCCAACAACATTAGTAGAGAAATTGTGGTTCCTTCATTATGTCCTAATCCTAAGAATTCTAAGGAGAAATCGTTGCATTCTTTGGATGTTGTTAGAGCTTTGAAATATTATGTTGAAGCTACGAAATCTTTTCGTAAGACTTCTAGTCTATTTGTTATCTTTTCCGGTTCTAGAAAAGGCCAGAAAGCTTCTGCCATTTCTTTGGCATCTTGGTTGAAATCTTTAATTCATCTTGCCTATGTTGAGTCGGGTAAAACTCCGCCTCAGAGAATTACAGCTCATTCTACTAGGTCAGTTTCTACTTCCTGGGCGTTTAGGAATGAAGCTTCGGTTGACCAGATCTGCAAAGCAGCAACTTGGTCCTCTTTGCATACTTTTACTAAATTCTACCATTTTGATGTATTTTCTTCTTCTGAAGCAGTTTTTGGTAGAAAAGTACTTCAGGCAGCGGTTTCAGTTTGAATCTTCTGCTTATGTTTTTCGTTAAACTTTATTTTGGGTGTGGATTATTTTCAGCAGGAATTGGCTGTCTTTATTTTATCCCTCCCTCTCTAGTGACTCTTGTGTGGAAAGATCCACTTCTTGGGTAGTCATTATCCCATACGTCACTAGCTCATGGACTCTTGCTAATTACATGAAAGAAAACATAATTTATGTAAGAACTTACCTGATAAATTCATTTCTTTCATATTAGCAAGAGTCCATGAGGCCCGCCCTTTTTTTGTGGTGGTTATGATTTTGTATAAAGCACAATTATTCCAATTCCTTATTTTATATGCTTTCGCACTTTTTTCTTATCACCCCACTTCTTGGCTATTCGTTAAACTGAATTGTGGGTGTGGTGAGGGGGTGTATTTATAGGCATTTTGAGGTTTGGGAAACTTTGCCCCTCCTGGTAGGAATGTATATCCCATACGTCACTAGCTCATGGACTCTTGCTAATATGAAAGAAATGAATTTATCAGGTAAGTTCTTACATAAATTATGTTGTTTATGTCTGCCCCTAATTGGTCAAAGCATAGGCGATAAGGTAAACAAAAGGAATTCAAAGCACTCAAGGCTTTTCAATATGTATGTTCCTGGAATTCAGAACAGTGACATTTTTCTAACAAAAACATTTTTTCTTTCATATAGTTGGCGAGAGTCCACAAGCTTGTTGCGTATGGGATATATATTCCTACCAGGAGGAGGCAAAGTTTTCCAAACCTCAAAAGCCTATAATACCCCTCCCACCTCACCCATACCTCCGTTTTAAAATTTGCCTCCGTTGGAGGTGGTTGAAGAATGATGATGTGCTTGATTTATTCAGTCAAAGGCGCTTCAGAGCATATTGGAGCCCAGTTCCCCTCAGAGTACAGTGCTTGTCAGAGGGGTGTGATATGAGTACTCACTGCCTCATGATTTTACAATGTTTTCACCTCATGGTAAATCCTTCATAGGCTTTCTGTAAATTCGGTGCCAGGGACTCGTCTTCTACCACCCTTTACAGATCGATGTTATACTCCTATTCCATTACCTCTGCTGATATGTTATCATACTGGTTTGGATGTCTGCTGGACGAGTGTTTTGGTATGGTTTTTTTGTATTTTTTAAATAGACACTCACAGCTATGTTTGTGGGCACTTTTAAGATGTTTTAAAAGTTTAACTATTTATGTATATGTTTTTGTATGGCCCTGGGACAGATACTATTCTTTTTGCAATTTTTTTGCCTGAGAAAACATTTCAATGTACGTGTCAAAACCGATGCATAAAAATGCTTGTCCGTTTTGCACGCCAGATTACACGCAGAAAACATGTGTCATATATCTGACACTTACAATGTCTAACTATGCCCAAGATTACAAGTTGTGCGGTATGGCTTTATCGCTTAAAAAATGGCCTTTGCGTGTGGAATGGTCAGCTACTTGATATTACAAAACTTGTAAATAGCAGTAAAGTATGAAGCTATGTTAGCACTTCCCTTCAGATGCTTGCTACCAGCCCCGGTTCTCCCAGACCGTATCCAGAAACAAGAAATATTGAATGTGGCGGCGCTGTGTCACCTCAGGGGATGCACACTGCTCTTTTCCTCTGTGAAACCTGCCTTCTTTCACCTCCAAAATAAAAAGCTTACTTTGGTGTAGCACGTTTCAAATAAAATGGTAGGCGCACAAACAGGTCATACTCACAGGATTTCAGTTTTAAATCAGCCTTTTATTAAAACCATCACAAGGGTATCTTCAGATGCAGCTTCAGATTTTATTAAAATATATCTCAACGCATTTTGGCAAAAAAAAGCCTTTCTCAAGAGCATAAAATCAATCTATGTCAAAGCAAGGGGTTAACTTTAGGGCAATGCCCTACAAAAGGCCCTTTTAAGGGCTATTGGTAGTTTAGTGTTAGATTAGGGTATTTTTTATTTTGGGGTGGTTTTATTTGTTTACGCTTAGGTTTTTTTTTTGTTAACAGGTACGTTTCTATTTATTAGAAGGTAGTTAGTATATTGTAACTTTAATTTAAAGTTAGGGGGTGTTAGGTTTAGGTTTATTTAGGTAGTTGCTATTCGGGGGGGGGGGGCGCCGGCTTAGGGGATAATACTTCTATTTTATTATTTACTATGTGGGGGGCGGCAGTTTAGAGGTTATTAGACATGGGGCTTATGTTAGCGTGTTAGTTTATTTATTTATTTATATATATATATATATATATATATATATACTCGCCATACACTTCAATGGGGAATGCGAAAATGTGATAGCCATTTCGCAATCGCAGGTGTTAGGTTTTTTCCTAACATTTTTTCTCCATTGCTTTCTATGGGGAAATACGTGTACGAACACGCCAAGTTGGAACTTGGTTTGTGTGCGGTATGCGGCTTACTGTACCGTAACGCACGGCAAAAGAAAGCTTTATGTTTACTTGTAATGGCGGCACAGCCACATTTTTAGTGGTATTCCGGCAACGGCTATACCGCACAACTTGTAATTTTGCTTTCAGTGCGCAATAGTACACACACGTTGAATTAATTTGAATCGCATCTCAAACTTGATATACTTCAGGAAAGTTTTCCTCTGTGAAAAGCACAATTGGGCAGAAAGAAGCTACTTCCAGGTGGCAACCGGGCCATAGAACAAGCTATTAATGCTGCTGTTCGTTCCTGGCAGACTGATTCTCTTTCTGTTTTGCATTTGTTGATGCAGCCTTCGTCAAAACCAACAGCGCCCTTTTTTCAGATATAATGATGTTTTGAAATAATGCACACTGACAGTCACTGCTTATCTAGGCTGCATTTGCTTAGTGTGTTAACGTCCATGCAACCCTACATAAAGGGGGCATATTTTTTCTTTTCTTCAAAAAGCTTGCCTCTATTGCATCTATTTTTACAGAATTGTTTGCCATAATGGAGCAGCACCAATCTGTCCCTAAATTTACCATAGGAACGGAGTCTACTGAACGCCTTTCTACCAAAGCTAAGTATGCTTATTGTAACTTCTTCGGCTCATTTATGTGACTCATGCTTAGGATTTTTTTTATTGCATACGAATCAATCTAATGATGTTTCTATGTGTACTAATATACCTACTGCCTTCTTCTTACAGATAAATGCAGACGGTGTACCTCCAGCAATGAAAAAAATAATTGCTACTGCCATTTCAAAGGCACTGGCTGCACTACCCTTTCAAATAATTTAAAAAGGTCAGTTTAAATTGTACCTTCAACTAGTAATATAAGTCCTGACCTACAAAATACTGAAGTATCTTCAAATGATGAGGATTCCTCGAACAGTGAGGCTCCCTCATCGAACGTAGAACCTGATAATTCCTCCTTTTTAGTTAAAAATTTAACATATTTGTTCTCTTTTGAAGGAAGTCTTAGCCACTTTAGGGATTGAAGAAGCTAAACCTTTTGTTCATAAATCCTGTAATCTTTTAAATTCATTATATATAACTTGTCAATCTCCCTAAGATTTTCGCTATACCAGATTCTGTCTCTGATATGATTGCTAAGGACTGGTATAAGCCAGGTGTCTTTTTTTAACCCTTTTACAGGGTGCTAACTTAGAGTTATGGAAAACGGTTCCCAAAGTTTATGGGACCATTTTCACTCTTAGCTAAACGCACTACTTTTCCTCTAGAAGTCAGTACTTCTTTTAAAGACCCTTTAGATAGAAAGCTTGAATCTTATCTAAGAAGGGCATTTCTACATATTGGCTATATACTTTGACCAGCTTTATCTATTGCTGATGTGGCGCAACAGTTGTCAACTGACCCTGAATATTTGAATCTATTTAATTTACTTCAAAGCGCAAACAATTTTATTTGCGATGCATTATTTGATATTTTTTAAAATAAACATCAAAAGCATGTCTCTGGCTAGATTTACCATAAGAACCCTATGGATTAAATCCTGGAATGCTGACATGTCTAAAACTAGAATACTTCCCTTTCTTTCCAAGGAAAGAAATTGTTTGGGTCTCAACTGGATTCTATTATTTCTACTATTACTGGAGGTAAGGGGTCTTTTCTTCCTCAAGACAAAAAGTCAAAAGAGAAATTTAAAGCTTCCTATCATTTTGTCAGGATAGAGAACAGAGAAAACTGACTCCTCCCTTAAATCCTCTGGTAGGGGGCAGATTAAACCTTTTTCAGAAAGCTGGGTACAATCAGACCAAATTCCCTGGATTCAAAACGTTATTTCTCAGGGATATCGAATTGGATTCAAAATAAAACCGTCCACAGGAAGGTTCTTTCTCACCCATATTCCAAAACATCCAATAAAAGCTCAAGCTTTTCTACAATCTGTCTCAGATCTGGAATATATGCAAGTAATTGTTCCAGCTTATTCACCTGAAAAGTGGACAGGATTTTATTCAAATCTCTTCATTGTACCAAATAAGGAAGACTCTTTCAGACCAATTCTGAATCTGAAAACTCTAAACAAATTTGTAAGAATTCCAACTTTCAAAATGGAAACTATAAGGACTATTCTGCCTTTTGTTCAACAAGGTCACTTTATGTCCACAATAGATTTACAGGATGTTTGCCTTCACATCCTAATTCACCCAGAACATTACCAGTTTCTCAGGTTTTCTTTTCTGGTAAAGCATGATCAGTTTGTTGCTCTTCCGTTTGGTCTCGCTACAGCTCCAAGAATATTTACCAAGATTCTCAGTGCCTTTTTATCTGTAATCGGAACTCAGGGTAGGGTATTGTAGTATTTTCTTACCTGGATGATTTCTTGGTACTAGCTCAATCTTCTTATATAGCAGAATCTCACACAAAACAGGGTGGAGGATCAATTTACCAAAGAGTTCCTTTATTCCTCAGACAAAAGTCACCTTTTTTTCAGTGTCCATGACTCTCCCTGACAGAAAAAAAGATAAAATTGAAATCTGCTTGTCTGAATCTTCAGTCTCTCTCCCCATTCTCTTCAGTGGCTATGTGTATGGAAGAACTAGGTCTCATGATTGCAGCTTCAGACGCAATTCCATTTGCTCGATTTCATATGAGACCTCTTAAGCTTTGTATGCTGCGCCAATGGTGCAAGGATTATACTCTGATATCCCATGAGATATTCTTAGATCCCAGTACGCACCTCTCCCTTACTTGGTGGCTAAATCACCAGTCTATTATTTAGGGGGCTTCTTTTGCTCATCCTACCTGGTCTGTTATCACCACAGATGCAAGTCTTTCCGGTTGGGGAGCTGTCTGGGGGTCTCTGACAGCACAAGGAATTTGGATTCCTCGGGAGGCGAGTTTGCCAATCAATGTTTTGGAACTCAGTGCATTCTTCATGGCTCTTCAGGCTTGGCTTCTAATGAAAAGGGAACCTTATCTCTGTTTTCAGACAGTGTTACAGCAGTAGCTTATGTCAATCATCAATAGGGAACTTGCAGTTCCCAGGTCATGATGGAAGTGTCTCGAATCCTCTCTTGGGCAGAAACCAATTCCAGCCTCATCACTGCGATTCATATACCAGGTGTAGAAAACTATGAGTCAGACTACCTCAGTCGTCAGTCCCTACATCTGGGAGAGTGGTCTCTCTACCAAGATGTATTATATTTGATTGTAAAACACTTGGGCCTACCAGAAATAGATCTGATGGCCTCTCGTTTGAATAACAAACTTCCCAGGTACCTTGTGAGGTTGAAGGATCCTTGGGCCAGAGGTATTGGATGCTCTAGCAGTTCCTTGGTCTTTCCTGGCTGCGTATATCTTTCTTTCTCTGCTCCTACTCTCCAGAGTGATTTCTAAGATAAAATTGGAACAGTCATTTGTAATCCTAATGGCCCCAGCCTGGCCTCACAGTATTTGGTGTGCAGACCTGGTCCAAATGTCCATTTGCCCGCCATGGCCTCTTCCTCTAACGATGGACTCTCTGTCTCAAGGTCCCTGCCCGTTTCTAGGAAAATGTATCCCAAAGTTTGGAAAACTTAAGTTTTGTGGTGTATAAATCATGATTTATCCTGGCATTTTTTTAGAATTCCTAGGATTCTTCAGTTTTTGCAGGATGGTTTAGATAAAGGTTAATCTACTCTTTCTGTATTATTTCATAGGAAGATTGCTAACCTTCCTGTTATTCATTGTTTTGTCCATGCTTTAATCCGGATTAAACCTATTAGGCTTATTTCTCCTCCTTGGAGTCTTAACCTGGTATTGAAAGTGTTACAGGCTTCTCCTTCTGAGCCTATGCATAGATTGGACATTAAACTACTTTCATGGAAAGTGTTATTTCTTTTGGCTATCTCTTTCTTCTGCTAGAAGAGTTTCTGAATTGTCTGCTCTCCTGTGAGTCTCCTTATCTGATTTTCCATCAAGATAAAGCTGTTTTGTGGACTACGTTTACATTTTTGCTTAAAGTTGTTACCTCACACAATATTAATAGGGAAATTGTCGTTCCCTCCTTGTGTCCTAATCCAAAAATGCTTCTGAAAAATCTTTACATTCTTTGGATGTTGTTAGCGCATTAAGATATTATGTTAATGCTACCAAGGAATTCAGACAGACTTCTAGTCTGTCCTTTTTTTCTGGCCCTAAGAAAGACCAGAAGGCCTCTATTTCTTTAGCCTTTTGGTTGAAACTTTTGATTCACAAAGTTTATTTGGAGGTGGGTCAGCCTCCGCTACAGAGAATTACAGCTTATTCTACTAGATCGGTTGCCACATCTTGGTCTTTCAAGAAGGAGGCTTCAGTTGAATTTGCAAAGCGACCACTTGGTCTTCTCTGCATACCTTTACTAAATTTTACCATTTTTATGTTTTTGCTTTATCTGAAGCAGCCTTTGGTAGTAAGGTCCTTCAGGCTTTTGTCTCAGTTTGATGACACTGCCTATATATTGAGTTTGTCATAAAAGACTTTATTTTGGTTATTGGATTTAATTTCTCAGATAAAAAAGCTGTTTTTATTTTAATCTCTCCCTTTGTTGTTACTCGTGGACTTCCACATCTTGAGTATTATATCCCATACATACCCGCTCGTGGACTCTCACCACCTATGTGAATGAAAACATACTTTACATCTTACTTGATAAATTAATTTCTTTCATGATGGCGAGAGTCCATGAGGCCCCACCCATTTGGGGTTGTTTTACTGCCCCTCATTTTGGCTTTTACTCCTTAACACCTCACCACTTGACTATATGTTAAACTGAGGTATGAGTGAGGTGGGAGGGGTTTTATAGGCTTTTGAGGTTTGGGAAACCTTGCCGATCTCCTGGTAGGAATGTATATCCCACCATGAAAGACATTCATTTATCAAGTATGATATATATTTTTTATTATGCAGATCTTTTTTTAATCCTAACTCAAATAAAGTAAGATCCATAAGTCATTAATATAAATTGTTTAATTGAGATATCTTATTTGTGTTTTCTGTTTTTGTCAAGAAAATTATTTTAATGCTGCAACCTAGTCTGCTGAAGGGTGTAGGCATGTGTGACGGCTAATCAAAGAGTTTATTAAAATTATTCAGGCATGTGTCTTGTGCACAGCTCCATCCAATATAATTTTAATTATATATGAGCTGTTGGATACTATTTGCTGTTTGATTTTTGAGGAAGGGGTTGCCCTAAAATGTTGATTATGTGCATCAGTCAGTGGAGCATAGATCCCTAACGAGGTGCGCTTGTGTGAAGCGAATAAGAGACCTCAGGCGGATCTTGAAAATTCCGGCAGCACTCCCAATACAGAATGATGCGATAGGAATTCCTGTGTAAGACAGAAAAAGAGAGGCATTTTGAGGTTTGGGAACCATTGCCCCTCCTGGTAGAATTCTATATCCCATACGTTACTAGCTCATGGACTCTTGCCAATTACATGAAAGAAAGAGAGCGCCACCATAGGACAATATCGTCTGGATCAACAGAACAGCACAGGAGAGAGAGTCCCCCCCCCCCCTCCTTGAAGTGGATCTACTCACAGAAGCAGTGGCACAGCCAGGGTTCCAGATACAGCGGGTCGGGACTATAGTGACACGCTGGAACGTCAGATACGTCACTGATGTCGTCACAGGAGATCAATCAATCCAAAGAAACCAATTCCTCCAGTTTAGGCACAGGTGATGTTCAGCTGGAAATACCGGCATGGGTATACAAACTCCAAGAGGTAGAGCATAAGTACTGCAAGCAGTAAGGTTCGTGACACAAAGTTACAGAGTAAAGGTGTGTAATAAAAAGACAATTTATTAAAAGTCTAAAAACAAACAGCAACGCTTTTCTCAGCTCATAAAAAGCCGTTTCATCAGGCTGTAATCATATCACACCTTTTACTCATTAAATCCCCTACGCTATCCAATCAAGGGGCAGTAATGACTCACACCTCCCTCGGGCAGGGCCAAGGTAACCCTAGATAAATCTCATCCAATAGCTGGTATAGAGATGTGTGAAGGAACGGTCCCTAAGTTGGAATAAATACATAATATCAAAATAGTACAAAATATCATAAAAAATTAATATCAATGGATACCAAGTCTCCATAGCATTAACAACAACTTCTATACGATATTCAGATAATAAAAAACAATAATATGTAACATAACACATGCTCATTTAATGTTGCAACATCATATAAAAAACAATGTGCACAGTCCCCATAGATAGAACAACGTTTCCATTTCATATATAACTCATTGATACAATAATGGTACTTGACAAATAAGTCATGACCGTACTACACCACGATGGTCGAAATCAGCACACAGTGACGATGGGTCAAACATCAGTTAGTTGATGAATTTACTGACTCCATCACAAGTGTGTAATGATCTCGCCAGCATAATAGACATATATTATATCAAAACGATAAATAATATTGGCATATAATATCGGCATATAAGTCAGCTACAAGTAGATGAAAGATCACGTTCATTGGACATGTTCGTCTATCAGTGATAGTTGGAGAACCCTCTCAGTGCATATGCGGACCTCCCTAGAGGATGTGTGGGGGATATACATATCAGTATCAGGCTAACGAAAGAGACCCTAAATCTCAGACCAGTTGGTGAGATATCCCTATAATGGTATGTGTACTCAGAAAAAAAAAAAAAAACTTTTTAGCTGGACATATAGATGTGTGATCCTAGGCAAGAGGTCAGAATATTGTATATAAAATTGATTAACCCCCAATAAAAACATAGTTCAATGGTCATATTAATATAGAAATAGAACTCATAGCAACCGCAGATCAATAAGTGACCTTACAGTACCCTATATCACTATACGGGCCCTACTGAGAACATATAAAGCTGGATGAAATTACACTGATAGATATGGTAAAAAAATTTTTACACATATACAGTGATGTCGCCAGCCTGGAGACAAATCAATGCGCAATAGGTTTAAGTGCTAACATTGGAAAAAATGATTGAACAGAATCGTGTCTTAGGCAGAGGGAGACCCACATGCCAACCCTGATCAAAGTTAATGAAAGGCAGCCAGGTCTATATTTAGATTCAGGCCGGCAGGATGGAGACTCTTGAGAGTATGTATCCAGTAGGTCTCCCTCTGCCTAACTCTAGATAACCTATTATAGAGGTGGGACTTAGGGATAAATTCGATCGGAATGATAGAAAAACAGTCAGAGTTTCCACCATGTTGATAATTACAATGTCTGGCGACACTGTGATTTTTAAAATTCTTTTTCATGTTCCGTTGGTGCTCGGACCATCTGGTACTAAGTCTCCTACAGGTCCTACCAACGTACTGTATCCAACAGACACATGAGAGCAGATAAACAACATAATGTGAGGCACAAGATATGTGTCAAATAATAGAAAATTGTTGTCCAGTCACATTAGATTTGAACATCTTTTGTTTGTGTGCAATATTAGCGCAAAGTTTGCATCTACTGGCTCCACATCTAAAAGACCCTAAAGGTGACACTCTTGACCGAATTGGAGTGGGACCAATGGACCAAATAGACAAAATCGTCTTTAAACTAGGTGCTTTTTTAAAAACTATTTTGGGTTTAGTTCCTATTACTGTAGGTTACCTAAAATGGGATCTTTTGTTAGAATGCCCCAATGTTTGGTAATAATTTGTCTGATTAAATTATGATGACAATTAAATTGAGTAATGAATAGAGCATAATTTTCTGTAATATTAAATCCGGTAGTAGTGTCCTTATTGGATTTAAAATAGTCATCTCTATTGTCAAATTTTGCTCTTATATAACCATTCTCTATAATGTGAGGGTAATGTTTCTCTTGTTAAGTGTATCCAGTCCACGGATCATCCATTACTTATGGAATATATTCTCCTTCCCAACAGGAAGTTGCAAGAGTCCACCCACAGCAAAGCTGCTATATAGCTCCTCCCCTAACTGCCATATTCAGTCATTCTCTTGCAAGCCTCAACATAGATAGGAGGTCGTGAGAGTCTGTGGTGATTTATACTTAGTTTATTCTTCAATCAAAAGTTTGTTATTTTTAAATGGCACCAGAGTGTGCTGTTTATCTCAGGCAGTATTTGAAAGAAGAATCTGCCTGCGTTTTTCTATGATCTTAGCAGACGTAACTGAGATCCATTTGCTGTTCTCACACATTCTGAGGAGTGAGGTACTTCAGAGGGGGAATGGCGTGCAGGTTTTCCTGCAGATAAGGTATGTGCAGTAAAATATTTTTCTAGGAATGGAATTGACTAAGAAAATACTGCTGATACCGAAGTATTGTAAGTAAAGCCTTAAATGCAGCGATAGCGACTGGTATCAGGCTTATTAATAGAGATACATACTCTTATAAAAATGTGTTTTAAAACGTTTGCTGGCATGTTTAATCGTTTTTTAACGTACATTGGTGATAACACTGTAATGTTGGTATAGCCTTAAATGCAGTAAAAGCGACTGGTATCAGGCTTATTAATAGAGATACATACTCTTGTAAAAATGTGTTTTAAAACGTTTGCTGGCATTTTTTTTTTTTTTTTTTTTTTTTTTTCTTTTTTTCAAAGAGCTTTATTATGTCAAGTCAAAATACACATCACATAACGTCAGATCAATTCAATCATTACAGGGAATCATACAACAGATTAATCACAAGACAGAGTGACCGAGGAAACTGAATTATTTCTCATAGTTCAATGATGCTAAAAACACATATTGCGAAACATAACCTAGCATCTCAGATTGAGAAAGCACTCTGTGGTATACATCTAACTTGACATGTCTTAACATAGCTTTTCAACAATCAAAACAAATAACATATTCAAGAACATCTATGTTGCTGTGAATAAATGAGAAGCAATTTGTATTCACTGATCTGTACATCTATGTGCAAGTTTATAAAAAAGGGTTTACATATTGACAGATAGAAATTCCTAAAGAGGTCCGTGCTATTATATGTATCTCCTAATAGTTATTGCGATAAGTGGGGAGAAAGAGAAGAGTGTTGGTGTCTCAATGATGAAGGCTCAGGGCGACAGTGGGTTTTAAGGAAGTTTGCTGGCATGTTTAATCGTTTTTTAACATATGTTTGGTGATAAAACTTATTGGGGCCTAAGTTTTTTCCACATGGCTGGCTTAAATTTTGCATAGAAACAGTTAACTGAAGCTTCCCACTGTTGTAATATGAGTGGGAGGGGCCTAATTTAGCGCTTTTTTGCGCAGTTAAAATTACAAAATGAATTATCCAGATTCCGTAAGCAGTCCCATGAATACTACAGGATATTTCTAAAGGGCTAAAAAGACTTCCAAAATCGTTTATAGGGAAGGTAATCCACAGCTCTGCTGTGGCAGTTTTTGTTGTGTCTGTTTTTAAAAACGTCTGTCGTTTTTTTTGATCTGTTTTTTGCATTAAGGGGTTAATCATCCATTTGCAAGTGGGTGCAATGCTCTGTTACCTTATTACATGTACTGTAAAAATTTCGTTTGTTTTACTGCCTTTTTTCACTGTTTTTCAAATTTTGACAAAATTTGTTTCTCTTAAAGGCACAGTAACGTTTTATATATTTGCTTGTTAACTTGATTTGAAGTGTTTTCCAAGCTTATTAGTCTCATTATTAGTCTGTTCTAACATGTCTGACTTAGAGGAAGCTCTGTGTTCATTATGTTTTAAAGCCATGGTGGAACCCCATCTTAGAATGTGTACCAGATGTACTGATTTCATGTTAAACAATAAAGATCATTTTTTGTCTTTAAAAACATCACCAGAGGATTCTGTCGTGGGGGTAGTTATGCCGACTAACTCTCCCCACGTGTCAGACCTTTTGACTCCCGCTTTAGGGACTCACGCTCAAATGGCGCCAAGTACATCAAGGGCACCCATAGCGTTTATTTTACCAGGGGATTCTGTCGAGGGGAAAGTTATGCCGATTAACTCTCCCCACGTGTCAGACCCTTCGACTCCCGCTTCAGGGACTCACGCTCAAATGGCGCCAAGTACATCAAGGGCGTCCATAGCGTTTATTTTACAAGACATGGCAAAGGTGGTGAATAATACTCTGGCAGCAGTATTAGTCAGACTACCTGAAATTAAAGGAAAGCAGATAGCTCTGGGGTAGATACAGAGCATACAGACGCTTTAAGAACCATGCATGATACTACCACACAATATGCTTAGTCTGTGGGGGATTTTTTTGACTCAGGGAAGTTGATTTAACCTGATTCTGATATTTCTACATTTAAAATTTATGCTTGAGAACCTCCACTTGTTGCTCAGGGAGGCTTTGGCTGCTCTGAATGAATGTGTACAATCGCAGGGCCAGAGAAATTGTATAGACTGGATAAATAATATGCAGTGCCGGTGTGTACTGATGTTTTTCCAATACCTAAAGAGGTTTACTAAAAAAAATTTTTATTTTTTTTAAGGAATGGGATAGACCAGGTGTGCCGTTCTCTTCCCCTCCTATTTTTTAGAAGAATGTTTTCTAATAGTTACCACCACACGGGACTTCTGGCAGACAGTTCCTAAGGTGGAGAGAAGAGTTTCTACTCTAGCTAAGCGTACCACTACCTCTGGCGAGGACAGTTGTGCTTTTAGATCCAATGGATAAAAAATGTTTATTCAACAGGGTTTTATCCTGCAGCCCCTTGCATACATTGCTTCTGTCACTGCTGCTGCGGCGTTCTGGGTTGAGTCTCTTGATGAGGCTTTACAGTTAGCGACTCCATTGGATGAATATATTTGACAAGCTTATGCTAGCCAATTCCTTGTTTTCTGATGCCTTTGTTCATTTGACTAGACTAACGGCTAAGAATTCTGTTTTTTACTATACTGGCGCGCAGAGCGCTATGGCTTATATCATGGTCAGCTGTCGTGACTTTAATAAATAAGCTACTTAACTTCCCTTCAAGGGGCAGACCCTATTCGGGCCTGGTTTGAAGGAGATTATTGCTTATATCAGTGGAGGAAAAGGTCATACCCTTCCTCAGGATAGGAATCAAGGGCCAAAAAAGGTCTAATTTTCGTGCCTTTTAAAACTTCAGGGCAGGTGTGGCATCCACTTCCTCTAAGGCAAAACAAGAGGGAATTTTTGCTCAGTCCAAGGCGGTCTGGAGACAATTGGACCTGGAACAAAGATAAGCAGGCCAAGGAGCCTGCTGCTGCCTCTAAGGCAGCATGAAGGAACGGACCCCTATCCAGTAACGGATCCTATAGGGGGCAGACTTTCATTCTTCGCCCGGGCGTGGGCAAGAGATGCCCAGGATCCCTAGGCATTGGAATTTATATCCCAGAGATATCTTCTGGATTTCAAAGAAAAAAAAAAGGGGAGATTTCGCCTTTCACAATTATCTGCAAACCAGATAAAGAAGGAGGCATTCTTACATTGTGTACGAGATCCATCCAGTTCCAAGAGAGGAACAGGGACAGAGTTTTTACTCAAATCTGTTTGTGGTTCCCAAGGTGAGGGAACCTTCAGACCTATTTTGGATCTAAAGATCTTAAACAAATTCCTCAGAATTCCGTCATTTAAGATGGAAACTATTCGTACCATCTTAACTATGATCCAGGAGAGTCAATAGAGGACTACAATGGATTTGAAGGATGCTTATCCTCACATTGTGATGCATAAAGATCACCTTCGTTTTTCAGGTTTGCCTTTCTAGACAGGCATTACCAGTTTGTAGCTCTTTCCTTTGGGATATCTACAGCCCCAAGAATCTTTATGGAGGTTCTGGGGTCGCTTTGGCGGTCCTTAGGCCGCGGGGCATAGAAGTGGCCCCTTAGTTAGACGACATCCTGATACAGGCGTCAAACATCCAAATTGCCAAGTCTCATACGGACGTAGTACTGGCATTTCTGAGATCACATGGGTGGAAAGTGAACATGGAAAGAGTTCTCTATCCCCAATCTCAAGGGTTTCCCTCCTAGGGACTCTGATAGATTCTGTAGAAATGAAAATTTACCTGACGGAGTCCAGGTTGTCAAAGTTTCTAAATTTCTGCCGTGTTTTTCATCCCATCCGCACCCTTCGGTGGCTCAGTACATGAATGAAATTGGCTTAATAGGTAGCGGCAAGGGACATAGTACCGTTTGCACGTCTACATTTCAGACCGCTGCAACTATGCATGCTCAGTCAGAGGAACGGGGATTACACAAATTTGTCCCCCTGTTGAACCTGGACCAAGAGACCAGAGATTCTCTTCTCTGGTGACTATGTCGGGTCCATCTGTCCAAGGGTATGACCTTCCGCAGGTCAGATGGGACAATTGTTACAATGGATGCCAGCCTTTTAGGTTGGGATGCAGTCTGGAACTCCCTGAAGGCTCAGGGATAGTGGACTTAGGAGGAGACCCTCCTTCTAATAAATATTCTGGGAGTGATATTCCATGCTCTTCAGACTTGGCCTCAGTTAGCAACTCTGAGGTACATCATACTCAGTCGGACAATATACACGACTGTGGCTTACATCAGCCATCAAGGGGGAACAGAAGTTCCCTAGTGATGTTAGAAGTCTTACAATAATTCACTGGACAGAGACTCACTCTTGTCTATCAGCTATCCATATCCCAGGTGTTGAGAACTGGGAGGTGGATTTTCTAAGTCGTCAGACTTTTCTTCCGGGGGAGTGGGATTTCCTCCGGAGGTCAAGACCAAGCAGGAGAGGGCTTTGGTGTTTTTGACAGCGCCTGCGTAGCCACGCAGGACCTGGTATGCAGATCTGGTGGACATGTCATCCTTTCCATCACGGTCTCTGCTTCTGAGACAGGTCCCTCTACCTCAGGGTCCTTTCATCCATCTAAATAGAATCAATCTGAGATGGACTGCCTGGAGACTGAACGCTTGATGTTATCAAAGCATGGCTTCTCCGAGTCAGTCATTGATACCTTAATACAGACATGAAAGCCTGTCTCTAGGAAAATTGAACATAGATATGGTGTAAATATCTGATTGTTATGAATCCAAGGGTTACTCATGGAGTAAAGCCTGGATTCCCTGGATATTATCTTTTCTCCAAGATGTTTTTGAGAAAAGGGTTGTCAGCTAATTCCTTAAAAGGGACAGATTTTTACTCTGTCTATTTTTTTGCACCAGCGTCTGGCAGGTATTCTAGACGTTCAGGCATTTGGTCAGGCTTTGGTTAGATCCAAGCCTGTGTTTAAAACTGTTGCTCCACCATGGAGCTTAAACCTGGTTCTTAAGGCTCTTCAAGAAGTTCTGTTTGAACCTTTTTTTGTTCCATAGATATCAATCTTTATCTTGGAAAGTTCCTTTTGGGTAGCTATTTCCTCGACTCGTAGAGTCTCCAAGTTATCTGTGTTACGATGTGATTCTCCTTATCTGGTCCTTCGTACGGATAAGGTAGTCCTGCGTACCAACCTGGTTTTTTTTCCTAAGGTGGTATCTAACAAGAACATCACTCAAGAGATAGTTGTTCCATGCTTGTATCCTAATCCTTCCTCAAAGAAGGAACGTCTATTACACAATATTGGATGTGGTTTGTGCTTTAAAGTTTTACTTACAAGTTACTACAGTTTTCATCAAACGTTCACCTTGTTTGTTGTCTATTCTGGACAGAGGAGAGGTCAAAAGACTTCAGCAGCCTCTCTGTCTTTTTGGTTAAAAAGCATAATTCATTTAGCTTATGAGACTGCTGGACAGCAGCCTCCTGAAGGGATTGCAGCTCATTCTACTAGAGCTGTGGTTTTCACTTGGGCCTTTTTTAAATGTGGCTTCTGTTGAACAGATTTACAAGACGGAGTCTTGGTCTGCGCTTCATACTTTTTCAAATTTAACAAATTTGAAACCATGCTTCTTCGGAGGCTATTTTTGGGAGAAAAGGTTTTTTTTTACAGGCAGTGGTAACTTCCGTTTAAGTACCTGCCTTGTCCCTCCCATCATCCGTGTACTTTAGCTTTGGTATTGGTATTCCATAAGTAATGGATGATCCGTGGACTGGATACACTTAACAAGAGAAAACATAATTTATGCTTACCTGATAAATTTATTTCTCTTGTAGTGTATCCAGTCCACGGCCCGCCCTGTCACTTTAAGGCAGGTAATTTTTCATTTGAACTACAGTCACCACTGCACCCTATGGTTTTTCCTTTCTCTGCATGTTTTTGGTCGAATGACTGAATATGGCAGTTAGGGGAGGAGCTATATAGCAGCTTTGCTGTGGGTGGACTCTTGCAACTTCCTGTTGGGAAGGAGAATATATTCCATAAGTAATGGATGATCCGTGGACTGGATACACTACAAGAGAAATAAATTTATCAGGTAAGCATAAATTATGTTTTTTCATTAAACCGTTCCTTAAGAATAAGGCTTTGGGTTTCATAATCAGCCAAAGTACTACAATTCCGGCGAATCCGTTTGAATTGACCATACGGTACATTACGTTTCCAAGGATAATAGTGGTGACCTGTAAAGTCAAGATAGCTGTTACAATCCACTGTCTTAAAGTGAGTGGTACTAGTCACCTTCCCATTCCCAAATTTAAAGGGACAGTCTAGGCAAAAAAAACTTTCATGATTCAGCACGTAATTTTAAACAATTTTCCAATTTACTTTTATCACCAATTTTGCTTTGCTCTCTTGGTATTCTTAGTTGAAAGCTTAACCTAGGAGGTTCATATACTAATTTCTTAGACCTTGAAGGCCACCTCTTTTCAGAATGCATTTTAACAGTTTTCACCACTAGAGGGTGTTAGTTCATGTATTTCATATAGATAACACTGTGCTCGTGCACGTGAAGTTATCTGGGAGCAGGCACTGATTGGCTAAACTGCAAGTCTGTCAAAAGAACTGAAATAAAGGGGCAGTTTGCAGAGGCTTAGATACAAGATAATCACAGATGTTAAAAGTATATTAATATAACTGTGTTGGTTATGCAAAACTGGGATATGGGTAATAAAGGGATTATCTATCTTTTAAAGCAATACAAATTCTGGTGTAGACTGTCCCTTTAAGTTCAAGATCCAAAAAGAGAGTAGTCTCATGGTGTATAGAACTAGTCTAGACTCTCTCCTGTGCTGTTCTGTTGATCCAGACGATATTGTCCTATGGTGGTGCCTCTCTTTTTCTATCTTACACATGTGTCTCATGGACTTGATAGGCCTTTCTCATTTATTCACAATAGAAATCCATTAGATCTACCAAGCTTTCTTTGTTGAGCTGAAGAGCAGTGTTTCATTGGTCAAAATGACCAGAGTAATTCAGAGTAATTACTACTTGTGATATTGTTTCTTTAGGTCTGACATGCAGTGGAATCAGCCTACTGAAAAGAAATTAACTGGAGGAACAAACTGGCAAGCAAGAACTACCACTTCAACAGCATGGAATTCAGCTACAGTACCCCCTGTTCCTCATATGGTAAGATGTTACAAATGTGTGCAGTAAATGTCCTGTTGCCAAAAGCTTTTAAGTACTTCCTCTTGTTTGGGTCTGAAGCAATACACTGTGACCTTCAATAAAGTTTGTCTCCCGTAAGAAATGGAAGGCTATAGTGAGCTCTGTCAGGGCTTTTTATCTGACCCTCATTTGTGTCTAGACTGTGAAGGTATTTGCAGCTCTATGCCTCTATGCTACCCCAATCTGTACATGTTAATCTTTCTTGATATCTCTATATGTAGGTTTTTAGCAATAAGTATTAAGTATATATAATTTGTCCCTATTTCAAACCATGTTCTCCAAAATCTTTTGCTCGTTTCCCTGGTATGATCATAATGAAGGTTGCTTTGTTAAGGAGGTGCTTTGCAGAGTAATCCTCTATTCTTCTTCTTTTTTTATTTCATACAGGTGGTGAGAGTCCATGATCTGTTACTCTTGGGAATCACTCTTCTATACCATTTGGAGGTGGCAAAGATTCCCAAACTCAGAGAGCTCTATGAACGCCCTCCCACCCACATATACCTTAGTCTTCAGTTTGCCTCCACCGGATGTAGCTGAAGATTGAAGATTAAAGGGACAGTAAAGTTAAAATTAAACTTTCATGATTCAGATAGAGCATGCAATTTTAAACAACTTTCCAATTTACTTTAATCAACAATTTGCTCCATTCTCTTGGTATCTTTTATTGAAGAGTAAATCTAGGTAGGCTCAGTGTTGTGCAACATTGTATAACAAAGCTACACAAAGTGTTGCAAAACACTGCTGCCATAGAGTACTAAAGACGTGCACACTACTGAGCTCTTATGAGCTTACCTACCAAGAGAACAAAGAAAATTTGATAACAGAAATAAATATGAAAGTTGTTTAAAATTGCATGCTCTATCTGAATCATGAACGTTTAATTTTGACTTTACTGTCCCTTTAATGTGAAAAGCATGTCTGTGGCAGTCTTTGCCAGGAGAGCCTTGTGGCTTATATCCTGGTCTGCTGATATGGTGTCTAAATCTAGATTGTTATCTCTTTCTTTCAGGGAAAGAAGTTATTTTGTTCTGATTTCGATTCTATTATATCTACTATTTCTGGAGGTAGAGGGCTGAGATGACTTCTCTGCTCAAAAGCAAAGTTCCTCTAGTTTAGTCTGGAGACCTAATGCTAACTGGAACAAGTCAAAGCAGGGTAAGAAATCAAAGGACTCTCTTCTGTGGTGGTTGTCTCAGGATCGCCTCTCCCAGGGAACTTGCTTTCGCAGACCTTCCTTGGTGTTCGTGACCTCGGATGCCAGCCTTTTGGGTTGGGGAGCAGTCTGGGGCTTGTTTAAAGGCTCAGGGTCTATGGTCTCGGGAGGAGTCTGTTCTTCCCATAAATATCCTAGAACTGAGGGCAATCTTCAATGCTCTTCTGGCCTGGCCTCAGTTAGCTTCAGCCCAGTTTATCAGGTTTCAGTCGGACAACATAACCTCATTGGCTTACATCAATCATCAGGGAGGAACTCAGAGTTCCTTGGCCATGACAGAGGTAGCCAAGATTATTCAGTGGGCGGAGACTCTCACAACTGTTGTCCGTCTGCGATCCACATCCCAGGGGTGGACAATTGGGAAGCGGATTTTCTTAGCTGACAGACTTTTCATCCAGGGGAGTGGGAGCTCCATCCGGAGGTGTTTTCCAGCTTGATTCTTAAGTGGGGGCAGCCGGAGCTGGATCTTATGGCATCTCGTCAGAATGCCAAGCTTTCGAGGTCAAGGGATCCTCAGGCTGTGCTGATAGATGCTCTAGCAGTTCCTTGGAATTTCAGTCTAGCGTATGTGTTTCCACCGTTCGCTCTCCTTCCACAGGTCATTGCTCGAATCAGAAAGGAGAGGGCGTCGGTGATTGTCATTGCTCCTGCATGGTCTCGCAGAATCTGGTATGCGGATCAGGTGGAGATGTCATCTCTTCCACCTTGGAGACTTCCGTTAAGGAAGAAGGACCTTCTACTTCAGGGGCCCTTCCTTCATCCAAATCTCGTTTCTCTGAAGCTGACTGCTTGGAGATTGAACGCTTGATATTATCTAAGCGTGGGTTCTCTGAGTCGGTTATTGAAACTATGATTTAGGCTCATAAGCCTGTTACTATAAGATATGGCGTAAATATCTGTATTGGTGTGAATCCAGAGGGTTCTCTTGAAGTAGAGTTAGGATTCCTAGGATTTTGTCTTTTCTCCAGGAGTGTCTGGAGAAGGGTTTATCTGCAAATATCTTGAAGGGTCAAATTTCTGCTTTATCTATTTCTTCTGTTATGTGTGATCAGTCCACGGGTCATCATTACTTCTGGGATATAACTCCTCCCCAACAGGAAATGCAAGAGGATTCACCCAGCAGAGCTGCATATAGCTCCTCCCCTCTACGTCACTCCCAGTCATTCTCTTGCACCCAACGACTAGATAGGATGTGTGAGAGGACTATGGTGATTATACTTAGTTTTTATAACTTCAATCAAAAGTTTGTTATTTTACAATAGCACCGGAGCGTGTTATTGCCTCTCTGGCAGAGTTTGAAGAAGAATCTACCAGAGTTTTTACTATGATTTTAACCGGAGTAGTTAAGATCATATTGCTGTTTCTCGGCCATCTGAGGGAGGTAAAAGCTTCAGATCAGGGGACAGCGGGCAGATGAATCTGCATTGAGGTATGTAGCAGTTTTTATTTTCTGAATGGAATTGATGAGAAAATCCTGCCATACCGTTATAATGACATGTATGTATACACTTCAGTATTCTGGGGATGGTATTTCACTGGAATTACTCTGTTAAAAGTACATTAAACCTTTGAATAGGTATTTATTATGTTAAACGTTTTTGCTGGAATGTAGAATCGTTTGCATTTTCTGAGGTACTGAGTGAATAAATGTTTGGGCATTATTTTTCCACTTGGCAGTTGCTTGTTTTAATTGTGACAGTTTCGTTTCTCTCTCACTGCTGTGTGTGAGGGGGAGGGGCCGTTTTTGGCGCTCTTTGCTACGCATCAAAAATTTCCAGTCAGTTACTCTTGTATTTCCTGCATGATCCGGTTCATCTCTAACAGAACTCAGGGGTCTTCAAACTTCTTTGGAGGGAGGTAGATTCTCTCAGCAGAGCTGTGAGACTTATATATTGACTGTGATTAAAAACGTTGCTTTGTAATTTTTATGTTTCAAATTTAATTATTGTTACTTTACTAAGGGGAACAAACCTTTGCTAAAAGTTGTGTTGTTTTTAAGGATTGATGCTATAACTGTTTTTCAGTTCATTATTTCAACTGTCATTTAATCGTTTAGTGCTTCTTTGAGGCACAGTACGTTTTTGTTAAATAAGATTGTAACCAAGTTGCAAGTTTATTGCTAGTGTGTTAAACATGTCTGATTCAGAGGAAGATACCTGTGTCATTTGTTCCAATGCCAAGGTGGAGCCCAATAGAAATTTATGTACTAACTGTATTGATGCTACTTTAAATAAAAGCCAATCTGTACAAATTGAACAAATTTCACCAAACAGCGAGGGGAGAGTTATGCCGACTAACTCGCCTCACGTGTCAGTACCTGCATCTCCCGCCCGGGAGGTGCGTGATATTGTGGCGCCTAGTACATCTGGGCGGCCATTACAGATAACATTACAAGATATGGCTACTGTTATGACTGAAGTTTTGGCTAAATTACCAGAACTAAGAGGCAAGCGTGATCACTCTGGGGTGAGAACAGAGTGCGCTGATAATACTAGGGCCATGTCTGATACTGCGTCACAGCTTGCAGAGCATGAGGACGGAGAGCTTCATTCTGTGGGTGACGGTTCTGATCCAAACAGATTGGATTCAGATATTTCAAATTTTAAATTTAAATTGGAGAACCTCCGTGTATTACTAGGGGAGGTTTTAGCGGCTCTTAATGATTGTAACACTGTTGCAATACCAGAGAAATTGTGTAGGTTGGATAAATACTTTGCGGTACCGGCGAGTACTGACGTTTTTCCTATACCTAAGAGACTAACTGAAATTGTTACTAAGGAGTGGGATAGACCCGGTGTGCCGTTCTCACCCCCTCCAATATTTAGAAAGATGTTTCCAATAGACGCCACCACACGGGACTTATGGCAAACGGTCCCTAAGGTGGAGGGAGCAGTTTCTACTTTAGCTAAGCGTACCACTATCCCGGTGGAGGATAGCTGTGCTTTTTCAGATCCAATGGATAAAAAATTAGAGGGTTACCTTAAGAAAATGTTTGTTCAACAAGGTTTTATATTGCAACCCCTTGCATGCATCGCGCCGATTACGGCTGCGGCAGCATTTTGGATTGAGTCTCTGGAAGAGAACCTTAGTTCAGCTACGCTGGACGACATTACGGACAGGCTTAGAGTCCTTAAACTAGCTAATTCATTCATTTCGGAGGCCGTAGTACATTTAACCAAACTTACGGCTAAGAACTCAGGATTCGCCATTCAGGCACGTAGGGCGCTGTGGCTAAAATCCTGGTCAGCTGATGTAACTTCTAAGTCCAAATTACTTAATATACCTTTCAAGGGGCAAACTTTATTTGGGCCCGGTTTGAAAGAAATTATCGCTGACATTACAGGAGGTAAGGGCCACGCCCTGCCTCAAGACAAAGCCAAAGCTAAGGCTAGACAGTCTAATTTTCGTCCCTTTCGGAATTTCAAAGCAGGAGCAGCACCAACTTCCACTGCACCAAAACAGGAAGGAGCTGTTGCTCGTTACAGACAAGGCTGGAAACCTAACCAGTCCTGGAACAAGGGCAAGCAGGCCAGGAAACCTGCTGCTGCCCCAAAGACAGCATGAACCGAGGGCCCCCGATCCGGGACCGGATCTAGTGGGGGGCAGACTCTCTCTCTTCGCCCAGGCTTGGGCAAGAGATGTTCAGGATCCCTGGGCGCTAGAGATCATATCTCAGGGATTCCTTCTAGACTTCAAATTCTCTCCCCCAAGAGGGAGATTTCATCTGTCAAGGTTGTCAACAAACCAGATAAAGAAAGAAGCGTTTCTACGCTGTGTACAAGATCTGTTATTAATGGGAGTGATCCATCCGGTTCCGCGGTCGGAACAAGGACAAGGGTTTTACTCAAACCTGTTTGTGGTTCCCAAAAAAGAGGGAACTTTCAGGCCAATCTTGGATTTAAAGATCCTAAACAAATTCCTAAGAGTTCCATCGTTCAAAATGGAAACTATTCGGACAATCTTACCCATGATCCAAAAGGGTCAGTACATGACCACAGTGGATTTAAAGGATGCTTACCTTCACATACCGATTCACAAAGATCATTACCGGTATCTAAGGTTTGCCTTCTTAGACAGGCATTACCAGTTTGTAGCTCTTCCATTCGGATTGGCTACGGCTCCAAGAATCTTCACAAAGGTTCTGGGTGCCCTTCTGGCGGTACTAAGACCGCGAGGAATTTCGGTAGCTCCGTACCTAGACGACATTCTGATACAAGCTTCAAGCTTTCAAACTGCCAAGTCTCATACAGAGTTAGTTCTGGCATTTCTAAGGTCGCATGGATGGAAAGTGAACGAAAAGAAAAGTTCTCTCTTTCCCCTCACAAGAGTTCCATTCTTGGGGACTCTTATAGATTCTGTAGAAATGAAGATTTATCTGACAGAAGACAGATTAACAAAGCTTCTAAATGCATGCCGTGTCCTTCATTCCATTCAACTCCCGTCAGTAGCTCAATGCATGGAGGTGATCGGCTTAATGGTAGCAGCAATGGACATAGTACCCTTTGCACGTCTACATCTCAGACCGCTGCAATTGTGCATGCTGAGTCAGTGGAATGGGGATTACTCAGACTTGTCCCCTACTCTGAATCTGGATCAAGAGACCAGAAACTCTCTTCTATGGTGGCTTTCTCGGCCACATCTGTCCAGGGGGATGCCATTCAGCAGGCCGGACTGGACAATTGTAACAACAGACGCCAGCCTACTAGGTTGGGGCGCTGTCTGGAATTCTCTGAAGGCTCAGGGACAATGGAATCAGGAGGAAAGTCTCCTGCCAATAAACATTCTGGAATTGAGAGCAGTTCTCAATGCCCTTCTGGCTTGGCCCCAGTTAAAAACTCGGGGGTTCATCAGGTTTCAGTCGGACAACATCACGACTGTAGCTTACATCAACCATCAAGGAGGGACAAGAAGCTCCCTAGCAATGATGGAAGTATCAAGGATAATTCGCTGGGCAGAGTCTCACTCTTGCCACCTGTCAGCAATCCACATCCCGGGAGTGGAGAACTGGGAGGCGGATTTCTTGAGTCGCCAGACTTTTCATCCGGGGGAGTGGGAACTTCATCCGGAGGTCTTTGCCCAAATACTTCGACGTTGGGGCAAACCAGAGATAGATCTCATGGCGTCTCGCCAGAACGCCAAACTTCCTCGCTACGGGTCCAGATCCAGGGATCCGGGAGCGGTTCTGATAGATGCTTTGACAGCACCTTGGAACTTCGGGAGGGCTTATGTGTTTCCACCCTTCCCGCTGCTTCCTCGATTGATTGCCAAAATCAAACAGGAGAGAGCATCAGTGATTCTAATAGCGCCTGCATGGCCACGCAGGACTTGGTATGCAGATCTAGTGGACATGTCATCCTGTCCGCCTTGGTCTCTACCTCTAAGACAGGACCTTCTGATACAGGGTCCATTCAAACATCAAAATCTAGCTTCTCTGAAGCTGACTGCTTGGAAATTGAACGCTTGATTTTATCAAAACGTGGTTTTTCTGAGTCGGTTATTGATACCCTGATACAGGCTAGGAAGCCTGTTACCAGAAGGATTTACCACAAGATATGGCGTAAATACCTATACTGGTGCGAATCCAAAGGTTACTCCTGGAGTAAGGTTAGGATTCCTAGGATATTGTCCTTTCTACAAGAAGGTTTAGAAAAGGGTTTATCGGCTAGCTCATTAAAGGGACAGATCTCAGCTCTGTCCATCTTGTTACACAGGCGTCTGTCAGAAAATCCAGACGTCCAGGCCTTTTGTCAGGCTTTAGCTAGGATCAAGCCTGTGTTTAAAACTGTTGCTCCGCCATGGAGTTTAAACCTTGTTCTTAACGTTCTACAAGGAGTTCCGTTTGAACCCCTTCATTCCATTGATATAAAGTTGTTATCTTGGAAAGTGTTATTTTTAATGGCTATTTCTTCGGCTCGGAGAGTCTCTGAGTTATCAGCTTTACATTGTGATTCTCCTTATTTGATTTTTCATTCAGATAAGGTAGTTCTGCGTACAAAACCTGGGTTCTTACCTAAGGTAGTCACTAACAGGAACATCAATCAAGAGATCGTGGTGCCTTCCCTGTGCCCGAATCCTTCTTCAAAGAAGGAACGTCTTCTACACAATCTGGATGTAGTTCGTGCCCTCAAGTTCTACTTGCAGGCAACTAAGGATTTTCGACAAACGTCTTCCCTGTTTGTCGTGTACTCTGGTCAGAGGAGAGGTCATAAGGCTTCGGCTACCTCTCTCTCCTTCTGGCTTCGTAGCATAATTCGTTTAGCCTATGAGACTGCTGGACAGCAGCCTCCTGAAAGAATTACAGCTCATTCTACTAGAGCTGTGGCTTCCACTTGGGCCTTTAAGAATGAGGCCTCTGTTGAACAGATTTGCAAGGCTGCAACTTGGTCTTCGCTTCATACTTTTTCCAAATTTTACAAATTTGACACTTTTGCTTCTTCGGAGGCTATTTTTGGGAGAAAGGTTCTTCAGGCAGTGGTTCCTTCTGTATAATGAGCCTGCCTATCCCTCCCGTCATCCGTGTACTTTTGCTTTGGTATTGGTATCCCAGAAGTAATGATGACCCGTGGACTGATCACACATAACAGAAGAAAACATAATTTATGCTTACCTGATAAATTCCTTTCTTCTGTTGTGTGATCAGTCCACGGCCCGCCCTGTTTTTTAAGGCAGGTAAATATCTTTTAAATTATACTCCAGTCACCACTTCACCCTTGGTTTCTCCTTTCTCGTTGATTCTTGGTCGAATGACTGGGAGTGACGTAGAGGGGAGGAGCTATATGCAGCTCTGCTGGGTGAATCCTCTTGCATTTCCTGTTGGGGAGGAGTTATATCCCAGAAGTAATGATGACCCGTGGACTGATCACACAACAGAAGAAAGGAATTTATCAGGTAAGCATAAATTATGTTTTTGTTACACAAGTGTCTGGCGGACGTGCCAGATGTTCAATCTTTTTGTCAAGCCCTGGTTAGAATCCGGCCTATGATTAAGTTTATTACTCCTCCTTGGAGTCTTAATTTGGTTCTTAGAGTTCTTCAACAGGCTCCGTTTGAGCCTATGCATTCTTTGGATATTAAGATGTTATCCTGGAAGGTTTTATTTTTGGTTGCTATCTCTTCAGCTCGAAGAGTTTCAGAGCTTTCAGCGTTGCAGTGTGAATCTCATTACCTTTTTTTCATTCTGATAAGGTGGTCAAAGTGGTTTCGGATAGGAATATTAATCAAGAAATCGCTGTTCCTTCTTTGTGTCCTAATCCTTCTTCTCATAAGGAGCGTTTGTTGCACAACCTGGATGTGGTTCGTGCGTTGAAATATTATTTGCTGGCGACTAAGGTTTTTCACCAGTCTTCTTCTTTGTTTGTTGTTTTTTCTGGGAAGCGCAAGGGTCAGAAAGCTACGACTACTTCTCTTTCTTTTTGGCTAAGGAGTGTTATTTGCTTGGCATATGAGACTGCTGGACAGCAGCCTCCTGAGAAAATCATGGTTCATTCCACAAGGGCTGTTTCTTCTTCTTGGACCTTCAAAAATGGTGCTTCTGTGGAACAGATTTGTGGTCATCTTTACACACTTTTCTAAATTTTACAAATTTGATACTTTTGCTTTGGCTGAGGCTTCTTTTGGGAGAAATGTTCTTCAAGCAGTGGTGCCTTCTGTTTAGGTTAACTGTCTTGTCCCTCCCTTATCATCTGTGTCATCTGGCTTGGGTATTGGTTCCTAACAGTAATTATGATGATCCGTGGACTCACCGTGTCATTAGAAAGAAAAGAAAATTTATGCTTACCTGATAAATTTTATTTCTTTCTTGACACGGTGAGTCAACGGCCCGCACTGTATTTTTCAGACAGTTTATTTTTTCTATAAACCTCAGGCACCTCTGCACCTTATGTTACTTCCTTTCTCCTTTCCCTTTGGTCAAATGACTGGGGTTTGTGGGTAGGGAAGTGATATTTATCAGCTTTGCTGTGGTGCTCTTTGCCTCCTCCTGCTGGTCAGGAGTGATATTCCCAACAGTAATTATGATGATCCGTGGACTCACAGTGTCAAGAAATAAATACATTTATCAGGTAAGCATATATTTTCTTTTTAAGCAGTTAGAAAGTGGTGAGGTGGTCCTTGCTTGATTTTCTAACTTATTGCTGCCCTTGGTATAGAAAGCCACAGTTGGTTACTTTGTTCTTTCTTTTTCTACAGGTCTCTGATAGGATTGTGTCCTGTCATGCCTTGTGAACACTCTTCCTGCCAGTCTTTGAGACATGCACTTGAGAAGATTTTTCTGCAGAATTTATTTGGGACATAATTAATCCTATAGGAAGGATTTTATTGGGCAATGTGCAGGCACTTAGTTTGTGTGAAGACTAAGGGGTTAACTTCCCATATGGTTTATGGGATGTCTCCGCTGAGGCTGTGTATATATGACTTTTTAGTTCATAGGACCTTTATTTTATTAGGAATGTGATTAAAAAAAAGGAGTTACTGCACAGATATCTTTAAATTGTACATTTAAGCTCATCTTTGCTACCTTTGTTTTGATAATCGGCAGTTTAACAAATACTAAAGTCTAAAAATAGCGTGCTTTTAGTTTGCTGCGCATCTTTATTTATGCTGATCATGTGACTCCTCCCTTCTCTTCCGGCTGAGTTCCTGAGCGAAGCGGCGCCATTTTCAACAGCTCCTTGGTGTCGGATCGTTTATCGATCGATAGTGCAGCTGTTTTTTTTTTATCAACTTGGGATTGAAGAGACACGTAGGGCACCTCAGTCGATCTGAGGTGTAGAGGCAGCTTGTTAATTTGTACTTAAGATTCGTTCTGAGCGTGTATCACTGAGAGATTAAATTTTATTTCTTAAAGTGACAGTGTCATTTTTATTTGTTCAAGGGTTTGCTCCTAGTCATTGTTTACTATGGACATGGAAAAGGGGTCTGCTACTATGGATAAATGTTTGTGTCTTGAGGCCCAAATTGTATTACCTATGCAATTTTGTTCCTCATGTTTAGAAAATACTTTAAAATGTAAAGATAAACTTTTGGTTTCTGAGCCTCATGTCTCTCAGGATGATGCTGTTCAGGCAATGCCACAGCTTTCTCCTTAAACGTCCTAATCATCAATGGCTACACATATAGTGCCCTGCAATTCCTCTCAGCCTCCTGGAGGAGTTTATTTGGCATCAGATTTTTCTGCACAGATATCTTCAGCGGTTTCTGCGGCTTTATCTGCTTTACCCATGTTAGGGAAGCGCAAGAGGAAATCTAAGCATTTTTCTGAGTGTACGTGTCTGTTCCGTCTGCTGCTACACTGGTTGCTCTCCCTCATAAGTCTGATGAGGAGGATACCTTGGTAGCCTCTGAGGACAAAATCTCAGATTCGGACAGTATAATGTCTTTGACTGAAGAGGTAAACTTCAGATTTAAGCTTGAACACCTCCATGTACTATTAAAGGAGATACTGGCTACTTTGGACGACTCAGATTCTTCTGTCTCTGTCAATCCTAAACAATCTAGTAAGCTTAACAAATACTATGATGTTCCTTCCTCTGTGGAAGTGTTTCCTGTTCCAGATCGTGTGACGGAGATTATTATACAGGAATGGGAGAATCCAGGGATACCTTTCTCCCTGTCTCCCGTCTTTTTAAAAGAATGTTTCCTGTTGCAAACTCCATTAGAAATTCATGGCGCATGGGGTCTAAAGTAGAAGAGGCTATTTCTACTCTGGCTAAGAGAACTACGATCCCTATTGAGAATAGCTGTCCCTTTAAGGATCCCATGGACAAGAAGCTGGAAGCTTATTTGAAGATGTATGTTCATCAGGGTCTTCAATGGCAACCTGCAGATTGTATTGCCACAGTAGCAAGTGCAGCATCTTATTGGTGCGATGCCTTGTCTGAATTAATTTTAGAAGAGAGTCCCTTGGAGGAGATCCAAGATAGGATTAAGGCTCTCAAATTAGCCAATTCCTTTATATCTGATGCTAACATGCAAATCATTAGACTGGGAGCCAAGATGTCTGCCTTCACTGTTCTTAAATCTTGGTCAGCTGATGTTACCTCCAAGTCTAAGCTACTGGCGCTTCCTTACAAGGGTAAGACCTTGTTTGGTCCTGGTCTGGCAAAAATAATTTCTGATATTATGGGTGGAAAAGGATCTTTTCTACCACAGAACAAGAAGAATAGATCTAAAGGACGTCACAGTAATTTTCGTTCCTTTCATAACTTCAAAAGACTTTTTCTCCCTCTTCCAAGCAGGAGCATTCCAAATCGTCTTGGAGACCAAATCAGTCTTAGAACAAGGGGAAGCAATCAAAGAAAATAGAGTGGTAATGTCTTATTGGTACGCAAATAAGAAACCCTCAGCTGAGTCTAAGTCAGCATGAAGTATCTGCCCCCGGTCCGGGATCGGATCAAGTGGGGGCAGACTTTACCTGTTTTGTCAATCATGGATAAGGGATTTAAATCTTGTCCTCCCAAAGGCAGATTTCTCCTCTCAAGGTTATCTGCGGATCAGGTAAAAAGAGGCATTCTTAAAGTGTGTTCAGGATCTCTCTTCATTGGGAGTGATTGTTCCAGTTCCAGTAAGAGAAGAGTCTAGGATTTTATTCAAATCTGTTTGCGGTTCCCAAAAAAAGAGGGAACTTTTCGACCCATCTTAGACCTAAAATGTCTCAACAAGTTTATCAAGGTTCAGTCCTTCAAAATGGAAACCATTCAATCCATTCTTCCCTTGGTCCAAGAAGGTCAGTTCATGACTACCATAGACCTGAAGGATGCCTATCTGCATGTTCCCATCCACAGGGATCATCACCAGTTCCTGAGATTTGCTTTCAAGACAAACACTTTCACTTTGTTGCTCTTCCGTTTGGCCTTGCCACAGCTCCCAGAATTTTCTCAATGGTTCTGGTTGCTCTTTTGGCAGTTGTCAGGTCTCTGGGAATTGGGGTGGCGACATATTGGATCAGACGCCATTTTTTTCAACAATCAAACTCTCATACAGAGATCTTGTTTTTTATTTTACGTTCCCACGGATGGAAACTGGATCTGGAGAAGAGTTTCCCTGTTCCAGCTACAAGGGTTTGTTTCTTAGGGACCATCATAGACTCCCTATCTATGACGATATTTCTGACCGAGGTCAGAAAATCCAAACTTCTCGCCTCTAGCCTTACTCTACAGTCTACTGTTCGCCATCAGTGGCTCAGTGTATAGAGGTAATTGGTCTGATGGTCGCTTCCATAAACATCCTTTTGCTCGATTCCATTTGAGAGCTCTGCAGTTATGCATGCTCAGACAATGGAACGGAGACCATTCAGATCTGTCTCAGAGAATAAATCTGGACCAGTTGACAAGAGACTCTTGTGTGGTGGCATTCTCAGGATCACCTGTCTCAGGGCACATGCTTCAGGAGACCCTCCTGGGTGATTGTGACCACAGACGGACGCCCGCCTGTTAGGGTGGGGAGCAGTCTGGGACTCGTTAAAGATGCAGGGCCTATGGACTCGGGAGGAGTCTGCTCTCTCCATAAACATCTTGGAGTTGAGAGCGATCTACAATGCTCTGAAGGCTTGGCCTCGATTGTCCTTAGTCCGGTTTAACAGGTTCTAATTGGACAACATCACCTTGTGGCTTACATCAACCACCAGGAAGGAACTCAGAGTTCCTTAGCCATGAAGGAGGTGGCACAGATTATTCAGTGGGCGGAAGCTCACAATTGTTGTCTATCTGCCATTCACATTCCAAGAGTGGACAATTGGGAGGTGGATTTCCTGAGCAGACAGACTTTTCATCTTGGGGAGTGGGCTCTCCATCCGGAGGTGTTCTCCAGGCTAACCCTGAAGTGGGGGGTGCCGGAGTTGGATCTGATGGCGTCTCGTCAGAATGCAAAGCTTCCAAGGTATGGTTCAAGGTCAAGAGATCCGCAGACTGCTCTGATAGATACTCTGGTGGTTCCTTTGGATTTTGGTCTAGCCATACCTGTTTCCTCCGTTTGCACTCCTTCCACAAGTCATTGCTTGTATTAAACAGGAGAGAGCGTCTGTAATTCTAATAGCTCCCTCATATCCTCGCAGGATCTGGTATGCAGACCTAGTGAAGATGTCATCTGTTCCTCCTCGGAGGTTTCCTCTGAGGAAGGACTTTCTAACTCAGGGTCCCTTCCTCTCGTTTCTCTGAAGTTGACTGCTTGAAGATTGAACGCTTAGTTCTGGCTAAGCGTGGGTTTTCTGAGTCGGTCATAGAGACCATGATCCAGGCCTGCAAGCCTGTTACTCGTAAAATTTAAGGTATGGCGTAAATACCTTTATTGGTGTGAATCAAAGGGCTACTCTTGGAGTAGGGTCAGGATTCCTATAATTTTGTCATTTCTCCAGGAAGATCTGGAGAAAGGGTTGTCAGTTCTCTGAAAGGTCTGATTTCTGCACTTTCTTTTACATAAGCGTCTGGCGGATGTGCCAGATGTTCACTCTTTTTGTCAGGCCCTACTCAGAATCAGGCCTGTGTTTAAAGGGACAGTCTAGGCCAAAATAAACTTTCATGATTCAGATAGAGCATGCAATTTTAAACAATTTTCCAATTTACTTTTATCACCAAATTTGCTTTGTTCTCTTGGTATTCTTAGTTGAAAGCTTAACCTAGGAGGTTCATATGCTAATTTCTTAGACCTTGAAGGCCACCTCTTTTCAGAATGCATTTTAACAGTTTTTCACCACTAGAGGGTGTTAGTTCACGTATTTCATATAGATAACACTGTGCCTGCCTGTCTTGTTCTCCCTCCCTATTTATTCTGTGTCCTCTAGCTTGGGTATTGGTTTCCACTAGTAATTGAAATGATGTCTTGGACTCTCCATGTCTTAGGAAATAAAATAAAATGTATGCTTACCTGATAAATTTCTTTCTTTCGGGACATGGAGAGTTCACAATCCCACCCTTCAGATTTGACAGTTCTTTTTTACTAAACCTCATGCACCTCTACACCTTCGTGTTATCTTCTTTTTCCTTTTCCCTTTGGCTAAATGACTGGGGGTTATGGGCAAGGGAAGTGACACTTAACAGCTTTGCTGTGGTGCTCTTTGCCTCCTCCTGCTGGCCATGAGTGAATATCCCACTAGTAATTGGAATGACGTCATAGACTCTCAATGTCCGGAAAGAAAGAAATTTATCAGGTAAGCATACATTTTATTTATTCTGTGCTGAACAAAACGAATCATGCCTATACTACTAAATTTAAAATCTTTAAAATAAAAATGATCAGAGTGAAAATCAAAATAAAATCTCCATGTCAAAATAATTCAGGAAATGTAATATAAAAGTTACGGCTATTTTAAAAGGTATCTTTTTTCACCTCTAAATAGCTTATAAAGTTTGCAGCTATATTTGCTTCACATTTTCAGGATTATTTGAACCACTCAACAAACTTTAGGATTTGAAACATTGCATGAACAGTTTGTTTATTATGTATTTACAAAGGCAAAGAAAAAAAAAACTTTTTTAGGGAAATCATTGTTTAGGAACATAGAAGGTGGATGATGTTTTGTTTTAAGGGACATACATATATGTGTTATTGTCAGTGTGCTAGGTTTTATTCTGTTACTTATTATATCCCTATATAATCAGGGGAGCTATACAAAACCACTGAATAATATGTTTGTATACTCTTTCTTCTGTTAAGTGTGATCAGTCCACGGGTCATCATTACTTCTGGGATATTACTCCTCCCCAACAGGAAGTGCAAGAGGATTCACCCAGCAGAGCTGCATATAGCTCCTCCCCTCTACGTCACTCCCAGTCATTCTCTTGCACCCAACGACTAGATAGGATGTGTGAGAGGACTATGGTGATTATACTTAGTTTTATATCTTCAATCAAAAGTTTGTTATTTTAAAATAGCACCGGAGTGTGTTATTATCTCTCTGGCAGAGTTTGAAGAAGAATCTACCAGAGTTTTTGTTATGATTTTAGCCGGAGTAGTTAAGATCATATTGCTGTTTCTCGGCCATCTGAGGAGAGGTAAACTTCAGATCAGGGGACAGCGGGCAGATGAATCTGCATAGAGGTATGTAGCAGTTTTTATTTTCTGACAATGGAATTGATGAGAAAATCCTGCCATACCGATATAATGTCATGTATGTATACTTTACACTTCAGTATTCTGGGGAATGGTACTTCACTAGAATTACACTGTAAGAAATACATAAAGCTGTTTAATAACTAGAGATTATGTTTAACGTTTTTGCTGGAATGTAAAATCGTTTTCATTTACTGAGGTACTGAGTGAATAAATGTTTGGGCACTATTTTTCCACTTGGCAGTTGCTTAATCTGTTTTCTGACAGTTTCTGTTCTCCCTCACTGCTGTGTGTGAGGGGGAGGGGCCGTTTTTTGGCGCTTTTACTACGCATCAAATATTTCAGTCAGCAACTCATTGTATTCCCTGCATGATCCGGTTCATCTCTACAGAGCTCAGGGGTCTTCAAAACTTATTTTGAGGGAGGTAATTTCTCTCAGCAGAGCTGTGAGAATTATAGTTTGACTGAGATAAAAAACGTTTATTCTGTAATTTGTTTCCTGCTTTCAGAATTTGTTATCTTTGCTAATGGGATTAAACCTTTGCTAAAGTTGTGTTGTTTACAAGGATTGAGGCTATAACTGTTTCAATTTATTAATTTTCAACTGTCATAGATCTTCTGTGCTTCTTAAAGGCACAGTACGTTTTAATATTATTCTAATTGAATTGTATTTCCAAGTTGCAAGTTTATTTGCTAGTGTGTTAAACATGTCTGATTCAGAGGATGATACCTGTGTCATTTGTTGCAATGCCAAAGTGGAGCCCAATAGAAATTTATGTACTAACTGTATTGATGCTACTTTAAATAAAAGTCAATCTGTACAAATTGAACAAATTTCACCAAACAACGAGGGGAGAGTTATTCCGACTAACTCGCCTCACGTGTCAGTACCTACATCTCCCGCTCAGAGGGAGGTGCGTGATATTGTAGCGCCGAGTACATCTGGGCGGCCATTACAAATCACATTACAGGATATGGCTACTGTTATGACTGAGGTTTTGGCTAAATTACCAGAACTAAGAGGTAAGCGTGATCACTCTGGGGTGAGAACAGAGTGCGCTGATAATATTAGGGCCATGTCAGACACTGCGTCACAGGTGGCAGAACATGAGGACGGAGAACTTCATTCTGTGGGTGACGGTTCTGATCCAAACAGACTGGATTCAGATATTTCAAATTTTAAATTTAAACTGGAAAACCTCCGTGTATTACTAGGGGAGGTGTTAGCGGCTCTGAATGATTGTAACACAGTTGCAATACCAGAGAAAATGTGTAGGTTGGATAAATATTTTGCGGTACCGACGAGTACTGAGGTTTTTCCTATACCTAAGAGACTTACTGAAATTGTTACTAAGGAGTGGGATAGACCCGGTGTGCCGTTCTCACCCCCTCCGATATTTAGAAAAATGTTTCCAATAGACGCCACCACAAGGGACTTATGGCAAACGGTCCCTAAGGTGGAGGGAGCAGTTTCTACCTTAGCTAAGCGTACCACTATCCCGGTGGAGGATAGCTGTGCTTTTTCAGATCCAATGGATAAAAAGTTAGAGGGTTACCTTAAGAAAATGTTTGTTCAACAAGGTTTTATATTGCAACCCCTTGCATGCATTGCACCGATCACGGCTGCAGCGGCATTCTGGATTGAGTCTCTGGAAGAGAACATTGGTTCAGCTACTCTGGACGACATTACGGACAGGCTTAGAGTCCTTAAACTAGCTAATTCATTCATTTCGGAGGCCGTAGTACATCTTACTAAACTTACGGCGAAGAATTCAGGATTCGCCATTCAGGCACGCAGGGCGCTGTGGCTAAAATCCTGGTCAGCTGATGTTACTTCTAAGTCTAAATTGCTTAATATACCTTTCAAAGGGCAGACCTTATTCGGGCCCGGGTTGAAAGAGATTATCGCTGACATTACAGGAGGTAAAGGCCATGCCCTGCCTCAGGACAAAGCCAAAGCCAAGACTAGACAGTCTAATTTTCGTTCCTTTCGTAATTTCAAAGCAGGAGCAGCATCAACTTCCTCTGCACCAAAACAGGAAGGAGCTGTTGCTCGCTACAGACAAGGCTGGAAACCTAACCAGTCCTGGAACAAGGGCAAGCAGACTAGGAAACCTGCTGCTGCCCCTAAAACAGCATGAATTGAGGGCCCCCGATCCGGGATCGGATCTAGTGGGGGGCAGACTTTCTCTCTTCGCCCAGGCTTGGGCAAGAGATGTTCAGGATCCCTGGGCGCTAGAGATAATATCTCAGGGATACCTTCTGGACTTCAAATACTCTCCTCCAAGAGAGAGATTTCATCTGTCAAGATTGTCAACAATCCAGACAAAGAAAGAGGCGTTTCTACGCTGCGTACAAGAGCTCTTGTTAATGGGAGTAATCCATCCAGTTCCACGATCGGAACAGGGACAGGGGTTTTACTCAAATCTGTTTGTGGTTCCCAAAAAAGAGGGAACTTTCAGACCAATCCTGGACTTAAAGATCCTAAACAAATTCCTAAGAGTTCCATCGTTCAAGATGGAGACTATTCAGACAATTTTACCTATGATCCAAGAGGGTCAGTACATGACCACTGTAGATTTAAAAGATGCTTACCTTCACATACCGATTCACAAAGATCATTATCGGTACCTAAGGTTTGCCTTCCTAGACAGGCATTACCAGTTTGTGGCTCTTCCATTCGGATTGGCTACAGCTCCAAGAATCTTCACAAAGGTTCTGGGTGCTCTTCTGGCGGTACTAAGACCGCGGGGAATCTCGGTAGCTCCATACCTAGACGACATTCTGATACAAGCTTCAAGCTTTCAAACTGCCAAGTCTCATACAGAGTTAGTGCTGGCATTTCTAAGGTCACATGGATGGAAGGTGAACGAAAAGAAAAGTTCACTCGTTCCACTCACAAGAGTTCCCTTCCTGGGGACTCTTATAGATTCTGTAGAAATGAAGATTTACCTGACAGAGGACAGGCTAACAAGACTTCAAAGTGCTTGCCGCACCCTTCATTCCATTCAACACCCGTCAGTGGCTCAATGCATGGAGGTAATCGGCTTAATGGTAGCGGCAATGGACATAGTACCCTTTGCACGCTTACACCTCAGACCACTGCAACTGTGCATGCTAAGTCAGTGGAATGGGGATTACTCAGACTTATCCCCTTCTCTGAATCTGGATCAAGAGACCAGAAATTCTCTTCTATGGTGGCTTTCTCGGCCACATCTGTCCAGGGGGATGCCATTCAGCAGACCAGACTGGACAATTGTAACAACAGACGCCAGCCTTCTAGGTTGGGGTGCCGTCTGGAATTCTCTGAAGGCTCAGGGACAATGGAGTCAGGAGGAGAGTCTCCTGCCAATAAACATTCTGGAATTGAGAGCAGTTCTCAATGCCCTCCTGGCTTGGCCCCAGTTGACAACTCGGGGGTTCATCAGGTTTCAGTCGGACAACATCAAGACTGTAGCTTACATCAACCATCAGGGAGGGACAAGAAGCTCCCTAGCTATGATGGAAGTATCAAAGATAATTCGCTGGGCAGAGTCTCACTCTTGCCACCTGTCAGCAATCCACATCCCGGGAGTGGAGAACTGGGAGGCGGATTTCTTAAGTCGTCAGACTTTTCATCCGGGGGAGTGGGAACTTCATCCGGAGGTCTTTGCCCAAATACTTCGACGTTGGGGCAAACCAGAGATAGATCTCATGGCGTCTCGACAGAACGCCAAGCTTCCTCGTTACGGGTCCAGATCCAGGGATCCAGGAGCAGTCCTGATAGATGCTCTGACAGCACCTTGGGACTTCAGGATGGCTTACGTGTTTCCACCCTTCCCGTTGCTTCCTCGATTGATTGCCAGAATCAAACAAGAGAGAGCATCAGTGATTCTAATAGCACCTGCGTGGCCACGCAGGACTTGGTATGCAGACCTGGTGGACATGTCATCCTGTCCACCTTGGTCTCTACCTCTGAAACAGGACCTTCTGATACAGGGTCCCTTCAAACATCAAAATCTAACTTCTCTGAAGCTGACTGCTTGGAAATTGAACGCTTGATTTTATCAAGACGTGGGTTTTCTGAGTCAGTTATCGATACCTTAATACAGGCTAGGAAACCTGTTACCAGAAAGATTTACCATAAGATATGGCGTAAATACCTATATTGGTGTGAATCCAAAGGTTACTCTTGGAGTAAGGTTAGGATTCCTAGGATATTGTCTTTTCTACAAGAAGGTTTAGAAAAGGGTTTATCTGCTAGTTCATTAAAGGGACAGATCTCAGCTCTGTCCATTCTGTTACACAAACGTCTGTCAGAAGTTCCTGACGTCCAGGCTTTTTGTCAGGCTTTGGCCAGGATTAAGCCTGTGTTTAAAACTGTTGCTCCACCATGGAGTTTAAACCTTGTTCTTAATGTTTTACAGGGCGTTCCGTTTGAACCCCTTCATTCCATTGATATAAAGTTGTTATCTTGGAAAGTTCTATTTTTAATGGCTATTTCCTCGGCTCGAAGAGTCTCTGAATTATCAGCCTTACATTGTGATTCTCCTTATTTGATTTTTCATTCGGATAAGGTAGTCCTGCGTACTAAACCTGGGTTCTTACCTAAGGTAGTTACTAACAGGAATATCAATCAAGAGATTGTTGTTCCTTCTTTATGCCCAAATCCTTCTTCAAAGAAGGAACGTCTACTGCACAACCTGGATGTAGTCCGTGCTCTAAAATTTTACTTACAGGCAACTAAGGAATTTCGACAAACGTCTTCTCTGTTTGTCATTTACTCTGGGCAGAGGAGAGGTCAAAAAGCTTCCGCTACCTCTCTTTCTTTTTGGCTTCGTAGCATAATTCGTTTAGCTTATGAGACTGCTGGACAGCAGCCTCCTGAAAGAATTACAGCTCATTCTACTAGAGCTGTGGCTTCCACTTGGGCCTTCAAGAATGAGGCCTCTGTTGAACAGATTTGCAAGGCTGCAACTTGGTCTTCGCTTCATACTTTTTCCAAATTTTACAAATTTGACACTTTTGCTTCATCGGAGGCTATTTTTGGGAGAAAGGTTCTTCAGGCAGTGGTTCCTTCTGTATAAAGAGCCTGCCTATCCCTCCCGTCATCCGTGTACTTTTGCTTTGGTATTGGTATCCCAGAAGTAATGATGACCCGTGGACTGATCACACTTAACAGAAGAAAACATAATTTATGCTTACCTGATAAATTCCTTTCTTCTGTGGTGTGATCAGTCCACGGCCCGCCCTGTTTTTAAGGCAGGTAAATATTTTTTAATTTATACTCCAGTCACCACTTCACCCTTGGCTTTTCCTTTCTCGTTGGTCCTTGGTCGAATGACTGGGAGTGACGTAGAGGGGAGGAGCTATATGCAGCTCTGCTGGGTGAATCCTCTTGCACTTCCTGTTGGGGAGGAGTAATATCCCAGAAGTAATGATGACCCGTGGACTGATCACACCACAGAAGAAAGGAATTTATCAGGTAAGCATAAATTATGTTTTTTTATTGGTAAGAAAGCTAAGACTGAAAATCTAAAGTGTGTTTGCTTTTATTTCAGTTTAAAATTCACTTATATTTTATTTCTGTTGTTTAGGTACCTGCTCCAATGAGCTACCCAGTATCTGCAACGCAAGTGCCTGTGTATGGAATGGTAAACTCTTATTGTTTTATAGTTTGGTTGTATACAGTGTTTTAAGATATATGTTTAATATAAACACTAGATTAAGAATAATATTCTTTAGTATATATGAACTAAAATAATGTTAGATTTTATAAGTTTGTCAGTACCACCAGACATGTTTTGGTTTGAATTCTTTATGCAAGCAAATAAACATACAATTAAATATAAAAAAAAATATACACACACACACATATATATATATATATATATATATATATATATATAAACTAACTCAACTATGATTATTAGTATCAATAACCTCCAGTGTAGTATGTATGCTTGTTCAGTCTCACTGTAAATCTTATATTGGTTTGTAAAACGGTTTACCAGGTATTTAAAGTGCCAGAATAATTCTACCAAGGTTTGTCTTTTTCTAAGTAGTTTTCCTATAAGATAAATATATTTAGTTTGGACATTTGCCCAAAGTAGTGAAGTTACTTGGAATACAGATAATTTAATCAATTTGAGATTCTTTTTCTCCATATATGATGATCAAAGTTACAGAAATGTATCTGGGTTGATGAATTTTATTCAATGGAAAAACTTGCCCAAAATAATTTTTAGCATTTTTGTTATCACTTAATTTAAACAGAAATAGAGCCTTGTTGGTTTTTTTTTTTTTTTGGGGGGGGGTTACTTATTTACCTATCAAAGAAATATTTTGTTAAGTATACAGCCCAAGGTATTGAACTAGACCCATTTTGGTATACTTCATACCACTATTTTGCCGCCAAATGTGATCATATAAAGAAATTATCTTTTTCACAAACCTTGGGTTTCTCACTAAAATTATTTACATACCGCTTGTGCAGTCATGACATAAATAATTGTGAAAGTTTCTCTAAGATCCCTTTTGTTCAGAAATAGCAAACTCTGCATGGTTTTACCATTTGTTTTTGGTAATTAGAAGGTTGCAAATTGCAGCTGCCCACCACACATCTGAAATTCCTTGCAGTAAGGCTGTTTATTAGTTAGCTGATAAGGGAAATATATATTATTATAGTAATGTAGGTATTACCTCCTTTTCTTTCATGTAATTGGCAAGATTCCATAAGCTAGTGATGTATGGGATATACAATCCTACCAGGAGGGGTAAAGTTTCCCAAACCTCAAAATGCCTATAAATACACCCCTTACCACACCCACAATTCAGTTTTACAAACTTTGCCTCCTATGGAGGTGGTGAAGTAAGTTTGTGCTAGATTTCTACGTTGATATGCGCTTCTCAGCATTTTGAAGCCCAATTCCTCTCAGAGTGCAGTGAATGTCAGAGGGATGTGAAGGGAGTATCACCTATTGAATGCAATGTTTTTCCACGTGGGAAATCTATTTCATAGGTTCTCTGTTATCGGTCGTAGAGATTCATCTCCTACCTCCCTTTTCAGATCGACGATATACTCTCATATTCCATTACCTCTACTGATAACCGTTGCTGTACTGGTTTGGCTATCTGCTATATGTTAATGGGTGTCTTGCGGTAAGTATGTTTTAATTACTTAAGACACTCTCAGCTTTGGTTTGACACTTTATGTATTAATATAAAGTTCTAAATATATGTATTGTACTTATATTTGCCATGAGTCAGGTTTATGTATATTTCCTTTTGCAGACTATCAGTTTCATATTTGGGAAAAACATATTCAGGAAAATATTTTTTCTTACCTGGGGTATAGTCTTTTTTTCAAATTGACTGCTTTTCATTAAATTTCCGTGGGTAAAATTAGGCTCGCGAGGGCGCAAAATGCTGATGTTTATTGCGTCATTCTTGACTCGAGAATTTTTTGGCGCGAAGGTACGTCCGGTGACGCAAATTTGTCATTTCCCGCGTCTTAGTTGACGTCGAGTTTCCTTGCACAAGGTTCATTTTGCGTTGTGCGTCATACTTGGCGCCAAATAATTTCATTATTTTAAGGCCCATTCCTATATGCCTCTTGCCTTTTTTCTATGTTAGAGGGCTATGCTGTTTGCATTTTTTTCTCATTTTCTGAAACTGACATATAAGGAAATTGATAATTTTGCTTTATATGTTGTTTTTTCTCTTACATTTTCAAGATGTCTTAATCTGATCCTGTCTTAGAAACCACTGTTGCCTGCCTGATAACAGTTCTGCCAAAGATAAGTGTATCTATTGTAAATTAGTTGAGATTATATCTCCAGCGGTAGTATGTAACAGTTGTCATGATATACTTTTACATGCAGAGAACGTATCCATCAGTATTAGTACAATGCCTGTTGTTCCTTCAACATTTAATGTACATGATATCCCTGTGAATATAAAAGATTTTATTGCATAAGGCTTTGTCTGCTATCTCGCCTTCTAATAAACGTAATAGGTCTTTTTAAAACTTCTCATAAAGTTGATGAAATTTCAAATGACCGACAACATACTGAATTATCCTCCTCTGATGGGGATCTATCTGATTCAGAAGATCCTTCCTCAGATATTGACACTGACAAATCTACTTATTTATTTAAAATGGAGTATATTCGTTCCTTGTTTAAAGAGGTGTTGATTACATTGGATGTTGAGGAAACTAGTACTGTTGATACTTAAACTAGTAAACGTTTAAATTCTGTTTATAAACCTTCTATGGTTACTCCAGAGGTTTTTCTCCAGTTCCTGATACTATTTCTGATATGATTTCTAAGGAATGGAATAGGCCTGGTGGTACTTGTATCCCTTCTTCAAGGTTAAAAAAATTGTATCCTTTGCCAGCAGTTAGTTTCGAGTTTTGGAAAAAGATCCCCAAATTTGATGGGGCCATTCCTACTCTTACCAAACGCACTACTATTCCTATGGAAGATAGTACTTCCTTTAAGGATCCTTTAGATAAGAAACTTTAATCTTATCTAAGGAAAGCTTATTTATATTCTGGCTATCTTCTCAGGTCTGCCTTTTCTATGGCTCATGTTGCAGCTGCATCAACTTTTTGGTTAGAACGTTTAGGGCAACAGGAAATGGATCCTGATTTGTCTAGCATTGTTTGCTTGCTTCAACATGCTAATCATTTTATCTGTGATGCCATTTTTTGATATCATCAAAATTGATGTTAATTCTATGCCTTTAGCTATTTTAGCTAAGAAGAGCTTTATGGCTCAAATATTGGAATGCTGACATGGTATCTAAGTCTAGATTACTATCTCTTTCCAAGGTAATAATCTATTTGGTTCTCAGTTGGATTTGATTATTTCAACTGTCACTGGAAGGGGAAGGGAGTTTTTTTGCCTCAGGATAAAAGACCTAAGCGTAAATCTAAAACTTCTAACCGTTTTCGTTCCTTTCAACAAAATAAGGAACAGAAACCTAATCCTTCCCCTGAAGAATCTGGTTCCAATTGGAAACCTTCTTCAAGTTGGAGTACATCCAAGCCATTTAAGAATCCAAAGCCAGCCCCCAAGTCTGCATGAAGGTGCGACCCTCATTCCAGCCCAGCTGGTAAGGGGCATATTAAGATTCTGCCAGGACATTTGGGCAGATTCTGTCCAAAATCAATTAATTCAGAGTAAGACTTCCTGTGAGAAGATTTATTTCTCTCGCGCATCCCAGCAAATCCAGTAAAGGCTCAGGCTTTTCTGAAGTGTGTTTCAGACCTGGAGCTTTCAGGGGTAATCATACCAGTTCCATTTCAGGAACAGGGTCTGGGGTTTTATTCAAATCTTTTCATTGTCTCAAAGAAAGAAAATTCATTCAGGCCAGTTCTGGATCTGAAAATTTTGAATCGTTTTGTAAGAGTGCCAACTTTCAAAATGGTGACTATAAGGACTATTCTGCCTTTTGTTTAGCAAGGGCATTATATGTCCACGATAGACTTTTAGGATGCATATCTTCATATACCGATTCATCCAGAACTCTATCAGTTTCTAAAATTCTCTTTTCTAGACAAGCATTACCAATTTGTCGCTCTTCCATTTTGCCTAGCGACAGCTCCAAGAATCAAAGGTTCTCGGTGCCCTGCTTTCTGTTTTCAGAGAACGGGGTATTGCGGTGTTTCCTTATTTAGACGATATCTTGGTATTAGCTCAGTCTTTACATTCTGCAGAATCTCACAAGAATCAACTAGTGTTGTTTCTTCAAAGACATGGTTGGAGGATCAATTTACCAAAAAGTTCCTTTATTCCTCAGACAAGGGTAACCTTTTTAGGTTTCCAGATAGATTCAGTGTCCATAACTCTGTCTCTAACAGACAAGAGATGAATAAATTGGTTTCAGCTTGTCGGAACCTTCAGTCTCTATCATTCCATTCAGTAGCTATATGCATGGAAGTTTTAGGTCTCATGATTGCAGCATCGGACGCGATCCCCTTTGCTCATTTTCATATATGACCTCTCCAGCTTTGTATGCTGAATCAGTGGTGCAGGGATTATACAAAGATATCACAATTAATATCCTTAAATCCCAATGTTCGACTCTCTCTGACTTGGTGGTTAGATCACCATTGTATAGTTCAAGGGGCCTCTTTGGTTCGTCCAACCTGGACTGTGATCACAACAGATGCAAGTCTTTCAGGTTGGGGAGCTGTCTGGGGATCTCTGACAGCACAAGGGGTTTGGAAATCTCAAGAGGCGAGGTTACCAATCAATATTTTAAAACTCTGTGCTTTTTTTAAGGATCTTCAGGTTTGTTTATTTATTTTGAAATATTTTACCAGGAAGGATACATTGAGATTTCTCTCGTTTTCAAGTATGTCCTGGGATCACAAAACATTGCATTGATACAATAGGGTACAATAAAATACAAAAACAATAATAATGCACAATATATGCAAACATTTAACATAGAGCAGGTACGAAATATTTAATCAACCATGACAGGAGCATTCTATTTTGAGATATTTATAGAGGGATCTCTTAAAGGATTTTAGGCTTGGGGACGTTTTTAAAGTGTGAGGGAGGTCATTCCATAATTGTGGCGCTCTGTAGGAAAAGGAGGATTGAGCTGCTTTCTTTTTGTATTGAGGCAAGCTAAATAATGTGCTGTTATTGGATCGGAGGTTATAGGAGGTGGGAATAGCAGGGGAGAGCATTCTGCTCAGGTAGGGTGGGAGCTTCCCAGAAAGGCTCTTAAAGACAATGCAGGAAAGATGGAGGGTGCGTCTGGATTCTAGCGACAGCCAGTTTAGTTCTTTTAGCATGTCACAATGGTGGGTTTGGTCTCTCTTGAAGAGAGAACCGTTCAATATCACATCAATCATCAGAGTGGGACTCACAGTCCTCAAGCTATGAAAGAAGTATCTTGGATACTTGCTTGGGCAGAATCCAGTTCCAGTCTAATTTCTGCGGTTCATATCCCAGGTGTAGACAATTGGGATGCAGATTATCTCAGCCGTCAGACTTTACATCCGGAGAAGTGGTGGCTCCATCCAGATGTATTGTCTCAGATTGTACAGATGTGGGGTCTTCCAGAAATAGATCTGATGGCTTCCTATCTAAACAAGAAACTTCCCAGGTACCTGTCCAGGTCCAGGGATCCTCAGGCGGAGGTGGTGGATGCATTAGCAGTTCCTTGGTGTTACCAGCCTGCTTATATTTTCCCGCCTCTAGTTTTTCTTCCAAGAGTGATCTCCAAGATCATCATGGAACAATTGTTTGTGTTGCTGGTAGCTTCAGCATGGCCTCACTGGTTTGGTATGCAGATCTTGTTTGGATGTCCAGCTGCCAACCTTGGCCACTTCCTTTAAGACCAGACCTTCTGTCTCAAAGTTTGTTTTTTCCATCAGGATCTCAAATCATCAAATTTGAAGGTATGGAAATTGAACGCCTAGTGCTTAGTCATAGAGGTTTCTCTGACTCAGTGATTAATACTATGTTGCAGGCTCGTAAATTTGTTTCTAGGAAGATTTATTATGGAGTTTGGATGACTTTAATTTCATGGTGTTCTTCTCATAATTCCTAGAATTGTACAGTTTCTTCAGGATGGTTTGATTAAAGGTTTGTCTGCAAGTTCCTTGAAGGGACAAATCTCTGTTTTATTTCACAGAAAGATTGCTAAGCTTCCTGATATTCACTGTTTTTTACAGACTTTGGTCCGTATCAAGCCTGTCATTAAATCAATCTCTCCTCCTTGGAGTCTTAATTTGGTTTTGAAGGTTTACAGTCTCCTCCGTCTGAGCCTATGCATTCTTTTTACATTTACCTACTTTCTTGGAAAGTGTTGTTCCTTTTGGTCATCTCTTTTGCTAGAAGAGTTTCCAAATTATCTTCTCTTTCTTGTGAATCTCCTTTTTTGATTTTTCATCAGGATAAGGCAGTTTTGCGGACTACATTAGAATTTCTACCTAGGGTTGTGAATTCTAACAACATTACTAGATAAATTATTGTTCCTTCTTTGTGTCCTAATCCTAAGAATTCTTTGGAGAGATCCTTACATTCTTTGGATGTTGTAAGAGCTTTGAAATATTATGTTGAAGCTACTAAAGATTTCAGGAAGACTTCTAGTCTTTTTGTTATCTTTTCTGGTTCTAGGAAAGGTCAGAAGGCTTCTGCCATTTCCTTGGCATCTTGGTTAAAGCTGTTGATTCATCAGGCTTATTTGGAGTCGGGTCAGGCCCGCCTCAGAGAATTACTGCTCATTCTACTAGATCAGTCTCCACTTCGTGGGCTTTTGAGAATGAAGCTTCAGTTGGTCAGATTTGCAAAGCAGCAACTTGGTTTTCTTTGCATACATTTTCTAAATTCTACCGTTTTTATGTATTTGCTTCTTTGGAAGCAGTTTTTGGTAGAAAAGTTCTTCAGGCAGCTGTTTCAGTTTGATTCCTCTGCTTATGTTTAAGTTTTTTCTTTTTATTTATGAGAATAAACTTATTTTTTGGGTTGTGGATTAATTTTTTCAGCGGAAAATGGCTGTTATTATTTTTATCCCTCCCTCTCTAGTGACTCTTCTGTGGAGTTCCACATCTTGGGTATTACTATCCCATATGTCACTAGCTCATGGACTCTTGCCACTTGCCACTCTTGACCCACACTTTTTATGGTGGTTGTGTTTTTTTTGTATAAAGCACAATTATTTCCAAATATTGATGCTTTTTACTCCTTTCTTTATCACCCACTACTTGGCTATTCGTTAAACTGAATTGTGGGTGTGGTGAGGGGTGTATTTATAGGCATTGTGTCTTAAGTAATAAAAAACATACTTACCAAAAAGACACCCATCCACATAAAAGCAGATAGCCAAACCAGTACTGAAACAGTAGAGGTAATGGTATATGAGAGTATATCGTCGACCTGAAAAGGGAGGTAGGAGATGAATCTCTAAGACCGATAACAGAGAACCTTTGAAATAGATCCCCGTGAGGAAGACCATTGCATTCAATAGGTGATACTCCCTTCACATCCCTCTGACATTCGCTGTACTCTGAGAGGAATCGGGCTTCAAAATGCTGAGAAGCGCATGTCAATGTAGAAATCTTAGAACAAACTTTCTTCACCACCTCCATAGGAGGCAAAGTTTGTAAAACTGAATTGTGGGTGTGTTGAGGGGTGTATTTATAGGCATTTGAGGTTTGGGAAACTTTGCCCCTCCTGGTAGGATTGTATATCCCATACGTCACTAGCTCATGGACTCTTGCCAATATGAAAGAAATGAATTTATCAGGTAAGTTCTTACATAAATTGTTTTTTTCTGTAGTGTAGTTTTTTCCCTTTCCCTGCGATCATTATTTAGGTGCCCCCATCCCCAACCTTTTTCTCCAACATTGGTGTGTCCGGTCCACGGCGTCATCCATAACTTGTGGGAATATTCTCTTCCCCAACAGGAAATGGCAAAGAGCACAGCAAAAGCTGTCCATATAGCCCCTCCCAGGCTCCGCCCCCCCAGTCATTCTCTTTGCTGCTCTGAACAAGTAGCATCTCCACGGAGATGGTGAAGAGTATGTGGTGTTTAGTTGTAGTTTTTTATTCTTCTATCAAGAGTTTGTTATTTTAAAATAGTGCTGGTATGTACTATTTACTCTGAAACAGAAAGAGATGAAGAGTTCTGTTTAAAAGAGGAGTATGATTTTAGCAGCAGTAACTAAAATCAATTGCTGTTCCCACGCAGGACTGTTGAGCTGAGAGAACTTCAGTTGGGGGGAACAGTTTGCAGACTTTTCTGCTCAAGGTATGACTAGCCATTTTTCTAACAAGACTGTGTAATGCTGGAAGGCTGTCATTTTTCCCTCATGGGGATCGGTAAGCCATTTTCTTAGACTTAGAAAGAATAAAGGGCTTATTATGGGCTATTAACTGGTGGACACTCTTAAGGGCTAAATCGATTGTTTATTTAAGTTATTTTGGAAAGTTTGAAGTTAATTTCACACTTTTATTGTTTGGGGAACGTTTTTATCGCCAGGCACTAGTTTAGACACCTTTCCAGTCAGGAAGGGCCTTTCACTATAGTAGGCAGAGCCTCATTTTCGCGCCATTATTGCGCAGTTACTTTTGAGTACAGTGCATGCAGCTGCATGTGTGAGGGTCTGGTATCCACTGAAAACGTTCCTAGAAGGCTTGAATTGGTATCGTATACCCCCCTGGGATTGGTGAAGTCGCAACAAAAGCTGTGGCTGGGACTGTAGTGGGGTTAAAATTGCAAACGGCTCCGGTTTCCACATTTTAAGGGTTAACAGCTTGAAAATTGGGGTGCAATACTTTGAATGCATTAAGACACTGTGGTGGAAATTTGGTAAAGATTGGATAATTCCTTCATAGTTTTCTACACTAGCCAAGCGCACGACCATTCCCATTGAGGACAATTGTGCTTTCAAAGATCCTATGGATAAAAAATTGGAGAGTTTGCTTAAAAAGATTTTTGTACAGAAAGGTTACCTCCTTCAACCTATTTCGTGCATTATTCCTGTCACTACAGCGGCGTGTTTCTGGTTCGAGGAACTGGAAAAGTCGCTCAGTAGGGAGACTACGTATGAAGAAGTCATGGACAGAATTCACGCACTTAAGTTAGCTAATTCCTTTATTTTAGACGCAGCTTTGCAGCTAGCGAGGTTAGCGGCGAAAAATTCAGGGTTTGCAATTGTGGCGCGCAGAGCGCACTGGCTAAAGTCTTGGTCGGCGGATGTATCTTCCAAGACAAAATTGCTTAATATCCCTTTCAAAGGTAAGACCCTTTTTGGGCCAGAATTGAAAGAGATTATTTCAGACATCACTGGGGGAAAGGGCCATGCCCTCCCACAAGATAGACCTTTTAATGCTAAGAATAAGTCCAATTTTCGTTCCTTTCGCAATTTCAGGAACGGACCGGCTTCCAACTCTGCAGCCTCTAGACAAGAGGTTAACGTTTCCCAGACTAAACCAGCTTGGAAACCAATGCAAGGCTGGAACAAGGGTAAACAGGCCAAGAAGCCTGCTGCTGCTACCAAGACAACATGAAGGGGTAGCCCCTGATCCGGGACCGGATCTAGTAGGGGGCAGACTCTCTCTCTTCGCTCAGGCTTGGGCAAGAGATGTTCAGGATCCCTGGGCACTAGAAATAGTCTCTCAGGGTTATCTTCTAGAATTCAAGGAACTACCCCCAAGGGGAAGGTTCCACATGTCTCACTTATCTTCAAACCAAATAAAGAGACAGGCATTCTTACATTGTGTAGAAGACCTGTTAAAGATGGGAGTGATACACCCAGTTCCAACTGTGGAACAAGGTCAGGGGTTTTACTCAAATCTGTTTGTAGTTCCCAAAAAAGAGGGAACTTTCAGACCAATTCTGGATTTAAAAATTCTAAACAAATTTCTCAGAGTTCCATCGTTGAAAATGGAAACCATTCGAACAATTTTACCTACAATCCAGGAGGGTCAATTTATTTAAGTTATTTTGGAAAGTTTGAAGTTAATTTCACACTTTTATTGTTTGGGGAACGTTTTTATCGCCAGGCACTAGTTTAGACACCTTTCCAGTCAGGAAGGGCCTTTCACTATAGTAGGCAGAGCCTCATTTTCGCGCCATTATTGCGCAGTTACTTTTGAGTACAGTGCATGCAGCTGCATGTGTGAGGGTCTGGTATCCACTGAAAACGTTCCTAGAAGGCTTGAATTGGTATCGTATACCCCCCTGGGATTGGTGAAGTCGCAACAAAAGCTGTGGCTGGGACTGTAGTGGGGTTAAAATTGCAAACGGCTCCGGTTTCCACATTTTAAGGGTTAACAGCTTGAAAATTGGGGTGCAATACTTTGAATGCATTAAGACACTGTGGTGGAAATTTGGTAAAGATTGGATAATTCCTTCATAGTTTTTCACATATTCAGTAATAAAGTTTTGTTTAAAAACGGTTTTTGTGCTTTATTAACCAGTTTAAGCCTGTTTAACATGTCTGTACCTTCAGATAGATCATGTTCTGTATGTATGGAAGCCAATGTGGTTCCCCCCTCAAATATATGTGATAATTGTGCCATAGCGTCCAAACATAGTAAGGACAGTACTGTCACAAATAGTAAGGTTGCCCAGGATGATTCCTCAGATGAAGGAAGTAGAGATAGTTCTACATCATCTCCTTCTGTGTCTATACCAGTTATGCCCGCGCAGGCGACCCCTAGTACTTCTAGCGCGCCAATGCTTGTTACTATGCAACAATTGGCGGCAGTAATGGATAACTCCATAGCTAATATTTTATCCAAAATGCCAGCATTTCAGAGAAAGCGCGATTGCTCTGTTTTAAACACTGTAGAGCAGGAGGGCGCTGATGATAATTTTTCTGTTATACCCTCACACCAGTCAGAAGTGGCAGTGAGGGAGGGTTTGTCAGATGGAGAAATTTCTGATACAGGAAGAATTTCTCAGCAGGCAGAACCTGATGTTGTGACATTTAAATTTAAATTAGAGCATCTCCGCGCATTACTTAAGGAGGTGCTATCTACTCTGGATGATTGTGACAATCTGGTCATCCCAGAAAAATTGTGCAAGATGGACAAGTTCCTAGAGGTCCCGGTGCACCCTGATGCCTTTCCGATACCTAAACGGGTGGCGGACATAGTGAATAAGGAGTGGGAGAAGCCAGGCATACCTTTTGTCCCTCCTATATTTAAAAAAATTGTTCCCTATGGTCGACCCCAGGAAGGACTTATGGCAAACAGTCCCTAAGGTCGAGGGGGCGGTTTCTACACTAGCCAAGCGCACGACCATTCCCATTGAGGACAATTGTGCTTTCAAAGATCCTATGGATAAAAAATTGGAGAGTTTGCTTAAAAAGATTTTTGTACAGAAAGGTTACCTCCTTCAACCTATTTCGTGCATTATTCCTGTCACTACAGCGGCGTGTTTCTGGTTCGAGGAACTGGAAAAGTCGCTCAGTAGGGAGACTACGTATGAAGAAGTCATGGACAGAATTCACGCACTTAAGTTAGCTAATTCCTTTATTTTAGACGCAGCTTTGCAGCTAGCGAGGTTAGCGGCGAAAAATTCAGGGTTTGCAATTGTGGCGCGAAGAGCGCTCTGGCTAAAGTCTTGGTCGGCGGATGTATCTTCCAAGACAAAATTGCTTAATATCCCTTTCAAAGGTAAGACCCTTTTTGGGCCAGAATTGAAAGAGATTATTTCAGACATCACTGGGGGAAAGGGCCATGCCCTCCCACAAGATAGACCTTTTAATGCTAAGAATAAGTCCAATTTTCGTTCCTTTCGCAATTTCAGGAACGGACCGGCTTCCAACTCTGCAGCCTCTAGACAAGAGGTTAACGTTTCCCAGACTAAACCAGCTTGGAAACCAATGCAAGGCTGGAACAAGGGTAAACAGGCCAAGAAGCCTGCTGCTGCTACCAAGACAGCATGAAGGGGTAGCCCCTGATCCGGGACCGGATCTAGTAGGGGGCAGACTCTCTCTCTTCGCTCAGGCTTGGGCAAGAGATGTTCAGGATCCCTGGGCACTAGAAATAGTCTCTCAGGGTTATCTTCTAGAATTCAAGGAACTACCCCCAAGGGGAAGGTTCCACATGTCTCACTTATCTTCAAACCAAATAAAGAGACAGGCATTCTTACATTGTGTAGAAGACCTGTTAAAGATGGGAGTGATACACCCAGTTCCAACTGTGGAACAAGGTCAGGGGTTTTACTCAAATCTGTTTGTAGTTCCCAAAAAAGAGGGAACTTTCAGACCAATTCTGGATTTAAAAATTCTAAACAAATTTCTCAGAGTTCCATCGTTGAAAATGGAAACCATTCGAACAATTTTACCTACAATCCAGGAGGGTCAATTTATGACTACCGTGGATTTAAAGGATGCGTATCTACATATTCCTATCCACAAAGATCATCATCAGTTCCTAAGGTTCGCCTTTCTAGACAAACATTATCAGTTCGTGGCTCTCCCATTCGGGCTAGCCACTGCTCCAAGAATTTTCACAAAGGTGCTCGGGTCCCTTCTAGCGGTTCTAAGACCAAGGGGTATTGCAGTGGCACCTTATCTGGACGACATTCTAATCCAAGCGTCATCTCTTTCCAAAGTAAAGGCTCATACAGACATTGTTCTAGCCTTTCTCAGATCTCACGGGTGGAAGGTGAACGTAGAAAAGAGTTCCCTGTCTCCGTCGACAAGAGTTCCCTTTTTGGGAACAATAATAGATTCTTTAGAAATGAAGATCTTCCTGACAGAAGTCAGAAAGTCAAAGCTTCTAAACGCTTGTCAAGTTCTTCACTCTATTCTGCAGCCTTCCATAGCTCAGTGCATGGAAGTAGTAGGGTTGATGGTTGCAGCAATGGACATAGTTCCTTTTGCTCGAATTCATCTAAGACCATTACAACTGTGCATGCTCAAGCAGTGGAATGGGGACTATACAGACTTGTCTCCAAAGATTCAAGTAGACCAGATGACCAGAGACTCACTCCGTTGGTGGTTGTCCCAGGAACACCTGTCTCAGGGAATGAGTTTCCGCAGACCAAAGTGGGTCATTGTCATGACCGACGCCAGTCTATTAGGCTGGGGCGCGGTCTTGGATTCCCTGAAAGCTCAGGGTTTATGGTCTCGGGAAGAGTCTCTTCTCCCGATCAACATCCTGGAACTGAGAGCGATATTCAATGCTCTCCGGGCCTGGCCTCAACTAGCGAAGGCCGGATTCATAAGATTCCAGTCAGACAACATGAAGACTGTAGCTTACATCAACCATCAGGGGGGAACAATGAGTTCCTTGGCGATGAGAGAGGTATCCAAAATCATCGAATGGGCGGAGGATCACTCCTGCCACCTATCTGCAATCCACATCCCAGGAGTAGACAACTGGCAGGAGGATTATCTGAGTCGTCAGACTTTCCATCCGGAGGAGTCTGAACTCCACCCGGAGGTGTTTGCCCAGTTGACTCAATTATGGGGCATTCCAGACATGGGTCTGATGGCGTCTCGTCAGGACTTCAAGGTTCCTTGCTACGGGTCCAGATCCAGGGATCCCAAGGCCACTCTAGTGGATGCATTAGTGGCGCCTTGGTCGTTCAACCTAGCTTATGCGTTTCCACCGTTCCCTCTCCTTCCCAGGCTTGTAGCCAGGATCAAACAGGAGAAGGCCTTGGTGATTCTGATAGCTCCTGCGTGGCCGTGCAGGACTTGGTATGCAGACCTGGTGAATATGTCATCGGCTCCACCATGGAAGCTACCTTTGAGACAGGATCTTCTAGTACAAGGTCCATTCGAACATCCAAATCTAGTTTCTCTGCAGCTGACTGCTTGGAAATTGAACGTTTGATTTTATCCAAGCGTGGGTTTTCAGATTCAGTGATAGATACTCTGGTCCAATCCAGAAAACCTGTGACTAGAAAGATTTACCATAAAATATGGAAAAGATATATCTGTTGGTGTGAATCCAAGGGATTCTCCTGGAGTAAGATTAAAATTCCTAAGATCCTCTCCTTTCTCCAAGAAGGTTTGGATAAGGGATTGTCAGCGAGTTCTCTAAAAGGACAGATTTCTGCTTTATCTGTCTTGTTACACAAACGACTGGCAGCTGTGCCAGATGTACAAGCTTTTGTACAGGCTTTGGTTAGAATCAAGCCTGTTTACAGACCCTTGACTCCTCCCTGGAGTCTAAATTTAGTTCTTTCAGTTCTTCAAGGGGTTCCGTTTGAACCCTTACATTCCATAGATATCAAGTTACTATCTTGGAAAGTTCTGTTTTTGGTTGCTATTTCTTCTGCTAGAAGAGTTTCTGAATTATCTGCTTTGCAGTGTGATCCACCCTATCTGGTGTTCCATTCATATAAGGTTGTTTTGCGTACCAAGCCTGGTTTTCTTCCAAAAGTTGTTTCCAACAAGAATATTAACCAGGAAATAGTTGTTCCTTCTTTGTGTCCGAATCCAGTTTCAAAGAAGGAACGTTTGTTACACAATTTAGATGTAGTCCGTGCTTTAAAGTTCTATTTAGAAGCAACAAAGGATTTCAGACAAACTTCTTCTTTGTTTGTCGTTTATTCTGGTAAGAGGAGAGGACAAAAAGCTACTGCTACCTCTCTTTCTTTCTGGCTGAAAAGCATCATCCGATTGGCTTATGAGACTGCCGGACGACAGCCTCCTGAACGAATCACAGCTCACTCTACTAGGGCTGTGGCTTCCACATGGGCCTTCAAGAACGAGGCTTCTGTTGATCAGATATGTAAGGCAGCGACTTGGTCTTCTCTGCACACTTTTGCCGAATTCTACAAATTTGATACTTATGCTTCTTCGGAGGCTATTTTTGGGAGAAAGGTTTTGCAAGCCGTGGTGCCTTCTGTTTAGGTAACCTGATTTGCTCCCTCCCTTCATCCGTGTCCTAAAGCTTTGGTATTGGTTCCCACAAGTAATGGATGACGCCGTGAACCGGACACACCAATGTTGGAGAAAACAGAATTTATGCTTACCTGATAAATTACTTTCTCCAACGGTGTGTCCGGTCCACGGCCCGCCCTGGTTTTTTAATCAGGTTTGAAAAATTTCTTTCTCTATACACTGCAGTCACCACGGCACCCTATAGTTTCTCCTTTTTTTCTCCTAACCGTCGGTCGAATGACTGGGGGGGGGGGGCTATATGGACAGCTTTTGCTGTGCTCTTTGCCATTTCCTGTTGGGGAAGAGAATATTCCCACAAGTTATGGATGACGCCGTGGACCGGACACACCGTTGGAGAAAGTAATTTATCAGGTAAGCATAAATTCTGTTTTCTTTAGAGCAGCACCCCATCCCTCCCCCTTTCTTTAAAAAAAAAAAATTTCTGTAGTGCAGCACCCCATCCCTCCCTCCCCCCTCCACCGCTGGGCTGCCCTGCCAGAGAATGACACAGACCTTGTCACTGTCTAACGGTCTGGCAATTTGCCTTCATATGGTAACGGAGCACCGATCATGCTCAATTACCATATGAAGACAGATGCCTGCAGCTCAGGAACAGCAGCTCTCGGCTGACATCTACAATTATCATAAGAGATTCCACTGAGTTTGTTGTCAGATTATTGAAGACACTGCCTATATTCTTTATTTTTTCCCCCCTTTAGATAGGTACCCCAGCACCACTAGTTATTTTATGTTCCTGAACATTAACATGCACTGTTGCTTTCCTCCTGCACCATTTTTCCTTAGACTGTTGCTTTGTCACAATCACTGTTTGATATAGCAAAAACTTTTTGGCTTTATCTTTCAGTACAAAAAGTGTTAACATTTTCTTTTGAAGCTGTGATTGAATTGACACTGTTCTAGCAGTTTTGCGAAAAACTTTGGGAAGTTGATTCTGTTTCTAAGATTAATGAAATAATAAGTTTGCATTTTGAAAATTCTGTTATTAGGAAAAAAGTCTGGAAGGAGAAGTGTATGTTTACCTCAGGCTCCTAAATACATGATATCTGCTATTCTAAACTCATAGACAAAGGTCAGAAAACTCAGAAGTTCAGAAATCAGGGCCTTGTGAGTCCTTTTGTTAATCTTTTTGTTCCCAGAATTGGAAGATGCCGCTTTACCTCTCAAAGAGGGGCTATAGCAGACTAGGTTCAGTATCGTTTATCAAATACCTCTTGATGGTATGGGGGTCTAGGTATTTCCCTTTGGGGGCATCACTTACTTTGCAGATGTCTGGACAGAGTCAATATCGTACGAATGGTTTTGCAGGTCATCAAAAAGTGTCTATCTTCTGCAATTCATTTTGTGATATCCATATGTCCAACAGATTTTTAACTGATCCTATGAGCTCAGGTTAAAAACGTGGCCTATTAAGGTGATAATTTATCTACTCTGAAAAGAACGTCTTATTGAACCTGTATCCCTGAGGCTTAGGCAAGGTACATGTTTTCCCAACCATGCCTTCATGTGGGTATCTCTAGTTCATGCCACACTATTGTGCTTTATCTCTATCTCTCCATAGGGAGGCAAGGCAACCTAAAGACTTTAGGGAAGTTCTAGCGCCTTCAAGCAGGCTAGTAATATATACTCCACTAATACCTGAATTTGGAATTATTCAAGAAACAGGTATATATTTTATGGGATATTGTTTTATATATGTATACTTCACTTCTTCGATAATAGGGGGATGCATTTTTCAAACGAGTTACAGTGAGATATGATACAGATATCCAGTCCAAAGACATAAATAAAACTTCTTGTTTAAAAAGTACTCCCTATGAGTGTGGTATATCAATGTTAAGGGAATAGTCTAGTCAAAATTAAACTTTCATCATTCAGATAGAGCATGCCATTTTAAGCAACTTTTTCATTTATTCCTTTTATTAAATTTTCTTAATTTTCTTGGTATCTTTATTTGAAAAAGCAAGAATGAAAGCTTAGGAGCTGGCCCACTTTTGGTTCAGAACCTAGGTAGTGCTTGCTGATTGGTGGATACATTTAGCGCAACCCAGGTGCTGAACCAAAATCGGGCCGGCTCCTAAGATTACATTCTTGCTTTTTCAAATAAAGATACCAAGAGAACGAAGAAAATTTGATAATAGGAATAAATTAAAGAGTTGCTTAAAATGGCATGCTCTATCTAAATCATGAAAGTTTAATTTTGACTAGACTATTCCTTTAACATTGATACACCACACTGATATACTATTCCTTTAAGCTTTGTCTGTTTCTTTATGTTTCTGTTCAGAGAAATCCATATTAAATTATGTGATAAAATAAATTATACCACTGATTTTATTACCTACACTCTAGGCCATGTACAAAATAAAAATTGACTTTGTATCCGCAGCAGAGTACATTTTTCATTTTAAATTGTTTTACACTTACAGGTTCCTACACAGATTGGACCTAATCCTCTAATGGTTCCTCAGCCAATAATGTATGCACAACCAGGGTTAAGACCAACAAATCCTTTTGCACCTGTGTCCGGAGCTCAGGTAAAATGATTCTAAAGGCGTCAAACAATTTACATTATATTTTTGTATGTTGTCACGCACAAATTCTTTCTGCGTTTTATTTGATGCTCTCAGCAATGATAACATTTTTTATTTTTTTTGGTGTGGAATTGGAGGATATTTTGATAATATTAACTGATCTTTTACTGAAGTTTAAATCAGTGTCCCATTTGATCTTTGAAGAAAAGCTAAGATCTGTTCGGAAACAAGTGCAAATCCTAAACTAACTTAATAAAAAATAAAATACCTGTATATTTAAGCTGTTATTTTCTCTTGTTAAAGTGCATGTAAAGTTAACAAAACATCTCTACATAAAAGTATATAATGGCACAAATAAACCCTAGTCTCATTCATCAAATTTTCTAAATATGTAAATTAAAGTCAATATATTGAATTTTACTAACGATTATTTTCGCCGATTCCTCCGCCTGCATTATTTGTCCCACTATTCGTTTTTGAGTGACACTTCTCTCTCTGCTTGTTATTTTCTTCCCCGGGGCGTCAGCATTGATGTTCGGCACGTCACTTTCTTCAAATGCGCATGCGTGAACAACCCGATGACGTCGCATACTCCATGCTCGTCCTTGATGTGACATAAGCTTTAGATAAATCAAAAAATATATTTTTTATGCACAAATAGTAACTTTCCTGATAATTATATATACTTACAATTTGTAAATTGTCCGTAATAAGATGTAATATTGGCAAAGAATTCAAATTTGTGCGCTGTGCTTATTGCAAGCACTAAACACTTATACTCCTTGATCGCAAAGTACTCAATGAATAGAAACATTCATTGAATACTTTGTTTATTATACGGACGGTGTTTCAACGCATGCGCGATTTGAAATGAGGAGCAGTGCTTTACAAACTTTCGGTTGCTATGCGCATGCGCGTTTTCAACAGAATTGTTGTATCGCATGCGCAAATGTCGGCACCGCTCGTGAACGAGCATCAAAAATACGTCACGTAGTAGGCGTGAAATTGTATAATGAGGGAGAGGAAACGGGCAGCAAACCAGGAAGAAGACGGTTGGGAGGAGTTCAGTGCTTCCAACTTCGATAAGTAAAACATTCAATATAATTATATTCCTTTATGTTAGTGTATTTATATTAATGCGGTTTAAGTATTAACAACATTGTGAGCAAGTAGGTTTAATCTCAACACGGAAAATTTACAATCACTTTAAGTGTGTTCAGTCCACGGGTCATCCATTACTTATGGGATATATTCTCCTTCCCAACAGGAAGTTGCAAGAGGATCACCCAAGCAGAGCTGCTATATAGCTCCTCCCCTCACATGTCATACCCAGTCATTCTCTTGCAACCCTCAACAAAGAAGGAGGACGCGAGAGGAGCTGGAGTTTTTACTTATCTATTCTTCAATCAAAAGTTTGTTCTTTTAAATAGCACCGGAGTGTGCTGTTTTTCTATCTCAGGCAGTATTTGGAAGAAGAAACTGCCTGCGTTTTTTTTCTATGATCTTAGCAGGCGTAACTAAGATCCACTGGCTGTTCTCGACATTCTGAGGAGTGGGGTAACTTCAGAAACTGGGAATAGCATGCGGGGTCCTCCGCAAATGAGGTATGTGCAGTACTTTATTTTCTGGGAATGGAATTGACTAAGAAAATACTGCTGTTACCGTATGATGTAAGTACAGCCTTAAATGCAGTAGTGGCAACTGGTATCAGACTGATAAATGTATGCGCAGTCGAGTTATTTTCTAGGGACTAGAATTGACTGAGAAAATACTGTTAAAACTGAAATAATTCTTAAGCCTTATCTGCAGTGGTAGCGACTGGTAGCAGGCTTAGTGATTACTTTGCATGACATTGGAAAATGTTGTTTTTTAATAAAACGTTTACTGGCATGTTATTCGTTTTTGTGAGGTACTTTGGTGATAAATCTCTTTGGGCATGATTTTTTCCACATGGCTAACATATTTTTCTGCATGGAAACCGTTATATCAGGGCTCCCACTGTTGTGATAGGAGTGGGAGGGACCTTGTTTTAGCGCCTTGTTGCGCAGTTAAAATTCTAGCACAGTCTTCCTGCTTCTTCCTCCTTGATCCAGGACGTCTCTAGAGAGCTCAGGGGTCTGCAAAATTCATTTGTGAGGGAGGTAATCAGTCACAGCAGATCTGTGACAGTGTGCTTGACTGTGATTAAAAGCGTTAAATCTTAATTGCTATCTGTTTTATCCCTTTTGGGTATTGAGGGGTTAATCATCCTTTTGCTAATGGGTGCAATCCTCTGCTAATAATACACTTCTTGTTAAGAATTGTTTAATTATATCTGTATTTTTGAAGCGCTGCAGCGTTTTTTATATTGCTTGTAAACTTATTGAAAGTGATTTCCAAGCTTGCTAGTTTCATTGCTAAGTCTGTTTAAACATGTCTGATTCAGAGGAAACTGTTTGTTCATCATGTTCAAAAGCCAATGTGGAGCCCAATAGAACGATGTGTACCAATTGTATTGATATTGCTTTGAATAAGAGTCAATCTGTACCGATAAAGAAACTATCACCAGACAACGAGGGGGAAGTTATGCCGCCTAACTCTCCTCACGTGTCAGTACCTGCGTCTCCCGCTCGGGAGATGCGTAGGATTGAGACGCTAAGTACATCTAGGCCCTTACAAATCACTTTACATGATATGGCTAATGTTATGAAAGAAGTATTATATAATATGCCCGAATTAAGGGGCAAACGCGATAGCTCTGGGTTAAGGACAGAGCGCGCTGATGACACGAGAGCCATGTCTGATACTGCGTCACAATTTGCAGAACATGAGGACGGTGAGCTTCATTCTGTCGGTGACGGTTCTGATCCGGGGAGACCGGATTCAGAAATTTCAAATTTTAAATTTAAGCTTGAAAACCTCCGTGTGTTACTAGGGGAGGTATTAGCGGCTCTGAATGATTGCGACACGGTGGCAATTCCAGAGAAATTGTGTAAGTTGGATAGATACTATGCAGTACCGGTGTGTACTGACGTCTTTCCTATACCAAAAAGACTTACAGAAATTATTAGTAAGGAGTGGGATAGACCCGGTGTGCCTTTTTCCCCTCCCCCGATATTTAGAAAAATGTTCCCTATAGACGCCCCCACACGAGACTTATGGCAGACGGTCCCTAAGGTGGAGGGAGCAGTTTCTACGTTAGCCAAGCGTACCACTATCCCGGTGGAGGATAGCTGTGCTTTCTCAGATCCAATGGATAAAAAATTAGAGGGTTATCTTAAGAAAATGTTTGTTCAACAGGATTTTATATTGCAGCCTCTTGCATGCATTGCGCCTGTCACGGCTGCAGCGGCATTCTGGTTTGAGTCTCTGGAAGAGGCGATTCGCACAGAGCCATTGGATGAGGCTTTGAGCAAAGTTAGAACCCTTAAGCAAGCTAATGCGTTTGTTTCAGATGCCGTAGTACATCTAACCAAACTTACGGATAAAAATTCTGGATTCGCCATACAGGCGCGCAGAGCGCTCTGGCTTAAATCCTGGTCAGTGGATGTAACTTCCAAGTCTAAGCTACTTAACATTCCTTTCAAAGGGCAGACCTTATTCGGGCCCGGCTTGAAGGAAATTATTGCTGACATTACGGGAGGTAAGGGCCACGCCCTTCCTCAGGACAGGGCCAAACCAAAGGCCAAACAGTCTAATTTTCGTGCCTTTCGTAACTTCAAGGCAGGAGCAGCATCGACTTACTCTGCTCCAAAACAGGAAGGAACTACTGCTCGTTACAGACAGGGTTGGAAAGGCAACCAGTCATGGAACAAGGGCAAGCAGGCCAGAAAGCCTACTCCCGCCCCTAAGACAGCATGAAGACAGGGCCCCCTATCCGGAGACGGATTTAGTGGCGGGCAGACTTTCTCTCTTCGCCCAGGCTTGGGCAAGAGATGTGCAGGATCCCTGGACGTTAAAGATTATATCTCAAGGATACCTTCTGGATTTCAAAACCTCTCCTCCACAAGGGAGGTTCCATCTTTCGAGGTTATCGACAAACCTAGTAAAGAGAGAGGCATTTCTACAATGTGTACAAGACCTCTTAATCATGGGAGTGATCCACTTAGTTCCGCGATCGGAACAGGGACAAGGATTTTACTCAAATCTATTTGTGGTTCCCAAAAAAGAGGGAACCTTCAGATCAATCTTGGACTTAAAGATCTTAAACAAATTCCTAAGGGTACCATCGTTCAAGATGGAAACCATTCGAACCATCCTACCCATGATCCAAGAGGGTCAATATATGACCACAGTGGACTTAAAGGATGCTTACCTTCATATACCGATTCACAAAGATCATTATCGGTACCTAAGGTTTGCCTTTCTAGACAGGCATTACCAGTTTGTGGCTCTTCCCTTCGGGTTAGCCACGGCCCCGAGAATTTTTACGAAGGTTCTGGGCTCACTTCTGGCGGTACTAAGACCACGAGGCATAGCGGTGGCTCCGTACCTAGACGACATTCTGATACAAGCATCAAGTTTTCAGAATGCAAAGTCTCATACAGAGATAGTTCTAGCATTTCTGAGGTCGCATGGGTGGAAAGTGAACGTGGAAAAGAGTTCTCTGTTACCACTCACAAGGGTTCCTTTTCTAGGGACTCTTATAGATTCTGTAGAGATGAAGATTTACCTGACGGAGTCCAGGTTATCAAAGATTCTCAATGCTTGCCGTGTCCTTCATTCCGTTCCAAGCCCATCAGTAGCTCAGTGCATGGAGGTAATCGGCTTAATGGTCGCGGCAATGGACATAGTGCCATTTGCGTGCCTGCATCTCAGACCGCTGCAACTATGCATGCTCAGTCAATGGAACGGGGATTACTCAGATCTGTCCCCTTTGCTAAATCTGGACCAGGAGACCAGAGATTCTCTTCTCTGGTGGTTGTCACCGGTTCATCTGTCCAAAGGAATGACCTTTCGCAGACCAGATTGGACGATTGTAACAACGGATGCCAGCCTTCTAGGCTGGGGAGCAGTCTGGAATTAAGAGCAATATTCAATGCTCTTCTAGCTTGGCCTCAGTTAGCAAAACTGAGGTTCATCAGATTTCAGTCGGGCAATATCACGACTGTGGCTTACATCAATCATCAAGGGGGAACCAGGAGTTCCCTAGCGATCTTGGAAGTCTCGAAGATAATTCGCTGGGCAGAGTCTCACTCTTGCCACCTGTCAGCGATTTACATCCCGGGCGTAGAGAACTGGGAGGCGGATTTCCTAAGTCGCCAGACTTTTCATCCGGGAGAGTGGGAACTTCACCCGGAGGTATTTGCTCAACTGATTCATTGTTGGGGCAAACCGGATCTGGATCTCATGGCATCTCGCCAGAACGCGAAGCTCCTTTGTTACGGATCCAGGTCCAGGGACCCGGGAGCGCTGCTGGTAGATGCATTAGTAGCCCCTTGGGTTTTCAACATAGCTTATGTGTTTCGACCATTTCCGTTGCTACCTCGACTGATTGCCAGGATCAAGCAGGAGAGGGCATCGGTAATTCTGATATCGCCTGCGTGGCCACGCAGGACCTGGTATGCAGACCTAGTGGACATGTCGTCCTGTCCACCATGGTCTCTTCCTCTGAGGCAGGACCTTCTAATTCAGGGTCCGTTCAACCATCCAAACCTAATTTCTCTGAGCAACAGGGAAAAAAGTAAATTGCGCTATATGAACTGACTCAGTATCCTCAGAGACTATAACTATATATATATATATATATATATATATATCTCTCGCTTGTCAATAAATAAATAGTCTACAATCAACTCAAAAAAATATATAGATATAAATATTAAAATTTCTAAAATCACCTAAAGGAAAAAATGCATAAAAATTGGTCAAATATAAAATATAAAATATAAAATCCACAATAGCACCCTTGGTATAAATATAAATATATGTGGCAGGAGATATATAAAAAAAATATAAATATAAAACAGTACCTTGATTTAACAACTTAATATATATGAATTGCTTGTCCTTAAACTGCAAGACATATATATATGTCAGAAAAACCTCCTGTATTGCACGCTGTTTATATTTTACAGTACCTCTAATAGTTTCTCATGACCATTCTCATTACTGTCTTTTACTAAAAGTGAAGCATCCAGTATAAGGTGATATGTCCCTTTAAGATGAATAGAAACTTGAGTCCCGTTTTGTGCAGCTCCAATCAGACAGGGTAAATCCAAACCTCAGTCGTAGGGATAATAGTACATGCAAAAAGAAGAGAGAGAGAGCGCACAAAAGATTCAAGTGTAGATTTTTATTAACAACATTAGCACACATAAATTGATGCACTTACTAGAAGTAAGATTAAAAAGGCAATCAGAGTTCAACTCTCTTTCCTCCACTTGTATAGCCGCTCCACACTGCTGCCTAGGAAAGTCAGTGTCCCCGGATGTTGATGCACGATACCGGCTTCTGTAGCAGGGCTTTCCGGATGCCTCTGCTAACTGCCTGTCTGCCAATGGGAGGGAGCGGATCAAAAATTGGAGTCTGAGCGTCGGACCTGTTTGCCGGTTCCTAACGCGTTTCCCCCAGTCAGCGGCTGGGCTTTTTCAAAGGATAAAATCAGATGTCTAATTTCTCTGAGGCTGACTGCCTGGAAATTGAACGCTTGATTCTATCAAAGCGTGGGTTTTCGGATTTGGTTATTGATACATTAATACAGGCTCGGAAACCTGTGACCAGAAAAATTTACCATAAGATATGGCGTAAATATTTATATTGGTGCGAATCCAAGAGTTACTCATGGAGTAAGGTTAGGATTCCTAGGATATTGGCTTTTCTACAAGAGGGTTTAGAAAAGGGTTTATCCGCTAGTTCGCTAAAGGGACAGATTTCAGCTCTGTCTATTCTTTTACACAAACGTCTGGCAGAGAATCCAGACGTCCAGGCCTTTTGACAGGCTTTGGCTAGAATTAAGCCTGTGTTTAAAGCTGTTGCTCCTCCGTGGAGCTTAAACTTGGTTCTTAAAGTTCTTCAGGGTGTTCCGTTTGAACCCCTTCATTCCATTGATATTAAGCTTTTATCTTGGAAAGTTTTGTTTTTGATGGCTATTTCCTCGGCTCGAAGAGTTTCTGAGTTATCTGCCTTACATTGTGATTCTCCTTATCTGATCTTTCATTCAGACAAGGTAGTACTGCGTACTAAACCTGGGTTTTTGCCTAAGGTTGTTTCTAACAGGAATATCAATCAAGAGATTGTTGTTCCATCATTATGTCCTAATCCTTCTTCTAAGAAGGAACGTCTTTTGCATAATCTAGACGTGGTCCGTGCTCTGAAGTTCTACTTACAGGCAACTAAAGATTTTAGACAAACTTCTTCTCTGTTTGTCGTTTACTCTGGACAGAGGAGAGGTCAAAAGGCTTCGGCTACCTCTCTTTTTGGCTTCGTAGCATAATACGTTTAGCCTATGAGACTGCTGGACAGCAGCCTCCTGAAAGAATTACAGCTCATTCCACTAGAGCTGTGGCTTCCACCTGGGCCTTTAAGAATGAGGCCTCTGTTGAACAGATTTGCAAGGCTGCAACTTGGTCTTCACTTCATACTTTTTCCAAATTTTACAAATTTGACACTTTCACTTCTTCGGAGGCTGGTTTTGGGAGAAAGGTTCTACAGGCAGTGGTTCCTTCTGTTTAATGTTCCTGCCTTGTCCCTCCCATCATCCGTGTACTTAGCTTTGGTATGGGTATCCCATAAGTAATGGCTGACCCGTGGACTGAACACACTTAACAAGAGAAAACATAATTTATGCTTACCTGATAAATTTATTTCTCTTGTAGTGTGTTCAGTCCACGGCCCGCCCTGTCTTTTTAAGGCAGGTTCTAAATTTTAAAATTATAACTCCAGTCACCACTGCACCTTATGGTTTCTCCTTTCTCGTCTTGTTTCGGTCGAATGACTGGATATGACATGTGAGGGGAGGAGCTATATAGCAGCTCTGCTTGGGTGATCCTCTTGCAACTTCCTGTTGGGAAGGAGAATATATCCCATAAGTAATGGATGACCCGTGGACTGAACACACTACAAGAGAAATACATTTATCAGGTAAGCATAAATTATGTTTTTTACCACTTGTTATTATATGCACCAGTTTCTTTCCTTTGGCATCAGATTAGTTGTAGTGTATTAGAAATATAGTTTTTGGTATGCTGGTGAAGCTTAAATGGATATAAACCAATCTATTTCATTGTTGCAATAAAAACACTAAGCAGTGAGTTATGCTTAATAGATGTCAGTGCAAAATGTATTATCATTTTAAAAGGATTGTACATTTCTTTCATGTAATTGGCAAGAGTCCATGAGCTAGTGACGTATGGGGTATACATTCCTACCAGGAGGGGCAAAGTTTTCCAAACCTCAAAATGCCTATAAATACACCCCCTCACCACACCCACAATTCAGTTTTACAAACTATGCCTCCCATGGAGGTGGTGAAGTAAGTTTGTGCTAGATTTCTACGTTGATATGCGCTTCGCAGCAGGCTGAAGCCCGGTTTTCCTTTCAGAGTGCAGTGAATGTCAGAGGGATGTGAAGAGAGTATTGCCTATTTGAATACCATGGTCTTCCTCTAGGGGATCTATTTCATAGGTTCTCTGTTATCGGTCGTAGAGATTTCTTCTCCTACCTCCCTTTTCAGATCGACGATATACTCTTATATACCATTACCTCTACTGATTCTCATTTCAGTACTGGTTTGGCTATCTACTATATGTAGATGAGTGTCTTAGGGTAAGTAAGTCTTATTTCTCTTGTAAGGTGTATCCAGTCCACGGATCATCCATTACTTGTGGGATATTCTCCTTCCCAACAGGAAGTTGCAAGAGGATCACCCACAGCAGAGCTGCTATATTGCTCCTCCCCTAACTGCCATATCCAGTCATTCTCTTGCAACTCTCAACAAGCATGGAGGTAGTAAGAGAAAATTGGTGAAATGTAGCTGTTATCTTGCTTCAATCAAAAGTTTGTTGTTTTTAAATGGTACCGGAGTTGCACTATTTTGTCCCAGGCAGAAAAATAGAAGAATCTGCCTGTGATTTCTATGATCTTAGCAGGTTGTAACTAAGATCCATTGCTGTTCTCACACATGACTGAAGAGAGAGGTAACTTCAGCGGTTGAATGGCGTGCAGGTTATCCTGCTATGAGGTATGTGCAGTTAAGATTTTTTCTAGAGGAAAAGGTCATGCCCTTCCTCAGGATAGGTCCAAATCAAGGGCCAAACAGTCTAATTTTCGTGCCTTTCGAAACGTCAAGGCAAGTGCGGCATCAACTTCCTCTAATGCAAAACAAGAGGGAACTTTTGCTCAGTCCAAGACGGTCTGGAGACCTAACCAGACCTGGAACAAGGGTAAGCAGGCCAAAAAGCAGACTTTCGCTCTTCGCCCAGGCGTGGGCAAGAGATGTCCAGGATCCCTGGGCGTTGGAAATGATATCCCAGGGATATCTTCTGGACTTCAAGGCTTCCCCCCCAAAAGGGAGATTTCACCTTTCACAATTATCTGCAAACCAGATAAAGAGAGAGGCATTCTTACACTGTGTACAAGACCTCCTAGTTATGGGAGTGATCCATCCAGTTCCAAAGGAGGAACAGGGACAGGGATTTTACTCAAATCTGTTTGTGGTTCCCAAAAAAGAGGGAACCTTCAGACCAATTTTGGATCTAAAGATCTTAAACAAATTCCTCAGAGTTCCATCATTCAAGATGGAAACTATTCGTACCATCCTACCTATGATCCAGGAGGGTCAATACAAGACTACAGTGGATTTAAAGGATGCTTATCTTCACATTCCGATACTCAAAGATCATCATCGGTTTCTCAGGTTTGCCTTCCTAGACAGGCATTAACAGTTTGTAGCTCTTCCCTTTGGGTTAGCTACAGCCCCAAGAATTTTTACGAAGGTTCTGGGGCCGCTTCTGGAGGTCCTAAGGCCGCGGGGCATAGCAGTGGCCCCTTATTTAGACGACATCCTAATTCAGGCGTCAAACTTCCAAATTGCCAAGTCTCATAAGGACATAGTGTTGGCATTTCTGAGGTCGCATGGGTGGAAGGTGAACGAGGAAAAGAGTTCTCTATCCCCCCTCACAAGAGTTTCCTTCCTAGGGACTCTGATAGATTCTGTAGAAATGAAAATTTATCTGACGGAGTCCAGGTTATCAAAACTTCTAAATTCCTGCCGTGTTCTTTATTCCATTCCTCGCCCTTCGGTGGCTCAGTGCATGGAAGTTATCGGCTTAATGGTAGCGGCAATGGACATAGTGCCGTTTGCACGCCTACATCTCAGACCGCTGCAACTCTGCATGCTCAGTCAGTGGAATGGGGATTACACAGATTTGTTCCCTCTACTAAATCTGGATCAAGAGACCAGGGATTCTCTTCTCTGGTGGCTATCTCGGGTCCATCTGTCCAAAGGTATGGGCCAGATTGGACAATTGTAACGAGAGATGCCAGCCTTCTAGGTTGGGGTGCAGTCTGGAAGGTCTGAAGGCTCAGGGATCGTGGACTCAGGAGGAGAAACTCCTTCCAATAAACATTCTAGAATTAAGAGCAATATTCAATGCTCTTCAGGCTTGGCCTCAGTTAGCAACTCTGAGGTTCATCAGATTTCAGTCGGACAACATCACGACTGTGGCTTACATCAATCATCAAGGGGAACCAGGAGTTCCCTAGCGATGTTAGAAGTCTCAAAGATAATTCGCTGGGCAGAGATTCACTCTTGCCACCTATCAGCTATCCATATCCCAGGTGTAGAGAACTGGGAGCCGGATTTTCTAAGTCGTCAGACTTTTCATCCGGGGGAGTGGGAACTCCATCTGGAGGTGTTTGCACAATTGATTCATCGTTGGGGCAAACCAGAACTGGATCTCATGGCGTCTCGCCAGAATGCCAAGCTTCCTTGTTACGGATCTAGGTCCAGGGATCCCAAGGCGACGCTGATAGATGCTCTAGCAGCGCCCTGGTCTTTCAACCTGGCTTATGTGTTTCCACCGTTTCCTCTGCTCCCTCGTCTGATTGCCAAGATCAAGCAGGAGAGAGCATCAGTGATCTTGATAGCGCCTGCGTGGCCACGCAGGACCTGGTATGCAGATCTAGTGGACATGTCATCCTTTCCACCTTGGACTCTGCCGTTAAGACAAGACCTTCTACTACAAGGTCCTTTCAATCATCCAAATCTAATTTCTCTGAGACTGACTGCCTGGAGATTGAACGCTTGATGTTATCAAAGCGTGGCTTCTCAGAGTCAGTCATTGATACCTTAATACAGGCACGAAAGCCTGTCACCAGGAAAATTTACCATAAGATATGGCGTAAATATCTTTATTGGTGTGAATCCAAGGGTTACTCATGGAGTAAGGTCAGGATTCCCAGGATATTATCCTTTCTCCAAGAGGGTTTGGAAAAAGGATTGTCAGCTAGTTCCTTAAAGGGACAGATTTCTGCCCTGTCTATTCTGTTGCACAAGCGTCTGGCAGATGTTCCAGACGTTCAGGCATTTTGTCAGGCTTTAGTTAGAATTAAGCCTGTGTTTAAACCTGTTGCTCCGCCATGGAGCTTAAATTTGGTTCTTAAAGTTCTTCAGGGGGTTCCGTTTGAACCTCTTCATTCCATAGATATCAAACTTTTATCTTGGAAAGTTCTCTTTTTGGTAGCTATTTCCTCGGCTCGTAGAGTTTCCGAGTTATCTGCCTTACAATGTGATTCTCCTTATCTGATCTTCCATGCAGATAAGGTAGTTCTGCGTACCAAACCTGGGTTTTTACCTAAGGTGGTATCTAATAAGAATATCAATCAAGAGATTGTTGTTCCATCTTTGTGTCCTAATCTTTCTTCAAAGAAGGAAAGTCTATTACACAATCTGGACGTGGTTCGTGCTTTAAAGTTTTACTTACAAGCTACTAAAGATTTTCGTCAAACATCTGCTTTGTTTGTCGTCTACTCTGGACAGAGGAGAGGTCAAAAGGCTTCGGCAACCTTTTTTTCTTTTTGGCTAAGAAGCATAATCCGCTTAGCCTATGAGACTGCTGGCCAGCAGCCTCCAGAAATGATTACAGCTCATTCTACTAGAGCTGTGGCTTCCACATGGGCCTTTAAAAATGAGGCTTCTGTTGAACAGATTTGCAAGGCGGTGACTTGGTCTTCGCTTCATACTTTTTCAAAATTCTACAAATTTGATACTTTTGTTTCTTCGGAGGCTATATTTGGGAGAAAGGTTTCACAGGCAGTGGTACCTTCCGTTTAAGTACCTGCCTTGTCCCTCCCTTCATCCGTGTACTTTAGCTTTGGTATTGGTATCCCACAAGTAATGGATGATCCGTGGACTGGATACACCTTACAAGAGAAAACATAATTTATGCTTACCTGATAAATTTATTTCTCTTGTGGTGTATCCAGTCCACGGCCCGCCCTGTCATTTTAAGGCAGGTATTTTTTTAATTTTAAACTACAGTCACCACTGCACCCTATGGTTTCTCCTTTCTCCGCTTGTTTTCGGTTGAATGACTGGATATGGCAGTTAGCGGAGGAGCGATATAGCAGCTCTGCTGTGGGTGATCCTCTTGCAACTTCCTGTTGGGAAGGAGAATATCCCACAAGTAATGGATGATCCGTGGACTGGATACACCACAAGAGAAATAAATTTATCAGGTAAGCATAAATTATGTTTTTATTTATGACACTCTAAGCTATGGTTGGGCACTTTATATGTAAAGTTCTAAATATATGTTTTAAACTTATATTTGCCATGATTCAGGATAATCAATGTTCCTTCTTTCAGACTGTCATTTTCATTTTTTGGGAAAATGCATATGAATAAAATATTTTTCTCACCTTAATATTTTCAATTGACTTTTTTCTTCTAAATTGCGGGCTGTTAGGCTCGCGGGTGCAGAAAATGCTACAATTTATTGCGTCATTTTTGGCGCAAGACTTTTTTGGCGCGAGAATATCGTCATTTCCTGTGTCATAGTTGACGCCGGAAGTTTTCACGTGGTTGCGTCATTTTTTAATGTGGCCGTCATACTTGGCGCCAGTTTTTTTCACATTATTTCAGTCTCACTTTTTAGTTGCTTCTGGTTGCGTGAGGCTTGTTTTGTTTTGCATTTTTTCCCATTCCTGAAACTGTCATTTAAGGAATTTTGCTTTATATGTTGTTTTTTTTTTCTATTACATATTGCAAGATGTCACTACCTGACCCTGGATCAGAATCTACTTCTGGAAAGACGCTGCCTGATGTTGGTTCTACCAAAGCTAAGTGCATTTGTTGTAAACTTTTGGTAACTGTTCCTCCGGCTGTAGTTTGTGTTAGTTGTCATGATAAACTATCTAACACGGATAATATTTCCATTAGTAATAATCCATTACCTGTTGTTGTTCCTTCAACATCTAATGTTCAGGATGTTCCTGTTAATGAAAGAGAATTTGTTTCTAATTCTATTCGGAAGGCTCTGTCTGTTATTCCTCCTTCTATTAAACGTAAAAGGTCTTTTAAAACTTCTCATATTTCAGAAGAATTTTTAAATGACCGCCATCATTCTGACTTATCTATCTCTGATGAGGATCTATCTGGTTCAGAAGATTCTGCCTCAGATATTGACACTGATAAATCTTCATATTTGTTTAAGATGGAGTTTATTCGTTCTTTACTTAAAGAAGTGTTGATTGCATTAGATTTGGAGGAGTCTAGTCCTCTTGATATTAAATCTAATAAGCGTTTAAATTCAGTTTTTAAACCTCATGTAGTTATTCCAGAAGTTTTTCCAGTTCCTGATGCTATTTCAGAAGTAATTTCTAGGGAATGGAATAGTCTGGGTACTTCATTTACTCCTTCTCCAAGGTTTAAGAAATTGTACCCTTTGCCATCTGATAGATTAGAGTTTTGGGAAAAAAATCCCCAAAGTTGATGGGGCTATCTCTACTCTTGCTAAACGTACTACTATTCCTACGGCAGATAGTACTTCTTTTAAGGATCCTTTAGATAGGAAGCTTGAATCCTTTCTAAGGAAGGCTTATTTATGTTCAGGTAATCTTCTCAGACCTGCTATTTCTTTGGCTGATGTTGCTGCAGCTTCCACCTTCTGGTTGGAGGCTTTAGCGCAACAAGTGTCAGACCATAATGCTTATAGCATTGTTAAACTTCTTCAACATGCTAATAACTTTGTTTGTGATGCCATTTTTGATATCATTAGGATTGATGTCAGGTATATGTCTTTAGCTATTTTAGCTAGAAGAGCTTTATGGCTTAAGTCTTGGAATGCAGATATGACTTCTAAGTCAACGTTGCTTTCTCTTTCTTTCCAAGGTAATAAATTATTTGGTTCTCAGTTGGATTCAATAATTTCAACTGTTACTGGGGGGAAGGGAGCCTTTTTGCCTCAGGACAAAAAATCTAAAGGTAAATATAGGGCTGCTAATCGTTTTCGTTCCTTTCGTCAGAATAAGGAACAGAAGCCTGACCCTTACCCTAAAGGAACAGTTTCCGTTTGGAAACCTTCTCCAGTCTGGAATAAATCCAAGCCTTTTAGAAAGTCAAAACCAGCTCCCAAATCCGCATGAAAGTGCGGCCCTCATTCCAGCACAGCTGGTAGGGGGCAGGTTACGATTTTTCAAAGATGTTTGGACCAATTCGATTCAAAGTCTTTGGATTCAGAACATTGTTTCTCAAGGGTACAGAATAGGTTTCAAGGTAAGACCGCCTGTGAGAAGATTTTTCCTCTCACGCATTCCAGTAAACCCAGTAAAGGGTCAGGCGTTTCTGAAATGTGTTTCAGACCTGGAGTCGGCTGGGGTAATTGTGCCAGTTCCAGATCTGGAATGGGGTCTGGGGTTTTACTCAAATCTGTTCATTGTACCAAAGAAGGAGAATTCTTTCAGACCAGTTCTGGATCTAAAAATATTGAATCGTTATGTAAGGATACCAACATTCAAAATGGTGACTATAAGGACTATTCTGCCTTTTGTTCAGCAAGGGCATTATATGTCTACAATAGACTTACAGGATGCATATCTTCATATTCCAATTCATCCAGATCACTATCAGTTCCTGAGATTCTCTTTTCTAGACAAGCATTACCAATTTGTTGCTCTTCCTTTCAACGGTTCTCAGTGCCCTTCTCTCTGTAATCAGAGAACAGGGTATTGCGGTATTTCCTTATTTGGACGATATCTTGGTACTTGCTCAGTCTTTATATTCTGCAGAATCTCATACAAATCAACTTGTGTTGTTTCTTCAAAGACATGGTTGGAGGATCAATTTACCAAAGAGTTCCTTGATTCCTCAGACAAGGGTGACCTTTTTGGGTTTCCAAATAGATTCAGTGTCCATGACTTTGTCTCTAACAGAAAAGAGACGTCTGAAATTGGTTTCAGCTTGTCGAAACCTTCAGTCTCAATCATTCCCTTCCGTAGCTTTGTGCATGGAAATTCTAAGCCTCATGACTGCTGCATCAGACGCAATCCCCTTTGCTCGTTTTCACATGAGACCCCTCCAGCTTTGTATGCTGAACCAATGGTGCAGGGAGTATACAAAGATATCACAAATAATATCCTTAAATCCCAATGTTCGATCTTCTCTGACTTGGTGGTTGGATCACCATCGTTTAATTCAAGGGGCCTCTTTTGTTCGTCCAACCTGGACTGTGATCTCAACAGATGCGAGTCTTTCAGGTTGGGGAGCTGTATGGGGATCTCTGACAGCGCAGGGGGTTTGGGAATCTCAGGAGGCGAGATTACCAATCAACATTTTGGAGCTCCGTGCGATTTTCAGAGCTCTTCAGTTCTGGCCTCTTCTGATGAGAGAATCGTTTATTTGTTTTCAGACAGACAATGTCACAACCGTGGTGTATGTCAATCATCAAGGTGGGACTCACAGTCCTTAGGCTATGAAAGAAGTATCTCAGATACTTGTATGGGCGGAATCCAGCTCCTGTCTAATCTCTGCGGTTCTAATTATTAAAATAAAAGGAAAACACATTAGAAAAGGGAGGGGAAGGAAGACTATAGATAATTTCGTTCCTACTTCAGGAAAATAAACAGGACCTCATATATTTCCTACGCCTGAAGGCAACTTCAGTAGGTGGGAGCTTTTCCTAGGACTCTATGGACTTTCAGAGATTTCAGTAATGATGGAGATACATTGGGAAAGCCGGATAGATATACTAATTGCTGAGAGAAGTTGTTTCATCCTCCAACTCTTTTTCATGTTGTTTGAGACCGATATATGGAATTATAAAACTTTATCGAACATAAGAGGTCCTGAGACTGTAACAATGAATATAAATATGTTTATCTGAACTAGGGGCATGATGTATTAGATATGTCTCTTGTCTTCCTTTCTGACAATAAAGATTATTTCAACTAATCTCTGCGGATTATCTCAGTCGCCAGACGTTACATCTGGGCGAATGGTCTCTTCACCCAGAGGTATTTCTTCAGATTGTTCAAATCTGGGGACTTCCAGAAATAGTTCTGATGGCTTCTCATCTAAACAAGAAACTTCCCAGGTATCTGTCCAGATCCAGGGATCCTCAGGCGGAAGCGGTGGACGCGTTGTCACTTCCTTGGAATTATCAACCTGCTTATATCTTTCCGCCTCTAGTTCTTCTTCCAAAAGTGATTTCCAAAATCCTAATGGAGCGTTCGTTTGTACTGCTGGTGGCTCCAGCATGGCCACACAGGTTTTGGTATGCGGATCTCGTTCGGATGGCCAGTTGCCAACCTTGGATACTTCCGTTAAGGCCAGACCTTCTATCTCAAGGCCCATTTTTCCATCAGGATCTCAAATCATTAAATTTGAAGGTATGGAGATTGAACGCTTAATACTTAGTCATAGAGGTTTCTCTGATTCAGTGATTAATACTATGTAACTATGTTACAGGCTCGTAAATCTGTGTCTAGAAAGATTTATTACCGAGTTTGGAAGACTTACATTTCTTCTCATAAATTCTATTGGCATTCTTTTAGAATTCCTAGAATTTTACAGTTTCTTCAGGATGGTTTGGAAAAAGGTTTGTCTGCAAGTTCCTTGAAAGGACAAATCTCTGCTCTTTCTGTTCTTTTTCACAGAAAGATTGCTAATCATCCTGATATTCATTGTTTTGTACATGCTTTGGTTCGTATCAAGCCTGTCATTAAGTCAATCTCTCCTCCTTGGAGTCTTAATTTGGTTCTGAGGGCTTTACAGGCTCCTCCGTTTGAACCTATGCATTCTCTGGATCTTATCACCCCACTTCTTAGCTATTCGTTAAACTGAATTGTGGGTGTGGTGAGGGGTGTATTTATAGGCATTTTGAGGTTTGGGAAACTTTGCCCCTCCTGGTAGGAATGTATATCCCATACGTCACTAGCTCATGGACTCTTGCCAATATGAAAGAAATTAATTTATCAGGTAAGTTCTTACATGAATTATGTTTTTTATTTATTTTGTATTTAATTTGTGCAGGGTCCATTACTTCTGACCACTGTCACACAAGACAGGCTGTTATCTCTACAGGAAGTCAAAGGAGCAGATTTTCCTTTCAAGTGTTGCTAGAAAACACCTATATTAGCTGCAGTCAGTTTATTGCCCATGCTCAGTAGATGACTTTTGTTGCAAAATCATGTGACAGTAGAACTTAATTTCTGTAATGGTAGCTCTTTTTATTTAGCTGCAGGCAGTGGTTGCTTTTAGCAAGAAAACAAGTTTGCTGGGGGCGTGTTTTTTTAACACAATCCGTTTTTATGTTTAATTTAAAGGGACATGAAACACAATTTCTTTTGTAAAATGATGATGGTCCACAATCCTCCATAACATATGTGATATATTTCCCGCCACTAAGGGGAGGTCAACAGCCCATAACAGCTTAAAATCCCTCCCACCTCCCGTCTCCCTCTCATTGTTTTGTTCTTGGTCTCGTAGGAGATGGTTGAGAATAAAGGTTGTTCCAACTACTTGCTTATGGATTACAAATTGGGAGCTCAGACCTATGTGTGACCCAGAGTCCCTAGGGAGTATAATTTACAAAGAAAATAGAGAAACTTCACAGCAGATGAATCATACAGGGACAGAGGAATACCCCTTTATGAGCACAGCATTTCCCTAACAGGGCTTCAGTCATAATTACCCTCAGGCGTCGCGGGGATTCGTCCCTAGCCTTCCCCTGTGGTATTTCCTACTGCAATCCTCTGCGGTACTCTACCTCCACTGGATGGACTCTCTACTGGATACTGCTGCATTGACATGCCTGGTAAGTCAGTGGAGTGGTGCTGCGTAAGATATGTGACTTTACACATAACAGCCCAGAGTTTGCACTATATTTTATTTAAAAAGAACCAAAATTGTTTTACCTTTTTAACATGGCCACCGGCTTTGCTCCCAACGGTAGCTCCGCCCCCCTCAGCGTTCCCAGACTTTTCTCTTAATATGGAGCCTCTGCATCTAGTTTCTCTACTACTTGAATTGGCACCAGACTTTAAACCTATTTCCACAGCCTGCCAGTCCCAGGAAGGGGGTAAGTACCCATACAGAAGCTGCTAGGAGTACTCAAAGGCTATATAATATATATAGGGGTTGTAGTGATAATTGAAGTGTCTGAGGGAGTGTAAACTTAGTGAAATGGGCTCTCTACCAGGTATTGTCTGTACTAATACTTATATACAGTGTCTTTGCGTACTTTATTATTATTAAAATGTGGAACAAAATCCCTCTGTCCCCACTGATATCTCTGATGAGTCAGTTTTCTAATATCCCTCTATCTACATATAAATGTTTATTTTACTAATATGTTCAATTAAGCCAGGTCACTCAAATCTGTTAGAATTGCATACCTCATATTTTTCATACATATCAGCCGCAACTGTCAACTTTGCCAGTTACTTGTCACTCAGAGGGAAATTCCTGAAGCTAAAAATAATATATACAAAATAGTGTTTGTTTAGCGGCTGTCCCCAAAATAAGTAAGCATAATTTTGGGGGTTTAACTTTGTCACCTTACAATTACCTCAGCTGACTAAGTTATATTGTAATTTTATTTTAAAGTTAGGGGGGGTTTAGGGGTTAATAGTTTAGTGTTTTGCGATGGAGGTGGGCCGGCGGTTTCGGGGTTAATAGGTTTAGGTTAGTAGTTACAATGTGGGGGGCTGGATGTTTAGGGGTTAATAGGTTTAGTTAGTTGCGATGTGGGGGGGCTGGAGGTTTAGGGATTAATACTTTAATATATTGTTTTGCAATATGGGGGGGCAGTGGTTTAGGGGTTAATAGGTTTATTTAGGTGTTGGCAATGTCGGGGGCGGTGGATTAGGGGTTAATAACTTTTATTAGTGTCAGCGATGTCTAGGTGCGGCGGAATAGGGGTTAACAATTATATTTGTCGGGAGCGGCGGATTAGGGGTTAATCACTTTATTTAGGTGTCGGGGGCGGCGCATTAGTGGTGTTCAGACTTGGGGTTTATGTTAGGGTGTTTCCCCATAGACATCAATGGGGTTCCGCAATCGCAGGTGTGTTTTTTTTTTCTACCACACTCTCTCCATTGATGTCTATAGGGGAAAGTGTGCACCAGCACGTAAACTCAGCCCTTGGCTTTTGTGCGGTATGGAGCTTAACGCGCCATAACGCATAGCAAGAGGAGGATTTTCAGTAACTCGTAATGGCAGCGCTATGGAGAGTGCAATAACGCAACTTTTTGGACTTTCGTTTCGCACCCTGTTTATTGCAAAACTCGTAATCTAGGTGAATAACAATAACCAATGGGTTAGCAAGATTCTTTTAGGAGTTGCATGAATAGTGCTGCATACGTTCTGTTCATACTCTTTGCTAGTGAAAGTCCTTTTTTAATATCTCTTATTTTTCAATTGCAACTCTTTATAAATAAAACCAAATATATTGACAAAAACAGTTGAAAGGCATAAAAGTGTCATATTTTCACTCATCCCATTTTATCCCACCATAAGTAATTATAGTTTTACTGACTTAGTTATGTCATTTTTTATTTTGTAACCTTTTAAATCATAGACATCTCATTCCCAGAGATGTCTAGGCTTGTTTCATCTTCCTACCATATCTTATATATAAGTTAAACCTGCATTGGAATTTTTTGTGTTAGATATGTATCCCGCTGGATCTGTATCTGTGTGTATATAGATTGAGATCTTATTTTTAGATTATGGTATTCTTCTAGTCGTAATATTTTATTACATTTATGGTACCTGTTGATTTATATGTCCCACCCTTTCCGTAACATAGATCATCGGTTTGGGTATTAATCCCATATGTTATAGAGGACTGTGGATCATCATCATTTTATGAAAGAAACAAAACAAAATTTATGTTTACCTGATTAATTATTTTCTTTCGAAATGATGATGTTCTAATGACACCTCTAAAAACCCTGCTTTGTCTTTCCTACCTATATGTTTGCTATTCTTTACTCAGCTATACATTAAAATAAGAGATAGATGGGAGGTGGGAGGGATTTTAAGATCTGTTATGGGTTCTTGACCTCCTAGTGGCAGGAAATATATCCCATATGTTATGAAGGATTGTGGACCATCATCATTCTGAAAAAAAAAAAAAAGTTAACAGGTAAGCATTAACTTTTAATAATTATCTATTTCTTTCATGTAATTGGCAAGAGTCCATGAGCTAGTGACGTATGGGATATACAATCCTACCAGGAGGGGCAATGTTTCCCAAACCTCAAAATGCCTATAAATACACCCCTCACCACACCCACAATTCAGTTTTACAAACTTTGCCTCCTATGGAGTTGGTGAAGTAAGTTTGTGCTAAGATTTCTACTTTGATATGCGCTTCTCAGCATTTTGAAGCCCGTTTCCTCTGAGTACAGTGAATGTCAGAGGGATGTGAAGGTAGTATAACCTATTGAATGCAATGGTTTTCCTTACGGGGGATCTATTTCATAGGTTCTCTGTTATCGGTCGTAGAGATTTATCTTCTACCTCCCTTTTCAGATGGACGATATACTCTCATATTCCATTACCTCTACTGATAACTGTTTCAGTACTGGTTTAGCTATCTGCTATATGTGGATGGGTGTCTTCTGGTAAGTATGTTTTCATTACTTAAGACACTCAGCTATGGTTTGGCACTTTATGTATTTATATAAAGTTCTAAATATATGTATTGTACTTAAATTTGCCATGATTCAGGTTTTCAGTATATTTCCTTTTGCAGACTATCAGTTTCATATCTTGGAAATGCTTTTTTATGAAAAATGTATTTCTTACCTGGGGTATAGTCTTTTTCTAATTGACTGTCTTTTAAATTCGTGGGTAGAATTTGGTTTGCGAGGGCACAAAATGCCAGAGTTTATTGCGTCATTCTTGGCGCAAGATTTTTTTGGCTCGAAGTTACGTTCGTTGACACACATTCGTCATTTCCGGCGTCTTAGTTGACGCCGAGTCCTTTCACAAGGTTGCGTCATCTATGACGCGAGTGTGTCGTTTACGGACCTTTTTTGGCACCAAAAAATATTTTTCGGTTTGTTGTGCGTCATACTTGGGGCCAAATATTTTCATTATTTAAGACCCCATTCCTATTTGCCTCCTGCCTTTTTTCTATGTCAGAGGGCTATGCTGTTTGCATTCCTGAAACTGCCATATAAGGAAATTGATAATTTTGCTTTATATGTTGTATTTTTCTATTACATTTGCAAGATGTCTCAATCTGATCCTGTCTCAGAAATCACTGTTGGAACCCTTCAGCCTGATAACAGTTCTACCAAAGCTAAGTGCATTTGTTGTAAACTGGTGGAGGTTAAACCTCCTACTGTGGTTTGTAATGGTTGTCATGATAAACTTTTACATGCAGGGAATGTATCCATCAGTAGTAGTTCATTACCTGTTGCTGTTCCCTCAACATCTAATGCACAAGATATACCTGTAAATTTAAAAGAATGTATTTCTGATTCTATTCAGAAGGCTTTGTCTGCCATTCCGCCTTCTAATAAACGTAAAAGGTCTTTTAAAACTTCTCATAAGGTTGATGAAATTTCAAATGACCAGCAACATACTGAATTATCCTTCTCTGATGAGGCTCTATCTGATTCAGAAGATCCTGCCTCAGATATTGACACTGACAAATCCTCTTATTTATTTAAAATAGAGTATATTCGTTCTTTGTTAAAAGAAGTGTTGATTACATTAGATATGGAGGAAACTAGTCCTTTTGATAGTAAAACTAGTAAACATTTAAATTCTGTTTATAAACCTTCTGTGGTTATTCCAGAGGTTTTTCCCGTTCCTGATGCTATTTCTGATATGATTTCTAAGGACTGGAATAGGCCTGGTACTACTTTTATTCCTTCTTCAAGGTTTAAAAAATTATACCCTTTGCCAGCAGTTAGATTGGAGTTTTGGGAAAAGATCCCCAAAGTTGATGGGGCTATCTCTACTCTTGCTAAACGTACTACTATTCCTATGGAAGATAGTACTTCCTTTAAAGATCCTTTAGATAGGAAACTTGAATCTTATCTAAGGAAAGCTTATTTATATTGAGGTCATCTTCTTAGGCCTGCAATTTCTTTGGCTGATGTTACAGCTGCTTCAACTTTTTGGTTGGAAACTTTAGCACAACAAGTATCGGATCATGATTTGTCTAGCATTGTTAAGTTAATTCAACATGCTAATAATTTCATTTGTGATGCCATTTTTTATATCAAAATTGATGTTAAATCTATGTCTTTAGCTATTTTAGCTAGAAGAGCTTTGTGGCTCAAATCTTGGAATGATGATATGACTTCTAAGTCCAGATTGCTATCTCTTTCTTTCCAAGGTAATAAATTATTTGGTTTTCAGTTACATTCAGTAATTTCAACTGTTACTGGGGGGAAGGGAGTATTTTTGCCTCGGGATAAAAGACCTAAGGGCAAATCTAAAGCTTCTAACTGTTTTCGTTCCTTTCGACAAAATAAGGAACAGAAACCTAATCCTTCCCCCAAGGAATCTGCTTCCAATTGGAAGCCTTCTTCAAATTGGAATAAATCCAAGCCATTTTAGAGATCAAAACCAGCCCCCAAGTCTGCATGAAGGTGCGGCCCTCATTCCAGCTCAGCTGGTAGGGGCAGATTAAAAAAAATTCAAAGTTGTTTGGATCAATTCGGTCCAACATCATTGGATTCAGAGTATTGTCTCTCAGGGGTACAGAATGGGATTCAGAGTATGACCGCCTGTGATATTTTTCTCTCACGCATTTCAGCAAACCCAATAAAGGCTCAGGCTTTCCTGAAGTGTGTCTCAGACCTGGAGTTATCAGGGGTAATCATGCCAGTTCCGTTTCAGTAACAGGGTCTGGGGTTTTATTCAATCTATTCATTGTCCCAAAGAAAGAAAATTCATTTAGACCAGTTTTGGATTTAAAGATTTTGAATCGATATGTAAGAGTACCAACTTTCAAAATGGTGATTATAAGGACTATTCTGCCTTTTGTTCAGCAAGGGCATTATATGTCCACAATAGACTTACAGGATGCATATCTTCATATTCCGATTCATCCAGATCATTATCAGTTCCTGATATTCTCTTTTCTAGACAAGCATTACCAATTTGTTGCTCTTCCTTTTGGCCTAGCGATAGCTCCAAGAGTCTTTTCAAAGGTTCTAGGTGCCCTACTCTCTGTAGTCAAAGAGCGGGGTATTGCGGTGTTTCCTTATTTGGACGATATCTTGGTACTTGCTCAGTCTTTACTTTCTGCAGAATCTCACACGAATCAACTAGTGTTTCTTCGAAGACATAGTTGGAGGATCAATTTACCAAAAATGTAATTGATTCCTCAGACACAGGTAACCTTTTTAGGTTTCCAGATAGATTCAGTGTCCATGACTTTGTCTCTAACAGACAAGAGACGTTTGAAATTGGTTGCAGCCTGTCGTCACCTTCAGTCTCAGTCATTCCCTTCAGTAGCTATGTGCATGGAAGTTTTAGGTCTCATGACTGCAGCATCGGGCGTGATCCCCTTTGCTCGTTTTCATATGAGACCTCTCCAGCTTCGTATGCTGAACCAATGGTGCAGGGATTATACAAGGATATCACAATTAATATCCTTAAATCCCAATGTTCGACTTTCTCTGACTTGGTGGTTAGATCACCATCGTATAATTTTAGGGGCTACTTTCGTTTGTCCAACCTGGACTGTGATCACAACAGATGCAAGTCTTTCAGGTTGGGGAGCTGTTTGGGGATCTCTGACAGCACAAGGGGTTTGGAAATCTCAAGAGGCGAGATTACCAATCAATATTTTGGAACTCTGTGCGATTCTCAGTGCTCTTCAGTTTTGGCCTCTGTTGAAGAGAGAACCATTCATTTGTTTTCAGACAGACAATATCACAACTGTGGCATATGTCAATCATCAGGGTGGGACTCACAGTCCTCAAGCTATGAAAGAAGTATCTCGGATACTTGTTTGGGCGGAATCCAGCTCCTGTCTAATTTCTGTGGTTCATATCCCAAGTATAGACAATTGAGAAGCGGATTACCTCAGTCGTCAGACTTTACATCCGGGAGATGTGTTTTCTCAAATTGTTCAGATGTGGGGGTTTCCAGAAATAGATCTGATGGCATCTCATCTAAACAAAAAACTTCCCTGGTACCTGTCCAAGTCCAGGTATCCTCAGGCGGAAGCAGTGGATGCATTGACACTTCCTTGGTGTTATCAACCTGCTTATATTTTCCCGCCTCTAGTTCTTCTTCCAAGAGTGATCTCCAAAATCATCATGGAACAATCGTTTGTGCTGCTGGTGGCTCCACCATGGCCTCACAGGTTTTGGTATACGGATCTTGTTCGGATGTGCAGTTGCCAACCTTGGCCACTTCCATTAATGCCAGACCTTCTATCTCAAGGTCCATTTTTCCATCAGGATCTCAAATCATTAAATTTGAAGATATGGAAATTGAATGCTTAGTCATAGAGGTTTCTCAGACTCAGTGATTAATACTATGTTCCAGGCTCGTAAATCTGTTTCTAGAAAGATTTATTATAGAGTTTGGAAGACTTACATTTCATGGTGTTCTTCTCATAAATTCTCTTGGCATTCTTTTAGAATTCCTAGAATTTTACAGTTTCTTCAGGATGGTTTGGATAAAGGTTTGTCTGCAAGTTCCTTGAAAGGAGAAATCTCTGCTCTTTCTGTTTTATTTCATAGAAAGATTGCTAAACTTCCTGATATTTATTGTTTTGTGCAGGCTTTGGTTCGTATCAAGCCTGTCATTAAATCAATCTCTCCTCCTTGGAGTCTTAATTTAGTTTTGAAGGCTTTACAGGCTCCTCCGTTTGAGCCTATGCATTCTTTGAACATTAAACTACTTTCTTGGAAAGTGTTGTTTCTTTTGGCCATCTCTTCTGCTAGAAGAATTTCTGAATTATCTGCTCTCTCTTGTGAATCTCCTTTTCTGATTTTTCATCAGGATAAGGCAGTTTTGCGGACTTTATTTAAATTCCTACCTAAGGTTGTAAATTCTAACAACATTAATAGAGAAATTGTTGTTCCTTCCTTGTGTCCTAATCCTAAGAATTCTTTGGAGAGATCTTTACATTCTTTGGATGTGGTGAGAGCTTTGAAATATTATGTTGAAGCTACTAAAGATTTCAGGAAGACTCCTAGTCTATTATCTTTTCTGGTTCCAGGAAAGGTCAGAAGGCTTCTGCCGTTTCCTTGGCCTCGTGGTTAAAACTTTTGATTCATCAAGCCTATTTGGAGTCGGGTCAAGCCCCGCCTCAGAGAATTACAGCTCATTCTACTAGATCAGTTTCCACTTCCTGGACTTTTAAGAATTAAGCTTCAGTTGATCAGATTTTCAAAGCTGCTACTTGATCCTCTTTGCATACATTTACTAAATTCTACCATTTTGATGTATTTGCTTCTTCAGAAGCAGTTTTTGGTAGAAAAGTTCTTCAGGCAGCTGTTTCAGTTTGATTTTTCTGCTTTTGATTTAATTTTTTTCCTCACATTTATGAGAATTAACTTATATTTTGGGTTGTGGATTAATTTTTTCAGCGGAAAATGGCAGTTTTTATTTTTATCCCTCCCTCTCTAGTGACTCAAGCGTGGAGTTCCACATCTTGGGTATTGCTATCGCATATGTCACTAGCTCATGGACTCTTGCCAATTACATGAAAGAAAACATAATTTACGTAAGAACTTACCTGATAAATTAATTTCTTTCATATTGGCAAGAGTCCATGAGGCCCACCCCCTTTTTTATGGTGGTTATGATTTTTTTGTATAAAGCACAATTATTTCCAAATTCCTTTTGTTAATGCTTTTTACTTTGGGAAACTTTGCCCCTCCTGGTAGGATTGTATATCCCATACGTCACTAGCTAATGGACTCTTGCCAATATGAAAGAAATTAATTTATCAGGTAAGTTCTTACATAAATTATGTTTTTATGTCTACTTTCATATTTACTTTGTTCTTTTGATATCCTTTATTGAAAAGCAGGGACATAAACTCAGAAGTGTGCACTTGTCTATAGCACTATATAGCAGCAGCAGTTTCCCATGAATGTTATCCATTTGCAAGAGCACTAGATGGCAGCACTATTTCCTGCCATGTAGTTCTTCAAACATCTACCTATGTATCTCTTTAACAAAGAATACCATGAGCACTTTTTTGGTCTCATATCTTTTACTTTTTTTTTTGTTGTTTTTTTTGTTTTGTTACTAAAGGATATGTTTCATATCACTTTAAAGTTTATGTACACAGAATGAAAGTAGCTTTAACCATTCTCCTTACAGAAACCTAGCTACATTAAATGGACTTGAAATTCATTTTTTTCTTTTTTGATTCAGATAGCTCTTTCCAATTTACATCCATCAAACTTGCCTCATTCTCTTGGTATGCTTTGTTGAAGGAGCAGAAGTGCACTACTAGGAGCTATCTGAATACTCCAATGACAACAGGCAAATATGCGCAGCCACCAATTGACAACAAGCTCCTGTGCATGGCAGCTCCTATGCCTACCTGGGTATGCTTTTCAACAAAGGTTACCAAGCAAATTACTTAATGCAAGTAAATTGAAAAGATGTTTAAAATTGCATGCTCTATCTAAATCATTCAAGTTTAATTTTGAATTTGTCACTTTTAAGGTCCCAATCAACCTCTGACCATACCTGGAAACGGTAACCTGTGTGGAATAATGAATAGGTTTCGTGTACATCTAAATAATCTACCAAGTGCATGAAAACATGTCTGTAAAACGAATTATGCGGGGGGGGGGGGGGGGGGGGGCGGGGGTTATCCAGTGAAAAAACAGAGAAACATAGGATTTGACAGTAGATTAGAACCAAAACGACCCATCAAGTCTAACCATAAGATGAGACTTAAAGGCAAACTTCAAAATAGAGAGGGTTTGCATGTCTGTGATTTACAAACCAGATTATTTAACTTTTTAGTGTAATTTGTTTTGCAGTATATACAGCCCATTTCAAGATGTCATCATGCTTGCTCAGTAACCTATTAAGGTGTTTGGTACTCATGAAGTATGCATGTTCCTCAGAAAATAGAATAAGAAACTTCTTGACTTTTAACTGATCATTTTGTTAGCATGTTCAACCCCACTCCAGTTATTTTTGTGCCCAGAGTTACATTTTGCTCCCAAAATTTGCGATCTGAAACCCATTAGGGTTTCAGATCCCAAATGGCATTATCCCAAATGGCATTATCCTTAACACTATTGAAGTAGACCAGAGTTCTCGCCTGCCCATGTCATTTATTGCTTCTCAACCATCCAGAAAGTCTTTAGGACTAAAAAAATCTATTTGCTACTACTTTCAGTTCCTAAGAAAGATGGACTATGCAGCAGTGGAAATGTTTCACTTTAATGCTAAGAATGCTGCATTAGCTGTTTTAGCTAGACATGCTTTGTGGCTTAAATGTTGGTCTGCTAATATGGTATCTAAATGCAGATTGATTTCTCACCTCTTCCAGGGAAAATCTCTGTTTGGACCTGGACTGGATGCTTTTATTGCAACAGTTGTTTGGGTTAAGGGAGCTTTTTTGCTTCAGGATAAGAACTCTAAGGGTAAGCTTACATCTAAGGGTGTTTTTTGGCCATGCAAGGCTCCCCCTCTGCCCAGAATTCAGCCTACTCCAAATCTTTCCTGCACCAGAGTGTAATACTCCAAATCTTGTTGGAAATCCAGCCCCACTTAATCCAAAATCAAACAGTCCAGGAAGTCTACCTCAACCTCCTAGACAGCATGAAGGTGTGGCTTCCAGACCAGTCTCTGGTGGGCGCACATTGAGTCTCTTTTGAGAGGTTTGGGAGAGAGCTGTTCAATCCCTGAGTTTTGCAAATAATTTACATACATAAAGAGAAGCACTCTACCAGGAATGAACCACTGCTCAATAGCTTGTTCTATGCCGATTTACCACCCGGGAGCAGCCTCTTTTAGCCCAATTGTGCTTTTTACAAATAAGAACTTTCCTGAAGTATATCAGTCTGATTCGCCTAACAAGGTCAGTCCAGCCCCAAAACTCCAGGCAATCCTTCTCTGAACAAGGAACAATGCAACCCCAGATCATCGTATCGCCCTTCTTTGTGCCTCGCGTATTAGGCAAGGAGTCCACGTCTGGTTCCCCATCACCCTTAGGTAGACTTCCCTACGGTCATAATACAAATACATACAGAAAGAGAAGCACTCTCTCAGGACCTTACAACAACTCAATATCTTGTTATATGGCAATTCACCACCTGGGAACAGCCTCTTTTAGCCTAAAAGCTGAAAGAGGCTGTTCCTAGGTGGTATCTCGCCATAGAACCAGCTGCTGTTTGTTCCTGGTAACGCGCTTCTCATTCTGTATGTATTTGGCATATGACCCTGGGGAAGTCTCCCTAAGGGTGATGGGCAATGTTCCCTCTAATTTTTTTTCTTTGTGTGCAATTATTTTCTTGTGTGTGCGAGCATCATACCGCTTGTGTGCGGCACTAAGCAAGTGTGTGTAAAGTACAGAGTAGCTAAACATTGTTTTTCTCTCTTTATCTCTCCTCCTCCTCTCTCTCTCTCTCTCTCTCTCTTTCTCTTTCTTTCATTCTTTCTTTCATTCTTTCTTTCTTTCTCTCACTCTCCTCTTCTGTCTCTCTCCTTTTTTCTCTCCTCTTTTCTTTCTCTCCTCTTCTCTCTCTCACACTCTCTCTCTCTCTCTCTCCTCTTCTCTCTCTCTCCTCTTCTCTCCTCTTCTCTCTCCTCTTCTCTCTCCTCTTCTCTCTCTCTCTCCTTCTCTCTCTCTCTCTCTCTCTCCTTCTCTCTCTCCTCCTCTCCTCTCTCCTCCACTTCTCTCTCCTCCACCTCTCTCTCCTCCACCTCTCTCTCCTCCACCTCTCTCTCCTCCACCTCTCTCCTCCACCTCTCTCTCTCTCTTCTCTCTTTCTTCTATAAGGTACGACGAGTCCACGGATTCATCCTTTACTTGTGGGATATTATCCTCCTGCTAACAGGAAGTGGCAAAGAGCACCACAGCAGAGCTGTCTATATAGCTCCTCCCTTAGCTCCACCCCCCAGTCATTCTCTTTGCCTACTCTAAGTACTAGGGAAGAGGTGATAAAATGTTAGTTTTTATTTTCTTCAAGCAAGAGTTTTTTTATTTTAAATGGTACTGGTGTGTACTATTTACTCTCAGGCAGCAGATGGATGAAGACTTCTGCCTGGAGGCTGATGATCTTAGCATTTGTCACTAAGATCCAGAGCAGTTCCCACAGAGGCTGAGGGGTACAAGAAACTTCAGTGTGAGGAACGTTTTCATGCTATATAGCAGTGAGGTATGAGACTGTGGTATTTCCGAAAGGCTGACAGTATCCCCATGAGGGTAAGGGTAAGCAGTAATCCTAAGAGTTATAGAAGGGTATTACTAAGCTTGCATAAGGGGCTAATTAAAAAATGGTTGACACTGAGTTTTGAATGTTTGTGGGCAAACGTTTTGTGAACTGGGAGTGCTGTTAACGTTTTTTGGGCAATAACGTTTTTTGGCAACTTTATTGAGGGTACACTTGGCTTATTTTTTGGGTCTCAGAACCCACATGGCTAGTTTGGAACCGCTCTGGTGCAGTTCATTTAGGCTGACAAAACATCGAGGGAGATGGGCGGGGCCTATTTTCGTGTTTCAGATGCGCAGTTGTATTTTCTAAGCAAGCAGCAAGCTCCAACTCCGGAGGGCCCTTGTGGAAGTATTGGGCCAAATCGAAGCTTTAACCCCATTTTTACAATCCCTGAGGGCAGGTAGGCCCCACAGCAGGGCTTTGGCGAGGTGCTTGGGGTGTTTTTTTCCGGATTTAGGCCTTATTATCGATCCGGTTTTCACAATAAAGGGTTAAATGTTTGTTTTTCTTGTGGGGCAAACTTAACTACACAAATTGAGTCTTATATCAAAAATTTGAAAAGATTGGTGTATTTTAAAGCAGTTTTGCAGAACGTGTATGCTTTTTTTCTCTTAAAGGCGCAGTACCGTTTTTTAAGATTGTTATTTCTCTTGTAAGGTATATCCAGTCCACGGATCATCCATTACTTGTGGGATATTCTCATTCCCAACAGGAAGTTGCAAGAGGACACCCACAGCAGAGCTGTCTATATAGCTCCTCCCCTAACTGCCATATCCAGTCATTCTCTTGCAACTCTCAACAAGCATGGAGGTAGTAAGAGAGAAAGTGGTGAAATGTAGCTGTTATTTTGCTTCAATCAAAAGTTTATTATTTTTAAATGGTACCGGAGTTGTACTATTTTGTCCCAGGCAGAAAAATAGAAGAATCTGCCTGTGATTTCTATGATCTTAGCAGGTTGTAACTAAGATCCATTGCTGTTCTCACACATGACTGAAGATTGAGATAACTTCAGCGGGGGAATGGCGTGCAGGTTATCCTGCTATGAGGTATGTGCAGTTAAGATTTTTTCTAGAAGATGTGAAATGCTAGAAAATGCTGCTGATACCAAATTTATGTAAGGTAAGCCTGAATACAGTGATTTAATAGCGACTGGTATCATGCTTACTTTCTGAGGTAATACTCTTTTATATTTACAATATAAAACGTTTGCTGGCATGTTTAAACATTTTTATATATACTTTGGTGATAAAACTTTATTGGGGCCTAGTTTTTTCCACATGGCTGGCTTAAATTTGCCTAGAAACAGTTTCCTGAGGCCTTCCACTGTGTTACTATGAGTGGGGGGGGCCTAATTTAGCGCTTTTTTGCGCTGTAAAAATTACAGACTGAGACATCCAGCTTCCTCCAGGAGTCCCCTGAATGCTGTAGGACATCTCTAGAGGGCTCTTAGGCTTTTCAAAATCGTTTGTTGGGGAAGGTAGGCCCACAGCAAGGCTGTGGCAGTTTGGTGCGAATGTTAAAAAACGTCTATATCGTTTTTTGATCCGTTTTTTTAACTAAGGGGTTAATCATCCATTTGCAAGTGGGTGCAATACTCTGTTAGCTTATTATACACACTGTAAAAATTTCGTTTGATTTACTGCCTTTTTTCACTGTTTTTCAAATTCTGACAAAATTTGTTTCTCTTAAAGGCACAGTACCGTCTTATATTTGCTTGTTATCTTGATTTAAAGTGTTTTCCAAGCTTGCTAGTCTCATTGCTAGTCTGTACAAACATGTCTGACATAGAGGAAACTCCTTGTTCATTATGTTTAAAAGCCATGGTGGAACCCCCTCTTAGAATGTGTACCAAATGTACTGATTTCACTTTAAGCAATAAAGATCATATTCCGTCTTTAAAAATTTATCACCAGAGGAATCTGACGAGGGGGAAGTTATGCCGACTAACTCTCCCCACGTGTCAGATCCTTTGACTCCCGCTCAAGGGACTCACGCTCAAATGGCGCCAAGTACATCCAGGGCGCCCATAGCGTTTACTTTACAAGACATGGCGGCAGTCATGGATAATACACTGTCACCGGTATTAGCCAGACTACCTGAATTTAGAGGAAAGCGAGATAGCTCTGGAGTTAGACGAAATACAGAGCATACTGACGCTTTAAGAGCTATGTCTGATACTGCCTCACAATATGCAGAAGCTGAAGAAGGAGAGCTTCTTTCTGTGGGTGATGTTTCTGACTCAGGGAAGATGATGCAACCTGATTCTGATATTTCTACATTTAAATTTAAGCTTGAACACCTCCGCGTGTTACTCAGGGAGGGTTTAGCTGCTCTGAATGACTGTGATACAATTGCAATGCCAGAGAAATTGTGTAGACTGGATAAATACTATGCAGTGCCGGTGTGTACTGATGTTTTTCCAATACCTAAAAGGTTTACAGAAATTATTACTAAGGAATGGGATAGACCAGGTGTGCCGTTCTCTCCCCCTCCTATTTTTAGAAAAATGTTTCCAATAGACTCCACCACACGGGACTTATGGCAGACAGTTCCTAAGGTAGAGGGCGCAGTTTCTACTCTAGCAAAGTGTACTGCTATCCCTGTCGAGGACAGTTGTGCTTTCTTAGATCCAATGGATAAAAAGTTAGAGGGTTACCTTAAGAAAATGTTTATTCAACAAGGTTTTATCCTACAGCCCCTTGCATGCATTGCTCCTGTCACTGCTGCTGCGGCGTTCTGGTTTGAGTCTCTGGAAGAGACTTTACAGGTAGCGACTCCATTGGATGACATACTTGACAAGCTTAGAGCACTTAAGCTAGCCAATTCTTTTGTTTCTGATGCCATTGTTCATTTGACTAAACTAACGGCTAAGAATTCTGGTTTTGCTATCCAGGCGTACAGAGCGCTATGGCTTAAATCATGGTCAGCTGTCGTTACTTCAAAGTCTAAGCTGCTTAACATTCCCTTCAAGGGGCAGACCCTATTCGGGCCTGGTTTGAAGGAGATTATTGCTGATATCACTGGAGGAAAAGGTCATGCCCTTCCTCAGGATAGGTCCAAATCAAGGGCCAAACAGTCTAATTTTCGTGCCTTTCGAAACTTAAAGGCAAGTGCGGCATCAACTTCCTCTAATGCAAAACAAGAGCGAACTTTTGCTCAGTCCAAGACGGTCTGGAGACCTAACCAGACCTGGAACAAAGGTAAGCAGGCCAAAAAGCCTGTTGCTGCCTCTAAGACAGCATGAAGGAACGGCCCCCTATCCGGTAACTGATCTAGTAGGGGGCAGACTTTCACTCTTCGCCCAGGCGTGGGCAAGAGATGTCCAGGATCCCTGGGCGTTGGAAATTATATCCCAGGGATATCTTCTGGACTTCAAAGCTTCCCCTCCAAAAGGGAGATTTCACCTTTCACAATTATCTGCAAACCAGATAAAGAGAGAGGCATTCTTACACTGTGTACAAGACCTCCTAGTTATGGGAGTGAACAAGGGACAGGGATTTTACTGAAATCTGTTTGTGGTTCCCAAAAAAGAGGGAACCTTCAGACCAATTTTGGATCTAAAGATCTTAAACAAATTCCTCAGAGTTCCATCTTTCAAGATGGAGACTATTCGTACCATCCTATGATCCAGGAGGGTCAATACATGACTACAGTGGATTTAAAGGATGCTTATCTTCACATTCCGATTCACAAAGATCATCATCGGTTTCTCAGGTTTGCCTTCCTAGACAGGCATTACCAGTTTTTAGCTCTTCCCTTTGGGTTAGCTACAGCCCCAAGAATTTTTACGAAAGTTCTGGGGTCGCTTCTGGCGGTTCTAAGACACGGGGCATAGCAGTGGCCCCTTATTTAGACGACATCCTGATTCAGGCGTCAAACTTCCAAATTGCCAAGTCTCATACGGACATAGTGTTGGCATTTCTGAGGTCGCATGGGTGGAAGGTGAACAAGGAAAAGAGTTTCCTTTCTAGGGACTCTGAAAGATTCTGTAGAAATGAAAATTTACCTGACGGAGTCCAGGTTATCAAAACTTCTAAATTCCTGCTGTGTTCTTTATTCCACTCCTCGCCCTTCGGTGGCTCAGTGCATGGAAGTAATCGGCTTAATGGTAGCGGCAATGGACATAGTGCCGTTTGCACGCCTTCATCTCAGACCGCTGCAACTCTGCATGCTCAGTCAGTGGAATGGGGATTACACCGATTTGTCCCCTCTACTAAATCTGAATCAAGAGACCAGGGATTCTCTTCTCTGGTGACTATCTCGGGTCCATCTGTCCAAAGGTATGACCTTTCGCAGGCCAGATTGGACAATTGTAATGACAAATGCCAGCCTTCTAGGTTGGGGTGCAGTCTGGAACTCCCTGAAGGCTCAGGGATCGTGGACTCAGGAGGAGTGACTCCTTCCAATAAATATTCTGGAACTGAGAGCGATATTCAATGCTCTTCAGGCTTGGCCTCAGTTAGCAACTCTGAGGTTCATCAGATTTCAGTCGGACAACATCACGACTGTGGCTTACATCAACCATCAAGGGGGAACAAGGAGTTCCCTAGCGATGTTAGAAGTCTCAAAGATAATTCGCTGGGCAGAGATTCACTCTTGCCACCGATCAGCTATCCATATCCCAGGTGTAGAGAACTGGGAGGCGGATTTTCTAAGTCGACAGACTTTTTTCCGGGGGAGTGGGAGCTCCATCCGAAGGTGTTTGCTTATGTGTTTCCACCGTTTCCTTTGCTCCCTCGTCTAATTGCCAAGATCAAGCAGGAGAGAGCATCGGTGATCTTGATAGCGCCTGCGTGGCCACGCAGGACCTGGTATGCAGATCTAGTGGACATGTCATCCTTTCCACCTTGGACTCTGCCGTTAAGACAGGACCTTCTACTACAAGGTCCTTTCAATCATCCAAATTTAATTTCTCTGAGACTGACTGCCTGGAGATTGAACGCTTGATGTTATCAAAGCGTGGCTTCTCTGAGTCAGTCATTGATACCTTAATACAGGCACGAAAGCCTGTCACCAGGAAAATTTACCATAAAATATGGCGTAAATATCTTTATTGGTGTGAATCCAAGGGTTACTCATGGAGTAAGGTCAGGATTCCCAGGATATTATCCTTTCTCCAAGAAGGTTTGGAAAAAGGATTGTCAGCTAGTTCCTTAAAGGGACAGATTTCTGCCCTGTCTATTCTTTTGCACAAGCGTCTGGCAGATGTTCCAGACGTTCAGGCATTTTGTCAGGCTTTAGTTAGAATCAAGCTATTTTCTCGGCCCGTAGAGTCTCCGAGTTATCTGCTTTACAATGTGATTCTCCTTATCTGATCTTCCATGCGGATAAGGTAGTCCTGCGTACCAAACCTGGGTTTTTACCTAAGGTGGTATCTAATAAGAATTTCAATCAAGAGATTGTTGTTCCATCTTTGTGTCCTAATCTTTCTTCAAAGAAGGAACGTCTATTACACAATCTGGACGTGGTTCGTGCTTTAAAGTTTTACTTACAAGCTACTAAAGATTTTCGTCAAACATCTGCTTTGTTTGTTGTCTACTCTGGACAGAAGAGAGGTCAAAAGGCTTCGGCAACCTCTCTTTCTTTTTGGCTAAGAAGCATAATCCGCTTAGCCTATGAGACTGCTGGCCAGCAGCCTCCAGAAAGGATTACAGCTCATTCTACTAGAGCTGTGGCTTCCACATGGGCCTTCAAAAATGAGGCTTCTGTTGAACAGATTTGCAAGGCGGCGACTTGGTCTTCGCTTCACACTTTTTCAAAATTCTACAAATTTGATTTCACAGGCAGTGGTACCTTCCGTTTAAGTACCTGCCTTGTCCCTCCCTTCATCCGTGTACTTTAGCTTTGGTATTGGTATCCCACAAGTAATGGATGATCCGTGGACTGGATACACCTTACAAGAGAAAATATAATTTATGCTTACCTGATAAATTTATTTCTCTTGTCGTGTATCCAGTCCACGGCCCGCCCTGTCATTTTAAGGCAGGTATTTTTTCATTTTAAACTACAGTCACCACTGCACCCTATGGTTTCTCCTTTCTCTGCTTGTTTTCGGTCAAATGACTGGATATGGCAGTTAGGGGAGGAGCTATATAGACAGCTCTGCTGTGGGTGTCCTCTTGCAACTTCCTGTTGGGAATGAGAATATCCCACAAGTAATGGATGATCCGTGGACTGGATACACCACAAGAGAAATAAATTTATCAGGTAAGCAATTATGTTTTTTTCACTAAATAAAGTGTTTTCAAGCTTGTTTGTGGTTATTACTAGCCTGTTCAACATGTCTGACATTGAGGAAAGTCAATGTTCAATGTGTTTAGAAGCCATTGTGGCACCCCCAATTAGAATGTGTCCCTCATGCACTGAAAGGTCGATAAATTGCAAAGAACATATTTTAGCTACTAAAAGTATGTCGCAGGATGATTCTCAGTCAGAAGGGAATCAGGTTATGCCATCTAATTCTCCCCAAGTGTCACAACCATTAACGCCTGCACAAGCGACCCAAGTACTTCTAGTGCGTCTAATTCTTTCACCCTGCAAGATATGGCCGCAGTTATGAATACTACCCTCACAGAGGTTTTATCTAAGCTGCCTGGGTTGCAGGGGAAGCGCAGTAGGTCTGGTGTGAGAACAAATGCTGAGCCCTCTGACGCTTTATTAGCCATATCCGATGTACCCTAACAATGTTCTGAGTTGGGGGATTTGCTGTCTGAGACGAGATTTCTGATTCAGGAAATATGTTCCCTCAGACAGACTCAGATATGACAGCTTTAATTAATTAATTTAAACTAGAACACCTCTGCTTGTTGCTCAGGGAGGTTTTAGCGACTCTGGATAATTGTGACCCTATTGTAGTTCCAGAGAAATTGTGTAAAATGGACTGATATCTAGACTGAGGTTCCTGCCTACACTGATGTTTTTCCGGTCCCTAAGAGGATTTCGGACATTGTTACTAAGGAGTGGGATAGACCAGGTATTCCGTTCGCTCCCCCTCCTACTTTTAAGAAAATGTTTCCCATATCAGACACCATGCCGGATTCGTGGCAGACGGTCCCTAAGGTGGAGGGAGCTATTTCTACCCTGGCTAAGCGTACAACTATACCTATTGAGGACAGTTTTGCTTTCCAAGATCCTATGGATATAAAATTAGAAGGTATCCTAAAGAAAATATTTGTTCATCAGGGTTTTCTTCTGCAACCTATAGCATGCATTGTTCCTGTAACTACTGCAGTGCTTCAAACAAAAAAGCACTGCTGTAATGGTTGTGACAAGAATTACAGCTCACTCCACTAGAGCGGTGGCTTTTAAAAATGATGCTTCTGTTGAACAGATTTGTAAGGCTGCAACTTGGTCTTCGCTTCATACCTTTTCCATATTTTACAAATTGGATACTTTTTCTTCTTCGGAGGATATTTTTGGGAGAAAAGTTCTTCAAGCAGTGGTGCCTTCTGTTTAGCCATCTGTCTTGTCCCTCCCGTTCATCCGTGTCCTGTAGCTTTGGTATTGTATCCCATAAGTAAAGGATGAATCCGTGGGCTCGTCGTACCTTATAGAAGAAAAGTAAATTCATGCTTACCTGATAAATTAATTTCTTCTATGGTATGACGTGTCCACGGCCCGCCCTGTCATTTTAAGACAGATTATATTTCTCTTGTTAAGTGTATCCAGTCCACGGATCATCCATTACTTGTGGGATATTCTCCTTCCCAACAGGAAGTTGCAAGAGGATCACCCACAGCAGAGCTGCTATATAGCTCCTCCCCTCACTGCCATATCCAGTCATTCTCTTGCAATTCTCAACTAAGATGGAGGTCGTAAGAGGACTGTGGTGTTTTATACTTAGTTTATTTCTTCAATCAAAAGTTGGTTATTTTTAAATGGTACCGGAGTGTACTGTTTATCTCAGGCAGTATTTAGAAGAAGAATCTGCCTGCGTTTTCTATGATCTTAGCAGAAGTAACTAAGATCCTTTGCTGTTCTCACATATTCTGAGGAATGAGGTAACTTCAGAGGGGGAATAGCGTGCAGGTTTTCCTGTAATAAGGTATGTGCAGTTAAAATATTTTTCTAGTGAATGGAATTTGCTAGAAAATGCTGCTGATACCGGATTAATGTAAGTAAAGCCTTAAATGCAGTGATAGCGACTGGTATCAGGCTTATTAATAGAGATACATACACTTATAAAAGTGTATTTTAAAACGTTTGCTGGCATGTTTAATCGTTTTTTACATATGTTTGGTGATAAAACTTATTGGGGCCTAGTTTTTTCCACATAGCTGGCTTGAATTTTGCCTAGAAACAGTTCCCTGAGGCTTCCCACTGTTGTAATATGAGTGGGAGGGGCCTATTTTGGCGTTTTTTTGCACAGCAAAAATTACAGACACAGACATCCAGCTTCTTCCTGCATGATCCAGGACTTCTCTGAAGGGCTCAAAAGGCTTCAAAAGTCGTATTGAGGGAGGTAAAAAGCCACAGTAGAGCTGTGGCAGTTGTTGTGACTGTTTAAAAAACGTTTTTGTCATTTGTTATTCCGTTTTTGGTATTAAGGGGTTAATCATCCATTTGCAAGTGGGTGCAATGGTCTGCTAACTTATTACATACACTGTAAAAATTTCGTTAGTGTAACTGCATTTTTTCACTGTTATTTCAAAATTTGGGAAAATTTGTGTTTCTTAAAGGCGCAGTAACGTTTTTTATATTGCTTGTAAACTTGTTTTAAAGTGTTTTCCAAGCTTGCTAGTCTCATTGCTAGTCTGTTTAAACATGTCTGACACAGAGGAACCTACTTGTTCATTATGTTTGAAAGCCATGGTGGAGCCCCATAGGAGAATGTGTACTAAATGTATTGATTTCACCTTAAACAGTAAAGATCAGTCTTTATCTATAAAAGAATTGTCACCAGAGGGTTCTGTCGAGGGGGAAGTTATGCCGACTAACTCTCCCCACGTGTCAGACCCTTCGCCTCCCGCTCAGGGGACGCACGCTAATATGGCGTCAATTACATCAGGGACGCCCATAGCGATTACCTTGCAGGACATGGCTGCAATCATGAATAATACCCTGTCAGAGGTATTATCTAGATTGCCTGAATTAAGAGGCAAGCACGATAGCTCTGGGGTTAGGAGAGATACAGAGCGCGCAAATGCTGTTAGAGCCATGTCTGATACTGCGTCACAGTATGCAGAACATGAGGACGGAGAGCTTCAGTCTGTGGGTGACATCTCTGACTCGGGGAAACCTGATTCAGAGATTTCTAATTTTAAATTTAAGCTTGAGAACCTCTGTGAATTGCTTGGGGAGGTATTAGCTGCTCTGAATGACTGTAACACAGTTGCAATTCCAGAGAAATTGTGTAGGCGGGATAGATACTATGCGGTGCCGGTGTGTACTGATGTTTTTCCTATACCTAAAAGGCTTACAGAAATTATTAGCAAGGAGTGGATTAGACCCGGTGTGCCCTTTTCCCCACCTCCTATATTTAGAAAAATGTTTCCAATAGACGCCATTACACGGGACTTATGGCAGACGGTCCCTAAGGTGGAGGGAGCAGTTTCTACTTTAGCAAAGCGTACCACTATCCCGGGTTGAGTACAGTTGTGCTTTTTCAGATCTAATGGATAAAAAATTGGAGGGTTACCTTAAGAAAATGTTTATTCAACAAGATTTTATTTTACAGCCCCTTGCATGCATTGCGCCTGTCACTGCTGCGGCGGCATTCTGGTTTGAGGCCCTGGAAGAGGCCATCCAGACAGCTCCATTGAATAAAATTATTGACAAGCTTAGAACGCTTAAGCTAGCTAACTCATTTGTTTCTGATGCCATTGTTCATTTGACTAAACTAACGGCTAAGAATTCCGGATTCGCCATCCAGGCGCGTAGGGCGCTATGGCTTAAATCCTGGTCAGCTGACGTGACTTCAAAGTCTAAGTTACTCAACATTCCTTTCAAGGGGCAGACCTTATTCGGGCCTGGCTTGAAGGAAATTATTGCTGACATTACTGGAGGCAAGGGTCATACCCTTCCTCAGGACAGGGCCAAATCAAAGGCCAAACAGTCTAATTTTCGTGCCTTTCGAAATTTCAAGGCAGGAGCAGCATCAACTTCCTCCGCTTCAAAACAAGAGGGAACTGTTGCTCATTCCAGACAGGCCTGGAAACCTAACCAGTCCTGGAACAAGGGCAAGCAGGCCAGAAAACCTACTACTGCCCCTAAGACAGCATGAAGGAACAGCCCCCTATCCGGAAACGGATCTAGTGGGGGGCAGACTTTCTCTCTTCGCCCAGGCGTGGGCAAGAGATGTTCAAGATCCCTGGGCGTTGGAGATCATATCTCAGGGATATCTTCTGGACTTCAAAGCTTCTCCTCCACAAGGGAGATTTCATCTTTCAAGGTTATCAGCAAACCAGATAAAGAAAGAGGCATTCCTAAGCTGTGTGCAAGACCTCCTAGTAATGGGAGTGATCCATCCAGTTCCGCGGACGGAACAAGGACAGGGATTTTATTCAAATCTGTTTGTGGTTCCCAAGAAAGAGGGAACCTTCAGACCAATCTTGGATCTAAAGATCTTAAACAAATTCCTCAGAGTTCCATCTTTCAAAATGGAAACTATTCGGACCATCCTACCCATGATCCAAGAGGGTCAGTACATGACCACAGTGGACTTAAAGGATGCCTACCTTCACATACCGATTCACAAAAATCATCATCGGTTCCTAAGGTTTGCCTTTCTAGACAGGCATTACCAATTTGTAGCTCTTCCCTTCGGGTTGGCCACTGCCCCGAGAATTTTTACAAAGGTTCTGGGTTCACTTCTGGCGGTTCTAAGACCGCGAGGCATAGCGGTGGCTCCGTATCTAGACGACATCCTGATACAGGCGTCAAGCTTTCAAATTGCCAAGTCTCATACAGAGATAGTTCTGGCATTTCTGAGGTCGCATGGGTGGAAAGTGAACGTGGAAAAGAGTTCTCTATCACCACTCACAAGAGTGTCCTTCCTAGGGACTAATCGGCTTAATGGTAGCGGCAATGGACATAGTGCCATTTGCGCGCCTTCATCTCAGACCACTGCAATTATGCATGCTAAGTCAGTGGAATGGGGATTACTCAGATTTGTCCCCTCTACTAAATCTGGATCAAGAGACCAGAGATTCTCTTCTCTGGTGGCTTTCTCGGGTCCATCTGTCCAAGGGTATGACCTTTCACAGGCCAGATTGGACGATTGTAACAACAGATGCCAGCCTTCAAGGTTGGGGCGCAGTCTGGAACTCCCTGAAGGCTCAGGGATCGTGGACTCAGGAGGAGAAACTCCTCCCAATAAATATTCTGGAGTTAAGAGCAATATTCAAGGCTCTTGTAGCTTGGCCTCAGTTAGCAACACTGAGGTTCATCAGATTTCAGTCGGACAACATCACGACTGTGGCTTACATCAACCATCAAGGGGGAACCAGGAGTTCCCTAGCGATGTTAGAAGTCTCAAAGATAATTCGCTGGGCAGAGTCTCACTCTTGCCACCTGTCAGCGATCCACATCCCAGGCGTAGAGAACTGGGAGGCGGATTTTCTAAGTCGTCAGACTTTTCATCCGGGGGAGTGGGAACTCCATCCGGAGGTGTTTGCTCAACTGGTCCATCGTTGAGGCAAACCAGAACTGGATCTCATGGTGACTCGCAAGAACGCCAAGCTTCCTTGTTACGGGTCCAGGGACCCGGGAGCAATGCTGATAGATGCTCTAGCAGCTCCTTGGTTCTTCAACCTGGCCTATGTGTTTCCACTGTTTCCTCTGCTCCCTCGACTGATTACCAAAATCAAACAGGAGAGAGCATCGGTGATTCTGATAGCGCCTGCGTGGCCACGTAGGACCTGGTATGCAGACCTAGTGGACCTGTCATCTCTTCCACCATGGACTCTGCCTCTGAGGCAGGACCTTCTAATACAAGGTCCTTTCAATCATCCAAATCTAATTTCTCTGAGACTGACTGCATGGAGATTGAACGCTTGATTCTATCAAGGCGTGGCTTCTCCGAGTCAGTCATTGATACCTTAATACAGGCTCGGAAGCCTGTCACCAGGAAAATCTACCATAAGATATGGCGTAAATATCTTTATTGGTGTGAATCCAAGAGTTACTCATGGAGTAAGGTTAGGATTCCTAGGATATTGTCCTTTCTCCAAGAGGGTTTGGACAAAGGCTCATCAGCTAGTTCTTTAAAAGGACAGATCTCTGCTCTATCTATTCTTTTGCACAAGCGTCTGGCAGAAGTTCCAGACGTCCAGGCATTTTGTCAGGCTTTGGTTAGGATTAAGCCTGTGTTTAAAACTGTTGCTCCCCCGTGGAGCTTAAACTTGGTTCTTAAAGTTCTTCAGGGAGTTCCGTTTGAACCCCTTCATTCCATTGATATTAAACTTTTATCTTGGAAAGTTCTGTTTTTGATGGCTATTTCCTCGGCTCGAAGAGTCTCTGAGTTATCTGCCTTACATTGTGATTCTCCTTATTTGATTTTTCATTCAGACAAGGTAGTTCTGCATACCAAACCTGGGTTTTTACCTAAGGTGGTTTCTAACAGGAATATCAATCAAGAGATTGTTGTTCCATCATTGTGTCCTAATCCTTCTTCAAAGAAGGAACGTCTTTTGCATAATCTGGACGTAGTCCGTGCCTTGAAGTTTTACTTACAGGCTACTAAAGATTTTCGTCAAACATCTGCCCTGTTTGTCGTTTACTCTGGACAGAGGAGAGGTCAAAAAGCTTCGGCAACCTCTCTCTCCTTTTGGCTTTGGAGCATAATACGCTTAGCCTATGAGACTGCTGGACAGCAGCCCCCTGAAAGGATTACAGCTCATTCTACTAGAGCTGTGGCTTCCACCTGGGCCTTTAAAAATGAGGCCTCTGTTGAACAGATTTGCAAGGCTACGACTTGGTCTTCGCTTCACACCTTTTCAAAATTTTACAAATTTGACACTTTTGCTTCTTCGGAGGCTGTTTTTGGGAGAAAGGTTCTACAGGCAGTGGTTCCTTCCGTTTAAGTTCCTGCCTTGTCCCTCCCATCATCCGTGTACTTTATCTTTGGTATTGGTATCCCACAAGTAATGGATGATCCGTGGACTGGATACACTTAACAAGAGAAAACATAATTTATGCTTACCTGATAAATTTATTTCTCTTGTAGTGTATCCAGTCCACTGCCCGCCCTGTCCTTTTAAGGCAGGTCTAAATTTTAATTAAACTACAGTCACCACTGCACCCTATGGTTTCCCCTTTCTCGTCTTGTTTCGGTCGAATGACTGGATATGGCAGTGAGGGGAGGAGCTATATAGCAGCTCTGCTGTGGGTGATTCCTGTTGGGAAGGAGAATATCCCACAAGTAATGGATGATCCGTGGACTGGATACATTACAAGAGAAATAAATTTATCAGGTAAGCATAAATTATGTTTTTGGGTTGTGGATTATTTTTTCAGTGGAAAATGGCTGTTATTTATTTTTATCCCTCAGTCTCTAGTGACTATTGAGTGAAGTTCCACATCTTGGGTATTGATATCCCATACGTCACTAGCTCATGGACTCTTGCCAATTACATGAAAGAAAACATAATTTATGTAAGAATTTACCTGATAAATTAATTTCTGACCTCTGTTCAGTATGCTTTACCTTTGCGCTGTCTCAGACCCGTTTGTGAGAGTTCCTGTGTATTACCTGGCTGTCTGACGTCCTTCCTGGTTCCTGATCCCTGGCTTGTTCCTGACACTGCTGTTTTCCTTGTTCCTGATTCCGGCTCGTCTGACTATTTGCTTTGGCTCCTGACTCGGCTCGTCTGACTACCAGCTCTGGTTTTGACTCCTGGCTTATTATTTGACTTGTGGACTTTTTATTATTTTTTGTTATTAATAAAGGTGTGATTATTTTTGCACTTCTCGTCTGTCTGATTCCTGGCATCCTGACATTACGCAAAGGCCATGAATTCTGATGGTGCTAATAATCCACCTTTACCTGCCATCATTTCCAGGATGGATGAACAGAATCAGCGCTTGGATTAATTTGCACTAGCCCTGCAAACCCTGCTGACTCGCACTGCACATTTGGACCAAAGTGTTCCGCAAGTTATGGCTGCTCCTGTTTTCGCTGCTGCACCTATGTCTACCAGGAGCATGTCCGGTTCTGCACCTCTACCTCAGCAATATGGAGGCGATCCTATTCAGTGCAGAGGGTTTTTGAACCAGGTGGGCATTTACTTTGAGATGTTACCTCAGACGTTTCCCTCTGACAGAGCTAAGGTGGGATTTCTCATCTCGTTACTCTCTGACACAGCTCTTGCCTGGGCTAATCCCTTGTGGGAGACAAATAAACCTGTGATTTCAAATTACCCTGAATTTGTGGCCTCCTTTCGAAGGGTATTTGATGTTCCGGCTCGCTCCTCCTCTGCTGCTAAACGACTCATGTCCATTCAGCAAGGTACAAGATCTGTTGCTCAGTATGCTATTGAGTTCTGTACGCTTGCCGCAGAGGTAGGTTGGAACAATGAAGCCCTTGTTGCCGCCTTCTTTCATGGGCTCTCTGATGCGATTAAAGATGAAGTTGCTGCCAGAGATTTACCAGAGGATCTCGAGGCATTGGTGTCTTTCTTGATCCTAATTGACATCAGACTCAGAGAGAGGCCCTCTTTCAAGGAGCGCTTACGGAAGCTTCCTGTTCCGTTGTCTCCTACGTGTTCGTTCCCATCCATGCCTCCCTCTCCTCCCATGCCTCCTGGTCCGGAGTCACCAGGTACTGCTGAGCCGATGCGGTTGGGATTCACGCTTCTCTCCGCGGCGGAGAGGGCCTTTAGGAGGAGGGAGGGGCTCTGCCTCTATTGTGGGTTACAGGGTCACCTTTTGAAGTCTTGTCCTACACGGCCGGGAAACGCTCACACCTAAGGTCCTGTCGGGGGCAGACATTGGGTGGTTTATGCTCGTCCCCGGAACCGCTTAAGGAGAAACCTTTGGTCACAGTTGTCCTTTCCTGGGTGGACTCCTCCATAGTCACTCAGGCTCTTGTTGACTCCGGTGCTGCGGGCTATTTTATTGACAGTGCTTTTGTATCAAAGCACTCTATTCCTGTTTTGCCTTGGTCCGTACCGCTTGCTATTGAGGCCATAGATGGCAGGCCCCTTCAGCCCGCACTTGTTACTCACAAAACTGCTCCGTTGTTTATGGCTGTTGGGGCTCTCCATTTTGAAACCCTCCAGTTCCAGGTGATAAACTCTCTGCATTTTCCGGTTGTTCTGGGTTATCCCTGGCTCCAAAAGCACAATCCCAGTCTCGACTGGCGTAGGTCCGAAATTTTGTTGTGGTCTCCGCAATGTTTTTCCACTTGTTTTCGGAAACCAGTTAAAGTCTTGTGCACTTCTTCGGTATCTCAATTGCCAGAGGAGTACCGAGAATTCCTAGACGTGTTTGACAAGGTGCGTGCCGGTACGTTGCCTCATCACCGGTCTTACGATTGTGCCATAGACCTGCAACCCGGAGCCATTCCTCCTCGGGGCCGGGTGTACCCTCTGTCTGTTGCAGAGAATTGTGCTAGGGAGGAGTATGTTGCCGATGCTCTGTCACGGGGGATCATCCGCAAATCCTGCTCTCCTGCAGGGGCTGGCTTCTTCTTTGTGAAGAAAAAGGGTGGCGAGTTAAGACCAAGTATCGATTATAGGGGTCTTAATCGTCTTACCATTAAGAATGCTTATCCTATTCCGCTTATTACGGAACTCTTGGACCGCCTCAAGGGAGCTGCAGTCTTTACTAAACTTGATTTGAGAGAAGCGTACAATCTCGTTAGGATTAAGGAGGGCCACGAATGGAAAACAGCCTTTAACACCAGGAGCGGGCATTATGAGTATCTTGTAATGCCCTTTGGCCTATGTAATGCTCCTGCTGTTTTTCAGGATTTTATTAATGATGTCCTACGAGATATGTTGCAACAGTGTGTTGTGGTGTACTTAGACGACATCCTCATACACTCACCCACACTTGAGGCTCATCGTTCTGATGTTACACAGGTTCTTCAGAGACTACGTGAGAACGGCCTGTTTTGTAAACTCGAGAAATGTGAGTTCCACCAGACTCAAGTAACCTTCCTAGGTTATGTTATCTCCGTTGCAGGGTTCTCAATGGATCCTGACAAGTTATCTGGAGTTCTGCAGTGGCCTCGCCCAGTTGGTCTTCGGTCTATTCAACGTTTTTTGGGGTTCGCCAATTACTAATGAAAGTTTATTAAAAACTTTTCTTCCTTGGTCAAACCTATCACAGATATGACCCGTAAAGAGAATGATCCCCTCCATTGGTCACCTACTGCCATTAAGGCCTTTGATAGTCTTAAGACTGCCTTTGCTGCTGCTCCAGTTCTGGCTCATCCTAACCCTGTCCTGCCTTTCGTTCTTGAGGTCGATGCGTCTGAGACTGGAGTAGGTGCCCTCTTGTCTCAACGTCCCACGCCTGATGGTTCCTTGCATCCATGTGGTTTCTTCTCTAAGAAATTGTCTCCAGCGGAGTGCAATTATGAAATTGGCAACAGGGAATTACTGGCCATAATTTTGGCACGTAAGGGATGGAGTCAACTTCTCGAGGGTACTAGCGTGCCAGTGCTCATTCTTACTGACCACAAGAATTTAACTTATCTATCTGAAGCAAAACGTTTGTCGCCCCGACAGGCCAGATGGGCGCTAATTTTGTCTCGGTTTAATTATGTGGTCTCCTACCTGCCTGGTAGTAAGAATGTTAGGGCTGATGCCCTCTCTCGACAATTTTCACCTCTGTCCAAGGAGGAGTCTGTACCTACTCCTGTTATACCTCCTGACCATATTTTGGCTACCATACGTACTAATTTGACTTCTCCCTTGGGGGAGGAGATCCTGGCTGCACAAACCAATGCACCTCCTGAGAAACCTAGTGGTAAGTGTTTTGTTCCTGAGAATCTTCAAACTAAACTTTTGCACACTTACCACTATCCTAAAGCCGCAGGTCACCCAGACAAGAACCAAATGATTTGGTCACTCGACAATTCTGGTGGCCAGGTCTTGGTTCTGATGTTGCTGCATATGTTGCCTCCTGCTCAGTTTGTGCACAGAATAAGACTCCTCAACGTCTTCCTGTGGGTCTTCTTCAACCTATTGCTAATGGTGAGCGTCCCTGGACACATCTTTCCATGGACTTCATTGTTGAGCTCCCTGTTTCCAATGGCAATACTGTTATCCTTATGGTGGTTGACCGTTTTTCTAAAATGTCACATTGCATTCCCTTGATGAAACTGCCTACCACTCAGGAGCTTGCTTCAATTTTTGCCCGGGAGGTCTTCCGTTTACATGGGTTACCCAAGGAGATAGTGTCGGACCGGGGTAGCCAGTTTGTCTCCAGATTTTGGCGTTCCTTTTGTGCTCAAATGGGGATCCAGCTTTCCTTCTCCTCGGCATATCACCCTCAATCCAATGGGGCTGCGGAACGGTCTAATCAAGCTCTGGAACAGTTCCTCTGTTGCTATGTCTCAGATAACCACAATAATTGGTCTGAACTGTTACCTTGGGCAGAGTTTGCTTGTAATAGTGCTATTAATGCTTCCTCCAAGTTATCCCCGTTCATGGCGAATTATGGGTTTCAACCATCCTTGTTGCCCGATTCATTCATGTCTCAGGGTATTCCGGCTTTGGAGGAGCATCTCCGGCAAATCCATTCCACGTGGGTGCAGATTCAGGATTGCCTTCATCGTTCTATGCAGCGCCAAAAGTTCCAGGCTGATCGTAGGCGTCTCCCTGCACCTTCCTACCAGGTTGGTGAGAGAGTTTGGCTGTCCTCCCGCAACTTGAACCTTTGTGTGCCTTCCAATAAATTGGCTCCCCGTTATGTTAATACTCCGACGGGTTAATCCTGTGGCCTACGCTTTTGTCCTTCCTCCTGCTATGCGCATCTCCAATGTTTTTCATGTCTCCCTCTTGAAACCATTGGTTTGTAATTGGTTTACCACTGTGTTGCCTCGTCCCCGTCCTATCTTTGTTGACAACCATGAGGAGCATGAGGTCAGCAGCATTATTGACTCTGGTATGTCCAGGGGCCGTGTACAGTATTTGGTTCACTGGAGGAGCTACGATCTGGAGGAGCGTTCTTGGGTTCCCTCCTCTGATGTTAATGCTCCCACCCTCCTCTGTGCCTTCCATGCCCGTTTCCCCAATAAGCCTTTTGTCCTCCCGCGGGGGAGGGGTCGTTGAGGGGAGGGTACTGTCAGGGTTTTTTCCCTGTTGTGTTTGCCATGTGCTGCTGGCAACCATTTTACTCACCTCTCTTCCTGACTATGGTGCACTGTGGGGGATGCTGCTCACTTCCTGCACTTCCTTTTATGGCCAGACTGGTGTGCATCATCCATGTGAGACAGGATGCAGTCTCAGAATTGTGATGTCATCACTTATTATTTAAAGGGCCTCTGTTCAGTATGCTTTGCCTTTGCATTGTCTCAGACCTGTTTGTAAGAGTTCCTGTGTATTACCTGGCTGTCTGACGTCCTTCCTGGTTCCTGATCCCTGGCTTGTTCCTGACACTGCTGTTTTCCTTGTTCCTGATTCCGGCTCGTCTGACTATTCGCTTTGGCTTCTGACTCGGCTCGTCTGACTTCCAGCTCTGGTTTTGACTCCTGGCTTGTTATTTGACTTGTGGACTTTTTATTATTTTTTGTTATTAATAAAGGTGTGATTATTTTTGCACTTCTCGTCTCAGTCTGATTCCTGGCATCCTGACACTCATGGACTCTTGCCAATATGAAAGAAATTAATTTATCAGGTTAATTCTTACATAAATTATGTTTTTTCTGCATCCAATGCAGAGATCAATGGTGGGCGGGAGCCATTGCAGGGAGGCCTTTCCGGATCCTGTCCTTCAATTGCGCATGTTATCACCCGCGCACCCGCGATTTTAAGCCCATTTACTACATTGGGAGAGAGAGGGGTAATAAACCCTGGGGAAGGGATCAGGGAGGGGGTTAGGTATTGAGAGGGGGGGCTGCTACACTACAGAAAAATGCTTTTTTAATTTTTATATTAAAAAAAATCCACATTTCCTTCCTAATATGAGGAGAGTCCACAGCTTCATTCATTACTTGTGGAAATACAGAAGCTGGCCACCAGAAAGAGGCAAAGACACCCCAGCCAAAGGCTTAAATACCTCTCCCACTCTCCTCATCCCCCAGTCATTCTTTACCTTTCGTCACAGGAGGATGGCAGAGAAGTGTCGGAAGATTTGGAGTAGTCTCTTATGGAGAGTAGTACCCTTCGGCATGGGACTGAAGTTTTAAGTAGTCTTGTCAGCCTCTCAGTAAGAGCATTGACGAAAAGTTAGGGTAAGTAATCAGTGTTGGCGAGTTTCACTGCCTGCTTCTATCACTCAAGTCCATGTCAGGTGCGATGCTACAAGACTGACAAATTTGAGAGTCTGTGTGTCTGTTTCACGGTAATGATTTCGGTAAGATCGTTTCATTTTATACTCATATGATAATGCAAGAAGACAGGGTCACAGTGTGACTCCTTTATCTGTATGGAATCAAAGGTTAATATCTCCGGAAGGGGATTATTGAACAGGAGGGATTGACACATAATTTGCTTTATTATGTTTTATGCTGCGACACGTGTGAGATGAGACTCAGGCAGATGTTGGAACATTCAGGTTTTACTTTCATTTTAGAATAACTGCGTGGCCTGTTAGGTTTGGCGTGCTTATTCCAGGAGCAGGGGCGGTGCTGCATGGCACTTAACGTGACCGGGTGTGGTCTCATTGATTTCCTCTTTCCTGACCGTGCAGTTTACAGGAGACAAAACGGTTTCTCTGTGGAGCCTGGGTCATAGGATGTGGTGAGTGCCCCAGTCATTGGAGGTATAAAGGTGCCATTTATCTTTTTTCTATAGTCCATCTGAAAAGCGCAAGTTATGGAGGACTCTAATACATTAGAGGGTACTCCCTCTTTACCGAAATCTAATACCTGTTTTTATTGTGAGAAGGCTACGGTATACCTGCCTGCTCGATTATGTTCTACATGCATTGATAAAGTACTTATATCTAAGAAAACAAAGATGTTTAGTACCACTGAGCCGTGCACCTCTGAGGGCTCTCCGTCCCATGAGGTGCGTTCCCTACTGTCATCTCCTATTACACATGCAGCTACCCTGTGCACTGCTAATCCTCCTTCGGGAGGGGCCCTCTTACCACCAGACTTTACTGATCAGCTACAAACTGCAGTATCTGCGGCCTTCAGTGCTTTACCTCGACCTATTAAGCGCAAGCGAAAGGTCAAATATTGCTATCCTTCCCAGAGGTCATCTACCAACTTGTTGGATTTATCTGATACAAGATTATCCGCTGATGAGGACGCCTCTGATACTTCAGAGGATGCTCTTTCTGATTCGGAATCTGCGGCCTCTAAACCTCCAGCTGCGGAGGAATCAGACTTTAGGTTTAGGATCGAGCATTTACGCTTTATGTTAAAAGAAGTGTTGGCTACTTTAGAGGTTCCAGAACCTAAATTACCCGAGGAACCTTCTATTCCTAAGCTTGATAAGGTTTATGAGGACAGGGTGGTGCCACAGACTTTCCCGGTCCCTGTAAAGATGACAAATATTATTATGAGTGAATAGGAGAGACTTGGATCTTCTTTCTCCCCTTCTTCCTTTAAGAAATTGTTCCCAGACTCTCAATTGGAGTTGTGGGGTTCAGTCCCTAAGGTGGATGGAGCTATCTCCATGCTTGCTAAGGGCACTACTATCCCGCTTGAGGATAGCTGGTCGTTTAAGGAGCCCATGTATAAGAAGCTAGAAACTCTGTTAAGAAAGATGTTTCGGCACACGGGGTATTTGTTTGCTACCTATTGGTGCGACTCTGTCGGAAATGATCGAGGTGGAAACTCTTCTTGACGAGATCCAGGAAAGACTTAAGGCCTTGAGGGTAGCTAATTCTTTTATCTGCGATACCAATATGCAGATCATTTGCCGGAATGCCAAGACATCAGGTTTTTCTGTTCTAGCCTTTAGGGCACTCTGGCTGAAGTCTTCGTCTGCGGACATGACTTCAAAATCTAGATTACTTCCCTTCTATTTAAGGGGAAGATTCTTTTCAGTCCAGGCCTGGACTCAATCATATCCAAGGTCACTGGGGGCAAATGTTGCCTTTCTACCGCAGGATAAGAAGAATAAACCTAAAGGCCAAGGTCCTAATTTTCGTTCGGATAAATCCTCACGCCGGCAGCCCTCTGCAAAGCCTGATCAGTCCAAGTTGGAAATTGTCTCAATCTTGGAATAAATCCAAGCAGAACAAGAAGCCCGCCGATACAAAATCGGCATGAAGTGACGGCTCCCGATCCGTTGCTGGATCGTGTTGGGGGCAGACTATCTATCTCTTTTTGTGGAGGCTTGGCATGGGGACGTACAAGACCCTTGGGTTCTGGAGGTCATCGCACAAGGTTACAGGATAGGTTTCAAATCTCATCCACCCATTGGCAGATTCCTCTTATTAAACTTGTCTTCAAGACCAGAAAAATGAGAAGCTTTTATAGGGTGCATGAGGGATCTCTCCTCCCTGGGAGTAATTGTGCCGGTACCTCTAGCAGAGAGAGGTCTGGGGTACTACTCAAACCTTTTTGGGATTCCAAAGAAGGAAGGTACGTTTCGCCCGATTCTGGACGTTTCGCTCCGTCCTGTCGGCTGGCAGAGGACCATTCAAGAGCTCTTCTACTTAGATCTCATGGATGGAAGATAAAATTAGGAAAGAGTTCTCTGGTTCCTAGTACCAGGGTGGAGTTTGTGGGTACGATAATAGATTCCATATCCATGAGTATATTTCTTACAGACCAGAGACGTTGCAAAATTACTTCCAATTGTCTTGCCCTCCAGACCTCCTTAAGGCCCTCTGTGGCCCGGTGTATGGAGGTAATTGGACTTATGGTGTCCAGCATAGATGTCATCCCTTTCGCCAGATTCCATCTCAGACCTCTTAAGCTGTGCATGCTGAGGCAATGGAATGGCAACCACTCGGATCTGTCACAGATTTCTCTAGACAACCGGTCAAAAGAATGGCTCTCTTGGTGGCTCTGTCCAGATTACCTGTCCCAAGGGACATCCTTCTTGAGACCGGAGATTGTGACTACGGACGCAAGTTTATCAGGATGGGGAACTGTTTTGGAGGGGGCCAGGAAGGCACAGACAGGGCCTGTGGACTCGAGAGGAATCTCTCCACCCGATCAACATTTTGGAACTTCGAGCGATTTTCAATGCTCTGAAGGCTTGGCCTCTACTGGGTTCGTCCCAGTTTATCAGACAACATGACCTTGGTGGCTTACATCAACCATCAGGGGGGAACGAGGAGCTCCCTAGCAATGAGGGAAGTATCTTGGATTCTGGAATGGGCGGAGGCCCACAACTGCTCGCTGTTAGCAATCCACATTCCGGGTGTGGACAACTGGGAAGCGGATTTTCTCAGCAGCAATCGTTTCATCCGGGGTAATGGTCTCTCCATCCCAAGGTGTTTGCGGAGATTTGTAACAGATGGGGGACGCCGGAGATAGATCTCATGGCATCCAGACTCAATACCAAGCTACCCAGATACAGGTTGCGGTACAGGGATCCTCAGGCAGAGCTGATAGTTGCATTAGCAGTGCCTTAGGGGTTCAGTCTAGTTTACATTTTTCCACTTTTACCACTTCTCCCTCGTGTAGTGGCCCGCATTAAGCAGGAGCAAGCTTCGGTTATTCTAATTGCTACATCGTGGCCGCGAAGGATGTGGTTTGCAGATCTGGTGGGGATGTCTTCATCTCCTCCATGGAGGTTACCTTGTCACAGGGATCTGCTGGAACAGGGTCTTTTTGTTCATCAGAATCTAGTATCTCTGAGGCTGACTGCGTGGAGATTGAACGTTTAGTCCTAGCCAAGAGAGGTTTTTCTGAGAGAGTGATTGATTTTCTCATTCAAGCTAGAAAGCCGGTCACCCGTCGCATCTGTCATTAGGTGTGGAGGACCTGCTTATTCTGGTGTGAAGAGCGTGGATTCCCCTGGCATAAGGTCAAGGTGTCCAAGATTCATTCCTTTCTTCAAGATGGTTTGGAGAAGGGATTTGCCGCTAGTTCCTTAAAGGGACAGATTTCAGCTCTATCTGTGTTATTGCACAAGAGGCTCGCTGAGCTTCGTGATGTACAATCTTTTGTTCAGGCTCTGTCTAGAATCAGGCCTGTGTTTAGACCTACCGCTCCTCCCTGGAGCTTAAATCTAGTTCTTAGGGTTTTGCAGAGGGCTCAGTTTGAGCCTATGCATTCGGTTGACATTAAATTACTGTTGTGGAAGGTCCTTTTTCTACTGGCTATTGCTTCGTCACGCAGAGTCTCTGAGATGGCAGCCTTACAATGTGAGCCTCCTTACCTGGTTTTTCATGCTGATAAGGCTGTTTCTCTCTAAAGTTGTGTCTGATCGCAACATAAATCAGGAGATTTTGGTTACTTTCTTGTGTCCCAATCCTTCTTGGAAGGAATGATTACTTTATAATTTGGTTGTGGTTCGGGCTTTGAAATTCTATATTCAGGCTACGAAGGAATTTAGGCAGGCTTCGTCCTTATCTGTTGTCTATTGTAGGAAGCGTAGAGGGCAGAAGGCTTCTTCCACTTCCCTATCTTTTTGGTTGAGGAGCATTATTTGCTTGGCATATGAATCAGCGGGACATAAGCCTCCTCAGAGGATTACGGCTCATTCAACTAGAGCTGTGACTTTGTCTTGGGCCTTCAAGAATGAGGCCTCTATGGAGCAGATTTGTAGGGCGGCTACCTGGTCCTCCTTAAATACCTTTTTAAAATTATACTAATTTGACGTTTTTTACTTCGGCTGAAGCAACTTTTGGGAGAAAGGTTTTGCAGGCTGTGGTGCCCTCAGAATAGGGTCCGCCTCTCTTTTTACCCTCCCATTTTCATTCAGTGTCCTCTAGAGCTTGGGTTACGGTATATGTTTCCCACAAGTAAGGAATGAAGCCGCAGACTCTCATCATATTAAGAAGAAAAACATAAATTATGCTTACCAGATAATTTCCTTTCCTTCTGTATGAGGAGAGTCCACGGCCCCCGCCCATTTTCTCCATTGGGCGGATCTAAATTTTTGTTATTCTTCTGGCACCTTTTATACCCTGATATTTCTCCTACTGTTCCTTGTTCCCTGGGCAGAATGACTGGGGGATGAGGGGAGTGGGGGAGGTATTTAAGCCTTTGGCTGGGGTGTCTTTGCCTCCTCCTGGTGGCCAGGTTCTGTATTCCCACAAGTTATGAATGAAGCCGTGGAGACTCCTCATTTTTTTTTAGCAAACTGGGTACTGGCAGACAGTGCATTATAGATACACTGGTTACTGGCAGACACTGCTTGATAGATAAAAACTATATATATATATTTATATATATATATAAATGGCTTTTATTTTATTACTGGCAGACTTTCTGCCGGTACTAAAGATGGCGGTGGCAATTGTGAGGTTGGGGAGGGAAGAGAGCTGTTTGAGGGGGGTCAGGGAGTGATCAGGGGGTGGGATGTGACAGGTGGGAGGCTGATCTCTACACAAAAGCTAAAATGAACCCTACAAGCTCCCTAATTAACCCCTTCACTGCTGGGCATAATACAAGTGTGGTGTGCAGCGGCATTTAGCGGCCTTCTAATTAAAAAGTAATGCCAAAGCCATAAATGTCTACTATTTCTGAAAAAAGGGGATCCCAAAGAAGCATTTACAACAATTTGTGCCATAACTGAAAGAAACCTAAAGTTTGTGAAAAAGTTAATTTGTTCTCATTTGGTGTTGAAATGGTGGCATGAAATATACCAAAATGGGCCTAGATCAATACTTTGGGTTGTCTTCTAAAAACAAAATATACATGTGAAGGGTTATTCAGGAATGCCTGACAGATATCAGTGTTCCAATGTAACTATCGCTTATTTTTTGGGGGGGGGATTGGTTTGGAAATAGCAAAGTGCTACTTGTACTTATTGCCCTATAACTTGCAAAAAAAAAAGCAAAGAACATGTAAACATTTTTAGAAACTATTGGGTATTTTTGGTTGTGGTAGATGTGTAATAGATTTTGGGGGTCAAAAGTGTGTTTTTTTCCATTTTTCATCATATTTTATAACATTTTTAATAGTAAATTATAAGATATGATGAAAATAATGGTATCTTTAAAATGTCCATTTCATGGCGAGAATAACGGTATATAATATGTGTGGGTACAGTAAAGGAGTAAGAGGAAAATTACAGCTAAACACAAACACTGCAGAAATTTAAAAATAGCCCTGGTCCCAAACGGTCAGAAAATTGAAAAGTGCTCTGGTCACTAAGGGGTTAAATAATAGAAGTAAATTGGAATGTTGTTTAAAATTGTATCCTCTATCTGAATCATGAAAGAAAAAATTTGGGTTTCATGTCCCTTTTAATGGCTCAATGCAGTGGGTGAAAACCACTTAAACCAAATTTAACACAGGGTTGTAAAATGATGTTGCAATGACAGGGGTAATTAGTCGCAAAACTGGGCATAATTAGTGCTAATTCTCAGATATTGATTGTCCTAGTTTGTTTGTGAAAATAATTTTCTTACGTTTGAAACATGTCTCTTTCATACTAGTATGTAGTAATCATTTCTCAACTTTTTTTTTATTTACAGATGCAGTTCATGTAAAGTAGCCAAAGCAACAAGGATGTATTAAGAACCAAAAATGGCTGAAAAGAAGAGCATTTCCAGTTTTATGCCAATACAATCTTTTACAGGGCATCCATGTATTTCCAGTGTAATATAAAAATACCCATTCTTTGAACTGCAATGATTCAGAGGTGTTGTTTATAACCATTCTTATAACATGGGATTTTTGTCACCTACGTTGTATGCGCAAAGCTGCTTTGAGAAACATTCTGTTTTCTTTCTAATACACTGGTGGCAGGTAATATCTATCTAAAGCATTTTTAAATGTGAACATTAAGAAGAGGTGCCTTTGTCCAGCAAACACTTATGAAGGGTTTTTTGTAACTGATTTACAGCTGGTTTCTTATTTATTCAATAATATTAGTATGTTTTCCCATCAGCCTTACAGAACAGCTGTTATACTTGCATAATTAAATAAACCCAATAGTTTGCCATCAGGACAGGCTAGATTGAAAAGTCATAATCAATCTCTGTTGTTGGAAATAATTTAACGGATGTACGGACCAAGATAACCTAGTGATTTGAAATCTCTATTGACAATTCAGGTGTTGTTTTTGAATTGTTGATTACTGGTTATTTAGTAAAGTAAAAGGGTATTAAATTATCAAGATATAGTTTTCAGCTGCCATCTGTATGATTGGTTGTCCTTTTCAGTAGCTTATCAAAGCTTAAAAAGTTCTTTGTACTTTGCAACCCCAAGCATAAACCTGAAGAACATAACTTTTAATATTTAAGCCACTTTATATACAGTAAAGAAAAAATGATTTTTATTATGTAAATATATACACCTTGAAATAAGTATGGTTTGTATACAAAGTTACCATGATTTCTGCAGGACTTAAATGCAAAATTGTATATCAAGTATACTAGCATACAGTATATACTGCAGGTTCTAAGAGAAATTAGAATTTCAGGAGCAAATACATTTATCTTCCTAGAATCTAGAAATGAGGCATTCCGGAAGTAAAGGGATGCTCTTTCTTAAGGTTTGTTTCATGTTGTCAAATGCTCAGTTGTCAAATATAATGCCATGGACATTGTTTTTTTTTTTTTTTAATACGGTAGCACTAAACACAGTTTACTAGGTGGTATGACTTGACATAATTTCACATCTAAAGAGACATGGAGGTGATGCATTAAAGGGAGATGAAATCCAACTAAATTGAGCTACTTGGCTACAACATAGGGCTAGATCACAAGTGGAATGCTCAGCTGTCAAATATAATGCCAAGGACATTGTTTTTTAATACTGTAAGACTACGCAACACAGTTAACTAGGTGGAATGACAACACTTGTCATAATTTCAGATTTAAAGAGACATGAAGGTGATGCACTAAAGGGACATCAAATGCAACTAAATTGAGCTACTTGGCTCCAACATAGGGCTAGATTAAAAGTGGAGCGGTAATATTACCGAGTGTGGTATTGCAATTGTGTGTTAACTTACGCTCATATTAGTTGAAAGTTAAGGCAATCGCATTTTACACTCAAACTTTTTACGCAACTTCAAAGCTCACTTAAAGGGTTTGGCCTTTAAAAAAGGTTGTACTAACCACTAAAAAAACCATAAAAATAAAGTATTAGACTTACACTTTTAACCCCCTAATCTATTTACCCCTAAACCACCGTATCCCCATCGCTATTAACCCCCTTACACTAAAACCCCTATTCTGCCATAACACCCATCACAATAAACCCTTACACTTTTACCCCCTAAACTGATACTACCCCATCACTTTTAACCTCTAAATCCCCATAACCCCCATTGCTATTAACCCCTATACTAAAACCCTTATTCCAGCATAAGCATATTGCAGTACACCCTCTACACTATTGACCCCAAAATGTAACTACCCCATCGATATTAACCCCTAAACAACTATAACCCCCATTGCTATTAACCCCTACACTAAAAGCATGAATCCGCCATAACCCCTAATTGCAATAAACCCCCGCTACATTACTTAACCCCTAACTCTTAACCTTAGATCCCCTAAGTTACAAATTAACACTACCAGTTTAAAAAAAAATGCACAAAAAACACTGATTACAAAAAATACACCAAAAAGCACTATACTAAAACTAAATTATCCTAAAAAATTAAAAAATCCCACCTAAATAAAACCCCCAAAATAAAACATAATTAACCCCCACAAAAAAACAACCTTTCCCAAAAAAAAAACCCATCCAAAAATAAACCTATCCAAAAATAAACCTATCCAAAAATAAACCTATCCAAAAATAAACCTATCCAAAAATAAACCTATCCAAAATTAAACCTATCCAAAACTAAACCTATCCAAAACTAAACCTATACTAAAAAAAACTGTACGAACCCCCCCAAAAAAACCTTAGACTAATCCCAGGTTTTAACTCACCATCTTGAATCTGGCTCCTTTGGGGGGTAGCAGTGGGCCCACTGGGGATTCATGGCGGGCAGCGGTCCTAGGTTTGTCTGCATCCATGGCGGCGGTTCTCTGCTCTCCCCTCCCCCGGTCCTCTTCTTCCATCCGATGTGTCTTCATGCAGTCCCTGCAGCACACTTGGTTTGAATGCAGGTTTCACATTTTAATAGGGATGTCCTTGCATTTCAATTGGCTGATTTATTTTTTCAAATTCAAAATAACCAGTAAAATGTAAGCTGTTTCTATTGGCTGATTTAAATTTGATTTGAAAAATCAGCCAATAGAAATGCAAGGACACCCCTATAAAATGGAAACCCGCATTCAAACCAGTGTGCTGCAGGGACAGTATGAAGGCACATTGGATCGCCCAGAGCACTGCCGTTGCCATGGATGAAGAGGACTACCACCTCCGTGGACCCGCCGCAATCCCCCAAAGGTGCCAGATTCAAGATGATGAATTAAAACTTGGGTTTAGCCTTAGTTTTCTATTTTTTTGGGGGGGGTGGGTGTTATTTTTAGTATAGTCTTTTTTGAAAGAGTTTTGTTGGGGTTCTTTTTTTTTTTAATAGGCGTTTATTTTTTGGGGGGTTACTTTATTTTTAGAATAGGGTTAATTTTTTTTTGTAACTTGGGTTAGGGGTAGCTGTTAAGGGGTTAAGTAGTGTAGCAGGGGTTTACTGTGATAGGGGTTATGGCAGTTTAGAGGTTTTAGTGTAGGGGGGTTAATAGAGGTGGGGCTAGTGGCAGTTTTAGGTGTTGGGGTTTATTTGATAGGGTTTATGGCAGATCAGGGGTTAATAGTGTAGGGGGTTAATAGCAATAGGGCAAGTACCCAATACATGCATACAAGGGTTACTAGAGTAGGGGGTTTATTGCGATGGGGGTTAGCACTTGAGCATAGGTATTAGGTTGTTGGGGTTTTTTTACTTTGCGGCTCCTTTGAAGTCAATGGGGAGATTGCAATATTGTGAACGTTTGAACGATAGTATTAATTACCGCTCCACTTGTAATCTAGCTCATAATCTCTTAAAATGTTTCCAATGTTTTCCCAAGGGTGTGCGAGCTTCTCTTTATGGTCACAAATTGGAGTGGTGCATGATAAGAACCCAATTCCAAACTTAAATGTTCCTTTATTTACCTGTATCACTTTTATCCCAGCATGTTCAATGCTTTTTTTCCTTTTTCTTTTATAAGGTGATGAGTCCATGAGCCTTGACATGTAGGATTTAATTCCTGCCACTAGGAGGAGGCAAATATATCCCAAGCACCAAGAGCTTTTGAACCCTCCCACCTCCCTGTATATCTGTTTTTATCTTTGCCCCTACAGGAGTAGGTGAAGAATTGAATTGCTCCAAATTCTACGCTGAAAGGGGTTCTCAGACCCGTTATCCCCCTCAGACAGCAGACCTTGGTTTTAGGGGTGTATGGAGTACCAAATAGTGACACTATATTTTTTCCTGTGGGATTTAGTCACAAGCCTGCCACAGTTGTCGCGGGGACCTGTCCCTTAGCCTCCTCCTTTTGGTTTGTCATCGTACTCCTCTAAAAATTACTCTGCTGTTGCTTGCACAGCACTGGATGGGCTCTATACTGGAAGCTATGTTCTCTGCAGCTGGTATGGACATTAGTGAGTGCTGTTCAGGTGACTACAGATTACTAACTTAGCCTGCATGCTATTAGTAGGTACATTTTTTTATGTATTGCATAGCCAGGGGACAAACCAAGTTACACACACACGCTCCACCTATAATATACACGTCTTCACTCATAATGTGTAATATTCTTTGTTATTACATGTGTAATGTGTATCACATTGTATTTAAGGGGTATATTATGCAGTTCAGCTTGTGTCAAACTAACCTTCAAATTTTTTTAAACACAATTTTCTGACTTGCCTATTCAGCCATGAGTTATGTGGGGATAATAGTTAAAGTTATATTACAGAGCCTGCTCCCAAAATTGCTACTTGCTTCAACACAGTGGCTTGAGCACACTTCCATTAAAATTGCAGATTGCTCTCCCAAGTTCTTAAGGGTCTTTACTCAGAGCGGCATCTTTAGCGTGTTAATGGAGATGTTTTATGCATGCTCCTTATCTTTGACGGGCAGATTGTTTTTAGAGCGACGGTTGCTCGCTAGTCTTGGCAGAAACTGTTAAAATTTTCCTGCTGTTGGCTTTGCACACACTTATCCTTTCTGTGGTGCAGCAGCCATTATCAACATCTCTATCAGGGTATTCAGTTTTTGGGGTTAATTTGCTAATATTCAGCTGACAGTGTACTTACACTTTCAGTTGCCAGCCTTTGCACCTGGGAAAGTAGTCTCTCAACCAGGCAAACTTCAGATTGTCTTGGGGTTGGACCTTATTGAAATAGGCCTGATGGCTTCCCATCTCATTTACAAACTTCCCAGAGATCTGTGAGTGGAACTTGATGCTCTGGTAATTAATTGGCCATTTCGTATAGCCTACATTTTTCCTCCATTTGTGATCCTTCCAAGAAATACGAGAATATACACAGCCGAAGTTCTTAAAAACATCTACAATTTTTTTTTTTTTAAATAAAAACAACAGTATCTATAGAATAGGTGATGGCGATAAGACTTATTGCTGTTACCTATTTTATGGATACTGCTGTTTTTATTTTTGTATAATATAGAAAGATGTTTTAAAGAACTTTGGCTGTGGATCTTTTTGTATTTATTGGATTGAGCTACACCAGCATTACATAAAATTCTATATCTATCCAAGGGAATCCTTTCAGTGACCGAGCGTTTTGCGGTCACATGATCATAACGTCATAGTGGCGGGCTGAAGACTGGGAGCAAGGCGAGCTGCAGGAAGCTACAGGCAGGTAAGCTGAATGGCATGCTACATTGGAGGATCCGCACTGAGGCTACTATTAAGGTTTACTGAAGATGCAAAAATGGTGAGTCACTGTTCTTTGTGGTGTTGATATTAAAGAGTTGTACAACCATAACAAACATTGAGACTCAATACCCACTCTGACAAATACAAGTCAAGCATTAATTAGCAGGTGCATTTATGACGATATACCCCAAGAACACGGAGCGCAAGTGCATATATTGACAAGTGTGCTCTAAGTAATAGTGTGTTTTGTGACTGTGATCCTTCCAAGAACCATAGATCGGATCAGGCAGGAGCAAGATTCAGTCATTCTGATTGCTCCAGCCTGGCCCCGCAGGACTAGGTATGCAGATCCAATTCAGATGTTCAGTACTTTACCTTGGATTCTTCCTCAGAACCAGGATCTCTTGACTCAAAGGCCTCTATTTTACCACGATCTCTAAATTTGACAGTGTGGAGATTTTTTGAAGCAAAGAGTTTTTTCTGACGCTGTGGTAGACACCCTTATTCAGGCTAGGAAGGCTATAGGTAAGAAATGTTATCATAAGACATCGACAGTTTTTCTTTCTTGGTGTTGTAAATTAATGGTTCTCGTTGGCACTCTATTCAGATTCCAAGAATCCTTCAGTTTCTGCAGGAAGGCTTTGATAATGGTTTGTCAGCCAGTTCCTTAAAGGGTCAGATTTAAGCCATCTCTGTTTTATAGAAAAATAGCCAGGCCTCCAGATGTTAACCCCTCATTCAGGCTTTAGGCGAAATTAAGCCTGTAATCAAACCAGTTTCCCCTCCTCGGAATTTAAATTTGTCCTTTCTTTCTTGCAGGCACCTCCCTTTGAGCCTATTCATGATATTGACATTCAGCTTCTGTCATGGAAGGGATTGTTTCTTTTAGCAATATCTTCTGGCAGGAAAGTTTCTGAACTGTCGGCTTTCTTATGAATTTCCTTGATTTATTTATTTTACAAGATATGATGAGTCCACGGATTTCATCCTTACTTATGGGATAACGCCTCCTGGTTAGCAGGAAGTGGCAAAGAGCACCACAGCAGAGCTGTATATATAGCTCCTCCCTTCCCTCCCACTCCAGTCATTCTCTTTGCCTGTGTTAGTGATAGGAAGAGGTAAAGTGAGGTGTTAGTTTAGATTCTTCAATCAAGAAGCTTTTTAATTTAAATTGGTGCCAGTGAGTACTGTTTTTCTCAGGGAGAAATAGTCCGTCAATAACTTCCCAAGAGGAGTGGAGACATCTTATTTTCTGCCCTGATGTTGATGATCTTAGCAAACATTATCTAAGATCTTGCTGGTTCCCACAGAGTGGTTGAAGGTAGTGTAAAGAAACCTCTTCAGTGTGGAGAACCGTGTCATGCTACAAGCAGCATTGAGGTATGTTCAGTCATTTGTTTCTGGGGAGACTAGATGCATCAGAACAGGCTGACATTATTCCCTAACTGGGGAGGGGTAATCAGTATGCACTATATGTAAGGAAATGGTGTACCTGGAATTCCCTTTTATCTTGTTTACTTATCAGTGTGTTTGGTGTTTCACTTATGTATATTCTGTGTGGGCTGACACTAGGAGATGCGGTTTGCTGTCTAAGGGCTGTCGTTATTATATCACTATAACTGGCCTGAGAGAGTGCAGTTTTCAATGATGTTGTGCTTTATTATTGAAGTGTGTATGGGCACATGGCTCTTAAGTTTTAAGTTGGGAAACAGACATGTTATTTTTGCTTCCCATGCGGGTCTCAGTACGGCTCGAGTTACGCCCACGGTGGGCGGGGCCTAATTTTGCGCACTCAGCCACGCAGTATTAATCCGGATCAGCAGCAAGGTCCTGGGCTCCGGTGGGGCCTAAGTTGTTCCTGTATTCGATGGGGTACAGAGAGACTTGGGAGCGCTACTTAAGCAGAATCAGTGTGATCTGGGGCAGGTAGGCCTGGAGTGTAATAAAAATTGATAAAAAATTTGTTATATAACATAACCAAACAAGCGGTGCAATATTGTTAAGTTGGGTACATAAGGGCATTTTTTATTGCCGCAAAAGTTGTTTTGGCTGATAACAGAAAAATTGTTGCGCTTTTATTATTTAAAGGCGCAGTACACTTTTAGTCAAAAAATTTTTGTCTATATAATTTGACTTCAGAGCTCATTATATCAAGTAAAGAATGACTATTATTGCTATTGCTAGTCTGTTTAACATGTCTGAACTTGAGGAAAGTACTTGTTCTATGTGTTTAGATGCCATTGTGGAGCCCCCTCTTACTTTTTGTCCCTCATGTACTGAAAGGGCCTTACAATGTAAAGAACAGATTTTCTTTAAGGAAAGTGTTTCGAAGGATGCTTCTCAGTCTGATGAGAATCGGGGTATGCCGCTACTTTCTCCCCAAGCGTCACAACCTTTAACGCCCACTCAAGCGACGCCGGGTTCTTCAACCGCGTCCACTTCATTTACTCTGCAGGATATGGCTGCAGTTATGTCATCTACCCTTACAGAGGTTTTATCTAAGTTGCCAGTGTTGCAGGGCAAACGCAGCAGGACAGAAGCCAATTCGAATCCTGCGACTTCTGATGCCTTGTTGGCTATTTCCGATGTACCCTCACAGGGATCTGAATTGGGGGTCAGGGATCTTCTGTCTGAGGGGGAACTTTCCGACTCGGGAAGTGTGTTACCTCAGACAGACTCGGACATCATGTTCTTTAGATTTAAGCTTGAACACCTCCGCCTGTTACTTCGGGAGGTTTTAGCGACTCTGGATGACTGTGACTCTATTGTGGTACCACCAGAGAAACTGTGTAAGATGGACAAATACTTAGAGGTGCCTGCTTACTCTGATGTTTTTCCGGTTCCTAAGAGAATCTCGGAAATTATTACACAGGAAAGGGAAAGACCAGGTATCCTGTTTTCACCTTCTCCTAATTTTAAGAAAATGTATCCCATATCTGACACTGTCCGGTACTCTTGGCAAACAGTCCCTAAGGTGGAGGGAGCTATATCTACCCTGGCTAAGCGTACAACTATTCCTATTGAGGACAGTTGTGCTTTAAAAAAACCCTATGGATAAGAAATTGGAGGGTCTTTTAAAAAAGTTATTTATTCATCAGGGTTTCCTTTTACAACCAACGGCCTGCATTGTACCAGTTACAACTGCGGCGGCCTTCTGGTTTGACGCCTTAGAAGAGTCTCTTAAGACTGAGACTCCTTTAGAGGAAATCTTAGATAGAATTAAGGCTCTTAAGCTGGCTAATACTTTTATTACGGATCCTGCCTTTCAGATTGCCAAATTGGCGGCTAAGAATGCTGGATTTGCCATTTTAGCACGTAGAGCGTTATGGTTAAAATCTTGGTCTGGTGATGTGTCGCCTAAGTCAAAGCTTTTGGCTATTCCTTTCAAAGGAAAAACCCTATTCGGGCCTGACTTGAAAGAAATCATTTCTGATATTACTGGAGGTAAGGGTCATCTCCTACCTCAGGATATAACAGCTAAACTGAGGGGTAAACAAAATAATTTTCGTTCCTTTCGGAACTTCAAAGGAGTCCCCTTTTCTTCCTCTTCTTCCGCTAAACAGGAAGGGAATTTTGCTCAGGCCAAGTCCGTCTGGAGACCCAACCAGGCTTGGAACAAGGGTAAACAACCCAAGAAGCCCGCTGCTGCTACCAAGACAGCATGAAGGGGCGGCCCCCGATCCAGGACCGGATCTAGTAGGGGGCAGACTTTCTCTCTTTGCCCAGGCTTGGGTAAGAGATGTTCAGGACCCCTGGACACTGGAAATCGTGTCCCAAGGGTATCAGTTGGAATTCAAAAATTCGCTCCCAAGGGGGAGGTTTCTTCTTTCACAATTGTCTGTAGACCAGATAAAAAGAGAGGCGTTCTTACGTTGTGTAAAAGACCTCTCTACTATGGGAGTAATTTGTCCCGTTCCAATACTGGAACAGGGGCAGGGGTTTTACTTAAATCGTTTTGTGGTCCCCAAAAAAAGAGGGCACGTTTCGACCTATTATAGATCTAAAAAGTCTAAACAAGTTTCTCAGAGTCCCATCCTTCAAGATGGAGACTATTTGAACAATTCTGCCATTGATCCAGGAGGGTCAATATATGACTACCGTGGACTTGAAAGATGCATATCTTCATATTCCTATCCACAAGAATCATCACCAGTTCCTAAGGTTTGCCTTCCTGGACAAACATTTTCAGTTCATGGCCCTCCCCTTTCGGGTTGGCCACAGCACCCAGGATCTTCACGAAGGTTCTAGGGTCCCTTCTGGCGGTTATCAGGCCGCGGGGCATTGCAGTGGCGCCTTATCTGGACGATATTCTGATCCAGGCGTCGTCTTACCATCTGACAAAATCTCATACAGACATGGTTCTGTCCTTTCTGAGGACTCACGGGTGGAAGGTGAATCTAGAAAAGAGTTCACTAATTCCGCAGACAAGGGTTCCCTTCTTGGAAACACTAATAGATTCTATAGCCATGAAAATTTTCTTGACAGAGGTCAGAAAGTCAAAGATTCTGAATACATGCCGAGCCCTTCAGTCCAATCCTCGACCATCAGTGGCTCAGTGCATGGAAGTTATTGGATTTATGGTGGCGGCAATGGACATCATTGACTGCTACAACTGTGCATGCTCGGGCAGTGGAATGGAGATTATGCAAATGTGTCTCCTCAGATAAGTCTGGATCATGAGACAAGAGACTCTCTTCTTTGGTGGTTGCGCCGGATCATCTGTCTCAAGGGACGTGCTTCCGCAGACCCTCTTGGGTGATAGTGACAACTGACGCCAGTCTACTAGGCTGGGGTGCGGTCTGGAATTCCCTGAAGGCTCAGGGGGTGTGGTCTCGGTCGGAGTCTCTACTTCCAATCAACATTCTGGAATTGAGAGCAATATTCAATGTGCTTCAGGCTTGGCCTCAGTTGGCTTCGGCCAAATTCATCCGATTTCAGTCGGACAACATCACGACTGTAGCTTACATCAATCATCAGGGAGGAACGAGGAGTTCCTTGGTGATGACAGAAGTATCCAAAATAATTCGGTGGGCGGAGGCTCACTCTTGTTATGACGGCAATCTACATCCCAGGAGTGGACAACTGGGAAGCGGACTTTTTAAGCAGACAGATGTTTCATCCGGGGGAGTGGTAACTCCATCCGGTGGTCTTTGCCACCCTGATTCTCAGATGGGGCAGACCGGAATTGGACCTGATGACGTCTCGTCAGAATGCCAAGCTCCCAAGATACGGATCCAGGTCAAGGGATCCTCAGGCCGAACTGATAGATGCCTTAGTCGTTCAACCTAGCTTATGTGTTTCTACCGTTTGCTCTCCTTCCCCGGGTGATTGCACGGGTCAAACAGGAGAGGGCTTCGGTAATTCTAATCGCGCCGGCGTGGCCTCGCAGGACTTGGTATGCCGATTTTGTGGACATGTCCTCTCTGCCGCCATGGAAGCTTCCATTGAGGCAGGACCTTCTCATTCAGGAACCCTTCCATCATCAGAATTTAACTTCACTACAGCTGACTGCTTGGAGATTGAACGCTTGATTTTATCTAAGCGGGGGTTCTCTGATTCGGTCATTGATACTTTGATTCAGGCACGTAAGCCTGTCACTAGAAAGATCTACCATAAGATATGGCATAAATATCTTTATTGGTGCGAATCCAAGGGATACTCATGGAGTAGAGTTAGGATTCCCAGGATTTTATCTTTTCTCCAAGAAGGATTGGAGAAAGGATTGTCAGCAAGTTCCTTAAAGGGACAAATTTCTTCTTTGTCGATTTTACTACACAAGCGTTTGGCAGATGTTCAGTCTTTTTGTCAGGCTCTAACTAGAATAAAGCCTGTGTTTAGACAAATTGCTCCACCCTGGAGTTTGAATTTAGTTCTTGATGTTCTTCAAGGGGTTCCGTTTGAACCTATGCATTCCATAGATATTAAGTTGTTATCTTGGAAGGTTTTATTTTTAGTTGCTATTTCTTCTGCTCGTAGAGTTTCTGAGCTTTCAGCGTTACAATGTGATTCTCCTTATCTTATTTTCCATTCTGATAGGGTGGTTTTACGTACTAAACCTGTGTTTCATCCTAAGGTTGTTTCTAATAAGAATATTAATCAGGAAATTGTTGTTCCTTCATTGTGTCCTAATCCTTCTAAGAAGGAGCGTTTGTTGCATAACTTGGACGTGGTCCGTGCCCTGACGTTTTACTTACAGGCGATTAAAGAATTTCGTCAATCATCCTCTTTATTTATTGTTTTTTCTGGAAAGCGTAGGGGCCAGAAAGCTATGGCTACCTCTTTCTTTTTGGCTGAAGAGTATCATCCGTCTAGCATATGAGACTGCTGGCCAGCAGCCTCTTGAAAGAATTACGGCTCATTCCACTAGGGCTGTGGCTTCTTCATGGGCATTTAAAAACAATGCTTCTGTTGAACAGATTTGCAAGGCTGCAACTTGGTCGTCTCTTCACAATTTTTCCAAATTTTACAAATTTGATACTTTTGCTTCATCTGAGGCTTTTTTTGGGAGAAAGGTTCTTCAAGCAGTGGTGCCTTCCGTTTAGGTTCCTGTCTTGTCCCTCCCTTTCATCCGTGTCCTATATTGTAGGTATTGTATCCCATAAGTAAGGATGAAATCCGTGGACTCGTCATATCTTGTAAAAGAAAAGGAAATTTATGCTTACCTGATAAATTTATTTATTTTACAATATGACGAGTCCACGCCCACCCTGTCATTTCTAAGACAGGTATGTACTTATTTTTGTTAAACTTCAGTCACCTCTGCATCTTTGGCTTTTCCTTTCTCTTCCTACCTTTGGTCGAATGACTGGAGTGGGAGGGAAGGGAGGAGCTATATATACAGCTCTGCTGTGGTGCTCTTTGCCACTTCCTGCTAACCAGGAGGCGTTATCCCATAAGGATGAAATCCGTGGACTCGTCATATTGTAAAAGAAATAAATTTATCAGGTAAGTATATATTTCCTTTTCTTTCATGTAATTAGCAAGAGTCCATGAGCTAGTGACGTATGGGATATACATTCCTACCAGGAGGGGCAAAGTTTCCCAAACCTCAAAATGCCTACAAATACACCCCTCACCACACCCACAATTTAGTTTTACAAACTTTGCCTCCGATGGAGGTGGTAAAGTAAGTTTGTGCTAGATTCTACGTTGATATGCGCTCCGCAGCAAGTTGGAGCCCGGTTTTCCTCTCAGCGTGCAGTGAATGTCAGAGGGATGTGAGGAGAGTATTGCCTATTTGAATGCAGTGATCTCCTTCTACGGGGTCTATTTCATAGGTTCTCTGTTATCGGTCGTAGAGATTCATCTCTTACCTCCCTTTTCAGATCGACGATATACTCTTATATATACCATTACCTCTGCTGATTCTCGTTTCAGTACTGGTTTGGCTTTCTACAAACATGTAGATGAGTGTCCTGGGGTAAGTAAATCTTATTTTCTGTGACACTCTAAGCTATGGTTGGGCACTTTGTTTATAAAGTTCTAAATATATGTATTCAAACATTTATTTGCCTTGACTCAGAATGTTCAACTTTCCTTATTTTTCAGACAGTCAGTTTCATATTTGGGATAATGCATTTGATTTAATCATTTTTTCTTACCTTCAAAAATTTGACTCTTTTTCTCTGTGGGCTGTTAGGCTCGCGGGGGCTGAAAATGCTTCATTTTATTGCGTCATTCTTGGCGCGGACTTTTTTGGCGCAAAAATTCTTTTCCGTTTCCGGCGTCATACGTGTCGCCGGAAGTTGCGTCATTTTTTGACGTTATTTTGCACCAAAAATGTCGGCGTTCCGGATGTGGCGTCATTTTTGGCGCCAAAAGCATTTAGGCGCCAAATAATGTGGGCGTCTTATTTGGCGCTAAAAAATATGGGCGTCGCTTTTGTCTCCACATTATTTCAGTCTCATTTTTCATTGCTTCTGGTTGCTAGAAGCTTGTTCTTTGGCATTTTTTCCCATTCCTGAAACTGTCATTTAAGGAATTTGTTCAATTTTGCTTTATATGTTGTTTTTTCCCTTACATATTGCAAGATGTCTCACGTTGCATCTGAGTCAGAAGATACTACAGGAAAATCGCTGTCTAGTGCTGGATCTACCAAAGCTAAGTGTATCTGCTGTAAACTTTTGGTAGCTATTCCTCCAGCTGTTGTTTGTATTGATTGTCATGACAAACTTGTTAATGCAGATAATATTTCCTTTAGTAAAGTACCATTGCCTGTTGCAGTTCCTTCAACATCTAAGGTGCAGAATGTTCCTGATAACATAAGAGATTTTGTTTCTGAATCCATAAAGAAGGCTATGTCTGTTATTTCTCCTTCTAGTAAACGTAAAAAATCTTTTAAAACTTCTCTCCCTACAGATGAATTTTTAAATGAACATCATCATTCTGATTCTGATGACTCTTCTGGTTCAGAGGATTCTGTCTCAGAGGTTGATGCTGATAAATCTTCATATTTATTTAAAATGGAATTTATTCGTTCTTTACTTAAAGAAGTTCTAATTGCTTTAGAAATAGAGGATTCTGGTCCTCTTGATACTAATTCTAAACGTTTGGATAAGGTATTTAAATCTCCTGTGGTTATTCCAGAAGTTTTTCCTGTTCCTAATGCTATTTCTGCAGTAATTTCCAAAGAATGGGATAAATTGGGTAATTCATTTACTCCTTCTAAACGTTTTAAGCAATTATATCCTGTGCCGTCTGACAGATTAGAATTTTGGGACAAAATCCCTAAAGTTGATGGGGCTATTTCTACCCTTGCTAAACGTACTACTATTCCTACGTCAGATGGTACTTCGTTTAAGGATCCTTTAGATAGGAAATTTGAATCCTTTCTAAGAAAAGCTTATCTGTGTTCAGGTAATCTTCTTAGACCTGCTATATATTTGGCTGATGTTGCTGCAGCTTCAACTTTTTGGTTGGAAACTTTAGCGCAACAAGTAACACATCATGATTCTCATGATATTATTATTCTTCTTCAGCATGCTAATAATTTTATCTGTGATGCCATCTTTGATATTATCAGAGTTGATGTCAGGTTTATGTCTCTAGCTATTTTAGCTAGAAGAGCTTTATGGCTTAAGACTTGGAATGCTGATATGGCTTCTAAATCAACTCTACTTTCCATTTCTTTCCAGGGTAACAAATTATTTGGTTCTCAGTTGGATTCTATTATTTCAACTGTTACTGGTGGGAAAGGAACTTTTTTACCACAGGATAAAAAATCTAAAGGTAAAAACAGGGCTAATAATCGTTTTCGTTCCTTTCGTTTCAACAAAGAACAAAAGTCTGATCCTTCATCCTCAGGAGCAGTTTCAGTTTGGAAACCATCTCCAATCTGGAATAAATCCAAGCCAGCCAGAAAGGCAAAGCCTGCTTCTAAGTCCACATGAAGGTGCGGCCCTCATTCCAGCTCAGCTGGTAGGGGGCAGGTTACGTTTTTTCAAAGAAATTTGGATCAATTCTGTTCACAATCTTTGGATTCAGAACATTGTTTCAGAAGGGTACAGAATTGGTTTCAAGATGAGACCTCCTGCAAAGAGATTTTTTCTTTCCCGTGTCCCAGTAAATCCAGTAAAAGCTCAAGCATTTCTGAATTGTGTTTCAGATCTAGAGTTGACTGGAGTAATTATGCCAGTTCCAGTTCAGGAACAGGGGATGGGGTTTTATTCAAATCTCTTCATTGTACCAAAGAAGGAGAATTCCTTCAGACCAGTTCTGGATCTAAAAATATTGAATCATTATGTAAGGATACCAACGTTCAAGATGGTAACTGTAAGGACTATCTTGCCTTTTGTTCAGCAAGGGAATTATATGTCCACAATAGATTTACAGGATGCATATCTGCATATTCCGATTCATCCAGATCATTATCAGTTCCTGAGATTCTCTTTTCTGGACAAGCATTACCAGTTTGTGGCTCTGCCGTTTGGCCTAGCTACAGCTCCAAGAATTTTTACAAAGGTTCTCGGTGCCCTTCTGTCTGTAATCAGAGAACAGGGTATTGTGGTATTTCCTTATTTGGACGATATCTTGGTACTTGCTCAGTCTTTACATTTAGCAGAATTTCATACGAATCGACTTGTGTTGTTTCTTCAAGATCATGGTTGGAGGATCAATTTACCAAAAAGTTCATTGATTCCTCAGACAAGGGTAACCTTTCTGGGTTTCCAGATAGATTCAGTGTCCATGACTCTGTCTTTAACAGACAAGAGACGTCTAAAACTGATTGCAGCTTGTCAAAACCTTCAGTCACAATCATTCCCTTCGGTAGCCTTATGCATGGAAATTCTAGGTCTTATGACTGCTGCATCGGACGCGATCCCCTTTGCTCGTTTTCACATGCGACCTCTTCAGCTTTGTATGCTGAATCAATGGTGCAAGGATTACACAAAGATATCTCAATTAATATCTTTAAAACCGATTGTTCGACACTCTCTAACGTGGTGGACAGATCACCATCGTTTAATTCAGGGGGCTTCTTTTGTGCTTCCGACCTGGACTGTAATTTCAACAGATGCAAGTCTCACAGGTTGGGGAGCTGTGTGGGGATCTCTGACGGCACAAGGAGTTTGGGAATCTCAGGAGGTGAGATTACCGATCAATATTTTGGAACTCCGTGCAATTTTCAGAGCTCTTCAGTTTTGGCCTCTTCTGAAGAGAGAATCGTTCATTTGTTTCCAGACAGACAATGTCACAACTGTGGCATACATCAATCATCAAGGAGGGACTCACAGTCCTCTGGCTATGAAAGAAGTATCTCGAATTTTGGTTTGGGCGGAATCCAGCTCCTGTCTAATCTCTGCGGTTCATATCCCAGGTGTAGACAATTGGGAAGCGGATTATCTCAGTCGCCAAACGTTGCATCCGGGCGAATGGTCTCTTCACCCAGAGGTATTTCTTCAGATTGTTCAAATGTGGGAACTTCCAGAAATAGATTTGATGGCGTCCCATCTAAACAAGAAACTTCCCAGGTATCTGTCCAGATCCCGGGATCCTCAGGCGGAAGCAGTGGATGCATTATCACTTCCTTGGAAGTATCATCCTGCCTATATCTTTCCGCCTCTAGTTCTTCTTCCAAGAGTAATCTCCAAGATTCTGAAGGAATGCTCGTTTGTTCTGCTGGTAGCTCCGGCATGGCCTCACAGGTTTTGGTATGCGGATCTTGTCCGGATGGCCTCTTGCCAACCGTGGACTCTTCCGTTAAGACCAGACCTTCTGTCACAAGGTCCTTTTTTCCATCAGGATCTGAAATCCTTAAATTTAAAGGTATGGAGATTGAACGCTTGATTCTTCGTCAAAGAGGTTTCTCTGACTCTGTGATTAATACTATGTTACAGGCTCGTAAATCTGTATCTAGAGAGATATATTATAGAGTCTGGAAGACTTATATTTCTTGGTGTATTTCTCATCATTTTTCTTGGCATTCTTTTAGAATACCGAGAATTTTACAGTTTCTTCAGGATGGTTTAGATAAAGGTTTGTCCGCAAGTTCCTTGAAAGGACAAATCTCTGCTCTTTCTGTTCTTTTTCACAGAAAGATTGCTATTCTTCCTGATATTCATTGTTTTGTACAAGCTTTGGTTCGTATAAAACCTGTCATTAAGTCAATTTCTCCTCCTTGGAGTTTGAATTTGGTTCTGGGGGCTCTTCAAGCTCCTCCGTTTGAACCTATGCATTCATTGGACATTAAATTACTTTCTTGGAAAGTTTTGTTCCTTTTGGCCATCTCTTCTGCCAGAAGAGTTTCTGAATTATCTGCTCTTTCTTGTGAGTCTCCTTTTCTGATTTTTCATCAGGATAAGGCGGTGTTGCGAACTTCTTTTGAATTTTTACCTAAAGTTGTGAATTCCAACAACATTAGTAGAGAAATTGTGGTTCCTTCATTATGTCCTAATCCTAAGAATTCTAAGGAGAAATCGTTGCATTCTTTGGATGTTGTTAGAGCTTTGAAATATTATGTTGAAGCTACTAAATCTTTCCGAAAGACTTCTAGTCTATTTGTTATCTTTTCCGGTTCTAGAAAAGGCCAGAAAGCTTCTGCCATTTCTTTGGCATCTTGGTTGAAATCTTTAATTCATCTTGCCTATGTTGAGTCGGGTAAAACTCCGCCTCAGAGAATTACAGCTCATTCTACTAGGTCAGTTTCTACTTCCTGGGCGTTTAGGAATGAAGCTTCGATTGATCAGATTTGCAAAGCAGCAACTTGGTCCTCTTTGCATACTTTTATTAAATTCTACCATTTTGATGTATTTTCTTCTTCTGAAGCAGTTTTTGGTAGAAAAGTACTTCAGGCAGCGGTTTCAGTTTGAATCTTCTGCTTATGTTTTTCGTTAAACTTTATTTTGGGTGTGGATTATTTTCAGCAGGAATTGGCTGTCTTTATTTTATCCCTCCCTCTCTAGTGACTCTTGTGTGGAAAGATCCACATCTTGGGTAATCATTATCCCATACGTCACTAGCTCATGGACTCTTGCTAATTACATGAAAGAAAACATAATTTATGTAAGAACTTACCTGATAAATTCATTTCTTTCATATTAGCAAGAGTCCATGAGGCCCGCCCTTTTTTTGTGGTGGTTATGATTTTGTATAAAGCACAATTATTCCAATTCCTTATTTTATATGCTTTCGCACTTTTTTATCACCCCACTTCTTGGCTATTCGTTAAACTAAATTGTGGGTGTGGTGAGGGGTGTATTTGTAGGCATTTTGAGGTTTGGGAAACTTTGCCCCTCCTGGTAGGAATGTATATCCCATACGTCACTAGCTCATGGACTCTTGCTAATATGAAAGAAATGAATTTATCAGGTAAGTTCTTACATAAATTATGTTTTTTCACAGGATAAGGCTGTATTGAGAACACAGTATTGTTTTCTTCCTAAGGTAGTGTCACCTGAGAACATAAATCCCGGAGATTTAGATGATGTTAGAGCTTTAAAGTTTTTTTATTCACAATCTACAAAAGATCTTATACAAAAATTTAATTTATTTGTCCATTTTTCAGGTCCACTTAGGGGACAGAACTCTACAGCTGTCACCCTAGCGCAGTGCTTTCCAAACTGTGTTGTGACACATTAGTGTGTCGGCAGCAGTGTGTAGGTGTGTCCCTTCTTCAACACAAATTTTTAGGAATTTAACTTTTTTTTTTGGTTTCCGACTTTCTGCCTGCCTGCTATGCATATCACGTGGTTGACACCTAGTGGGTCACAGATCATCTTAAACTATTGGCGCAGCTCAGCGGGAACTGAAACTATTCCCATTGGTGGCTTTGGCAGCACATCGGCTCCTGACTCCATGTGTAGTCTCCTCAATCGGCTTGTGACTCCATGTGTAGTCTCCTCAATCGGCTTGTGACTCCATGTGTAGTCTCCTCAATCGGCTTGTGACTGCATGTGTAGTCAGTGAGTGGTACAGTAGTGTGTTTGCAGCGTGGGCAGTAGTCAGTTAGACCTCCCGAGCTCTGAGCGTGGCAGCTTAAACGCTGATCTGAAGTCAGTGTTTTGGTATTTTTGCAGCTATCTCCCAGTAGTGCATTGCTGCTCCTGCTCTTGATATATGAATGGGAAGTGGAAGCTTAAAAATGCTTGATGATGAAATGCGAGTGTCTTTATCTAATATTCCACCAAATATTGAGAAACTGTGTTCATCACATAAACCTCATACATCCCATTAAAATAGTAAGTAGCTATGGGTGGTAAACTTTTTTTTAAATTCTTGCACATACATACTGTTACTTGTAAATACATTTTGTTATTATCTCATTTATGTATGTGTCCGTATCTCTTAAAACAAGTTAGTTTAACCTCCTGTTTGCTAGTACAGCTGAATTACTGTGTCATGAAATGATGTAGGTCTAAAAAGTGTGTCACCAACATGAAAGGTTTGGCAAGCTCTGCCCTAGCGTCTTGGTTAAAACAGGTAATTTACAAAGTTTACTTGGTGGAGGAGAAGCTGCCCTAAACATATTACAACTCATTCCACTAGATCAGTTTCTACTTCCTGGCTTTTAAGAGGAGGCTTCTGTTGAACAGATTTGCAATGCTACAGCTTGGTCTTCATTACATACATTTACTACATTTTATAATGTAAATGTTATTGCCTCTTTGGAAGCAGATTTTAACAGAAAAGTTCTTTAGGTTGCAGTTTCTTACAAATAGGAACTGCCTTATTCTTTTTGTCCCACCCATATTTTAGTGGACTCAGCTTGGGTATTTGATTTCACATAATAAGGCTTGTGGACGTTCACCTTATGAAAGAAAACACAATTTATGCTTACCTGAAAAATTCCTTTTTTTTTTCATGGTGGGGAAACTACATGAGACTTGCCCAGTCAGTATTTTGGCGGCAGTTTTTTATTTGCACCTCTTTATATCCTGCTTTTCCTTTTCTGCCTTTCTTTTACTTTCATATGATAAATTGAGATATACAGGGAGGTGGAAGAGTAGGGTTGCCAGGTGTCCGGTATTAGACTGGACTGTCCGGTATTTCAGGCTACTGCCCGGTAATTTTATTTTAAAAAAAACGGACATAGCCTTAGGTAGTTTGCTTTTAATTTTTTTTGTTTATTTTTTTTGCTTTATAACCTTTTTTAAATGTATTTATACTTTTTACTTGTATTATTAATTTAGCCCCCCTGGCAGTGACAGACAGACAGCCGCCCACAGCCCGTGTCAACTTGTTTCCTACTGAATGTTTACAGGCTCTACCACATGAAACAGGCTCCGCTCAGCTGATCGGAGATCCTGATGTGCGGTGCTCCTGCGCTGTGCGTGCTGCCTGCCCTGGCCCCCTGTAGTGACTGTCAGACTGTAGGACGTCACGTGATCACGCATGTGACGTCACAACACCAAGAAGATCCGCGGGCTGCGCTGACACTGTCTACTGCTGACACTGTCTACTGCTGACTCCAATCAGTCTATGCTGCAGACAGTGCTGTTGGTGCCATATTTGCCATGCTTGAAGGGAGTCTAAATATAGTCACAATGAGGTATGTGTGTATTCGGATCCAGCCAGGCTATCCCTATAACATATTGTGAAGTTGCAAGTGACAGCAAATAATTTAGAATATACTATATATATATATATATATATATATATATATATATATAAATGTATGTGTATGTGTGTGCCGACCAACCCCCCCCCCCCCCCCGTTATCTGCTGGCTGTCAAGTATTTTTTTTGAAGGACAGCTGGCAACCCTATGGAAGAGTTCAAAAGCTCTTGGTGTTTGAGGTATCTTTGCCTCCTACTATTAGCAGGAATTCAATCCCACATGTCAAGGTTTGTGGACTCTCACGACTATGAAAGAAAGATATTTATCAGATAAGCATAAATTGTTTTTTGTGGGGGGGTTTTTCTCCATTTTTTGTATTCCTTACAAATCTGGAAAGCAAGTCTGAGATATTCAGTGTTAGTGTGTAAAAGCACTAAATGCCCCAGCCTCTCATAGATAAGAAGCTGTGCGCATGTGCACTTTAGTCTCTCTTAGGCATTATGCAGGATCTTCAGCTGTATAGTGCTTAATAGCTTGGTCGACACAGCTTTTAAAATCAACCTGGCCTACTTTTTATGTCAATCTTGTTTGGGTTACAGGATAGTTGATTTTATATTGTACCTTTTAAAACTATTTACATGCTGGAATAGAAGTGATTACTTTATTAAAGTTCTTGCAGCAATTTAATGTCATTTTAATCGGAAGCCTGCAGTAAATATTAAAGTCTTCAACATTGTTTTAGCATACAATCTTGCAGTTAAGGCCATGTACATCTAATGCTAATACATTTTTTATTGTTTTAAAAAAAAAAAAAAAAAATCTTTTAAATAATGTTTCGGTAATACCCTTTGTACAAGGGTGTTTTTTTTTAATGCTATACAAATTATCTTTAAATAAAATATTAATGCCAACCTATTTCATTAAATTAAATGTAATTTGTTTTGCTATTTAATTAATCCCAGTGGAAAGTTCAGATTGTTTTATTAACCTCTCCCTTTTACTTGCCATAAAGTGATTGCATGGCATTCTAAAATGTCTCCATGCACTTGCTCACATAATGAAGGGGTTAAAAAGAAATTTCTGATATATTTCAGACTTTATCAAGGAATGACAATAATTGTTATAATAAAAGTATTGTAAACTTTAGCATTTGCACCTGTGTTTTAGTATGCTTCCATATTTTTTAAAGAAAGAACAACTGTTATTGTCTTGGGGCCTAATTGTATGTCAGTAGACTTGATAACTAATTTTGTCGCAATGTTAGTGGGCTATTTTTTTTTTATTTTTTTTTTTTAATTACCAGCTTTGTTTTAACTTGTACTATGTACTTTGGATTAATGCTTAAAGTACAAACATAGCATGGCCAAACATGTGGATACCCCTACTAATTATTAAGTTCAGGTGTTTCAGCCACATCCATTGTTGACATGTGCATAAAATCCAGCAAATAGCCATGAAATCTCGATAGACCAACATTGGGAGTACTGGAGTGGTGTAATGGACACTACCACTGGACTCTGGAGTAGTGAAAATGTGCTCTGTGGAGTGATAAGTCATGCTTCACTATCTGGCCATAGAAGAAAGTGCGTGTATTTGATGCCAGGGGAACTCTACTTATTAGAATGCATATTGCCTACTGTAAAGTTTGATGGAGAAGGGATAATGGTATGGGACTGTTTTTCCGGGTTTAGGCTAGATGAATAGTTTTGTGTAGAGTAACTCAAGTGACCTGCAAAGATCCCTGACCTCAACCCAATTAAACATCTTACGGATAAAGTAGAGTACAAATTGCAAGCCAGAACTTAAATGCCTAACCTCTTGGCTGAATAAGCACCAATTCCCACAGATAGTTTCTGCTAAATATGCAGCTGTTCTAGCGCAGGGGGGGGGGGGGGGGGTTTGGAATAGGATATCCAACAAGCTCATAAAGGTGTAATGGCCAGATATCCACATATGACCATAAAGTTTATATATTACAATGAAAATACTTGGTGCTTGAAAAACTGAAGATGTTGATGAAAAATAACTGAGCTGGTAATAGAAAAACATCTGCATCCACAATTCAAGCAGAGCTTCACTAGGGACTTCCTACCCCTGTAAGCAAAAGCACAGTCAAGAGAAGACTGACAAAATGTGGCTTTCATGGAAAAATAGCCCTGTCTAAACCACTTCTTCATTAAAAAGCAAGTCTAAACATTTGGCATGAATCAAGTAATACAAATGTTTCATGGTTGATGACTGGTGTCTCTTTACACTCTCTATGATGCTCTAAATTTTGGAATATTGTGGTGTCATGATAATATCCTGAGGTAAATAGTACCTGGATGTTGTTGGTTAATGTATTTTCTTGGTTAAAAGGGAGTTCCTTAGAATTACTGAAGAGGACATAAATTTCTTTAGCAAAGTTTGGTGAATATCTTAAACTAGGGTTCAGTAACTTTTATTGATCATAGACATTTATAGATCATAGTTTTTCTTTGTTGGACTGAGTTTATTAATCTCTTATAATCAGTCCTACCTGTTGTAAAACTGTCAGGTGGATCACAACGGGTATCAAATAACTTCAAAAGGTAGGAGACAGCACTTGCTGGTCTACAAGCAAGGAATTCAGGCTGGTTCCAAAAAAAAGCAAAAAGTATATTTCCAGCCTTTTATTCCTTAGACATGACTAAGGGGCAAAAAGCAGTCCAGGAATGTCCTTTTTTCTTGGATCCTAATGTATCTATAAAATAAAGGTTTGAATGAATGACAGGCAAGAATTATTCTTCTACTATTGATAACTGAAATCCCCAACTACACCATTTCAGATAAACCAGGATCTCAGGAACAATTTTAATATATTACTAGGAGACAAAATATGATAGTCCTGTCATGTCTGGTATCAAAATACTATCCATGGTTCCACAATGTTATTGATCATAAGTGTGTTGTTACTGAATGTACCTAAGTAAAATTATAAAGTGCCCTATAATTTCAGGCAGATCTTGGGAGCATGTTTATGCCCTGCCATAAAAGGCGTGGGTACATTTTTTTTTTTTTTTTTTTTTTTTTTTTTAAATGGGACTGACCAGAAACCTGATGTGGGCCAAAAAATTTATTTATTGTTGAATTTAAGTTAAAAAAATGTTTTTGTTGTTTTACTTTGGTGGCTGCAGAAAACAATGTATATTACCATTTTTCTCCAATCTCCCTTTCAAAAGAAACTAAGGTAGTGTAGTAATATATTCTGTTAGTTTAAAAATTTTCTCTGTTATTTTCTCACTTTTAATTTGTTTTCAGCGTGTAATTTTGTTTGTGAATTCTTTTTATATCTAAATGCACTGACTTTTTTGTTCATAATAAATATTCCTTTGTTTTGCTTATGTCTATTATCTAAACCAAAGAAAGAAGGGCAGTTGCAGCAGTATTATGATGTTATACAATTTCTTTTTTAGGGTCAAGCTGTGTTTGAGTTTTTTTAATCTATTCTGGATTTTACTGAGAATTTCTCATACTATAGTTCTAGTGGGGGCATTAAAAGGAGAGTTTGCTGCATTTTCCTGGGTCTAGTACAGACTTGAGTGTTTTGTTAATCTTTACAGCCAATAAAGTCATACATTCATCTGGAGTGGCTTGGCTGTGACAAACTGGTTGTTGGTGTTGGGTTAGTTAACCCTGTGTTACATGTGGATTGTAAAATTCTGCACAAACTTTTAGAACAATAAATTTGATGGATGAGTTATATTCTGATTTTACATGCTTTTTTAATGTTTGAGTTGGAACTTTAAACTTTGGCATTAACATGTGTTTTTTTACACTGAATATACATATTGTGTTTTTCTTGCATGCATTGAAGCAGCACATAAGGAGAGTAATACTAGACATAATTTTGCTTCTTGTTTTTCCATCCTAAAAATGCACAATGCTTTCTCCCTCACTTATCTCCTGGACCTATGTTAAAAATCAGGCAGCTTTCTTTGCTTTCTGCTGCCATTTCCAGGTTTTTCTTTTTTTTGCTGTTTGTTTCTTTTGTTTTCCAGAATCCCACCATTATTGAATATGATCCTCATCACCCTTCTTCCCTTGTTGCTGCTGCAACAATAGGTATATTAATATCCTGACGTTTTCTCTGATTCTCTCTACTAGTATGACCTTTTAGGTACTTGTTCTTGTCTGTTATGACAATTGTGTTCACTTTTGCTTACCAAAAGACGCTTCTTTCTTTTTTAATGAACACCCAATAACAAGACATCATGTAACAGCTCTTACCAGAATTTAACTTGTGTCTCCTGGCTTTCAGCCCAGTGTTCTTATTGAAAGCCACTAGAGGGCTTTGACTGTTATGTATTCTTGTAGTTTATTAGCCTATCCTTCTAATGGCATTCAAATTTTTTGTCCTCAATGGGTTGTTTCCTACAAGAGAGGACAGGGGAGCTGAGAGAGACCATGTAATTCTCTTAGTAGAGTCTTGTGTCTGTTAGCCTTCTGTAAGTCGTAGGAAAGTTCCCATACCTCCTCCAGTGTCTGAGCTATACTCCCTTACTGCAGTCAGACTGTGTTAGTAACACTGAGTTTATTTTGCATTACAGGACCAGGCTAGAGGAAGAAATCTGACGGTTAAGTCCTAGACCTTCCCTTTCCTCCCTGTATGTGCAACACTTAACAGAGATTTACTCAGTTAGTTGACTAAATGTTTATGGCTAACAATAGTAACAGCTTAACACGAAGTTAAGCTCAAGCTGAATCACTACTAATTAGTGTTAGTATCACTTTAAATGAGGTAGGAATGTCAAAATGTAATGCAACAAGGTTCGACTTAAGACAACATAATTTGATAGTATTTCTGTGACAATTGCAGTGAGAGATATTGGTATAATTACTTACAACATGGTATATAACATTCAGAGAGCAAATGGAAAGTTTTGTTACCCAGCAAGAAGTATATGAAAATAAAGACCGTGATGGAAGAGAGCAGAGTTCACATAATTCAGAAGGGTGAATTCAAATACAGTAGCGAGAGCTGAGACTGTAAGCATAGAGTGATTACCAGAACTGCTGAGAAGTCAGGATGCCTTAGAGAGAATTCAGCTGCCACGCTGAACAGATACCTGCACTGAGGGCGAGATGACGCTGCAAACAGCTGACAGGTAGTGAGAGTGTAATCCTTCACAGGCATGCAGGATAACAATTGGGCAGTGAGAGCTGAAAAGCTCAAAAACAAATAGTGTCCACAAATAGAAGAATGAGCCTCTTTGTAGATTGATTGCAACAGAATTTAGATAAATGCCACAACTCAAAACTCCAAAACAAGAGCAATAGCTAGATTGTTCAGATGCACAGTCAGACTTGCAAACTTCAAGCAATTAGGCTTGCTTAGAGACAGCTGATATAGGCAAAAGGTGGAACTTGTATTTAAATGTACACTTGATGTAATGAATCATGACAGTATCTCCTCTTCAAGGAATCCTCTGAGGATTCAGGTCTTATCTTTCTCAGGATGTAACCGGTGAAAGGTCTTGATCACTATTGGGGCATGAATATCTTTACTGGGTATCCAGGAATCCTCTTTAGAACCATATCCCATCAAACGAGATATTCAATACGGCTGCGTCTTTTCCTTGAATCCAAAATCTTTTCAACTTCATATTCTAGCTGGTCATTTATCAAGATAGGAGGTCCTGGTATCTTAATTCTGTCAGGATTAAGATCCTTTTATGTAAGGTTTCAATAAGGATATGTGAAACGTAGGGTGGATCTTATATGTGGAGGGTAGGTAAGGGTGACAGCATTTGAGTTGAAAAATGGTGCAATGAATTGATTAGCTAATTTTTTACTTGGTACGTCCAATCGGATATTTTTTATGGAAAGCCAGACTAGATTTTGAACTTTGTAGACTGGGGAAGGTCTACTATGTAGATCATAGTATAGTTTTTGTTTTTTCTTTGCTTCCAACAAATGGTTTTTCAATGTCTTTAAGGCATTTTGTATATTTTCAGCAAAGGTCGTAGCTGCAGGGGAAGAACAGCAAGTCGTTAAAGGTGGTAAAGTGTTTGGGTGAAATCCATAAGTTGCATAGAATAGTGTAGTTTTACTGGAGCAGCTAACTGAATTATTATAGGAGAATTCAGCTAAAGGCAATATATCATACCAGTAATTCTGTAAGTGGGAAATGTAACAGTGCAGGTACTGTTCCAATATCTGATTTACTCGTTTGGTAAGGCCGTTTGTTTGAGGGTGGTAGGCACTGGATAGAAGGGAATCTATGTGAAGTATCCTGCAAAGTTGTTTCCAGTATTTGGATGTGAATTGTGTGCCTCTATCACTCACAATGGTGGTAGGTAAACCATGCAATTTCACAATCTGGGAGATGAAAACTTGAGCTGTCTTCAAAGCTGTAGGTAAACGTTTAAGAGGTATGAAGTGGGCTAACTTGGTTAGGTGATCAACTACAAGTATCGTATTACAATGTTGCAAGATAGGTAGCTCGACAATTAAATCCATTGAAATGAAGGACCAAGGAGAATCTGGAATTAGTAGGGAAGTAAGAAGACCAAAAGGTTTTTTGTGATCTAACTTGTTATTGTCACATATCTCACAGGAACTGGCCTGTTCTTAAGGATGTTGGTATGTATAATTGGTCTCCATATTAATACAACCCGAAGGACCCTAAGTGGACCTTTGAATAGGGTATCTGTGGGTCAGTTTGTAGCGCCTTTTTAATTTGAGATTCCAGAGGTGAAGTAAGAGCAATTATCTTTTTCAATGGGATAGTATATGTAGGCAACTCTGTTTGAGTTGGTTGTTCTTGAAGTCGTGACAGAGAGTCTGCCTTGATATTTTTCCCATCTGGTCTATAAGTGATCAGAAAATCAAATTGATCAAAGAATAGAAACCACCTGACTTGTGTTGATGAGAGAGTCTTTTCTTTTTGAGGTACTCAAGGTTTTTATGGTCGGTATAAATTGTAATGGGTAGTTTTGTGCCTTCTAGTAAGTGTCTCCAGAGCACATTTTATAGCTAGGAGTTCTTTATCTCCAAAAGAGTTATTGACTTCTGCAGGGGATACTGTTCTGGAATAGAAGGTGACAGGGTGGATTAAAGACGTTATATGATTCCTTTGAAATAGAATGGCACCAAGACCCGAGTTAGAGGCATCTACTTCTAAAATGAATTGTTTACCATGATCTGGAAATTGTAAAACTGGTGCAGAGGTAAAACATGACTTTAAGTGATAAAAACCATTTTGTGCCTCTATGGTCCAATGGAAGTTTTTATGTTTCCCAGTGAGTTTTGTGAGTGATTTCACTATGGAGGAGAAATTGTAGATACATTTTCTGTAGAAATTTGCGAATCCTAAAAAGCGCTGCAGTGCTCTGTGTTGTAGGTTGAGGCCAGTTATCAATGGCGGATATTTTTTCAGGGTCTATTTCAATCCCGTTAGGGGAGATTATGTATCCCATAAATATTGTCGTACCATGGAAATGGCATTTGTCTTTTGTACAATGTATGATCCCTGAGACGGGCAAGAACCCAACGCACATGTTTGATGTGATGATCTATATCTTTAGAGTATATCAGATACAAAATTTGGTTTAGCACACCTTACAAAAATTATATATACACATCTTTGGGAGTGCTGCCAATATGACCTAGTCAGTACACAAACAAAAAGGTATTGGCGCACATCCATTTTCAAAAGCACAACATATTTTTTTGAACTGCTGCAAAAAATTGCCTGCAAAAAACATTGAGACAACTATTCCTTTTAAATAAAATTGGGATCTTAGTCACACAATATGACCATATTCTGCTTAGGCAGTCACCAACTTACAAGGTGCCCCAATATAGCTTGGTCCTAACACTACACTCCTTTGCCTCAGAGGGCTGAATAATTCCTGCTTTTACTCTTCATAATAGAATGAGAATCCCTGGCTTAATATTCACAACTCTTACACTGTCATGAGCACACCTGAGCTTGGGTGGGTGGCTTTAACCAATGGGAGATGGTCAGTCTCCCTGATTATGTTTTAATACAAGTACAAAATTTGGTTTAGCACACCTTACAAAAAAGTTTATATACACATCTTCAGTCAAAGGACTGTAGTTTTAGGACCAGACTATATTTTGGGCACATTGTAAGTTGGTGACTGGCTAAGCAGAATATGGCCATATTGTGTGACTAATATCCCAATTTTATTTAAAAAGAATAGTTGTCTCTGGATGTTGTTTGCAGGCAATTTTTTGCAGCAGTTCAAATAATTTTGTGCTTTTAAAAAAGGATGTGCACCAATACCTTTTTGTTTGTGTAATTACTGGGTCATATTGGCAGCACTCCCAAAGATGTTTATATAAACTTTTTGTAAGGTGTGCTAAACCAAATTTTGTATTTGTATTAAAACATAATCAGGGAGACTGACCATCTCCCATTGGTTAAATCACCCCATCCAAGCTCAGGTGTGCTCATGACAGTGTAATAGAGTTGTGACTATTAAGCCAAGGAGTCTCATTCTATTATGAGGAGTAAAAGCAGGAATGATTCAGCCCTCTGGGGGAAAGGACTGTAGTGTTAGGACCAAGCTATATTGGGGCACCTTGTAAGTTGCTGACTGGCTAAGCAGAATATGGCCATATTGTGTGACTAAGATCCCAATTTTATTTAAAAAGTATAGTTGTCTCTTGGTGTTTTTTTGCAGCAGTTCAAAAAATGTTATGCTTTTGAAAATGGATGTGCGCCAATACCTTTTTGTTTGTGTTTAGAGTATGTCAGTATATCATCTAGATACACAACTACCCAGATGTCTATTAGATCCCTAAATATGTTGTTGATAAAATGTTGGAACGTTGCTGGGGCATTACATAACCCTAATGGCATAACGGTGTATTCAAAGAGACAATAGCGAGTTCTGAATGCTGTTTTTCATTCATCACCCTCTCTTATTCTGATTAAATTGTATGCTCCCTTTAAATCAATAAAAACAATTGAGCTGCACACGTACACAGAATATATACTTTTTCCAAATTATTACAGTATGCTCTTTTACACTGTTTTGGATATATACAATCCTAAACTGTTATGTATTATGTTTAGAATATCAATATTAATATTAACTTCAGTGTTGGCTATATTATTGATAAAAATTAAGAGATAATACTGATATAGCAATATTACCACCAAACTAGCAATATTAACACCAAAACATTACCAATCGATTAATAATTGTTATACCAGCTAAATAAAAATGTATAAAAATATCAATTTTCCAGTAATAATAATACTAATAAATACTATAAATAAGATAAATTAAACCACTTAATTAACTCACATTCATGACTCTGGAAGTATGGGTAGATACTTTAAAATGAAGCAAAAGCTCCTCTGTACAAATTATTTTCTCCCTTGGTGACAAATCTTTGGTGCAGCTTCCACATTCACTGAGCACAAAGGAGTGCTCAGACTTTAGATACACTGGAAAGATAAGAACACAAAGCACATCCCAGATTCGAGGTAAAAACGTTTATAACTTTATTAGTGCACACAATCTATTGCACTTACAAGAGATAAAATAGTAAGATGCCTTATAATCAATCTTGGTATACTTCTTATCCCCAATTCAGCTCCACACGAATCGGCAGGTAGCGAACTCTGCTCCTCTTCTTTATACCAGCTGGTTTAATCCGTAAAACAGTATTAAAAGGGTATTAACCCGGTTAAGTCTTTTTAGGTGCAAAGTATTGTAGTTAAAGGTAGACCATCCTGTTCATGCGTTTTGTTTGTCCACTGCAAACTGTCAAGACAATAGATGTGTAATATAGTTTGTGTGCGGATCCCTAAACGGCTCTATTTAACAAGGGGATCCTCACAAACTATATTACACATCCATTGTCTTGACAAAGTTTGCCAAGGACAAACAAAACGCATGAACAGGATGGTCTACCTTTAACTACAATACCGGCTTCTATACGCAGAGAGAGGTTCCATGTCTGCAGTATCTTTAGCCCCAACAAAGTCTGTGTATGGGCAGATGTGAGTAACGTCCCAATGAAAAAATGAGGTGCTCAGGAGTTGCGGGTTCAATGCCACATATGTTCCCCTGAGTGTCGTCCTTGGCTGCCGTACAAACAAAAACCTATAGGGGAGGCAGCTTAGCCGATGTTTCTCCTGCAAAAGACAACTTTTCTAACTTATATGTGAGTGAGAGCCGTGGGGGATCCACAGGGTAGTTCCCCTTTTCGCCACTATCAACAGCCATCTCCATTGATTCCACCTTAGCAATGGCTGCTGCTGAGCTGAGGTTTAAAGATGATTGTGTCCCTTCATTTACCGGAGCTTCAGCAGTCGTTACTGTAAGCCCACCGGGAGGAGTAATAGGTTCCGCCAACTCCCCACATTTCTCTCCATTTGCCACTTTCCCTTGAAAGCGTTTATCGAATAGCTGGTGTAGTTTTTTAAGTGTTCGTCCAGCTGTGCTAGCAGCGCCTTTTCTAATGTTCTCTCCATAATAGCAAGTAGATTACACTACAGAATAATTGCTGATGGCTCTGATTATATCCTTTTGTAGGATATCGTAACCCCGGAGTTCAGGGGGGGGTAGTATTACGGCAGCCCCAGCCCTACATTCCATATCCCATACAGGAACCTCTTCGGTCTCTGAACTTGCAGTGTGGATGCAAATTTTTTTTTAAAATGGCTTCCAGACTCGAGAAGAAGTTTGCCACGTAGCTGCCTCAACAGACATAGGCAGGATCTCCGTCAGAATCTCTACTCTTGTAGTATAGCTGGTCACAATAGTAAATATGTGCTCTAAGATAGGAAATCTCAAGATTAACTATAGATAGCTTGAATAAATGATTTCAGGCTCAGAGAGCTTCATTAAGACGCGTCCTGCTGCATTGAGTGTAGGCTCCGCCCCCCATAGTCGGCATTTTTAATCTGCAGTCCAGTAATGTCAGGTGATCATCTTATACAAGCTGCTAGGGGTTCCATACATAGGGCGAACAACAACGGGGACAATGTGCATTCCTGTCTCGTACCATAGCTCTAACTGTAGCAGTGGGTTTGGAGTATATACTTTGCAAAGTAAGCAATAAATATTCAGCGCTATCTATTAAATGGAGGATTATATATATATATATATATATATATATATATATATATTAGATACAAAAGGTAAACCTATATATCTCACCTATATAGTAGAAAATTACAATACAGAATTTCATAGATTAAGAACACTGTGAAATTATAGTTACAACCTATATTACTACTATGTGTATATGTACATGTACATTTAAAAAGTAATACTGTCCTTATTAGTGATCCGTGGATATCCCCAAGGTTGCACAGTGATAGTTCGTTCTCCAGGGGTATGGTAGAGGATAAAGTGTTATGCCGCTCTTCTAGGGGAAGCGTTCCCAAAAACGATCCACCGGGGTTGAAAAGCTGTAGTATATGAGAGAAAAGCACAAAATACCAGATCTCTGTGCTGTATTAAAAACAACTTTAATTAGCCCCTAACATAAAATATTACACTCACAAGATAAATAACATATATGTGCAGGTAGTGCATTAAACATATATCACCAGATTTCCTGTTATCCTCCGTTCCTTTTCTTTTTCTTTCAGGAAACCACAGGAAGGTCAGATGATGTCTGTATAATTGTAGCAAAATATAAGTCCCAAACAAGTCCAATATGTCCAATTGGTATATGTAAACAGAAACTTACTGAAAAATCTTTTACGGAACGGTTACCCTCGGCCTTCTCGCGCCCTGTGTATTCAATCTGTATGGTACGGAAGCCTCACTGGGACCCAATTCCTACTAAAGCGGAAGTTCCGCCTGACAGCCAAAAACAACAGTTGATTGTAGCTTGACGCGCGTTTCGTTCCGTAATTGACAGAACTTTTTCAAGAGTCTACAGCTTGCCCTCTATGCAGAGTTTTTATACACCTGGATTCTGGTACTTCTATATCATGTGTTAAAGAGAGTGCTAATTACAATATGCAATCTGTGAACAAAGTTCGTATGGCTAAGACTATCTCCTTTTCAAAGCTTATTCATAAGTGGAAATCCATTTGTATATATAATACACATTCTTACTAAGTGACTAAATACATATTAATACAATTTTTACACACTTCTAATATATAAATGACCATAACATATATTCCTAAAAACATATTATAATAAAATTCATATCCAAGGACATATATTAAAATACATATATGTGAAACATAAAATATTTATATAAAATATCAACCTAAAAGCGGAAAAATTTAAAGAACCAGTTGAACCATTATGGAATAACATAGTTATAAATAAATTCATATAGACATAGTATAAGATAAAGTTTATAGATACCTAGAAAGATCAATCATAGTATCCTCAACCTATATAGCTATATGTCCAATATTACAAATAATTCATATAGTTATTAAATAAATCTAAGAGAGTTGAAAAAAATCCTATAGGGTGCTCCTTAACATAACCTCTTTAAAATACTCATAAAACCATAATTTATTGTATAGTAAATTAATAATTCCAATTCATATAGTGAAAAAATAGTAATAAACCTATACTGATGACTTTAATATAAAAACTACCATAAAAATGCCTGTATGTCAATAGCAATATCAATATATAGTCCCCTAGGTGATAAAGAATCCAACTTTTTGATCCTCTCAATTTTAATAGCCTATTCGTATCCCATTTATTATTAGGTATATGTTCTATAATTCTGATTTCTAGACTTTTTGGATCTTGATTATGGACTTTTTTTAAAGTGTGCTGGGACACTGTGGTTTCCATACCTGTAGTGATATTTGTAAGATGTTCCCTCAACCTATATTTTATCTTTCGTTTCATCCTGCCTACGTAAATTAGATTGCAAGAACAGTTTAACTGGTAAACCACATACGAGGACGTGCAGGTACATCTATCCTTACATAGGAAACTTTCTGATCCATCTGCATTATTAAACTTTTTATGATCTTTACTGATGTGAGGACACATCACACAGTTCTTAACCTTACATTTATAAAAGCCTGGGGCTGTACCCAACCATTGCAAATGCTCTTTAGGCTTTCTTGGGCCCCTTAGTTTAGTGGGAGCTAGATAATTTTTTATATCTTTATTTTTCCTAAATCTAATTTCTGGTTGGGGTCCTAGGGTTTTTTTGAGAATATGGTCTAAACTTAAAACCTACCAATGTTTTTTCAGAATATTTTTTATCTGATGATGTTGGGCATTGTACTTAGTTACAAATTTAGGTGCAGTTTTATTTTCCAGGGGTTTATTTTTCTTCTTATCAAAATTTATGATGAGGTTTGTTCTAGTCATATTATCTACTTGTTCTTTAGCCCTTTGAAGTAATATCTCATCATATCCCTTTTCTTTTAACTTATTTGTTAACATTTCTGCCTCTCTATTAAAATCCTCTTTTTCAGTACAGTTACCTTTTATCCGCTGATATTGACCTAGAGGTATATTACTCTTCCATTGCTTGAGATGCCCACTGTTGGCATTCAATAAGCCATTGCGGTCTGTTTTTTTCCTAAAGTTCTTTACTGCTACTGTATCCCTATTATCTATATTTTTATTTATAAAAAAGTTAAGATCTAAAAAGCCAATTGAACTTTTGTAACAGTTCTGGGTGAATTTAAGATTGTAATCATTATTGTTTAGGTGCCCCATTATCCAAAACTAAAAACATATACATCCAATCAATTCTGTCAAACGACTTCTCCGCATCCAATGATAGGACCAGAGAAGGCGTTTACATCTTGGCTAACTGGGCAATTGTTGTAATTATACGTCTGACATTGTCAGGTGCGTCTCTGCTCGCTATAAACCGACTTGGTCTGGATGTACAATGTCTGGTAGAATGATTTTTTACCTATTCGCTAATATTTTGGTAAAGATTTTTAAGTCTTGATTTATAAGAGATATAGGTCTATAGCTGGTACACCACTTCACCTCAAATTCTTCCCTGGTTTGGGTATCACAACAATTGTGGCTTTGAGGAGGTCTGGAGGTATCTCGTAACCTTGCATAATATAATTTGAAAATTTAACTAGGTGAGGTATTAGAGAGGATTTTAATAATTTATGATATTATCCAGGAAGGCCATCAGGACCCCGGGCCTTACCTGGCTTTAAATCTTTAATGGCTTGTTGTACCTCGTTGAGAGTGATCACCTGATTTGTTTTTGATATGGAAGGTAGTTGGGCTTTGTCTAGGAGTTTAGTTAGCAGGGTTTTAGTCTGTGAGGATTGGGTTACATTAGTTCCGTCATGTAGGGCGCTGTAGTATTGGGCAAAACAGTCAACAATCTCTTGTGGGTATACACTGTCACTTTAAGAATTTTTAATACCACAGTCGCTTAACGTTATGCAAAATTTCTTTAAAATAATAAACCAATCAGGCCCCTACACCTCAGACAGGCTAAGGTGCCTTACCGTAACACTTGTACACAATTTGGCTGCCAGAAGTCTCTAAAACAATCATATAGTAAATCGACACTGAAGAGACTGAAATTCAATGACGCCGCTCCATGAATATCCGACAGCAGAGAGAAGTCACATGACCAGCAGAGAAAGTAAACTACACAGCAAGTAAAAGGTGCGTGTTTCCCTCTGCCTACAACACCGGAGCTAAACTTACACTAACGCTCAAGCAGTCTGTCAGTTAGCCTGTTCTAACTAAGCAAGCAAAGAAAACCTACTGCCAAATTTTAAGTTTATACATAAACCCTGTATAAAACATAAGCCACACACATACTAATAAAGTGTTTAAACACAATTAGCCCAAAGAGGACAAAACGTCCCAATAAAGGGAAGATTAACCCCTAGTCTCAACATACATAATGTGCCTGTCCACTGCCAATGAAAATCCTGTATAAAGGATTTTAAAAATGTCGCCATCTACTGCATATGACCTATTCTTTTGAAGTGCAAGTCTCCAAGACCTAGAAGACAAAAGCACTTACTTGCAGTCTAGATGTCCGGCAGGTAGACAGCTCACAAGGCGTGAAAGGACACATACTCCTTACAGAGATCTGTAGAAAAAGAAAGAACAGAGTAACCAACTCTGGCTTTCTGTACCATGGGCAGCAATGTGCTAGGAAACAAAGCAAGGACTACCTCACAACTTCCTAACTGCTTAAAAGCCACCACTACTCTACTGAAGAAATAGACATGGACTCCACTAAACCCAAATCCTTGCTTGGAAGGAAAAGTGAAAAAGGAATTCATTTCTTCAGACACCAAACTTCACCTCCTCCATTGACAGAGGCAAAGAGAATAATTGGGGATTATGGGTGGGGTAGTGAAATTTAACAGCTTTGCTGTGGTGCTCTTTGCCTCCTCCTGCTGGCCAGTGATATTCCCACTAGTAATTGAATGATGTCATGGACTCTCCATATCTTAGGAAAGAAAGAAAACAATTTATCAGGTAAGAATAAATTTAGTTTTTTTTCTTGGCATTCATTTTGAACTCCTAGGATTCTACAGTTTTTTTCAGGCTGGCTTAGATAAGGGTTTATCTGTCAGTTCCCTGAGAGGTCATATCTTAAAACGGATTCTTTTCTTTAATGTAATTGGCAAGAGTCCATGAGCTAGTGATGTATGGGATATACAATCCTACCAGGAGGGGCAAAGTTTCCCAAACCTCAAAATGCCGATAAATACACCCCTCACCACACCCACAATTCAGTTTTTACAAACTTTGCCTCCCTATGGTGGCGGTAAAGTAAATTTGTGCTTGATTTTCTTCTGTGATATGCACTTCTCAGCATTTTGAAGCCCGATTCCTCTCAGAGTACAGTGAATGTTAGAGGGATGTGAAGGGAGTATCACCTATTGAATTCTATGGTTTTCCTTGTGGGAAATCTTTTCATAGGTTCTCTGTTATCGGTCGTAGAGATTCATCTACCTCCCTTTTCAGATCGACGATATACTCTCATATTCCATTACCTCTACTGATAACTGTTTCAGTACTGATTTGGCTATCTGCTATATGTGGATAGGTGTCTTTTGATAAGTATGTTTTCATTACTTAAGACACTCTCAGCTATGGTTTGGCACTTTATGCATTTATATAAAGTTCTAAATATATGTATTGTACTTATATTTGCCATGAGTCAGGTTCATGTATTTCCTTCTGCAGACTGTCAGTTTTATATTTGGGAATGTAAACTTTTTAAGAAATGTATTTCTTACCTGGGGTTTAGTCTTTTTTCAATTGACTACTTCTTGTTATTGCGGGTATTAGGCCCGCGGGTGCGTCAAATGCTAAACTTTATTGCATCATTTTTGGCGCAAAAAAATTTTTGGCCGAGAAAAAGTAAGTTTATGACGCAACTTCGTCATTTCCGGCGTCATACGTGACGCAGAGACCTTTCACACGGCGGAGTCATTAGTGACGCAAGTGTGCCATTTCCGGTCATTTTTGGCGCCAAAAAATACTTTACGTTACGTTGTGCGTCATACTTGGCGCCAAATTTTTTTCATTATTTCAATACCCCTTGTTTGTTTGCCTCTTGCTTTTTGCTTTCAGAGGCCTATGCTATTGCATTTTTTCCCATTCCTGAAACTGTCATATAAGGAAATAGATAATTTTGCTTTATATGTTGTTTTTTCTCTTACATTGTGCAAGATGTCCCAATCTGATCCTGCCTCAGAAGTTTCTGCTGGAACATTGCTGCCTGACATCGGTTCTACCAAAGCTAAGTGCATTTGTTGTAAAGTTGTAGAAATTATTCCACCGAATATCATTTGTAATAGTTGTCATGATAAACTTTTACATGCAGAGATAGTGTTTCCATCAGTAATAGTACATTGCCAGTTGCCGTTCCTTCAACTTCTAATGTGCATGATATACCTGTAAATTTTAAAGAATTTGTTTCTGATTCTATTATGAAGGCTTTGTCTGCATTTCCACCTTCTAATAAACGTAAAAGGTCTTTTAAAACTTCTCATTTAGCTGATGAAATTTCAAATGACCAACAACATAATTCATCCTCTTCTGATGAGGATCTATCTGAAACAGAAGATCCTTCCTCAGACATTGACACTGACAAATCTACTTATTTATTTAAAATAGAATATATGCGTTCTTTATTAAAAGAAGTGTTAATTACTTTGGATATTGAGGTAACCAGTCCTATTGACGTTCAGTCAATAAACGTTTAAATGCTGTTTTTAAACCTCCTGTGGTTTCCCCAGGGGTTTTTCCCATTCCTGAGGCTATTTCTGATATGATTTCTAGGGAATGGAATAAGCCAGGTACTTCTTTTATTCCTTCTTCAAAGTTTAAAAAATTGTATCCTTTACCAGCAAAATCTATAGAGTTTTGGGAAAAAATCCCCAAAGTTGATGGGGCTATTTCTACTCTTGCTAAACGTACCACTATTCCTATGGAAGATAGCACTTCCTTTAAGGATCCTTTAGATAGGAAGCTTGAATCTTATCTAAGGAAGGCCTATTTATATTCAGGTCATCTTTTCAGACCTGCTATTTCTTTGGCTGATGTTGCGGCTGCATCAACTTTCTGGTTGGAAAATTTAGCGCAACACGAATTGGATTCTGACATATCTAGCGTTGTTTGCTTACTGCAACATGCTAATCATTTTATTTGTGATGCCATTTTTGATATTATTATTATTGATGTTAGATCCATGTCTTTAGCTGTTTTAGCTAGAAGAGCTTTGTGGCTTAAATCTTGGAATGCTGATATGACATCTAAATCTAGATTACTATCTCTTTCTTTCCAAGGTAATTTATTTGGTTCTCAGTTGGATTCTATTATTTCAACTATCACTGGGGGAAAAAGAGTTTTTTTGCCTCAGGATAAAAAACCTTAGGGTAAATGTAAGGCTTCTAACCGTTTTCGTTCCTTTCATCAGAATAAAGAACAAAAACTCAATCCTTCCCCCAAGGAATCTGCTTTCAATTGGAAGCCTTCCTCAAATTTGAATAAATCCAAGCCATTTAGGAAAGTCAACCCATAAATCCGCATGAAGGTGCGGCCCTCATGCCAGCTCAGCTGGTAGGGGGCAGATTAAGGTTTTTCAAGGATTTTTGGATAAAATCTGTCCAAAATCATTGGATTCAGAGCATTGTCTCTCAAGGGTATCGAATAGGATTCAAAGTAAGACCTCCTGTGAGAAGATTTATTCTCTCACGCATCCCTGTAAATCCAGTAAAAGCTCAGGCTTTTCTGAAGTGTGTTTCAGATCTGGAGTCTTCAGGGGTAATCATGCCAGTTCCTCCTCAGGAACAAGGTTTTGGGTTTTATTCAAACCTATTCATTGTACCGAAGAAAGAAAATTTATTCAGACCAGTTCTGGATCTAAAAATTTTGAATCGTTATGTAAGAGTACCAACTTTCCAGATGGTGACTATAAGGACTATCCTGCCTTTTGTTCAGCGAGGACATTATATGTCCACAATAGACTTGCAGGATGCATACCTTCATATTCCGATTAATCCAGAACACTTTCAGTTTCTGAGATTCTCTTTTCTAGACAAGCATTACCAATTTGTTGCTCTTCCATTTGGCCTAGCGACAGCTCCAAGAATCTTTTCAAAAGTTCTGGGTGCCCTACTATCTGTAATCAGAGAGCAGGGTATTGCGGTGTTTCCTTATTTGGACGATATCTTGGTACTAGCTCAGTCTATACATACTGCAGAATCTCACATGAATCAACTAGTGTTGTTTCTTCAAAGATATGGTTGGAGGATCAATTTACCAAAAAATTCCTTGATTCCTCGGACAAGGGTCACCTTTTTAGGTTTCCAGATAGATTCAGTGTCCATGACTCTGTCTCTAACAGACAAGAGAAGATTAAAATTGGTTTCAGCTTGTGGGAACCTTCAGTCTCAGTCATTCCCTTCAGTAACTATGTTCATGGAAGTTTTAGGTCTCATGACTGCAGCATCGGCCGCGATCCCCTTTGCTTGTTTTCATATGAGACCTCTCCAGCTTTGTATGCTGAATCAATGGTGCAGGGATTATACAAGGATATCACAAGTAATATCCTTAAATCCCAATGTTCGACTATCTCTGACTTGGTGGTTAGATCACCATCGTATAGTTCTAGGGGCCTCTTTTGTTCATCCAACCTAGACTGTGATCACAACAGGTGCGAGTCTTTCAGGTTGGGGAGCTGTTTGGGGATCTCTGACAGCACAAGGGGTTTGGAAATCTCAAGAGGCGAGATTACCAATCAATATTTTGGAACTCCGTGTAATTTTCAGGGATCTTCAGGTTTGGCTTCTGTTGAAGAGAGAACCGTTCATTTGCTTTCAGACAGACAATATCACAGCTGTGGTATATGTCAATCATCAGGGTGGGACTCACAGTCCCCTAGCTATGAAACAAGTATCTCAAATACTTTCCTGGGCGGAATCCAGCTCTTGTCTAATTTCTGCGGTACATATCCCAGGTGTAGACAATTGGGAAGCGGATTATCTCAGCCGTCAGACTTTACATCCAAGGGAGTGGTCCCTCTATCCAGATGTGTTTTCTCAGATTGTTCAGATGTGGGGTCTTCCAGAAATAGATCTGATGGCTTCTCATCTAAACAAGAAACTTCCCAGGTACCTGTCCAGGTCCAGGGATCTTCAGGCTGAAGCAGTGGATGCGTTGACACTTCCTTGGTGTTACGAAACTGCTTATATTTCCCCGCCTCTAGTTCTTCTTCCAAGAGTGATCTCCAAAATCATCATGGAACAATCGTTTGTATTGCTGGTAGCTCCAGCATGGCCTCACAGGTTTTGGTATGCGGATCTTGTTCAGTTGTCCAGTTGCCAACTTTGGCCTCTTCCATTAAGGCTGGACCTTCTATCTCAAGGTCCATTTTTCCATCAGGATCTCAAATCATTAAATTTGAAGGTATAGAAATTGAACGCCTAATGCTTAGTCATAAAGGTTTCTCTGACTCAGTGATTAATACTCGTAAATATTTTTCTAGAAAGATTTATTATCAAGTTTGGAAGACATATTTCTTGGTGTTCTTCTTATAAATTCTCTTGGCATTCTTTCAGAATTCCTACAATTTTACAGTTTCTTCAGGATGGTTTGGATAAGGGTTTGTCTGCAAGTTCCTTGAAGGGACAAATCTCTGCTCTTTCTGTCTTATTTGAGAAAGATTGCTAAGCTTCCTGATATTCACTGTTTTGTACAGGCTTTGGTTCGTATCAAGCCTGTCATTAAATCAATCTCTCCTCCTTGGAGTCTTAATTTGGTTTTGAAGGCTTTACAGGCCCCTCCATTTGAGCCTATGCATTCTTTGGACATTAAATTAGTTTCTTGGAAAGTTTTGTTCATTTTGGCCATCTTTTCTGCTAGAAGAGTTTCTGAATTATCTGCTCTTTCTTGTGAATCTCCATTTCTGATTTTTCATCAGGATAAGGCGGTTTTGCGTACTTCATTTAAATTCTTACCTAAGGTTGTGAATTCTAACAACATTAATAGAGAAATTGTTGTCCATTCCTTGTGTCCTATTCCTAAGAATTCTTTGGAGAAATCCTTACATTCTTTGGATGTGGTAAGAGCTTTGAAATATTATGTTGAAGCTACTAAAGATTTCAGGAAGACTTCTAGTCTATATTTTGTTATCTTTTCTGGTTCTAGGAATGGTCAGAAGGCTTCTGCCGTTTCCTTGGCATTGTGGTTGAAGCTTTTGATTCATTAAGCTTATTTGGAATTGGGTCAAGCCCCGCCTCAGAGAATTATAGCTCATTCTACTAGATCAGTCTCCACTTCATGGGCTTTTAAAAATGAAGCTTCAGTTGATCAGATTTGCAAAGCAGCAACTTGGTCTTCTTTGCATACATTTACTAAATTCTACCGTTTTGATGTATTCGCTTCTTCAGTAGCAGTTTTTGGTAGTTCTTCAGGCAGCTGTTTCAGTTTGATTCTTCTGCTTATGTTTTTAAGTTTTTTCATTTCATGAGAATTAACTTATATTTCTCTTGTTAAGTGTATCCAGTCCACGGATCATCCATTACTTGTGGGATATTCTCCTTCCCAACAGGAAGTTGCAAGAGGATCACCCACAGCAGAGCTGCTATATAGCTCCTCCCCTCACTGCCATACCCAGTCATTCTCTTGCAACTCTCAACAAAGATGGACGTAGTAAGAGGAGAGTGGTGTATTATAGTTAGTTTTTTAACTTCAATCAAAAGTTTGTTATTTTTAAATGGTACCGGAGTGTACTGTTTCATCTCAAGCAGCATTAGAAGAAGAATCTGCCTGTGATTTCTATGATCTTAGCAGAAGTAACTAAGATCCATTGCTGTTCTCACATATTCTGAGGAGTGAGGTAACTTCAGAGAGGGAATGGCGTGCAGGTTTTCCTGCAATAAGGTATGTGCAGTTAATATATTTCTAGGGATGGAATTTGCTAGAAAATGCTGCTGATACCGGATTAATGAAAGTCTAAATTACTCAACATTCCTTTCAAGGGGCAGACCTTATTCGGGCCTGGTTTGAAAGAAATTATTGCTGACATTACTGGAGGTAAGGGTCATACCCTTCCTCAGGACAGGGCCAAATCAAAGGCCAAACAGTCTAATTTTCGTGCCTTTCGAAATTTCAAGGCAGGTGCAGCATCAACGTCCTCTGCTTCAAAACAAGAGGGAACTTTTGCTCAATCCAAGCAGGCCTGGAAACCTAACCAGTCCTGGAACAAGGGCAAGCAGGCCAGAAAGCCTGCTGCTGCCTCTAAGACAGCATGAAGGAGCGGCCCCCTATCCGACAACGGATCTAGTAGGGGGCAGACTCTCTCTCTTCGCCCAGGCGTGGGCAAGAGATGTTCAGGATCCCTGGGCGTTGGAGATCATATCTCAGGGATATCTTCTGGACTTCAAAGCTTCTCCTCCACAAGGGAGATTTCACCTTTCAAGATTATCTGCAAACCAGATAAAGAAAGAGGCATTCCTAAGCTGCATACAAGATCTCCTTGTAATGGGAGTGATCCATCCAGTTCCGCGGACGGAACAAGGACAGGGGTTTTATTCAAATCTGTTTGTGGTTCCCAAAAAAGAGGGAACCTTCAGACCAATTTTGGATTTAAAGATCCTAAACAAATTCCTCAGAGTTCCGTCATTCAAGATGGAAACTATTCGAACCATTTTACCCATGATCCAAGAGGGGTCAGTACATGACCACAGTGGACTTAAAGGATGCCTACCTTCACATTCCGATTCACAAGAATCATCATCAGTTCCTGAGGTTTGCCTTTCTAGACAGGCATTACCAATTTGTAGCTCTTCCATTCGGGTTGGCTACAGCCCCAAGAATTTTTACAAAGGTTCTGGGCTCACTTCTGGTGGTCCTAAGACCGCAAGGCATAGCGGTGGCTCCTTACCTGGACGATATCCTGATACAGGCGTCAAGCTTTCAAATTGCCAAATCTCATACAGAGATAGTTCTGGCATTCCTGAGGTCGCATGGGTGGAAAGTGAACGAAGAAAAGAGTTCTCTATCTCCTCTCACGATGGTTTCCTTCCTAGGGACTCTAATAGATTCTGTAGAAATGAAAATTTACCTGACGGAGTCCAGGTTATCAAAACTTCTAAATGCTTGCCGTGTTCTTCACTCCATTCCGCGCCCCACGGTGGCTCAGTGCATGGAAGTAATCGGCTTAATGGTAGCGGCGATGGACATAGTGCCATTCGCGCGCCTGCATCGCAGACCGCTGCAATTATGCATGCTCAGTCAGTGGAATGGGGATTAAACAGATTTGTCCCCTCTACTAAATCTGGATCAGGAAACCAGAGATTCTCTTCTCTGGTGGTTATCTCGGGCCCATCTGTCCAAGGGTATGACCTTTCGCAGACCAGATTGGACAATTGTAACAACAGATGCCAGCCTTCTAGGTTGGGGTGCAGTCTGGAACTCCCTGAAGGCTCAGGGTTCATGGACTCAGGAGGAGAAACTCCTCCCAATAAATATTCTGGAGTTAAGAGCAATATTCAATGCTCTTCTGGCTTGGCCTCCGCTAGCAACACTGAGGTTCATCAGATTTCAGTCGGACAACATCACGACTGTGGCTTACATCAACCATCAAGGGGGAACTAAGAGTTCCCTAGCGATGTCAGAAGTCTCCAAGATAATTCGCTGGGCAGAGACTCACTCTTGCCACCTGTCAGCGATCCATATCCCAGGTGTAGAGAACTGGGAGGCGGATTTTCTAAGTCGTCAGACTTTTCATCCGGGGGAATGGGAACTCCATCCGGAGGTGTTTGCTCAATTGGTTCTCCGTTGGGGCAAACCAGAATTGGATCTCATGGCGTCTCGCCAGAACGCCAAGCTTCCTTGTTACGGATCCAGGTCCAGGGACCCAGAAGCGGCACTGATAGATGCTCTAGCAGCGCCTTGGTTCTTCAACCTGGCTTATGTGTTTCCACCGTTTCCTCTGCTCCCTCGTCTGATTGCCAAAATCAAACAGGAAAGAGCATCGGTGATATTGATAGCAGGACCTGGTATGCAGACCTAGTGGACATCTCATCCTTTCCACCATGGACTCTGCCTCTGAGACAAGACCTTCTAATACAAGGTCCTTTCAATCATCCGAATCTACTTTCTCTGAGACTGACTGCATGGAGATTGAACGCTTGATCCTATCAAAGCGTGGCTTCTCCGAGTCAGTAATTGATACCTTAATACAGGCACGAAAGCCTGTCACCAGGAAAATTTACCACAAGATATGGCGTAAATATCTTCATTGGTGTGAATCCAAGAATTACTCATGGAGTAGGGTTAGGATTCCTAGGATATTGTCCTTCCTCCAAGAGGGTTTGGACAAAGGATTATCAGCTAGTTCTTTAAAGGGACAGATTTCTGCTCTGTCTATTCTTTTACACAAGCGTCTGGCAGAAGTTCCAGACGTTCAGGCATTTTGTCAGGCTTTAGTTAGAATTAAGCCTGTGTTTAAACCTGTTGCTCCTCCATGGAGCTTAAACTTGGTTCTTAAAGTTCTTCAAGGGGTTCCGTTTGAACCCCTTCATTCTATTGATATCAAACTTCTTTCATGGAAAGTTCTTTTTCTGATGGCTATTTCCTCGGCTCGAAGAGTCTCGGAGTTATCTGCCTTACATTGTGATTCACCTTATCTGATCTTTCATTCAGATAAAGTTGTTCTGCGTACAAAACCTGGGTTTTTACCTAAGGTGGTTTCTAACAAGAATATCAATCAAGAGATTGTTGTTCCATCATTATGTCCTAATCCTTCTTCAAAGAAGGAACGTCTTTTGCATAATCTAGACATAGTCCGTGGCTTGAAGTTTTACTTACAGGCTACTAAAGATTTTCGCCAAACATCTAACCTGTTTGTTGTTTACTCTGGACAGAGGAGAGGTCAGAAGGCCTCGGCAACCTCTCTTTCTTTTTGGCTTCGGAGTATAATCCGTTTAGCCTATGAGACTGCTGGACAGCAGCCTCCTGAAAGGATTACAGCTCATTCTACTAGAGCTGTGGCTTCCACCTGGGCCTTTAAAAATGAGGCCTCTGTTGAACAGATTTGCAAGGCTGCAACTTGGTCTTCCCTTCATACTTTTTCCAAATTTTACAAATTTGATACTTTTGCTTCTTCGGAGGCTGTTTTTGGGAGAAAGGTTCTACAGGCAGTGATTCCTTCCGTTTAAGTTCCTGCCTTGTCCCTCCCATCATCCGTGTACTTTAGCTTTGGTATTGGTATCCCACAAGTAATGGATGATCCGTGGACTGGATACACTTAACAAGAGAAAACATAATTTATGCTTACCTGATAAATTTATTTCTCTTGTAGTGTATCCAGTCCACGGCCCGCCCTGTCCTTTTCAGGCAGGTCTAAATTTTAATTAAACTACAGTCACCACTGCACACTATGGTTTCTCCTTTCTCGGCTTGTTTCGGTCGAATGACTGGATATGGCAGTGAGGGGAGGAGCTATATAGCAGCTCTGCTGTGGGTGATCCTCTTGCAACTTCCTGTTGGGAAGGAGAATATCCCACAAGTAATGGATCCGTGGACTGGATACACTACAAGAGAAATAAATTTATCAGGTAAGCATAAATTATGTTTTTGGGTTGTGGATTATTTTTTTCAGCAAAAAATGGCTGTTTTTATTTTTATCCCTTCCTCTCTAGTGACTCTTGTGTGGAGTTCCACATCTTGGGTATTGCTATCCCATACGTCACTAGCTCATGGACTCTTGCCAATTACATGAAAGAAAACATAATTTATGTAAGAACTTACCTGATAAATTAATTTCTTTCATATTGGCAAGAGTCCATCGGGCCCACCCTTTTTTATGGTGGTTATGATTTTTGTTGTATAAAGAACAATTGTTTCCAAATTCCTTTGTTGATTTTTACTCCTTTCTTTATCACCCCACTACTTGGCTATTTGTCACACCTCTAAATATTCATTAGATGGTGGCCAAATGATTTCCTAGGAATTTATTTGCTTAGCAATAGTCTTAGTGTATCAGGTAATTTATGTGTGTCAGGTGAGGTAACAACTATAGCCTATAGTGATAGTTACCCCTTCTGACTTGTTATAGCCACTAGTGTTATGTCAGAAATACACACCGATGTATCTGACAGGAATGTGGTTAATGGCATTAGAAGCTTATATATCTTAGAAATGGACCTCCCTTGTTAAGGATGATCATATGAAGAATGTCCTGCATATAGTGGTACTGTGAAGGAGAGTATCAACCGGTATTTCTAGAGATTGTTTAGCTAGGGAACCTTGCATAGAGTGTAACAGTCAGTTGAGTTCAGATAGAAACACTCTACGGTGAACGTGTAGTGATTATAAGTACGTTAGCAACTATATGCAAACACACTGAGCACAATTAACTTGTATACGACCTGACTGCTTGGATGTGGAAAGACCTCTGAATGAATCTACCAGCAGCGATGGATTACACTGTCTGCAGCCGAGTGGAACATCCTGGAGAGGAGACAGGAACGGATCTTGCGGCAGTAGCTGATGACGTAAGTGGTAGTGCGTTACTCCGTAGGCGGCTTGTGCACATTGATGGTAATCGGAGCTGGCTGCAACTAATTCACAGGTTGGTGCAGGGAGAGAGTGGTGCTCTGTGTCCGGTAAGCTCTTAAAGAACAAAGTTGTGGCTAGCATAGGAGAAGAGTTACTAAAGAGAAACTCTTTTGCAAAATAATCCAGCATAGTGTGCAGGTAGGAGGAGCCTTATATAGGGAGGCTGGAATGAATTAAAGGTGCAGGTTGAAAGAGAGAAATTAGGACGGAAATCCTGACATAGTCCCCCCCAAAAAGGAACCGCAACAAGGTTCTACAGAGAAGGTCTCTCAAGATTGCATGTATGGAATATAGACACCAAGCGAGGGGCATTGAGGTTGGTGGCAGGTTCCCATGAATCCTCCTCATGGTTGTACCCAGTCCAGTGAACCAGATATTCAAGGATTCCATTCCGTCTGCGAGAATCGAGGATACTGTGTGCCTCGTACTGAGTGTCAGGTATGACAGAATGAGGTAGAGTTGTAGGGGTGGTCTCTGAAGAGAGACAGGGTTTTACTAGAGATACGTGGAAGGTAGGATGTAAGTTGCAAGAATCTGGCAACCTGAGAGTTACTGTTACAGGGTTAGACATAACAATTATAGGAAAAGGTCTGTTCAGTTTTGTGCATGGAGCCTGTAATTGCAAATTTTTTGTGGATAACCAAACTGATTGTCCGACCTGGTATGAAGGTTGAGGTCTATGTCTAAGGTTTTAGTACTTTGTTTGCGATGCCTGTGCATGTCTAATATTGTATTCTGTAACAGAAAAAGCTTGAGTGATATCATTCATGACATCATTGACTTTAGGACAGGCAGCTTTGACATGAGGGTAGTAGTTTATCCTAGGATGTAATCCGTACTTTATAAAAAATGGACTATGGTTGGTAGAGGAATTCTTTGCATTATTGTAGGCGAACTCAGCTAATGGTAGGTAAGTGGCCCAGGTATCGTGTTGATGGGAACAGTAACAACGGAGATACTGTTCCAACCACTGGTTAGTCCTCTCCATTTGGCCATTGGTCTGAGGGTGGTAAGAAGTGCTCAATTTCTGTTTTATATGTAAAGCTTTACAAAGCTGAGTCCAGAATATTGAAGTGAACTGCGAGCCTCTATCACTGAGGACAGAAACTGGTAAACCGTGTAGACGTACTATCTCTCTGATGAAGATGTCAGCTGTCTGTTGGGCAGTCGGTATTTTAGATATTGGAATAAAATGTGCCATCTTAGAAAACATATCAACGACAACAAAGATAGCAGTATAAGAAGAGGATTTTGGGAGATCGACTATAAAATCCATAGAAACGTCTGACCATGGGGAGTTTGGAACAGGATAAGGTTGCAACAGACCAACAGGAAGTTGGTGGGAAGTTTTAGAGATGGAACAGACCAAACATTTGGACACGTATCTCTTGACGTAGGTAGTCATGCATGACCACCAGTACAACCTCTTTAGGAGATCTAGAGTCTTCTGATAACCTACATGTCCTATGAGAGGGGAGTCATGAGTAGATGTTACTATTTCGGACCTCATAACTTGTGGGATATAAAGTCGACTGTCATAATAAAGCAGTCAGTCTTCTAAACGCTGGAGTAGATGCAAAGGCTTAGATTGATCTTGTTCCTGATTATTTCTAATCTCAGTGTTGGGTTGAATAAGCATACCCAAAATGTTACCTTTGGAGATGACAGTAGTGGGTTTGTTTTCTATGGGGGGGTCTGGGATCTTTTCTTGAGAGAGCATCAGCCTTCCCATTCCTCTTTCCGGGTCGGTAGGTGATAAAAAAATCGAAACGTGAGAAATAAAGACTCCAACGTAATTGTCGTGCGGATAAGGTCCTATTCATTTGCAAGTATTGGAGGTTTTTATGGTCAGTTAACACTATTGTAGGGTGTAACACTTTTTAGTAGGTGACGCCAACGTTCGAAGGAACATTTGATGGCCAAAAGCTCCTTCTCTCCCACGGGGTAGTTCCTCTCGGCAGGAGTCAGGACCCTTGAAAAGAAAGCCACTGGGTGCATGATGTCTTTTACAGAATGTTTCTGTGAGAGAACTGCCCCTAAAGCATATTCTGAGGCGTCCACCTCAAGGATGAATTGTTGGTTAGAATCAGGGAACTGCAATACTGTAGCTGTGGTAAAACTATTCTTAAGTTGATCAAAAACCAATTGTGTGGCAAGAGTCCAGTGAAATTTTTTGTTGTGTTTGGTCAAATCCGTCAAGGGTTTGGCAATTGCAGCAAAGTTATGTATTAATTTGCGATAGAAGTTCGCAAACCCCAAAAACCTTTGTACTTCCTTCCTGGACTTAGGAGTTGGCCACTGTTTTACAGCAAGAATTTTTGCGTCTTCCATCCTTATACCATTCTTTGAAATATGGTATCCGAGGAAAGACACCTCTTTAGTATTGAATGTGCATTTCTCAAGTTTAGCATATAGATTATGGTTACATAACCTGGCAAGTACAGTCCTTACATGTGTGATGTGTTGTTCTTGAGTCTGAGAAAAAATTAATATGTCGTCTAAATAAACTACTATAAATACGTCTAAGATATCTCTGAAAATATAATTGATAAAACATTGAAATGTCGCCGGAGCATTGCACAGTCCGAAAGGCATAACAGTATATTCAAATAGACCGTAACGAGTACGGAAAGCTGTCAGCCATTCTCACAGGTTTATAGGCACCCCTGAGGTCCAATTTAGTGAAAACATCTGCGCCACGTAACCTCTCAATTAATTTGGAAATCAAGGGTAAAGGGTAATGATTTTTTCGTGTCCGTTTGTTAAATTCCCTATAATCTATTATGGGCCTTAGGGAGTTATTCTTATTCTTGACAAAAAAAATGCCTGCCCCAGCAGGGAAAGTGGAGGGTCTAATGAAACCTTTGGTAAGGTTCTCCTGAATATAATTCTTTAGATGTATGAGTTCGGGTATGGATAAGGGGTAGATTTGCCTATAGGGATAGAAGCGCCTGGGAGGAGATCTATTGGGCAGTCATATGGTCTATGAGGTTGGAGACTCTGTGCATCCTTTTTGCTGAAGACATCAGCGAAATCGGAATAGTCTGTGGGAAGTGTAGATTGGGAAATTAACATAATATTCTTTAAAGGGAAACATGTTTTGTTACAATAAGGTGAATCAAGTTGTATGGAACTTTGTTGCCAGTTAAAAGTAGGTTGATGTGTTTTGAGCCAGGAGATGCCCAGAATGATGGAAAAAATAGGAGAGGTTAGTACGTCAAAAGAGATTATTTCTCTATGTCCTGAATTAGTACAGATAAGCAGGGGAATGGTCTGATGGGTGATTGGACCAGAGGAGATAGGGGTACCGTCAATAAGATTAACAGAAACAGGAAATCATTTAGTGAGTGTAGGTATTGTATTTTATTTACAGTTACAAACTTGTGATCTATTTAATTACCACGTGTCCCAGTATCAAGAATGGCTTCAGTGACGATCCTGGACTGATCCCACTGTAAAGAGAAAGGCAAGGTGAAATAAGGAGTAGAGTTACCGTTATTAGTGAGAGCAAGAGTGAACTCAGAAATTGTACCAGTTTTCATTTTCTTTAATACGGGACATGTCTTTACTTCATGTTCACTGGAGGCGCAATACATACAAAGGTTTAGTATGCATCTCCTATTTTTTACCTGAGTGGTTAATGGTCCTCTGATAAACCCTATATCCATAGGTGTTTCTGATTATTTTGATGAAGTTGCAGTAGTAGCGTATTTCTTGTATGAAGAGGTGGTTCCTGCTTTCTCCATACGCCGTTCCCTCAATCGTCTATCGATGGTAATTGATAAGGTGAATAGTTCTTCCAATGTATCTGGTATTCCTATGCGTGAGTGTTCGTCCTTAATGTCATCTGTTAACCCTAGACGGAATTGATTTTTCAAGGAAACTTCATTCCATTCGGACTCCTTGCCATGTATTTTAAATTGGGCCACGTAATCTTCTACCGCATGTTTTCCTTACTTTAAAGCCCTTAAGGAAAGCTCAGCGGTATTCTGTTTAAAAGGGTCGTCATAGATGGCTGACATTGTCTTTAAGAAATTGGTGAGAGAATTCAAGATGGTGTCTTGGGTGTCATAGTATGAATCTGCCCAAGCCCGAGGTTCTCCTCTTAAATAGGAGATAATGGTTAAAACCTTTAACCTGTCTGTTGAATAGGTCTTAGGTTTCAACTCAAATAGAAGCAAGCAAGCGTTTTTAAACTCTTTGAAAACTGACCTATTACCATGAAATTTGTCTGGCAAGGATACCTGTGGTTCAGGGTGAGATTCAGTTTGAGTGGGTCTTGCAGCGTATAAGTCTCTGAGACAGTCTTTTACAGTTTGATTGTCTGTCTGTAACTCCCTAATAGTCTGGGTGAGAGCATCCACCCTTTGGGTTAGGACAACTACCTGGTTAACCACTTCCTGTGGATCCATGGAATAGTAGTTTTATATCCTGAATTTATAGCTGGATTATTCTGTCGCACCTCTAAATATTCATTAGATGGTGGCCAAATGATATCCTAGGAATTTATTTGCTTAGCACTAGTTTTAGTGCATCAGGTAATTTATATGTGTCAGGTGAGGTAACAACTATAGCCTATAGTGATAGTTACCTCTTCTGACTTGTTATAGCCACTAGTGTTATGTCAGAAATACACACCGGTGTATCTGACAGGAATGTGGTTATTGGCATGAGAAGCTTATATATCCTAGAAATGGACCTCCCTTGTTTAGGATGATTATATGAAGAATGTCCTGCATATAGTGGTACTGTTAAGGAGAGTACCGACAGGTATTCCTAGAAATTGTTTAGATAGGGAACCTTGCATAGAGTGTAATACAAAAGAGTGGCCACTAGATGGGGCAAAAGTTCCATCTAGGAAACTTTGGCGCGAAAAAGATTGTGTTTAAAAGACAGAAAATGTTTGTATGTAACAGATAGCATGACTAAGGGGTTAATATCCGAAACGTCGCTGGGTCTACAATAAAGATATTTATTATTTGACTTACAGTGCTGGTGTATTGTGTACAATTAAGAGTAGAAATAGCCTCATCAACTTTGGGGATTTTTTCCCAAAACTCCAATCTAACTGCTGGCAAAGGATACAACTTTTTGAGCCTAGAAGAAGGAATAAAAGAAGCACCAGGCATATTCCATTCCTTTGAAAATGTTTGTATGTAACAGATAGCATAACAAAGGGGTTAATCCCCGAAACGTCGCTGGGTCTACAATAAAGATATTTATTATTTGACTTACAGTGCTGGTGTATTGTGTACAGTTGGATAAAGAAAGGGTTAATGCAGTTAACCCTCACACCGTGCACTATCACAGTGGTGCTGTTTTCCCATCCCTTTTGAATTTGATACTATTTGTACTCTTGCTAAACATACTACTATTCCTATGGAAGATAGTACTTACTTTAAGGACCCTTTAAATAAGAAACTTGAATCTTATCTAAGGAATGCATATTTATATTCTGGCTATCTTCTCACGCCTGCCATTTCTATGGCTGATGTTGCAACTGCATCAACTTTTTGGTTGGAAAGCTTAGCGCAACAGGAAACAGACGCTGATTTGTCTAGCATTGTTCGCTTGCTTCAACATGCTAATCATTTTATCTGTGATGCCATTTTTGATAACATCAAAATTGATGTTAGATCTATGTCTTTAGCTATTTTAGCTAGAAGAGCTTTGTGGCTCAAATATTGGAATGCTGACATGGTATCTAAGTCTAGATTACTATCTCTTTCTTTCCATGGTAACAATTTGGTTCTCAGTTGGATTCGATTATTTCAACTGTCACTGGGGGGAAGAGAGTTTTTTGCCTCAGGATAAGAGATCTAAGGGTAAAACTAAAGCTTCTAATCGTTTTAGTTCTTTTCGACAGAATAAGGAACAGAAAGCCAATCCTTCCCCCCAAAGAATCTGGTTCCAATTGGAAACCTTCTTCAAGTTGGAATAAATCCAAGCCGTTTAAGAAACCAAAGCCAGCCCACAAGTCTGCATGAAGGTGCAGCCCTCATTCCAGCTCAGCTGGTGGGGGCAGATTAACATTTTTCCAAAACATTTGGGGAGATTCCGTCTGTATTGTCTCTCAAGGGTATCGAATAGGATTCAGAATAAGACCTCCTGTGAGAAGATTTTTTCTCTCATGCGTCCCAATAAATCCAGTGAAGGCTCAGACTTTTCTGAAGTGTGTTTCAGATCTAGAGTTTTCAGGGGTAATCATACCAGTTCCGTTCCAGGAACAGGGTCTGGGGTTTTATTCAAATCTGTTCATTGTCCCAAAGAAAGAAAATTCATTCAGGCCAGTTCTGGATCTGAAAATTTTGAATCATTTTGTAAGAGTCACAACTTTCAAAATGGTGACTATAAGGACTATTCTGCCTTTTGTTCAGCAAGGTCATTATATGTCCACGATAGACTTACAGGATGCATATCTTCATATTCCGAATCATCCAGACTATCGGTTTCTGAGATTCTCTTTTCTAGACAAGCATTATCAATTTGTCGCTCTTCCATTTGGCCTAGTTATTGCTCCAAGGATTTTTTCAAAGGTTATCGATGCCCTACTCTCTGTAATCGGAGAACAGGGTATTGCTGTGTTTCCTTATTTGGATGATATCTTGGTACTAGCTCAGTCTTTACATTCTGCCGAATCTCACACGAATCAACTAGTGTTGTTTCTTCAAAGATATGGTTGGATGATTAATTTAAGAGTTCCTTGATTCCTCAGACAAGGGTCATCATTTTAGGTTTCCAGATAGATTCAGTGTCCATGACATCACTTTGTGCATGGAAGTTTTAGGTCTCATGATTGCAGCATCGGACGCGATCCCCTTTGCTCGTTTTCATATGAGACCTCTCCAGCTTTGTATGCTGAATCAGTGGTGCAGGGATTATACAAGAGATATCACAATTAATATCCTTAAATCCCAATGTTAGACTCTCTCTGACTTGGTGGTTAGATCACCATCGTATAGTTCAAGGGGCCTCTTTTGGTAGTCCAATCTGGACTGTGATCACAACCGATGCAAGTCTTTCAGGTTGGGGAGCTGTCTGGGGATCTCTGACGGCACAAGGGGTTTGGAAACCTCAATCCCAGGTGTAGACAATTGGGAAGCGTATTATCTCAGCCGTCAGACTTTACATCCGGGGGAGTGGTCGCTTCATCCAGATGTGTTCATCCAGATGTGTTTTTTCAGATTGTTCAGATGTGGGGTCTTCCAGAAATAGATCTGATGGCTTCACATCTAAACAAGAAACTTCCCAGGTACCTGTCCAGGTCCAGCGATCTTCAGGCGGAGTCAGCGGATGCGTTGGCAGTTCCTTGGTTTTACCAACCTGCTTATATCTTCATGCCGCTAGTTCTTCTAGTTCTCTAGATCTTCTTCCAAGGGTGATCTCCAAGATCATCATGGAACGATGATTTGTGTTTCTGGTAGCACCAGCATGGCCTCCCAGGTTCTGGTATGCAGATCTTGTCCGGATGTCTAGTTGCCAACCTTGGCCACTTCCTTTAAGACCAGACTTTCTGTCTCAAGGACCGTTTTTCCATATGGATCTCAAATCATTAAATTTGAAGGTATGGAAACTGAACGCTTAGTGCTTAGTCATAGAGGTTTCTCTGACTCAGTGATTGATACTATGTTGCAGGCTTGTAAATCTGTCTCTAGGAAGATTTATTATCGAGTCTATTATCGAAAGACTTGTATTTCATGGTGTTCTTCTCATACATTCTCCTGGCATTCTTTTAGAATTTTACAGTTTCTTAAAGGGCCACTGTAAGTAAATATTTTCTATGCCTGTTACTAACTAACTACCCCAAATACGCTTTTTATCAATAGCATTTCATTAACATATCTCTACCGTATATCAGAAATCTTGTCTGCAAATTTAATTGTTTTCCAAACCCACTCCGTGGGTATCCTTTGCTCTGTACCAATCCGTTTACAATACCTAGGTTTCAAAATGGCGCTTTAAACACAAAGTTATTGGTTTAAGTATTTAGAACATGCAGTGCTGAAAATAGTGGGCAGGATAACATGACATCATCGGCGAATAAAAGATATAACTTTTAGAACGTTATGAAACTTTGTTTTGGAGAAAATATAGGTCAGTAGGTTTTAATTAATGTTTATTAACTTTAATATGTTAGTTGTTTAGCTTAAAAATTATAACAGAAAGTAATCCTTTAAGGATGGTTTGGATAAAGGTTTGTCTGCAAGTTCCTTGAAGAGACAAATCTCTGCTCTTTCTGTTTTGTTTCAAAGAAAGATTGCTAAGCTTCCTGATATTCACTGTTTTGTACAGGCTTTGGTCCGTATCAAGCCTGTCATTAAATCAATTTCTCCTTCTTGGAGTCTTAATTTGGTTTTGAAGGCTTTACAGGCTCCTCCTTTTGAGCCTATGCATTCCTTGGATATTAAACTACTTTCTTGGAAAGTGTTTTTGGCTATCTCTTCTGCTAGAAGAGTTTCCGAATTATCTGCTCTTTCTTATGAGTCTCCTTTTCTGATTTTCCATCAGGATAAGGCAGTTTTGAGGACTTCATTTACATTTCTACCTAAGGTTGTGAATTCTAACAACATTAATAGGGAACTTGTTGTCCCCTCTTTGTGTCCTAATCCTAAGAATTATTTGGAGAGATACTTACATTCTCTGGATGTTGTAAGAGCTCTGAAATATTATGTGGAAGCTACTAAAGATTTCAGGAAGACTTCTAGTCTATTTGTTATCTTTTCTGAATCTAGGAAAGGTCAGAAAGCTTCTGCCATTTCCTTGGCATCTTGGTTAAAGCTTTTGATTCATCAGGCTTATTTGGAGTTGGCACATGCCCCGCCTCAGAGAATTACAGTTCATTCTACTAGATCAGTCTCCACTTCATGGACTTTTAAGAATGAAGCTTCAGTTGATCAGATTTGCAAAGCAGCAACTTGGTCTTCTTTGCATACATTTACTAAATTCTACCGTTTTGATGTATTTGCGTCTTCGGAAGCAGTTTTTGGTATAAAAATTTTACAGGCAGCTGTTTCAGTTTGATTCCTCTGCTTATGTTTTAAGTTTTTTTTCTTTCCATTTATGAGAAAAACGTATTCTTTTGGGTGTGGATTTACTTTTTTCAGCGGAAAATGGCTGTTTTTATTTTTATCCCTGATAAATTAATTTCTTTCATATTGGTAAGAGTCCATGAGACCCACCCTTTTTATGGTGGTTATGATTTTTTGTATAAAGCACAATTATTTCCAGTTCCTTTTTTGATGCTTTTTACTCCTTTTTCTATCACCCCACTACTTGGCTATTCGATAAACTGAATTGTGGGTGTGGTGAGATGTGTATTTATAGGCATTTTGAGGTTTGGGAAACTTTGCCACTCCTGGTAGGATTGTATATCCCATACGTCACTAGCTCATGGACTCTTGCCAATATGAAAGAAATTAATTTATCAGGTACGTTCTTACATCAATTATGTTTTTTTTTAGTTTGTCCAAACACATAACTAACACATCGATTAGATTAAAACCTATTTATATATGCATTAATGCGTAAACCATTGTAAAGACATGTTTTTCTTATATTCCAATCCTAATTAAATCGTTAGTTCTCATTTGAGTAGTTAGATGTATATAGTTCTCATTGTGGTACGTCCTTCATAACAAAGTCACATTATTGTATCAACCAATCAGATGACTTTTTATGCAGTCCCCATTCAAGTAGTTCGATGTGCATAGTCCTCAATCAGGTACATCTTTTATGAGGTAGTCACATAATATCAACCAATCCCAAACTTGATGAACTGAACTATTATAACAACAAGATCCAGATCTAATCAATATATTCACAGAAAAGAAAAAAAAGACTCAGTGAGTTCAATATAATATTAATATTACAGATTATATGTGATTCTTATATATAAAAACTAATAAAAATGGTTGTGGAGCGTGCGGGTGTACTAAATGGCCGCACCACACTAGAGCTCCGGAACCGGCAACCATTGAGCCCTCTCACAGGCGTGACTTCCGCTACTTGGACAAGTGAATTTAAGGGGGAAAGCACCCAGGACCAACACCAGACCTTGCATCCACTCTGCCCGTGAGTGAAACGGCACCATTTGACCCCAATGTGACTAACGGGGTAGGCCGCAAACCAGGCGCCTCTATAGTTAAGACGTCAGCCTCTCACGTTAAGGAACGTCAGCCTCTCACCTCAGAGTTCTGCTGAGCACAGGACCCATCCGGAGGACAATCCAAAGGCTCCTTAAACAAAACCGGATACCAGCCCAGAGCCTGCTTGATATGACAGAGCTGGATACATGACGCACCTTTGTCTTGAAGCGCCATCTTAGGGGTAAGACTGTATTAAAAATTGTATTTTCCACAAAGCACTCCAAAATACAGCCCTAAGCAATGCTCCTGATGTAATTTACAATACAGCACTGCTCCAGTTTTATAGTACACAGTACTTTGGGCTCTCCTCAACATAAATGCTGTTAGTGTTGCTACTTTATGTGCAGCTTTAATTCACACAGTGTTATGGCAATCTACCCTGGACTCCCTATCGGCTAGATCCCAAGTTTTTGTCAGTAAGGCTTGCGGGTCTAACGCTCCTTTTTTTCTTACCGCTCCCTTAAGCCAACACTGGTATTACGAGTTTTCATTAAGCCGGCGTTAGCCTCAGAAAAGTGAGCGTTGAGCAAAATTTAGCTCCACATCTCACCTCGATACCAGCGTTGCTTATGGTAGCGGTAAGCTGTCAAAACGTGCTCGTGCACGATTTCCCCATAAGAAACAATGGGGCTGAGCTGGCTGAAAAAAACCTAACACCTGCAAAAAAGCAGCGTTCAGCTCCTAACGCAGCCCCATTGTTTCCTATGGGGAAATAAAAGTTATGTCTGCACCTAACACCCTAACATGAACCCCGAGTCTAAACACCCCTAATCTGCCGCCCCTGACATCGTCGCCACCTACATTATATTATTAACCCCTAATCTGCCACTCCGGACTCTGCCGCCACCTACATTATACTATTGAACCCCTAATCTGCTGCCCCTAACATCGCCGAACCCTACATTATATTTATTAACCCCTAATCTGCCCCCTCAACGTCACTGCAACTATATTAAATTTATTAACCCCTAATCTGCCGCTGCCAACGTCGCCGCCACCATAATAAAGTTATTAACCCCTAAACCTAAGTCTAACCCTAACACCCACCTAACTTAAATATAATTTAAATTAAACAAAATTAATTTAACATAATTAAATAAATTAATCCTATTAAAAACTAAATACTTACCGATAAAATAAACCATGAGCTAACTACAATATAACTAATAGTTACATTGTAGCTATTTTAGGATTTATATTTATTTTACAGAATAAAAATATACGTGTGATAGACACACAAGAGGGCGCTATGACAACTAAGTAATAAAAAACAAAAAATAGTTAATAATGTAGACAATGACAAGCAATGTATACGAATGGTTATGAACGGATCATGGACTCTCACCATACAGACGATGCAACAATTAATATTCTGTCCCAAAAGAATGTGTAATGTCCATATATATAATGTCCAAATGATGTAAGCAACACCAGTTGCTGCCGATGGTGCTGCTTACATCATTTGGACATTATATATATGGACATTACACATTCTTTTGGGACAGAATATTAATTGTTGCATCGTCTGTATGGTGAGAGTCCATGATCCGTTCATAACCATTCGTATACATTGCTTGTCATTGTCTACATTATTAACTATTTTTTGTTTTTTATTACTTAGTTGTCATAGCGCCCTCTTGTGTGTCTATCACACGTATATTTTTATTCTTTTTATCCATTTTATTGGTATTGAGAGGTGCAGCTGGTCTTTCATCCATTCATTTATGTTAGATTCATGTTAGATTCACTGATTATTTTAGCGCCCTCTAGTGTCTAAGGCTACAGTTGTTTATTTATTTTACAGGCAACTTTGTATTTATTTTAACTAGGTACAATAGTTATTAAATAGTTATTAACTATTTAATAACTACCTAGATAAAATAAGTACAAAATTACCTGTAAAATAAAGCCTAACCTAAGTTACAATTACACCTAACACTACACTATCATTAAACTAATTACCTAAACTACCTACAATTAATTACAATTAAATTAAATAAACTAAATTACGGAAAAAAACAAACACTAAATTACAGAAAATAAAAAAATGAAGATCGACATACCTTGAGCCGTCTTCACCCAGCCGGGCACAAGTGGTCTTCCAGAGGGTCCGAAGTCTTCATCCGATTGGGGCAGAAGAGGTCCTCCAGGCTGCATCTTCTATCTTCATCCTTCCGGAGCGGGTCCATCTTCAATCCAGCCGAAGCGGAGCATCTTCTTCAAACGAAGTCCTAACGAAAAATGAAGGTTCCTTTAAATGATGTCATCCAAGATGGTGTCCCTTGAATTCCGATTGGCTGATAGAATCCTATCAGCCAATCGGAATTAATGTAGGAAAAATCCTATTGGCTGATGCTATCAGCTAATAGGATTGACCACACATTCTATTGGCTGATTGGAACAGCCAGTAGAATGCAAGGTCAATCCTATTGGCTGATTGGATCAGCCAATCGGATTGCACTTCAATCCGATTGGCTGATTACATCAGCCAATAGGATCTTTCCTACCTTAATTCCGATTGGCTGATAGGATTCTATCAGCCAATCGGAATTCAAGAGACGCCATCTTGGATGACGTCATTTAAAGGAACCTTCATTTTTCGTTTGCAGAGAATGCTCCGCGTCGGCTGGATTGAAGATGGACCCGCTCCGGAAGGATGAAGATATAAGATGCCGCCTGGATGAAGCCTTCTGCCGTCTGGAGGACCTCTTCTGCCCCGATCGAATGAAGACTTCTGCCGTATGGAGAACCACTTGTGCCTGGCTGGGTGAAGACGGCTCAAGAGGTAGGGTGATCTTCAGAGGGTTAGTGTTAGGTTTTTGTTAAGGGGGGATTGGCTGGGTTTTAGAGTAGGGGGTGTGTGGGTGGTGGGTTGTAATGTTGGGGGGTATTGTATTTTTTTTTTTACAGGTAAAAGAGCTGATTACTTTGGGGCAATGCCCCACAAAAAGCCCTTTTAAGGGCTATTTGTAATTTAGTATAGGGTAGTGAAATTTTATTATTTTGGGGGGCTCTTTTATTTTATTAGGGGGATTAGATTAGGTGTAATTAGTTTAAAATTCTTGTAATTATTTTTTTATTTTCTGTAATATAGTGTTTGTTTTTTTCGTAATTTAGTTTATTTTATTTAATTGTAATTAATTGTAGGTAGTTTAGGTAATTAGTTTAATGATAGTGTAGTGTTATGTGTAATTGTAACTTAGGTTAGGGTTTATTTTACAGGTAATTTTGTACTTATTTTAGCTAGGTAGTTATTAAATAGTTAATAACTATTTAATAACTATTGTACCTAGTTAAAATAAATACAAACTTACCTGTAAAATAAATATAAACCCTAAGCTAGCTACAATGTAAATATTAGTTATATTGTAGCTATCTTAGGGTTTATTTTATAGGTAAGTATTTAGTTTTAAATAGGATTCATTTATTTAATTATGTTAAATTAATTTTGTATAATTTAAATTATATTTAAGTTGGGGGGGTTAGGGTTAGACTTAGGTTTAGGGGTTAATAAATTTATTATAGTAGCAGCGATGTTGGGGTCGGAAGATTAGGGGTTAATTAATGTAGGTAGGTGTCAGCGACGTTGGGGGGGGGGGGCAGATTAGGGGGTTAATAAAATTTAACTAGTGTTTGCGAGGTGGGAGTGTGGCGGTTTAGGGGTTAATACATTAAAGTGGCAGCGATGTCCGGTCGGCAGATTAGGAGTTAATAATTGTAGGTAGGTGGCGGCGACATTGGGGGAGGCAGATTAGGGGTTAATAAATATAATGTAGGTGTCGGCGATGTTAGGGGCAGCAGATTAGGGGTTCATAGGTATAATGTAGGTGGCGGCGATGTCCGGTCGGCAGATTAGAGGTTAAAAAATTTTATTTTACTGTTTGCGATGTAGGGGGGCCTCGGTTTAGGGGTTAATAGGTAGTTTATGGGTGTTCGTGTACTTTGTAGCACTTTAGTTAAGAGCTTTATATTCCGGCGTTAGCCCATAAAACTGGACAGGAGAGGGTCTACCGCTCACTTCTTCCAAGACTCGTAATACCAGCGTTAGGCAAATCCCATTAAAAAGATAGGATACGCAATTGACGTAAGGGGATTTGCGGTAGCCTCGAGTCGCGGAAAAATAGTGAGCGGTACACCTGTACCTTTCAGACTCGTAATACCAGCGGGCGTTAAAAAGCAGCGTTGGGACCTCTCAACGCTGCTTTTTAAGGCTAACGCCAAACTCGTAATCTAGGCGTATGTGTTCACAGAACCTGAAACCCTTTATATAACCACATTATGTTTATACTCTATGTGCACGACAGCTCTGCCTTCTCATCTAAGATAACGGGTGAAATCAAAAAGTGAAAAGGGAAAACAAGGAAGCGCTTTATTTTCACCCTGCAGTTTTTGAGCATCTTGCTCTGTCACATGCAATGTCTTTGCTTCCTGCTTAGGCCTCTAATAATCGGCTATAACATCACCACTTGGGCCTCCTAGCATAGTCAACCATATCTCTGCCCGATATGCCTGCTGGAGTACACCAGCCCACAGACCTCAAAATGGCACTGCGGAGAAACTCTAAACAAGACAAGAGCTTAAAGTCTGGCACCACTGCCTCCACAGTTAACCCCTTTTTTTAAGAGCGCAGAATGCTTGAAGAAAGCGGAGGTCTCTCAAGATGTTAGTGACAATGAATCTATGTCAGACTTGGACGCCTCTCAGGTGCCCGCAACCCTACCTACTTTACAGGGGCAAAATGTAGACGAACCAGTAACTTTGAAGGCAATGGAAGCCCTTATCAATCAAGTAAAGTCCTGCATTAAATCTGAATGTGCGGACTTGAAAAAAGATATAAGCGACCTGGGTCACCGAGTGGAAGTCTTAGAAGAAGAAAGAGAGGAACTGACCAAAGAAATTTCTGACATGTCCCAATCCATAGATACACAACAAGCTAAGATCACGGAACTAGAGAACAAGCTAGATGATATAGAAAACAGAACACGGAGGAACAATCTCCGATTCTGGGGTGTGCCTGAGTCAGTGGGCAGAGAAGATATACACGATCATCTGCAAAACCTGTTCCAATCCATGGCCATCGCTAACCAAAGGGTGTTTGAGGAGATGCCCCTCGAAAGGGCCCACCGCGCCTTACGCCCAAAGATAACCAGCCTCCCAGGGACATCATTGTGTGCTTCCAAAGCTACAGGGACAGAGAAAAGATCTTTCACCTAGCCAGAGCTCAACTAACCTTCTCTTTTATGGGCGCTAAAATTCAAATATACCAGGATCTCTCAACATGAACACTGTTACTTCGAAGGGAGTTTGCTTTCTTTACAAACCATCTACGCTCACTAAAGATACCTTTATAGATGGGGTTTTCCAGTATCTTTGCAAGTCATTAAAGATGGAAGGTGTCACAATCCTGCTGGAATACCTGATTTCTTCAGGCAACTTGATCTCCCGCTTCCAGAAGCAAGGGATCCCTTGCTGCCAAAATCTGCACCATTGCCTGCAAAACCACAAAGATGGTTGTGGTCTGAGATCGCCGGCAAGCAAGCCAAAAAGAGATAAAGTCCTGATCCAACTAACCTGCTGGATACCTCCTGATTTCCAATAAGGTGAACTGCTCTCTTAGGATTTAGTGAGTATGGTAAGCAGGGAGCCTGAACCCTGCAATTTGCACTATTTGTGTTGAAAATTGACTCTCATATTAAGAGACTGCTGCTTATACTAGCTTATTGACTTTGGGACTTTCTACTTTCTTAGTCAATTTGACAAATTTGAAATCAATGAGCACCCGTTGTTTTTCTCATGCTAATATGTTTAGCCTTTCTTTATAGGTTATCTACTTTTGTACACTGTTATTGAAGTGCATAACAAGTTACTCTAACCTACATTATGTTTTTTTAACTCAGCCCGCGACTTATTTGCGTTCTGAGCAACAAATATTGTTACCACTTTTTCTACCATATTCCCTGTTGATGCGAACACTTCTATTTGCCCCTTTATAGGTTGCAGAGGTCATGATGGTTTTATCACTACCTATCATGCCTCCGATTGTGTTATTCCATATCTCCCTAACAGAACCAATGTGTTTAAATGTTGTTTAAATGTTCTATAATATATATGTAAATGTGCCTGTTGGGGAGGGCTCTGTTGGGCCGCACTTCCCCCTTTTGTTCTATTTCCCTTCTTATACACTACTCTTTCATTTTTTTTCCTTACAGATTAACCCCCGCTAGGTACCTTTCCTCCCCTCTCCCTCTCCCTATCCCCTTTATTCCCCCTTTCTCCCTTAAACTTTTCCCTCTAATCCTTCTATCCTCTTAAGGTTCAGTGCTTGTTAGTCTCCCCGACTGCGAGCCAGCTAACTTAGTATACCTACTAAGCAGTGGAGACACCTCCAATCTAACGCATTCGAAACACACCTAGCATCTACTATCTTACTTAAGCACATATGGCACAACATCCTGCAGTAAGCCAATTTAAAATTGCCTCACAAAATGTTAAAGGTTTGTTATCCCCTCAGAAATGCTCCATAGCGTTCCATGATTTCTATAAAAAGCATATAGATATTATAATGGTTCAAGAGACGCATTTAAAAAAAAAACAGTGAACCCACTCTCTCACACTTATATTTTGATCAACATTTCCTGAATTCAGGACCGTCCAAACATAACAGAGTATGTATCTCTTTCAGGAGGGGCTATTCCTTCATTCTCTTACATAAATTCCAAGACCAGGAAGGCAGGATACTAATCCTGGTTGGACTATACTACGGTAGACCCCTAACTTTGGCCAACATATATGCCCCCAATCGCCCTTCCCCCTCCTTCTTTCGCACAGTGACCAACAAATTAATGGCTATATCTAAAGGCCCAATAATTGTAGGCGGTGACTTTTATTTTCCGATTAACCCAGCACTTGACACATCCACAGGTAAATCTTATATCGGATATAACCAGATTAAAGCTAATTGGCAGGCTATCGGGACAATACCCTTTTTTGGAGGATTATGCATCCCACCACAAAGGACTTTACATTTTTTTCCCACCCACCACGTTTACACTACATTCTGTGTGACCAAAATACCCTAACTACCCTAATTAACTCTAGGCTTCACCACACCACTTGGTCCGATCACAGTATGGTATGCTTCACCTTCTGATGGTCTTCTAGACCTCATCACCAGCAACACTGGAGACCTAATGAGCAGATATTTTCAGACCCGCTTATAACCACTGACATAGTAGAAAAAACTACTGAATATTTCACCTTTAATGATCCCATCGCTACCTCTGCTTCTAATAATTGGGAGGCCTATAAGTGTTATATAAGAGGAGTGATCCTAAATCACACACACAAAATATGCAAACAAAGGGCGGCACAATATTTATCCTTAGTTACAAACTTTCAGAATAGTGAAAAAGCTCTGAAACAGAGTCCCCTCTCTCCTCAGCTCCTTTTGCAGTCACAACAGGACAGGGAGGCTCTCAATCAACACCTAATCAAAAACGCCCATTTACGTGCACTTACATCCATATCTAAACTCTATATTCAAAGCAATAAAACTAGCCAGGTCTCTCAAAAAGAAGAGATATAAAACCTTTATCTCTAAAATTGCGGGTTCCTCTGGATCCTCACTCTCTAAAAACACGGAAATAGTCAACCAATTTGCTGACTTCTCCTCCTTATATAATCTCCCAACCTCACAATCAGACTCCAAACTTACCATGATCAATAATTATCTTTTGCAAGTCCAACTCCCTACTCTAACCATAGAAAACAAAGAGCCCCTAGACTCACACTTTACTATACAGGAAATCCTCTTAGCCATTAAAACTCTCCCTCAGGGTAAAGCCCCTGGCCCAGACGGATTTACCCTAAAATGTTATCACCTGTTTAAAGCCCACCTGAGTCCTCAACTCTTAACAATGTATAATTTGCTAGGTCGTAACTGTCACTTGTCTCAGTCTTTATTGGAAGCCACAATAACTGTTATTCCAAAGCCGGAAAGGGATACGGAACAGGTCTCTAATTATCGCACCATCTCCTTGATTAATACTGATGTCAAGTTATATGCCAAATTGTTAGCTATTAGAATAAACACCATCCTCCCTTCACTTATTCATACTCACCAGGTGGGTTTTATTTCTGGCTGTGAGGCCAAGGATAACACTATTCAAGTCCTCCAAACTATATTCACTGCCAATACCACTAAGACCCTTGTTATCTTACGCTCCACAGATGCAAAAAAGCTTTCAACAGGGTGGACTGGGACTTTCTCTGGGCCACCCTGTCGAAATTCAGATTCTCAGAAATACTGACCTCTCGTGTGCAGGCTCTCTATCATGGCCCAACTTCTGGCATTAGTACTAACAACACACTATCCCAAAAGATCCCAATCAGTAATGGCATGAGGCAGGGATGCCCCCTCTCTCCCCTACTGTTTGCCCTAACTGTGGAGGTGTTGTTCGCCAAGGTTAGGAAAAATAATAGTATTGAGAAATACAGAATACAGAAATGCCTCCTTTATGCGGACAATATCATATTTTCGATTTGTTCCCCGTCCACATCATTACCAGCACTTCTCCTAGAACTAGAAAGCTATGGGGAGGTCTCGAACTTCTCGGTCAACATGGAAAAGTCTAAATTAATGCCCCTTCATATATCGGAGGAAGACACTAGATTTATTATGCCTCACACCACCTTCCAGATCACAAACAAGATACGTTATTTGGGAATAGACATCTCCCCCACTCAGTCGGATCTGTTTGACCTGAATTACATCCCTCTCCAGAGGGAATCCCAGACCTCCCTTGAGGCATAGCATAAGCAAGGCCATCTCTCCTGGATGGGACGGGTTAATGCGCTCAAAATTAACCTTCTTCCCAAGTATCTGTACCTGTTTCAGGTGGTCCCTCTAAATATTCCTCCCTCGTACTTAAAACAACAGCAAAAATTGTTTGACTCTTTTATTATTAGCGACTAAGAACACATTAAACCTTGATAGAGAGCACGGCGGTCTAGGTGCCCCGAATCTCACTGCGTACTATAGCGCGGCTCACTTAGCGCGGATAGTGGTGTGGAAACATTCCCATCATCAGAAGCCCTGGGTACACTTAGAATCCTCCTTAATTGGCGGATATAATCTTGGAGATTTGTGTTGGACCCTTCCCAGGAACAGACCTCCAGAAGCCACACAAATTACTATGTGGCTGCTACTTTGAAAGTATGGGATAAAACCCTAGCCCCAAACAACCTAGTCTCGACCATACCCTCTCCCCTCACTCCTCTTCTTAATAATCCTCTTTTTCTACATCCACACTCCTTGCAAACCCCAATCATCGCTAACTTTCCCTCTAATGTCCCTGCATACTTGGTGCTTAACAAAGGACAGATCCGCTCGCAACAGGAACTCTCCAAAGCTGCTCGCCCCCCTTTCCACCTCTGGTTTCCCTACCTACAATTAAGACACGCCATAGTTCACGGACCCCATACCGACGACCTTACCAGACCTCCCAACCCTTTCGAAACACTTTGCATGACTTCAGACATGACAACATCCCACATCTCCATTATATACAAACTACTCAGAGGCTCATACCCTGCCAAACAACCTTCATAGATAGCTAAATGGGAAAAAGAGCTTAATCTCACCCTAACCAAAGCCCAATGGAGCCATATTTTTGTGGAAACCAAAAGGTCATCCCCCTCATTAGTGTTTGCACAAATGAACTACAAGCTATTATCCAGATGGTACCTAACCCCACACTGACTACATAGTATATACCCAAATTCCTCCTCCTTATGTTGGAGACACTGTGGCAGAACAGGAACCATTTCACATATCTGGTGGTCATGTCCCCTCCTACAAACGTATTGGAAGGATATCACCAAATGTATTAACACTACATTAGGGATCAGCAACACACTCTCTCCTAGAGCAGTTCTGCTACACGACACTCCCCCTATACCCTGCATTTACCGAAGACAGCTATTTCGGTGTATGCTTAATTGTGCCAAACGCCTTATACCCAGGTACTGGAAGACAACAATAACCCCTAATCTTTCCATGTGGTTGAAAGAAGTAGACCATATCCTATCTTTAGAAAAAATACACTACACCTTTTTAGGTAAACAAGACTTTATTGCAGATATCTTATACATCTGGGAACAAGGGAAGTCCTAATATGGGTCCACTGTCACTGTAACACTAACTTTAATATGTGAAACACTGTATTGTCCTTCCAAATCTTGGAGTGAAACTAATTGCTTTGTTTAGCCATATATCTGCGGATGAAGTAAACTGTGTATCTTTCCATGTAAGTGATAACCCCTTATGTATGTAGTCATTTGCTTTGATTTTGTGACACTGCTTCTGCTCTACCTTATATTGTTGAAAACTTTATGTACAACCGTATTCTCTGTACTCCTGTTTTAAAAATGTAATAAAAACAGTTGAATATAAAAAAAACTAATAAAAATAATTTTGCGCAAAAATCTTAATATGCTCAAGTTAGTGTATGAAAGTGTCTATGATGTGACTTAAATCCTCTGTGCGTAGAAAATCATGCGAGTGTGATCTATCTATAGAAATGCAAATAGTTTAGTATCTGAGCTCCCATACAGCAAAAGATTTTAATGTGTGAATCCACCACATCTCTCTTTTTTGTAATTGGGATGTGATGTTACCACCTTGACAGTGAACAGTGAGGTGGTAATTAATTTATCCGGAATTGTTTTTACAATTATAAAGTGAATAGGAACTCCATGGTCTTTTTTTGTCCTTTTCAATTTTGTTTGTGTTCTTATATTCTTGTTTTTAAAAATATGGAAGCCTGACTTAAATACTGATTTCGCAAGAGCAAGTAATTAAATATACTACATTTGTAGCTATACAGTTTATGAACTATTTAATTTGAAATTCTTTTCCTGTGGTGGATGATTTAATAGAGTGTTTAACTCTTTTGGTGTTATTACATGCTTTACACCAGTCACAGGAATAGAAACCTGTTAAAGGACTAAGACTTAAATGTTTTGGAGGATCCATACCTTTAATTAGAAAGGGTGCTAAACTATTTTTGAGGGTTGGTGCCTTTCTAAAAATTACTAGGTTTCTCTGGAATATGACCCTTTAAGATTTCGTCGTCCTGTAATATGTGCCAATGTTGTTGTACTATCTTATGGACTTTGTTATATGATTTGTTAAACCTGGTTATGAAAGGTGGAAAGGAAAACATTTCATTAGATTATTTAAAATAATTTCTTAGTAATTGACCTCTATCAAGTTGTGCTATATTTTCTCATTTTTTTAATTAATTGATATAACCTTTTTCTTGGAAACGTTTACTGAGAATATTATATTGAGAATATTATATATTTTTTAATTACTCCAATTCCTTTCCATTCGTAAAAATTGGCTCTTAGGGAAAGACCTCAGCCAATTAGGATGATGGCAACTATCAGATCTGATGTAGGTGTTACTATCACAATGTTTAAAATATGTGCTAGTTTGAATGTTATTGTTCTCTGCTTGCATTTCAAGGTTCAGAAATGTTATTTTCTTCTTATTAATATCTGGGGTAAATTGTAATGATAAATCATTCTTAACCTATGAATTGATGTAATTGTTCTGTACTTCCTTGCCATGCACATATCACGTCATCAATATATATGCCATGACACCAGGTCTGCACCTAAAGGATTATTGTCCAAATATATTTGGTTTCAAAATAATCCATAAAAATGTTGGCATAACTTGATGCATGCCTGGTGCCCATGGCAGTCCCACATGTCTGAAGAAAATATTTTCCATCAAGCCAGAAAAAATCATGATTATGTATTTATTCATTTAAACCTTGTAAGGGGTATATGACTGAATATAAGGAAGTTATATCCATAGTAACCCAAGTATAATTATCTTTTCAATTGAATATATTTTTTTAATCTTTTAAATAAGAGCGGGCACTTCTAGCATATGATTGAAGGTGATAATCAATAAAGGCTAATAGAGGTGCTGTAAGTGAGTCAATTCCACTTATGGGATGACCTGGGGTTTTTGGGGGGTTTTGGGGGTCTTTATGAATTTTATGGAGGAACTAAAAAAGTGGGGTTATTGAGTCTTTCTTTCACAGAAAATCAGGTTAAGAAATAACTTCCTCTCTTAGAGCCCCTCCTAATAACAAACTGAGCTCCAGGAAGAACTGTGTGTCAGGGTGCCAGGAATCAGACTGAGACGAGAAGTGCAAAAATAATCACACCTTTATTAATAGCAAAAAATAATAAAAATTCCACAAGTCAAATAACAAGCCAGGAATCAAAACCAGAGCTGGTAGTCAGACGAGCCGAGTTGGGAGCCAAAGCGAATAGTCAGACGAGCCGGAATCAGGAACAAGGAAAACAGCAGAGTCAGGAACAAGCCAGGGATCAGGAACCAGGAAGGACGTCAGGCAGCCAGATAATACACAGGAACTCTCAGAAACAGGTCTGAGACAACGCAAAGGCAAAGCATACTGAACAGAGGCCCTTTAAATAATAAGTGATGACATCACAATTCTGAGACTGCATCCTGTCTCACATGGATGATGCACACCAGTCTGGCCATAAAAGGAAGTACAGGAATTGAGCAGCACCCCACACAATGCACCATAGTCAGGAAGAGAGGTGAGTAAAATGGCTGCCAGCAGCACATGGCAAACACAACAGGGAAAAAACCCTGCCACTGTGGTTTTGGATTTTTATTTAAAAATTTGAATCAAGTAAGATTCTATTAGATAACTCCAAATAGTAATCCTTATTCATAATAACTACCCCTCTTTCCTTATCTGCTTCCATAAAGGGACATTATACACTAGATTTTTCTTTGCATAAATGTTTTGTAGATAATCTATTTATATAGCCTATACTTTTTTTAAAAAAAATAACATTGCGCTGAAAGCCCCAAAGTTTTAGGAGAATACCGACGTATACCTACTCCAGCTTGCTCCTGTTTGTGTAAAGAGTCTTTTCATATGCAGAGGAAGGGGTGGAGTGTCTGCTTTTTTCTTTCATGTAATTGGCAAGAGTCCATGAGCTAGTGACGTATGGGATATATAATCCTACCAGGAGGGGAAAAGTTTCCCAAACCTCATAATGCCTATAAATACACCCCTCACCACACCCACAATTCAGTTTTACAAACTTTGACTCCTACGGAGGTGGTGAAGTAAGTTTGTGCTAAGATTTCTATGTTGATATGCACTTCTCAGCATTGTTGAAGCCTGATTCCTCTCAGAGTACAGCGAATGTCAGAGGGACGTGAAGGGAGTATCACTTATTGAATACAATGATTTCCCTAACGGGGGTCTATTTCATAGGTTCTCTGTTATCGGTCGTAGAGATTAATCTCCTACCTCCCTTTTCAGATCGACGATATACTCTTAATTTACCATTACCTCTACTGATAACTGTTTTAGTACTGGTTTGGCTATCTGCTATATGTGGATGAGTGTCTTTTGGTAAGTATGTTTTTTATTACTTAAGACACCTCAGCTATAGTTTCGCACTTTATGCATTTATATAAAGTTCTAAATATATGTATTGTACTTATATTTGCCAAGAGTCAGGTTCATGTATTTCCTTCTGCAGACTGTCAGTTTCATATTTGGGAAATATAAACATTTTTTTAAGAAATGTATTTCTTACCTGGGGTTTAGTCTTTTTTTCAATTGACTACTTCTTGCAAATTGCGGGCGGTATTAGGCCCGCGGGTGCATCAAATGCTAAACTTTATTGTGTCATTCTTGGCGTGAAAATATGTCTATGACGCAACTTCGTCATTTCCGGCGTCATACTTGACACCGAGACCTTTCACACGGTTGCGTCATTAGTGACGCGAGTGTGTCATTTCCGTTTATTTTTCATTATTTCAATACCCTATTAATGCTTGCCTCTTGCCTTTTTCTCTATCAGAGGGCTATGCTATTTGCATTTTTTCCCATTCCTGAAACTGTCATATAAGGAAATAGATAATTTTGCTTTATATGTTGTTTTTTTCTCTTACATTTTGCAAGATGTCTCAATCTGATCCTGCCTCAGAAGTTTCTGCTGGAACATTGCTGCCTGACATCGCTTCTACCAAAGCTATGTACAATTCAATTGTAGAAATTATTTTGCCGAATGTCATTTGTAATAGTTGTCATGATAAGCTTTTACATGCAGATAGTGTATCCATCAGTAATAGTACATTGCCAGTTGCAGTTCCTTCATCTTCTAATGTGCATGATATACCTGTAAATTTTAAAGAATTTGTTTCTGATTCTATCCTGAAGGCTTTGTCTGCATTTCCACCTTCTAATAAACGTAAAAGATCTTTTAAAACTTCTCATTTAGTTGATGAAATTTCAAATTACCAACAACATAATAATTTATCCTCTTCTGATGAGGATCTATCTGATACAGAAGATCCTTCCTCAGACATTGACACTGACAAATCTACTTATTTATTTACAATAGAGTATATGCGTTCTTTATTAAAAGAAGTGTTAATTACTTTGGATATTGAGGTAACCAGTCCTCTTGACGTTCAGTCTAATAAACGTTTAAATGCTGTTTTTAAACCTCCTGTGGTTTCTCCAGGGGTTTTTCCTATTCCTGAGGCTATTTCTGGTTTGATTTCTAAGGAATGGAATAAGCCAGGTACTTCTTTTATTCCTTCTTCAAGGTTTAAAAAATTGTATCCTTTACCAGCAAAATCTATAGAGTTTTGGGAAAAAATCCCCAAAGTTGATGGGGCTATTTCTACTCTTGCTAAACGTACCACTATTCCTATGGAAGATAGTACTTCCTTTAAGGATCCTTTAGATAAGCAGCTGGAATCTTATCTAAGGATGGCCTATTTATATTCAGGTCATCTTCTCAGACCTACAATTTCTTTGGCTGATGTTGCGGCTGCATCAACTTTCTGGTTGGAGAATTTAGCGCAACAGGAATTGGATACTGACTTATCTAGCATTATTCGCTTACTGCAATATGCTAATCATTTTATTTGTGATGCCATTTTTCATATTATCAAAATTGATGTTAGATCCATGTCTTTAGCTATATTAACAAGAAGAGCTTTGTGGCTTAAATCTTGGAATGCTGATATGACATCTAAATCTAGATTACTATCTCTTTCTTTCCAAGGTAATCATTTATTTGGTTCTCAGTTGGATTCTATTATTTCAACTGTCACTGGGGGAAAGGGAGTTTTTTCTGCCTCAGGATAAAAAACCTAAGGGTAAATGTAAGGCTTCTAACCATTTTCGTTCCTTTCGTCAGAATAAGGAACAAAAACTCAATCCTCCCCCCAAGGAATCTGCTTCCAATTGGAAGCCTTCCTCAAATTGGAATAAATCCAAGCCATTTAGAAAACCAAAGTCAGCCCCTAAGTCCGCATGAAGGTGCGGCCCTCATTCCAGCTCAGCTGGTAGGGGGCAGATTAAGGTTTTTCAAGGATATTTGGATAAGATCTGTCCAAAATCAATGGATTCAGAGCATTGTCTCTCAAGGGTATCGAATAGGATTCAGAGTAAGACCTCCTGTGAGAAGATTTTTTCTCTCACGTATCCCAGCAAATCCAGTAAAAGCTCAGGCTTTCCTGAAGTGTGTTTCAGACCTGGAGTCTTCAGGGGTAATCATGCCAGTTCCTCTTCAGGAACAAGGTTTGGGGTTTTATTCAAATCTATTCATTTGTCCCAAAAAAGGAAAATGTATTCAGACCAGTTCTGGATCTGAAAATGTTGAATCGTTATGTAAGAGTACCAACTTAAAATATGGTGACTATAAGGACTATTCTGCCTTTTGTTCAGCGAGGACATTATATGTCCACAATAGACTTGCAGGATGCATACCTTCATATTCCGATTCATCCAGAACATTATCAGTTTCTGAGATTCTCTTTTCTAAACAAGCATTACCAATTTGTTGCTCTTCCATTTGGCCTAGCAACAGCTCCAAGAATCTTTTCAAAGGTTCTGGGTGCCCTACTCTCTGTAATCAGAGAACAGGGTATTGCAGTGTTTCCTTATTTGGACGATATCTTGGTACTAGCTCAGTCTTTACATTCTGCAGAATCTCACACGAATCAACTAGTGTTGTTTCTTCGGAAACATGGTTGGAGGATCAATTTACCAAAAAGTTTCTTGTATTCCTCAGACAAGGGTCACCTTTTTAGGCTTCCAGATAGATTCAGTGTCCATGAATCTGTCTCTAACAGACAAGAGACGTTTAAAATTGGTTGCAGCCTGCCGGCACCTTCAGTCTCAGTAATTCCCTTCAGTGGCTATGTGCATGGAAGTTTTAGGTCTCATGACTGCAGCATTGGACGCGATCCCCTTTGCTCGTTTTCACATGAGACCTCTACAGCTTTGTATGCTGAACCAATGGTGCAGGGATTATACAAAGATATCACAATTAATATCCTGAAATCCCAATGTACGACACTCTCTGACGTGGTGGATAGATCACCATTGTTGTTATCATCCTGCTTACATTTTCCCGCCTCTAGTTCTCCTTCCAAGAGTGATCTCCAAAATCATCATGGAACAATCATTTGTGTTGCTGGTGGCTCCAGCATGGCCACACAGGTTTTGGTATGCGGATCTGGTTTGGATGTCCAGTTGCCCGCCTTGGCCACTTTCATTACGGCCAGACCTACTATCTCAAGGTCCGTTTTTCCATCAGGATCTCAAATCATTAAATTTGAAGGTATGGAAATTGAACACATAGTACTAAGTCATAGAGGTTACTCTGACTCAGTGATTAATACTATGTTACAAGCTCGTAAATCTGTCTCTAGAAAGATTTATTATAGAGTTTGGAAGACTTACATTTCATGGTGTTCTTCTCATAAATTCTCCTGGCATTCTTTTAGAATTCCTAGAATTTTACAGTTTCTTCAGGATGGTTTGGATAAGGGTTTGTCTGCAAGTTCCTTGAAAGGACAAATCTCTGCTCTTTCTCTTTTATTTCACAGAAAGATGGCTATACTTCCTGATATACACTGTTTTGTACAGGCTTTAGTTCGTATTAAGCCTGTCATTAAATCAATTTCTCCTCCTTGGAGTCTTAATTTGGTTCTGAAGGCTTTACAGGCTTCTCAATTTGAACCTATGCATTCTTTGGACATTAAACTACTTTCTTGGAAAGTATTGTTCCTTTTGGCCATCTCTTCTGCTAGAAGAGTTTCTGAGCTATCTGCTCTTTCTTGTGAGTCTCCTTTTCTGATTTTTCAACAGGATAAGGCAGTTTTGCAGACTTCTTTTCAATTTTTACCTAAGGTTGTGAATTCTAACAACATTAATAGAGAAATTGTTGTCCCTTCCTTATGTCCTAATCCTAAGAATTCTTTGGAAAGATCCTTACATTCTTTGGATGTATTATGTGGAAGCTACTAAAAATTTCAGGAAGACTTCCAGTCTATTTGTTTTATTTCCTGGTCCTAGGAAAGGTCAGAAGGCTTCTGCTATTTCCTTGGCTTCTTGGTTGAAACGTTTGATTCATCAAGCTTATTTGGAGTCGGGTCAGGCCCCCGCCTCAGAGAATTACAGCTCATTCTACTAGATCAGTCTCCACTTCGTGGGATTTTAAGAATGAAGCTTCAATTGATCAGATTTGCCAAGCAGCAACTTGGTCTTCTTTGCATACATTTACTAAATTCTACCGTTTTGATGTATTTGCTTCTTCGGAAGCAGTTTTTGGTAGAAATGTTCTTCAGGCAGCTGTTTCAGTTTGATTCTTCTGCTTTTGATTTAAGCTTTTTTCTTTCAATTATGAAAATAAACTTATTTTTTTGGGTTGTGGATGAATTTTTTCAGCGGAAAATGGCTGTTTTTATTTTATTCCCTCCCTCTCTAGTGACTCTTGAGTGGAGATCCACATCTTGGGTATTGCTATCCCATACGTCACTAGCTCATGGACTCTTGCCAATTACATGAAAGAAAACATAATTTATGTAGGAACTTACCTGATAAATTAATTTCTTTCATATTGGCAAGAGTCCATGAGGCCCACCCTTTTTATGGTGGTTATGATTTTTTGTATAAAGCACAATTATTTCCAAATTTCTTTTGTTGATGCTTTTTACTCCTTTCTTTATCACCCCACTGCTTGGCTATTCATTAAACTGAATTGTGGGTGTGGTGAGGGGTGTATTTATAGGCATTTTGAGGTTTGGGAAACTTTGCCCCTCCTGGTAGGTAGCTCATGGACTCTTGCCAATATGAAAGAAATGAATTTATCAGGTAAATTATGTTTTTGCTATAGAAACACTTTTAGGTGGGTGTTCCAGCTAACCTTTTTAACAGTGCTAAATTGGGATCTTCTAAGTAAGTTTTTAAATGGTTTTATACTGGATTTTTAGATCAGTATATGTGCATATTATTCTTTATAGTAGTGTCTATTACATGCAGTTAAATTTAAATTGGTGTATACTGTCCCTTTAATGATGATGATGTCTTCCCTTTGATTTAGGGTTTTAAGGATATGTCTCTCACCAAAAGTTAGATTTTGTTGCTGAAAGTTTTTTTTGTTCAAAATCTCTAATTATTAAATCGCCAAAATCTTCAATGTTTAAACCTTTACTATTGCTTGGGTAGAAATTAGAAGCATTTTTAAATTTTAATTTCTGTTTTGGTTCAATATTATTGGTCAGAAAACTACTTGTATTATCCTTTCTTAGATAAAATATTTTAGTAGTAAGAGTCCTCACATATTTCTGTGCATCTAAAAAAAGTTGAAATTAGTTAATAGGCAGTTGGAAAAAACGTTAAGACCTTTTCTGTGAATATATTGATTGGATCTGGATCTTGATGAACTGAGCTATTATAACAACAAGTTTGGGATTGGTTGATATTATCATGTGACTACCTCATAAAAGACGTACCTGATTGAGGACTATGTACATTACACTACTTGAATGGGGACTGCCTAAAAATATATCTGATTGGTTGATACAATCACTTAACTACGTTATAAAGGGCGTACCTGAATGAGAAATATATATATATACTGTATATATCTACTCAAATAAGAACTGTGTAACGATGGAATTAGGATTGGCATATAAGAAAAACATGTCTTTAAAATGGTTTTATGCATTAACGCATATATCAATATATAGAAATATGTTTTAATCGAACTGATGTGTTTGTCATGTGTCTGAAAAAACTAGAAAAAAAAAACAATTTTAAAATATTTGTTCGAATACATCATGCAGAGCATATATGTATGGGAAGAGTTTACCTAACTTTTTATAAAGTATTTTTAATGAAAATAAATTGTATTATTTTCTTATTTATAACAATAACACTGTTCCCATTGATCTGAGAGCAAAGCACCACCGTTTTTCTAAACCTTTTCTTTCATGTAATTAGCAAGAGTCCATGAGCTAGTGACGTATGGGATATACATTCCTACCAGGAGGGGCAAAGTTTCCCAAACCTTAAAATGCCTATAAATACACCCCTCACCACACCCACAAATCAGTTTTACAAACTTTGCCTCCTATGGAGGTGGTGAAGTAAGTTTGTGCTAGATTCTACGTTGATATGCGCTCCGCAGCAGGTTGGAGCCCGGTTTTCCTCTCAGCGTGCAGTGAATGTCAGAGGGATGTGAGGAGAGTATTGCCTATTTGAATGCAATGATCTCCTTCTACGGGGTCTATTTCATAGGTTCTCTGTTATCGGTCGTAGAGATTCATCTCTTACCGCCCTTTTCAGATCGACGATATACTCTTATATATATATACCATTACCTCTGCTGATTTTCGTTTCAGTACTGGTTTGGCTTTCTACAACATGTAGATGAGTGTCCTGGGGTAAGTAAGCAAGCTTATTTTCTGTGACACTCTAAGCTATGGTTAGGCACTTTTTTATAAAGTTCTAAATATATGTATTCAAACATTTATTTGCCTTGACTCAGGATGTTCAACATTCCTTATTTCCAGACAGTCAGTTTCATATTTGGGATAATGCATTTGAATCAATCATTTTTTCTTACCTTAAAAAATTTGACTTTTCCCTGTGGGCTGTTAGGCTCGCGGGGGCTGAAAATGCTTCATTTTATTGCGTCATTCTTGGCGCGGACTTTTTTTTGGCGCAAATTTTTTTTTTTCTGTTTCCGGCGTCATACGTGTCGCCGGAAGTTGCGTCATTTTTTGACGTTTTTTTGCGTCAAAAGTGTCGGCGTTCCGGATGTGGCGTCATTTTTGGCGCCAAAAGCATTTAGGCGCCAAATAATGTGGGCGTCTTATTTGGCGCTAAAAAATATGGGCGTCATTTTTGTCTCCACATTATTTAAGTCTCATTATTTATTGCTTCTGGTTGCTAGAAGCTTGTTCACTGGCATTTTTTTCCCATTCCTGAAACTGTCATTTAAGGAATTTGATCAATTTTGCTTTATATGTTGTTTTTTCTATTACATATTGCAAGATGTTCCACGTTGCAACTGAGTCAGAAGATACTTCAGGAAAATCGCTGCCCGGTGCTGTAGCTACCAAGCTAAGTGTATCTGCTATAAACTTTTGGTATCTGTTTCTCCAGCTGTTGTTTGTATTGCATGTCATGACAAACTTATTAATGCAGATAAAATTTCCTTTAGTACTGTTACATTACCTGTTGCTGTTCCGTCAACATCTAATTTTCAGAGTGTTCCTGATAACATAAGAGATTTTATTTTTAAATCCATTAAGAAGGCTATGTCTGTTTATTTCTCCTTCTAGTATACATAAAAGTCTTTTAAAACTTCTCTTTTTTCAGATGAATTTTTAAATGAACATCATCATTCTGATACTGATAATGGTTCTTCTGGTTCAGAGGTTTCTGTCTCAGAGGTTGATGCTGATAAATTTTTGTATTTGTTCAAGATGGAATTTATTCGTTCTTTACTTAAAGAAGTATTAATTGCATTAGAAATAGAGGATTTTGATCCTCTTGATACTAAATCTAAACGTTTAAATAAGGTTTTTAAATCTCCTGTAGTTATTCCAGAAGTGTTTTCTCTCCCTGATGCTATTTCTGAAGTAATTTCCAGGGAATGGAATAATTTGGGTAATTCATTTACTCCTTCTAAAACGTTTTAAGCAATTATATCCTGTGCCATCTGACAGATTAGAGTTTTTTTGGGACAAAATCCCTAAGGTTAATGGGGCTGTCTCTACTCCTGCTAAACGTACTACTATTCCTACGGCAGATAGTACTTCATTTAAGAATCCTTTAGATAGGAAAATTGAATCCTTTCTAAGAAAAGCTTACTTATGTTCAGGTAATCTTCTTAGACCTGCTATATTTTTAGCGGATATTGCTGCAGCTTCAACTTTTTGGTTAGAAGCTTTAGCGCAACAAGTAACAGATCATAATTTTATAGCATTATTATTATTCTATAACATGCTAATAATTTTATTTGTGATACCATCTTTTGATATCATTAGAGTTGATGTCAGGTATATGTCTCTAGCTATTTTAGCTAGAAGAGCTTTATGGCTTAAAACTTGGAATGCTGATATGTCTTCTAAGTCAACTTTGCTTTCCCTTTCTTTCCAGGGTAATAAATTATTCGGTTCTCAGTTGGATTCTATTATCTCAACTGTTACTGGAGGGAAGGGAACTTTTTTACCAAAGGATAAAAAATCTAAGGTAAATTTAGGTCTAATAATCGTTTTCGTTCCTTTCCTCACAACAAAGAACAAAAGCCTGATCCTTCATCCTCAGGAGTGGTATCAGTTTGGAAACCATTTCCAGTTTGGAATATATCCAAGCCTTATAGAAACCTAAAGCCGGCTCCTAAGTACTCATGAAGGTGCGGCCCTCATTCCAGCTCAGCTGGTATGGGGCAGATTACGTTTTCTTCAAAGAAATTTGGATCAATTCCGTTCACAATCTCTGGTTTCAGAACATTGTTTCAGAAAGGTACAGAATTGGCTTCAAGTTAAGGCCTCCTGCAAAGAGATTTTTTTCTTTCCCGTGTCCCAGTAAACCCAGCAAAGGCTCAGCATTTCTGAAATGTGTTTCAGATCTAGAGTTGGCTGGAGTAATTATGCCAGTTCCAGTTCTGGAACAGGGGCTGGGGTTTTATTCTATCTCTTCATTGTACCAAAGAAGGTCAATTCCTTCAGACCAGTTCCGGATCTATCAATATTGAATCGTTATGTAAGGATACCAACATTCAAGATGGTAACTGTAGGACTATCCTGCCTTTTGTTTAGCAAGGGCATTATATGTCTACAATAGATTTACAGGATGCATATCTGCATATTCCGATTCATCCAGATCACTTTTAGTTTCTGAGATTCTCTTTTTAGACAAGCATTACCAGTTTTGTGGCTCTACCGTTTGGCCTAGCATCAGCTCCAAGAATTTTTTCAAAGGTTCTCGGTGCCCTTCTGTCTGTAATCAGAGAACAGGGTTTTGGTATTTCCTTATTTGGACGATATCTTGGTACTTGCTCAGTCTTCACATTTTCGCAGAATCTCATACGAATCGACTTGTGTTGTTTCTTCAAGATCATGGTTGGAGGATCAATTTACCAAAAAGTTCATTGATTCCTCAGACAAGGGTAACCTTTTTTGGTTTCCAGATAGATTCAGTGTCTATGACTCTGTCCTTGTCAGACAAGAGAAGTTTAACATTGATATCAGCTTGTCAAAACCTTCAGTCACAATCATTCCCTTTGGTAGCCTTATGCATGGAAATTTTAGGTCTTAGGACTACCGCATCGGATGCGATCTCCTTTGCTCGTTTTCACATGCGACCTCTTCAGCTCTGTATGCTGAACCAATGGTGCAGGGATTACACAAAGATATCTCAATCAATATCTTTAAACCGATTATACGACACTCTCTCTGACGTGGTGGACAGATCACCATCGTTTAGTTCAGGGGGCTTCTTTGTTCTTCCGACCTGGACTATAATCTCAACAGATGCAAGTCTTACAGGTTGGGGAGCTGTGTGGGGGTCTCTGACGGCACAAGGGGTTTGGGAATCTCAGGAGGTGAGATTACCGATCAATATTTTTGAACTCCGTGCAATTTTCAGAGCTCTTCAGTCTTGGCCTCTTCTGAAGAGAGAGTTGTTCATTTATTTTCAGATAGACAATGTCACAACTGTGGCATACATCAATCATCAAGGAGGGACTCACAGTCCTCTGGCTATGAAAGAAGTATCTCGAATTTTGGTTTGGGCGGAATCCAGCTCCTGTCTAATCTCTGCGGTTCATATCCCAGGTATAGACAATTGGGAAGCGGATTATCTCAGTCGCCAAACGTTGCATCCGGGCGAATGGTCTCTTCACCCAGAGGTATTTCTTCAGATTGTTCAAATGTGGGAACTCCCAGAAATAGATCTGATGGCTTCTCATATAAACAAGAAACTTCCCTGGTATCTGTCCAGATCCCGGGATCCTCGGGCGGAGGCAGTGGATGCATTATCACTTCCTGGGAAGTATCATCCTGCCTATATCTTTCCGCCTCTAGTTCTTCTTCCAAGAGTATTCTCCAAGATTCTAAAGGAATGCTCGTTTGTCCTGCTGGTAGCTCCAGCGTGGCCTCACAGGTTTTGGTATGCGGATCTTGTCCGGATGGCCTCTTGCCAGCTGTGGACTCTTCCGTTAAGACCAGACTTTCTGTCGCAAGGTCCTTTTTTTCCATCAGGATCTCAAATCCTTAAATTTAAGGTATGGAGTTTGAACGCTTGATTCTTGGTCAAAGAGGTTTCTCTGACTCTGTGATTGATACTATGTGACAGGCTCGTAAATCTGTATCTAGAGAGATATATTATAGAGTCTGGAAGACTTATATTTCTTAGTGTCTTTCTCATCATTTTTCTTGGCATTCTTTTTGAATACCGAGAATTTTACAGTTTCTTCAGGATGGTTTAGATAAAGGTTTGTCCGCAAGTTCCTTGCATGGACAAATCTCTGCTCTTTTTGTTCTTTTTCACAGAAAGATTGCTAATCTTCCTGATATTCATTGTTTTGTACAAGCTTTGGTTCGTATAAAACCTGTCATTAAGTCAATTTCTCCTCCTTGGAGTTTGAATTTGGTTCTGGGGGCTCTTCAAGCTCCTCCTTTTGAACCCATGTATTCTTTGGTCATTAAATTACTTTCTTGGAAAGTTTTGTTTCTTTTGGCCATCTCTTCTGCCAGAAGAGTCTCTGAATTATCTGCTCTTTCTTGTGAGTCTCCTTTTCTGATTTTTCATCAGGATAAGGCGGTGCTGCAAACTTCTTTTGAATTTTTTACCTAAGGTTGTGAATTCTAACAACATTAGTAGAGAAATTGTGGTTCCTTCATTATGTCCTAATCCTATGAATTCTAAGGAGAAATCATTGCATTCTTTGGATGCTGTTAGAGTTTTGTATTATTATGTTGAATCTACTAAGTCTTTCCGAAAGACTTCTAGTCTATTTGTCATCTTTTCCGGTTCTAGAAAAGGCCAGAAAGCTTCTGCCATTTCTTTGGCATCTTGGTTGAAATCTTTATTTCATCATGCCTATGTCGAGTCGGGTAAACCTCCGCCTTGAAGGATTACAGCTCATTCTACTAGGTCAGTTTCTACTTCCTGGGCGTTTAGGAATGAAGCTTCGATTGATCAGATTTGCAAAGCAGCAACTTGGTCCTCTTTGAATACTTTTACTAAATTCTACCATTTTTGATGTGTTTTCTTCTTCTGAAGCAGTTTTTGGTAGAAAAGTACTTCAGGCAGTGGTTTCAGTTTGAATCTTCTGCTTATGTTTTCATTAAACTTTATTTTGGGTGTGGATTATTTTCAGCAGGAATTGGCTGTCTTTATTTTATCCCTCCCTCTCTAGTGACTCTTGCGTGGAAAGATCCACATCTTGGGTAGTCATTATCCCATACGTCACTAGCTCATGGACTCTTGCTAATTACATGAAAGAAAACATAATTCATGTAAGAACTTAACTGATAAATTCATTTCTTTCATATTAGCAAGAGTCCATGAGGCCCACCCTTTTTTGTGGTGGTTATGATTTTTTTGTATAAAGCACAATTATTCCAATTCCTTATTTTTTATGCTTTCGCACTTTTTTCTTATCACCCCACTTCTTGGCTATTCGTTAAACTGATTTGTGGGTGTGGTGAGGGGTGTATTTATAGGCATTTTAAGGTTTGGGAAACTTTGCCCCTCCTGGTAGGAATGTATATCCCATACGTCACTAGCTCATGGACTCTTGCTAATATGAAAGAAATGAATTTATCAGGTAAGTTCTTACATAAATTATGTTTTTTCCTTAGGTGTTGCACTTGTTCGCAGGTGTTGCACTGCTGGTTAATTGGTAGGTGGGACCTTTTTGGGTTTATAAGGTGTGTTAACTTTGTGAAACAGCTCTGTACTGATGAAGTTTTTTATTTCTTGAAAAAGACAGTATAAACTGTTGAAACATGTTGAGATTGTAACTGTACGAATTGTGTTTCAAGTAAATAAACTTTTTGAAAAAGAATAGTTTTTGTTCCTGAATCTTCAATAAATATGTGAGTACATTTCCATTTAGTCCCAATTACTCTATTCGGATCCTTTATTCACAGAGAATTCTGGTGTAGTACTTGCGGTTTCTATAATTACTCAAAGGAAAGGCTGGCACCACTACATAATCCCAGAACGTCCTTGTACAGCTAAAGGAGAAAGCTGAAGTCTGCTCCCGCTAATCCATATTGGAAGTTGTTTGTTTTGTTCTTATTACTTTGATTGACTGTATTCAGTTTAATTGGTTTTATTTTATCTATAGTTTAGACCCCTATTTAGCTATATTGAAGTTATACCATGTAATCCTTTTGGTAGAGTAAATATGTCTTTGCCAGCTGCTAGTGGCTGAGAAAGTATCATGCCTCTTTACCAGCATTTTGAACCATTCTCCCTTGCCTTACAGTCTACTGGTTTCAGTGACATTGCTGGTAAGTGGGTGTGGCCAAACCAGCACTCCACAGCTTGGAATAGTCATCTGGTGTATGTGATCTCACTATTTTGATACTGAATTAGCTTGTTACTTGACTAGAGCAGTGATATGCAACCTTTTTTTTTGCCGTGGCACACTTTTTTACATTAAAAATCCTGTGGCACACCATCATCCCAAAATTTTACAAAATCACACATTGTAGCCTAATACAGGAGATATATATATATATATATATATATATATATACACACACACACTGTACTGTGCTGTCAGGCCATGCCTCCTACAAACTATACATAACATATTTACATTCATTCACAAACAATCATAATGATTGCCTGTGAATGAATGTCCATTTCATGGTTGTAATGATGCCTGATGAGCCTGTCACATACCTCCCAATATTTCAAAATTTGAAAGAGGGACACCCCCGCACTGTTGTCAGTCTGCCGCGGCACACCTGAGGATCTCTCACGGCACACTAGTGTGCCATGGCACACTGGTTGAAAAACACTGGACTAGAGGAACATTTTGCACTTGTCATAAAGATTTTCCAGTCCAACCATATAAAAAAATGGAAGCTTAGTAGACTACCCTGATCAAGGTCTATTCTACCCAAAGAGAAAGTCTGCTCAGGTACAGATGAAACGCGTCCAGTAACATTTTTAACTTTACCAGCAGATTACCCAATGCTGACTCGTTACCCGTGGTGAGCTTCAGTCTGTGGCAAGAATCCCAATAGTGGTATCCACACACAACGACTGACAGCGGTCTGTACTCGACATCAAACGGAGGATCACAGCCGGGAGGTGTTGGAGCATATAAGTTCAACATTGTGGCCTGCTTGTTTCTTTTATCGTGTAAGTGCAATATGTATTGTCAGGTGTCTGACTAAATGAACTGATGTTGTGAGTCGTGGCTGCACCTGTCCCCTTTTTGGTATTTGACATTGAATTCAGCTGTAAGACAGGATTCAGAGTGGAAGACTTCATCCTGGTAAGTTTTTTTATTTTTTTCTGGGCCAACCTACATGGCGTGTTGCCTATATTGGGGAGACACTGGCTCCGGGAAGATTAGGACCCTTAGCTATAAGAGGATATGGGCTATACACTTGCGGTGAGGGACGGCTTAGCAGGTTCACTTGTGCATGCGGTGGGCTCTATTAGGATTCTAAAGTCTTTTTTTTACCTTGGGCTGTCCGGTGGAGGGAGGAAGCAGAGTGAACACAAATATGTATTATTCCCACGGGTAAGGGGTTCTTTTTGCTAAATAAATACTAGGTATCAGCTTCACCAGTTCATTTTATCTAAGTGATCCGGTGTATGCTGTGTTAGGCCGTGTGGAGCTTGAAGAATAATTGACCGCAATCAGCAGTTTGCCCAATTAGAATGGCAGCATTTTACAGAGCGAGACTTTAAAATATACTTTATTTCTACTAAACCTATATTATTAGTGCTTACCAGGTATGGAGGACTCTGAATGTCTGCAGGGCGATATAGGTGCTGATACGCTGATTGAATTTAACAAATGTACAGTATGTTATGCAAGGTGGAAGTGGTGTGTCCTCCAGCACAATTGTGTAATTTATGTCTTACATCTGTTCTGAAATCTCATTCTAGTAAACATAATGCTCAGGTGTCCATATCCCCTTCGCCAACTATACCTAATTCTGCAAATACTGAGACATCTCGAATTTCTGACAGCCCTGATATGCCTGTATTACAACAATTTTCCACACCAGCAGTGCCCTGCAGACCGGATCCTCAGGCTCCTTCTGGTGCAAGTGTTTTCCCACCAGATTTTACAGCTCAATTACAATTGCCAGTTACTGATGCCCTAATCGCTATGCCTATCACGGGAAACCGTAAGAGGTTAAACATCTCTCTTCTGGGGTTAAATCCAGTAGTTTTAATGAAACCTCCTTAGTCAGTCATGCTCAGCTTTCTGATGAGGAGGATTCCTCTGCTAGCTCTGAAGGGGATATATCTTACTCTGGTTCCTCAGCTGAAAAAATTCAATTTCATAGGAAGTAATTTTCAGGTTTAAGGTTGAACACCTGAGGTATTTGCTTAAAGAGGTATTGTCCACTCTGGGCATCCCTGAGTCTAAACCAGCTGAGGAAAAACAGATTCACAAACTGGGCGCTTAGTGTGTAGACCTATGACAAAGACTCCTGAAATATTCCCAGTTCCCTCTTTGGTAACTGACATTTATTTCTAAGGAATGGGAGAAGCCTTGGGTTTCCTTTTCAACTTCTCCAACATTTAAGAAGATGTTTCAGGCTCCAGAAAATCATTTAGAATTGTGGACTACTGTCCATAAGGTAGATGGGGGCCATTTCCACTCTAACAAAATATACTACTATCTTACTAGAGCAAAGCTTTCCAAACTTTTCATGTTAGTGACACACTTTTTAGACCTCCATAATTTTGTGACACAGTAATTTAGTTGTACAAGCAAACAGGAGGTTAAACTAACTTGTTTTAAGAGATACGGACACAAACATAAATTATATAACGAAATGTATTTACAAGTAACAGTATGTATGTGCAAGAATTAAAAAAGTTTAATAACACCAATAGCTACTTACTAATTTAATGGGATGTATGAGGTTGATGGGATGAACACAGTTTCTAAATAGTTGGTGTAATATTAGATAAAGACACTCACATTTCATCATCAAGCACTTTTAAGCATCCACTTCCTATCCATATATCAGGAGCAGCAATGCACTACTGGGAGCTAGCTGCAAAAAAGAAAAACACTTTGACTTCAGTTTAGCGTTTAAGCTGCCGCCCTCAGATCTCTGTGAGTCCGACTGACTACTGCCCATGCTGCAAACACAGTGCTGTCCCACTTACTGACTACACATGCAGTCACGAGCTGATTGAGGAGACTACACGTGCATTCAGGAGCCAATGTACTGCCAAAGCTGCGAATGGGAATAGTTTCAGTTCCCACAGAGCTGCACCAATAGGTTAAGATAATCTGTGACCCACAAGTTATCAATCACGTGTCAACCACGTGATATGCGTGGCAGGCAGGCAGGCAGAAAGTCGGAAACCCCAAAAATTAAAAAAAAAAAAAATTGTGCTGAAGCAGGGACACACCTACACACTGCTGCCGACACACTAATATGTCACAACACACAGTTTGGAAAGCACTGCACTAGAGGATAGTACCTCATTTAAAGAGTCTATGGATAGAAAACTAGAGGGATACCTAGGCTCAGGTCAAGTAGGGGGCAGATTATGTGACTTTCTGGATGTTTGGGCTCCGTCAGTGCAGGACCCATGGGTTCTGGACATTGTTTCCTGCGGATAAAAAATAGGGTTTCATTCTTGCAACCCCCCACCGAGGGGTACATTTCTCCTCTAAAGGGTTCCATGGAGACTAGTAAAAAGTGTGGCCTTTGTCCATCATGTAGAGCGTGTAGAGCAGGATTCTTCAAACCACGGGTTGGGACCTGTTACTGGGTCATGTCTTGTGTGTCTTTGTAGGAGAGTTTTGTATGAGTGTGTGTGGAATATGGTGTGTGTGTGTTGTATGTGTGTGTTTTGTATGAGAGCGTGTGTTGTGTGTGTTGTATAAGAGTGTGTATGTTATTACCTTCCAAGTTTGACTACAATCAGGAATAAAGTACACACATATTTTAGTCACTTTGCCAACAATTGCAGTTATCTTGTTGTATATTACTTCAAAATTTTCAGACCAAGCATAAAAATAGGATGGCGAAGGTATGTGGTATCAATGCACTGGGTCTTGACCTTCAAGATGGAAACCATCAGATCTATTCTTCCTCTGGTCCAGGAGGGTCAGTTTCAGTTGATTACCACCATAGATCTAAAGGATGTATACCTGCATATTTCCATTCACAAGGATCATTACCAGTTCCTTTGATTTGCCTTCCTGGACAAGCACTATCAGTTCATAGCCTTTCCTTTTGGTTTGGTTACGGCTTCACTGATTTTCACGAAGATCCTAGAAGCGCTTCTAGCAGTAGTCAGATTGCAGGAGATTGCTGTGGGGCCTTATTTAGGTGATATATGCTATCTTCTCATTTAGCAAGCTCTCATACAGAAAGGTTACTCTCATATCTTCAGACTCATGGTTGGAAAGTGAATCTGGAAAAGAGTTCTCTCATTCCCAACATAAGGGTGTGTTTTCTAGGGACAATAATAGATTCCGTCCGCATGAGCATTTTCCTCAAGGATCAGCAACAGGAAAAACTTCAGGCTGTCTGTCGTCTGCTTCAATCCACTCTGGTCTTCAGTGGCTCAATGCATGGAGATAGTAAGTCTCATGGAGGCAGCTTTGGATGCTATTCTGTTGCTGCTTTCATCTGAGACCTCTACAGTTATGTATGATTAGACAATGGAATGGAGATCACTCAGATTTGTCTCAAGTCATCAGTCTAGAAGCAGTTAAAAGAGGGTCTTTCTCCTGGTGGCTGTCTTAGGATCCTGTCCTCCTGGGCAAATGTTTCTGGCATCTGTCCTGGGAAATTATAACAACAGACGTGAGTTTGGTAGGCCTGAGAACTGTATTGGGGTTCTCTGAGGGCTCAGGGGACTTGGAGATCAGAGGAAGTGAGTCTTCCTATCAATATTCTAGAGATGAGGGCCATCGTCAATGTTCTACAAGCATTGCCTCAGTTACGTTACGTCCACTTTACTCAATTTCAGTCGGACAACAGCACTATGGTGGCTAGTTCTCTAGCTATGGCAGAAGTCTCTATCCTTCAGTGGGCGGAGACTTACCATTGTCATCTCTCGGCTATCTACATTCCAGGTGTGGACAATTGGGAAGCAGATTTTCTTAGGAACAGACTCTACACTCCGGGGAATGGTATCTCAACCACAAGGTGTTTTGCGAGATCACCCACAGGTAGTGGCGTCCGGAGATGGATCTGATGGCTTCCCGTCTCAATACCAAACTGCCAAGATACAGATTGAGGTCCAGGCATCCTCAGAGTTGGTAGATGCTTTAGCAGTTCCAAAGAACTTCAGTCTAGTATATATTTTTCCTCCAATTGTTCTTCTGCTTTGAGCAAAAGTTCAAAAGCGTATTAGAAAGGATAAAGTATGAAGCAATGTTAGCACTTCCCATCAGGTGCTCGCTGCCAGCCCTGGTTCTCCAAACCGTGTATAGAAGCAGAAAGTGGTGGCGCTGTGTCACCTCCAGGGAACCAAGCTGCCCACATCCTCTGAGTCAACCTTGCTGCTTTCACCTCCAAAATAAAAGAGCTCCCAATAGTGTAGCAGATTTCAGACAATGTCGTAGGCACACAAACTGGTTATACTCACAAGATTGCAGTTAAAATAAGCCTTTTATTTATTGACTCAGAGGACATGGGCGCACAAACTGGTTATACTCACAAGATTGCAGTTAAAATAAGCCTTTTATTTATTGACTCAGAGGACATGGGCAGCTTGGTTCTCTGGAGGTGACACAGTGCCGCCACTTTCAACACTTTTTGAGTAATAGTTTGAATCAAACAGGAGGGAGTCTCTGCAATTCTACGAGCATAGTGAGAATGTCATCTGCTCCTCTGTGGAGGTTACCTCAGAGGCTGGACCTTCTTGCTCAAGGTCCATTATTTTATCAAAATCTAGATTCTCTGAGGCTGACTGCATGGAAATTGAACATTTAGTTTTGTCTCAGAGAGAATTCTCAGAGGCAGTTATTGATACATTGGTTCAGGCCAGAAGGCCGGTCACCAGACAAATTTACCACAACGTGTGAAGAATTTATCTGTCTTGGTGTGTGGTCAGAGGGTTCCCTTGGCATAAGGTGAAGACCCCACAGATTTTTTTTATTTCTTCAGGAGGGTTTAGAGAAGGGCCTGTCAGCTAGTTCTCTTAAAGGGCAGATTTCTGCTCTATTTTGTTGCATAAGAAGTTGGCTTAGTTACCTGATGTGCAGTCTTTTGTTCAAGCTTTGGCTAGAATCAGACCTGTTTTTAAGCCTGTTGCTCCTCCATGGAGCCTCCAACTTGTTCTGAGAGTTCTTCAACAGGCTCCTTTTGAGCCTTTGCATTCTATTGATGTTAAATTTTTATCTTGAAAGGTGTTGTTCTTGCTAGCTTGCTCTGCTCGGAGAGTGTCTGAGTTGTCTGCTCTTCAATGTGACCCGCCTTATTTGATCTTTAATGTGTATAAGGCTGTGCTACGAACTAAGATGGGGTTTCTACCACAATATTAATCAAGAAACTGTTGATCCTTCTCTTTGTCCCAATCCTACTTCTTCTAAGGAGAGGTTGTTACATAATGTGGATGTAGTTAGAGCTTTAAATTTCAACCTTCATGCTAACAAGGAGTTTCACCATTTTTCTTCCTTGTTTGTTTTGTATTCTGGGCAGAAGGCCACTACTGGAACTTTATCCTTCTGGCTTAGAAGTGTGATTCACTTGGCGTATTTGGAAGTAGCCTCCTCCTTGAATTACTGCTCATTTTACCCGTGCAGTTTCCTCTTTCTGGGCCTTCAAGAATGAGGCATCAGTTGAACAGATTTGTAAGGCTGCTACTTGGTCCTCATTGCATACATTCAAGAAGTTTTACAAATTTGACGTTTTCGCCTCGGTTTGCAGGTTCTTCAAGCGGTGGTTCCTAGTTCTTAGGTCTACCTTTCCCTCCCTATTCATTTTGTGTCCTCCACAGCTTGGTTATTAGCTTCCCATAGGTATATGAATTTGTGGACAATCACTGCCATTAGAATGAAAACTAATTATGCTTACCTGATCAATTATTTTCTTTCTTGGCAGTTAGGGTTCACAAACCAACCCTGAAATAAAGTAGTGCCAGCAGTCTTTTTGCACCTCAGTACCCCTTGTATGTCTCTACTTTTCCTTCTCCTTGGCTTGAACTACTGAGAAGGTAAGGGAAGCATTTGCCATAGGTATATGAATGAAGTTCACTGACAAGAAAGAAAAGAATGTATCAGGTAAGCATAAATTATGTTTTTGCAAGCTCCTGCTTTTGCACCTATGTTTCTTTTAGCTATTTTATCAGCTAGAAGATTTTTCATCAGGACAAGGCAGCCTAAAGAACTACTTTTGAATACTTGCCAAAGTTTGTTTCTTCTGATAACATCATCAGAGAAATTGTTGTTCCTTCTTTGTGTCCTAATGAAGTCTGCTTCAGAAAGATATAATAATAATAATAATAATAATAATTTGGATGTTGTTGGGGCTTTAAAGGAATAGTAAACACCAAAAATGTTATTGTTTAAGAATCCCTTTATTTACTCTTCCCCAGTTATATTTCTATAACAGTGTTGGTTTTACCTCTGTAATTACCTTGTACCTAAGCTTCTGCAGACTGCCTCCTTATCTCAGATCTTTTGACAGACTTTCATTTCAGGCAATTAGTGCTAACTCTTAAATAACTTCACATGCGTGAGCACAATTTTATTTATATGGAACACATGAACTAACGCCCTCTAGCTGTGAAAAACATAATTTATGTAAGAACTTACCTGATAAATTAATTTCTTTCATATTGGCAAGAGTCCATGAGCTAGTGACGTATGGGATATACATTCCTACCAGGAGGGGCAAAGTTTCCCAAACCTCAAATGCCTATAAATACGCCCCCACCACACCCACAATTTAGTTTAACGAATAGCCAAGATGTGGGGTGATAAGAAAGGAGCAAAAGCATCAACAAAGAATTGTAATAATTGTGCTTTATACAAAAAAAATCATAACCACCACAAAAAGGGTGGGCCTCATGGACTCTTGCCAATATGAAAGAAATGAATTTATCAGGTAAGTTCTTACATAAATTATATTTTCTTTCATGTAATTGGCAAGAGGTCCATGAGCTAGTGACGTATGGGATAGAAAATACCCAAGATGTTGAACTCCACGCAAGAGTCACTAGAGAGGGAGGGATAAAAAATAAAGACAGCCAATTCCGCTGAAAAAATAATCCACAACCCAAATCAAAAGTTTTAATCATATAATGAAAAAAACTGAAAATATAAGCAGAAGAATCAAACTGAAACAGCTGCCTGAAGTATTTTTCTACCAAAAACTGCTTCTGAAGAAGAGAAAACATCAAAAATGGTAGAATTTAGGAAAAGGAAGCAAAGAAGACAAAGTTGCTGCTTTGAAAATCTGATCAACAGAAGCTTCATTCTTAAAAGCCCAGGAAGTAGAAACTGACCTAGTAGAATGAGCCGTAATCCTCTGAGGTGGGGATTTACCCGACTCCAAATAAGCATGATGAATCAAAAGCTTTAACCAAGAATCCAAAGAAATGGCAGAAGCCTTCTGACCTTTCCTAGAACCAGAAAAGATAACAAATAGACTAGAAGTCTTTCTGAAATCTTAAGTAGCTTCAACATAATATTTTAAAGCTCTTACCACATCCAAAGAATGTAAAGATCTTTCCAAAGAATTCTTAGGATTAGGACACAACGAAGGGACAACAATTCCTCTACTAATGTTGTTGGAATTCACAACTTTAGGTAAAAATTTAAAAGAAGTCCGCAAAACCGCCTTATCCTGATGAAAAATCAGAAAAGGAGACTTACAAGAAAGAGCAGATAATTCAGAAACTCTTCTAGCAGAAGAGATGGCCAAAAGAAACAATACTTTCCAAGAAAGTAATTTAATGTCCAGAGAATGCATAGGCTCAAACGGAGGAGCCTGTAAAGCTCTCAAAACCAAATTAAGACCCCAAGGAGGAGAGATTGACTTAATGACAGGCTTGATACGAACCAAAGCCTGTACAAAACAACGAATGTCAGGAAGATTAGCAATTTTTCTGTGAAACAGAACTGAAAGAGCAGAGATTTGTTCTTTCAAGGAACTTGTAGACAAACCCTTATCCAAACCATCCTGTAGAAACTGTAAAATTCTAGGAATTCTAAAAGAATGCCAAGAGAATTTATGAGAAGAACACCATGAAATGAAAGTCTTCCAAACTCGGTAGTAAATCTTTCTAGACACAGATTTGTGAGCCTGCAACATAGTATTAATCACTGAGTCAGAGAAACCTCTATGACTAAGCACTAAGCGTTCAATCTCCATACCTTCAAATTTAATGATTTGAGATCCTGATGTAAAAATGGACCTTGAGATAGAAGGTCTGGCCTTAACGGAAGTGGCCAAGGTTGGCAACTGGACATCCGAACAAGATCCGCATACCAAAACCTGTGTGGCCATGCTGGAGCCACCAGCAGTACAAATGAACGCTCCATTATGATTTTGGAAATCACTCTTGGAAGAAGAACTAGAGGCGGAAAGATATAAGCAGGTTGACAACACATCCACTGCTTCCGCCTGAGGATCCCTGGACCTGGACAGATACCTGGGAAGTTTCCTGTTTAGATGAGAAGCCATCAGATCTATTTCTGGAAGCCCCCACATCTGAACAATCTGAATAAACACATCTGGGTGAAGAGACTATTCTCCCGGATGAAAAGTCTGGCGACTGAGATAATCCGCTTCCCAATTGTCTATTCCTGGGATATGGACCGCAGAGATTAGACAGGAGCTGGATTCCGCCCATGCAAGTATCCGAGATACTTCTTTCATAGCTTGAGGACTGTGAGTCACACCTTGATGATTGACATACGCCACGGTCGTGACATTGTCTGTCTGAAAACAAATAAACGGTTCTCTCTTCAAAAGAGGCCAGAACTGAAGAGCTCTGAGAATCGCATGGAGTTCCAAAATATTGATTGGTAATCTCGCCTCTTGAGATTTTCAAACCCCCTGCGCTGTCAGAGATCCCCAGACAGCTCCCCAACCTGAAAGACTCGCATCTGTTGAAATCACAGTCCAGGTTGGACGAAGAAAAGAGGCCCCCTGAACCAAACGGTGGTGATCTAACCACCAAGTCAGAGATAGTCGAATATTGGGATTTAAGGATATTAATTGTGATATCCTTGTATAATCCCTGCACCATTGGTTCAGCATACAAAGCTGAAGAGGTCTCATGTGAAAACGAGCAAAGGGGATCGCGTCCGATGCTGCAGTCATGAGACCTAAAACCTCCATGCACATAGCTACTGAAGGGAATGACTGAGACTGAAGGTTCCGACAAACTGAAACCAATTTCAGACGTCTTTTGTCTGTTAGAGACAAAGTAATGGATACTGAATCTATTTGGAATCCTAAAAAGGTTACTTTTGTCTGAGGAATCAAGGAACTCTTTGGTAAATTGATCCTCCAACCATGTTTTTGAAGAAACAACGCTAGTTGATTCGTGTGAGATTCTGCAGAATGTAAAGACTGAGCAAGTACCAAGATATCGTCCAAATAAGGAAACACTGCATACCCCGCTTTCTGATTACAGAGAGAAGGGCACTGAGAACCTTTGAAAAGATCCTTGGAGCTGTTGCTAGGCCAAAAGGAAGAGCAACAAATTGGTAATGCTTGTCTAGAAAAGAGAATCTCAGGAACTGATAGTGATCTGGATGAATTGGAATATGAAGATAAGCATCCTGTAAGTCTATTGTAGGCAAATAATGCCCTTGCTGACCGAAAGGCAGAATAGACCATATAAACACCATTCTGAAAGATGGTACTCTTATATGACAAATCAAAAAGATTTTCTATCTTTGGGACAATGAATAGTTCTGAACAAAACCCCAGACCCCGTTCCTGAAATGGAACTGGTATGAATACCCCAGATAACTCCAGGTCTGAAACACACTTCAGGAAAGTCTAAGCCTTTACTGGAATAGCTGGAATATGCTTCTCACAGGCGGTCTTACTCTGAATCCTATTCTGTACCCAAATCTAAGAAGTTTGGACCGAATTAAACCAAACAACTTTAGAAAAGTCTTAACCTGCCCCTTACCAGCTAAGCTGGAATAAGGGCCGCACCTTCATGCAAATTTGGGGGCTGACTTTGATCTTTTAAATGGCTTGAATTCATTCCATTTTGAAGAAAGCTTCCAAATAGAAACATGTTACTTGGGGAAGAATTAGGTTTCTGTTCCTTATTAAGAACAAAAACTAATATAAGCTTAAAATTTATTTAGAACTTAATCTTGAAGCAAAAAAACTTCCTTCCCCAGAGCAACAGTTGAAAGTATTGAATCCAATTGTGAACTAAATAATTTATTCCCTCGGAAAAATAGAAATGTGGATTATAGAAATTAGCATTCCAAGATTTAAGTCACAAAGTTCTTCTAGCTAAAATAGCTAAAGACATAGATTTAACCTTAACTGTGAAAATATAAAAAAATTACATCACAAATGAAAATATTAGCATGTTGAATCAACTTAACAATGCTAAACAAATCATAATCCGATACTTGGTCCGCTAAAGTATCCAACCAAAAAGTTTAAGCAGTTGCAACATCAGCCAAATAAATTGCAGGCCTAAGAAAAGGACCTGAAAATAAAATAATTTTCCTTAGATAAGATACAAGTTTCCCATCTCAAGGAAAAAATAAATACTATTTCCATAGGAATAGTAGTATGTTTATCAAGAGTAGAGATAGCCCCATTAACTTTGGGGATCTTTCCCCAGAACTCCAAACTAACTGCTGGCAAAGGATACAATTTAAAAACCTTAAAGAAGGAATAAAAGAAGTCCCAGGCCTATTCCATTCCCTAGTATCAGGAACTGGAAAAAGACATCTGAAAAAACCACAGGAGGTTAATAAGCAGAATTTAAATGTTAGCTAGGCTTAAAATCAAAAAGGACTAGTCTCCTCAATATCCAATATAATCAACACCTTTTCAACAAAGAACGAATGTACTCTATTTAAAAGTAAAAAAGTAAATTTGTTAGTGTCAATATCTGATGAAAGATAATCTGAATGAGATAAAACATCATCAGAGAAGGATAATTCAGTATGTTGTCGGTCATTTGAAAATTCATCAACTAAATGAGAAGTTTAAAAAAGACCTTTACATTTTATTAGAAGGCGGGATGGCAGACAAAGCCTTTAGAATAGAATCAGAAAAATATTCTTATAAATTCCTAGGTATATCTTCTACATTAGATGTTAAAAGAATAGCAATAGATAATGCATTAGTACTGATGGACTCTGCATGTAAAAGCTTATCATGATAACTTATTACAAACCATAGCTAAAGATAAAAATTCATAACATTAAAATAAATGAACTTAGCTTTGGTAGGACTGATATCAGTCATCAGGAATCCAACAGTGTTTTCTGATACAGGAACAGTTTTTGAGATATCTTGCAAATGTAAGAGAAAAAACAACATATAAAGCAAAATATCAATTTCCTTAAATGACAGTTTCAGGAATGGGGAAAAAATGCAAACAAAATAAGCCTCTGAAAACCAGAAGCAGAATGAAATAAAAACTTAAATAATGTCAGAAATCTGGCGCCAAGTATGACGCCCACAACTGACAAAATATTTTTCGGCGCCAAGAACGTCTACAACAACCCCTAAACCTAAGTCTAACACTAACCCTAACACCCCCCTAACTTAAAAATGAATTAAATAAATTTAAATAATATTTCTATTATTAACTAAATTAATCCTATTTAAAACTAAATACTTACCTTTAAAATAAACCCTAATATAGCTACAATATAAATAATAATTATATTGTAGCTATCTTAGGATTTATTTTTATTTTACAGGCAACTTTCAATGTATTTTAACTAGATACAATAGCTATTAAATAGTTATTAACTATTTAATAGCTACCTAGCTAAAATAAAGAGAGATTTACCTGTAAAATAAAAACTAACCTAAGTTACAATTACACCTAACACTACACTATACTTAAATAAATTATTCCTATTTAAAACTAAATACTTACCTATAAAATAAACCCTAAGATAGCTACAATGTAATTAATAATTACACTGTAGCTATTTTAGGATTTATATTTATTTTACAGGTAACTTTGTATTTATTTTAGCTAGTTAGAATAGTTATTAAATAGTTATTAACTATTTAATAACTACCTAGCTAAAAGAAATACAAAATTACCTGTAAAATAAATCCTAACCTAAGTTACAATTAAACCTAACACTACACTATCATGAAATAAATTAAATAAATGAAATACAAATAACTACAATTAAATAAACTAACTAAAGTACAAAAAATAAAAAAAGCTAAGTTACAAAAAATAAAAAAATAGGTTACAAACATTTAAAAAATATTACAACAATTTTAAGCTAATTACACCTAATCTAAGCCCCCTAATAAAATAACAAAGCCCCCCAAAATAAAAAAATTCCCTACCCTATTCTACATTAAAAAAGTTCAAAGCTCTTTTACCTTACCAGCCCTTAAAAGGGCCTTTTGTGGGGCATGCCCCAAAGAATTCAGCTCTTTTGCCTGTAAAAGAAAAATACAACCCCCCCAACATTAAAACCCACCACCCACATACCCCTAATCTAACCCAAACCCCCCTTAAAATAACCTAACACTAATCCCCTGAAGATCATCCTACCTTTAGTCATCTTCACTCAGCCGAGCCACCGATGGAACTGAAGAGGAGATCCGGAGCGGCAGAAGTGATCCTCCAAGGGGCGCTGAAGAAATCTTCCATCCGATGAAGTGATCCTCCAGGCGGCGCTGAAGAAGTCTTCCATCCGGGCGATGTCATCTTCCAAGCGGTGCTGAAGAAGTCTTCTATCCGGGCGATGTCATCTTCCAAGCGGGGTCTTCAATCTTCAATCTTCATCCCGCCGACGCGGAACATCCTTCTTTCCCGACGGACTACCGACGAATGAAGGCTCCTTTAAGGGACGTCATCCAAGATGGCGTCCCTTCAATTCCGATTGGCTGATAGGATTTTATCAGCCAATCGGAATTAAGGTAGGAAAAATCTGATTGGCTGATTTGATCAGCCAATCGGATTGAACTTCAATCTGATTGGCTGATTCAATCAGCCAATCAGATTTTTCCTACCTTAATTCTGATTGGCTGATAGAATCCTATCAGCCAATCGGAATTGAAGGGACGCCATCTTGGATGACGTCCCTTAAAGGAGCCTTCATTCGTCGGTAGTCCGTCGGGAAAGAAGGATGTTCCGCGGCGGAAAAATCTGATTGGCTGATTGAATCAGCCAATCGGATTGAACTTCAATCTGATTGGCTGATTCAATCAGCCAATCAGATTTTTCCTACCTTAATTCCGATTGGCTGATAGAATCCTATCAGCCAATCGGAATTGAAGGGACGCCATCTTGGATGACGTCCCTTAAAGGAGCCTTCATTCGTCGGTAGTCCGTCGGAAAAGAAGGATGTTCCGCGTCGGCGGGATGAAGATTGAAGATTGAAGACCCCGCTTGGAAGATGACATCGCCCGGATAGAAGACTTCTTCAGCGCTGCTTGGAAGATGACATCGCCCGGGTGGAAGACTTCTTCAGCGCCGCCTGGAGGATCACTTCATCGGATGGAAGATTTCTTCAGCGCCCCTTGGAGGATCACTTCTGCCGCTCCGGATCTCCTCTTCAGTTCCATCGGTGGCTCGGCTGAGTGAAGACGACTAAAGGTAGGATGATCTTCAGGGGATTAGTGTTAGGTTATTTTAAGGGGGGTTTGGGTTAGATTAGGGGTATGTGGGTGGTGGGTTTTAATGTTGGGGGGGTTGTATTTTTCTTTTACAGGCAAAAGAGCAGTTTTCTTTGGGGCATGCCCCACAAAAGGCCCTTTTAAGGGCTGGTAAGGTAAAAGAGCTTTGAACTTTTTTAATGTAGAATAGGGTAGGGAATTTTTTTATTTTGGGGGGCTTTGTTATTTTATTAGGGGGCTTAGATTAGGTGTAATTAGCTTAAAATTGTTGTAATATTTTTTAAATGTTTGTAAATTATTTTTTTATTTTTTGTAACTTAGCTTTTTTTATTTTTTGTACTTTAGTTAGTTTATGTAATTGTATTTAATTGTAGTTATTTGTATTTAATTTATTTAATTTATTTAATGATAGTGTAGTGTTAGGTTTAATTGTAACTTAGGTTAGGATTTATTTTACAGGTAATTTTGTATTTCTTTTAGCTAGGTAGTTATTAAATAGTTAATAACTATTTAATAACTATTCTAACTAGCTAAAATAAATACAAAGTTACCTGTAAAATAAAAATAAATCCTAAAATAGCTACAATGTAATTATTAATTACATTGTAGCTATTTTAGGGTTTATTTTATAGGTAAGTATTTAGTTTTAAATAGGAATAATGTATTTAAGTATAGTGTAGTGTTAGGTGTAATTGTAACTTAGGTTAGTTTTTATTTTACAGGTAAATTTCTCTTTATTTTAGCTAGGTAGCTATTAAATAGTTAATAACTATTTAATAGCTATTGTACCTAGTTAAAATAAATTTAATTTTGCCTGTAAAATAAATATAAATCCTAAGATAGCTACAATATAATTATTATTTATATTGTAGCTATATTAGGGTTTATTTTAAAGGTAAGTATTTAGTTTTAAATAGGATTAATTTAGTTAATAATAGAAATATTATTTAGATTTATTTAATTAATATTTAAGTTAGGGGGGTGTTAGGGTTAGTGTTAGACTTAGGTTTAGGGGTTAATAAATTTATTACAGTGGCGGCGGTGTAGTGGGGGGCAGGATAGGGGTTAATAAATGTATTATAGGTGGCGACGGTGTAGGGGGGGCAGATTAGGGGTTAATAAATTTAATATAGGTTGCGGCAGGGTCCGGGAGCGGCGGTTTAGGGGTTAAACTATTTATTTAGTTACGGCGAGGTCCGAGATCAGCAGGATAGGGGTTAATAACTTTATTATAGAGGGCGGCGGTATATGGGGGGCAGGATAGGGGTTACTAGGTATAATGTAGGTTGGGGCGGTGTCCAGGAGCGGAGGTTTAGGGGTTAATACATTTATAAGAGTTGCGGCAGGGTCTAGGAGCGGCGGTTTAGGGGTTAATACATTTATAATCGTTGCGGCGGGGTCTAGGAGCGGCGGTTTAGGGGTTAATACATTTATAAGCGTTGCAGCGGGGTCTAGGAGCGGCGGTTTAGGGGTTAATACATTTATAAGCATTGCGGCGGGGTCTAGGAGCGGCGGTTTAGGGGTTAATACATTTATGAGCATTGCGGCGGGGTCTAGGAGCGGCGGTTTAGGGGTTAATTCATTTATAAGCGTTGCGGCGGGGTCTAGGAGCGGCGGTTTAGGGGTTAATACATTTATAAGCGCTGCGGCGGGGTCTATGAGCGGCGGTTTAGGGGTTAATACATTTATAAGCGTTGCGGCAGAGTCTAGGAGAGGCGGTTTAGGGGTTAATACATTTATAAGCGTTGCGGCGGGGTCTAGGAGCGGCGGTTTAGGGGTTAGTAACTTTATTGAGTTGCGGGAGGCTCCGGGGGCGCCGGTATAGGGGGTAGAACAGTGTAGTTAGTGTGGGTGCTTAGTGACAGGCTAGCAATAAAGCTGTAAAAAAGCCGAAAAGCAGCAAGATCGGATGAGTGATAACTCTCACAGTCCGCTGCTCATCGCCCCATACTTGGTGCGCGGCTTTTTGACAGCTTTATTGATAACTTAGGCAAATTTTTTCAGGTCCGCGGCGGTGATGGTAGGCGAGCTTAGGCGGGCGTATTGGGCCGGCGAAGGAAGGAAAGTTGACACATTGATAACTACCCCCCAAAGTGAGAGCACAAATATATTTGACAGCTCACATAGGCAGGACATGGAGGTGATCGTTATCTTTCCTCTGCCCGAGTGTAGGGAAAGTCTGCTCTCTGCTGAAAAGCACACAGACTCCTGTGATCTGTGACGCCCGCCCCCACAGCAGCCGGAGACCTGTGAACTCTAACAGGTCTCTGAAAGGGGAGGGGGGACAGATTGTAGCACCCTGCTGTTGACCCCCAGACAGATAAAGTTGGAGTTTTCTGATTTTCACTTTCCCTGCATCAAAGTGAAGTGGATGTTAATGCAGAGATCTGACAATAAAACGTCCGGTTTTTCTTTGCATATTTTACCGGACAGCTGGTTGTAATACCGGACTGTCCGGTCAATTAACGGACACCTGGCAACCCTAATGACAGTGTATCTGTGTGTGCCTGTGTGTGTATATGTGCATATGGCATTGTATCTGTGTGTGCATTTGTGTGTGTGTGCATATGGCAGTGTATCTGTGTGTGCCTATGTGTGTGTGTGTGAGCATATGACAGTGTATGTGTGTACATGTGTGTGTGTGTGTATGTGCATATGGCATTGTATCTGTGTGTGCATTTGTGTTTGTGTGTGCATATGACAGTGTATCTGTGTGTGTATATGTGCATATGGCAGTGTATCTGTGTGAGCATATGACAGTGTATCTGTGTGTACCTGTGTGTGTATATGTGCATATGGCATTGTACCTGTGTGTGCATTTGTGTGTGCATATGGCAGTGTATCTGTGTGTGTGCCTGTGTGTGTGCATATGGCAGTGTATATGTGTGTGTGTGTGTGTGTGTGCATATGACAGTGTATATATGTGTGTGTGTGTGTGTGCATATGACAGTGTATCTGTGTGTGCCTATGTGTGTATATGTGCATATGGCATTGTATCTGCGTGTGCATTTGTGTGTGTGTGTGAGCATATGATAGTGTATCTGTGTGTATATGTGCATATGGCATTGTATCTGCGTGTGCATTTGTGTGTGTGTGTGCATATGGCAGTGTATCTGTGTGTGCCTATGTGTGTGTGTGTGAGCATATGACAGTGTATCTATGTGTGCCTGTGTGTGTATGTGTGCATATGACAGTGTATCTGTGTGTGTATATGTGCATATGACAGTGTATCTGTGTGTGCATTTGTGTGTGTGCGTGCATATGGCAGTGTATCTGTGTGTGTATATGTGCATATGACAGTGTATCTGTGTGTGCATTTGTGTGTGTGCGTGCATATGGCAGTGTATCTGTGTGTGCCTATGTGTGTGTGTGTGTGCATATGACAGTGTATCTGTGTGTGTATATGTGCATATGACTGTATCTGTGTGTGCCTGTGTGTGTGTGCATATGACAGTGTATCTGTGTGTGCATTTGTGTGTGCATATGACGGTGTATCTGTGTGTGCATTAATGTGTGTGTGCATATAACAGTGTATCTGTGTGTGCATATGGCAGTGTATCTGTGTGTGCATTAATGTGTGTGTGCATATAACAGTGTATCTGTGTGTGCATATGGCAGTGTATCTGTGTGTGCATTAATGTGTGTGTGCATATAACAGTGTATCTGTGTGTGCATATGGCAGTGTATCTGTGTGTGCATTAATGTGTGTGTGCATATAACAGTGTATCTGTGTGTGCATATGGCAGTGTATCTGTGTGTGCATATAACAGTGTATCTGTGTGTGCATATGGCAGTGTATCTGTGTGTGCCTGTGCCTGTGTGCGCATAATGCAGTGTATCTGTGTGTGATGTGTGCATATGGCAGTGTATCTGTGTTTGCCTATGTGCGTGCATATGACAGTGTGTGCATATGTGCATATGGCAGTGTATCTGTGTAAGTATATGTGCATATGGCAGTGTATCTGTGTAAGTATATGTGCATATGGCAGTGTATCTGTGTAAGTATATGTGCATATGGCAGTGTATCTGTGTAAGTATATGTGCATATGACAGTGTATCTGTGTGTATATGTGCATATGACAGTGTATCTGTGTAAGTATATGTGCATATGGCAGTGTATCTGTGTAAGTATATGTGCATATGACAGTGTATCTGTGTGTATATGTGCATATGGCAGTGTATCTGTGTGTATATGTGCATATGGCAGTGTATCTGTGTAAGTATATGTGCATATGGCAGTGTATCTGTGTAAGTATATGTGCATATGACAGTGTATCTGTGTAAGTATATGTGCATATGGCAGTGTATCTGTGTGTATATGTGCATATGACAGTGTATCTGTGTGTATATGTGCATATGACAGTGTATCTGTGTGTATATGTGCATATGACAGTGTATCTGTGTAAGTATATGTGCATATGGCAGTGTATCTGTGTAAGTATATGTGCATATGGCAGTGTATCTGTGTAAGTATATGTGCATATGACAGTGTATCTGTGTGTATATGTGCATATGACAGTGTATCTGTGTGTGCATTTGTCTGTATGTGTGCATATGACAGTGTATATGTGTGGGCCTGTGTGTGTATGTGTGCTTATGGCAGTGCATCTGTGCATATGGCTCTTAGTAAGATTTTGAGAGGGCCTCTCACTTAAGTGAATAAGTTCCATATTATAACATAGGGTCTGAAGATAACTTTCTCACTTTAAATACCTTTGAATTTAGTGTTAGGCACAAGGGCAGCATCATGAGAATGGGGGAGAGTGCCTAAGTTATATAGCGAGACCTTATTAAAGTAATTTCTATACGTGGATATTATATAAGCATAAATAAAGGGACCTCCTGATGCAGGGATGACAAGCTCTAATTTGTTACATTATTAACCAATGTCCTATGGCCAAAAGTCCTTGTGACCAGATAGCTATGACCATATGTCCTATGACCAAATGTCTTATGACCAATAATCCTAGACTTTACTATTCAGGAACGCATACAACCTGCACTAACCTTCCTATCTCCACTGCTATCCCCTTAAACCCCATAGCATGTAAGCCTATGAGCCCAGCTGTTTGTAGTTCACCTTCATAAGAGCCGACTACAACAGTGCAACTCTCGGCAGGACGCCGAAACCTGTCTCTCTCCCCTAGACACAGCATCTACTGCTGCTCTGTCACATGGGGGTCTCCACTTCAGCCACACTCCTAGGTCTGGTAATAGACAAGGAGGTGGTGTAGGTATTTTACTTTCCTCTCGATGCACCTTTCAACAAATACAACCCATCTCTTCCCTCACATTTTCCTCATTCGAAACCCACATGATTCGCTTACTCCCCTCTCTATTCGTGTTGCAGTCATATACCGACCCCCTGGCTCCCCAACTTAATTTCTAGATCACTTGGCTGCTTGACTTCCTAATTTCCTTTCCTCAGACACCCCTGCCCTCATTCTTGGCGACTTCAACATCCCTCTTGACAATCCCACTGCCTTCTCTGCAAAACAACTTCTGCAACTCACTTCCTCCTTCGGTTTGTCACAATGGACTGATTCTCCCACTCACAAAGACGGTCACTCCCTTGACCTGATCTTTAGCCATCGATGCACTATTTCAAACTTCACAAACTCCCCTTTTCCTCTCTCTGACCACCATCTCCTCACTTGCAACATATCATCCCTTCCTACAACTCTCCCTCCTACTTCTCACACCAAACTCCACAGAAGCATTATGTCATTAGATCAGCAACAGCTTGCTAATTCCCTCAAACCACTCCTCTAATCCTTCTCCTTCTTTTCCTGCCCTGACCAATCTATCTGCCACTATAACTCCACCCTTACATCCGTCCTTGACAATCTGGCCCCTGTTACCATAGCTCGTAAATCACACAATCATCCTCAGCCTTGGCATACTCCTCTGACACAGTACCTACGCAGATGTTCCAGTACTGCTGATTTTCTTCATTACAAATTCATCTTGAACTCCTACTATTCTGCCCTCAATCTCTGTAAGCAACATTACTTCTCTACTCTTACATCTTATCTCCACTTTCAATACTCTTCTCCGCTCACCTCCAACTCCTAATACAACTTCTCTGTCAGCTCAAGACTTTGCAAGCCACTTCAATAACAAAATCGACTCCATCAGAAAGAAATCATCTCTCAACATACTTCCATTCTCTCACCCTCTCAAACGCTCGCAATCAACCACAGCCCACATAGCCATAAATTTAGCTTTTTCTCCCCTGTTACTGAGAAAGAAGTTTATGCACTTATACAGTGGTCTCACTTTACTACCTGTCCCCTTGACCCTATCCCCTCACAGCTACTGCCCTCCCACTCTTCTACCCTTACCCCTATACTAACACACATTTTCAACCTCTCCCTCAGCACCGGTATATGTCCCTCATCTCTGAAACATGCACTGGTCACACCTATCCTCAAAAAACCTTCCCTTGATCCAACCTCCCCATCCAACTACTGACCTATTTCCCTCCTTCCTCTTGCCTCAAAGCTTCTCGAAAAGCTTGTATATGCATGCCTATCCCATTTCCTTACATTAAACTCTCTCCTTGAGCCACTGCAATCTGGATTTCGTCCCCATCACTTCACAGAGACAGCAATAGTTAAGGTTACCAACGACCTACTTACAGCAAAATCAAAAGGCTTTCTCTCTGCTTATCCTCCTTGATCTGTCCACAGCCTTTGATACTGTTGACCACCGTCTTTTGCTCCAAACCCACCAATCCTTCAGCATTTGTGCCACAGCCCTTGTGTGGTTCTCTTCCTACCTGTCAAACCGTACCTTTAGTGTAGCCTTCTCTGGGTCCTCCTCTGCCCCGTCACCACTTTGTCTGGGTACTGCAAGGCTCTGTCCTTGGTCCCCTTCTCTTCTCAATCTACACGTCATCATTAGGTTCCCTAATTAAGTCCCACGGTTTCCAATATCATTTGTATGCCGATGACACATCTACTTCTCTGTACCAGACCTATCTCCTTCCTTGCTAACCTGTGTCACTAACTGTCTTTCTCACATCTCTTCCTGGATGTCCTCTCACAACCTCAAGCTAAATCTCTCCAAAACTGAGCTCCTTATTTTCCCTCCTTCTTCCAAAATCTCTGTCACGGATACCAGACAGCTAAGGCTACACCCCCCCCCCCCTCCTACAACCTCACCCTTGTTGTTTCTCAGTGGTTTTGGGCTCCTCAGAGCAACCACAATCTCTGGAAGCTTTTGTTTGCTTGTTTTGTGAAAAGCTGGTGTGGGACCAGAAAAACCCTCCTAGGCTGGCTGGGCTCCTGGAACTCCTGGTCGGCCACCTCACAACGGACACCCGCCTAACTCCTCTCAGGCTGGCCGGGCTCCTGGAACTCCCGGTCGGCCACAGGACAGCAGGACACATGCTAACTTTACCCCTGGTCGCTCCAGCAACCATGTGCCCCAGAGCTCCACTCTTTTGGGGATTAGTAGCCCCTAGGGAGGACAAGAAGTGGGGGAATTACCGGAGGGGAGCTCCTTTGGAAACCGGGGGTTTTGGACACCCCTATCCCCATAACTTCAAAGGACTGTAACTCCCGAGAGCTTTAAAATTACACCCTGGAAGTGCCGCTGCTCCACCGGGATCACCCCGAAACCGCCACCCCTGTGTCCTGGGACTGTGGCTTCTATGGATGTGCCAGCCTGTCTGGAGGGCAGGAATGGCGGGAAAATTGGGGCATTGTTCAGCGTCTTATCAAGATGAGTTGTGTGTATAAAAGATGTGTGTGTTTTCAATAAAATCAGTTCTTATTTCACCTGAATGCTAGTCTGTCTAGTCATTTAGGTGGGCTCCTGCTAGAATCACTTTCCTGGGCTACATAGCAGCCTTATCCAGGCAAAGGAAGGACCCTCTGGCAGAGCTACCCAGTCAGGGTAGCTGGAGTCTGCCACAGGGTGGGACACTGAGTACTGGTGCTGTCGGGCATCAGGGGTGGCTACAGGCTGTGGACACTTGCCAGCTACATAGCTGCAGTCAGCAGGGAGGAAGCAGGACCCGTTTTGCAGAGCTACCCTGCCAGGGTAGCTGGGATATCCGTCACAATCTCCAACCCCAATCTATCTCTAACTGTCGAGAACTATATCATTTACCCCTATCCCGCATGCCCTATGTCTTGGGGTCACATTTGACTCAGATCTTTCTTTCACTCCCCACATTCAGTCCTTGGCTAAATCCTGCCGCTTCCACCTTAAAAACATCTCTAAAATTAGACATTTCCTTACACAAGATGCAACTAAGATTTTAATCCACTCTCTTATCCTTTCCCGCCTCGATTACTGCAACTCTGTCCTCTCTGGTCTCCCCAGCTCCCCAGCTGCCGCCTAGCTCCTTTACAATCCATAATGAATGCCTCTGCCAGGCTCATCTTCCCTACATGTCACTCTTTATCTGCTGCACCTCTCTGCCAATCCCTTCACTGGCTTCCTCTTGAATCTAGGATTAAACACAAAATTCTCACTCTGACATACAAAGCCCTCAACTGCACTGCCCCCCCCTATATCTCAGACCTCCTGTCCCCTTCGCTCTGCTCATGACCACCTACTCTCCTCCTCTCTTGTTATCTCCTCACACTCCCGTTTGCAGGACTTCTCCAGACTGGTTCCCATCTTTTGAAACTCTCTGACTCTCCCCTAGTTTTAAAAGCTTCAAGCGCTCCCTGAAGACTCTACTGTTTAGGATTGCATACAACCTAAACTAACCTTTATACCAGTTCCTCTCCTCCATTTCTATCCCCTGAACCCCCTTAGCATGTAAGCCTAAGAGTCCAGCTGTTTGTAGATCACCTTCATAAGAGCTGACTACAACAGTGTGACTCTTGGCAGGGCCCTCTACCCATTTGATCTCTATAAATGTCTTGTACTCCGCATTTGTTTATAGCGCGCTGCAGAATCTGTTGACGCTCTACAAATAATCGATAATAATAATAATTAAAGTCATTTCTATACATGGATATTATATAAGCATAAATAAAGGGACCTCCTGATGCAGGGATGACAAGCTCTAATTTTTTACATTATTAACCAATGTCCTATGACCAAAAGTCCTTGTGACCATATAGCTATGACCATATGTCTTATGACCAATAATCCTAGATCCATATGTTAGATGTATATATGTCCAATGTACTTTATATTTTATTGTTCCGATTTTACATTAATGCTGTAATTGTCCACATGACGACTTATCTACCTTCCCCACCTGAAAGGGGAAAAGACACAACTGAATGTTTCTGTACTGTAACTTGTTAACCTACCAGAAGTACAGTTTCTTTCATGTAATTGGCAAGAGTCCATGAGCTAGTGACGTATGAGATATACAATCCTACCAGGAGGGGCAAAGTTTCCCAAACCTCAAAATGCCTATAAATACACCCCTCACCATACCCACAATTCAGTTTTACAAACTTTGCCTCCTATGGAGGTGGTGAAGTAAGTTTGTGCTTGATTTTTTTTGTTTTCTTCTAAGTGCTTCTAAGCATTCTGAAAAGAAGAAAACAGGCGGCTGCTGAGCTACTGTATAAAAAGGTAGTTTATTCCAAATAAAAAATAAATGGTAGACAAAAAGCAAAAACCTTAAAAATGACACAACAGACCAGGGAGGGAAACAGCAGACTTACATGTACTCTTATATACCATTACCTCTGCTGATACTTTTTCAGTACTGGTTTGGCTATCTGCTATATGTGAATGGGTGTCTTTCGGTAAGTATGTTTTCGTTATTTAAGACACTCTCAGCTATGGTTTGGCGCTTTATGTATTAATATAAATATATATATTTAACTTATATTTGCCATGAGTCAGGTCTATGTATATTTCCTTTTGCAGACTGTCAGTTTCAGTTTGGGAAGCATGTTTTAAGAAGTTATTTTTCTTACCTGGGGTATAGTTTTTGTTTTTTTTCCAAATTGACTGTTTTTTCTTTAAATTTTGCGGGCAAAATTAGGCTCGCAAGGTCGCAAAATGCTGTTATTTATTGCATCATTCATGGCGCGATAATTTTTTTTTGATGTGAAGGTACATTTTTGTTGATGCAAGTTCGTCATTTACGGCATCTCAGTTCACACCAGGTTTTCTTGCACGAGGTTGTATCTGTTATGACGCAAGTTGTGTCATTTTCGGATGTTATTGGCGCCAAAAACTTTTTTCAACTTCCTTTTGCGTCGTGCGTTATACTTGGCACCAAACAAATTAGTTTATTTTTCACCCCACTTTCTCAAGAAAGGCTTTGTGGAAGCCGATATGCGTCGATCCAACCTAACAGCTCACAACAACACTGTTTTTTTTCTGGCACCCAGGACCGCTGCACCTAACCCTGTTGTTTGAATTAAAGAAACCGAGGTTAGCAATAGGACAGCGAGAGGAGCCGTGTGAAGGAATTATCAAGGAACATAATGCGCGCACTTAATTCAAAGAGAGGAACCCTGCACCATTGGTCCATGAAACCCATGTGACCCCACAGCTTATCTATCAACAGTTGGAACGCCAACAGAGAGGAGAGAGGTGCTTTAAACATTACACCTAAAGGTACTGTGATCAAATGTAGCTCCGGATTGTTTAAAAGTATTCACAGCAAGACTATAAATTACTGTATCTCACATCACGCTTGATTGGTTAAACGGAAGAAATGACAACACTTTGAAATATTGTCTTATATTACAACCATTAAGCTTATGGATACATTGTGCAAAAGCGTTTAGATTGTCAGATCATATATTTGCTCTGAGCGCTTACTGAATACAGAAAGTTTGGGACTGTTAAATGCTCTAACATCAATCAACTTGTATTCTTATCTCAACCCTATTTTTACAGTTTATATGTATTTTTGATTACACTTTCTGTGTAATTATCAGTTGTTTCTAAGAATTTCTCAATTGTATTTTTTAATGTTTGAAATAATGGAATTTTCTTTCATGTAATTAGCAAGAGTCCATGAGCTAGTGACGTATGGGATATACATTCCTACCAGGAGGGGCAAAGTTTCCCAAACCTCAAAATGCCTATAAATACACCCCTCACCACACCCACAATTCAGTTTTACAAACTTTGCCTCCCGTGGAGGTGGTGAAGTAAGTTTGTGCCAGATTCTACGTTGATATGCGCTTCGCAGCAGGCTGGAGCCCGGTTTTCCTCTCAGAGTGCAGTGAATGTCAGAGGGATGTGAAGAGAGTATTGCCTATTTGAATTCAATGGTCTCCTTCTACGGGATCTATTTCATAGGTTCTCTGTTATCGGTCGTAGAGATTCATCTCTTACCTCCCCTTTTCAGATCGACGACATACTCTTATATACCATTACCTCTACTGATTCTCGTTTCAGTACTGGTTTGGCTATCTACTATATGTAGATGAGTGTCCTGGGGTAAGTAAGTCTTATTTTTTGTGACACTCTAAGCTATGGTTGGGCACTTTATATATAAAGTTCTAAATATATGTCTTTAAACTTATATTTGCCTTGATTCAGGATGATCAATATTCCTTATTTCAGACAGTCAGTTTCATTATTTGGGATCATGCATATGAATAATCAATTTTTTTCTTACCTTAAAATTGTTTCAAATTGACTTTTTTCCCTGTGGGCTGTTAGGCTCGCGGGGGCTGAAAATGCTTCAATTTATTGCGTCATTCTTGGCGCGGACTTTTTTGGCGCAAACATTTTTTTTATCATTTCCGGCGTCATACTTGACGCCGGAAGTTGTTCGTGATTGCGTCATTTTTTGACGTTTTGCGCCAAAAATGTCGGCGTCACCGGATGTGGCGTCATTTTTGGCACCAAAAAATTAAAGGCGCCAATAATGTGGGCGTCTTTTTTGGCGCTAAAAAATGTGGGCGTCATTCTTGTCTCCACCTTTTTTTCCACATTATTTCAGTCTCATTTTTCATTGCTTCTGGTTGCTAGAGGCTTGTTCATTGGCATTTTTTCCCATTCCTGAAACTGTCATTTAAGGAATTTGATAATTTTGCTTTATATGTTGTTTTTTCTATTACATATTGCAAGATGTCTCAGATTGACCCTGGATCAGAATCTACTTCTGGAAAGACGCTGCCTGATGCTGGTTCTACCAAAGTTAAGTGCATTTGTTGTAAACTTGTAGTAACTGTTCCTCCGGCTGTAGTTTGTGATGAATGTCATGATAAGCTTGCTAATGCAGATAGTATTTCCATTAGTAATATACCATTACCTGTTGCTGTTCCCTCAACATCTAATACTCAGGATGTTCCTGTTAATATAAAATAATTTGTTTCTAAATCTATTAGGAAGGCTATGTCTGTTATTCCTCGTTCCAGTAAACGTAAAAGGTCTTTTAAAACTTCTAATTTTTCAGAATTTTAAATGACCGTCATCATTCTGATTTGTCTGTTTCTGATGAGGATTTTTCTGGTTCAGAGGATTCTGTCTCAGATATTGACACTGATAAATCTTCATATTTATTTAAAATGGAATTTATTCGCTCTTTACTTAAAGAAGTTTTAATCGCATTAGAGATGGAGGAATCTACTCCTCTTGATACTAAATCTACTAAGCGTTTAAATTCGTTTTTTAAAATTTCCTATGGTTATTCCAGAAGTTTTTCCTGTCCCTGATGCTATTTCTGAAGTAATTTCTAGGGAATGGAATAATATGGGTACTTCATTTACTCCTTCTCAAAGGTTTAAGAAATTGTATCCTGTGCCATCTGACAGATTAGAGTTTTGGGACAAAATCCCTAAAGTTGATGGGGCTATCTCTACTCTTGCTAAACGTACTACTATTCCTACGGCAGATAGTACTTCCTTTAAGGATCCTTTAGATAGGAAGATTGAATCATTTCTAAGGAAAGCTTATTTATGTTCAGGTAATCTTCTTAGGCCTGCTATTTCTTTGGCTGATGTTGCTGCCGCTTCCACTTTTTGGTTGGAGGCTTTAGCACAACAAGTATCAGACCATAATACTCATAGCATTGTTAAACTTCTTCAACATGCTAATAACTTTATTTGTGATGCCATTTTTGATATCATTAGAGTTGATGTCAGATATATATCTTTAGCTATTTTAGCTAGAAGAGCTTTATGGCTTAAAACTTGGAATGCAGATATGTCTTCTAAGTCAACTTTGCTTTCTCTTTCTTTCCAAGGTAATAAATTATTTGGTTCCCAGTTGGATTCTATTATTTCAACTGTTACTGGGGGGAAAGGAACTTTTTTGCCTCAGGACAAAAAAATCTAAAGGTAAATATAGGGCTGCTAATCGTTTTCGTTCCTTTCGTCAGAATAAGGAACAGAAGCCTGACCCTTCCCGTAAAGGAACGGTTTCTGTTTGGAAACCTTCTCCAATCTGGAATAAATCCAAGCCTTTTAGAAAGTCAAAACCAGCTCCCAAGTCCACATGAAGGTGCGGCCCTCATTCCAGCACAGCTGGTAGGGGGCAGGTTACGATTTTTCAAAGACATTTGGATCAATTCGATTCACAGTCTTTGGATTCAGAACATTGTTTCACACGGGTACAGAATAGGTTTCAAGGTAAGGCCGCCTGCGAAGAGATTTTTTCTCTCTCGCATTCTAATAAACCCAGTGAAGGCTCAGGCATTTCTGAAGTGTGTTTCAGATCTAGAGTTGGCTGGAGTAATTGTGCCAGTTCCAGTTCTGGAACAGGGTCTGGGGTTTTACTCAAATCTATTCATTGTACCAAAGAAGGAGAATTCCTTCAGACCAGTTCTGGATCTAAAGATATTGAATCGTTATGTAAGGATACCAACATTCAAAATGGTAACTATAAGGACATTATATGTCCACAATAGATTTACAGGATGCATATCTTCATATTCCGATTCATCCAGATCACTTTCAGTTTCTGAGATTCTCTTTTCTAGACAAGCATTACCAGTTTGTGGCCCTTCCGTTTGGCCTAGCAACAGCTCCAAGGATCTTTTCAAAGGTTCTCGGTGCCCTTCTCTCTGTAATCAGAGAACAGGGTATTGCGGTATTTCCTTATTTGGACGATATCTTGGTACTTGCTCAGTCTTCACATTCTGCAGAATCTCATACAAATCAACTTGTGTTGTTTCTTCAAAGACATGGTTGGAGGATCAATTTATCAAAGAGTTCGTTGATTCCTCAGACTCAGGTAACCTTTTGGGTTTTCAAATAGATTCAGTGTCCATGACCTTGTCTCTAACAGAAAAGAGACGTCTGAAATTGGTTTCAGCCTGTCGAAACCTTCAGTCTCAATCATTCCCTTCGGTAGCTTTATGCATGGAAATTCTAGGTCTCATGACTGCTGCATCGGACGCAATCCCCTTTGCTCGTTTTCACATGCGACCTCTTCAGCTTTGTATGCTGAACCAATGGTGCAGGGATTATACAAAGATATCACAATTAATATCCTTAAATCCCAATGTACGACACTCTCTGACGTGGTGGTTAGATCACCATCGTTTAGTCCAAGGGGCTTCTTTTGTTCGTCGAACCTGGACTGTGATCTCAACAGATGCGAGTCTGTCAGGTTGGGGAGCTGTATGGGGATCTCTGACAGCGCAGGGGGTTTGGGAATCTCAGGAGGCGAGATTACCAATAAACATTCTGGAACTCTGTGAGATTTTCAGAGCTCTTCAGTTCTGGCCTCTTCTAAAGAGAGAATCGTTTATTTGTTTTCAGACAGACAATGTCACAACCGTGGCATATGTCAATCATCAGGGTGGGACTCACAGTCCTCAGGCTATGAAAGAAGTGTTTCGGATACTTGTATGGGCGGAATCCAGCTCCTGTCTAATCTCTGCGGTTCACATCCCAGGCATAGACAATTGGGAAGCGGATTATCTCAGTCGCCAGACGTTACATCCGGGTGAATGGTCCCTTCACCCAGAGGTATTTCTTCAGATTGTTCAAATCTGGGGACTTCCAGAAATAGATCTGATGGTCTCTCATCTAAACAAGAAACTTCCCAGGTATCTGTCCAGATCCAGGGATCCTCAGGCGGAGGCAGTGGACGCGTTGTCTCTTCCTTGGAATTATCATCCTGTCTATATCTTTCCGCCTCTAGTTCTTCTTCCAAAAGTGATTTCCAAAATTATAATGGAACGTTCGTTTGTACTGCTGGTGGCTCCAGCATGGCCTCACAGGTTTTGGTATGCGGATCTCATTCGGATGGCCACTTGCTAACCTTGGACTCTTCCGTTAAGACCAGACCTTCTATCTCAAGGCCCTTTTTTCCATCAGGATCTCAAATCATTAAATTTGAAGGTATGGAAATTGAACGCTTGATTCTTAGTCATAGAGGTTTCTCTTACTTAGTAATTAATACTATGTTACAGGATCGTAAATCTGTATCTAGGAGGATTTATTATAGAGTCTGGAAGACTTACATTTCTTGGTGTTCTTCTCATAAATTCTCCTGGCATTCTTTTAGAATTCCTAAAATTTTTATAGTTTCTTCAGGATGGTTTGGATAAAGGTTTGTCTGCAAGTTCCTTGAAAGGACAAATCTCTGCTCTTTCTGTTCTTTTTCACAGAAAGATTGCTAATCTTCCTGATATTCATTGTTTTGTACAGGCTTTGGTTGTATCAAACCTGTCATTAAGTCAATCTCTCCTCCTTGGAGTCTTAATTTGGTTCTGAGGGCTTTACAAGCTCCTCCGTTTGAACCTATGCATTCTCTGGACATTAAATTACTTTCTATGATTTTTTTGTATAAAGCACAATTATTCCAATTCCTTATTTTTGATGCCTTCGCTCCTTTCTTGTCACCCCACTTCTTGGCTATTCGTTAAACTGAATTGTGGGTGTGGTGAAGGGTGTATTTATAAGCATTTTGAGGTTTGGGAAACTTTGTCCCTCCTGGTAGGAATGTATATCCCATACGTCACTAGCTCATGGACTCTTGCTAATATGACAGAAATGAATTTATCAGGTAAGTTCTTACATAAATTATGTTTTTTTTAACGTTTTGCAGGTATAACCTACACCGGTGTTGGTTTTAGTTTTATTTTTACCATTACTAGATTTTCCCTAATAATAGTTTAATGATTTTTGCATATACCTTTACCTTGTATTTATCTAAGTTTATTAAATCAGCATTTTATACCTAAATCATTTTGTATGCTTATCTTGATACATCCCGGTTTGTTTGCTAATTCTGAAGTAAATGCAGTTATAATACAAAGTCTTAGGATCCCTTATTAAAGACAGACTTGTAGGATTGCCATAGTTAACTACCTCTTAGGCTGATCACTTTATCCTCACTCATTTCCTTATTAATTCTTTGTGGCTATTTTTTTTTATCTTGATACATCCCGGTTTGTTTGCAAATTCTGAAGTAAATGCAGTTATTTAACGGTTTTTATTGAGACAATCAAGGAAGGTTACATAAAAGAGAAAGAGCAGGTAAAAACCTTTACAGCATAGTTATTTCAAGTCATCCTGGATATAAGGTTAAGATTGAGATGTACATCTTAGAGAATTAAATGTGGTATTAATGAACTTTAAACAGACTTAGAGTTGCTTTACACATCCAGAAGTTGTAATTGAGAAAGGTTACCTGAACTTAAATGCTTTGTCTACATTTTATAATTTTAATAAATAACAGTAAAACAAAATTATTCAACTATATAATGCAGAACATACAACTCAGAGTTAATTGGGGTAAAATTATCTAGCATCCTGTCAGGGATACGGATATTGGGAATCTGTATAGAGTAATAAGCTATGGAATGAACACAGGTGAGACAAAGAGGAAGTCCAGACCCTGGGAGACCTTACATTGGCCTGACCAGGTGTGTGGCTATGTATATATGTGTGTTTGTGGCAAAATAGTGGGTTACAATACTGGTGGTGTGGGGGGAGTAATTTTATTTGGGTGGGAGTTCTATGAGGTTTCATGCTAGTCTGGGAAAAGTGTGAGCCACTGGTGCCAAATTCTAGTGTGCAAGTCTGTCTTATCTAGTACTTGAAAGGAATATTGTTCCATCAGTCTGATGTGTCTGATGGTGGATAGTATTTGCGTGAAGGGAGGTGGGTTTTTGTTCCTCCACGCCCTGGCGATAGTCAGTTTAACTGCCATGAAAAGGTATATCATAAGGGCCTCTGTAGGGTTGTCTAATGTGAGGACTGGCATGTGCAGGAGGGCGACTTCCGGTAGGTAGGGAGGATAGATACCTAGGCGGTTAAGTGTGTTGTATGATTTTTTCCACAGGGGCTGAATTTTTGGGCATGACCACCAGATGTGTATTTGCGTGCCTGGTTGTCCGCATAGCCGCCAGCACAGAGGAGATTGTGCGTTGTATGTTTTGTGCAGGTGGACTGGGACTAGGTGCCATCTGACTGAGATTTTTTAATGCAGCTCCCATAGAGTAGCACAGTGGAGTAGTTGTCTAGTTCTCTGTATCCTGCTCTGCCATATGTCTATGTCTACTAGGAATCCTATTTCTTTCTCCCAGGTTACATGTTGTGGGATTTTGAGGGAGGGTTTCGTATTGGTCAGTAGGGTGTAATTTAGGGATAGCGGGTGTTTGATGTTGTGTGCATTAGCCCACGTCTGTTCCCAGTTGGTGGGTGGCTGGAGGGCGTTCGACAGGTATCCCCAGGAGCGAAGTAAGGAGCGAATCCGGTAGGCTTCAAACTGTAATTTCGGGGGTATATTAAATTTGGCACAGAGCTGCGGGTGAGAGAGCCAAGTTCCCGAGTCGTAAAAATCCATGACTGATTTCATATGAAGGGCCTGCCATTTGTCAAAGTGTGTCTCGGGCAGCGTAGATAAAGCTGCCGACAAAGTGAGGGTAGGTGACGGGTGGGGTGATATGTTGGGATCGTAAAGGATAGAGTCCCAAAGTTTTAATGCATCGTGAAGTGTGGGGTGCAGGGGTCCCAACTTATATTTGTGATGTGAGGGGATCCATAAAAGATCTGTAAGGGTAAGGTTGGGAGGTAATGTGGAAGATTCCACTAGGAACCAGCCAAAAGTATTCGCTTTAATATTCCATTCTAGGATGTGTGAGAGTCTGGAGGCGTTAAAGTAGGTAAAGAGGTTAGGTAGAGCAAGTCTCCCTTGTGCGTAAGGCCGTTCTAAAGTGGGCCTGGCTGTCCTAGGCCGTCTGCCCTTCCAGATATAATTAGTGATTAGCCCTTGGAGCTTGTTCAATACAGGTCTTGGGATGTTATATGGTATGCAGCGGAAGAGATAAGTGATTTTGGGGAGGAAGGACATCTTAATGGCCGCAATTCTCCCCGACCAGGATATTTCTCTGTATTCCCAGGTACCTAGCAGTTTATGGAATTCCGGAAGTCGCTCAGTGAAATTTTTGTATATGGTTGAAGTGAGGTCTGGAGTCAGGTGGTCACCCAGTATCTTAACTGAATCAATTCTCCAGTAAAATTTATAATGGTCTTGCAGGGCTTTAAGTGTCTGATGTGGGATATTTACTGAGAGAGCTTCCGTCTTATCTATGTTTAACTTATAGAAGCTTATGGAGCTAAATGTCTCGATGATCTTGAAGACTGCTGGTATAGATTCTGTTGGGGAAGTTAAAAATAAGGTAATGTTATCCGCGTAGAGCGAGATTTTGTGTGTATGATTACTGTTTTCCTGGCCTTTCACCGAGGGGTCCATCCTAATTGCTTGCGCTAGGGGCTCTATGGCTGTGGCAAAGAGTAATGGGGAGAGGGGACAGCCCTGCCTAGTGCCATTGGTGATGGTAAATGTGTCTGATTGGAAGCCTGTGCCTCTTATTCGGGCAGTGGGATGGGAGTATAGAGCCGGAATGGCCTTAATGAAGGGGGCTGGGAACTTGAAAGCCTCCAATGTCTCCCATAAATAACTCCAACGCACCCTGTCGAAGGCCTTTTCTGCGTCCATGGACAAGGCCAGAAATTGGGCCTCGCCCCTGGACACAAGGTTAAATATATCTAAAATCCGTCTAGTGGCGTCAGGGCCTTCTCTGTCTGGGATAAATCCCACTTGGTCTGGGTGAATAATGGTAGAAATTACTCTTGACATTTTGTTGGCTAAAATTTTTGTGTACAATTTATTGTCTAGGTTGAAGAGGGAGATAGGTCTGTAACTGCCACAATGCTCTGAATTTTTCCCTGGCTTAAGGATAGTGATAATTACTGCCTCAAGAAACTCAGCTTTGAATGAGCTTTTTCGCATAACTTCCTGAAAGGTTCTGCAGAGTAGGGGAGCTAGTATTGCCTGATAGACTTTATAGAAGCGGGCTGTGTAGCCATCTGGGCCTGGGGACTTCCCTAGTTTTAGTGATTTAATTACACTAATGACCTCTTGTGGTGAAATCTGGGCAGTTAACAAGGGGGTGAGTGTTGGGTCTAAAGTAGGGAGATGGAGGTTTGCTAGGAAGGTAGACGTGTCTGTAGGGGGAGAGGAGTGTTTAGTTTGGTCTGTTTCAATATTGTATAGTGACTGATAAAAGTCTTTGAAGGCTTTACCTATATCTCCCGGGGAAAAGAGGGACTGGCCATGTACGTTTCTAATGGTTAGTATCCTGGATTGCGCTGAACGGTGGCGTAATTTTTTGGCTAATAGGGACGTGGCTTTGTTACCAAAATGATAATATAGTTTTTTGAACTTCTCTAGGGTATCATGTGTCCTTTGTAGCACAGCATCTTGTAGTTGTTTATTTATCTCTTGGAGTTTGTCGTTAGTGGTGACAGAGTATGACTTGGTTAGCTGGTCTTTCAGTCGTCTGGCCTGGGCAACCAGTGCGGAAAGGTTGGCACCTCTCTGCTGTCTGGAGTCCGTCTCTAAGTCTATTAGGTGCCCTCTCAATACAGCCTTTAGTGTGGCCCATAGATTTTCGTTGGATGTTTGGCGGTCATCATTTATTTCAAGGAAGTTAGTGATTATCTCTTGTATTGCTACTTTGGTGGGTGGGTTTGTGAGTAGGTAATCTCTCCAAGTCGGGCTCAGAGGTAAGGAGGGGCGAGCGTCCAATGTCATATGTAGGGCATCATGGTCTGACCATGAAACTGGGTCTATTTTGACATGTGAAACTTTTTTTAATAGTCTAGCAGGTATGAAAAAGTAATCAATTCGTGTGTGCGATTTATGAAGGGGGAGTAGAAGGTATAGTCCTTACCCTGCGGATGGAGAGATCTCCAGGCATCATATAGGTCATATTGACAGATTAGGGATCTGAATGCTCTGGAGAGGGAAGATACTGATCTGTCTATTGTGGAGATCTTAGGGCCTAGTCTATCTATGTGGTGGTCCCATACAAGGTTGAAGTCGCCTCCTAGGATTAATTCCCCTTATCTTATCTCTGATAGTAAGTGCAGAGTCTTGGTGAGAAAGCACAGTTGCTTATTATTTGGGGAGTATAGGTTTGCAATAGTGATTTTGCATACAATTATGATATATCTGGCCTGGGTGTCTATCTCGGTGTGGATGGGTATAAACTTTACATCCTTATTTATGAATATGGCTACTCCTCTAGACTTTGATGAAAAAGAAGCTTCTAAAACTATTGGAAATGTCTTGGTTGCGCGGGGGATTTGTGGAGTGGGTGTCCAGTGGGTTTCCTGCAGTAAGGCAATGTTTACATTATTTTTTTGTAAGTAGTTGAGAAGAAGACTGCGCTTTGTTGGCGAGTTAAGGCCTTTGACAATCAGAGAGACAACATGAAGGGGCTCCATGGTCAGCTAAGTCTGGTCGGTGGAGGGGAAGAAGGGGGGTATTGGGGGAGAGGGGTGTATAGCTGTGTCTTCGGGTTTATATTGAGATGGTCTCTGAGTGTATCTCCGGGTGTGTTCCGTTAGCTAGTGACATTGACTGAGTTGTAAGTAATAAAGTGGATAAAAAGAGGAGAAAGAGTGCAGCGAGCAAGAGCCGCTTGAATTAGGAAAGTGGGTAAAGAACCCATGAGTAACTATTCCGTACCTGGGGGGGGGGGAGCTACTGAATGTAATTAGAGGTGTCCTTAACGGACCAGGTGAGGTTTCAGCGAGAAGAGTTGAGGTGTGACATTGGGGCGTCGGGGTCATAACACCCTCCAGGGTCTATTCATGTAAGTGTGTTTAGGCATCAGGAATCTTGTTTAGTTGTGTAAACTTGAAATATATCAACCTTATTAAAGGGTGCTAGGAGTCTTCAGGCCTAAAAGTGAATTCTTTAATGGGTAGGTCATATGTGAGAGTTGTTGGGGAAGATTTCTGTTTTCTCTGTGAGGTTTACATATATTTTGGTGTCTTATGGCTATGGGATCAGGTTAGTGTATCCACTATCTAGGTGTGGTGGTCTTTGTGGTGTGGTGGGGTCGTAGGGGTGGGTAAAAAGGTGCGAGAGTGGAAAACATTTTGTAAAATAAGTAAGGGGTAACAAGGTATTTATACATGAATATTACACCAAACCGCAATTTACAATCTATTGATAAGAGAGAAGAGAACGGGGCCTAGTTATCAAGCCGTCAACCTCAAATACGCTGGTATTCCGCAGCGTATTTGTGGCGAGGCTGATTCGCCTTAGTTATCAAAGGCTAGAGACCGGCAAAAGTAGAATTTTGTGACGTAAACTTCGATCCGCCGGACTCAGTCCTACACAGATCGATTCTTACGTCACTCCAGATGTTCCGCACACAAGTGCGGCACAATCTGACTACTTTTGCTAGTTATCAAAAAACTAGCAGGTACGCTCGGCACTTTTACGGCCCAGCGTACCTGGTTTTCAATCCGCCACCCTGGAGGCGGCGGATCCCATAGGAATCAATGGGAGTCTGAGCATAGCGAAAGTACAAGTTCGCTGCTGCCAGACATCCCATTGATTCCTATGGGAGATGTCTGCACCTAACACCCTAACATGTACCCCGAGTCTAAACACCACTAATCTGTCCCCCCTACTAAATAAAGTTATTACCCCCCTAAACCGCCGCTCCCGGAGCCCACCGCAAGCTACTCTATACATATTAACCCCTAAACCGCCGCTCCCGGAGCCCACCGCAACTATAATATATGTATTAACCCCTAAACCGCCGCTCCCGGAGCCCACCGCAACTATAATATATTTATTAACCCCTAAACCGCAGCTCCCGGACCCTGCCGCAACCTATATTAAATTTATTAACCCCTAATCTGCCCCCCCCCACACCATCGCCACCTATAATACATTTATTAACCCCTATCCTGCCCCCCACTACACCGCCGCCAATGTAATAAATTTATTAACCCCTAAACCTAAGTCTAACACTAACCCTAACACCCCCCTAACTTAAATATTAATTAAATAAATCTAAATAATATTTCTATTATGAACTAAATTAATCCTATTTAAAACTAAATACTTACCTTTAAAATAAACCCTAATGTAGCTACAATATAAATAATAATTATATTGTAGCTATCTTAGGATTTATTTTTATTTTACAGGCATCTTTCAATTTATTTTAACTAGGTACAATAGCTATTAAATAGTTATTAACTATTTAATAGCTACCTAGCTAAAATAAAGAGAAATTTACCTGTAAAATAAAAACTAACCTAAGTTATAATTACACCTAACACTACACTATACTTTAATAAATTATTCCTATTTAAAACTAAATACTTACCTGTAAAATAAACCCTAAGATAGCTACAATGTAATTAATAATTACATTGTAGCTATTTTAGGAATTATATTTATTTTACAGGTAACTTTGTATTTATTTTAGCTAGTTAGAATAGTTATTAACTATTTAATAACTACCTAGCTAAAAGAAATACAAAATTACCTGTAAAATAAATCCTAACCTAAGTTACAATTAAACCTAACACTACACTATCATTAAATTAATTAAATAAATTAACTACAAATAACTACAATTAAATACAATTACATAAACTAACTAAAGTACAAAAAAAAGCTAAGTTACAAAAAATAAACAAAATAGGTTAGAAACATTTAAAAAATATTACAACAATTTTAAGCTACTTACACCTAATCTAAGCCCCCTAATAAAATAACAAACCCCCCCAAAATAAAAAAATGCCCTACCCTATTCTAAATTAAAAAAGTTCAAGCGCTGAAGAAGTCTTCCATCCGGGCGATGTCATCTTCCAAGAGGCGCTGAAGAAGTCTTCTATCCGGGCGATGTCATCTTCCAAGCGGGGTCTTCAATCTTCATCCCGCCGACGCGGAACATCCTTCTTTCCCGACGGACTACCGACGAATGAAGGCTCCTTTAAGGGACGTCATCCAAGATGGCGTCCCTTCAATTCCGATTGGCTGATAGGATTCTATCAGCCAATCGGAATTAAGGTAGGAAAAATCTGATTGGCTGATTGAATCAGCCAATCAGATTCAAGTTCAATCCGATTGGCTGATCCAATCAGCCAATCAGATTGAGCTCGCATTCTATTGGCTGATCGGAACAGCCAATAGAATGCGAGCTCAATCTGATTGGCTGATTGGATTGAACTTGAATCTGATCGGATTGAACTTTAATCTGATTGGCTGATTCAATCAGCCAATCAGATTTTTCCAAACTTAATTCCGATTGGCTGATAGAATCCTATCAGCCAATCGGAATTGAAGGGACGCCATCTTGGATGACGTCTCTTAAAGGAGCCTTCATTCGTCGGTAGTCCGTCGGGAAAGAAGGATGTTCCGTGTCGGCGGGATGAAGATTGAAGACCCCGCTTGGAAGATGACATCGCCCAGATAGAAGACTTCTTCAGCGCCTCTTGGAAGATGACATCGCCCGGATGGAAGACTTCTTCAGCGCCGCTTGGAGGATCACTTCATCGGATGGAAGATTTCTTCAGCGCCGCTTGGAGGATAACTTCTGCCGCTCCGGGTCTCCTCTTCGGTTCCATCGCTGCTCGGCTGAGTGAAGACGACTCAAGGTAGGATGATCTTCAGGGGATTAGTGTTAGGTTATTTTAAGGGGGGTTTGGGTTAGATTAGGGGTATGTGGGTGGTGGGTTTTAATGTTGGGGGGGGTTGTATTTTTCTTTTACAGGCAAAAGAGCTGAATTCTTTGGGGCATGCCCCACAAATGGCCCTTTTAAGGGCTGGTAAGGTAAAAGAGCTTTGAACTTTTTAATTTAGAATAGGGTAGGGCATTTTTTTATTTTGGGGGGGTTTGTTATTTTATTAGGGGGCTTAGATTAGGTGTAAGTAGCTTAAAATTGTTGTAATATTTTTAAAATGCTTGTAACCTATTTTTTTTATTTTTTGTAACTTAGCTTTTTTTATTTTTTGTACTTTAGTTAGTTTATGTAATTGTATTTAATTGTAGTTATTTGTAGGTAATTTATTTAATTAATTTAATGATAGTGTAGTGTTAGGTTTAATTGTAACTTAGGTTAGGATTTATTTTACAGGTAATTTTGTATTTCTTTTAGCTAGGTAGTTATTAAATAGTTAATAACTATTTAATAACTATTCTAACTAGCTAAAATAAATACAAAGTTACCTGTAAAATAAATATAAATCCTAAGATAGCTACAATGTAATTATTAATTATATTGTAGCTATCTTAGGGTTTATTTTACAGGTAAGTGTTTAGTTTTAAATAGGAATAATTTATTTAAGTATAGTGTAGTGTTAGGTGTAATTGTAACTTAGGTTAGTTTTTATTTTACAGGTTAATTTCTCTTTATTTTAGCTAGGTAGCTATTAAATAGTTAATAACTATTTAATAGCTATTGTACCTAGTTAAAATAAATTGAAATTTGCCTGTAAAATAAAAATAAATTCTAAGATAGCTACAATATAATTATTATTTATATTGTAGCTATATTAGGGTTTATTTTAAAGTTAAGTATTTAGTTTTAAATAGGATTAATTTAGTTCATAATAGAAATATTATTTAGATTTATTTAATTAATATTTAAGTTAGGGGGGTGTTAGGGTTAGTGTTAGACTTAGGTTTAGGGGTTAATAATTTTATTACAGTGGCGGCGGTGTAGTGGGGGGCAGGATAGGGGTTAATAAATTTATTATAGGTGGCGACGGTGTAGGGGGGGCAGGATAGGGGTTAATAAATTTAATATAGGTTGCGGCGGGGTCAGGGAGCGGAGGTTTAGGGGTTAAACTATTTAGTTGCGGCGAGGTGCGGGATCAGCAGGATAGGGGTTAATAACTTTATTATAGAGGGAGACGGTATGGGGGGGCAGGATAGGGGTTACTAGGTATAATGTAGGTGGCAGCGGTGTCCGGGAGCGGCGGTTTAGGGGTTAATACATTTATAAGAGTTGCGGCGGGGTCTAGGAGTGGCGGTTTAGGGGTTAATAACTTTATTTAGTTGCGGGGGGCTCGGGGGGCGCCGGTATAGGGGGTAGAACAGTGTAGTTTAGTGTGGGTGCTTAGTGACAGGCTAGCAAGAAAGCTGTAAAAAAGCCGAAGAGCAGCGAGATCGGATGAGTGATAACTCTCACAGTCCGCTGCTCATCGCCCCGTACTTGGTGCGCGGCTTTTTGACAGCTTTTTTGATAACTTAGGCGAATTTTTTCAGGTCCGCGGCGGCGATGGTAGGCGAGCTTAGGCGGGCGTATTGGGCCAGCGAAGACAGGTAAAATAGACACGTTGATAACTACCCCCCTATATGTTAACCTTATATCTATACATTACTGTGAAGTCAAAAACTTAATAAGATAACAGGTCTAAATAAGCACAAATAAGCATAAATAAAGTAATATGCAGAACATTTCCATTTCAGTTCTAAAGAGCTAAAGCTAAATTAACATTAGGGCTTTGTACGACCTTTCTCGAGTAGGCTAAGGTTAAGTTAGCCAGGCTATCTGGAATGAAATTATAGTCAATTGTGAAACTAAAAAAAAAAAAAAAATGCTTTATAATAACAGAATGTGTACAGTTTTTAACATGGAAATAGGTTCACCTGCTAGCCTCATGGCCAGGCGTAGGATCCTAGGATATGTCCCTAGGGTTCGATGGTAGATCCAGAAGGGTTTTGTCTGGCCAGGAAGCAACAAACGGCCAGAGTAAAAGTGTGGTTTCCAAGTCAAAAGGAGAAATAAAAGAGAGAAATTACCAGATAAAACTTGGCTAGGTAGGGAGGTTAATAAGCTTGTGCCTAATGGAGGTGTGGGCCTCTTAGTTCCTGTTAGGCTGTTGGGTGGTGGAAGGTTTGAGAATGTGAGCTATAAGAGAGTAAGATGAGTACCCGTTTGTGAGCTCAGATATATCTTAAGTGACTGCTTTTCTGTTCTTCTCATGTGATGTTGTTTCAGGTTATTTGGTTACTTGGTGAGCGAGGGCGCTGATTCCAGACTGGGGCAGATGCATTAAGTGATTCCGAAGTATCCTCTAGTTTGTTTTCTGAAGTGGGTTGAGTTCTAGGTTGAGAAGGAGTTTCATGCCCTGTTCAGGTGTGGAGATTGTGTAAGATCTGTCTTGATGTTGCAGGAAGATTTTCACAGGAAATCCCCACCTGTACTTGATGTTATGTTGTCGTAAGACTCGCGTGAACTGTTGGAAGGATCTTCTCTTTGCCAGAGTGTGCTGAGATAGGTCTGGGAAGATCTGCAGGTTTTGGTATGGATCTTTCAGAGACTTGTTAGCAAATGAGACTCTGAGTATTTTTTCCTTGGCCGTAAAGTAGTGGAACCTCAAGATAACATCTCTTGGGATGTCTGATGAAGAGTTCCGTGGCCGCGTAGCTCTATGGGCCCTGTCAATAATTAGTTCTTGTGGTTGAATTGTGTCTAGTATCTCTTTGAAGAGCCCTTGTAGATACCCTGATAGGTCGGATGGGGTGACCGATTCCGGTATCCCTCTGATTCTCAGGTTATTACGGCATGTCCTGTCTTCGAGATCTGGTAACTTGCCTTCTAGATCCCTGATCTGTAGCGCCAGGTTTTGAGAATAGTCGAGCAGGTTAGAGTGGTCTAGAGATAGATCTTCATGTTTCTTTTCCAAATTTTCAGTGCGCTCACTCACTGCAGACATATCTCGCTTTAGTTCTGTTACCGATTGTCTAAGTTCCTGGCGGAGGGAATTGTAATGTGTGTCCATTTTGTCTGAGAGGGCCTGAATTGTATCCAAGAAAGTTGACTGTGAGAGGAAGGGACTCTCTCTGTGAGAGCTATCTAACTTAGGTGGTCTAAGAAGTGAAGTTGTAGAATCTCTAGAGTCATCTTCTGAGTTTTCAACATCAGAGGAAAGTTTGCTGTGAAAATGATCTGTCAGAGTCCTTTTAGGATTTTTTTGGGACTTTTGTTTTTTCCTCATTATATTTGCCATGTTGAGTCGGAGGTTTAGAAGTCCTGTCTCTCAGTCTGAGTGGATGAGATAACAAGATCCCCAATGCTGTTGTTGCCTGGAGGGTAGAAAATCCCCAACCCCAGGTGGGGTAGCTTTAGCCTTGCATTATATTACCGGTTCAGCCTCGCTGAAATGTGGGGCAAAATGTTTATGACTTGGTACCTGATTACGACCCCCTCCCAAGGGAGTTCCCCCTATTGGGCGAAGTGGGGAAGGGGAGTGGGGTATGACCCGCTGTCACTAGGGGCAGCGGGAAAGGAGGGGAGGGTGTCTTGACTTAGTGGGTTATTAGCTTCAATCAGATAGTTTAGGAATGATAGAGCTCTCTCTGCCTTCTTCTTCTGTCACGTGTGTTTTGTAGTGTTTATGGGTTTTCAGCCTTATTAGTAAGTCAAGGTGTTTTTACTCTCCTGAGTCTTGTATCTTAGGGATTGGTGGTATTGCAGCAGTCCTGTTCTTTATGTACTGCACTCTGTATCAATTTGGGGCTCTACTTCTTTCTTTTTTTTTTTTCTTCTCTCTTTCTTCCTAAAAAATAAAAGAAATGGTGCTTTACTGTGCTTTATAAAGCGTCTCCTCAGTTTGACGGTTAGCTCCGCCCTCTATTTCAAAAGTTTTAATAAGATTACAGCTTGGTCTGCTCCCTTAATCAGGGGCTTATATTATGAGAGGATGTGAGTAGTATTTCCACCGGAGCTTATGGTTTTTATATTAACTGAACGTCTGTGCTAGTGTGACAGGGAAGGTCATAAATCTCCTTCTGATGCATATAGATAAAAAGAACACTGTGGGAGACAGTAGAGTTTTAGTGTTTGTGTCACTACCACGGCATTGTCCAGGAATTTGGGAGATCAGCATACATAAAGTCCCGTAGTTCAGGGAAATCTCTAGCCCCCAGCAGTTCCTATGTTGCCTTTAGTGAGATGTGGCTCTTCACAAACTTGCGCCCGGGAGCTACAGCGCTATGAAGAAGGAGGCAAAGATAGCGGGTTTTGGCGCCTTTTTATTTACAACAACTGATCAGCCACAAATCTAACTTAGCAGAGGGACAACCAGCACAGCTAAAATATTGATAGAAACCCCTGGGCTAGCGTGTAACGAGTGTGATCTGCTGTTAGGATGCCAAATGCAGAAATCTTGTATGTTATGTCAGGCACAAGTGGCGTGTAGCCTTACCAGCTGTGGGGAGAGCGCGATCTGGACTTGGCAGGCTCAGCTCCTTTTCTGGACTCCAATTTAGCAGTCGCCAGAGGTCTCTCACATTAACTCCGCTGGGGAGCACGTACGACAAGAGCCACTTGGAAGCAGCGCACCAAAAGAGCTGGTCCCGGTACGTTAGTCACAGCCTCAGTCCACAGTTTAGGGTGCGATGCTAGTTTAGGTTAGGGGTATCGCTTCTTGAATAGCAGAAATCCTCTTTCAATCACTCCGGAGCGGAGCCCCGACCCTCCGGAGTGCAGGTTGCCCACCGTGATGTAGCTGAGGATAGATAGAATAGAGGCCTCTCACGAGTGCAGAGTGAACGAGCAGGTGTCACAAAAAAAAATCAGTCTTTAAACTGCAACAGCAGCTTTATATTTACAGCACTCCCTCTGAAAATATACTTTTATGTGCTGAAACTTAGCTAAATATCAGTTAAATTTGGGTCTATGCTCAGAGAACTGAACATAAACGTCTTATCAGCATGGCAGCAGGCTCCGCCCCCCCAAATGCAGTTATAATACACAGTCTCAGGATCCCTTATACTCAGGATCCCTTATTAAAGACAGACTTGTAGGATTGCCATAGTTAACTACCTCTTAGGCTGATCACTTTATCCTCACACATATTATTTATTAACTCTTTGTGGCTATTTTTTTATTTTCAACACTTAGGAGACTATATAAGTTTAAGCACATAATATATGTTTTAGCACTCAGTCACATAATGATTAAAAAACTTACGCCTAGATTTAGAGTTTTGTCGGTAACGACCCGCGTAGCTAACGCATGCTTTTTTCCCCCCGCACCTTTTAAATACCGCTGGTATTTAGAGTTCACAGAATGGCTGTGTTAGGCTCCAAAAAGGGAGTGTAGAGCATAATTTACCGCCACTGCAACTCTCAATACCAGCGGTGCTTACAGACACGGCCAGCTTCAAAAACGTGCTCGTGCACTATATCCCCATAGGAAACAATGGGGCACTTTGAGCTGAAAAAAAACACCTGCAAAAAAGCAGCGTTAAGCTCCTAACGCAGCCCCATTGTTTCCTATGGGGAAACACTTCCTAAGTCTGCACCTAACACCCTAACATATACCCCGAGTCTAAACACCCCTAACCTTACACTTATTAACCCCTAATCTGCCGCTATCGCTGACACCTGCATATTTTTTTTAACCCCTAATCTGCCGCTCCGTACACCGCCGCAACCTACGTTATCCCTATGTACCCCTAATCTGCTGCCCCTAACACCGCCGACCCCTATATTATATTTATTAACCCCTAATCTGCCGCCCCCAACGTCGCCTCCACCTACCTACAATAATTAACCCCTAATCCGCCTCACTAACCCTATAATAAATAGTATGAACCCCTAATCTGCCCTCCCTAACATCGCTGACACCTAACTTCAAGTATTAACCCCTAATCTGCCGACCGGACCTCGCCGCTACGCTAATAAATTTATTAACCCCTAAAGCTAAGCCTAACCCTAACACTAACACCCCCCTAAATTAAATATAATTTAAATCTAACGAAATAAATTAACTCTTATTAACTAAATTATTACAATTTAAAGCTAAATACTTACCTGTAAAATAAACCCTAATATAGCTACAATATAAATTATAATTATATTGTAGCTATTTTAGGATTAATATTTATTTTACAGGCAACTTTGTATTTATTTTAACCAGGTACAATAGCTATTAAATAGTTAATAAATATTTAATAGCTACCTAGTTAAAATAATTACAAAATTACCTGTAAAATAAATCCTAACCTAAGTTACAATTAAACCTAACACTACACTATCAATAAATAATTTAAATAAAATACCTACAAATAAATACAATTAAATAAACTAACTAAAGTACAAAAAATAAAAAAGGCTAAGTTACAAAAAAATAAAAAAATGAATTACAAACATAATAAAAATATTACAACAATTTTAAGCTAATTACACCTACTCTAAGCCCCCTAATAAAATAACAAAGCCCCACAAAATAAAAAAATGCCCTACCCTATTCTAAAATTAAAATAGAAAAGCTCTTTTACCTTACCAGCCCTTAAAAGGGCCTTTTGCGGGGCATACCCCAAAGAATTCAGCTCTTTTGCCTGTAAAAAAAAAACATACAATACCCCCCCAACATTACAACCCACCACCCACATACCCCTAATCTAACCCAAACCCCCCTTAAATAAACCTAACACTAAGCCCCTGAAGATCTTCCTACCTTGTCTTCACCATGCCAGGTATCACCGATCGCTCCAGGCTCCGAAGTCTTCATCCAAGCCCAAGCGGGGGCTGGCGATCCATCATCCGGCTGAAGTCTTCTATCAAGCGGCGGCTGAAGAGGTCCAGAAGAGGCTCCAAAGTCTTCCTTATATCCAGGCAGAAGAGTAGATCCAGACCGGCAACCATCTTCTTCCAAGCGGTGACAAGCGGCTCCATCTTGAAGCCCTACGGCGCGGATCCATCCTCTTCTTGTGACGTCCTAAGTCCGAATGAAAGTTCCTTTAAATGACGTCATCCAAGATGGCGTCCCTCGAATTCCGATTGGCTGAAAGGATTCTATCAGCCAATCAGAATTAAATTCAATCCGATTGGCTGATCCAATCAGCCAATCAGATTGAGCTCGCATTCTATTGGCTGATCGGAACAGCCAATAGAATGCGAGCTCAATCTGATTGGCTGATTCAATCAGCCAATCAGATTTTCCCTACCTTAATTCCGATTGGCTGATAGAATCCTATCAGCCAATCGGAATTCGAGGGACGCCATCTTGGATGACGTAATTTAAAGGAACCTTCATTCGGACTTAGGACGTCGCAAGAAGAGGATGGAAACGCGCCGGAGGTCTTCAAGATGGAGCGGCTTGTGACCACTTGGAAGAAGATGGTTGCCGGTCCGGATCTACTCTATTGCCCGGATAGGAGGAAGACTTTGGAGCCTCTTCTGGACCTCCTCAGCCGCCGCTTGATAGAAGACTTCAGCCGGATGATGGATCTCCAGCCCCCACTTGGGCTTGGATGAAGACTTCGGAGCCTGGAGCGATCGGTGATACCTGGCATGGTGAAGACAAGGTAGGAAGATCTTCAGGGGCTTAGTGTTAGGTTTATTTAAGGGGGGTTTGGGTTAGATTAGGGGTATGTGGGTGGTGGGTTGTAATGTTGGGGGGGGTATTGTATGGTTTTTTTTACAGGCAAAGAGCTGAATTCTTTGGGGTATGCCCCGCAAAAGGCCCTTTAAAGGGCTGGTAAGGTAAAAGAGCTTTTCTATTTTAATTTTAGAATAGGGTAGGGCATTTTTTTTATTTTGGGGGGCTTTGTTATTTTATTAGGGGGCTTAGAGTAGGTGTAATTAGTTTAAAATTGTTGTAATATTTTTATTATGTTTGTAATTATTTTTTTTATTTTTTGTAACTTAGCTTTTTTAATTTTTTGTACTTTAGTTAGTTTATTTAATTGTATTTATTTGTAGGTATTTTATTTAATTTATTTATTGATAGTGTAGTGTTAGGTTTAATTGTAGATAATTGTAGGTATTTTATTTACTTAGGTTAGGATTTATTTTACAGGTAATTTTGTAATTATTTTAACTAGGTAGCTATTAAATAGTTCTTAACTATTTAATAGCTATTGTACCTGGTTAAAATAAATACAAAGTTGCCTATAAAATAAATATAAACCCTAAAATAGCTACAATATAATTATAATTTATATTGTAGCTATATTAGGGTTTATTTTACAGGTAAGTATTTAGCTTTAAATAGGAATAATGTATTTAATAAGAGTTAATTTATTTTGTTAGATTTAAATTATATTTAACTTAGGGGGGTGTTAGGGTAACACTTAGCTTTAGGGGTTAATAAATTTATTAGAGTAGCGGTGAGGTCCGGTCGGCAGATTAGGGGTTAATACTTGAAGTTAGGTGTCGGCGATGTTAGGGAGGGCAGATTAGGGGTTAATACTATTTATTATAGGGTTATTGAGGCGGGAGTGAGGCGGATTAGGGGTTAATACATTTTAGTGGCAGTGAGGTCCGGTCGGCAGATTAGGGGTTAATAATTGTAGGTAGGTAGAGGCGACGTTGGGGGCGGCAGATTAGGGGTTAATAAATATAATATAGGGGTCGGCGGTATTAGGGGCAGCAGATTAGGGGTACATAGGAATAATGTAAGTGGCGGCGGTGTGCGGTCGGCAGATTAGGGGTTAAAGATTTCTAATAGAGTGGCGTCGATGTGGGGGGGCCTCGGTTTAGGGTTACATAGGTAGTTTATGGGTGTTAGTGTACTTTAGAGCACAGTAGTTAAGAGCTTTATGAACCGGCGTTAGCCCAGAAAGCTCTTAACTACTGACTTTTTGCTGCGGCTGGAGTTTTGTCGTTAGATTTCTAACGCTCACTTCAGCCACGACTCTAAATACCGGCGTTAGAAAGATCCCATTGAAAAGATAGGATACGCAATTGACGTAAGGGGATCTGCGGTATGGAAAAGTCGTGGCTGGAAAGTGAGCGTTAGACCCTTACCTACACAACTCTAAATACCAGCGGTACCCCAAAACCAGCGTTAGGAGCCTCTAACGCTGGTTTTGACGGCTAACGCCAAACTCTAAATCTAGGCCTTAGTTAGGAACCTTTTTTTATGTCCACAACACCTTATTATTATTATTTTTTATAAACATTCAGTTTTTTCTTATATTCACATCCCAACACCTTTCACTTAATTATTTACTTTTTTCCAATTAATAATTGTTTAATTAAGAATTGTTCATCATCCAAAAGAAAAATCATTTTAGGATCATCACACTTAGTTTATACACATTAGTAAGGATTAATCTTTTTGCAAATATCCAGATTGCTTTTTAGCGCCCCTTTCTTACCTTTTCCATTTTTTAAAACACTGTGTAGTCAATTGTGAGAAGACTACACTAGCAAAGGAGGCTATATCTGGAGTTAGGTGTAAAGTTAATCACTTGTCTATATTTGATATATTCTCAGGCCTGCCATTTCTATGGCTGATGTTGCGGCTGCATCAACCTTTTGGTTGGATAGCCTAGCGCAACAGGAAACAGATCCTGATTTGTCTACCATTGTTCGTTTGCTTCAACATGCTAATCATTTTATCTGTGATGCCATTTTTATATCAAAATTGATGTTAAATCTATGTCTTTAGCTATTTTAGCTAGAAGAGCTTTATGGCTCAAATCTTGGAATGCTGACACGGTATCTAAGTCTAGATTACTATCTCTTTCTTTCCAAGGTAACAATTTATTTGGTTCTCAGTTGGATTCAATTATTTCAACTATCACTGGGGGGAAGGGAGTTTTTTTGCCTCAAAATAAAAGATCTAAGGGTAAATCTAAAGCTTCTAATCATTTTTGTTCTTTTTGACAGAACAGAAAAACAATCCTTCCCCTAAAGAATCTGGTTCCAATTGGAAACCTTCTTCATGTTGGAATAAATCCAAGCCTTTTAAGAAACCAAAGCCAGCCCTCAAGTCTGCATGAAGGTGCGGCCCTCGATCCAGTTCAGCTGGTGGGGGGCAGATTGAAATTATTCCAAGACATTTGGGCAGATTCTGTTCAAAATCAGTGGATTAAGAGTATTGTCTCTCAAGGGTATCGAATAGGATTCAGAGTAAGACCGACTGTGAGAAGATTTCTTCTCTCTCATGTTCCAGCAAATCTGGTGAAGGCTCAGGCTTTTCTGAAGTGTGTTTCAGATATAGAGTTTTCAGGGGTAATCATACCAGTTCCGTTTCAGGAACAGGGTCTGGGGTTTTATTCAAATCTATTCATTGTCCCAAAGAAAGAAAATTCATTCAGGCGAGTTCTGGATCTGAAGTTTTTTATTCATTTTGTAAGAGTCCCAACTTTCAAGATGGTGACTATAAGGACTATTTTGCCTTTTGTTCAGCAAGGTCATTATATGTCCATGATAGACTTACAGGATGCATACAAACCACGATAAGCAGCACTCAGGGGAAATATTAAAATCCAAATTTTATTGATACCAGTTAAAATGACACATTCCAAGGATTGAAGGACAAAACACAAGACATCCTTACGCGTTTCGTGCCTGTTGACACTTAATCATAGGATAGTATGAGAACCCACTAGAACCCTCTTATTGGCCTTTCCTCAAATCATCTAAAGATTCTATAGGTGTATTTAAATATGTGGAATTTTATATTGTCTTTATAATCCACAAACATAAAGAACTCCTAAGGTAAATATAAGTTGCATTAAAGAGAGCACACAATATTAATGGGCAAATAAAGCCCTTTATTCAATAACCAAAGTATATATACAAAAATATACAACCTAGGTGTATATTATGTGTCTCCCTTCAAAGCATCGCATATAAGATTTCATTGCAGATACCACACATAAACCAGATCCATTTATACTCTTCATTATTTAGGGAATTGGAATAAATAACATAGCATTCAACTACGCCCCAAACATTTGCAATACTGACAGTCTGTCTGTTGAAGGAGAGTGGCGGCATCAGACCTGGAGCAGCATGAAGGATTTACAGGATGCATATCATCACATTCCGATTCATCCAGACTACTATCGGTTTCTGAGATTCTCTTTTCTAGACAAGCATTACCAATTTGTTGCTCTTCCATTTGGCCTAGCAACAGCTCTAAGGATCTTTATGAAGGTTCTCGGTGCCCTTTTATCTGTAATCCGAGAACAGGGTATTGCAGTGTTTCCTTATTTGGACGATATCTTGGTACTAGCTCAGTCTTTACATTTAGCCGAATCTCACACAAATCAACTAGTGTTGTTTCTTCAAAGACATGGGGGCATAGTTATCAAGCCGTCAACCTCAAATACTCTGGAATTCCGCAGCGTATTTGTGGCGAGGCTGATACGCCTTAGTTATCAAAGGCTCGAGACCGGCAAAAGTAGAATTTTGTGACGTAAGCTTCGATCCGCCGGACTCAGTCCGACACAGATCGATTCTTACGTCACTCCAGATGTTCCGCACACAAGTGCGGCACATTCTCACTACTTTTGCTAGTTATCAAATGACTAGCAGGTACGCTCGGCACTTTTACGGCCCAGCGTACCTGGTTTTCAAACCGCCACCCCTGGAGGCGGCGGATCCCATAGGAATCAATGGGAGTCTGACCATAGCGAAAGTACAAGTTCGCTGCTGACAGACATCCCATTGATTTGTATGGGAGCTGTCTGCATCTAACACCCTAACATGTACCCCGAGTCTAAACACCTCTAATCTGTCCCCCCCTACACCGCCGCAACTAAATAAAATTATTACCCCCTAAACCGCCGCTCCCGGAGCCCCACCGCAAGCTACTCTATACATATTAACCCCTAAACCACCGCTCCCGGAGCCCACCGCAACTATAATAAATGTATTAACCCCTAAACCGCCGCTCCCTGAACCCGCCGCAACCTATATTAAATGTATTAACCCCTATCCTGCCCCCGCTACACCGTCGCCACCTATAATAAATTTATTAACCCCTAATCTTCCCCCCCTACACTGTCGCCCCCTATAATAAATTTATTAACCCCTATCCTGCCCCCCACTACGCCGCCGCCACTGTAATAAAATTATTAACCCCTAAACCTAAGTCTAACCCTAACCCTAACGCCCCCCTAACTTAAATATTAATTAAATAAATCTAAATAATATTTTTTATTATTAACTACATTAATCCTATTTAAAACTAAATACTTACCTATAAAATAAACCCTAATATAGCTACAATATAAATAATTATTATATTGTAGCTATCTTAGGATTTATTTTTATTTTACAGGTACCTTTCAATTTATTTTAACTAGGTACAATAGCTATTAAATAGTTATTAACTATTTAATAGCTTACCTAGCTAAAATAAACTGAAATTTACCTGTAAAATAAATCCTAACCTAAGTTACAATTACACCTAAGACTACACTATACTTTAATAAATTATTCCTATTTAAAAATAAATACTTACCTGTAAAATAAACCCTAATATAGCTACAATATAATTAATAATTATATTGTAGCTATCTTAGGATTTATATTTATTTTACAGGTAACTTTGTATTTATTTTAGCTAGTTAGAATAGTTATTAAATAGTTATTAACTATTTAATAACTACCTAGCTAAAAGAAATACAAAATTACCTGTAAAATAAATCCTAACCTAAGTTACAATTAAACCTAATACTACACTATCATTAAATTAATTAAATAAACTACCTACAAATAACTACAATTAAATACAATTACATAAACTAACTAAAGTACAAAAAATAAAAAAAGCTAAGTTACAAAAAATAAAAAAATAAGTTACAAACATTTTACAAATATTACAACAATTTTAAGCTACTTACACCTAATCTAAGCCCCCTAATAAAATAACAAACCCCCCCAAAATAAAAAAATTCCCTACCCTATTCTAAATGAAATAAAGTTCAAAGCTCTTTTACCTTACCAGCCCTTAAAAGGGCCATTTGTGGGGCATGCCCCAAAAAGTACAGCTCATTTGCCTGTAAAAGAAAATTACAACCCCCCCCCAACATTAAAACCCACCACCCACATACCCCTAATCTAACCCAAACCCCCCTTACAAAAACCTAACACTAATCCCCTGAAGATCATCCTACCTTGTCTTCACTCAGCCGAGCAGCGATGGAACCGAAGTGGACATCCGGAGCGGAAGAAGTCAATCCTCCAAGCGGCGCTGAAGAAATCTTCCATCCGATGAAGTCATCATCCAGGCGGCGCTGAAGAAAATTCTTCGATCCGGCCGATGTCATCTTCAAAGAGGCGCTGAAGAGGTCTTCTATCCGGGCGATGTCATCTTCCAAGCCGGGTCTTGAATCTTCCTCCCGCCGACGCGGAACCTCCTTCTTCACCGACGGACTACGACGAATGAAGGCTCCTTTAAGGGACGTCATCCAAGATGGCGTCCCCTCAATTCCGATTGGCTGATAGGATTCTATCAGCCAATCGGAATTAAGGTAGGAAAAATCTGATTGGCTGATGGAATCAGCCAATCAGATTGAGCTCGCATTCTATTGGCTGTTCCGATCAGCCAATAGAATGCGAGCTCAATCTGATTGGGGGGGCAGGATAGGGGTTAATAAATTTAATATAGGTTGCGGCGGGTTCAGGGAGTGGCGGTTTAGGGGTTAAACTATTTATTTAGTTGCGGAGAGTTGCGGGATCAGCAGGATAGGGGTTAATAACTTTATTATAGAGGGCGACGGTGTAGGGGGGGCAGGATAGGGGTTACTAGGTATACTGTAGGTGGCAGCGGTGTCCGGGAGCGGCGGTTTAGGGGTTAATACATTTATAAGAGTTGCGGCAGGGTCTAGGAGCGGCGGTTTAGGGGTTAGTAACTTTATTGAGTTGCGGGAGGCTCCGGGGGCGCCGGTATAGGGATAGAACAGTGTAGTTTAGTGTGAGTGCTTAGTGACAGGCTAGCAATAAAGCTGGGAAAAAGCCGAAGAGCAGCGAGATCGGATGAGTGATAACTGTCACAGTCCGCTGCTCATCGCCCCGCGGCTTTTTGACAGCTTTATTTGATAACTTAGGCGTATTTTTTCAGGTCCACGGCAGCGAAGGTAGGCAAGCTTAGGCGGGCGTATTGGGCCGGCGAAGCGAGAAAAGTAGACGGCTTGATAACTACCCCCCATCGTTGGAGGATCAATTTACCAAAGAGTTTCTTGATTCCTCAGACAATAGTCACCTTTTTAGGTTTCCAGATAGATTCAGTGCCCATGACTCTGTCCTTAACAGACAAGAGACAAATTAAATTGGTTTCAGCTTGTCGAAACCTTCAGTCTCAATCATTCCCTTCAGTGGATATATACATGGAAGTTTTAGGTCTCATGACTGCAGCATCGGACGCGTTCCCCATTGCTCGTTTTCATATGAGACCTCTGCAGCTTTGTATGTTGAATCAATGGTGCAGGGATTATACTCTAATATCACAATTGATAGACTTGTGGTGGTTAGACCATCATCGTATAATTCAGGGGGCCTCTTTTGTTCGTCCTACCTGGACTGTGATCACAACAGATGCCATTATTTCAGGTTGGGGAGCTGTCTGGGGATCTCTGAAAGCACAAGGGGTTTGGAAACCTCAAGAGGCGAGGTTACCAATCAATATTTGAGAACTATGTGCTATTTTCAGGGCTCTTCAGGTTTGGCCTCTGTTAAAGAGAGAACCATTCATTTGTTTTCAGATGAACAATATCACAACTGTGGCATATGTCAATCATAAGGGTGGGACTCGCAGTCCCCTAGCTATGAAAGAAGTATCTCGGATACTTTTTTGGGTGGAATCCAGCTCTTGTCTAATTTCTGCGGTGCATATCCCAGGTGTAGACAATTGGGAAGTGGACAGACCTTACATCCGGGGAAGTGGTCTCTCCATCCAGATCTATTTTGTCAGATTGTACAGATGTGGGGTCTTCCAGAAATAGATTTGATGGCTTCTCATCTAAACAAGAAACTTCCCAGGTACCTATACAGGTCCAGGGATCCTCAGGCGGAGATAGTGGATGCTTTAGCAGTTCCTTGGTTTTACCAACCTGCTTATATCTTTCTGCCTCTAGTTCTTCTTCCAAGAGTGATCTCCAAGATCATTATGGAACAATCGTATGTGTTTCTGATAGCACCAGCGTGGCCTCACAGGTTATGGTATGTGGATCTTGTCCGGATGTCCAGTTGCCAGCCTTGGCCACTTCCTCTAAGACTAGACCTTCTGTCTCAAGGACCGTTTTTCCATCAGGATCTCAAATCGTTAAATTTGAAGGTATGGAAATTGAACGCTTAGTGCTTAGTCATAGAGGTTTCTGTGATTCAGTGATTAATACTATGCTACAGGCTCGTAAGTCTGTTTCAAGGAAGATTTATTATCGAGTTTGGAAGACCTATATTTCATGGTGTTCTTTTCATAAATTCTCCTGGCATTCTTTTAGAATTCCTAGAATTTTACAGTTTCTTCAGGATGGTTTGGATAAAGGTTTGTCTGCAAGTACTTTGAGGGGACAAATCTATGCTCTGTTTTATTTCATAGAAAGATTGCTAAGTTTCCTGATATTCACTGTTTTGTTCAGGCTTTAGTTCGTATCAAGGCTGTTATTAAATCAATATTTCCTCTTTGGAGTCTTAATTTGGTTTTGAAGACGTTGCAGGCTCCTCCTTTTGAGCCTATGCATTCTTTGGATATTAAACTACTTTCTTGGAAAGTGTTGTTTCTTTTGGCTATCTCTTCAGCTAGAGTTTCCGAATTGTCTGCTCTCTCTTGTGAGTCTCCTTTTCTGATTTTTCATCAGGATAAGGCTGTTTTGCGGACTTCGTTTAAATTTCTTCCTAAGGTTGTGAATTCTAAAAACATTAGTAGGGATATTATTGTTCCTTCCTTGTGTCCTAATCCCAAGAATACTCTTGAAAGATCTTTACATTCTTTGGATGTTGTAAGAGCTTTGAAATATTATGTTGAAGCTACTAAAGATTTCAGGAAGACTTCTAATCTATTTGTTGTCTTCTCTGGTTCTAGGAAAGGTCAGAAAGCTTCTGCCGTTTCTTTGGCATCTTTTGATTTATAAGGCTTATTTAGAGGCGAGACAGTCTCCGCCTCAGAAGATCACAGCTCATTCTATTAGATCAGTCTCCACTTCTTGGGCTTTTAGGAATGAAGCTTCAGTTGATCAGATTTGCAAAGCAGCAACTTGGTCTTCTTTGCATACATTTACAAAATTTTACCATTTTGATGTATTTGCTCCTTCTGAAGCAGTCTTTGGTAGAAAAGTTCTTCAGGCAGCTGTTTCAGTTTGATTCTTCTGCTAATGTTTTAAGTTTTTTCTTTAAATTTATGAGAAAAACTTATTTTTTGTGGATTTAATTTTTTCAGTGGAAAATGGCTGTTTTTATTTTATCCCTCCCTTTCTAGTGACTCTTCTGTGGACTTCCACATCTTGGGTATTTCTATCCAATACGTCACTAGCTCATGGACTCTTGCCAATTACATGAAAGAAAACATAATTTATGTAAGAACTTACCTGATAAAGTCCATGAGGCCCACCCTTTTTATGGTGGTTATGATTTTTGTATAAAAGTACAATTATATTTCCAGTTCCTCTTTTTGTATGCTTTTTTATTCCTTATTTTATCACCCCACTACTTGGCTATTTGTTAAACTGAATTGTGGGTGTGGTGAGGGGTGTATTTATAGGCATTTTGAGGTTTGGGAAACTTTGCCCCTCCTGGTAGGATTGTATAGCCCATACGTCACTAGCTCATGGACTCTTGCCAATATGAAAGAAATTAATTTATCAGGTAAGTTCTTACATAAATTATGTTTTTCTTTTTCTGTTGTATTTTGTTTGATATGTTACAACTTAACTTCTTGAAAAAATACATAGAACATTAGGAGGAAAATGAATCTAATCATTAATATTATTCATATTACCGAAAAAATGATTGTATATGTATATATATAAAAAATCATCAATTCTTACAAACAATTACTTATGTATCAAAAAAAATACTCTTCTATAGAAATATCAAGCATATCTTGTTTTAGCAGATTCTATAGGTGTATTTAAATATGTGGAATTTTATATTGTCTTTATAATCCACAAACAAGATCAATACCTTGTCTACTTAAAGAAATGTGTAGTTTTGACAGATAAATAAAAAAACAAGGCTCTACTTCTGGTAAAATGGAGTGATAACAAAAATGCTAAAAACTCTCCGGTATTTCGGGCAAGTTCTTCTTTGAAAGTCTTGGTAGTGAGGGGGTTACCCTAAATAATATCAATTTCCATACATTAAGCACATAAATACCATAAGCACGACTCAACGACCTCTAAACCAGTGCTCTCAACTGTAAGTGTGAATATGGCACCAGCTGACAGACAGGGCTTGTGCGTGTAACATTCAGTTACTGTGGCTCCATGCAAAGTAAGTAGCTTGCTCTGCTTGAATAAAAAAAAAAACATGCTCCAGACACTTGGTAAGTTACCTGAAATTGGGGCTGAAACACACTTGAGCCCCTGACTTCAGTTACTCATTTCACCCCTGATGGTAACTCTGAAAAGGAGAATGTAAAAATGGAGAGTAACATATAGATAAAATTATTCACATCATAACTAAGGATAAGGAAAATGAAGACAAAGGAGGAAAGAAAAAAGATAATGGTTACACGTAAATAACTTTTATTGAAAGTAAAAGAGAGGAGGAAAAAACAGGTAAAATGAACAGAGAAAAGAAGGAAAAAGAAAAGGTTGAAGAAATGTCAAGAAAAAAACGAGGTGAAGTAGTTAGTGTATTAAATCTTTGTTTCCAGTTAACTTTCATAACAATAATATATTTGCTCTGACATATGGTGTGGTTATTTGAAAGTTTGAATAAAGACTAAGCAAGAAGAAAAACATAAGAAAAGAAGAATAGTAACAAATTATAATAAGACAGAAATAAGAAATATATACAGTATATATATATATATATATATATATATATATATATATATACACACACACACACACACAGTATCTCACCAAAGTGAGTACACCCCTCACATTTTTGTAAATATTTTATTATATCTTTTCATGTGACAACACTGAAGAAATGACACTTTGCTACAATGTAAAGTAGTGAGTGTACAGCCTGTATAACAATGTAAATTTGCTGTCCCCTCAAAATAACTCAACACACAGCCATTCATGTCTAAACCGTTGGCAGCAAAAGTGAGTACACCCTTAAGTCCAAATTGTTCCCATAGTGTCAATATTTTGTGTGGCCACCATTATTTCCCAGCACTACCTTAAGCCTCTTGGGCATGGAGTTCACCAGAGCTTTACAGGTTGCCACTAGAGTCCTCTTCCACTCCTCCATGATGACATCACGGAGCTGGTGGATGTTAGAGACCTTGCACTCCCCCACCTTCCATTTGAGGATGCCGCACAGATGCTCAATAGGTTTTAGGTGTGGAGACATGCTTGGCCAGTCCATCACCTTTACCCTCAGCTTCTTTAGCAAGGCAGTGGTCATCTTGGAGGTGTGTTTGGGGTCGCTATCATGTTGGAATACTGCCCTGCTGCCCAGTCTCCAAAGGGAGGGGATCATGCTGTGCTTCAGTATGCCACAGTACATGTTGGCATTCATGGTTCCCTCAATGAACTGTAGCGATAACACCAAATTTAACACACCTGCTCCCCATTCACACCTGAGACCTTGTAACACTAACGAGTCACATGACACCGGGGAGGGAAAATGGCTAATTGGACCCAATTTGGACATTTCCGTTTTATTTTTATTATTCTGAGTTATTTTGAGGGGACAGCAAATTTACACTGTTATACAGGCTGTACACACACTACTTTACATTGTAGTGTCATTTCTTCAGTGTTGTCACATGAAAAGAAATAATAAAATATTAACAAAAATGTGAGGGGTGTACTCACTTTTATGAGATACTATATTATTATTATTATTATTATACTTTATTTATGAAGCGCCATCATATTCCGCAGCGCTGTTCATGGATACAGATCATTTAAATAAAACAATAGTATAAAACTTCTAAGACTAAGAGACAGGACAGAATTTACAAACACATAAAGGAGGAATCGAGGGCCCTATTCCCGTGGGAACTTACAATCTAGAAGGGTAGGAGGTTGAGAAACAGGAGGTGAGGACTGCAAGATTGAGAAAGATGTTAATGCAGAGTTAGAGGAGGAAAATGTTGTTAGGTAAAAGGAATATTATTGAGTTGGGTGGTAGGCTTCTCTGAACAGAAAAGTCTTCAGAGAGCATTTAAAGGAAGAAAGATTTGGGCAAAGCCTGACAGCACGAGGGAGAGTGTTCCAGAGGGTAGGTGCTGCACGACAGAAGTCCTGCAGTCTAGCATGAGAGGAGGTGATAGTCGCAGAAGCAAGATGCAGGTCATTGTTGGATCTTAGTGGGCAGGCTGGAGTATATTTGTTGATTAGAGAGGATAGGTAGAAGGGAGCGGAGTTGGTGAGTGCTTTGTATGCAAGGGTGAGAATTTTGAATTTAATTCTGCTGTGTATCGGGAGCCAATGAAGGGACTCGCAGAGAGGTGCAGCAGATACAGAGCGACGGGAAAGGTGGATCAGCCTGGCAGAGGCATTTAGGATGGATTGAAGAGGGGAGAGGCGGGAAAGAGGAAGGCCAGTAAGTAGGTTATTGCAGTAGTAAAGTCGGGAAATAACAAGGGAGTGGATTATTTGCTTTGTGGTGTTAATGCACAGAAAAGGTTGAATCTTGGAAATGTTGCGTAGATGATTGCGGCAGGATGTAGAAAGCGATTGGATATGGGGGGTGAAGGATAGATTTGAGTCAAGTGTAACTCCGAGGCAGCGGACTTGGGGCGATTGGGGAAATGGTGATGCCATCAACAGGGATAGAGAAGTCAAAGGTCAGCGTAGAGCTTGGGGGGATAAGAAGGAGCTCAGTCTTGGACATGTTTATCTTTAGGTGGTGAGAGGCCATCCAGGAAGAAATACCAGATAAGCAGTTGCTGACATGAGAAAGGACAGAGGGAGAGAGAGCAGGGGTGGAGAGGTAGATCTGGGTGTCATCAGCATAGAGGTGATATTTGAAGCCATAACTGTTGATAAGTTTACCCAGAGAAGAAGTATAAATGGAGAAGAGTAGAGGACCCAGAACAGATCCTTGAGGTACTCCAACAGACAGAGGCATTGGAGAGGAGGAGTCATTGGCAAATGACACAGAAAAAGACCTGTGAGAAAGATAAGAGTAAAACCAGGAAAGAGCAGTGCCACAGAGACCAAAAGAGCTAAGGGTCTGTAGGAGGAGGGGGTGGTCAACTGTGTCGAAGGCAGCTGAGAGGTCAAGTAGGATGAGTATGGAGTAGTGGCCAATATTGTTAGCAGAGAGAAGATCGTTCATAACCTTGGTAAGGGCAGTCTCAGTTGAGTGTTTGGGGCGGAATCCGGATTGCAGGGGGTTAAGCAAGGAGTTGGCGGACAGGAAGTGGGTTAGGCGATTGTAAACTAGTTTTTCAAGGAGTTTTGATGTTAGTGGGAGCAGTGATATCGGGCGGTAGCTTTCAGGAGAATTAGGGTCAAGGGAGGGTTGTTTGAGTATGGGAGTGACTATTGCATGTTTGAAAGAAGATGGGAATGAGCCGGTAGAAAGAGATAGGTTGAAGATGTGTGTAAGAGCAGGAGTGAGGGTAGAAGATAGGGAGGGTATTAGATGGGAAGGTATATGGTCGAGTGGGCAGGTAGTGAGGCGTGAGGAAGATAGCAAGGAGGAAACTTCATTCTCAGTGGCTGGATGGAGGATGCAGAGGGTGGCAGAGGGAGTAGCAGGGCCTGTTGATGGAGTATTGCAGGTTGGTGTTGGGATGTTGCTCCGGATAGAATGTGTTTTGTTTAAAAAGTAGTCTGCCAAGTCTTGAGCACTAAAGACAGATGAGGGGGTTGGAGCAGGAGGGTAGAGGAGAGAGTTAAAGGTGGAGAAGAGTCATTTAGGGTTTGAGGAAAGAGTAGATATAAGGGAGGAGAAGTAGGTTTGCTTGGCTAAGTGAACCTGATTTCATACACTATAAGTTTATGCTTCATTCATACACTTGTGCCCTTCAGAGTGAGTTTTCCTCCAGACACGCTCAGGAGTACAGGAGCATTTTTGCAAATAGCGTGTTTGCTGAGAGTGCCAGGGCTGCAACTGACAGCGTGATGTTTTGCGCAGCTGGGGAGGGGAAAGTGTGTCTAGTGCAGAGGAGAGAGTTTTGTTATAGTGGGATGTTGCGAGATCAGGGCAGGTTATAGTGGAAGTGTGAGGGAGGAGATCTTGAATAGTTTTTGAAAATTGGAGTGGAAAATTGGGGAGGAACAGGCGAATACAGTGGACTTCAAAGGAAGAGAAGGAGAGAGAGATGGGATTGGAGGTAGGTACTGATACGTGCAAGAGGGGGAGAGCAGGATCCTAACACCACCGCCACATTTCTCACCTGGCCTAGGGGTATGGTTAAAGTTAAGACCACCATGTACTATATATATATATATATATATATATATATATATATATATATATATATATATATATATATATATATATATATAAAAGAAGTACTGACTAACTGAATGACTGACTCATCAATGCCCAGCTCAAACCGTTTAACCTAGGAACGTGAAATTTGGAAGTTATGTTGTTTTTATGACGTTGCCACCTACTAAGAAAAGATTTTTGGAAATGACGTCCCTAAGGGGGATGAAAAAGGGGAGTGATTCCAATATCTCAAAAACAGACAAGGTTACAGAGGTGAAAATTGGTATTTAGATTCTCCTTAAAAATAAAGAAACACGTGTTTTACCATTTCCCCAAAATCCACTTCAGGGAGGATCAAAAGAGAGGAATTATTTATGAGGATACCTATATATATATTTTTTAAAAAACGATGATGTTACAGACGTGAAAATTGGTATTTAGATTCTCCTTGAAAAATAAAGAAACACGTGTTTTACCATTTCCCCAAAATCCACTTAAGGGGGTCAAAGGAGGGGGGCTGATTTATGAGGATACCTATATCTCTAAAACCGATGATGTTACAGATGTGAAATTAGTATTTAGATTCTCCTTAAAAAATAAACACATGTTTTACCATTTCCCCAAAATCCACTTAAGGGGGGTCAAAGGGGGGGCCTGATTTATGAGGATTCCTATATCTCAAAAACCGACAATGTTACAGACATGAAAATTGGTATTTAGATTCTTGAAAAATAAAGAAACACGTTTTACCATTTCCCCAAAATCCACAAAATGGGGGGCTGATTTATGAGGATACCTATATCTCAAAAACCGATGATGTTACAGACATGACAATTGGTATTTAAATTTTTCTTGAAAAATAAAGAAACATGTTTTACCATTTTCCCAAAATCCGCTAAAGGGGGGTCAAAAGGGGGGCTGATTTATGAGGATACCTATATCTCTAAAACCGATGATGTTACAGATGTGAAATTAGTATTTAGATTCTCCTTAAAAAATAAAGAAACACATGTTTTACCATTTCCCCAAAATCCACTGAAGGGGGGTCAAAGGGGGGGGGGGGGGGCCTGATTTATGAGGATTCCTATATCTCAAAAACCGACAATGTTACAGACATGAAAATTGGTATTTAGATTCTTGAAAAATAAAGAAACACGTTTTACCATTTCCCCAAAATCCACAAAATGAGGGGCTGATTTATGGGGATACCTATATCTCAAAAACCGATGATGTTACAGACATGACAATTGGTATTTAAATTTTTCTTGAAAAATAAAGAAACATGTTTTACCATTTTCCCAAAATCCACTAAAGGGGGGGTCAAAAGGGGGGCTGATTTATGAAGATACCTATATCTCAAAAACCAACAATGTTACAGACGTGAAAATTGGTATTTAGATTCTCCTTGAAAAATAAAAAACATGTATTTTACTTTTTCCCAAAATCCACTTAAGGGGGATCAAAAGGGGGTGGGGGATGATTTATGAGAATACCTATATCTCAAAAACCAAAGATGTTACAGAAGTGAAAATTAGTATTTAGATTTTCCTTTAAAAATAAACACGTGTTTTATCATTTCCCCAAAATCCACTTCAGGGAGGTCAAAAGGGGGGATAATTTATGAGGATACCTATATCTCAAAGACCAAAGATGTTACAGACGTGAAAATTGGTATTTAGATTTTCCTTTAAAAATAAACACGTGTTTTACCATTTCCCCAAAATCCACTTCAGGGGGGATCAAAGGAGGGGATGATTTATGAGGATACCTATATCTCAAAAACCAAAGATGTTACAGACGTGAAAATTGGTATTTAGATTTTCCTTTAAAAATAAATACGTGTTTTACCATTTCCCTAAAATCCACTTCTGGGGGGATCAAAGGAGGGGATGATTTATGAGGATACCTATATCTCAAAAACCAAAGATGTTACTGACGTGAAAATTGGTATTTAGATTTTCCTTTAAAAATAAACACGTGTTTTACCATTTCCCCAAAATCCACTTCAGGGGGGATCAAAGGAGGGGATGATTTATGAGGATACCTATATCTCAAAAACCAAAGATGTTACAGACGTGAAAATTGGTATTTAGATTTTCCTTTAAAAATAAACACGTGTTTTACCATTTCCCCAAAATCACTTCAGGGGGGTCAAAAGGGGGGGGATAATTTATGAATATACCTATATCTCAAAAACCAACAATGTTACAGATGTGAAATTATTTAGATTCTCCTTGAAAAATAAAGAAACACGTTTTATCATTTCCCCAAAATCCACTTAAGGGGGGGGGGGTCCTGATTTATGAGGATTCCTATATTTAAAAAAACGACAATGTGGAGCCAACTGCCAAGGGAACTAGACGTGTATGAGGGGAGCTCCTAATTTTAATAATATTTAAACCTTGTTTATCTGTTCCTAAAATATTTTTTTTATATTTATTGTAAGAGGATCCTTTGTCCTGCATTGCTATCTAAAACCTGAGGAGAGTTTGCACGGTTATCTTTGGCTCTGGGTATCCTTTGAAACTTGGTTGCGATGGAGGCCCTAAATGACCGGGGTCTGGCAGTGGCGCAGCTTTTTCATGACCATTTTTCCAGACTGGAGGCAACCCTACGCGAGAGCTGGGCTGAAGTTCATAAACCCTCTCATTGTGCCCTAAACATGAGCAATGTTGACACTATTTTAGATCAGGGCAGCAATACGGACTCACCAACTCCTGAGATCTCGTGCAGCCTACCCGGCTTTCTGCATGGCGACACCTTCAACCGCCGCTATAGTAAAGGGGCTAGCTGCGATTTGGTCAAGATTACAGAAGTGGCGATCAGAGGCTGTCCGGATGTGTATTCTGGACCAGGGCTGACCGACAAACCATTAGTCCGTGGAGTAAATCATGCCTCATTCCCAAGCTTATCCGTGGTTAAAAGGCACATGGCGTCTGTGGAACGTAACTGCGTTTGTAACTTTCTATCTGTGCCCTGTAGTGTTGATGCCTCGGTGACTGAGCATATGCTTGGTGCTCCCATTGCTGGATGTAACCAGAGAGATTGACCTTCAGAACGCTCAGGGGCCACTAGTTTCTGCCTTCCAGATCATTGCTGTCCTACATTTGGGACTCCGCTAATCTCAAGCTTTGTGATGCAGGATGAGGCAGGGATCTATGGATGGTTGAACTTGCGTCCCTTATCTGAAATGGAGGTGCTCTGGAGCCCTGAGAGACTTGCTTCTATTATGCCTAAAACCGGAGTAGGCTAAAATTTTGTCAAGATGCATGGATCGTAGAACCGGAGCAGGACTGGCATTGTGATACGCTAAATGACATTTCGTTAACAAAACCCTTCCTTTGGAGGTATAAGACACAGTGGAGATAGGAACTTTCTAAACACACTATTGGTATAGTTCTGTCAGGATACTATTTCTTTAAGGACACATAATACCTGCCCATTGGCTCACTCCCCTTTAAAAGGGTAATGCGAACACCTGTAGTTGCTTGATTAATGATTCTCACTGCTGAATTACTCCAAGCCAAGGAGACGTATCTGAAGCTTTGATACCTAAATTACGACCTCCTAACTGCTTTGTTGCATGCCTCGCTAAAACTGGTTATTGGGACTTTGTCTTTATAACAACAAACCTTTACCTTAAACTTTATTTCCAAAAATTATAGCATATTCACAAAAGCTATACTCCTCTCAGGCTTAACCGCTGCTGTCTCATCATCGGGTACGCTGTTCCTGTGACGTCACCATCAGCTGTTCCAGTTGAGTGTACGCATTTCCATCAGACGCAGTCGGATCTCTCTGTCTCTCTGCAGAACAGCACCGCAGCTCCTCACTCTACAGCTGACAAGCCGCATACGGATATCGTCTCTCTACAGAGGAACACATACCTGAGTCTTTGCAAGTATAAGTGTTACTTAATATGAACTAACCTTACCACTTACAGAACCTCATATTTAACCAAAGCTTGACATCTATTTAAAGTGGATAAGACTCAAACTATCTATCTGCATTACTTAAGATCTAACCTGCATTGCAAATTAACGGTTTGTGTAACAAGGCTTTATTAACACCTTTGCTGCTTACTCTTGCTTCTCTATCAAAAATATATTACTTGTTTGATGAACTCAAAGAATCTGCAGGATACAGAGTTGAGCTTATTTTCTAGTTTCTACTTGTAACACTTGGTTTACCTTTTACAAACATAAGTTACTTGCAATTGGATTTTCTTCCACTTATAGCAAGTAAGGTCTATGTAAAACTCTTATTATATGAATTGCTTTATTGTTTGAACATCCACATATTAACATTATATGTGCTGGAATTCATACTATAAGCTACAATACCTCATCTTCCTGAGTTAAGAAATTTAAATATTACTTTAGTTTGTTCAGCATATGATAGAATAATCAAGCCAAAGAAATGGATCCAGCCACTATGGCAAATCAAATTGCTACACTGAACCAAAAAATAGATATCTTGGCACAAGGTTTAACTGAGGTTCAGAATGAAAATAACACCCTCAAGCGTTTGATAAATGACTTTTTCACTCAGAAGACAACAGAACATCCAGAGCCTCATATCAATCCTCCTCCTGTTTTCTCTGGTATATGTTCACGTTTTCGTGAGTTTAAAAACAATTGTATGTTACTATTTGCAATGAAACCAAAAACATATCATACTGATAGAATCAGAGTATGCACAGTTATATCATTCCTAAACGGTGAACCCAGATCATGGGCAGATAGGTTTTTTGAAAACGCTGATCCAATCCTAGAGTCATTAGAAGATTTTTTTAAGGCTATATCTGTTCTGTACGAAGACAGTAACACACAAATCACTGCCGAGAATAATCTAAGGACTCTGAGACAAGGGAAAAGACCGGTGGAAGATTACGTTGCAGAGTTTCAATTATGGGCCACTGATTCCCAATGGAACTCTGTAAGTTTACGAAACCAATTCAGATTGAGACTCTCAGAACATCTGAAAGATGAATTATCACGCATTGATTTCCCAGAATCTCTGGACTCACTCATAAAGATATGTATTCAAATGGACCGTAGATATAGGGAAAGACGGTCAGAAAAACAACACATAGATCCCTACCCTAAGAAGTATACAGTTACTCACCCAGAGAGATGTAACACACCGCCAGTTCCTATGGAGATAGGGACTATCAAAGGTCCACTTTCTCAAGAGGAAAAATCAAGAAGAAGGCTGGCAAATTTATGCATGTACTGTGGACAAAAAGAACATACCGTGTCTACCTGTCCTATACTAAATCGTCAGAAACGGGTTAAGATTTTAGTAGTTAACCCTAAGACAGATCTGAGCTGTAACACTTGTTTAACACTTCCATTGCCTTTGCAGTGGGATCAACATCTTCTCAAGAACGAGGCTATGATTGATTCTGGCGCCTATGGAATGTCCATGGATAAAAAGCTTGTAACTATAAATAAAATTCCCTGTGTGCTTAAGCAAAACCCAGTATTTGTGAAAGTCATTGATGGTTCCACTTACTTAAAGGGGCCAATAACGCACCATACCATACCCTTGTTAGTTACAACTGATAAAGGCCATAAGAAATATATCACTTTCGACAAAATCCATAGTTCATTACACCCCATCATCTTAGGGTTTCCATGGTTACATAAACATAACCCTGTAATAGATTGGTGTAAGAACACATACATTTTTAACTCAGCTTATTGTACTTCCACAAATGTAGAGATAAAACTTGCTTATACACAGATACCCTCAGAGTATTCCGAATTCTCGGATGTCTTTAACCTCAAGGAAGCAGAAAATCTGCCTCCTCACCGTCCCTACGACTGTCCCATAGACACCAAACCAGGTACTACCATTCCATTTGGCCGAATATTTCCTTTGTCTCAGAAGGAGTTAAAACATCTTAGAGAATATCTCGATGATAATTTAAGAAAAAGATTTATTTCCACTTCGACCTCCCCTGCTGCCGCTGGGATATTCTTTGTAACTAACAAAGATGGGTCACTTCGCCCCATTATAGATTATAGAGGTCTCAATGCCATCACAATAAAGAACAGGTATCCACTCCCCCTTATCCCCGAATTACTCGAGAGATTGACAGATGCCACTATCTTTACCAAGTTAGACCTGAAGGGGGCCTATAATCTCATTAGAATGCAAAAAGGGGATGAATGGAAAACAGCATTTAGGACCCGGTATGGCTTATTCCAGTATAACGTCATGCCGTTTGGCTTAACCAACGCACCTGCCACATTTCAGTTTTTTATAAATGAAATATTTAAAGATTTAATGGATGTGTGCGTAGTTATATATCTAGATGATATATTAATATTTTCTAAGAATCTCACCGATCATATTAAGCATGTAAGATGGGTCCTAACAAGATTAAGAGAGCATCATTTATATGCCAAAGCAGAGAAATGTGAATTCCACGTAAAGACAATTACATTTCTTGGATACATCATCACCCCAAATGGAATCCACATGGATCCCGATAAGGTTGAAGCTGTATTACATTGGCCAACTCCCACCACACTAAAATCTTTTCAGAGATTCTTAGGTTTCTCTATTTTTTATAGAAAATTCATACATGGATTTTCTACAATAGTACAACCCTTAACTAAGCTTACGGGGAAACAAAAGTTCATTTAGACCAAGGCTGCTCAGGACGCATTTGATCTTCTAAAGAAAACCTTTTCAACTGCTCCAATTTTGCAACTTCCAAATCCGGATTCTCAATACACGCTAGAAGTGGATGCTTCTAACATAGGTCTTGGAGCTATTCTATCCCAACAACGCAAAGGATCTTATGAGCGTCATCCCGTCGCCTATTATTCTCGTCTACTTACTACGGCTGAAAGAAACTACTCAGTTGGTGATCTGGAACTTCTAGCCATAAAGAGCAGGGGCGGAACTATCAGTGATGCAGTAGTCGCGGTCGCGACTGGGCCCCAGAGAGGTCCCCCATCAGGGGGGCCCCTGTTTCAGCACATTTTTTTTTTTTTTTTAACTTTTTTTTCAAATTTTTTTTTCTTAAACACCCCCCCCCCCCGCGGGCCCCCCTCTACTTCATTTAATGTCTCCTACTCCTCCTTACCCTTTTTAAAATAAGAGTGTTGCCGGGGGTTACCATGGCAATGCTCTGAAACATTTCCTGCTTAGGAGCTGTGTTGCAGGCAGAAAACAGAGCTGCAGCTGACAAGACACCAACCAAGAAGTCACATTGCCCAGCATTACTGGTAAGACTGCATTTAAGCAATTTTAAAAAGTCTTAATTGATCTTCTTCTTCCAATGAGTCCTAATGCAGCTTTCAGACCAGGCTTTGCTGTCACTGTAACAGTAGGTCATTGTGCTTTTGTAAAGAAGCACCCTTCCTTGCAGTTGCACATTAAACTTTTGGTGTCTTTTTTAAATTGTTATGTTGTCACTGTGCATAGTTGTTAACAAGATTCTTGAGAATTGCTTGTAAATTTCTCGAAGGAGCTAAATAAAAAATAAAATTAAAAAAACATGTATTTTTGTATCTGAGACGTTTCCAGTCATTGAGGAGAGAGAGCTGTGTATTTATATATATATATATATATATATATATATATAAAATATTATATTATATATTTTATATATATATATATATATATATATATATATAAATATATATATATATATTATATATATATTATATATATATTAATATTATATTATATATATATATATATATATATATATACACACACATATACTATACATATACACATATACAGTGTGTGTATATATATATATATATATATATATATATATACAAAAAAAAGAGAAAAATTAAATGTATAAAAAGCACAATTTTCTGGGGGGGGGGGAGGGGGCCCTTCGTGGATTCTTGCACCGGGGCCCTGAGGTTTCTAGTTACGCCTCTGATAAAGAGTGCCCTTGACCATTGGAGACACCTGCTAGAAGGAACAGAGGAACTTTTCAAGTATTAACTGACCATAAGAATCTACAATATCTGAAAAGAAACAAGACTCTTTCATCAAGACAAGTACGTTGGTCACTTTTTTTTGATCGTTTCAATTTTCAGCTAACTTACAGACCAGGATCAAGGAACATCCAGGCTGATGCTCTCTCACGTTCACTTATCTCTCACCATGACTCTGAAGAAGCTAAACCAATCATTCTTGCACACAAAATTCTTGCTACATCAACCAATTTCTTAGCAGATTTACAATCAGCTCAAGAAATGGACTCTAATATACCTCTCTCATGTACCAAGGATAACACCTCGGATCTGTTCCTTCACAATCATCTCATCTTTGTACCATCTACTTTACGCACAGAACTTCTTCAACATCACCATGATTCCCCGTTGTCTGGACATCCAGGTATAACTAGAACTCATGAGCTCCTAACCAGACAATTTTGGTGTCCTGGGTTGAAACAGGATATTATTGAATATATACAAAATTGTCATGTTTGTGCAAGAAACAAAAAGGTTCATCACAAACCTTTTGGTTTATTGAACCCTCTGCCTGTACCTGATGTTCCATGGACGATGATCGGGATGGATTTTATCGTGGATTTACCTAACTCTAATAACTGCACAACCATAATGGTTGTGGTGGATCATCTAACTCGTTTTGCTCATTTCATCCCTCTAAAAAAGATTCCCAATGCAATAACTACAGCCAATGTCTTTTTCACACAGATTGTGAGATTACATGGATTACCCACATCTATAGTTACTGACCGGGGAACACAGTTCACCTCAAGGTTTTGGAAAGAACTCTGTCACATATTGAAAATATCACCAAGGTTAACAACAGCTTTCCATCCGCAGTCCAATGGTTAACAGAGCGTCTGAACCAGACCTTGGAGCATTACCTAAGATGCTATGTCTTGCATACACAGGATGACTGGGCAGACTGGTTACCCATGGCGGAATTTTCATATAATAACTCGTTCAACTCATCAACAAAGATGTCACCCTTCTTTGCCTCATATGGGTTCCATCCCTTAACACTATCCAAAATGTCTACATCATCCTCTTTTCCGCATGTTGAGGATTACATCACCAACATCAAAACCTCCATGACATTACTAAAGAAGCACCTTGATGAAGCTAAAAAGAAACAAAAACATTACTTTAACATGAATCACCTCCTTCTTATAAATTGGGAGATCAAGTCTGGCTCTCAACAAAAAATCTTAAACTTAAGGTACCTGCCAAAAAATTAGCCAATCAGTTCATTGGGCCATTTAAGATAATAAAACTCATTAATACAAATGCCATCAAATTAGATTTACCCTCCACACTTAGAATCCATCCAACTTTCCATGTCTCCCTACTAAAGCCTTACTTGGGAACCTCGGATCCAATATCCCAGGGTGATAAAATCTCAACCTCAGTTATTGACGATCGAATTGAATACGAAGTGGAGAACATCCTTGATTCACAACACCGTGGCAGAAAATTGGAATATTTGGTTCACTGGACAGGATACGGCGTCGAGGAAGATTCCTGGATTCCTCTGAAGGATATTCATGCCCCCCGGTTGCTTACTGATTTTCATAAGAAATTTCCCTCCAAACCGGCTCCGAGAGCCCGGTACGCCCCTTCCTGAAAGGGGGATCTGTCAGGATACTATTTCTTTAAGGACACATAATACCTGCCCATTGGCTCACTCCCCTTTAAAAGGGTAATGCGAACACCTGTAGTTGCTTGATTAATGATTCTCACTGCTGAATTACTCCAAGCCAAGGAGACGTATTTGAAGCTTTGATACCTAAATTACGACCTCCTAACTGCTTTGTTGCCTGCCTCGCTAAAACTGGTTATTGGGACTTTGTCTTTATAACAACAAACCTTTACCTTAAACTTTATTTCCAAAAATTATAGCATATTCACAAAAGCTATACTCCTCTCAGGCTTAACCGCTGCTGTCTCATCATTGGGTACGCTGTTCCTGTGACGTCACCATCAGCTGTTCCAGTTGAGTGTACGCATTTCCATCAGACGCAGTCGGATCTCTCTGTCTCTCTGCAGAACAGCACCACAGCTCCTTACTCTACAGCTGACAAGCCGCATACGGATATCGGCTCTCTACGGAGGAACACATACCTGAGTCTTTGCAAGTATAAGTGTTACTTAATATGAACTAACCTTACCGCTTACAGAACCTCATATTTAACCAAAGCTTGACATCTATTTAAAGTGGATAAGACTCAAACTATCTATCTGCATTACTTAAGATCTAACCTGCATTGCAAATTAACGGTTTGTGTAACAAGGCTTTATTAACACCTTTGCGCCTTACTCTTGCTTCTCTATCAAAAATATATTACTTGTTTGATGAACTCAAAGAATCTGCAGGATACAGAGTTGAGCTTATTTTCTAGTTTCTACTTGTAACACTTTGTTTACCATTTACAAACATAAGTTACTTGCAATTGGATTTTCTTCCTCTATATGAATTGCTTTATTGTTTGAACATCCACATATTAACATTATATGTGCTGGAATTCATACTATAAGCTACAATACCTCTTCTTCCTGAGTTAAGAAATGTAAATATTACTTTAGTTTGTTCAGCATATGATAAGTTCTGATGGCTATTTTGGCTTTGAGCTTTAAGGTTAATGGTTTATAAATGTTTATACACGCATAGCAAGTTTATTTCATTAATGACAGCCCAAACCCAGTACTACTAGAAATCCTCTTTGCATGTTTTAACTATAGCTCTTCCATGTCTATTATTTTAAAGCCCAAGTTCACTGTGTCATTTTATGTATGGTCAAGTCAATTTCCTACTGCACTAACTTCCTGAGAGTATAATTAACTGTTTGTCTCACTAACATATATAGATTTGTTTTATTAGGCACTTCATGTGCGATTTTTTACTTCTACAGTACAATTTTACACTCCTTCTATGAGAGTTGTTGTAGGCTAATATGCAAACTGTGTTTCTTATTATTATCTCCTTTAGACTGGTATTTAGAATAGTCTACAAACTGAGAGACACTAACAAGTTATATGATATGCCTGATGTGCACATGTTTTGATGTATATTTTTTGTATAGGCTGTTGGTGTGTCTTCCTATTGTAAGATTCAAGTGCTATGTGGCGATTGTAGAGTTGGACACATCTGAGAAGTTTGAGAATGTGGATGGAAATTATCCCCATGGCCTGCTGACTAGTGTAGTTCTTATTTAACAACAATTTACTGTCAGGGGAAACCAGTAAATCTTTTAGCTTAAATTCATTTAGTTTAGATTACCTTTTAGCTTACATCTTTTGGTTTAGGCCACCTTTCTAGCACAATCGGCATTAAAAACATTATCCAGGTAGTTCAGGGAGACTAAGTGGAAAACTACTTGGAATCACACACATATACATACAATTATTTTACCTGTTGTTTGGACATAGGGCCCATGTCTGTGGAAAATCCATACTCTCTACTTTCACTATAATGCCCAATTAATAGCTATGCTTTATATTTTGGTGTTATTTCTATTTCTCTATGTCTAGGAAGGCATTTATACCTGACAGTAAAAGATTTAATTGATGAAGGTTGTACAACAGGATGTGGTGGTCATTACTGTATGGGGACATATAGTTTCCTTTACCTACTACTGGTGCGGGCTGGTCCTGCTCGACTACTATTACCCAGTATCTTGTTGTGCACTACTTTTTGACTGTACTATACAAACCATGTTAGCTATGTAGATACAGAACTAGGCTATTTTATGTTAGATATCCCATTAGCTTACTATAAAACCAGCTCACTTTTATCTTTCCATGGTTAACTAATATGTTCATGTGACTATATATATGACTATATTGTCCAGTGATACTAAAGCCTATCTACTTAGTATTTGATGCCTCTTACATTTATTTATCTCCTCCCCAACCCACAATGAGCCTTTTAGTTCCTAGGCTACATATCCTTCGTATAATAATTCACTTTATCACCTCCCCCCCCCCCTATAATAAACCTCCTATTTTAGGAGGGTTAACTACGCGGCTTCTCTTTTCTATGCCACATCCTAAATCCTGTATACCTATACTTAACTACAACCCCTGTCCCTATAATGTTCTATATACCAGACCTAAGAGGGTTTTTCCATGTTCTATTTGGGGTAGAAAACTTTAGCCTACTATATTATATATTATAGTTTCACTAAATATTTTAATAACTATAGTTCTAAAAAGGAAAAAAAGAGGTTCTTCATTTGGGGTCCATGAGTGGCCCTGTCAATCCATTGTTTACCTGCCTTACATTATGTTTATAGCATCTTTGTGGTCTAAGAGTGGCCGCATAAATCTTATGGTGGGTGTAATGTTTGATCAACGCTTAATGCTTGTATTTAATGTGGGATTTGTCATTTAACTGTATTGTGTACCTGGGCGATTTCTTTTGGTAACTTACACTGTGACAATCTATTTTCCTTTATAACATGTATTGACAATTACTAATTGTTTGTTTGAAAAAGAACCTCAATAAAAAAAAAACAAAAAAAAAACGACAATGTTACAGACATGAAAATTGGTATTTAGATTCTTGAAAAATAAAGAAACATGTTTTACCATTTTCCCAAAATCCACAAAATGGGGGGCTGATTTATGAGGATACCTATATCTCAAAAACCAATGATGTTACCGACATGACAATTGGTATTTAGATTTTTCTTGAAAAATAAAGAAACATGTTTTACCATTTCCCCAAAATCCACTAAAGGGGGGTCAAAAGGGGGGCTGATTTATGAAGATACCTATATCTCAAAAACCAACGATGTTACAGATGTGAAAATTGGTATTTAGATTCTCCTTGAAAAATAAAAAACAAGTATTTTACCATTTCCCAAAATCCACTTAAGGGGAGTCAAAAGGGGGGTGATTTATGAGGATACCTATAAATCAAAAACCAAATATATTACAGACGTGAAAAACATAATTTATGCTTACCTGATAAATTTATTTCTCTTGTAGTGTATCCAGTCCACGGATCATCCATTACTTATGGGATATTAACTCCTCCCCAACAGGAAGTGCAAGAGGATTCACCCAGCAGAGCTGCTATATAGCTCCTCCCCTAACTGCCATTACCAGTCATTCGACCGAAAACATGCAGAGAAAGGAAAACCATAGGGTACAATGGTGACTGTAGTTTAATGGAAAAATTACCTGCCTTAAAGTGACAGGGCGGGCCGTGGACTGGATACACTACAAGAGAAATAAATTTATCAGGTAAGCATAAATTATGTTTTCTCTTGTTAAGTGTATCCAGTCCACGGATCATCCATTACTTATGGGATACCAATACCAAAGCTAAAGTACACGGATGACGGGAGGGACAGGCAGGCTCTTTATACGGAAGGAACCACTGCCTGAAGAACCTTTCTCCCAAAAACAGCCTCCGAAGAAGCAAAAGTGTCAAATTTGGAAAATTTGGAAAAAGTATGAAGAGAAGACCAAGTTGCAGCCTTGCAAATCTGTTCAACAGAAGCCTCATTCTTAAAGGCCCAAGTGGAAGCCACAGCTCTAGTAGAATGTGCTGTAATTCTTTCAGGAGGCTGCTGTCCAGCAGTCTCATAGGCTAACCGTATTATGCTACGAAGCCAAAAGGAGAGAGAGGTAGCCGAAGCTTTTTGACCTCTCCTCTGACCAGAATAAACGACAAACAGGGAAGACGTTTGTCGAAAATCCTTAGTTGCCTGTAGATAAAATTTCAGGGCACGGACTACATCTAGATTGTGTAGCAGACGTTCCTTTTTCGAAGAAGGATTAGGACACAAAGATGGAACCACAATCTCTTGATTGATATTCCTGTTAGTGACCACCTTAGGTAGGAACCCAGGTTTAGTACGCAGAACTACCTTGTCTGAATGAAAAATCAGATAAGGAGAATCACAATGTAAGGCAGATAACTCAGAGACTCTTCGAGCCGAGGAAATCGCCATTAAAAACAGAACTTTCCAAGATAACAACTTGATATCAATGGAATGAAGGGGTTCAAACGGAACCCCCTGTAAAACATTAAGAACTAAGTTCAAACTCCATGGTGGAGCAACAGTTTTAAACACAGGCTTGATCCTAGCTAAAGCCTGACAAAAAGCTTGAACGTCCGGAACTTCTGACAGACGTTTGTGAAAAAGAATGGACAGAGCTGAAATCTGTCCCTTTAAGGAACTAGCGGATAAACCCTTTTCTAAACCTTCTTGTAGAAAAGACAATATCCTCGGAATCCTAACCTTACTCCATGAGTAACTCTTGGATTCGCACCAATATAAGTATTTGCGCCATATCTTATGGTAAATCTTTCTGGTAACAGGCTTCCTAGCCTGTATTAAGGTATCAATAACTGACTCAGAAAAACCACGTTTTGATAAAATCAAGCGTTCAATTTCCAAGCAGTCAGCTTCAGAGAAATTATATTTTGATGTTTGAAGGGACCCTGGATCAGAAGGTCCTGTTTCAGAGGTAGCGACCAAGGTGGACAGGATGACATGTCCACTAGATCTGCATACCAAGTCCTGCGTGGCCATGCAGGCGCTATTAGAATCACTGATGCTCTCTCCTGTTTGATTCTGGCAATCAATCGAGGAAGCATCGGGAAGGGTGGAAACACATAAGCCATCCCGAAGGTCCAAGGTGCTGTCAAAGCATCTATCAGAACCGCTCCCGGATCCCTGGATCTGGACCCGTAATGAGGAAGCTTGGCGTTCTGTCGAGACGCCATGAGATCTATCTCTGGTTTGCCCCAACGTCGAAGTATTTGGGCAAAGACCTCCGGATGAAGTTCCCACTCCCCCGGATGAAAAGTCTGACGACTTAAGAAATCCGCCTCCCAGTTCTCCACTCCCGGGATGTGGATTGCTGACAGGTGGCAAGAGTGAGACTCTGCCCAGCGAATTATCTTTGATACTTCCATCATTGCTAGGGAGCTTCTTGTCCCTCCCTGATGGTTGATGTAAGCTACAGTCGTGATGTTGTCCGACTGAAACCTGATGAACCCCCGAGTTGTTAACTGGGGCCAAGCCAGAAGGGCATTGAGAACTGCTCTCAATTCCAGAATGTTTATTGGTAGGAGACTCTCCTCCTGATTCCATTGTCCCTGAGCCTTCAGAGAATTCCAGACAGCGCCCCAACCTAGTAGGCTGGCGTCTGTTGTTACAATTGTCCAGTCCGGCCTGCTGAATGGCATCCCCCTGGACAGATGTGGCCGAGAAAGCCACCATAGAAGAGAATTTCTGGTCTCTTGATCCAGATTCAGAGTAGGGGACAAGTCTGAGTAATCCCCATTCCACTGACTTAGCATGCACAATTGCAGCGGTCTGAGATGTAGACGTGCAAAGGGTACTATGTCCATTGCTGCTACCATTAAGCCGATCACCTCCATGCATTGAGCTACTGACGGGTGTTGAATGGAATGAAGGACACGGCATGCATTTTGAAGCTTTGTTAACCTGTCTTCTGTCAGGTAAATCTTCATTTCTACAGAATCTATAAGAGTCCCCAAGAAGGGAACTCTTGTGAGTGGAAAGAGAGAACTCTTCTTTTCGTTCACCTTCCATCCATGCGACCTTAGAAATGCCAGTACTAACTCTGTATGAGACTTGGCAGTTTGAAAGCTTGAAGCTTGTATCAGAATGTCGTCTAGGTACGGAGCTACCGCAATTCCTTGCGGTCTTAGTACCGCCAGAAGAGCACCCAGAACCTTTGTGAAGATTCTCGGAGCCGTAGCCAATCCGAATGGAAGAGCTACAAACTGGTAATGCCTGTCTAGAAAGGCAAACCTTAGATACCGGTAATGATCTTTGTGAATCGGTATGTGAAGGTAAGCATCCTTTAAATCCACTGTGGTCATGTACTGACCCTTTTGGATCATGGGTAAAATTGTCCGAATAGTTTCCATTTTGAACGATGGAACTCTTAGGAATTTGTTTAGGATCTTTAAATCCAAGATTGGCCTGAAAGTTCCCTCTTTTTTGGGAACCACAAACAGATTTGAGTAAAACCCTTGTCCTTGTTCCGACCGCGGAACCGGATGGATCACTCCCATTAATAAAAGATCTTGTACGCAGCGTAGAAACGCCTCTTTCTTTATTTGGTTTGTTGACAACCTTGACAGATGAAATCTCCCTCTTGGGGGAGAGAATTTGAAGTCTAGAAGGTATCCCTGAGATATGATATCTAACGCCCAGGGATCCTGGACATCTCTTGCCCAAGCCTGGGCGAAGAGAGAAAGTCTGCCCCCCACTAGATCCGTTGCCGGATCGGGGGCCCTCGATTCATGCTGTCTTAGGGGCAGCAGCAGGTTTCCTGGCCTGCTTGCCCTTGTTCCAGGACTGGTTAGGTCTCCAACCTTGTCTGTAGCGAGCAACAGCTCCTTCCTGTTTTGGTGCAGAGGAAGTTGATGCTGCTCCTGCTTTGAAATTACGAAAGGAACGAAAATTAGACTGTCTAGCCTTAGGTTTGGCTCTGTCTTGAGGCAGGGCATGGCCTTTACCTCCTGTAATGTCAGCGATAATTTCTTTCAACCCGGGCCTGAATAAGGTCTGCCCTTTGAAAGGTATATTAAGCAATTTAGATTTAGAAGTAACTTCAGCTGACCAGGATTTTAGCCACAGTGCTCTGCGTGCCTGAATGGCGAATCCGGAATTCTTAGCCGTAAGTTTAGTTAAATGTACTACGGCATCTGAAATAAATGAGTTAGCTAACTTAAGGGCTTTAAGCTTGTGTGTAATCTCATCTAATGGAGCTGATTCAAGTGTCTCTTCCAGAGACTCAAACCAAAATGCTGCTGCAGCCGTGACAGGCGCAATGCATGCAAGAGGTTGCAATATAAAACCTTGTTGAACAAACATTTTCTTAAGGTAACCCTCTAACTTTTTATCCATTGGATCTGAAAAGGCACAGCTATCCTCCACCGGGATAGTGGTACGCTTAGCTAAAGTAGAAACTGCTCCCTCCACCTTAGGGACCGTTTGCCATAAGTCCCGTGTGGTGGCGTCTATTGGAAACATCTTTCTAAATATCGGAGGGGGTGAGAACGGCACACCGGGTCTATCCCACTCCTTAGTAACAATTTCAGTAAGTCTCTTAGGTATAGGAAAAACGTCAGTACTCGCCGGTACCGCAAAATATTTATCCAACCTACACATTTTCTCTGGTATTGCAACTGTGTTACAATCATTCAGAGCCGCTAACACCTCCCCTAGTAATACACGGAGGTTTTCCAGCTTAAATTTAAAATTTGAAATATCTGAATCCAGTTTGTTTGGATCAGAACCGTCACCCGCAGAATGAAGCTCTCCGTCCTCATGTTCTGCAAATTGTGACGCAGTGTCTGACATGGCCCTAATATTATCAGCGCACTCTGTTCTCACCCCAGAGTGATCACGCTTACCTCTTAGTTCTGGTAATTTAGCCAAAACTTCAGTCATAACAGTAGCCATATCCTGTAATGTGATTTGTAATGGCCGCCCAGATGTACTCGGCGCTACAATATCACGCACCTCCCGAGCGGGAGATGCAGGTACTGACACGTGAGGCGAGTTAGTCGGCATAACTCTCCCCTCGTTGTTTGGTGAAATATGTTCAATTTGTACAGATTGACTTTTATTTAAAGTAGCATCAATACAGTTAGTACATAAATTTCTATTGGGCTCCACTTTGGCTTTAGCACATATAGCACAGATATCTTCCTCTGAATCAGACATGTTTAACACACTAGCAAATAAACTAGCAACTTGGAAATACTTTTCAAGTAATTTACTATAATATGAAAACGTACTGTGCCTATAAGAAGCACAGAAAAAGTTATGACAGTTGAAAATTAATAAACTGAAAAGTTATAGCATCAAATCTTTGTAAAAAACACAATTTTAGCAAAGGATTGCTCCCATTAGCAAAGGATAACTAACCCTGAAACGTTTTTTTATCACAGTCAACTACAATCTCACAGCTCTGCTGTGAGTGATTACCTCCCTCAAAACAAGTTTTGAAGACCCCTGAGTTCTGTAGAGATGAACCGGATCATGCAGGGAAGACAATAAACTTCTGACTGAATTTTTTGATGCGTAGCAAAAGCACCAAAAAAGGCCCCTCCCCTCACACATAACAGTGAGAGAGATCAGTAAACTGTCATAAATTAAATAAAACGACTGCCAAGTGGAAAAAAATAGTGCCCAAAACATTTTTTCACCCAGTACCTCAGAAAATTAAACGATTTTACATGCCAGCAAAAAACGTTTAACATTAATAAATTGAGTGTTATTAAAAAGCCTGTTGCTAGTCCCTGCAAATTAGGCTAAAGTTTTATGCATACAGTATAATTCCAGTGAAGTGCCATTCCCCAGAATACTGAAGTGTAAAATATACATACATGACAGCCTGATACCAGTTGCTGCTACTGCATTTAAGGCTGAGTTTACATTATATCGGTATGGCAGAATTTTCTCATCAATTTCATTGTCAGAAAATAATAAGCTGCTACATACCTCTTTGCAGATTAATCTGCCCGCTGTCCCCTGATCTGAAGTTTACCTCTCCTCAGATGGCCGAGAAACAGCAATATGATCTTAACTACTCCGGCTAAAATCATAGAAAAACTCAGGTAGATTCTTCTTCAAATTCTACCAGAGAAGGAATAACACACTCCGGTGCTATTATAAAATAACAAACTTTTGATTGAAGGTATGAAACTAAGTATAATCACCACAGTCCTCTCACACATCCTATCTATTCGTTGGGTGCAAGAGAATGACTGGTAATGGCAGTTAGGGGAGGAGCTATATAGCAGCTCTGCTGGGTGAATCCTCTTGCACTTCCTGTTGGGGAGGAGTTAATATCCCATAAGTAATGGATGATCCGTGGACTGGATACACTTAACAAGAGAAATTGGTATTTAGATTACGAGAATTAACTAAAACTCAAGAAGTTCATGTCAGCGAGTGTGCAACTCGAACGGGCACACACGTGAGGGCACATGTCGTTGTTTTTCGCTATTTTTTACAAATCACAAAATGCATGTGGGCAACAGCTAGTATGTAATAAGATTTAAATCTATTCTATTGTATTATACTGGAAGTACATAATAAGATATCAAAGTTTAGGCCTTGGACTCTAAGTCAATTAAATATAAGAGTTTCTGGAAATATATTGCCAGTAAACATTAATCTATTTAATGTAATCTAAAGTTTTTTTTAAAGTAAAAGACATATTGAAACTTTTTTTTTAAAGAAATTAAATGCTTGATTTTTAAATTTATAATCTTTAAATCAAACTTGTCAATAAAAATCTCTGGCCCGTCCGCCCCTTGCTACAGCGTTTCAAGCTCTTGTCGCTCCAGTGTATGACTTATTTGAAGAGGTTGTGTCACACATCTTTATTGCTCCTAAGTGTGTTCTGGTTGTCAGATAGAAGTAGAGGAGCTGAGCACGCAATAAAATTCTCCGCTGTGACACCAAGCTGTTATGTAAATCATGATTTATGATTCACATGACAACCGGTGTTAAAGGTGTTAGGAGTATTCTTTGTATTGGTTCTTGCGAGTCTCATAAAAACCCCTAAAACGAGCAATTATACAAGTAAATGATATGAGATTAGTTTTATAATGGTTATTAGACTTTGATATTATTTATTATAAAAAAAAAATAATCTCCTTAGAATTATAAAGTAAATAATATGAATAAAATAGCTACCCCTTTTTATGTTTGAAATTTGAAGCTCACCACAGCTCCCACATGACAATGGTGCTTAGGTTTTACCTTTATAAGGCTTATTTAATTTTTTTGAGCAAACATAATGAGATAGGGAACTGTGGTGAGCTTCAAATTTCCCACATAAAAAGGGGTGGCCATTTTATTCATGTTGTGTTTGAATTTGATGTGTGTATATATATATATTTTTTTATTTGTGTATGAGTGTTAAGTTTTATTTATATATATATATTTTTTTTTTTATTTTGTCATGTGATATACAAATTAACGGCCAGATTACGAGTTTTGCGTTATGAGCGGCTCCGTGATAATTTGAAAGTTATTGTCACCGCTCACCTCTCTATAGCGCTGCTATTACAGGTTTGCAAAAACCCAACGTTAGCAGGCAATATGGCAGCGTTGAGCTCCATACCGCACACAAATACCAGCTCTGCTTTGAGCTGGTTTTACATGCTCGTGCACAATTTCCCCATAGACATCAATGGGGAGAGCCGGCTAAAAAAAAGCCTAACACCTGCAATAAAGGAGTGTAAAGCTCCGTAAAGCAGCCCCATTGATTCCTATGGGGAAAGAAAAGTTATGTTTACACCTAACACCCTAACATAAACCCCGAGTCTAAACACCCCTAATCTGCCGCCCCCGACACCTACATTACACTTATTAACCCCTAATCTGCTGCCCCCAATGTCGTCGCTACCTACATTACACTTATTAACCCCTAATCTTCTGCCCCCAATGTCGTCGCTACCTACATTACACTTATTAACCCCTAATCTTCCGTCCCAATGTCGTCGCTACTTACCTACATTTATTAACCCCTAATCTGCCGTCCCCAACGTTGCTGCACTATACTAAAGTTAATTAACCCCCTAAACCTAACCCTAAGTCTAACCCTAACCCTAACACCCACTAACTTTAACATAATTAAAATAAATCTAAATACAAATTACTATCATTAACTAACTAATTCCTATTTAAAACTAAATACTTACCTATAAAATAAACCCTAAGCTATCTACAATATAACTAATAGTTATATTGTAGCTATCTTAGGTTTTATTTTTATTTTACAGGTAAGTTTGTATTTATTTTAACTAGGTAGACTAGTTAGTAAATAGTTATTAACTATTTACTAGCTACCTAGTCAAAATAAATACAAATTTACCTGTAAAATAAAACCTAACCTGTCTTACACTAACGCCTAACCTTACACTAAAATTAAATAAATTACATTAATTAAATACAATTAACTAAATTACAAAAAAAATAAACACTAAATTACACAAAATTAAAAATTTTTTATCAAATATTTAAACTAATTACACCTAATCTAATAGCCCTATCAAAATAAAAAAGCCCCCAAAAATAAAAAAAACCCTAGCCTAAACTAAACTGCCAATAGCCCTTAAAAGGGCCTTTTGCGGGGCATTGCCCCAAAGAAATCAGCTCTTTTACCTGTAAAAAAAAATACAAACAACCCCCCAACAGTAAAACCCACCACCCACACGACCAACCCCCCCCCCAAAAAAAAAACCTACCTAAGAAACCTAAGCTCCCCATTGCCCTGAAAAGGGCAATGGATGGGAATTGCCCTTAAAAGGGCATTTAGCTCTTTTCCATTGCCCAAACCCTAAGCTAAAAATAAAACCCACCCAATAAGCCCTTTAAAAACACTAACCCCCAAAGATCCACTTACAGTTTTTGAAGACCGGACATCCATCCTCATCAAGCTGGGAGAAGTCTTCATCCAAGCGGGCAGAAGTCCTCAACAAAGCCGGGAGAAGTCTTCATCCAAGCGGCAAGAAGTGGTCCTCCAGGCGGGCAGAAGTCTTCATCCAGACGGCATCTTCTATCTTCATCCTTCCGACGCGGAGTGGCTCCATCTTCAAGACATCTGGTGCTTAGCATCCTCTTCTGTTGACGGCTACTGAAAAATAAAGGTTCCTTTAAGGGACATCATCCAAGATGGCGTCCCTTGAATTCCTATTGGTTGATAGAATTCTATCAACCAATCGGAATTAAAGATGAAAAAATCCTATAGGCTGATGCAATTGGAATTCTATCAGCCAATCGGAATTCAAGGGACGCCATCTTGGATGACTTCCCTTAAAGGAACCTTCATTCTTCAGTAGCCGTCAACAGAAGAGGATGCTCAACGCCGGATGTCTTGAAGATGGAGCCGCTCCGCGTCAGAAGGATGAAGATAGAAGCTACCGTCTGGATGAAGACTTCTGCCCGCCTGGAGGACCACTTCTTGCCACTTGGATGAAGACTTCTCCCGGCTTGATGAAGAAGATGGATGTCTGGTCTTCAAAAACTGTATGTGGATCTTCGGGGTTAGTGTTAGGTTTTTTTAAGGGTTTATTGGGTTTTTTTTTTAGCTTAGTTTTTTGGCAATGGAAAAGAGCTTAATACCCTTTTAAGGGCAATGTCCATCCAAATGTCCTTTTCAGGGCAATGGGGAGCTTAGGTTTTTAAGGTAGTTTTTTTTTTTTTTTACAGGTAAAAGAGCTGATTTCTTTTGGGGCAATGCCCCACAAAAGGCCATTTTAATGGCTATTGGCAGTTTAGTTTAGGTTAGGTTTTTTTTTATTATTGGGGGCTTTTTTTTATAGGGCTATTAGATTAGGTGTAATTAGTTTAAATATTTGATTTTTTTTTTTTTATTTTGTGTAATTTAGTGTTTTTTGGTAATTTAGTTAATTGTATTTAATTAATGTAATTTATTTAATTGTAGTGTAAGGTTAGGTGTTTAACTAGGTAGCTAGTAAATAGTTAATAACTATTTACTAACTAGTCTACCTAGTTAAAATAAATACAAACTTGCCTGTGAACTAAAAATAAAACCTAAGATAGCTACAATGTAACTATTAGTTATATTGTAGCTAGCTTAGGGTTTATTTTACAGGTAAGTATTTAGTTTTAAATAGGAATTATTTAGTTAATGATAGTAATTTTTATTTAGATTTATTTTAATTATATTAAAGTTAGGGGTGTTAAGGTTAGACTTAGGGTTAGGTTTAGAGGTTAATAACTTTAGTATAGTGGCGGCGGTGACGTTGGGGGCGGCAGATTATGGGTTAATAATATTTAACTAGTGTTTGCGATGCGGGAGTGCGGCGGTTTAGGGGTTAATATGTTTATTATAGTGGCGGCGATGTCCAGAGCAGCAGATTAGGGGTTAATCATTTTATTATAGTGTTTGCGATGTGGGAGGGCCTCGGTTTAGGGGTTAATAGGTAGTTTATGGGTGATAGTGTACTTTTTAACACTTTAGTTATGAGTTTTATGCTACAGATTTGTAACGTAAAACCCATAACTACTGACTTTAGATGGTGGTATGAATCTTGACGGTATAGGGTGTACCGCTCACTTTTTGGCCGCCCAGGCAAAACTCGTAAGACCGGCACTATGGAAGTCCCATTGAAAATTGACTTTTTGAAAGGTGCGGTATTTATGTTGCGTTACGGCCAAAAAATGTGCGGTACAGCTATACCTGCAAGACTCGTAATAGCAGCGGTAGTGAAAAAGCAGCGTTATGAGGCTTTTTCACTCATAACACAAAACTCGTAATCTAGCCTATAAAGTTAAACTATGAACGCTATAAACTATAAGCATTTCCTACATAAAATATTTAGACCGCTGCTTCATAACTTGTGTTTCTGGCGATCCTGAAGTCTCGCCAGAAACATGGGGCATCAAGCTCCATACGGAACTTGATAAATAGGCCCCTTTGACTTAACTTGTAATGGCAGCGCTATGGAAAGTGTGATAATGCTAATTTTTTTGCGTTATTTACGCACCCGGTATAGCGCAAAACTTGTAATCTTGATGATAATGAGATAAGGTTTTCAAAAGCTAATCAATAATGGCCATTTACATGGATATTTTCGAGCTGTGGTGAGTTTCAAAATTTCCCACATAAAGGGCCAGATTATAAGTGAAGTGCAAAATATTGCTTTTGCTAAATCTATATTTGCGCTCTACTTTGTAATACCAGCGCGTGTAAATGATGGTATTACAGGTGATGGTATTACAACAGGTGAGGTCCAATGCAAATGCGAGCTCGTGTTCGCATTGCACGGAAGCATTGTGCTCACGAGAGCGGGCTTCCATAGGCTCCAATGGGAGCCTCATTCCCATGCCATGAGACACAGCATGAGAACTAGCACAGCGAAAGGGGTAAATTGCGCAGCGATGGGCATAAAATGTAAATATATATGCTTATATATATATATATATATATATATATATATATATTTATGTGTTTATATGTGTAAATACACATATTAATAATATATATTTATTTATATATATATATATACACATACAGTATTTACAGGAAATACACCGTTCCCATAACATCCCACACACGCCAAATTTAGCCCCCAAAAACTGTTAAATGTAAAAAAAATGTTTAAAGAAAATTAACACTTAAGTTTAGAAGCAATTGCGGGACATTTAGAAAATGAACCAGAGGTCTTACCTCTGGTTAATTTTCGAAGCGCTAATTTATACAGCAAGCTCACAGTAGCAATAACCAGCCACTTGTAATGGCTGGTTATTTATTACAAGCCCGCAAACATATATATATATATATATATATATATATATATATATATATATATATACACACACATATACAGGTGTGTATATATATATATATATACACATATATAGGTGTGTATATATATATATATACACATATATAGGTGTGTATATATATATATATATATATATATATACAGGTGTGTATATATATATATATATATATATATACATACATACATACAGGTGTATATATATATATATATATATATATATATATATATATAAATATATATGTGCATATATATATATAAATATATATAAATGTAAAAAACTACAAAAGGTGGATTACACATTCCATTTACTATATAAATGAAAAATTATAACACAATAAACAGTGTGAAAACATCCTAAACTATTTATAAAATGTTCTGAATCCCCCAAAACAGGTCTCTATGGAGATAGGGATGTATTTTCCCAGTTCGTCAAATATAAGCCACTAATATCTTCATTAAAATATTAATGCTCGTTTAAATATGGTACATTCTTGCATAAGGACTGTGTACTTACAGACTGTACCCTCAATCAGTATGAGGTAAGAAAATGATATATTATATAGAGATATGTAGCTGAAAGATCTATGTCTCAGATAGGGTCCCACCTTTAAAACCTCCAGGAAAGCTTTTCACTTGAACACTCTTGAACCCCAAGGCAGAACATACAGTGATCTGTGATGTCATCGCAGAAAATGCAGCATGTCTGCAGAAAGAACAGGAAACATGCAGGAACTTTTGTAGTGAACTTTTGTAGTGCTGCTCCATATTAGACAGTTCTCTTCAAACAGAGCTGTGCTCTGGCTGCAGTGTGTAAGATTTCCTTATAACAGTGCATCTAGAGCAAAGTGCTGTTTGAAGTGAGCAGTCAAATATGCAGCAGCACATTACTTGTTCACTGGCTCTAACATATTTTTTTTAAACCCGCCCCCTAGCCTTTCCCAGTCTGCAAAGATGTTTATTTTGTATGTAAGACGTTAGTGTGAGCATTGCATCTTTTTTATTACTACATTTCTATGTTAGACCAAGAGAAAAGGAAACCGATTTATTCAAGAGACATTTTAAAATGTATGTTTTGTATGCAGCTAATTTGCAATACAATTATATTATAAAGCATTAAAAATGGCTTTATTATTTAGTTAACCAACACATTGCAGTTTAACTGGTGCCTTAGTGTAAATATCAAATTTAAAATTTTATTTTATTTAAAAATGACCTGCAGAAAATTTTTCACTAAAAAAAATCTCATCGCAGAAAGTGAAGAAAAGTTCTGCCTCTGGGCTCTTGAAGCTGCAAGTGCATAAAGTAAAATAAAATCCTTTTTCCAGGGCAGCTTTTCACAAATCCACAGAAAGAAAAAGCTGTCCCCTAGAAATACCAGGCAATTCCTCTCTGAACAAGGAACACGGCAACCTTAGATGATAATTTCAGCCTTCATTGGGCCTCATCAGTGAGGTGTAGCCATATTACTCTAAGCAAACTGAGCAAGGAGCCCGCGTCTGGTTGCCCCTTTTTTCCCTTAGGGAGACATAATACGCAGAGGGAAGCACACTCTCAAGAACGAAAAACCAGCTCAATAACTTGTTAGCTTGTTCTATGGAGATTTACCACCTGAGTGCAGCGTCTTTTTAGTGGTGAGATGGGTTAATATACTATGCGCTGTGGGGGTAAAAGCTATTGAGTCTAAAAGAAGTAATCTCAAAAACTTCAAATGTAGGTAAATTCTGGGAAGGATAAGACTCTTAAGCGCTACTGCTTAATTACCCGATATGGAAAGATAGTCTTACTATGTAATTTGAATCAATAAATTCTGTTTATTTTGAACAAAATATAGATACAAACAGTTAGATCTAAAAGTTTGAAATAAAAATATAGTCTAAATCACTGTTAGTTAAAACAAATATTTAAAACAGATAGTTAAAACAAATAGGTTGGCCAACCTAAAAACATGAGTCGGATGAATTAATATAATATGCTATAATCTCATAGATGTATTGAATAAGCAAGTTAATATATTTATATATGTCTGGATATATTTGAGCCTAGGTAAAGATTGCAGATATTATTTGTGGATCTGATGTGGCGCAATTTATGATACAATAAAGTATTCACAAAGAATATTTGCAATGTTTAGTGATATTTATTTCAGTGTATGGGTGTGTCACTAGGCAAGTTTTTGGAGTTATAGAGTACTGCTTTGTGATTGGCGTGATCCGCTTTTTACATGAACTTTCTTAATGTACTCACAGTTACAGGTGTCTTTAACGTTTTTTTCTGTTCGTTTATCTCTGTTGTTTTGAGTTTCGTGTTGTCCCTTTTTTTTGAGTGCCTTTTGTCCACACTGTGTGTTCGTGGTGGAGTACTTCCCTTTGCAGGTGTCAGCAGGTTCCTTCTTGCTGGCTGTTATTAAGTGTGCTTCTGTTGTTTCTTGGCGGTCCGAAAAAAAGGACTAAGTAGTTTGCGGTTTATTTGTGGAAACGCTTAATGTTCCTTTCAAGCGTTATGTTTCTAGATCAGATCAGATGTTGGCTTTGTGGTCCACTACAAAAGTGAACTTGTGGAAATCTTCAAGGTAGCAAGGAGTTAGCAGTAGTTTGCGGTTTATTTGTGGAAACGCTTAATGTTCCTTTCAAGCGTTATGTTTGTAGATCAGATCAGATGTTGGCTTTACGATCCACTACAAAAGTGAACTTGTGGAAATCTTCAAGGAGTTAGCAACGTGTTTCAGCTGTCATGCTTGAAAAAGGCTGTTTTAAACAGCTGAAACGTGTTGCTAACTCCTTGCATGCTTGAAAAAGGCTGTTTTAAACAGCTGAAATGCGTTGCTAACTCCTTGCTACCTTGAAGATTTCCACAAGTTCACTTTTGTAGTGGACCGCAAAGCCAACATCTGATCTGATCTACAAACATAACGCTTGAAAGGAACATTAAGCGTTTCCACAAATAAACTGCAAACTACTGCTAACTCCTTGCTACCTTGAAGATTTCCACAAGTTCACTTTTGTAGTGGACCGCAAAGCCAACATCTGATCTGATCTACAAACATAACGCTTGAAAGGAACATTAAGCGTTTCCACAAATAAACCGCAAACTACTTAGTCCTTTTTTTCGGACCGCCAAGAAACAACAGAAACACACTTAATAACAGCCAGCAAGAAGGAACCTGCTGACACCTGCAAAGGGAAGTACTCTGAAACAAAGAGAGTACGGAGCTAACTCCCTGCTATTTGGAAGATTTAGGAGTGGTAACAGTAACCACACACCATTGCAACTATTCCAGCATTCACTCCACCACGAACACACAGTGTGGACAAAAGGCACTCAAAAAAAAGGGACAACACGAAAATCAAAACAACAGAGATAGACGAACAGAAAAAAACGCTAAAGACACCTGTAACTGTGAGTACATTAAGAAAGTTCATGTAAAAAGCGGATCACGCCAATCACAAAGCAGTACTCTATAACTTTACTTTTGCCGACTCCAAAAACTTGCCTAGTGATACACCCACACATAAACATTTACGAAGGCCATAACAGCGAAGCTTAATAAGCAGTTCATTGTCGAGCATACAATTGCCGCAATAAAGACTTCCACTCTTTTAACACTTACCAGCTTAAGCAGTTTACTGCTATTTCCAGGTTCTCTACAAAAAGACTTTCATCCTTTCAGTATTTTACTAAATTATTTTATGTAATCATTTATACGTTTAAGGCTGATACTATTGATGAAAATTTTTGTATGTTTTTATTTTTACACTGAAATAAATATCACTAAACATTGCAAATATTCTTTGTGAATACTTTATTGTATCATAAATTGCGCCACATCAGATCCACAAATAATATCTGCAATCTTTACCTAGGCTCAAATATATCCAGACATATATAAATATATTAACTTTCTTATTAAATACATCTATGAGATTATAGCATATTATATTGATTCATACGACTCATGTTTTTAGGTTGGCTAACCTATTTGTTTTAACTATCCGTTTTAAATATTTGTTTTAACTAACAGTGATTTAGACTATATTTTTATTTCAAACTTTTAGATCTAACTGTTTGTATCTATATTTTGTTCAAAATAAACAGAATTTATTGATTCAAATTACATAGTAAGACTATCTTTCCATATCGGGTAATTAAGCAGTAGCGCTTAAGAGTCTTATCCTTCCCAGCAGCGTCCTTTTAGCCCAGTAATGCTTTTCACAGAGAAGAACTTTCCTGTAGTGTATCAGTATGATCCCGCCTACTGTAAAATATTCTAAATAATCCATAGAATATATATATATATATATATATTATTTTATTTTTACAGTATGCATAATCGCTTTTAATAATATTTATTCATATTTTTAAATATTTTATATGTAATATTTCAATAACACGCATTGAGGTTAGCAATTCTTCATTTCTTTCATGTAATTAGCAAGAGTCCATGAGCTAGTGACGTATGGGATATACATTCCTACCAGGAGGGGCAAATTTTCCCAAACCTCAAAATGCCTATAAATACACCCCTCACCACACCCACAATTCAGTTTTACAAACTTTGCCTCCTGTGGAGGTGGTGAAGTAAGTTTGTGCTAGATTCTTCGTTGATATGCGCTTCGCAGCAGGCTGGAGCCCGGTTTTCCTCTCAGAGTGCAGTGAATGTCAGAGGGATGTGAAGAGAGTATTGCCTATTTGAATACAATGGTCTTCCTCTAGGGGATCTATTTCATAGGTTCTCTGTTATCGGTCATAGAGATTTCTTCTCCTACCTCCCTTTTCAGATCAACGATATACTCTAATATACCATTACCTCTACTGATTCTCGTTTCAGTACTGGTTTGGCTATCTACTATATGTCGATGAGTGATGAGTGGGGTAAGTAAGTCTTATTTTATTATGACACTCTAAAGCTATGGTTGGGCACTTTATTTATAAAGTTCTAAATATATGTGTTTAAACTTATATTTGCCATGATTCAGGGTAATCAGTATTCCTTATTTCAGACAGTCAGTTTCATTATTTGGGATAATGCATATGAATGATTTTTTTTTTTTTTTTTCTTACCTTAAAATTTTTCAATTGACTTTTTTCCCTGTGGGCTGTTAGGCTCGCGGGGGCTGAAAATGCTTCAATTTATTGCGTCATTTTTGGCGCTGACTTTTTTGGCGCAAAAATTTTGTCATTTCCGGCGCCCTAATTGACGCCGGAAGTTGTTCGTGGTTGCGTCATTTTTTGACGTATTTGTGTTCAGACGTTTTTTTGCGCCAAAAATGTGGGCGTCGTTTTTGTCGGCGTCACCGGATGTGGCGTCATACTTGGTGCCAAAAATATAGGCGTTGTACTTAGCGCCAATAATGTGGGTGTCATTTTTAGCGCCAAAAAATGTGGGCGTCATTCTTGTCTCCACCTTTTTCTTTCATGTAATTAGCAAGAGTCCATGAGCTAGTGACGTATGGGATATACATTCCTACCAGGAGGGGCAAAGTTTCCCAAACCTCAAAATGCCTATAAATACACCCCTCACCACACCCACAATTCAGTTTTACAAACTTTGCCTCCGATGGAGGTGGTGAAGTAAGTTTGTGCTAGATTCTACGTTGATATGCGCTCCGCAGCAAGTTGGAGCCCGGTTTTCCTCTCAGCGTGCAGTGAATGTCAGAGGGATGTGAGGAGAGTATTGCCTATTTGAATGCAGTGATCTCCTTCTACGGGGTCTATTTCATAGGTTCTCTGTTATCGGTCGTAGAGATTCATCTCTTACCTCCCTTTTCAGATCGACGATATACTCTTATATACCATTACCTCTGCTGATTCTCGTTTCAGTACTGGTTTGGCTTTCTACAAACATGTAGATGAGTGTCCTGGGGTAAGTAAATCTTATTTTCTGTGACACTCTAAGCTATGGTTGGGCACTTTGTTTATAAAGTTCTAAATATATGTATTCAAACATTTATTTGCCTTGACTCAGAATGTTCAACTTTCCTTATTTTTCAGACAGTCAGTTTCATATTTGGGATAATGCATTTGATTTAATCATTTTTTCTTACCTTCAATTTGACTTTTTTCCCTGTGGGCTGTTAGGCTCGCGGGGGCTGAAAATGCTTAATTTTATTGCGTCATTCTTGGCGCTGACTTTTTTGGCGCAAAAATTCTTTTCCGTTTCCGGCGTCATACGTGTCGCCGGAAGTTGCGTCATTTTTTGACGTTATTTTGCGCCAAAAATGTCGGCGTTCCGGATGTGGCGTCATTTTTGGCGCCAAAAAGCATTTAGGCGCCAAATAATGTGGGCGTCTTATTTGGCGCTAAAAAATATGGGCGTCGTTTTTGTCTCCACATTATTTAAGTCTCATTTTTCATTGCTTCTGGTTGCTAGAAGCTTGTTCTTTGGCATTTTTTCCCATTCCTGAAACTGTCATTTAAGGAATTTGATCAATTTTGCTTTATATGTTGTTGTTTTTTCTCTTACATATTGCAAGATGTCTCACGTTGCATCTGAGTCAGAAGATACTACAGGAAAATCGCTGTCTAGTGCTGGATCTACCAAAGCTAAGTGTATCTGCTGTAAACTTTTGGTAGCTATTCCTCCAGCTGTTGTTTGTATTGATTGTCATGACAAACTTGTTAAAGCAGATAATATTTCCTTTAGTAAAGTACCATTGCCTGTTGCAGTTCCTTCAACATCTAAGGTGCAGAATGTTCCTGATAACATTAGAGATTTTGTTTCTGAATCCATAAAGAAGGCTATGTCTGTTATTTCTCCTTCTAGTAAACGTAAAAAATCTTTTAAAACTTCTCTCCCTACAGATGAATTTTTAAATGAACATCATCATTCTGATTCTGATGACTCTTCTGGTTCAGAGGATTCTGTCTCAGAAGTTGATGCTGATAAATCTTCATATTTATTTAAAATGGAATTTATTCGTTCTTTACTTAAAGAAGTTCTAATTGCTTTAGAAATAGAGGATTCTGGTCCTCTTGATACTAATTCTAAACGTTTGGATAAGGTATTTAAATCTCCTGTGGTTATTCCAGAAGTTTTTCCTGTTCCTAATGCTATTTCTGCTGTAATTTCCAAAGAATGGGATAAATTGGGTAATTCATTTACTCCTTCTAAACGTTTTAAGCAATTATATCCTGTGCCGTCTGACAGATTAGAATTCCGAGAATTTTACAGTTTCTTCAGGATGGTTTAGATAAAGGTTTGTCCGCAAGTTCCTTGAAAGGACAAATCTCTGCTCTTTCTGTTCTTTTTCACAGAAAGATTGCTATTCTTCCTGATATTCATTGTTTTGTACAAGCTTTGGTTCGTATAAAACCTGTCATTAAGTCAATTTCTCCTCCTTGGAGTTTGAATTTGGTTCTGGGGGCTCTTCAAGCTCCTCCGTTTGAACCTATGCATTCATTGGACATTAAATTACTTTCTTGGAAAGTTTTGTTCCTTTTGGCCATCTCTTCTGCCAGAAGAGTTTCTGAATTATCTGCTCTTTCTTGTGAGTCTCCTTTTCTGATTTTTCATCAGGATAAGGCGGTGTTGCGAACTTCTTTTGAATTTTTACCTAAAGTTGTGAATTCCAACAACATTAGTAGAGAAATTGTGGTTCCTTCATTATGTCCTAATCCTAAGAATTCTAAGGAGAAATCGTTGCATTCTTTGGATGTTGTTAGAGCTTTGAAATATTATGTTGAAGCTTCTAAATCTTTCAGAAAGACTTCTAGTCTATTTGTTATCTTTTCCGGTTCTAGAAAAGGCCAGAAAGCTTCTGCCATTTCTTTGGCATCTTGGTTGAAATCTTTAATTCATCTTGCCTATGTTGAGTCGGGTAAAACTCCGCCTCAGAGAATTACAGCTCATTCTACTAGGTCAGTTTCTAATTCCTGGGCGTTTAGGAATGAAGCTTCGGTTGATCAGATTTGCAAAGCAGCAACTTGGTCCTCTTTGCATACTTTTACTAAATTCTACCATTTTGATGTATTTTCTTCTTCTGAAGCAGCTTTTGGTAGAAAAGTACTTCAGGCAGCGGTTTCAGTTTGAATCTTCTGCTTATGTTTTTCGTTAAACTTTATTTTGGGTGTGGATTATTTTCAGCAGGAATTGGCTGTCTTTATTTTATCCCTCCCTCTCTAGTGACTCTTGTGTGGAAAGATCCACATCTTGGGTAATCATTATCCCATACGTCACTAGCTCATGGACTCTTGCTAATTACATGAAAGAAAACATAATTTATGTAAGAACTTACCTGATAAATTCATTTCTTTCATATTAGCAAGAGTCCATGAGGCCCGCCCTTTTTTTGTGGTGGTTATGATTTTGTATAAAGCACAATTATTCCAATTCCTTATTTTATATGCTTTCGCACTTTTTTTATCACCCCACTTCTTGGCTATTCGTTAAACTGAATTGTGGGTGTGGTGAGGGGTGTATTTATAGGCATTTTGAGGTTTGGGAAACTTTGCCCCTCCTGGTAGGAATGTATATCCCATACGTCACTAGCTCATGGACTCTTGCTAATATGAAAGAAATGAATTTGGGGGTGACTTCCTGTTGGAGGCAGAGCAAGCAGGTAGCTGCAGGTAGCTGCAGGTGCTGTGGAAGCTTCGCGCCTCTGTATGAGGCCTAATTCATCACCAACTGGTGCCTTGCTGCCCTTGGCCATATTCAGGTCTGGGCTATGGGTCTCTGACCCGGCACAAGGAAGGCAACATTTTGCAGCCTAATAGTGCACGCCGGCTGGTGCACACCTTTCTCCATTGGAAAGAGACACTTGCAGATAAGCCCTACGGATGGTTTATAGTGCTGTGCGGTGGTTACCATGACCTTTCTTGCTGAAATCTGTATGGCATACAAAAGCGGCTACCCCCACGTGGACTGCTCCCTATAAAGAGCTACTGGAGCTTAGCTCACTGAAAGATTACCTGCCTTATAAACTCTGCATATTTCCTGGAGCCGGTTATACTAAGCTGTCGCTACAATACTCACCTGGCGAAGTGGGTGGTGCCGGCAAGCGACGGACTCTTCCTGCTCCTGGCCAAGGTCTGAGCTGTACCCGGAGTGGTTTCTGTGAACTGGATACGCCGGTGGACGCTGTCGTCACGAGCAGCGGGGTTGCTCTCCCTGGATGAGAGTTGCGGCGGACGTGAGGTGGGAGCCCCCTGGATGGGCATACAGCCAAAGTATTGGTCCCTCCCTCAACGCAAGGTGCGGATAGCTGCCTCATAGTGCGGTCCGGGTAACCGCCTGACTGGGACCCCTTTCTCCAGCACGCCTATTACTCCTGGCCCCCGGATCTTGGAGGGTTAGGCGGAAGGATTTCACAGACGCCTGCTGGAATAGTGTATGGCGCGAGGTTACCGGTAGCGGCAGCACAGTCAGAGGGCCTCTGGCTGCAACAGTTCTCTCCCTACAAGGACTAAGCTGGGTCCGCACCTGAGGAGGCTTTTTTGCCGGTCTTGAGAGGCTACACCCAGGTCTGTTTGTCGGCTGTTCGCCGACGTTAAACTTTCACAAACTGACATGGTACAAAGACATAATCTGAGACAGTGTCCTGCTTAAGGTGTTATAAAAGCTGTTCACCCTAAATGAGCTTACTGACGGGTCAGGCTTTTTCACTGAACTATATATTCCACTATTTCAGCAAACTTACAGAGGGCACGAGATTGAAAGTGGGCCTAGGGCTATCAGCCCCAGAGTGGAAAGCTTGTGTCTTGAATATCAATCATATGTGCTTAATCTGTTATGTTTGGCCTCATCAGGCAGTTTGGGGCTTAGAGAAAAACGCACACATGAGTTTTTTTTTTTTTTGACATGCAATGTTACCTGATATAAAAGCATAAGTGTTTGTTTTTTATAGGTCTGTGATATTTATAGCTAGTTACTATTCGAGGGTATTAAAGCTGAATCTCACATATGACAGATAAATATTGGGTGCCATGTGTACTATGCCAATTCTACTCTGCTTAGCTAGACACTTAGAGTTAACAGTAGTGTTTGACTGGTTGCACGAATATAGCCCCTTAGATTAAGTCATTGCTGTATTGTAGTGCTCACCTAATTTTTGGCAGGCAACCCTCTGGTGGGGGAGGTACATTCCAAAACTCACCTAATATAATTATATTTTGGGCTAGAAGTGGGTTAGTGCACTTTCATATCAGCCTTGTATTTATAGAAAAAAAAAGTGAAACTTTAGGGCTTCGCAAGAGTCTAAGTGTAATAAAACACTCTCTTGTTGTCTAATTGAATTGTATTACTTAATAAGATTAACTGTTTCACAACGTGTAGCACTTTGTCATTTTGAGTACTATAAGTTTTTAGGTTAGACACTCAGATCTGTTATACAATGTTACTGGATATAAAAGTATAAGTGGCTGTGGCATTGATAGTCTACTACTATTAGAGGGTCCTAAAGTTGAACCCCATACAGGATAAACGATACAAAGTGAGCGCCACGAGTAATATGCCACATTGTTCTGACTCATTCAGATATTTAAGTCAACAGCACTGCTTTACTGACTGCATGGATATAGTCGATTAGATTAAGCTTTGCTATATTGTTTTACACACCTAATCTTTGACAGGCAGCCCCCCTGAGGGAAAGAGACACATAAAAACTTACCTAATAGAATTATATATTAGTCTAGAATCTGTGTTTTGCACTTTCACATCAGCCTTATATTTTTAAAAAAAAGGAGAAAAAAAAAAAAAGGAAAAAAAAAAAAAATTTTTTTAAATCTGTTAAGGGCATCATGAGGGTCTAAATACAGTCAAACACTGTTATATTTGCAGAGCTCTGATTGGGTGTTGCGGGTTTTCTCGCTCTGCTTCCCATGGTTTTGTTTAACCAATCTGTAGTACACAGTACGGTTAGTTGTTTTATAAAACATAGTAGTCTGTCACAACCTGCCAGAGTATCATAAGTTTTGCTTTAGGTACCTAGTCCTGTCCCCCTTATCACGTTTTGTTCATGGACAAATATATTAACCCAAGAAGTTCACCCTCCAATATGCCACCCAAAGTAAGGGAGAAAAAGGGGAGCGGCAGGAACCTAGATTCTAGCTTAGCCTCCCCATCAGATAAAAGTGTCCCCAATCCCCCTCCAACTAATTTGGTAGAATTCGCGGCCGAAGTAGCTAAAATACTTATACCCCAATTTGACTTGATCAAGCAGGAGATCAAGAGTGAGATTTCAAACCTCACTTTGGAGGTTAGACAGTTCTCTACAAGACTAGACGAAATTGAGAATCGGGTCTCAGACCTAGAGGATAGATTTAATATATTAGAGCCTACAATGGACTCCCATAGTAAAATCATTACGGCCTTACAGACTAAAATCGAAGACCTCGAAGACCGATCGAGGCGTAACAATCTTAAAGTGATCGGTCTACCCGAGACACCTGAATTTCAAGACTTAATGAATTTTGTCACTACTACATTACCCCAGGCTTTACAGATCCCGGCTCCTGCTGCTCCCTTTTTGATTGAAAGGGCCCATAGGATAGGTCAAAGACGCGAGCCCAGTGAGGAGACACGGCCAAGGCCGATAATTTTTAAGTTTGTGAACTTTCAGGATAAACTATTATATCTCAAACACTATAGGAAATGTGGCTCTCTTTTCGTAGGCTCCCATAAGCTTTTAGTGTTTCAGGACTTTTCTTCTGAAACACTGACCAAGAGAAGAGACATGTCATTTTTCTATGGGAGACTACAGAAGGAGAGCTACAATATTAGGTTGATCTACCCTGCAAAATTAATTGTACAAAAAGATGGCACTACACATATACTTAATAATGTTAGAGAAGCGGAGACCTTCTGCAGGGAAGCAGGAGTACCCTGATTAGGCAGCGAACTGTATTAAATACAGGTATTTTGAACACAGAATGTTAATATTTAAGCACTATATGACTTGTGTATAGAATTATGGATTTCACAGAGCAGACTATATTAGTTATAGAATTGGTGTTTTTGCTAATTTATATTGTTGATATGTTTCTTTCTTATGGGGGGGGGGGTTGGTTGGGCACCTCAGGTTGGCCTGGGTCTTTCCTTTTTCATAAATTTTTTTTTCTTTTCTTTCTTCTCTCCCCATTGTTGTTTCTCCTCTCCCTCTCGCGGTCCTCTACTCCCTCCTCCTCTTCCCCCGGATGGGCCATCACCCTCCGGAGGGAGGTCCCCTTGCCTGGTTCTTGGGTACACAGAATATCTTAAACCCTCCAAAGGGTGGGTGACGATATGTTGAAGAATTTTTATGGCAGAAAGCCTTAAGCTACTGTCTTGGAATGTAGGGGGCATTAATTCCCCAATTAAGAGAAAAACCATAATAAAACATCTGGGGAAATTCAACCCTGATATAGTTCTCCTACAAGAACTACACCTTAGTATTAATGAGATTCCTAAACTTAAATCCAAGTGGGTGGGTGAAGTGGTCGCGGCTCCATTCTCTTCAAGAAAGAGAGGGGTTGCAATTTTGATAAATCGAAAATTAGACTTTCAAATAATTAACACGGAGGTCGACCCGGAAGGGAGATTTCTAATACTTGAAGTGAAGGTTAACCACATTAGATATACACTTTGTAATATATACGGCCCGAACCAAATTGACCATACCTTTTGGTCAAATCTTTCTGTAAAGTTGCACAACTTTATTGGATCTAATTTAATTATGGCTGGAGATTTCAACCTATTAGCGGACCCCTTGCTAGATAGCTCTAACAAAAGAGCGTTAAATAGTAAAGGCAGAAAGGTACGGATTTTTAGGAAACTATGCTCTCACTTGAGGCTGGTTGATCTTTGGCGGGTACAGAATCCGGATGACTCTACTTATTCATGTATATCACACGTCCAGCGTTCATTCTCCCGGCTTGATTATTTTCTGGTTTCAGAAACCATGCTTGGCCGGAATTGGGTTACTGGGATCGAAGATATTGTTATCTCCGACCACGCCGTCATATCACTAAAACTTGACGCGGACCTGAGGCGGATGGGTATGAACTATATTACCTTCCCTAGATACCTCAATAACAACGTCAAATTTCAGCAGCATTTAGGTTTGAAATGGGCTGAATACTTTAATAATAATAGTAGCTATATAGACAAAATAGAGATATTCTGGGAAGCCTCTAAGGCTGTCATGCGCGGAGAGATCAAATCTTATTCACTCTTCTGGGCGAAGCACTGTAGTTCAGTGTCTAGACAACTTGCAAACCGTGTTAAAAATACTTATAGATCTTATATTAGTAGACACACTAATGAAAGCTGGGAAGCATATATTACAGCGAAGACTTTGCGAGACACACATTTGAAACAGGTTAGCGCCCAGGCAGAAATTAGAACGAAAGCCAGATTCGGGGGCTTCACGGGCAGATCGGCGAAGTTTCTAGCAAGGTTAGCTAACTTATCGCCTAGACTGCCTATTACGGCCATCAAAAGGGGGGACGAAAGATTCACAGGACGTGCGGATATTGAGAAAGCGTTCTTTGAATTCTTCCAGACATTGTATACCCAAGATTCCGTTAATTTAGAGAAGAAAGAGGCTTTCTGGAGTAAGATCAAAGTTCCGCGCTTACCTTTGGAGGCTAGGGACATTATTAACGCGCCCATCACCGAGGAGGAAATTGAGTGGTCAATTAAGAACGCAAAATCTAACAAAGCTGCGGGCCCAGACGCTCTACCTATTGAATATTATAGAATCCTACGCCCGCATGTGACACCTATATTAATTAAACTTTTCAATCTTTATTTTTCCGAAAACACTCGATGTTCCACCGCTTTTGCTTCGGCAAACATTTCATTAATCCTTAAAAAGGGCAAGGACTCCGAGTTACCTAGCTCTTACAGACCCATTTCTGTCCTGAATACTGATTATAAACTCTTAGCAGCTATCATAGCTACGCGTCTGAAACCCTTTATGGGCGAGTTAATTCATGAGAACCAATCCGGGTTTATGCCCGGACGCAACCCCGTAAAGAACACCAGGAAACTCTTGATATTACTCGAGTCCTACTGGAATAAATACAAATCTTTAGCACAAGACAATAACATAGATAAGGCCGTCATATCGGTTGACGCCGAAAAGGCCTTCGATAGGGTCAGTTGGGATCATTTATTTTATACGCTAGACCGATTTGGGTTCACAGGGTCTTTCAATAATTACGTTCACCTAATCTATAGCACTCCCTCTTCGGCGGTGATTATTAACAACTCGTCTACACAATATCTTGACCTATCCAGAGGCACTAGACAAGGTTGCCCACTTTCACCCTTTTTGTTTAACCTCAGTATTGAACCCTTAGCTATTCGTTTATGACAAGAGCTGGATGGGATTCCTTGGGCGGAGGAGAAGATGGTGCTTCTCCAATACGCAGACGATCTCCTATTATTCTTATCTAATCTTAAGGTTTCTCTCCCTATTCTACAAAGTATTATCCAAGAGTTTGGAGAAATATCTGGGTTCAAGATTAATACTTCCAAATCAGAATTAATGTGGTTACATAAAAATTTGTCATCATATATGAAACACCCTTTTCGGGAAGTCACCCAGATTACTTATCTGGGCTTACACCTTTCTAGAAACTCTGAGGAATGGTATAGATTAAATCATAGAATAGTTTTTGACTCTTGCAGGAGAAAACTTGATGAATGGGCTAGGTTACCAATCTCTTTAACTGCCAGGGTGACTTTGATTAAATCGGTTATCTTCCCGAAAATTCTCTATGTGTTACAAAACATTCTGTGGCTCCTGCACAAAAAAGACATTATCATGTACAATAAAGCCTGTGCGAAATTTCTATGGAATGGTAAGAGACCACGAATTGCCTCCCTTAAACTTATGAATTCCAAATTGTCAGCTGGCCTAGCGCTTCCTAATATTCGCATATATAACCTGGTTACCATAGCGAGACTCGCTCTAGATTGGCTAACCGAGAAAGAGCAGTTCACATCTTTTTTATGGGAATCTCAGGCAGTGACCCCCTTCCAGTTAAAAGCTCTACTACATTGCCCTCTCACGTCATTGCCCTCCAATATATTTTACCTTGGCACATACAAAAATATTATTACGGCCTGGCAAAAATTATGCGCAGAACTGGATATTTCACCCTATGTCTCGCAATATCTACCCATAACAGGTAACCCAGAATTCAGCCCCGGCCTTTATAATCAGACATTTAGAAACTGGGAGGTAAAGGGCCTTCGGTATCTGAGCCAAATGCGAGACGCAGAGGGACAGGTAGTTACATTCCAAGAAATTGCGACACGATACGCGTTAGGGACACACGAGTTCTATGCCTATCTTCAACTCAGGCACTTTCTCAGGGAGCTGTACACAAAATATGGGGATAATTGGACTAGGGGAGAATTACAGCCCATGATTACTATATATGCAGCAGGAGCTTATGCCATTACGCCTTTATATTCTGTAGTAAATCAGAGAGCATCAAAGTTGCAAATTAACGAAATGGTCGATAGGTGGTCTGTCCTATTTCCAGAAATTGACGATGAGATCATAGTTGGGAGCTTTAAAATAGCACAGCAGGGCTGGGTCCCGACGGTTTGGAGAGAGTCGCAGATAAAAATTGGGCTGCAGAGATACCTTACACCTGCGACCCTCTCTAAATGGTACAAAACAAGGGTGCTTTGCTCCAGATGCTCAGCCTCAGGGGCAGACTTATTTCACTGTCTATGGAGCTGCCCTAAAATATTTCAATATTGGGGAAAAATTACATTTTGGATGATGATGGTTTTGAAATTGGAGCACAAACTTTGCCCAATTGAAATTTTCTTTTTAGTAAAATTCCAGGGTATCAATAAGAACTATAGCCTGATAAATACTATTATACTAACTGCGCGGGCTCTCATTTTTAAAGCATGGAAAGCATTACGGGCCCCCACTATGGCCCAACTTAAACTGGCGCTATGCAACCAATTTATATCAGAACAGTGTAATATGCCATTCCCACAAGATAAATATTTAGGAGCATTTTTTTAAAAATGGGAGCCATTTTTAAGATCCTTGCCGTTACCACACCAAAAAAAATTAATTAAACCTGTTAGAGATTCGGATTTTGTCCAGATTAAAGTCCTAGCAGGCCACTTCCCCGAAGAATGGGTGACGGGCACCGAATGAGTTGGCTGAGGGGGAGGAAAGGGGGGGAGTGGGAGACGGGGGGGAGGACAATTATTATAATAATTTTTATATTATATATTTTTATAATTATTATGGATTTTTTTTTTTTTTTTTCCCTAGGCTGATAGGAGTGAAAAGGGGGGAAAATTCACGAGACAAGGATGGACTAATCAATATACAAAGGTTTCATAGGTTATTTTATGTATTTCTTCAGTATTTGTTACACCTTATTTGCCTTGATAATTGATATAAACACATGTGTCTTAAGATAATTTTGATGGACTAGAATGATATAATAGACACTCATCTTGCTTGTTTTATACCTACACAGTGGTATTTTTTTTTTTTTTATTTATGTGTATTCACTGTGACACATGTTTTTATATGTGGTATAATATTGTCCTTCTCTGTCTTTGTAAAAAGATAATTAAAAAAAAAAAAAAAAAAAAAAAATGAAAGAAATGAATTTATCAGGTAAGTTCTTACATAAATTATGTTTTTTCACATTATTTCAGTCTCATTTTTCATTGCTTCTGGTTGCTAGAGGCTTGTTCATTGGCATTTTTTCCCATTCCTGAAACTGTCATTTAAGGAATTTGATAATTTTGCTTTATATGTTGTTTTTTCTATTACATATTGCAAGATGTCTCAACTTGACCCTGGATCAGAATCTACTTCGAAAGACGCTGCCTGATGCTGGTTCTACCGAAGTTAAGTGCATTTGTTGTAAACTTTTGGTAACTGTTCCTCCGGCTATAGTTTGTGATGACTGTCATGATAAACTTTCTAATGCAGATTGTATTTCCATTAGTAATAATCGATTACCTGTTGTTGTTCCTTCAACATCTAATGCTCAGGATGTCCCTGTTAATGTAAAAGAATTTGTTTCTAAATCTATTAGGAAGGCTCTGTCTGTTATTCCTCCTTCCAGTAAACGTAAAAGGTCTTTTAAAACTTCTCATATTTCAGATGAATTTTTAAGTGACCGCCATCATTCTGACTTGTCTGTTTCTGATGAGGATCTATCTGGTTCAGAAGACTCTGTCTCAGATATTGACACTGATAAATCTTCATATTTATTTAAAATGGAATTTATTCGTTCTTTACTTAAAGAAGTGTTAATCGCATTAGATATGGAGGAGTCTAGTCCTCTTGATACTAAATCTACTAAGCGTTTAAATTCAGTTTTCAAACCTCATATAGTTATTCCAGAAGTTTTTCCAGTTCCTGATGCTATTTCTGAAGTAATTTCTAGGGAATGGAATAATCTGGGTACTTCATTTACTCCTTCTCAAAGGTTTAAGAAATTGTACCCTGTGCCATCTGATAGATTCTAGTTTTGGGACAAAATCCCTAAAGTTGATGAGGCTATCTCTACTCTTGCTAAACGTACTACTATTCCTACGGCGGATAGTACTTCCTTTAAGGATCCTTTAGATAGGAAGCTTGAATCCTTTCTAAGGAGAGCTTATTTATGTTCAGGTAATCTTCTTAGACCTGCTATTTCTTTGGCTGATGTTGCTGCTGCTTCCACTTTCTGGTTGGAGGCTTTAGCGCAACAAGTGTCAGACCATAATACTCAAAGCATTGTTAAACTTCTTCAACATGCTAATAACTTTATTTGTGATGCCATTTTTGATATCATTAGAATTTATGTCAGGTATATGTCTTTAGCTATTTTAGCTAGAAGAGCTTTATGGCTTAAAACTTGGAATGCAGATACGACTTCTAAGTCAACTTTGCTTTCTCTTTCTTTCCAAGGTAATAAATTATTTGGTTCTCAGTTGGATTCTATTATTTCAACTGTTACTGGGGGGAAAGGAACCTTTTTACCTCAGGACAAAAAATCTAAAGGTAAATACAGGGCTGCTAATCGTTTTCGTTCCTTTCGTCAGAATAAGGAACAGAAGCCTGACCCTTCCCCTAAATGAACGGTTTCCGTTTGGAAACCTTCTCCAGTCTGGAATAAATCCAAGCCTTTTAGAAAGTCAAAGCCAGCTCCCAAGTCCACATGAAGGTGTGGCCCTCATTCCAGCACAGCTGGTAGGGGGCAGGTTACGATTTTTCAAAGATATTTGGATCAATTCGATTCACAGTCTTTGGATTCAGAACATTGTTTCACAAGGGTACAGAATAGGTTTCAAGGTAAGGCCGCCTGCGAGAAGATTTTTTCTCTCTCGCATTCCAATAAACCCAGTGAAGGCTCAGGCGTTTCTGAAATGTGTTTCAGATCTAGAGTTGGCTGGGGTAATTGTGCCAGTTCCAGTTCTGGAACGGGGTCTGGGGTTGTACCAAAGAAGGAGAATTCCTTCAGACCAGTTCTGGATCTAAAAATATTGAATCGTTATGTAAGGATACCAACATTCAAAATGGTGACTATAAGGACTATTCTGCCTTTTGTTCAGCAAGGGCATTATATGTCCACAATAGATTTACAGGATGCATACCTTCATATTCCAATTCATCCAGATCACTATCAGTTTCTGAGATTCTCTTTTCTAGACAAGCATTACCAGTTTGTGGCCCTTCCGTTTGGCCTAGCAACAGCTCCAAGGATCTTTTCAAAGGTTCTCGGTGCCCTTCTCTCTGTAATCAGAGAACAGGGTATTGCGGTATTTCCTTATTTGGACGATATCTTGGTACTTGCTCTGTCTTTACATTCTGCAGAATCTCATACAAATCAACTTGTGTTGTTTCTTCAAAGACATGGTTGGAGGATCAATTTACCAAAGAGTTAATTGATTCCTCAGACAAAGGTAACCTTTTTGGGTTTTCAAATAGATTCAGTGTCCATGACTCTGTCTCTAACAGAAAAGAGACGTCTGAAGTTGGTTTCAGCTTGTCGAAACCTTCAGTCTCAATCATTCCCTTCGGTAGCTTTGTGCATGGAAATTCTAGGTCTCATGACTGCTGCATCGAACGCGATCCCCTTTGCTCGTTTTCACATGAGACCTCTTCAGCTTTGTATGCTGAACCAGTGGTGCAGGGATTATACAAAGATATCACAATTAATATCCTTAAATCCCAATGTACGACACTCTCTGACGTGGTGGATAAATCACCATCGTTTAGTTCAAGGGGCTTCTTTTGTTCGTCCAACCTGGACTGTGATCTCAACAGATGCGAGTCTGTCAGGTTGGGGAGCTGTATGGGGATCTCTGACAGCGCAGGGGGTTTGGGAATCTCAGGAGGCGAGATTACCAATCAACATTTTGGAACTCCGTGCGATTTTCAGAGCTCTTCAGTTCTGGCCTCTTCTGAAGAGAGAATCATTTATTTGTTTTCAGACAGACAATGTCACAACCGGCATTATATGTCCACAATAGATTTACAGGATGCATACCTTCATATTCCAATTCATCCAGATCACTATCCGTTTCTGAGATTCTCTTTTCTAGACAAGCATTACCAGTTTGTGGCCCTTCCGTTTGGCCTAGCAACAGCTCCAAGGATCTTTTCAAAGGTTCTCGGTGCCCTTCTCTCTGTAATCAGAGAACAGGGTATTGCGGTATTTCCTTATTTGGACGATATCTTGGTACTTGCTCTGTCTTTACATTCTGCAGAATCTCATACGAATCAACTTGTGTTGTTTCTTCAAAGACATGGTTGGAGGATCAATTTACCAAAGAGTTCATTGATTCCTCAGACAAAGGTAACCTTTTTGGGTTTTCAAATAGATTCAGTGTCCATGACTCTGTCTCTAACAGAAAAGAGACGTCTGAAGTTGGTTTCAGCTTGTCGAAACCTTCAGTCTCAATCATTCCCTTCGGTAGCTTTGTGCATGGAAATTCTAGGTCTCATGACTGCTGCATCGAACGCAATCCCCTTTGCTCGTTTTCACATGAGACCTCTTCAGCTTTGTATGCTGAACCAGTGGTGCAGGGATTATACAAAGATATCACAATTAATATCCTTAAATCCCAATGTACGACACTCTCTGACGTGGTGGATAAATCACCATCGTTTAGTTCAAGGGGCTTCTTTTGTTCGTCCAACCTGGACTGTGATCTCAACAGATGCGAGTCTGTCAGGTTGGGGAGCTGTATGGGGATCTCTGACAGCGCAGGGGGTTTGGGAATCTCAGGAGGCGAGATTACCAATCAACATTTTGGAACTCCGTGCGATTTTCAGAGCTCTTCAGTTCTGGCCTCTTCTGAAGAGAGAATCATTTATTTGTTTTCAGACAGACAATGTCACAACCGTGGCGTATGTCAATCATCAAGGTGGGACTCACAGTCTTCTGGCTATGAAAGAAGTATCTCGGATACTTGTATTGGCGGAATCCAGCTCCTGTCTAATCTCTGCGGTTCACATCCCAGGTGTAGACAATTGGGAAGCGGATTATCTCAGTCGCCAGACGTTACATCCGGGCGAATGGTCTCTTCACCCAGAGCTATTTCTTCAGATTGTTCAAATCTGGGGAGTTCCAGAAATAGATCTGATGGCCTCTCATCTAAACAAGAAACTTCCCAGGTATCTGTCCAGATCCAGGGATCCTCAGGCGGAAGCAGTGGACGCGTTGTCGCTTCCTTGGAATTATCATCCTGCCTATATCTTTCCGCCTCTAGTTCTTCTTCCAAAAGTGATTTCCAAAATTCTAATGAAACGTTCGTTTGTACTGCTGGTGGCTCCAGCATGGCCTCACAGGTTTTGGTATGCGGATCTCATTCGGATGGCCAGTTGCCAACCTTGGACACTTCCGTTAAAACCAGACCTTCTATCTCAAGGCCCTTTTTTCCATCAGGATCTCAAATCATTAAATTTGAAGGTATGGAAATTGAACGCTTGATTCTTAGTCATAAAGGTTTCTCTGACTCAGTAATTAATACTATGTTACAGGCTCATAAATCTGTGTCTAGGAAGATTTATTATCGAGTCTGGAAGACTTACATTTCTTGGTGTTCTTCTCATAAATTCTCCTGGCATTCTTTTAGAATTCCTAGAATTTTACAGTTTCTTCAGGATGGTTTGGATAAAGGTTTGTCTGCAAGTTCCTTGAAAGGACAAATCTCTGTTCTTTCTGTTCTTTTTCACAGAAAGATTGCTAATCTTCCTGATATTCATTGTTTTGTACAGGCTTTGGTTTGTATCAAACCTGTCATTAAGTCAATATCTCCTCCTTGGAGTCTTAATTTGGTTCTGAGGGCTTTACAAGCTCCTCCGTTTGAACCTATGCATTCTCTGGATATTAAATTACTTTCTTGGAAAGTTTTGTTCCTTTTGGCCATCTCTTCTGCTAGAAGAGTTTCTGAGTTATCTGCTCTTTCTTGTGAATCTCCTTTTCTGATTTTTCATCAGGATAAGGCGGTGTTGCAGACTTCATTTCAATTTTTACCTAAGGTTGTGAATTCTAACAACATTAGTAGAGAAACTGTTGTCCCTTCATTGTGTCCGAATCCTAAGAATTCTCTGGAGAGATCTTTACATTCTTTGGATTTAGTAAGAGCTTTAAAATATTATGTTGAAGCTACTAAAGATTTTAGAAAGACTTCTAGTCTCTTTGTTATCTTTTCTGGTTCCAGGAAAGGTCAGAAAGCTTCTGCCATTTCTTTGGCGTCTTGGTTAAAGTCTTTGATTCATCATGCTTATGTGGAGTCGGGTAAATCCCCGCCTCAAAGGATTACGGCTCATTCTACTAGGTCAGTTTCTACTTCCTGGGCGTTTAGGAATGAAGCTTCTGTTGATCAGATTTGCAAAGCAGCAACTTGGTCTTCTTTGCATACTTTTACTAAATTCTACCATTTTGATGTTTTCTCTTCTTCTGAAGCAGTTTTTGGTAGAAAAGTACTTCAAGCAGCTGTTTCAGTTTGATTCATCTGATTATAATTTCAGTTTTTTTCATTATTAAGATTAAAACTTTTGTTTTGGGTTGTGGATTATTTTTCAGCGGAATTGGCTGTCTTTATTTTATCCCTCCCTCTCTAGTGACTCTTGCATGGAAGTTCCACATCTTGGGTATTCCTATCCCATATGTCACTAGCTCATGGACTCTTGCTAATTAGATGAAAGAAAACATAATTTATGTAAGAACTTACCTGATAAATTCATTTCTTTCATATTAGCAAGAGTCCATGATGCCCACCCTTTTTTGTGGTGGTTATGATTTTTTTTTTTTTTGTATAAAGCACAATTATTCCAATTCCTTATTTTGATGCTTTCGCTCCTTTCTTATCACCCCACTTCTTGGCTATTCGTTAAACTGAATTGTGGGTGTGGTGAGGGGTGTATTTATAGGCATTTTGAGGTTTGGGAAACTTTGCCCCTCCTGGTAGGAATGTATATCCCATACGTCACTAGCTCATGGACTCTTGCTAATATGAAAGAAATGAATTTATCAGGTAAGTTCTTACATAAATTATGTTGTTTACTTTTTTTTTTATTTTATTATCTTTATTGAGTATAGCCATATAACAAAAAAGAAGAAAGGCAGCCGTAGCCAACACAGATGTATGTTTTACATTTCCAACACTCGCGTAAAAACAGAAAAAAAAAATTCAATAGTATAATGAAACAAAAAAAACACTTCAGGCAGCTTATTAGCCCAGCGCCTTATCAATTAAGAGTTACAATCAAGTAGCTATATTTTTTTTTTTTAAGAAAAAAATAACCGTGAAAGAAAGAAGGAGAAAAAGAAGGAGAGAGAAAAAAAAAAAAAATTACGGGGAAAAAGGGCTCTGCCCCCCCTCTCTTCCCCCACGCTCCGTATAAACATCCAGGACCCATCAGGAGCTCCCAGACAAGGACTATTCTACCGAATTACTATTTCTGATCCAGGTGTCAGGAAAAAACCCATGTACCACCAGTTCAGCAAAGCTTATCGAAGCCAGGAAGGGTCTCAAAATCCGTCTCTGTAGGTCACCCGGATATGTCTTAATAACTGGCGCCCAGCCAACCAAAAATTCTTTAATTTTCCTTTCAGCCACTGACTTTAAATGAAAAGATTCAAAAATAATCTGCGCTTGAATGTCTTTTAATATTTGTGACAGTGTGGGAGAACTGTTTGCAATCCATTTTTTAAAAATGTTATATCTTACTGTTAAAATAATTGTATTTAGGATACGCGTTCTCACATCTCTTCTTGGTGCCAGTAACATTAGGACAATATCTTCAAACGCTAGAGTAATGGAGCTTTCAAAGACTCTATTATACCAGCACTGGACCTTCAGCCAAAGTTGAGCGATCTTTGGACACCCCCACAACATATGACAGAGGTCGGCCCGGATGTACGAACAGTGCTCACATCGATAATTTTTATCAGGATAGAATTTAGCCAGTAAGGCCGGGGAGAAATAAGAGAAGTTCAGTAATTTAAGATGAGATTCCTTCCAACTCACCGGTAACGGTAATAAAGTGACTCTTTCAAGGCTATTCCATATTTTCTCAACCTCTAACGAAGGTATATGGGGAAGCCAAAAGTTGATTAGCTTCTCTTCTTCCAGCATACCTTGTTTAGTCAACATGATATCATAAATCAACGAGATAGATGCATCACCCAATATAAATTTTCTGACACAAGTTTTGATCTCAGCCCATTCACTTCTCCTAGCTAGAGACCATTTCTGAGCGTTAACAAAATGGCGGATCTGAAAATAAGCAAATCGGTTCTGTCTGGGGAGCGAAAACTCTAATTGTTTCCCAGGGGAAGACCTGAAAATCATCATTAATAAGTTGATGAATATATTCCAACCCGCTAATCTGCCATTCATAGAAACATTTCTAATCAGTCCCCGGAGAAAACATAGGGTTCCCCCTAATGGGAAGATATTCAGAAAAAGAGAAGTCGATTCTAAGCAATTTACTAAGCCTATGCCATACTACAAAAATACTTCTAAATGAGACAAGTGAGGAAACCTCCGAAGGAAGGGATCGGGGCGGACAATGAATTAAAGCTTTCAATGACCATGGATTAACCATATAAGATTCCAACTCATATGTAGTAACTATGTCACTCTGAGCAACCCAATCAAATACCATTTTACATACCGCAGCATAGTTATAAAGTCTAATATTAGGCAATGCCAGCCCAGCCCTAGTATATTTTTGAGTGAGCCGATTAAGGGACAGTCGTGGCTTTTTGGATTTCCATAGAAACTTTGAAAAGCAAGATGCCAATTTCTTCAGGTCTTTATTTAAAATCAGGAGTGGCAAGTTCTGAAGATAATATAGAATTTTCGGGAAAATTATCGTTTTAATCAAGTTAGCCGAAGCTGAAAGCGATAAAGGGAATACCTCCCACAACTTCAGGTCTTCCTGGATTTTCCGGAATAGCCCCCCAAAGTTGGCCTGATACCAGAGTTTCGGGTTTCTATTAATTTCCAACCCCAAATATTTGACAGCATCAACCTTACGAAAAACTGTCAGGGGAAGCTCTCGCACGCGGCTCCCCAGCCACATTAACTCACTCTTTTCCATATTGATTTTATAGCCCGCAAATGTACTAAATAACCTTATCGTATTAATCACCGTCGGGATAGTAATTGATGTTTGATTTAAAAAGAGTAATATGTCATCCGCATAAAGCAATATTCTCAGTTTCAGATCCCCCATGGTAATCCCCGGCAGGATTTGACGCAGTTTAATTGCCAGGGGCTCCAATATAATATTAAAGAGAAGTGGTGATAGCGGACAACCTTGTCTGGTTCCTCTTTGAAGAACTATTTCAGAGGAAATCAAACCATTAACAAGTACATACGAGACGGGTCTCTGATACAGCCTTTGCACAAAGTTAAAAAAATTACCAGAAAAACCAAATTTAGATAGAGTAGAGAACATGTATTTCCAAGAGATGCAGTCAAAAGCTTTGACTGCATCTAACGTGAGAACCGCTACGTCTTCAAAGTTGCACCTCCCTTTGAATCGATCTGCGTTCCACATATAATCAACTAAGGTTATTAATTTCCTTATATTTTTAGAGGAACACCGAGAAGGCATAAAGCCCACCTGGTCAGGATGGATCAGGTTCTCAAGACATACGGCTAATCTATGCGAGATAATTGATGTAAGGATTTTGTAATCCGCATTGAGAACGGAAATGGGCCTGTAAGAAGATGGATCCTCTGGATTTTTTCCTTTTTTAAGAATCAATGATATGTTGGCCGCTGAAAATAAAGAAGAGATTATAGCGCCCTTTAAAAAGTAGCTATTATAAACTTTTTCTAGAATTAGGGTAACTTGTTCAGATAAGCTTTTATAGAATTCCATAGGAATTCCGTCTGGGCCTGCTGCTTTATTTGATTTAGCCCGCGATATCGCACTGATTATCTCCTCAGCCGCAATAGGGGCATTAAGCATGTCCAACTCCTCAGCTTGGACTTTCGGGACCGTAATTGAGAACCAATAATTTAATTCATTATCATGGTTAAATTCTCCTTCCGCATATAGATGCTGATAGAAATCGAAGAAGATCGCAGAGATCTCTTCCGTATCGGAGGTGCGATTACCTGAGTTCTGCAATACCGGGATCAAATTCTTCTTCTCCCTAGCTTTGACTAATCTCGCCATGCTTTTAGCAGAACTGCCATGAATGCTTTTGAACCGTAGGTTGATTTTTAATTCCTCTTCCTGATGATATTGCACTAAGACGGAATCTCTCTCCTTCTTAGCATTTACATATCTTACCCAGTTGTATGTGGAGCGCTGACACTGAAAATTCCTAAAAGCATTTCTTACTTGATTAGTCAATTGAACATCTCGAGCGCGCATTTTCTTGTTCATGACATTCAGATACCCCTTTATCTCTCCCCTTAAGACAGCCTTACTAGCTTCCCAGAAAATTTCAATTTTATTCAGATATGCCAGATTAAATCTACAATATTCATTCCATTTTACCTTTAACCAAGAGAAAACAGTAAATCTGATCCATATCCTTATATACATCACAAAATAAAACATTGAACTGGTAAATAAGAAAGAAACAATATAAAATACTTATCTAGTTAATCTCATTTATCTGCAAGGAATTCCTTAACCTCCCTTGCCTCCGAGAAGACCTGACGAGAGCCCCCACTCTCGACTATTATTTTGGCGGGATAATCATCCGCGCCTGGATACCTTTATTGATGATTTGAGTGCAGAGGGGTGCCATCGTCCGTCTTTTCTGAGAGGTTTCAGACGAAAAGTCCTGAAACAACAGGACTTTACTATTATCAAATATTAAAGGCTCCTTCAATTTCTTAAACAGTTTCATTATTTCAATTTTATCCTGGAAGTTAAGAACCTTGCATATACACATTCTACTTCTATTCTGACCTGACTCTGCCGGTCTTTTAGGGCCTATTCTATGGGCTCTCTCAATCATAATGGGTAATCGGGCTTGTGGAATTCCCAGCCTCTGCGGTAGTACCATAGAGGAAAAATGGAGCAAATCTTCAAACTCAGGGGATTCTGGAAAACCAACAATTCTTATATTGTTTCTCCTCGCCCTATCTTCGTGGTCATCCAGCCTCCCCTGCAGGATCGAGATTTTAGAATCCTGCTGGGTAATTATATTTCCTTGGGTGTTAACCTGGTCCTCCAAGTCAGAGATCCTATTCTCAGCCTCCTGTATTCTTTGTGAGAATTGTCTTACCTCGGCTGATAATACAGTGATCTCAGAAGAAATAAGACCCAACTCTTTTTTTATCAAATCGAATTGAGGCGAGAATAGATCAGATAATTGAGAGATCAACGACTGGGTGTCCATAGGATTAACCATAGTTTCGACTGTGGTATCCATGCTCGGATCTGATACCTTAGCTCTTTTGTCTTTTACTTTACTCGGCATTCTTGGAGAGGAAGCTTTCCCTTGTGATAGAAATGTATCCATTAATTAGTGCGTGACAATAGTGATATAGCCGTGTGAAAAGCTTGTGAAGGCAGCAAACGGAAGAAACCCGCCCCTGCACGTGCAAACAATACTATTTAAATAAGAGTGTGTTCCAAGACACACAAAAGTGGTAGGAAAAAAAAGCAGAGGGGAAAAAAAAAGGGGGTGCTCAGGTGTAAACTTAAAAGTGCACTAGACCAAGGTGAAAAAGGAAAAAAAAAAAAGAGAAAAAAAAAAAAAAAGGTAGGAAAGTCACCCCAAAATCCCCTCCCTGTATCTGTGTATTTGAATAATAAGGTCCCTAAGGAGACTAAAATATTTAATCTGTGATATAGAAGATCCCAGTAGTACCCTAAGAGAAAAAAAATGCCACTAGAATTCACATCAAAGTATCCAATCCCAGCCGGGACAACACTCTTGTCGAATACTATTGAATTAATCAAGTACACCCTATACCTATAGTGGAAAACACTGCTCTTAGCAAGGGATGCCCTTAATTATTACAGTCTAGATTGTGAAAAAAGAAAACTGATACATACTCTAGCTAGAGTAAGACCTTTTCAACTATACTCCTATCTGGACCTAAAACAAGCCACCATCCAGCTTTTGACAGTTGCTGACCTAAGCTAGACTAGAAAAAAGAGAAAAAGAAAAACACACTGGCACAATCAACGTAGATTAACCTCTACCCAAGTTATTGGCAATACATTTATAACCCAGATATTTTAGACATGTAAGAGCCACAAAATAAAATATAACTAATAAAACAAAAAAAAAAAAAAAAAAAGGAAAAAATCTTTCTGATGGCAGCAAAGCGTCCTTAAGCAACCATTAACCAAAACCAGCCACAGAATATTAACACCTGACCCCCATTGCTGGCAGGATTAACCAGCATGGAAGATTATAGCATCAAGTGCACAGGAAAACTGTAGGCCTTCACAGAGTCACAGCATATCAAAAGTGGAATTTCCTAGTAGACAGTCAAATATCCAGCTTATTACATAAGAATATCAACCCCGATTGAAGATTTTCCAAAACAGATTACAAGCAATTTGTTAGAGCCAACAACAGACTTTCAAACACCCTTTTTAAATCTGCAACCAAAGTCACCATCAAAGTAGGGGAACAGCACCGGGTATCAACGACCTCCACAAACTCACCAGTGCCACAGATAGGGCCTTTATCCTTAACGGTAATGGCTCCCTCTTCCAGGAGAGACGCATCATAAGCTAGAGCACAGCCTTGCAGGTGCATTTATCCCACCTCACACGAAAGCTTTCATTGTTGAATCACTCCAGACACACATTTGAGGACTTGACATAGACCAGACTTTCCAGTAGGAGATGCACTTGCTTGTCTTCCCCTCGCTGCTCACCAGGGAGCGTCAGAGGAATACCACCTTACACATAGACTTTCGTTGCTGTATCACTCAACATGTGACGTAGCAGTCTTGGCAGTGACCATCTTTTCCTGGGGGTAACAAGCTTGCCACTCCCCCACTGCTCACCAGGGAGCGTCAGCGGGGTAGCCGTTCCCAGGACTGTAACACCAGGGATAGAGATTGCACCTGCACCTCCCAATACAGATTGCGGCAATATCTCTCTCCGCACGCCGGGCGCTTCGGTCACTTGTGACAGGCAGAAGGGAAATCACAGATCACCGTCACCATCTTCAGTTACCCCTTCCAGGAAGATATAGAAAGAAGATTTAAAAAAAAAACAAGCGGACTTTCAGGCATCCGCGGCCAAAATGGCTTCTTAGTCTTCAGCTCTCAAGCGGATCGAATCCCTGCCGAGCGCCACACTCAACTCCTGGGAGACCTCCCAGACAAGTGGCGGAGAGCGGGGAGCAGATGAAAGCGGCGTCCTCTCACCACGCCGGCACACAGGTACACTGCCTGACTCCTCCCCCAACAGGAAGCCGTCATCCTGCGATGAAATTATGTTGTTTACTAACCTGACACCGCGCTAGACCTAAACTCGAAGTCTGATACACATATTTTACATTCCTATGTTCTTCCACGTTAGACCTAAATCGCTGTGTTGGGTTAGCGCACATGAATAATTACTAATCTTACATTGCGTCATTGAAATATTAAATATTAAAATGAATAATAATTCTTAGTAAATATTATAGATACTATATTATATATATATATATTTTGCATTTTAGGATTAATAAATTCCCCAATTATCATCCATGTTTAAACAACAATTATAGTAGATAATGGTGCAAGGTGGTATAATAAAATGTATATCATCAAAGAAAAAATAAGACACCATTTCCAGCACTTAACTATGTACAAAAATATAAATTTCATTGCAGCTACTTGTGCTGCGCAAATACATTGTTCCTAAATACAGAAAATAAATTGTCATTAAGATAATCATGTAATGCAGAACATTTCATTACATTATATTATGTTAGCCCCTTTTCTTTACTAAAGCCACTATTAAATAAAAACAAAGTTTATAGTTGGCACAGGATTCAACTGTCTATCCTATGCTCAAGTCAGCAATTCAAGTGACGCACATTTCCCCCTTCCATGTTTAGGGCGTCTTCTGGCTTAGTAAAATCACGTCATCTGTCTTACTCCTCCTAAAGTTCTAAGGTAGTTCCACCTATGTTTCCCTGAGTGAAATTATTTTAAAGGGACCTCACTAGAAAATGACTTAAAGGGACATTTGCTACAGTGTTCTTCTTTCAATCTTTACACATCTGCAGTTTCAATAGTAATATATGACACCTTCACTATTTCAAATACTACCAGGCAGAGGTGGTAATTAGTTATCCTATATTAATATTTTGCTAATAGTAATTATCCCAATTATTCTTTATCATTCACTCCCTTAAAAAGGGGGGCATCTCTTCATTTAAGTCATTTGGTTTTAATGCATTATGACTAAAAATCCATTTGCATTCTATTTGTAATATTTTTGCCTTGCAAATTAAAGGGATAGTCTAGTCAAAATAAAACTTTTTGGATTCAGATAGAGCATGCAACTTTAAGCAACTTTCTAATTTACTCCTACTATCAAATGTTCTTCGTTCTCTTGGTATCTTTATTTGAAAGGGCAGGATTGTAAGTTTAGGAGCTGGCCCACTTTTGGTTCAGAACCCTGGGTAGCGCTTGCTGATTGGTGGCTACATTTAGACACCAATCAGCAAGCGCTACCCACGTGCTGAATCAAAAATGGGCTGCTTCCTAAGCTTACATTCTTGCTTTTTCAAATAAAGATACCAAGGTAACGAAGAACAATTGATAGTAGGAGTAAATTACTAAATTGCTTAAAATTGCATGCTCTATTTGAATCATGAAAGTTTAATTTTGACTAGACTATCCCTTTGTTTCCAATCGTAAGACTTTCATCATCACAACCTTGATATCTTAAAAAATGTCTCACAATTACACTTGTTTTAACACATTGATTTTTAATAGCTCTTTAATTCTCTAAAATGGTTCTCTATAGGTTTTCCCCACATAATACATGGGGCAACTACATGATAACATATACACAACTCACTTCACTTTTGCATGAGATATGCCCATTTACTACTTGTTATTGTCCATTTTTATCTATAAATGTCCCACCCAGTATCATATTGGGACAAACTGAACATTTGTTACATTTAAAGTTACCATTTCTATTTGATACATATTTAGCGATGTTTCGGAAAAGTACCTACAATCTGTTTCTCTAAAGCATCAAGTATTAGAATGTGCCAATGTTTGCCCAAAATTGCTCTAACATTCTGCCATTTATTATTATAATTGCTGATACAGCAGTTTCCATTGATCTGCTGAATTTGCTCTATTATATGCCCTTTTCAATGGCATATTTAAACCTGCAAAATTGATCTCTTGCTTCCTCTTTATATTATGTCTGTGTCTAAGGTACTGACCTTGAGAAATATTAGAAATTAGTTTATGATCATGGTGACTGTCTGCTCTCAAAAGTGCATTTCCTGCTGTTGTTTTTTTGTAGGTTGCTGTATTTAATTTATCACCATCTTTTATTGATTTCAGGTCAAGGAAGGAAACCTCTTTATTACTTCTTGCATAAGTGAAGCTCAAGTTATATCGTTATTATTTCATCTATAATTTTTTATCAAAAGTTTGACTGTGCACAGGATAATCACACAACAAGAGATTATCTTTTAGAATCTTCACATTGCATATGGGAAGGGACTGTGCCGCCTTAGAGCCAGTTGGAAGTATCGTAATAGCAGCAACTTTCAAAGAAGATTGGATGCTTGCCACCTTTGGGACATTGGACTCTGTATTTTTACTTCAGTATACTTAGTTTACCTCCCTAATATATAAGGGTTTGTGTAAACACATCCTTGTTTTTACATTACATTACCAGTTCTGTTTATATTAGTGCTCCCCCTATTGATAGTGTGGAGGTTAAATCCACACTCTCTATATATTTTCAACTGTGCATAGGAGTAGTACATTGTCAATAAATCTTAACCAGAGGGTAATTGAATTTTCATATTCCCTATCTGTAACCAAAATCCAAACGGCTAGATTATGAGTTTTGCGTTAGAGGCTATGCGGTGCTAACGAGCAGTTTATGCTCACCGCTCACTTACAGACAGCGCTGGTATTTTTTTTTTTTACAAACCCGGCGTTAACCGCAAAAAAGTGAGCGTAGAGCAAAATTTTGCTCCACATCTCACCTCAATACCAGCCGCCACCTGCATTATATTATTAACCCCTAATCTGCCGCTCGGGACACCGCCGCCACCTACATTATATGTATTAACCCCTAATCTGCTGCCCCCAACATCGCCGACACCTACATTATATTTATTAACCCCTAATCTGCTGCTCCCCAATGTTGCCGCAACCTACCTAAATTTATTAACCCCTAATCTGCAGCCCCCAAATTAGTTATTAACCCCTAAATCTATGTCTCTAACCCTAACCTTAACATCCCCTAACTTAAATAAATCTATATTAATTTTACAATCATTAACTAAATTATTCCTATTTAAAACTAAATACTTACCTATAAAATAAACCCTAAGCTAGCTACAATATAACTAATAGTTACATTGTAGCTAGCTTACGGTTTATTTTTATTTTACAGGCAAGTTTGTATTTATTTTAACTAGGTAGAATAGATATTAAATAGTTATTAACTATTTAATAACTACCTAGCTAAAATAAATACAAAAGTACCTGTAAAATAAAACCTAACCTAAGTTACAATAACACCTAACACTACACTATAATTAAAATGACTTACCTAAATTAAATACAATTAAATAAAATTAGATAAAGTACAAACCCCCCCCACTAAATTACAGAAAATAATAAACAAATTACAAGATCCTAATCCCCCTAACAAAATAAAAGCCCCCCCAAAATAAAAAAAGCCCTACCCTACACTAAATTACAAATAGCCCTTAAAAGGGCCTTTCATTGCCCCAAAGTAATCAGCTCTTTTACCTGTAAAAAAAAAGTACAAATCACCCCCCCAACATTAAAACCCACCACCCACACAACCAGCCCTACTCTAAAACCCACCCAATCCCCCCTTACAAAAACGTAACACTAACCCCTTGAAGATCACCTTACCGGGAGACGTCTTCACCCAACCGGACCGAAGTCCTCAACGAAGCCGGGAGAAGTCTTCATCCAAGCCAGGCGAAGTGGTCCTCCAGATGGGCAGAAGTCTTCATCCAGACGGCATCTTCTATCTTCAGCCATCTGGCGTGGAGCGGGTCCATCTTCAAAACATCCGACGCGGAGCATCCTCTTCATCCGACAGGTCTTCTGGAATGAAGGTTCCTTTAAGTGATGTCATCCAAGATGGCGTCCCTTCAATTCCGATTGGCTGATAGAATTCTATCAGCCAATCGGAATTAAGGTAGAAAAAATCCTATTGGCTGATGCAATCAGCCAATAGGATTGAGCTGGCATTCTATTGGCTGATTGGAACAGCCAATAGAATGCGAGCTCAATCCTATTGGCTGATTGGATCAGCCAATAGGATTGAACTTCAATCCTATTGGCTGATTGCATCAGCCAATAGGATTTTTCTACCTTAATTCCAATTGGCTGATAGAATTTGTCCGGTTCGGCAGATTAGGGGTTACATTTTTTATTTTAGTGTTTGCGATGTGGGGGGGGGGGCTCGGTTTAGGGGTTAATAGGTAGTTTATGTGTGTTAGTGTACTTTTTAGCACTTTAGTTAAGAGTTTTATGCTACGGCGTTGTAGTGTAAAACTCTTAACTACTGACTTTTAAATGCGGTACCAGTCTTGACAGGAGAGGGTCTACCGCTCACTTTTTGGCAGACTTGTAATACCGGCGCTATGCAAGTCCCATTGAAAATATAGGATACGCAATTGACGTAAGTGGATTTGCGGTATTTCCGAGTCTGGCCAAAAAAGTGAGCGGTACACCTGTACCTGCAAGACTTGTAATACCAGCGGGCGTTAAAAAGCAGAGTTGGGACCGGCCAACGCTGCTTTTTAAGCATAGCGCAAGACTCGTAATCTAGGCGAAAGTTTCCCATTTACCAAGGTACAGACAAGAATATGTTGGAGTTTTTGCTTATATAATTTCTTATTAAATACAAAAGATTTGTGGTTCAAGATATATATATCAAAGAAGAAGAGATAGGACCTTGCTTGAGAAAATCCAAATCTTTATTTGGCCAAAAGTTAAAAAATACATGTTCCTCCGTGTATTTTTTAACTTTTGGCCAAATAAAGATTTGGATTTTATCAAGCAAGGTCCTACCTCTTCTTCTTTGATTTGGATTACCAGCCTTTTTGGAACACTTGTAGCTGCTTTTGTTTGCCCTGTTAGCCTGAACCCGTGGTCACGGAAGACTGGACGGTGACGTCACTAGGAAGCGACGCTGTGGGATGAACGCCGAGCCAAATTGTTTACTGGAGCTGTGGGAGCGAGAGGTGTGGATGGAAACTTTGCCTGTCCGAGGGGACAGAGTCCCAGCTTACCGCTAAGGCCGTCAGGTACTGAAGTTGACTGAAGGGAATGTCTGGCGTGTCCAAAGTCTGCAGTTTTTCTGAGGTCACCGGCTTCATCTGGTAATATTGTGGCATTAAGGGTTTAAGTGGCTAACAGGTAGCATTGACTATTGAGCCATCGGGCAAAGTGAATATAATACAGTGCTATTTGAGTTCTCATTCCCCTCTTGCATATCTGATTTTCAAGATATATATATAACCAGGTTGTGTGGAATTGAAGAGTATAACGATTCTATATCAATAGCTATCATAATCAGGGTATTTTTCATTCTGATGCCATCAATAATAATTTTTAAAACATCTAATGTATCCTTAACATATGAGGAAAGAGTTATTAAAAATGGTCTTGAGCAGAAATCAACATATTGAGATATTTTCTCTGTAACAGAACCCAGTCCAGAGATAATAGGTCTTCCCGGTGGAGGTTATTTCTACTTATACATTTTTAATATTGTATAGAAGGTAGGTATTCATGGATGTTTTACAGTCATAAATTCAAATTAAACCATTTGATAAAGCCTTATTTAAAATTACTTTTAATTCATCACTAAATATCATAATTGGAGCATATTTTAATATTTCATTATGAATTATATCTCTCCATAGGTGATTGCATTCCTCTAGATAATCTACTGTGTCCAGGATTACTACATTGTCACCTTTATCACATGGATTGATAGTAATGGTAGTATCTTCTTTTAGCTCTCTCAGAGCTACTCTTTGTTGCATTTTGAAATTATCCCTGAAATCTGTATCTTTATCTAGTGAGATTATGTCCTTTTTCCACTAGTTGCACAAAAGTTTCTACAACTGGAACTGTTGATAAGGCTGCCATGAATTTAGACTTATTACGTAAATTACTAAAACCTATTTTTTCTTTTTGCTGCTCTGTTTCCAGGCTGGATTCTTTTTCCAATTCTTCCAAATCTTTTAAAAGAAGAATATTATTCAAATCTAGTGTTGTTTTCTCTCCTTTTTTCCTATTCTGATGTAATTTACTCAGAATATTTTTCTAGAAAACGTGTACTTCTTTTATTGCATTAAATGTATTTTGTGAAAATCAGACCTTTTCCTAACAGTTCAATCTGAGAATCATATTGGATAGATTCACTACTTTATTACTCTTAATTATTTTTTCACATTCGCTCTACTCTGTCTCAAATAATATATGCCTCTTCCTTGAGAGTTATTTTCTGATTAGCTGCCCCCTCTTCTCTTCCTATTATAGTTGTCCTGCCTAATAAATACCTTTGTCTTTGTTCTGTATATTTTTTACCTCTTTTCCCTTCCTCGCTACTAGAGATATCAGTTTCTGAACTACTATTAAATTTAGCTGAAAAGTCATATACTTTACCCTTAGAGACCAATTCTTGGAGAGAACCTTATGTATTGTAGTGCTTGTCGGAGTATATGTGGTTACAAAGTCGATCCACTTCCTTCATTGTATACCCACTTTAAGGAATTTCTCTCTCATTTTGTACAATTGGTCTACATTCTTATCTTCTTCCCTGTTTTTTCGGATTACCCTTAATAGTTGGGAACTTATAATGCCTTTTTTTAGCTGTGGTGGATGAAAACTTCCTTGTTGTAACACTGAATTTCTGTCCATGACCATAACATTTAGTGTTGTAAACAAATGGCAACCTTTATTTATTTGTTTCTTATATATCCAAAGGTCCAAACAGTGAATATCTCTATCATTCTGCTTCATTTTAAACTTCACATATTCCACATGAGAATTCAATTGTTTTACCCATCTTTCCAACTTCTCAACAGTTCACCCCATACTACAAACAGGTTGTCAGTATAGCGTTGATACATAAGTATATGGGGATTATTGTCTGCAAATATGTACCTGTTCTTAAACCAAGACATGAAAAGGTTGGCATAGGATGGTGGGGCCATATTCGACCTCATCACCGTGCCCAACAAATGTAAATAGGTTTCTTGAAAACTTAAAATAATTGAGGGTGAGACAAGTGTAGAGGAGATCGAAATAAAAACTCAATAGGGGGACCCACATATTCAATATACTGTAGGGCTAAGGAATTATCTAATGGTCTCTACACAAAAATCATGAACACAATGCACTGTATAATTATGTGAATGTGAGTTTCTATACACTGATAAATATACTGCGCAGTATAATGTTGGCATCTACAAAGATAATGACCACATAGGCACATGCCTATGTATAGACTGGCTGTATGTGCCCCTCCCAGCACTTGGGCCCTGATCCCATTGCACTTAATACACCAATGGTCGTTCCCCTAAGTGGATCCTTTTGTTTTGACCAGTGGGTGGTGCAGGAAGGCAGTTATAGATCAGTAAGTAGCATGATTCACTCCATAGCCAGAACATCTTTATGTAAAAGTTAGATATTTTACCTCAGAACTTCCGCAGTAGCCACATCCCATTGTAATGGGACTTATAGCCATATCCCTTTTTTATTTAGTATATGGGTAATATAGGTATAAAAAATAGTGTGGCCTGGATCTAAAGTGGAAAAGGTCAAATGAGATGGACAAGATTGAGCCAACTCTACATCACAGGAGAGAGGGGAAGAGCATGATATAGGCTAAGAGGGGAGAGTGGGAACAGCTGCATAACCGCAGGGGATGAAACAAAGTTAGGATCTTTATGTTTATACAAATAAATAAAAAATTAAATTGCATAAAAAAAATGCCTTTTAATGTAATTGGAGGTATTATGCTGAGCCCTGGCCCCCACAGTATTTAATACCTCCCAACATTTCAAAATCCAAAAAAGAGACACCCCCACTGACTTTTGTTACTAGGGGGACGCTTTCTGTTTGCCTAGGTAACCACTAAGCCTCCGCCCCAAGTCTGCAGCCGATAATGTGTGCAGACTTTGCTTGAAGCAAATGTTTTTAACTGACAGCAGAATGAATATTCTTAACTTTTTGTACAGTGCTTTTCTTATGCTTGTACATGATACTCCAGAGATTTAGCAGGTATTAAAGGGACAGTCTACATCAGAATTTTTATTGTTTAAAAAGATAGATAATCCCTTTATCACCCATTTCCCAGTTCTCCATAACCAACACAGCTATATTAATATATGTTTTACCTCTGTGATTGCCTTGTATCTAAGCCTCTGCAGACAGCCATCTTATCTCAGTGCTTTTGACAGACATGCAGTTTAGCCAATCAGTGCAGACTCCTAAATAACTCCACAGGAGTGAGCACACTTATCTATATGACACACATGAACTAGTACTGTTTAACTGTGAAAAACTTTCAAAATGCTCTGAGCTAAGAGGCGGTTTTCAACGGTTAGAAATCAGTTTGAGCCTACCTAGGTTAAGCTTTTCTAAAATACCACAAAGGGAACAAAGCAAAGTGAATGATAAAAGTCAATTGGAAAGTTGTTTAAAATGCCATGCCGTATCTGAATCATGAAAGTTTAATTTTGACTAGACTGTCCCTTAAAGTGCTCTGTGTAAAAAAAAGGCATTTGTAGCAGTATATAAATCCCACAAAAACGTTTACAACTTTCAAATAACTTACTTATTCTGCAGAATGGTTCAGAGACCACTACAGATCACTCTATAAAAAAATAAACATTACCCTGGCTGCTGCTGTGCCGGCACCCCAACCCTGCACCGCTGTCCCTCAACCCGCTCCTCCACGCCCCCCCCCCCTACACATAGGATCTGACTTTTTTCTACTTTTAGTTGTAGCAACGGTTTGATATCAGCCTGCCCCTTGTCCCCTCACCCTCCTGCCTGTGTATTAAGACCGCCTCTCTGACATGCAGGATTAGAAGCAATATATTGCCTGCTTTATGTGACATAATAATGGAGAATGGGTGCGGTCACTCCACACACTGCAGGGATAGGGCTAGGAGTATGTGGCAAAACCCATTGTACAACTATAAAGCAATAAATTGTGTATAAACAGCATGGGATTAAAGGGGAGATAAATCTCTAGCTATGCTGATGATTCGACTCTGGTTCTAAACTTCTTAGCCGTGGCCAGAGTTGTCCTCAAAACAACACCATGGCACAGTCACTGCCTTCTCATGCCTGAGCCAACACAGTACATGGCATCATGCAGTCACATGACTGTGTATTGGGAGCATGTGGTCATGTGATGACCATGTATGGGCCCCAATAGAATAAAAAAAATAAAAAATATATTTTTTTAATGCATGACAGACATCAATCATCCCGGGACAGACCCCTAAAATCGGGACAGTTGAGGGGTATCAGAAGACTTTTATGTTCTTGCTTGACATATCATATGGCCCGGGTATCAGAAGACTTTTATGTTCTTGCTTTACATATGGTTTGAATCATCTAATTTGGAATAACATTAGAGGCTTTTTAGTAACCAAAACAAATTCAACTGTCACAATGATCTTTCTGGCATGTCTGGCTTCTAGGTAACGTATAGTAGTAACAATAGTAATTCTACGCAAATACTCATAATTTGTTCCGTGTCATTCTAGAAATGAGGGCCCTGCTGACCTGCTCAGCGGTTACCGTAACTCAACACACAGCAACCAATCAGCCAATAGCAGGGCGTATCCGCCGCGACAAACGTGCCTTTAGTCATAAAATCGTGGTGACGTAGTTACGTTTAGCTTCCAAGATGGCGGTGGCCAGTGAGAGTGGAAGCACCGATGGTGTCAACCGGCATGTGGGCATTCCCGAAGCGGTGTTTGTGGTGAGCGCCGACGATTCCCCCCCCCCCCCCGTGTCTTCCTATAGGTTTTTTTTTTCCTCCGAAGGGTAAAATTCGTCAGCGCCGGTAGGGAGGGTAGGCCCTAGCTGAGATGCTGTCCTCATGGTTACTAAGGCGGCCGCATCCCTACATGGCTCTGTATAACATATACTCCGCCCTGCCGAGCGAGCAGTGCAAGGCATTGTGTTTAATAACGTTTATTGTTTGATGATGAAGGATACTAAATCAATTAACTTTGTATTAAAACCCTTGGGGCTTTTTTCAGTTTTATATTATTTTTGACAATGTGTTCCTTTGCTCTCTATCTGGAAATCTGTACTTTCTCTAGTAGGTATGAGAAGACAATTGCAAAATTGTAGTAATTGTATGTGGTTAATGGATATATGGACTGAGGTAAATACACATTTATGTCTAGTTACAGTGAACAAATGTTTGTGCAGTAAGCCCATGTTCTAAATCTGTAGCTGCTGAGCTAACGTGGTTCTACAGCAAGTACCAAGTTATTCTCCAACTATTCTATGCCTCCTAAGTAACAGGCGTTATCAGTCATCTATTGCACAAGATCACACCACTGATGGTGACATTAGGGTCACATCTGCATTATACAGGAGTATATCTGGGTACAGAGGCTGAGGGTCACATTAGGGGTACAATTATTTTATACAGGAGTATATCTGGAAACACGGGCGTTATACAGAGGCTGAGAGTTGGGTGCACAAGTATTTTACAGGGGCGTTAAGCAGTAAGAACTCTCGTTTTTATTATATTTTCTATATTGACTCGTCTGACAACTGCTTTTGCACAGTGTGTTTTGCTAATTCAGAGTCCTTAAAGCACCAGTGGCGCGGGAGCTTGCTGAAATTCAAATACATTGGGCAGTAAAACCCCATAAACAACTCAAATTATTGGACAGGAACCAAAACTATCAATGTCTGTCTTGTAAAAACAGGTTGCTAAAGACAAATCAGAGCACAGCTGCTTCGGGGAAAGAGGCAAGAAGGACAGTTGGAAATATGCTTTCTGAAATAAAATAAAAGGATTTTACGGTTAGACCACGCTACCTGATTTGTGGATAAATCTATCCTCATTTAGCCTAGATGTGTTGACTTGGAGTTATATGTATCTATGGAGTGTCGGTAATCTGTAGTAAGGAACCCCCCCCCCACACACACAAAAATGAGCTGTACACATCACTTCTTAAAAGGAAAAACATCTTATGTTGAATGTCTTGAACACAGTTTCAAGAAAGGACAAATCAAAGCTAATGATTGTCATATTCTCCATATTCATAGGTCATATACACGTAATATACGTGTGACCACTATTAGGTCTCTCCCACAAAGTACTGTCACATGCACACAGTGTATACAGTCATTGCTGGTTCTAATCTGTTCTGCTATGCAAAGCACAAATTGCATAATTTATACATAAATGTATATAAATATAATTTGTGCAATAAAAATTGAACATTGTTAATATTATATAATTTTATCTTTAAACTTGATCACATTTGAGTCATATTGTCAGTAAAATCAGCTGGGTGCTTATGGCCTGGCACTTATGGCCTTATCACACAGCATTTATATTAATACATAAACACAAATCCTGGAGATTATTATATTCATAAAATATTGTATTCATAAAAAATTTTACAAAGTAAATTTTACCAACTGAAACACTTTCAAACACGGTCATACACATTACATAACTATCACTATTATGAACACAAAGTACATTGATGCCAATATCAAACAATATAAATCTTGTCACTGGAATAGTAAACACTCTATATGTGACCCTCACAGTCTACCTAGCACATGTATAAAGGGACGTTAAATACATTCCATGCTTCTCCTAATTGTGTGCTGCCATTTTGTAACCTAGGTTACACTGCAGGTATCTACAGAGTTCCTGCACATGTGCAAACAGCATTCAACATGGTGGCACCCATTACTAGATGGAAGTGGGCCATAACCTCAATATGCATATGCCATGTGCATTTGACTGTTTTGTTAGGAAACGAATGCTGAAGATGGCAGTCGCCAGCGGCATTTGGCTGTTTTCATAGGCGACTTTCTTCTTGTGAAAGTGCAACACTAAGATCTGTGCATATCCAGATCTTAGTGTGTTGCACTTTCACAAGAAGAAATCTGGCTCCGAAAACTGCTGATGGCTGCCATTTTCGGTATTCATTTGCTAACCAAACAGCCAAATGCACATGCCTACTCAATACGATGCTTATAAAATATATTTAATGTTTCTTCAACAAATCCCTTTCACACAGGCTATGGTGTGTTCTGCCTCTTACCAATAATCTTTTGAAAAGAGCGTTCTTGTTTGTAAGGCTGACATTTGGCATGTCTGACTCTTCTGAAGGTGCTCCTGGCTTTAGCTGCCTAATGGTTGTGGTATTAATTTAAAAAATGTTGTTACATTTTATGGTGCAGTGTGTCTGAGGAAGCTGGTAGTGTATTAATGGGTCATAACAGTTGAAATATTACATGCTCTAATTTATTACTGCAGCTGCTATTTACACAGCTGAGTCGTGAACTAGGGCTGTTACAACGATTAGCAGCGGTTTCCACTCGGTGCTAGCAGTGCTCTTTAGATCTCAAGCAAACACATTATAAGTTCTAACCCCCCACAAAGGGGGTAGTGGGGAATTGCACTAACCAATTAGAGCAGGTGTTTTTTAAAACCTTTAACTTAGGAAAGATAGCAATGAGGAAACCCTTTGGTAAAAACCTCTAAAACTTTTGGTAGACCTTACTCCCTCTAGCAGGTGCCTGCATTCTGGACTCTGGCTGGAGGAGGATGCCATGAGGGGGGTGCAGTGCAGCACCACTGTGCCTGGATGGCATTTTGGAACTTTTAGTTCCCAGATACATGGCCTGGCAAAATTTCAGGTGCAGCTGCCAGTAGCGTGTGGCCGCCTGTGGGGGGACAACCATGGAACGCCAAACCAGTGCCCAGCATTTAAGTCCTAATTTACAAAATATCTTTATACATAATGTTTTATATTTTACAGTCCATAGACAAGTTTTGGAAAGTCTTATTTCCTCACTATGACCAATTAGAAAAAATATTAACCCTTTAATGACATGGTTAATTTGTCTACAGCTGAACAACTTTCCGATATAAACAAATTGAAGTCTCGTGATCGTACATGCGATCGCAAGATTTCAATGATCTGGTCAGGGGGGTTACACTAGGCACCCCCTCCAGCTCGGGGTCGCATCATAGAAGCGCCATTGGCTTTAAGACAGCCAAACGTCTATGACGTTCTATTCTGTCCTAACGGCGTTAAAGCCCAGTGCTGTTAAGATAGAGCGCCTTAATGTCGTTAAAAGGTTAATGAGCTCCAATATTGATCAAGCAATCACTTTAGGGCTGATGCATTGTCAAGGTTCTGAAGTCTGCAAAGTGTACTTAAAGGGAAAGTCTTGTCCAAAACAAACTCATTATTCAGATAGGGCATGCAATGTTAAACAATTTTCCAATTTACTTCTATCACAAATTTTGCTTTGTATTCTTAGTTGAAAGCTAAACCTAGGAGGTTCATAATTTCTAAGCCCTTGAAGGCCGTCTCTTAGCTCAGGGCATTTTGACAGTTTTTTACCACTAGAGGGTGTTAGTTCATGTGTTTCATATAGATAACACTGTGCTCACTCACGTGGATTCCTAGGAGCCAGCACTGATTGGCTAAAATGCAAGTCTGTCAAAAGAACTGAAATAAGGGGCAGTTTGCTGAGACTTAGATACAAGATAATCACATAGATAAAAAGTGTATTACTATAACAGTGTTGGTTATGCAAAACTAGGGAATGGGTAATAAAGGGTTTATCTATCTTTTAAAACAATAAATATTCTGGTGTAGACTGTCCCTTTTTAAGCTCTCCTGGGGGAAGTGGAAAACATGATTTACAGTTTCAAGAAAAGTTTGCAAAATAACTGATAGATAAAAGTATGTTGTAATCTTTCCCCCCCCCCTCCCTTCTAGTAAGCCGTTACACCTAAGATAACCCCATTCAATTTATTGTTGGGACCTACATCTTATTTTTATATTGAGGACAGGGGCGGAACTAACAGTGATGCAGAAGTCGCCCCAGCTTCAGCACATGAAAAAGCATTTGTTTTTGAAAAAGAAAGTTTCCCTGCATAAACTTTTTCACCTGCCATGCTGCCACTTTTAATTTGGCCTGTCTGTACGGTCACTTGCTTGTCTCAGTCAGTGTCTCTAGTCCTTTTTTTTTTTTTTTTTTTTTTTTTTTATTACCCGGCTGCATTGGAGCAGCTCGGCCACCCGGAACTTCCCATTGACAGATTTGACGCGCAGATAGGCTCCTGACTGACTACACGTGTGTAGGGAGTCTAGGAGTCAACAGCGTGTAAGTGGAACTGGCAGTCACAGAGAACACTTGAGGGCAGCAGACAGTGGCAGCTGAGCTGAATCTGGAACACTTGTTAGATAAGCAGGAGGTGAGCGGCCGTGGGGGAGGGGCAGGGGGTTACAGCAGGGTCATAGGGCAAAGCGGAAGTAACTTGGCTAGGGGATGACAATGCATCAGAGAGGGGGGCGGTCGGCAGAATTTTGAGGGCCTAGGGCAGCACAAAACCTCTATGCCACTGGGGATTCTCACCACTAATGCCCCTATCCTTTCACTACTGTCTGAAGAAATGAATTAATTTTTTTGGGTACTTTTCCCTGCAAGCACGTAAATCTCTTCAGTAGGGTAGTGAAGTTAGGAAGTTGTGAGGTGGTCCTTACTTTATTTCCTAACATATTGCTGCCCTTGTTATAGAAAGCCAGAGTTGGTTACTCTGTTCTTTCTTTTTTCTACAGGTCTCTGTAAGGTGTATGTGTCCTTTCACGCCTTGTGAGCTGTCTCCCTGCCGGACAGCTAGATTGCAGGTAAGTGCTTTTGTCTCCTAGGTACTGGGGACTTGCACTTAAAGTGAAAGTAAAGTTAACCTCATATCTCGTTATCACTTCAAAGTAATTGTAAAATAAACTGACGTTTCATTCATCATTTCTTTAAAATCTGTCTTAAATTTTTTTTTTTTTTTTTTTTTTTTTTTTTTTTTTTTATGGTTCCGTATACTAACCTCGTTCCTTCACCTGCATAAAAAAAAAATTGCGGCTATTTGTGACGATTTGATCCGTATCTAATGGATTGGTTCCCCCATTGTCGTCTAAGACGAAATGACCTTCTCCAACTTGTTCTATCGCGCATGCGTTAAATCAGAAAATCGCTGTCAGTCCGCGCGTGCTCACAACCCGCATGCCGACTAGCAAAGAACGATCGTCCTCGTTCTAAAAAAGAATTTGTTTGTGATATCGCTGTACTGCTGTACTAAAGTAAGTTATTATAAAGGAAACGTTATTCTGATATATTGCGCATCTATTACTGCATTATTAGTTGCGATATTGCGCATAGTTTTAAAAATCTAGAACGCATACGCAAACGGAGGTTGGGAGTGCAACAGATAGAAACCAGGAAGAAAGCGAGGGGGAGGAGGAAGCTGCAAAAAGACGGTCACAGTAAATCTTATTTCATTTCTGATTGATATTTAAAAAAAAAAATAAAGTTAGCAACTAGAATGTTTAACACAATATAAGAGGAAAATCGGATTGATTAGTCAAAAACTTTACTTTCACTTTAAAGGGACAGTCTACACCAGAATTGTTGTTTTAAAAGATAGCTAATCCCTTTTTTTTTTTTTTTTTTTTTTTTTTTTTTTAAATCCATTCCCCAGTTTTGCATAAACAGTTATATTTATATATATTTTTTACCTCTGATTATCTTGTATCTAAGCCTCTGCAAACTGTCCCTTTATTTCAGTTCTTTTGACAGACTTGCAGTTTAGCCAATCGGTGATGGCTCCCAGGTAACTTCATGTGCATGAGCACAGTATTATCTATATGAAAAACAAGAACTAACACCCTCTAGTGGTGAAAAACCTGTTAAAATGCATTAAGAGGCGGCCTTCAAGGTCTAAGAAATTAGCATGTGAACCTCGACTGTCCCTTTAAGTTTTTCTCTGCATTATTTATCTGGGACATTAATCCTTAATTTAGGATTTTATTCTGGCAGTGTGCAGGCACTAATGTATGTGAAATGGAGACTTAAGGGTTACATTTTCTTCTATGGTATGGAAGGAGTTAATCTAAAAATAATTGTGGCTCTGTTTTAGTCATGCTTATTGGGGATTTAGTATCAGCTACAGTTTAGGAAATCAGAGGCTGTTTTTTTTACTATTTGTTTCCCAACGATTAGTCAGAGGAATGACCAGTAAATTTGTTTCAAACTGCAGTCTGTATTTGTCAGTTTGCGGCTCCGGTCTGTCTTGGCTTCAGAAACACGCACTTTTTCTTCACTGTGCAGTTTCTGTTTAGCCGGTCACATGACAAGCTTCTCTTCCGCTCAGATCTGTATTGGAGCGCTGCTGGCTGCATGACGTCTTTTCTGTGAGATGGAAAGGACTTTGAAATCGGCTGTCAATTTTCTTCCTCCAGTGGGGCAGGTAGGGCACCTCAGTCTGCCGAGATGCAGAGGTCCTATTTGAGGGGTACATTTTTGAGCGCTATTCCGCTTTGTATAAATTTAAAGTGAGTGTAAAACTTGAATACATTTAAAAAAAAAAAAAAAAAACTTGAATACATTTAATGTGACGGTGTCTAATTTGAAATGGAAATATTTATTTTATTTTAAAATCCTCTTGTCGTTCCATTATTTCTGGGAATCCCTTAAGCTTTAGTCATGGAGCAGGAATCTGTTTCTATGGACAAATGTTTGTTTCTTGAGGCCCAAATCGTGTTTCGTGCAATTGTTCCTCATGTTTAAAAAAGACTTTGAAATGTAAAGAAACTTTTTGTTTCTGAGCCTGTCTCTCAGGATGATGCTCTTCAGGCAATGTCACAGCTTTCTGCTTCCATGTCCCAAGCCTCTATGGCGTCGCATACAGTGCCCTGCAGTTCCTCTCAGCCCTCTGGAGGAGTTTATTTGCCTGCAGATTTTGCTGCACAGGTATCTTCTGAGGTATCTGCAGGATTATCTGTTTTTCCTATACTGGGAAAACGCAAGAGGAAAATTAGACATTCAGATAGTAAGGTTTCTGTCCCATCTACTGCTACGCAGGTTGCCTTCACTCATGAGTCTGAGGTGGAGGATATGTTGGCCTTTGAGGGTGAAATCTCAGATTCGGACAGCTATTCCTTCATCTGATACTGAAGACGTAAACTTCACATTTAAGCTTGAACACCTTCATGTACTGTTAAAGGAGGTATTGGCTACTTTGGACGACTCCGATACTTCTGTTGTAAACCCTAAGAAGGCTAGTAAACTTAAATACTATGATGTTCCTTCCTCTGTGGAAGCGTTTCCTGTTCCAGACAGTGTGACGGAGATTATTTCACAGTAATAATCCTTATACAATCCTTATAGAGGATAGCTGTTTCTTTAAGGATCCCATGGACAAAAAGCTTGTGGCTTATTTGAAAAAGATGTACTTTATTCAAGGTCTTCAATGGCAACTTTCAGTTTATATTGCCACAGTAGCAAGTGATGCATCTTATTGGTGCAACACCTTGTCTGAATCAATTTTAGTGGACTCCGTTGGAGGAGATCCAAGATAAACTTAAGGCTCTCAAACTAGCCAATTCCTTTTTCTGATGCTAACATGCAAGTTATTAAACCCGGAGCCAAGATGTCTGGCTTTACTGTCTTAGCCCGCAGGGCTTTGTGGCTAAAATCGTGGTCAGCTGATGTTACCTCAAAGTCCAAGCTTTTGGCGCTACCTTACAAGGGTAAGACCTTGTTTGGACCTGATCTGGCAGAAATAATTTCTGATGATATGGGTGGAAAAGGGTCTTTTCTACCACAAGACAAGAAGGGTACCATCCTTCAAAATGGAAACTATTTGTTCCATTCTTCCTTTGGTCCAAGAGGGTCAGTTCATGACGACCATAGACCTAAAGGACGCGTATCTTCATGTTCCTATCCACAGGGGTCATCGCTAGTTCCTGAGATTCGCCTTTCTAGAAACACTTTGAGTTTGTGGCTTTTCCGTTTTGGCTTGCCACAGCTCCTAGAATTTTCTCAAAGGTTCTGCGAGCTCTCTTGGCAGTGATCAGGTCTCGGAATTGCAGTGGCATGCTACCTGGACGACATATTGGTTCAGGTGCCATCTTTTCAGCAAGCAAACTCTCATACAGAGGTCTTGTTGTCTTTTCTACGTTCCCACTGTTGGAAAGGGAATCTGGAGAAGAGTTCCCTTTTTCAGCTACGAGAGTGGTTTTCTTAGGAACCATAATAGATTCCCTATCCTATGAATTTTTCTGACAGATCAGAAAATCAGTCTACTGTTCGGCCATCAGCTCAATGTATGGAGGTAATTGGTCGCTTCCATGACATCATTCTCTTTGCCGATTTCCATTTGAGAGCTCTGCATTTATGCATGCTCAGACAATGGAACGGAGACCATTCTGATCTGAGGATAACTCTAGACCAGTCGATAAAAGACTCTCTCCATTGGTAGCTTTCTCAGGGGCAGCTGTCTCGGCGCACATGCTTCCGGAGACCTTTCTGGGTGATCGTGACCACGGATGCCGACCTGCTAGGCTGGGGAGCAGTCTGGGACTCGTTAAAGATGCAGGGACTATGGACTCTGAAGAAGTCTGCTCTCCCCATAAACATCTTGGAGTTGAGAGCGATCTACAATGCTCTGATGGCTTGGCCTCAATTGTCCTTAGCTTGGGTTATCAGGTTCCAGTTGGACAACATAACCTCAGTGGCTTACATCAACCACCAGGGAGGAACTCTGAGTTCCTTAGCCATGAAGGAGGTGGCACGGATTATTCAGTGGGCGGAAGCTCACAATTATCTATCTTCCATCCACATACCAGGAGTGGACAACTGGGAGTTGGATTTCCTGAGCAGACAGACATTTCATCCCAGGGAATGGGCTCTCCACCTGGAGGTGTTTTCCAGGTTAACCCTCAAGTGGCGGTGCTGGAGTTGGATCTGATGGAGTCTCGGCAGAACGCCAAGCTACTAAGGTATGATTCAAGGTCAAGAGATCCGCAGGCCACTCTGATAGATGCTCTGGCGGTTCCTTGGGATTTCGATCTAGCATATCTTTCTTCCATTTGCGCTCCTTCCACGAGTCATTGCTCGTATCAAACAGGAGAGAGTGTTGGTAATTCTAATAGCTCCTGCATGGCCTTGCAGGATCTGGTATCCAGACCTAGTGAAGATGTCATCTCTGCCACCTTGGAGGTTGCCTCTGAGGATTGACCTAACTCGGGGTCCATTCCTCCATCCAAATCTCGTTTCTCTGAAGCTGACTGCTTGATGATTGAACGTTTAATTTTGGCTAAGCGTGGGTTTTCTTAGTCGGTCATTGAGACCATGCTGCAGGCTCGCAAGCCTGTTACGCGTAAAATTTACCATAAGGTAAATACCTCCTTGGAGTAGGGTCTTGGTTCCTAGAATTTTATCCTTTCTCCAGGAAGGTCTGGAGAAAGGGTTGTCAGTCTGTTCTCTGAAAGGTCAAATTTCTACCTTTTTATCCTTTTACATAAGCGTCTGGCAGAGGTGCCAGATGTTCAATCTTTTTGTCAGGCCCTGGTCAGAATCAGGCCTGTGTTTAAACCTGTTGCTCCCCCTTGGAGCCTTAACCTTGTTCTTACAGTTTTGCAGCAGGCTCAGTTTGAGCCAATGTATTCCATAGATATTAAAGGGACACTGAACCCAATTTTCTTTTACAAGATATGACAAGTCCACGGATTTCATCCTTGTGGGATATCGCCTCCTGGTTAGCAGGAAGTGGCAAAGAGCTCCACAGCAGAGCTGTATATATAGCCCCTCCCTTCCCTCCCCCCCCAGTCATTCTCTTTGCCTGTGTTAGTGATAGGAAGAGGTAAAGTGAGGTGTTAGTTTAGATTCTTCAAGAATTTTTTGTTTTTAAATGGTGCCGAGTGTGCGATTTTATTACAGAGCAGCTTCAGGCAGTCTTTTTAGGCTGTGGGAACTGGTGGATTTTTGTCTCCGCTGTGCCTCCCAGGATTGTGCTGCGTTGATGTACAAAGTCTTAACAGACTTTTTCTGCCTCACAGGACCTCAGGAGGATATAAAAGGACACATTGACACTGAAGGCTCAGCATCAAGTGCAGTTCTTATTTTTCTGGGGAACAGAATCAGATGGACTGTATTTTACTTATGCTGGGGATTGATATGCAAGTACAACTGTGACAGAACCAGACATTCTAGAGTTGATGTCCTAGAAGCGCTGGTATACATAATGTCATAAGGTACCAAGTTCTCTAAATTTACTTAAGAGGGAGAAATTGAGGTATTTGGGTTTTTACTTGCTAGACACTCAGGCATGTGTGCCTTGAAGCGCTAGGGAGTTGTGTGGGGGCTAACGTTATGAGGCTGGAGACACAAGGGTTCAGATTGCTGTACATTTATTCCAGAGTACATAGGAGTATTTTTTTTTTTCCTCCGGTTAATGGCGGATGTCTAATTTCTCAGTGCGTTACGTTACGCCCACAAAGGGCGGAGCTAGACTTCGAGTTTTCATAGCGCCGTCCGTTAGTAATAGTGTGATCGTCAACAGTCTCTTGCCTGCTTTTCCGGATGCATATGTAGTAATAGCTTGTTCAGGTAGGAGCCGCAGCAGAGCTGCGGCGAGGGTGACGAAGCTTTTTATTTTTTGGAAGTCTATGCCTTATTTTGGTGATTTGTACCAAGTCATAATACATGGTGTAAGAGGAAAGGTGTATATTAGAGCTTCTCCTTTGCTATATATGAAACGGATTCATTTGTCATTTAAAGAAAAATAAAGACGTTATATCTGTACTTTGAGTTTTAAAGATACAGTACTCAATATTTTAGTTTTACAATAGAATTCTGTCATTTTTTTTTCTATTTTTCGCTTTATTACGATGGATGAGCATAGTGCATGCCTCATGTGTTTACATGCCATTGTGGAACCCCCTGTTACACTTTGTCCCTCTTGTATAACTAGGGCATTACAGTGTAAGGAACAAATTTTCTCATCTGATAATGATTGTACTCAGGATGATGAGGTTCAGGATAAAACTCAATCCCAAGCATCTCAGCCCATAATGCCCACACAAGCAATGCCATGTTCTTCATCAGTGTCTGCATCGTTCACTCTGCAGGCTACAGTTATGTCCTCAACCCTTACAGAGGTGTTATCTAAGTTGCCAGTACTACAGGGTAAACGTAATAGAGTAGAGACTCGGGTAGTCCAGGCGACCTCTGATTCCTTGATGTCGATTCCGGACATTCCCTCCCAGGACTCTGAAGGAGGGGGTAGGGAGATTTTATCAGGAGAACTGTCTGATTCAGGTAGCGCATTACCCAAAACTGATTTGGTCGTGATGTCCTTCAGATTTAAGCTTGAACACCTTCGTCTGTTATTACGGGAGGTTTTGTTAACTCTGGACGACTGTGACTTTATTGTGGTCCCTCCAGAGAAATTGTGTAAGATGGACAGATATTTGGACGTCTACTTACGCTGATGGTTTTTCAGATTCCCAAAAGAATTTCGGAAATTATTAACAAGGAATGGGAAAGGCCAGGTATACCTTTCTCCCCTTCCCCTATATTTAAGAAAATGTACCCTTTATCTCACACTGTTAGGGATGTCTGGCAAATGATTCCTAAGGTGGAGGGATCTATTTCTACTCTAGCTAAGTTTACGACTATTCCTATTGAGGACAGTTGTGCTTTCAAGAACCCTATGGATAAAAAGTTGAGGGTCTTTTAAAGAAACAGTTTGTTCATCAAGGGTTCCTGTTGCAACCAACGGCCTGCATTGTACCAGTTACAACTGCGGCTGCCTTTTGGTTTGATGTCATAGAAGAGTCTCTTAAAACTGACTCCTTTGGAGGAAATATTGGATAGAATTAAAGCCCTTATTTGTTACAGACGCCGCCTTTCAGATTACCAAGTTGGTAATGCAGGTTTGGCCATTGTAGCACGCAGAGCCTTGTGGTGGAAATCCTGGTCTGCGGATGTATCCTCTAAATCTAAGCTATTAGCTATCCCTTTCAAAGGTAAGTCTTTATTTGGGCATGAATTGAAAGAGATTATCTCTGACATTACGGGAGGTAAGGGTCATCTCCTCCCTCAGGATATGACGTCCAAACAAAGGAGACAGAGTCATTTTCGTTCCTTTCGAAATTTCAAGGGTGTCTTCTTCCTCTTCCGCTAAACGGTAAGGGAACTTCGCACAGTCCAAGCCCGTCTGGAGACCCAGTCAGTCTTGGAACAAAAATAAACAACCCAAGAAGCCCGCTGCTGCTCCCAAGACAGCATGAAGGGACGGCCCCCGGTCTGGAACCGTACCTAGTAGGGGGCAGACTTTCTCTCTTTGTCCAGGCTTGGATAAGAGATGTTCAGGATCCCTGGACACTAGAAATCGTGTCCCAGGGATACCAACTAGAGATGAATAATTCCCTTCCAAGGGGAAGGTTTCTTCTTTCACGATTGTCTGTAGACCAGATAAAAAGAGAGGCGTTCTTACGTTGTGTAAAAGACCTCTCTACCATGGGAGTAATTTGTCCTGTTCCAATACAGGGACAGGGGTTTTACTCAAATCTTTTCGTGGTTCCCAAAAAAGAGGGAACGTTCAGACCCATTCTAGATCTCAAGTGTCTAAACTAGTTTCTCAGAGTCCCATCCTTCAAGATGGAAACGATTCTGACAATTCTTCCATTGATCCATGAGGGCCAATATGACTACCGTGGACTTAAAGGATGCATATCTTCACATTCCTATCCAGAGATCATCAGTTTCTAAGGTTTGCCTTCCTGGACAAACATTTTCAGTTTGTGGCTCTTCCCTTCGGGCTGGCCACGGCTCTCAGGATCTTGACGAAGGTTCTAGGGTCTTTACTAGCGGTTCTCAGACCGCGGGGCATTGCAGTGGCGCCTTATCTAGACGATATTCTAATCCAGGCGTCCTCTTTTCAACTGACAGAGTCCCATACCAACATGGTTCTTTCCTTTCTAAGGACTCATGGGTGGAAGGTGAATCTAGAAAAGAGTTCACTAATTCCACAGACAAAGGTTCCTTTCCTGGGAACTCTAATAGATTCCGTATCCATGAAGATCTTTTTGACGGAAGTCAGAATGTTAAAGATTCTGGAGACATGCCGATCTCTTCAGTCCACTCCTCGGCCCTCAGTGGCTCAGTGCATGGAGGTAATCGGATTGATGGTGGCAGCAATGGATATTCCGTTTGCGCGGTTTCATCTCAGACCTCTACAACTGAGCATGCTCAGACAGTGGAATGGAGATTATACAAATTTGTCTCCTCGGAGAGATCTGGATCAGGAGACAAGAGACTCTTTGGTGGTTGTCGCCGGATCATATGTCCCAAGGGACGTGCTTCTGCAGACCTTCATGGGTGATAGTGACAACAGATGTCAGCCTACTTCAATGGGGGGCAGTCTGAAATTCCCTGAAGACTCAGGGAGTATGGACTTGAGCAGAGTCTCTACTTCCCATAAATATTCTGGAGTTGAGAGCAATATTCAATGCGCTTCAAGCTTGGCCCCAATTGGACTCGGCCAAGTTCATCCGATTTCAGTCGGACAACATCACGACTGTGGCCTACATCAATCATCAGGGAGGAACAAAGAGTTCCTTGGCGATGACAGAATTATCCAAGATAATACGGTGGAAGGAGGCTCACTCGTGTTATCCGTCAGCAATTTACATCCCAGGAGTGGACAACTGGGAAGCGGATTTCTTGAGCAGACAGAAGTTTAATCCGGAAGTCTTTGCTACCCTGATTCTCAGGTGGGGCAGACCAGATTTGGATCTGATGGCATCTCGTCAGAATGCCACGCTTCCAAGGTACGGATTAGGTCCAGGGATCCTCAGGCTGAACTGATAGATGCCTTGATCGTTCAACCTAGCTTATGTGTTCCCGCCGTTTGCTCTTCTTCTTTCCCGGGTGATTGCTCGGATCAAACAGGAGAGGGCATCAGTGATTCTCATCGCTCCTGCATGTCCTCGCAGGACTTGGTATGCCGATCTGGTGGACATGTTCTCTCTACCTCCGTGGAAGCTTCCATTGAGGCAGGACCTTCTCATTCAGGGACCCTTCCATCATCCAAATCTAGTTTCTCTGCAACTGACTGCTTGGAGATTGAACGCTTGATTTTATCTAAGCGAGGGTTCTCTGATTCGTTCTGTTACTAGAAAGATTTATCATAAGATATGACGTAAATATCTCCATTGGTGCGAATCCAAGAGCTACTCATGGAGTAGTTAGGATTCCTAGAATTTTGTCTTTTCTCCAAGAAGGTTTGGAGAAAGGGTTGTCGGTAAGTTCATTAAAGGGACAGATTTCTGCTTTATCCATTTTGCTACACAAGAGTCTGGCAGATGTTCCAGATGTTCAGTCTTTTTGTCAGGCTCTGACTAGAATCAGGCCTGTGTTTAGACCGATTTGCTCCTCCGGGGAGTTTGAATTTAGTTCTTAAAGTTCTTCAAGGGGTTCCATTTGAACCCCTGCATTCCATAGATATTAAGTTATTATCTTGGAAAGTTTTTGTTTTTGGTTGCTATTTCTTCTGCTCGCAGAGTTTCTGAGCTTTCGGCTTTACAATGTGATCCACCTTATCTGATTTTCCATGCTGAGAAGGTGGTGTTACGTACCAAATTAGGTTTTCTTACTAAGGTATTTTCTAACAAGAATATTAATCAGGAAATTGTGGTTCATTCATTATGTCCTAACCCTTCTTCTAAGAAGGAGCGTCTGCTACATAACTTGGATGTAGTCCGTGCCTTAAAATTTTATTTGCAGGCGACTAAGGATTTTCGTCAAACATCTTCTTTGTTTGTGGTTTTTGCCGGGAAACATAAGGGTCAGAAAGCTACGGCTACCTCTTTCTTTTTGGCTGAAGAGTATCATCCGTTTGGCATACGAGACTGCTGGAAAGCAACCTCCTGAACGAATTACAGCTCATTCTACTAGGGCTATGGCTTCCTCATGGGCATTTAAAAATGATGCTTCTGTTGAACAGATTTGCAAGGCTGCTACTTGGTCGTCTCTTCATACTTTTTTCCAAATTTGATACATTTGCTTCTCCTGAGGCTGTTTTTGGGAGAAAGGTTCTTCAAGCAAGTGGTGCCTTCCGTTTAGGTTCCTGTCTTGTCCCTCCCTTTCATCCGTGTCCTGTAGCTTTGGTATTGTATCCCACAAGTAAGGATGAAATCCGTGGACTCGTCATATCTTGTGAAAGAAAAGGAAATTTATGCTTACCTGATAAATTTTATTTCTTTTACGATATGACGAGTCCACGGCCCACCCTGTAATTTTTAGAAAGACAGACCGGTTTTTATTTTTGTTAAATTTCAGTCACCTCTGATCCTTGGCTTTTCTCTTCCTAACTTCGGTCGAATGACTGGAGGGGAAGGGAGGGGCTATATATGCAGCTCTGCTGTGGAGCTCTTTGCCACTTCCTACTGACCAGGAGGCGATATCCCACAAGGATGAAATCCGTGGACTCGTCATATCGTAAAAGAAATAAATTTATCGGGTAAGCATACATTTCCTTATTTTTCTTTTGTGATTCAGATAGAGCATGCAATTTTTTAAGCAACTTTCTTATTTACTCGTATTATCAATTTTTCTAACTTCTCTTGCTATGTTTATTTAAAAAAGAAAGTCCAAACCTTGGACAGCACTTATTTATTGGTGGATGAATTTATCCACCAGTCAGCAAGAACAACCCAGGTTGTTCACCAAAATGGGCCGGCATCTAAACTTACATTCTTGCTTTTCAAATAAAGATAGTAAGAGAATGAAGAACATTTGCTAATAGGTGTAAATTTCAAAGTAGCTTAAAATTCCATGCTCTATCTGAATTGCAAAAGAAAACGTTTGGGTTCAGTGTCCCTTTAAGTTATCTTGGAAGGTTTTGTTTCTTGCTGGGGTGTTTTTTTTTTTTTTTTTTTTTTTTTTTTTTTTTTCTTCTTCTTCTGCTCGGAGAGTTTCTGAACTCTCGGCTTTGCAGTGCGATTTGCCTTACTTTATATTTCATGCGGTTAAGGCAGTTCTTCTTACTAAATTGTTGTTTTGGATAGAAATATTAATCGGGAAATTGTTGGTCCCTCTCTGTCCCAATCCTCGTCTGTTGCACAACTTGGATGTGCTGCGTGCTCTAAAATTCTACCTACAGGCGACTAAGAATTTTCTTCTGTTAAGTGTGATCAGTCCACGGGTCATCATTACTTCTGGGATATTACTCCTCCCCAACAGGAAGTGCAAGAGGATTCACCCAGCAGAGCTGCATATAGCTCCTCCCCTCTACGTCACTCCCAGTCATTCTCTTGCACCCAACGACTAGATGGGATGTGTGAGAGGACTATGGTAATTTTATTTAGTTTTATTTCTCCAATCAAAAGTTTATTTTTTAATAGCACCGGAGTGTGTTATTCCTTCTCTGGTAGAATTTGAAGAAGAATCTACCAGAGTTTTTTACTATGATTTTAGCCGGAGTAGTTAAGATCATATTGCTGTTTCTCGGCCATCTGAGGAGAGGTAAACTTCAGATCAGGGGACAGCGGGCAGTTTAATCTGCAAAGAGGTATGTAGCAGTTTTTATTTTCTGACAATGGAATTGATGAGAAAATCCTGCCATACCGACATAATATCATGTATGTATTTTTTACATTTGAGTATTCTGGGGAATGGTACTTCACTAGAATTACACTGTGTATATAATCTCTAGCCTATTTGGTTTTTTACTAATTTATGTTAAACGTTTTTGCTGGAATGTAAAATCCTTTTCATTTTCTGAGGTACTGGGTGAATAAAATGTTTGGGCACTATTTTTCCACTTGGCAGTTGCTTTATCTAATTATGACAGTTTACTGATCTCTCTCACTGTTGTGTGTGAGGGGGAGGGACCTTTTTTTGGCGCTTTTGCTACGCATCAAAAATTTCAGTCAGAAGCTCATTGTTTTTTCCTGCATGTTCCGGTCTATCTCTACAGAACTCAGGGGTCTTCAAAGCTTGTTGGAGGGAAGTAATCTAACAGAGCTGTGAGATTGTAGTTGACTGTGATAAAGAAACGTTATTCTTTAACTTTTTTATGCCATCAGGGTTAGTTATTCTTTGCTAATGGGAACAAGCCTTTGCTAAAATTGTGTTTTTGTTTTGCAAAGTTTGATTTCAACTGTTATATATCTTCTGTGCTTCTTAGGCACAGTACGCTTTTTCATTGTATTTTATTTGAATAATATTTCCAAGTTGCAAGTTTAGTTGCTAGTGTGTTAAACATGTCTGATTCAGAGGATGAGACCTGTACTATTTGTAATAACGCCAAAGTGGAGCCCAATAGAAATTTATGTACTAACTGTATTGATGCTACTTTAAATAAAAGTCAATCTGTACAAATTGAACAAATTTCACCAAACAACGAGGGCAGAGTTATGCCAACTAACTCGCCTCACGTGACAGTACCTGCATCTCCCGCCCGGGAGGAGCGAGATATGGTGGCACCCAGTACATCTGGGCGGCCATTACAAATAACATTACAAGATATGGCTACTGTTATGACGGAAGTTTTGGCTAAATTACCAGAACTAAGAGGAAAGCGTGATCACTCTGGGGTGAGAACAGAGTGCGCTGATAATGCTAGGGCCATGTCAGATACTGCGTCACAACTTGCAGAGCATGAGGACGGAGAGCTTCATTCTGCGGCTGACGGTTCTGATCCAAACAGATTGGATTCAGATATTTCAAATTTTAAATTTAAGCTGGAAAACCTCCGTGTATTACTAGGGGAGGTGTTAGCGGCTCTGAATGATTGTAACACAGTTGCAATACCAGAGAAAATGTGTAGGTTGGATAAATATTTTGCTGTACTGACGTTTTTCCTATACCTAAGAGACTAACTGAAATTATTACTAAGGAGTGGGATAGACCCGGTGTGCCGTTCTCACCCCCTCCGATATTTAGAAAGATGTTTCCAATAGACACCGCCACACGGGACTTATGGCAAACGGTCCCTAAGGTGGAGGGAGCAGTTTCTACTTTAGCTAAGCGTACCACTATCCCGGTAGAGGATAGCTGTGCCTTTTCAGATCCAATGGATAAAAAGTTAGAGGGTTACCTTAAGAAAATGTTTGTTCAACAAGGTTTTATATTGCAACCCCTTGCATGCATTGCGCCGGTCTCGGCTGCAGCGGCATTCTGGATTGAGTCTCTGGAAGAGAACCTTAGTTCAGCTACGCTGGACGACATTTCGGACAGGCTTAGAATACTTAAGCTAGCTAATTCATTCATTTCGGAAGCCGTAGTACATTTAACTAAACTTACGGCTAAGAATTCCGGATTCGCCATTCAGGCGCGCAGGGCACTGTGGCTAAAATCCTGGTCAGCTGATGTAACTTCTAAGTCCAAATTACTTAATATACCTTTCAAAGGGCAGACCTTGTTTGGGCCCGGTTTGAAAGAAATTATCGCTGACATTACAGGAGGTAAGGGCCACGCCCTGCCTCAAGACAAAGCCAGACCTAAGGCTAGACAGTCTAATTTTCGTTCCTTTCGGAATTTCAAAGCAGGAGCAGCATCAACTTCCACTGCTCCAAAACAAGAAGGATCTGGTGCTCGCTTCAGACAAGGCTGGAGACCTAACCAGTCCTGGAACAAGGGCAAGCAGGCCAGGAAACCTGCTGCTGCCACTAAAACAGCATGAATTGAGGGCCCCCGATCCGGGATCGGATCTAGTGGGGGGCAGACTTTCTCTCTTCGCCCAGGCTTGGGCAAGAGATGTCCAGGATCCCTGGGCGCTAGAGATAATATCTCAGGGATACCTTCTGGACTTCAAATACTCTCCTCCAAGAGAGAGATTTCATCTGTCAAGGTTGTCAACAAACCAAACAAAGAAAGAAGCGTTTCTACGCTGCGTACAAGAACTGTTGTTAATGGGAGTAATCCATCCAGTTCCACGATCGGAACAGGGACAAGGGTTTTACTCAAATCTGTTTGTGGTTCCCAAAAAAGAGGGAACTTTCAGACCAATGCTGGATTTAAAGATCCTAAACAAATTCCTAAGAGTTCCATCGTTAAAAATGGAGACTATTCGGACAATTTTACCCATGATCCAAGAAGGTCAGTACATGACCACAGTGGATTTAAAGGATGCTTACCTTCACATACCGATCCACAAAGATCATTACCGGTATCTAAGGTTTGCCTTTCTAGACAGGCATTACCAGTTTGTAGCTCTTCCATTCGGATTGGCTACAGCTCCAAGAATCTTCACAAAGGTTCTAGGTGCTCTTCTGGCGGTACTAAGACCGCAGGGAATTTCGGTAGCTCCGTACCTAGACGACATTCTGATACAAGCTTCAAGCTTTCAAACTGCCAAGTCTCATACAGAGTTAGTACTGGCTTTTCTAAGGTCACATGGATGGAAGGTGAACGAAAAGAAGAGTTCACTCGTTCCATTCACAAGAGTTCCCTTCCTGGGGACTCTTATAGATTCTGTAGAAATGAAGATTTACCTGACAGAGGACAGGTTAACAAGACTTCAAAGTGCTTGCCGCACCCTTCATTCCATTCAACACCCGTCAGTGGCTCAATGCATGGAGGTAATCGGCTTAATGGTAGCGGCAATGGACATAGTACCATTTGCTCGCTTACACCTCAGACCACTGCAACTATGCATGCTAAGTCAGTGGAATGGGGATTACTCAGACTTGTCCCCTTCTCTGAATCTGGATCAAGAGACCAGAAATTCTCTTCTATGGTGGCTTTCTCGGCCACATCTGTCCAGGGGGATGCCATTCAGCAGACCAGACTGGACAATTGTAACAACAGACGCCAGCCTTCTAGGTTGGGGGCGCCGTCTGGAATTCTCTGAAGGCTCAGGGACAATGGAGTCAGGAGGAGAGTCTCCTGCCAATAAACATTCTGGAATTGAGAGCAGTTCTCAATGCCCTCCTGGCTTGGCCCCAGTTGACAACTCGGAGGTTCATCAGGTTTCAGTCGGACAACATCACGACTGTAGCTTACATCAACCATCAGGGAGGGACAAGAAGCTCCCTAGCAATGATGGAAGTATCAAAGATAATTCGCTGGGCAGAGTCTCACTCTTGCCACCTGTCAGCAATCCACATCCCGGGAGAGGAGAACTGGGAGGTGGATTTCTTAAGTTGTCAGACTTTTCATCCGGGGGAGTGGGAACTTCATCCGGAGGTAATGCTTCGACGTTTGGGCAAACCAGAGATAGATCTCATGGCGTCTCGACAGAACGCCAAGCTTCCTCGTTACGGGTCCGGATCCAGGAGCAGTCCTAATAGATGCCCTGACAGCACCTTGGGACTTCAGGATGGCTTATGTGTTTCCACCCTTCCCGATGCTTCCTCGATTGATTGCCAGAATCAAACAGGAGAGAGCATCAGTGATTCTAATAGCGCCTGCGTGGCCACGCAGGACTTGGTATGCAGACCTGGTGGACATGTCATCCTGTCCACCTTGGTCTCTACCTCTGAAACAGGACCTCCTGATACAGGGCCCTTTCAAACATCAAAATCTAACTTCTCTGAAGCTGACTGCTTGGAAATTGAACGTTTGATTTTATCAAGACGTGGGTTTTCTGAGTCAGTTATTGACACCTTAATACAGGCTAGGAAGCCTGTTACCAGAAAGATTTACCATAAGATATGGCGTAAATACCTATATTGGTGTGAATCCAAAGGTTACTCTTGGAGTAAGGTTAGGATTCCTAGGATATTGTCTTTTCTACAAGAAGGTTTAGAAAAGGGTTTATCTGCTAGTTCATTAAAGGGACAGATCTCAGCTCTGTCCATTCTGTTACACAAACGTCTGTCAGAAGTGCCAGACGTTCAGGCTTTGGCCAGGATTAAGCCTGTGTTTAAAACTGTTGCTCCGCCATGGAGTTTAAACCTTGTTCTTAACGTTTTACAGGGTGTTCCGTTTGAACCCCTCCATTCCATTGATATAAAGTTGTTATCTTGGAAAGTTCTATTTTTAATGGCTATTTCCTCGGCTCGAAGAGTCTCTGAGTTATCAGCCTTACATTGTGATTCTCCTTATTTGATTTTTCATTCGGATAAGGTAGTTCTGCGCACTAAACCTGGGTTCTTACCTAAGGTAGTCACTAACAGGAATATCAATCAAGAGATTGTTGTTCCTTCTTTGTGTCCAAATCCTTCTTCAAAGAAGGAACGTCTTCTGCACAATCTGGATGTAGTTCGTGCCCTAAAGTTTTACTTACAGGCAACTAAGGAATTTCGACAAACGTCTTCCCTGTTTGTCGTTTACTCTGGTCAGAGGAGAGGTCAAAAGGCTTCTGCTACCTCTTTCTTTTTGGCTTCGTAGCATAATTCGTTTAGCCTATGAGACTGCTGGACAGCAGCCTCCTGAAAGAATTACAGCTCATTCCACTAGAGCTGTGGCTTCCACTTGGGCCTTTAAGAATGAGGCCTCTGTTGAACAGATTTGCAAGGCTGCAACTTGGTCTTCGCTTCATACTTTTTCCAAATTTTACAAATTTGACACTTTTGCTTCCTCGGAGGCTATTTTTGGGAGAAAGGTTCTTCAGGCAGTGGTTCCTTCTGTATAAAGAGCCTGCCTATCCCTCCCGTCATCCGTGTACTTTTGCTTTGGTATTGGTATCCCAGAAGTAATGATGACCCGTGGACTGATCACACTTAACAGAAGAAAACATAATTTATGCTTACCTGATAAATTCCTTTCTTCTGTAGTGTGATCAGTCCACGGCCCGCCCTGTTTTTTAAGGCAGGTAAATATTTTTTAAATTATACTCCAGTCACCACTACACCCTTGGTTTCTCCTTTCTCGTTGGTCCTTGGTCGAGTGACTGGGAGTGACGTAGAGGGGAGGAGCTATATGCAGCTCTGCTTGGTGAATCCTCTTGCACTTCCTGTTGGGGAGGAGTAATATCCCAGAAGTAATGATGACCCGTGGACTGATCACACTACAGAAGAAAGGAATTTATCAGGTAAGCATAAATTATGTTTTCGCCAGTCTTCTGCCCTGTTTGTTTGTTTCTCTGGAAAGAAGGCTACTGCTACTTCTTTCCCTATGGTTGAGAAGTATAATTAATTTTGCTTATGAGACTGCGGGTCAACAGCCTCCTGAGAGAATTCCAGCTCATTCCACTAGGGCTGTCTCCTCTTCTTGGACTTTCAAAAATGAAGCTTCTGTGGAACAGATTTGCAAGGCTGCATTTGGTCCCCCTCTGCATACTTTTTCCAAATTTGATACTTTTGGGCGAGAGGTTCTTAAAGTAGTGGTGTCTTCTGTTTAGGTCTGCCTGTCTTGTTCTCCCTCCCTATTAATTTCGTGGAATGAAGTTATGGACTCTTCATATTTTAGGAAAGAAAACAAAATTTATGCTTACCTGATTTCTTTCTTTCCAGATATTAAGACAGTTAAATTTTTTAAAGAAATTAAGACAGTTATATTTTTTACTAAACCTCAGGCACTTCTACACCTTTGAAGTGGTAGCGGTAGATGGCGCAGGTCTATAGGAAATTTCAATCTCTCTAATGAACACACTCAAGACCAGCAGATATCATGCAACTTATGGAGTGAGTATACTGCACCTTTATTAATTGGCTTTTATACACACTCCAAGCCTTTTTTCTCTCTTTATTCATTAGAGAGATTGAAATTTCCAATAGACCTGCGCCATCTACCACAGTCTTTGGGGAGAGGCTGTAAGAAGGCAGCGGTCCAATTTAAAGGAGAGTATCCGTTCTTAGTTCATTTGTAACAGAATATAGTATTTACCATCTTGCATTATCTGTACATTTTATTTTTTTTGTTATTGTACCTCTACACCTTTGTGTTCCTTTTTCCATTTCCCTTCTGTAAAATGACTGGGGGTTATGGGTAGGGAAGTGACACTTTTACAGCTTTGCTGTGGTGCTCTTTGCCACCTCCTGCTGGCCAGGAGGGATATTCCCACTAGTAATTGGAATAACGTTGTGGACTCTCCATATCCGGAAAGAGAAATTTATCAGGTAAGCATAAATTTTTGTTTTTATAGTAATAAAGGCAGGAGTATATTTTATTAAATTATAACTTACCTTTTAGTGTCACCCTGTTAATGTAAGTATAGTTTCTTAACCTGCACTTGACCTGATTTAGGTTGCAAAAACAAATCTTTTGTTGGTGTTTAATAAAAATGTATTATAATACTGCATATTTTAGTTCTCATAATGCTAGTCTTGCGTTCTTTTGGGTTTTTTTAATGGCTTGCTTTTGTTGCGTTTTTTTTTTTGTTTTTTTTTTTTTTTAAAGGAAGATGTAGATACTTTTATGAAGAAACCTGGAAATGAAACCGCTGAAGCAGTACTTCGGAAACTCGATGAGCAGTATCAGAAATATAAATTTATGGAACTTAATCTCTCTCAAAAGAAAAGAAGGTATGTTTGTACATGTGTGTAGTTATTTTTTTGGCCTAGGTAAAAAAAAAAAGTGTGGATAATATTAGGCATTTCATTTTACAGGCTAAAAGGTCAGATTCCGGAAATTAAGCAGACTTTGGAAATTCTAAAGCACATGCAGAAGAAAAAGGTAAGAAATTTAAAAATGTCTGCATTTGATCAAATATGTGGTTCAAGGAGAATTTTGCATTATGAAGTGCATCAAGTCCACAATAAAAAATGCAATTTGCAAATTCTTTTTGAAGATTGTAATTTTCTTTTCTCTATTTGCACAGCACAAACTGTATCAACTATTGTATTGTCCGTTAATTCATTTATCAATTAAATTAGATAATGGGAATAGATAAAACTGAAAATGTATTATGTACTCCACTTTAGCCACACTCCTAGGTCTGGTAATAGACAAGGAGGTGGTGTAGGTATTTTACTTTCCTCTCGTTGCACCTTTCAACAAATACATCCCATCTTTTCCCTCACATTTTCCTCATTCGAAACCCACATTCGCTTATTCTCTCCTCTTTCTATACGTGTTGCAGTCATATACCGTCCTCCTGGCTCCTCAACTCAATTTCTAGATCACTTGGCTGCCTGGCTACCTTATTTCCTTTCCTCAGACACCCCTTCCCTCATTCTTGGCGAATTCAACATCCCTCTTGACAATCCCACTGCCTCCTCTGCAAAACAACTTCTGCAACTCACTTCCTCTTTCGGTTTGTCACAATGGACTGATTCTCCCACTCACAAAGATGGTCACTCCCTTGACCTGATCTTTAGCTATCGATGCGCACTCTCAAACTTCACAAACTCCCCTTTTCCTCTTTCTGACATCTCCTTACTTGCAACATATCATCCCTCCCTACAACTCTCCCTCCTTCTGCTCCTCACACCAAACTTCACAGAAGCATTATGTCATTGGATCAACAATTGCTTTCTAATTCCCTCAAATCTCTCCTCTCATCCTTCTCCTCCTTTTCCTGCCTTGACCAATCTATTTTCCACTATAATTCCACCCTTACATCCGTCCTTGACAATCTCGCCCCTCTTACCATAGCTCGGAAATCACACTCATCCTCAGCCCTGGCATACTCCTGACACGATACCTACACAGATGCTCCCGTACTGTTGAGCGGCACTTGAGAAAGTCTAGGAGTTATCTTGAACTCCTACTATTCTGCCCTTAATCTCCATAAGCAACACTACTTCTCTACTCTTATCTTTCTTCAAACCCAAAACGTTTGTTCTCCACTTTCAATACCCTTCTCTGCCCTCCCCCACCTCCTAATACAACTTCTCTGTCAGCTCAAGACTGCCAGCCACTTCAATAACAAAATCGACTCCATCAGAAATGAAATCAGCTCTCAACATAATACCATTCTCTTACCCCCTCAAATGCTCTCAATCAAACACAACCCCACATAACCTTAAACTTAGCTCATTCTCCCCTGTTACTGAGGAAGTTTCGGCACTTATACTGCACTCTCACCTCACTACCTGTCCTCTTGACCCTATCCCCACACAGCTACTCCCCCCCTCCCTCTCTGCTACCCTTACCCCTATACTCGCACACTTTCAACCTCTCCCTCAGCACCGATATATTTCCCTCATCGTTGAAACATGCACTGGTCACACCTATCCTCAAGAAACCTTCCCTTGATCCTACCTCTCCATCCAACTACCGCCCTATTTCCCTCCTCCCTCTTGCCTCAAAGCTTCTCGAAAAACTAGTTTATGCACGCCTATCCCATTTCCTTACAATAAACTCCCTCCTTGACCCACTGCAATCTGGATTTCGTCCCCATCACTCCAGAGACAGCAATTGTTAAGGTTACCAACGACCTACTTACAGGAAAATCAAAAGGCCACTTCTCTCTGCTTATCCTCCTTGATCTGTCCGCAGCCTTTGACACTGTTGACCACCCTCTTTTGCTCCAATCCTTCGGCATCTGACACAGCCCTCTCATGGCTCTCTTCCTACCTGTCAAACCGTACCTTTTTAGTGTAGCCTTCTCTGGGGCCTCCTCTGCCCCGTCACCACTTTCTGTCGGAGTACCGCAATGCTCTGTCCTCGGTCCCCTTCTCAATCTACACGTCATCACTAGGTTCCCTAATAAAGTCCCACGGTTTACAATATCATTTGTATGCCAACGACGCCCAAATCTACTTCTCTGCACCAGACCTATCTCCTTCCTTGCTAACCCGTGTCACTAACTGTCTTTCTCATGTCTCTAGCTGGATGTCCTCTCACTACCTCAAGCTAAATCTCTCCAAAACTGGGCTTCTTATTTTCCCCCTTCTTTAAAACTCCACCCCCAATCTGTCGACAACTCCATCATTACCCCTACCCCTCATGCCCGATGTCTCGGGGTCACATTTGACTCAGATCTTTCTTTCACTCCTTACATTCAGTCCTTGGCTAAAGCCTGCCGCTTCCACCTTAACATCTCTAAAATTAGACACTTCCTTACACAAGACACAACTAAGATTTTAATCCACTCTTTCTTTCCCGCCTCGATTACTGCAACTCTGTCCTCTGGTCTCCCCACTTGCCGTCTAGCTCCTTTACAATCCATAATGAATGCCTCTGCCAGACTCATCTTCCTTACAAGTCGCTCTTCATCGGCTGCACCTCTCTGCCAATCCCTTCACTGGCTTCCTTTTGCCTCAAGGATCAAACACAAAATTCTCACTCTGACATACAAAGCCCTCAACTGCACTACCCCCCCCCCCCCCCCCCATATCTCAGACCATGTCTCTAGATACTCTCCCTCCTGTCCCTTTCGCTCTGTTCATGACCTACTCTCCTCCTCTCTTGTCACCTCATCACACTCCCGTTTACAGGACTTCTCCAGACTGGCTCCCATCTTGTGGAACTCTCTCTGCCTCGCTCAACAAGACTCTCCTAGTTTTTAAAGCTTCAAGCGCTCCCTAAAGACTACTGTTCAGGGATGCATACAACCTACGCTAACCTTTCTTTATACCAGTTCCTCTCCTCCATTGCTATCCCCTGAACCCCCTTAGCATGTAAGCCTAAGAGTCCAGCTGTTTGTAGATCACCTTCTTATGAGCTGACAACAGTGCAACTCTTGGCAGGGCCCTATAATTGTTTTGTTGTACTCCTATCTGAAATAAAGCTCAGGGAATAACTGTGGAATCTGTTAACACTCTACAAATAACCAATAATAAAAATATGTACTTGTCTTCTAACAGGATTCAACTGAACCAATGGAGACTCGGTTTTTATTGGCTGACAATCTTTATTGTAAAGCATCTGTACCACCTACTGATAAAGTGTGCTTGTGGTTGGGAGTAAGTATATGACTGCTGATAGGTTTTGATTGTTTTTGTGTTTTGGAATCTAAATTTGTTTATCGCTGCTTACAGTGTATGACAGGAAAGTTTCACCTATCGTTACATATTAGTGGTCACACAAAAAAAATAAATAATATATATATATATACACACACCAACTGACATTGGTACTGACCTTTAGAGCCAACATGTTTTTCATTTTGTTTTTTAATATGTAGAGAAATCTAAGAAAAGCAAGCATTTTAAGTGGATATGTCCATAATGTAAATACATTTGTTTTCAGAACATTACTTGTATTGCTTGCTTACCACAAAAAACAAATCAGTCTCTACTAGTGTCACAATGTTGCCTCAGGGCTAAATTTATATAGTTTTTGGTAATCATTTAGCCTCATAACAAATATTTTTTTTATTTTGTGACATTTTGATCGCAGTTTCCACTGTGACCACCTGGTATGAGTTAATATGGTGCACCTTTTAATTGTCCCTTGGCTGATCATTAAGGTTTTGTGGTTTTGTTTTTAAATAGCAACAAATATATTCAAACACTTCAGTACAGTTTGGCATCTACTAATTATTTTCAGTCTCTTTACCAGTTTTAGTGGCTGCCTAGTGTTTTGTAGATAAACTTAAATGTGTTAAAACATATTGTGTCGTTTTATGGTGTTGTAGTTTAGCAAGATACCATTCAGTATAATTTTTCAAACCTTAGGCCAATGTGATGCTTGAATATGATATTGATGAAGCACAAGTATTGTTAGAAAAGAACTTATCAACTGCTACAAGAAGTCTTGAATCAACGGAGGAAGATCTTGACTTTCTTCGGGACCAGTTTACTATTACAGAAGTCAGTATCCTTTTATTGTGTGTTGATCGATTTTGGTTACAAGGAACTTTTTATTTTATTTAGTTGTGTAAAAAAACTATTTCCTTCATACATTGTACACTGCATTTTCTTTGTATAAATGGTTTGTAGACAAGCTATTTATATGGCCCATCTGGTAGTGTTTTTTTTGGTAAAAATTTATAGTTTGCTTATTTTTTAAGAAGATTGTGCTGATTCAGACTCTTAAAATAATCAATGACAATCCTGTAATCAAACACAAAGTGGAATTAACAAAGCAAAAAGAAAATGTGTTAAAGTGCAATAAATAGGATATATAGTCCAGGGGTCTTTTGAATAGTGTCCTTTAAAAAGAAGAAACAAATAATGGTGAAGTCCTGTATTAGAATCCAAATAAGCAGGTGAATGAAATCGTACTCTCACAGACCCAGAGCTATGACTCAACTCTTAGTGTAAAAAGCCCAAGTATTTCTTTGAGAAATATATAGAGAAAGCCGATGAGACTCCAAATCTGATAACATTTATTAAAAAAATATAACTCACTTGGGTTAAACAGGCTAATTTGAGAACAATCTGCATTAAAACAGCATAAACATTAACAAGTGAAGGCTAGGAGTGGATAACAGTCCAAAAGAAGTCTCAATCCTCCCAGTGACTCCTAACCAAGCCCCACAGTGTCAGATGTATACTCGTGTTTACAGACTCCTGCTGGCTCCTGTTCATCTGTCTCTTCATATGCAGGGAGGGGGAGTGTCTGCTCTTGTTTTCCAAGCTCCTTTCAGTGGGTGTCCCAGATTAACCTCCTCAACCGTGCTAAACTGTGAACTTTAAGTTTTTTTTAAAAGGTTTTATACTGTATTTTTATATCTTTATTTGTGCATATTCTTCTTAAGAGTATTGTCTATTACATGCAGTTTTAAGAAAATTGGTGTATACTGTCCCTTTTAAACACTAAATTACTAAATAAATGCTAGATAGAATGATGCATTCAAAGAAAAGATTAGTCTGAGATTAACATGTAGATGTGGGGGTTTTTTTTTTTGTTTTTTTTCTTTTTCATAAATTGTTGAAATAGGGACAAAATAAGTGTAAAAGTTTGTGTCTATAAAAAAAATGGGAGTTTCCATGTTGTAACTTAGGTTACCTTCCCTGCTGTGGCCAATTAGGGACAGATGTGTAAATGTATGTATCCCTGACAATTTCCATGACTTTCATTTATAAATTATTGGGTTTTTGGATTAGCAATTTCATTTTGATCTTTTAAATAACTGAAGGACACAGTAATATTTCAGTAGTGAAATGAGGTTTATTGGATTAACAGAAAATGTGCAATATGCATCAAAACAAAATTAGACGGGTGCATAAATTTGGGCACCCCAACAGAAATATTGCATCAATATTTAGTAGATCCTCCTTTAGCAGAAATAACAGCCTCTAGACGCTTCCAATGGCCTGTAATGAGTGTCTGGATTGAAGGTATTTTGGACCATTCCTCCTTGCAAAACATCTCCAGTTCAGTTAGTGTTAATGGTTGCCGAGCATCGACGGCCCGCTTCAAATCACCCCACAGATTTCAAATGATATTCAGGTCTGGGGACTGGGATGGCCATTGCAGAATATTGTACTTGTTCCTCTGCATAAATGCCAGAGTCTATTTTGAGCAGTGTTTTGGGTCATTGTCTTGTTGAAATATCCAGCCCCGGCGTAACTTCAACTTTGTTACTGATTCCTCAAAATTATTAAGTGTGTGCTGCTATTGGGTGGAATCCATGCAACCCTCAACTTTAACAAGATCCCAGTACCGGCACTGGCCACACAGCATGATGGAACATCCACCAAATTTTACTGTGCTTGTTTTGCAACGCTGTGGTGTTTTGTTGCCATGCATAACACCCCTTGTTATGACCAAACTGTTTTAGTCCACAGCACCTTCTTCCAAAATGAAGCTGGCTTGTCGAAATGTGCGTTTGCATACCTCTAACGACTGTTTGTGGCGTGTGTGCCGAAAAGGCTTCTTCCACATCACTCTCCCATACAGCTTCTCCTTGTGCAAAGTGCGCTGAATTGTTGAATGATGCACGGTGAGATCATCTGCAGCAAGATTATGTTTGTAAGTCTTTGGAGGTAGTCTGTGGGCTATTTTTGACTGTTCTCACCATCCTTTGCCTTTCCGATATTTTACTTCGCCTGCCACTTCTGGCCTTAACGAACTGTGCCTGTGGTCTTCCATTTCCTCGCTATGTTCCTCACAGTGGACACTGACAGCTTAAATCTCTGCAATAGATTTTTGTAGCCTTCCCCTAAATCATAATGTTGATCAATCTTTGTTTTCAGGTCATTTGAAAGTGGTTCTGAGGCCCCCATGTTGCCACTCTCTTCAGAGGAGAGTCAAAGAGAATAGCAACTTGCAGTTGGCCACCTTACATACCTTTTCTCATGATTGGATGCAACTGTCTATGAAGTTCAAGGCTTAATGGGCTCACCAAACCAATTGTGTGTTCCAATTAATCAGTGCTTGGTAGTTACAGGTATTCAAAATGACAAGGGTTTCCTAAATTTATGCACCTGTCTAATTTCGTTTTGATGCATATTGCACATTTTCTGTTAATCCAATAAACCTCATTTCACTACTGAAATATTGCTGTGTCCTTCAGTTATTTGATAGATCAAAATGAAATTGCTGATCCAAACACCCAATTATTTATAAATGAAAATCATGGAAATTGTCAGATGTGCCTAAACTTTTGCATACAACTGTATGTGATGACACTTTGCTACAATGTAAAGTAGTGAGTGTACAGCCTGTATAACAGTGTAAATTCGCTGTCCCCTCAAAATAACAACACACAGACATTAATGTCTAAACTATTGGCAACAAAAGTGAGTACACCCCTAAGTGGAAATGTCCAAATTGGGCCCAATTAGCAATTTTCTCTCTCCGGTGTCATGTGACTCATTAGTGTTACAAGGTCTCTGGTGTGAATGGGGAGCAGGTGGGTTTAATTTGGTGTTAATCGCTCTCACACTCTTACTGGTCACTGGAAGTTCAACATGGCACCTCATGGGAAAGAACTCTCTGAGGATCTGAAAAAAAAAGAATTGTTGCTCTACATAAAGATGGCCTAGGCTATAAGAAGATTGCCAAGACTCTGAAACTGAGCTGCAGCACGGTGGGCAAGACCATACTGCGATTTCACAGGACAGGTTCCACTCAGAACAGGCCTCGCCATGGTCGACCAAAGTTGTGCACGTTCTCAGCGTCATATCCAGAAGTTGTCTTTGGGAAATAGGCTTATGAGTGCTGCCAGCATTGCTGCATAGGTTGAAGTGGTGGGGGGGTCAGCCTGTCGGTGCTCAGACCATACGCCACACACTGCACACATCCCAGAAGGAAGCCTCTTCTAAAGATGATGCACAAGAAAGCCTGCAAATAGTTTGCTGAAGGCAAGCAGACTAAGCAACTGGATTGCTGGAACCATGTCCTTTGGTCCGATGAGACCAAGATAAACTTATTTGGTTCAGATGGTGTCAAGCATGTGTGGCAGCAACCAGGTGAGGAGTACAAAGACAAGTGTCTTGCCTACTGTCAAGCATAGTGGTGGGAGTGTCATGGTCTGGGCCTGCATGAGTGCTGTCAGCACTGGGGAGCTACAGTTCATTGAGGGAGCCATGAATGCCAACATGTACTGTGACATACTGAAGCAGAGCATGATCCCCCTCCCTTCGAAGTATTCAGTATTCTAACATAACAACCCAAAACACACCTCCAAGACGACCACTGCCTTGCTAAAGAAGCTCAGGGTAAAGGTGATAGACTGGCCAAGCATGTATCCAAACCTAAACCCTATTGAGCATCTGTGGGGCATCCTCAAACGGAAGGTGGGGGAGCACAAGGTCTCTAACGTTTACCAGCTCTGTCATGGAGGAGTGGGAGAGGACTCCAGTGGCAACCTGTGAACTCCATGCCCAAGAGGGTTAAGGCAGTGCTGGAAAATGATGATGGCCACACAAAATATTGACATTTTGGGCCCAATTTGGACATTTCCACTAAGGGGTGTACTCACTTTTGTTGCCAACGGTTTAGACATTAATGGCTGTGTGTTGAGTTATTTTGAGGGGACAGCAAATTTACACTGTTATACAGGCTGTACACTCTCACTACTTTACATTGTAGCAAAGTGTCATTTCTTCAGTGTTGTCACATGAAAAGATATAATATATTTACAAAAACGTGAGTGTTGTACTCTTGTGAGATACAGCGTGTGTGTATGTATATCTATATATCTATCATTTAATAAATTTCATCACGCTTGAAGTCTGAAGTCCAGAGAGTGCTTTATCCTATTATATATATATATATATATATATATATATATATATATATATATATATATATATATATATATATATTTCATGTAATTAGCAAGAGTCCATGAGCTAGTGACGTATGGGATATACATTCCTACCAGGAGGGGCAAAGTTTCCCAAACCTTAAAATGCCTATAAATACACCTCTCACCACACCCACAATTCAGTCTTTACAAACTTTGCCTCCCATGGAGGTGGTGAAGTAAATTTGTGCTTGATTCTACGTTGATATGCCCTTCGTAGCAGGCTGAAGCCTGGTTTTCCTCTCAGAGTGCAGTGAATGTCAGAGGGATGTGAGAGAGTATTGCCTATTTGAATACAATGGTCTTCCTCTAGGGGATCTATTTCATAGGTTCTCTGTTATCGGTCATAGAGATTTCTTCTCCTACCTCCCTTTTCAGACCGACGATATACTCTTATATACCATTACTTCTACTGATTCTCGTTTCAGTACTGGTTTGGCTATCTACTTTATGTAGATGAGTGTCTTAGGGTAAGTAAGTCCTTTTTCTATTTATGACACTCTAAGCTATGGTTGGGCACTTTATATGTAAAGTTCTAAATATATGTGTTTAACCTTATATTTGCCATGATTCAGGATAATCAGTATTCCTTCATTCAGACTGTCAGTTTAATTTTTTGGGAAAATGCATATAAATTTCTTTTTTCTTACCTTAAATTTTCAATTGACTTTTTTTTTAAAAAAAATTGCGGGCTGTTAGGCTCGCGGGTGCAGAAAATGCTTCTATTTATTGCGTCATTTTTGGCGCGAGACTTTTTTGGCGCAAAAAGTTCGCCACCTATGATGCCGGAAGTTTTTACGTAATTGCGTCATTTTTTACGTATGTGTATTGCGGATGGTTTTTTTGGCGCCAAAAAAATATGGGCGTCATTCCTGGCGCCAGTTTTTTTTCACACTGTTTCAGTCTCACTATTCAGTTGCTTCTGGTTTCCTAGAAGCTTGTTTCATTTTGCATTTTTTCCCATTCCTGAAACTGCCATTTAAGGAATTTGATAACTTTATATGTTTTTTCTTTTACATATTGCAAGATGTCACTACCTGACCCTGGATCAGAATCTACTTCTGGAAAGACGCTGCCTGATGTCGGTTCTACCAAAGCAAAGTGCATTTGTTGTAAACTTTTGGTAACTGTTCCTCCGGCTGTTTGTGATACTTGTCATGATAAGCTTTCATACGCAGATAGTATTTCCATTAGTAATAATCCATTACCTGTTGTTCCTTCAACATCTAATGTTCAGGATGTTAATGTTAAAGAATTTGTTTCTAAATCTATTCGGAAGGCTCTGTCTGTTGTTCCTCCTTCTGCTAAACGGAAGATGTCTTTTAAAACTTCACATATTTCAGATGAATTTTTAAATGACCGCCATCATTCTGACTTATCTATTTCTGATTTGGATCTATCTGATTCAGAAGATTCTACCTCAGATATTGACACTGATAAATCTTCATATTTATTTAAGATGGAGTTTATTCGTTCTTTCCTTAAGGAAGTGTTGAATTCTTTAGATATGGAGTCTAGTCCTCTTGATATTAAAACTACTAAGCGTTTTAAATGCAGTTTTTAAACCTCCTGTGGTTATTCCAGAAGTTTTTCCAGTTCCTGATTCTATTTCAGAAGTAATTTCTAGGGAATGGAATAGTCTGGGTACTTTTACTCCTCCAAGGTTTAAGAAATTGTACCCTTTGCCATCTGATTAGAGTTTTGGGATAAAATCCCCAAAGTTGATGAAGCTATTTCTACTCTTGCTAAACGTACTACTATTCCTACGGCAGATAGTACTTCGTTTATTTTAGATAGGAAGCTTGAATCCTTTCTAAGGAAGGCTTATTTATGTTCAGGTAATCTTCTTAGACCTGCTATTTCTTTTGCTGATGTTGCTGCAGCTTCAACTTTCTGGTTGGAGGCTTTGGCGCAACAAGTGTCAGACCATAATGCTTATAGCATTGTTAAACTCCTTCAACATGCTAATAACTTAATGTGTGATGCCATTTTCGATATCATTAGAATTGATGTCAGGTACATGTCTTAAGCCATAAAGCTCTTCTAGCTAAAATAGCTAAAGTCTTGGAATGCAGATATGACTTTTAAGTCAAGGTTGCTTTCTCTTTCTTTCCAAGGTAATAAATTATTTGGTTCTCAGTTAGACTCAATAATTTCAACTGTTACTGGGGGGAAGGGAGCCTTTTTACCTCAGGATAAAAAAATCTAAAGGTAAATATAGGGCTGCTAATCGTTTTCGTTCCTTTCGTCAGCATAAGGAACAAAAGCCTGACCCTTCCTCTAAAGGAACCGTTTCCGTTTGGAAACCTTCTCCAGTCTGGAATAAATCCAAGCCTTTTAGAAAGTCAAAACCAGCTCCCAAATCCGCATGAAGGTGCGGCTCTCATTCCAGCTCAGCTGGTAGGGGGCAGGTTACGATTTTTCAAAGATGTTTGGATCAATTCGATTCAAAGTCTTTGGATTCAGAACATTGTTTCACAAGGGTACAGAATAGGTTTCAAGGTAACACCGCCTGTGAGAAGATTTTCTTTCACGCATTCCAGTAAACCCAGTGAAGGCTCAAGCGTTTCTGAAATGTGTTTCAGATCTGGAGTCAGCTGGGGTAAATATGCCAGTTCCAGTTCTGGAACGGGGCATGGGGTTTTATTCAAATCTGTTCATTGTTCCAAAGAAAGAGAATTCTTTCAGACCAGTTCTGGATCTAAAAATATTGAATCGTTATGTAAGGATACCAACATTCAAAATGGTGACTATAAGGACTATTCTGCCTTTTGTTCAGCCAAGGGCATTATATGTCCACAATAGACTTACAGGATGCATATCGTCATATTCCAATTCATCCGGATCACTATCGGTTCCTGAGATTCTCTTTTCTAGACAAGCATTACCAGTTTGTTGCTCTTCCTTTTGGTCTAGCTACAGCCCCAAGGATCTTTTCGAAGGTTCTCGGTGCCCTTCTCTCTAATCAGGGAGCAGGGTATTGCGGTATTTCCTTATTTGGACGATATCTTGGTACTTGCTCAGTCTTTACATTCTGCAGAATCTCACACGAATCAACTTGTGGTGTTTCTTCAAAGACGTGGTTGGAGGATCAATTTACCAAAGAGTTCCTTGATTCCTCAGACAAGGGTAACCTTTTTAGGTTTCCAAATAGATTCAGTGTCCATGACTTTGTCTCTTACAGAAAAGAGACGTCTGAAATTGGTTTTAGCTTGTCGAAACCTTCAGTCTCAATCTTTCCCTTCGGTAGCTTTATGCATGGAAATTTTAGGTCTCATGACTGCTGCATCGGACACAATCCCTTTTGCTCGTTTTCACATGAGACCTCTCCAGCTTTGTATGCTGAATCAATGGTGCAGGGATTATACAAAGATATCACAATTAATATCCTTAAATCCCAATGTTTGTTCGTTCTCTGACTTGGTGGTTAGATCACCATCATTTAGTTCAAGGGGCCTCTTTTGTTCGTCCAACCTGGACTGTGATCTCAACAGATGCGAGTCTTTTAGATTGGGGAGCTGTATGGGGATCTCTGACAGCGCAGGGGGTTTGGGAATCTCAGGAGGCGAGATTACCAATCAACATTTTGGAACTCTGTGCGATTTTCAGAGCTCTTCAGTTCTGGCCTCTTCTGAAGAGAGAATCGTTTATTTGTTTTCAGACAGACAATGTCACAACTGTGGCATATGTCAATCATCAAGGGGGGACTCGGTCCTCAGGCTATGAAAGAAGTATCTCGGATACTTGTATGGGCGGAATCCAGCTCCTGTCTAATTTCTGCGGTTCACATCCCAGGTATAGACAATTGGGAAGCGGATTATCTCAGTCGCCAGATGTTGCATCCGGGCGAATGGTCTCTTCACCCAGAGGTATTTCTTCAAATTGTACAAATTCCAGAAATAGATCTGATGGCCTCTCATCTAAACAAGAAACTTCCCAGGTATCTGTCAAGATCCAGGGATCTTCAGGCGGAAGCGGTGGACTCGTTGTCACTTCCTTGGAATTATCAACCTGCTTATCTTTCCGCCTCTAGTTCTTCTAAGAGTGATTTCCAAAATCCTAATGGAGCGTTCGTTTGTTACTGCTGGTGGCTCCAGCATGGCCGCGCAGGTTTTGGTTATGCGGATCTCGTTCGGATGGCAAGTTGCCAACCTTGGACACTTCCGTTAAGGCCAGACCTATCTCGAGGCCTATCTCAAATCATTAAATTTGAAGGTATGGAGATTGAACGCTTAATACTTAGTCATAGAGGTTTCTCTGATTCAGTGATTAATAGTACTATGTTACAGGCTCGTAAATCTGTGTCTAGTAAGATCTATTACCGAGTCTGGAAGACTTACATTTCTTGGTTTTCTTCACATAAATTCTCTTGGCATTCTTTTAGAATTCCTTGAATTTTACAATTTCTTCAAGATGGTTTGGATAAGGGTTTGTTTGCAAGTTCCTTGAAAGGTCAAATCTCTGCTCTTTCGGTTCTTTTTCACAGAAAGATTGCTAATCATCCTGATATTCATTGTTTTGTACAGACTTTGGTTCGAATCAAGCCTGTCATTAAGTCAATTTCTCCTCCTTGGAGTCTCAATTTGGTTCTGAGGGCTTTACAGGCTCCTCCGTTTGAACCTATGCATTCTATGGATATTAAATTACTTTCCTGGAAAGTTTTTTTGTTCCTTTTGGCCATCTCTTCTGCTAGAAGAGTTTCTGAATTATCTGCTCTTTCTTGTGAATCTCCTTTTCTGATTTTTCATCAGGATAAGGCGATGTTGCGGACTTCATTTAAATTTTTACCTAAAGTTGTGAATTCTAACAACATTAGTAGAGAAATTGTTGTCCCTTCATTGTGTCCTAATCCTAAGAATTCTCTGGAGAGATCTTTACATTCTTTGGATGTAGTTAGAGCTTTGAAATATTATGTTGAAGCAACTAAAGATTTCAGGAAGACTTTCTAGTCTCTTTGTTATCTTTTCTGGTTCTAGGAAAGGTCAGAAGGCTTCTGCCATTTCTTTGGCGTCTTGGTTAAAGTCTTTGATTTATCATGCTTATGTGGAGTCGGGTAAATCCCCGCCTCAAAGGATTACGGCTCATTCTACTAGGTCAGTTTCTACTTCCTGCGCTTTTAGGAATGAAGCTTCTGTTGATCAGATTTGCAAAGCAGCAACTTGGTCTTCTTTGCATACTTTTACTAAATTCTACTATTTTGATGTGTTTTCTCTTCTTCTGAAGCAGTTTTTGGTAGAAAAGTACTTCAGGCATTCCATACGTCACTAGCTCATGGACTCTTGGTAATTACATGAAAGAAAACATAATTTATGTAAGAACTTACCTGATAAATTCATTTCTTTCATATTAGCAAGAGTCCATGAGGCTCACCCTTTTTGTGGTGGTTATGATTTTTTTTTGTATAAAGCACAATTATTCCAATTCCTTATTTTTTTTTTATGCTTTTGCTCCTTTCTTATCACCCCACTTCTTGGCTATTTGTTAAACTGAATTGTGGGTGTGGTGGGGGGTGTATTTATAGGCATTTTAAGGTTTGGGAAACTTTGCCCCTCCTGGTAGGAATGTATATCCCATACGTCACTAGCTCATGGACTCTTGCTAATATGAAAGAAATGAATTTATCAGGTAAGTTCTTACATAAATTATTATATATATATATATATATATATATATATATATATATATATCTATCAGAATTATTAGACAAGTTGTATTTTTGAGGATTAATTTTATTATTGAACAACCATGTTCTCAATTAACCCAAAAACTCATTAATATCAAAGCTGAATAGTTTTGGAAGTAGTTTTCAGTTTGTTTTTAGTTATAGCTATTTTAGGGGGATATCTGTGTGTGCAGGTGACTATTACTGTGCATAATTATTAGGCAACTTAACAAAAAACAAATATATACCCATTTCAATTATTTATTTTTACCAGTGAAACCAATATAACATCTCAACATTCACAAATATACATTTCTGACATTCAAAAACAAATCAGTGACCAATATAGCCACCTTTCTTTGCAAGGACACTCAAAAGCCTGCCATCCATGGATTCTGTCAGTGTTTTGATCTGTTCACCATCAACATTGCGTGCAGCAGCAACCACAGCCTCCCAGACACTGTTCAGAGAGGTGTACTGTTTTCCCTCCTTGTAAATCTCACATTTGATGATGGACCACAGGTTCTCAATGGGGTTCAGATCAGGTGAACAAGGAGGCCATGTCATTAGATTTTCTTCTTTTATACCCTTTCTTGCCAGCCACGCTGTGGAGTACTTGGACGCGTGTGATGGAGCATTGTCCTGCATGAAAATCATGTTTTTCTTGAAGGATGCAGACTTCTTCCTGTACCACTGCTTGAAGAAGGTGTCTTCCAGAAACTGGCAGTAGGACTGGGAGTTGAGCTTGACTTCATCCTCAACCCGAAAAGGCCCCACAAGCTCATCTTTGATGATACCAGCCCAAACCAGTACTCCACCTCCACCTTGCTGGCGTCTGAGTCGGACTGGAGCTCTCTGCCCTTTACCAATCCAGCCATGGGCCCATCCATCTGGCCCATCAAGACTCACTCTCATTTCATCAGTCCATAAAACCTTAGAAAAATCAGTCTTGAGATATTTCTTGGCCCAGTCTTGACGTTTCAGCTTGTGTGTCTTGTTCAGTGGTGGTCGTCTTTCAGCCTTTCTTACCTTGGCCATGTCTCTGAGTATTGCACACCTTGTGCTTTTGGGCACTCCAGTGATGTTGCAGCTCTGAAATATGGCCAAACTGGTGGCAAGTGGCATCTTGGCAGCTGCACGCTTGACTTTTCTCAGTTCATGGGCAGTTACTTTGCGCCTTGGTTTTTCCACATGCTTCTTGCGACCCTGTTGACTATTTTGAATGAAACGCTTGATTGTTCGATGATCATGCTTCAGAAGCTTTGCAATTTTAAGAGTGCTGCATCCCTCTGCAAGATATCTCACTATTTTTGACTTTTCTGAGCCTGTCAAGTCCTTCTTTTGACCCATTTTGCCTAATAATTATGCACACCTGATATAGGGTGTTGATGTCATTAGACCACATCCCTTCTCATTACAGAGATGCACATCACCTAATATGCTTAATTGGTAGTAGGCTTTCGAGCCTATACAGCTTGGAGTAAGACAACATGCATAAAGAGGATGATGTGGTCAAAATACTCATTTGCCTAATAATGCTGCACTCCCTGTGTATGTGTATGTGTGTGTGTGTATATATATATATGTGTATATATATATGTATATGTATATATGTATATATATATATATATATATATATATATATTTCTCCAACATAGGTGTGTCCGGTCCACGGCGTCATCCTTACTTGTGGGATATTCTCTTCCCCAACAGGAAATGGCAAAGAGCCCAGCAAAGCTGGTCACATGATCCCTCCTAGGCTCCGCCTACCCCAGTCATTCTCTTTGCCGTTGTACAGGCAACATCTCCACGGAGATGGCTTAGAGTTTTTTAGTGTTTAACTGTAGTTTTTATTATTCAATCAAGAGTTTGTTATTTTAAAATAGTGCTGGTATGTACTATTTACTCTGAAACAGAAAAGAGATGAATATTTCTGTTTGTATGAGGAAAATGATTTTAGCAACCGTTACTAAAATCCATGGCTGTTCCACACAGGACTGTTGAGAGGAATTAACTTCAGTTGGGGGAACAGTGAGCAGTCTTTTGCTGCTTGAGGTATGACACATTCTAACAAGACGATGTAATGCTGGAAGCTGTCATTTTCCCTATGGGATCCGGTAAGCCATTTTTATTCAAACAGTAAATAAGGGCTTCACAAGGGCTTATTAAGACTGTAGACATTTTCTGGGCTAAATCGATCATATTTACACATATTTAGCCTTGAGGAATCATTTAATCTGGGTATTTTTTGTAAAATAATATCGGCAGGCACTGTTTTAGACACCTTATTCTATAGGGGCTTTCCCTAATCATAGTCAGAGCCTCATTTTCGCGCCGGTATGGCGCACTTGTTTTTGAGAACAGCATGACATGCAGCTGCATGTGTGTGGAGCTCTGATACATAGAAAAGTCTTTCTGAAGGCATCATTTGGTATCGTATTCCCCTTTGGGCTTGGTTGGGTCTCAGCAAAGCAGATTCCAGGGACTGTAAAGGGGTTAAATATAAAAACGGTTCCGTTATTTTAAGGGTTAAAGCTTCCAAATTTGGTGTGCAATACTTTTAAGGCTTTAAGACACTGTGGTGAAATTTTGGTGAATTTTGAACAATTCCTTCATACTTTTTCGCAATTGCAGTAATAAAGTGTGTTCAGTTTAAAATTTAAAGTGACAGTAACGGTTTTATTTTAAAACGTTTTTTGTGCTTTGTTATCAAGTTTATGCCTGTTTAACATGTCTGAACTACCAGATAGATTGTGTTCTGACTGTGGGGAAGCCAAGGTTCCTTCTCATTTAAATAGATGTGATTTATGTCATAAAAAATTTAGTAAAAATGATGCCCAAGATGATTCCTCAAGTGAGGGGAGTAAGCATGGTACTGCATCATCCCCTCCTTCGTCTACACCAGTCTTGCCCATACAGGAGGCCCCTAGTACATCTAGCGCGCCAATACTCCTTACTATGCAACAATTAACGGCTGTAATGGATAATTCTATCAAAAACATTTTAGCCAATATGCCCACTTATCAGCGAAAGCGCGACTGCTCTATTTTAGAAAATACTGAAGAGCATGAGGACGCTGATGATATTGTTTCTGAAGGGCCCCTACACCAGTCTGAGGGGGCCAGGGAGGTTTTGTCTGAGGGAGAAATTTCAGATTCAGGAAAAATTTCTCAACAAGCTGAACCTGATGTGATTACTTTTAAATTTAAGTTGGAACATCTCCGCGCTCTGCTTAAGGAGGTGTTATCCAATTTGGATGATTGTGATTATCTGGTCATTCCAGAAACACTATGTAAAATGGACAAGTTCCTAGAGGCCCCGGGGCCCCCCGAAGCTTTTCCTATACCCAAGCGGGTGGCGTACATTGTTAATAAAGAATGGGACAGGCCCGGTATACCTTTCGTACCTCCCCCCATATTTAAAAAATTGTTTCCTATAGTCGACCCCAGAAAGGACTTATGGCAGACAGTCCCCAAGGTCGAGGGGGCGGTTTCTACTCTAAACAAGCGCACCACTATACCCATAGAAGATAGTTGTGCTTTCCAAGATCCTATGGATAAAAAATTAGAAGGTTTGCTAAAAAAGATGTTTGTTCAGCAAGGTTACCTTCTACAACCAATTGCATGCATTGTCCCTGTCACTACAGCCGCGTGTTTCTGGTTCGATGAGCTAGAAAAGGCGATTATTAGTAATTCTTCTTCTTATGAGGAGATTATGGACAGAATTCGTGCTCTTAAATTGGCTAATTCTTTCACCCTAGACGCCACCTTGCAATTGGCTAGGTTAGCGGCGAAAAATTCTGGGTTTGCTATTGTGGCGCGCAGAGCGCTTTGGTTAAAATCTTGGTCAGCGGATGCGTCTTCCAAGAACAAATTGCTCGACATTCCTTTCAAGGGGAAAACACTGTTTGGCCCTGACTTGAAAGAGATTATCTCTGATATCACTGGGGGCAAGGGCCACGCCCTTCCTCAGGATAGGTCTTTCAAGGCCAAAAATAAACCTAATTTTCGTCCCTTTCGCAGAAACGGACTAGCCCCAAGTGCTACGTCCTCTAAGCAGGAGGGTAATACTTCTCAAACCAATCCAGCCTGGAGACCAATGCAAGGCTGGAACAAAGGAAAGCAGGCCAAGAACCCTGCCACTGCTCCCAAGACAGCATGAGATGCGGGCCCCCGATCCGGGACCGGATTTGGTGGGGGGCAGACTCTCTCTCTTCACTCAGGCTTGGGCAAGAGATGTTCTGGATCCTTGGGCGCTAGAAATAGTCTCCCAAGGTTATCTTCTGGAAGTGATTCATCCTGTTCCATTAAAAGAACGAGGGATGGGGTTCTACTCCAATCTGTTCGTAGTTCCCAAAAAAGAGGGAACGTTCAGACCAATCTTAGATCTCAAGATCCTAAACAAGTTTCTCAAGGTTCCATCGTCCAAAATGGAAACCATTCGAACAATCCTTCCATCCAGGAAGGTCAATTCTTGACCACGGTGGATTTAAAGGATGCGTATCTACATATTCCTGTCCACAAGGAACATCATCGGTTCCTAAGGTTAGCATTCCTGGACAAGCATTACCAGTTCGTGGCGCTTCCTTTCGGATTAGCCACTGCTCCAAGGATTTTCACAAAGGTACTAGGGTCCCTTCTGGCGGTGCTAAGACCAAGGGGCATTGCTGTAGTACCTTACTTGGACGACATTCTGATTCAAGCGTCGTCCCTTCCTCAAGTAAAGGCTCACACGGACATAGTCCTGGCCTTTCTCAGACCTCACGAATGGAAAGTGAACGTGGAAAAGAGTTCTCTATCTCCGTCGACAAGAGTTCCCTTCTTGGGAACAATAATAGACTCCTTAGAAATGAGGATTTTTCTGACAGAGACCAGAAAAACAAAACTTCTAAACTCTTGTCGGATACTTCATTCCGTTCCTCTTCCTTCCATAGCGCAGTGCATGGAAGTGATAGGTTTGATGGTAGCGGCAATGGACATAGTTCCTTTTGCGCGCATTCATCTGAGACCATTACAACTGTGTATGCTCAGTCAGTGGAATGGGGACTATACAGACTTGTCTCCGAAGATACAAGTAAATCAGAGGACCAGAGACTCACTCCGTTGGTGGCTGTCCATGGACAACCTGTCACAAGGGGTGACCTCCCGCAGACCAGAGTGGGTCATTGTCACGACCGACGCCAGTCTGATGGGCTGGGGCGCGGTCTGGGGATCCCTGAAAGCTCAGGGTCTTTGGTCTCGGGAAGAATCTCTTCTACCGATAAATATTCTGGAACTGAGAGCGATATTCAATGCTCTCAAGGCTTGGCCTCAGCTAGCGAGGGCCAAGTTCATACGGTTTCAATCAGACAACATGACTGTTGCGTACATCAACCATCAGGGGGGAACAAGGAGTTCCCTGGCGATGGAAGAAGTGACCAAAATCATTCAATGGGCGGAGACTCGCTCCTGCCACCTGTCTGCAATCCACATCCCAGGAGTGGAAAATTGGGAAGCGGATTTTCTGAGTCTTCAGACATTGCATCCGGGGGAGTGGGAACTCCATCCGGAAATCTTTGCCCAAATCACTCAACTGTGGGGCATTCCAGACATGGATCTGATGGCCTCTCGTCAGAACTTCAAGGTTCCTTGCTACGGGTCCAGATACAGGGATCCCAAGGCGACTCTAGTAGATGCACTAGTAGCACCTTGGACCTTCAAACTAGCTTATGTATTCCCGCCGTTCCCTCTCATCCCCAGGCTGGTAGCCAGGATCAATCAGGAGAGGGCGTCGGTGATCTTGATAGCTCCTGCGTGGCCACGCAGGATTTGGTATGCAGATCTGGTGAATATGTCTTCGGCTCCACCATGGAAGCTACCTTTGAGACGAGACCTTGTTCAAGGTCCGTTCGAACATCCGAATCTGGTCCCACTCCAGCTGACTGCTTGGAGATTGAACGCTTGATCTTTTCAAAGCGAGGGTTCTCAGATTCTGTTATTGATACTCTTGTTCAGGCCAGAAAGCCTGTAACTAGAAAAATTTACCACAAAATTTGGAAAAAATATATCTGTTGGTGTGAATCTAAAGGATTCCCTTGGGACAAGGTTAAGATTCCTAAGATTCTATCCTTCCTTCGAGAAGGATTGGAAAACGGATTATCTGCAAGTTCCTTGATGGGACAGATTTCTGCCTTGTCTGTGTTACTTCACAAAAAGCTGGCAGCTGTGCCAGATGTTCAAGCCTTTGTTCAGGCTCTGGTTAGAATCAAGCCTGTTTACAAACCTTTGACTCCTCCTTGGAGTCTCAATTTAGTTCTTTCAGTTCTTCAGGGGGTTCCGTTTGAACCCTTAAATTCCGTTGATATTAAGTTATTATCTTGGAAAGTTTTGTTTTTGGTTGCAATTTCTTCTGCTAGAAGAGTTTCAGAATTATCTGCTCTGCAGTGTTCTCCTCCTTATCTGGTGTTCCATGCAGATAAGGTGGTTTTACGTACTAAACCTGGTTTTATTCCAAAAGTTGTTTCTAACAAAAACATTAACCAGGAGATAGTCGTGCCTTCTCTGTGTCCGAAACCAGTTTCGAAGAAGGAACGTTTGTTGCACAATTTGGATGTTGTTCGCGCTCTAAAATTCTATTTAGATGCTACAAAGGATTTTAGACAAACATCTTCCTTGTTTGTTGTTTATTCTGGTAAAAGGAGAGGTCAAAAAGCAACTTCTACCTCTCTCTCTTTTTGGATTAAAAGCATCATCAGATTGGCTTACGAGACTGCCGGACGGCAGCCTCCTGAAAGGATCACAGCTCCTTCCACTAGGGCTGTGGCTTCCACATGGGCCTTCAAGAACGAGGCTTCTGTTGATCAGATATGTAGGGCAGCGACTTGGTCTTCACTGCACACTTTTACCAAATTTTACAAGTTTGATACTTTTGCTTCTTCTGAGGCTATTTTTGGGAGAAAGGTTTTGCAAGCCGTGGTGCCTTCCATCTAGGTGACCTGATTTGCTCCCTCCCTTCATCCGTGTCCTAAAGCTTTGGTATTGGTTCCCACAAGTAAGGATGACGCCGTGGACCGGACACACCTATGTTGGAGAAAACAGAATTTATGTTTACCTGATAAATTACTTTCTCCAACGGTGTGTCCGGTCCACGGCCCGCCCTGGTTTTTTAATCAGGTCTGATAATTTATTTTCTTTAACTACAGTCACCACGGTATCATATGGTTTCTCCTATGCAAATATTCCTCCTTAACGTCGGTCGAATGACTGGGGTAGGCGGAGCCTAGGAGGGATCATGTGACCAGCTTTGCTGGGCTCTTTGCCATTTCCTGTTGGGGAAGAGAATATCCCACAAGTAAGGATGACGCCGTGGACCGGACACACCGTTGGAGAAAGTAATTTATCAGGTAAACATAAATTCTGTTATATATATATATATATATATATATATATATATATATATATATATATATATATATATATATATATATATATACATACACAATCTCATTGTTTAATATCCCTTTTTTAAATGTGAATGCGCCTCCTAATCTTGGGTGCTGACGTTTTTTTGGAACCTAGGTGACTCTATATAGTATGTGAAGGAGAGTTGCTGCACATGTGCAAACCCATCAACACTGGAATGCTGTGAAATATAGATTTCAACATGGTGGCACCCATGACTAGAGAAAGGCGAGGTGTAACCTCAATACTATACTTAAATATGTATATGGTATTTAATGAATCTTTAAAGGTAAAGTAGTATCTTTGCAAAATGTAATGTCTGTTTTCCTGTATGAGAGGTATGAAGTGTTCAGTATAACCTGACAGTTTCTGTAATGAGTGTCAGGTCAGCTGAAGTATTTTTGCGTATGTCAATATATTTACTGAAAATGAAATCCTATATTTTTTTTTTTTTATGAGGGGGGGGTAGACCTAGGGTTGCCACCTCAGCCATGTTTTCCTAGACACTTATGTGTTACACACGCTGCAGGGAGGAACATATATTGTGTTTCAGGACAGCACTATTCATATTCCTCCCTGCAGCATGTATAACTTATAAGTGTTCTGTATTTAAAGGGACGGGTGGCAACCCTAGGTAGACCCCTCCTAGTGTGTGTCTGGTGATTTCTTAAAAAAAAAATAGGTATTTCCCTTAACAATTCTTTTTTTAGATATGGCTAGAGTTTATAATTGGGATGTTAAAAGAAGAAACAAGAACGACCCTTCAAAAAGCAAATCGTAGCTCCATCATTTTTACATGTAACTTCTTCCCAAAACGTGTTTTTTACACAACCAATACAATAAGTATTGGGATAAGAAATTGGTCACTTCTATAGTTCAATGCTAATTGAAATCGGGCTCCATTTTATTTATCTATAGATTCTGACTTCATGCATGCTTTCATGTATATGGATTACTTCATTGAAAGGAAAAGGGCACTTCAAATACCACTGGATGAATATAGGCAAAAAGTCAACGGAACAGATGCAGTTTTGGACATTTATTTTAGCAGAAGCTGATGTGCACTTATACAAACTTCATTTTGATCATCAAAGTACTGATGAAGCCACTTGGGTCTTCTGTTTTAAAATGCTCTTTCAAATGTTTGTTTTTAAGTAGCTTTAACCTTTATTCCTAATGTCTTAAATTATTTTCAAACTGCTAAATAACCTTCACAATAAAAAGTTTACTATACAGATGCAAAATTGAAGTTTAAAGATTCACCTAATGGCAAAATCACTTTCACATTTATTTTTTAATATTGCTTTACTCGATCACAGCACTATATATGCATTTGTAAAATATGCAAGATACTAGCTTTCGGTTCTCAAATACATTTTTTTTTTTTGCTCAAAATGGTTGTGTTGGCCTGAGTTTCCTGAATATTGTGGAAGTGGAACTAAATTGTTAGTGAATAATGCAGTTTTCTCTAAGATATTTTTTTTGATAAAATTGTAATATCATAGTGCATATTGCTTCCAAGAGACTAATATGTACTGTTAACTTTATTCCCTCTCTTCTTCCTGTGATAAATAAAATATCTTGTTAAAGGTTTTTTTATTTATTTTATTTTGCAATGGTAAGCCATTGAAAAGAAGTTCATGCATGTGTTTGTCTATCCCTCTCAAATCTGTTAGTAGCACTTTTGTTTTAATAAAGAGATTCAGATTAATTTGCACCCACAGAAGATGGCTAGGAAAGTTCCATGTTCATCCTTTGTAAAATGTAATTTTGGGCTCAGGTCTGTTGGGTAGTTGTAATGTTACCTAGATTATTTTTCTTCTGCTTATAGAATGGATTTGCCTGTTATTTTGGGATTTGCCAACAGTATACACACTGTCCTGATTTTATTTATTTTTGGTGATTACCAAAATCAAAGCTAAACTCATTTTTAAAGGGAAGGGCTTTGTAATGTATTCCACCCACAATTGAACATATGTGGATCCCAATGTATGTTAAGTCTATGTTCTGCATTGTCTGGTTAGAAAGCATCATTTTGCTCTGGGGGATAAGGAAATAGCTGAAAATAATGTATATTCATTGCAAAATGCGAATCTGATGTGAAGCTGTAACATTATGTAGCTTCCAGTTTGTATTTTGTCCCTCTCTGCTACGTAGAAATGGGTGATGAAGATTAGAACTTGTATAATAAAGAAAATGGCTTTAATCATCACGGAATCTATATTAGATATGTGCATTCGGGTCCTTCCTGAGGGTTCAAATGCGGAAGTAGGTGACTGCTCCATGCGGTTCGTGTTTTTTTTTTTTTTTTATCCAAATGTATTCTTGTTTAAGATCACTACACTAAACTCTGTAATAAGTCTCCTAAAAGAGTGTTAACGACATAAGACTGCCTACTTCTGCATTTGGATCCACAGGAAGGATCTGAATGTACAGATCTAATCAAAACAGAACAGCACATACTCTTAAAAATATATGCGCAACAAATTAGTGTGACCCTATTTTAAAAATGTTGAGCAAGAATGTTATATTTGCAAGAACAGTGGATGGTGGCACTTTTTCTGTCATGTAATGCTCCATACATGTACATGCTACCTACCTCTCCAACATAGAATATCATGAGAACAAAGCACATTTGATAACAGAAATGAATAGGAAACTTAAACTTGTATGCTATGTCTTACAAAAGAAAAATCTTTCATGTAAAAAAAGGCTGTGGAGGTTGAAGGACACCTTTTAGAATACACCTGTCTTCCGGTTTTCTCTTGCAAGTCTCAAGTTAGTATTATGTTGGTAAAGTAAGTAAAGTTGGTAAAAAGATCTTTCTTTCCTATGACATAGAGTTCACAACGTTATTCCAATTACTAGTGGGATATTCAACTCCTGGCCAGCAGGAGGAGGCAAAGATCCCCCCAGCAAAGCTGTTAAGTGTAACTTCCCTTACCCATAATCCCCAGTCATTCTCTTTGTCAATGGAGGATGTGCGAAGTCGGTGTCTGAAGATATTTAATCCTTTAATGGGTACTTTTTCCCTGCAAGCAAGGATTTGGGGCTATGCTGCGTCAATGTCAATCTCTTTAGTAAGAGTAATGGTGGCTTTTAGCAGTTAGAAAGCGGCGAGGTTGTCTTTGCTTTGTTTTTAATGTTATTGCTACCCCTTTTGATAGAAAGCCAGGGTTGGTTACTCTGCTCTTTCTCTGTCTACAGGTCCCTGTTAGCGGTCAAGTGAGACCTTCAGTTGCTGTGCCTGCTCTGCAGCAGAATTTCCTTACGGTAAGTCCTTTTCATTTATATTTAAGAAAAGGAGGAAAATTCTCAGAAGGTAATTTAATCTTATTTTTATATCCACTGTGGGATATTTGCTGCTGAGCAGCTATCGGCTTTATGACTGTAAGAAGGGAAGTTGCCGCTTCCATTGCCGGGCAGATCTAGCTAAGCCCAGGCTTTATGGGTGTGGGATTAAGCTTTGTGGATAAGCTATAATTCCCCTTCTCTTTCCATTTACGGTCTGTTTCTCTTGCAAGGTGTATCCAGTCCACGGATTCATCCTTTACTTGTGGGATATTCTCATTCCCTACAGGAAGTAGCAAAGAGAGCACACAGCAAAGCTGTCCATATAGCTCCCCCTCTAGCTCCACCCCCCAGTAATTCTCTTTGCTGGCTCTAAGCACTAGGGTCTCTCTCGGGAGTGTAAAGTGAATGTGGTTTTAGAATTGTAGTTTTATTATCTTCAATCAAAAGTTTATTTTAAATGGTACCGGTTTGTACTATTTACTCTCTAGCAGAAAAGTGATGAAGATTTCTGCTGAGAAGAAAATGATTTTAGCATGTTGTAACTAAAATCCACTGCTGTTCCCACACAGGACTGAGGAGTACCAGAAAACTTCAGTTGGGGGGAACAGTTTGCAGGGTGATCTGCGATAAGGTATGTTCAGTCATTTATTGCTAGAAGAGACTGACAATATACCCATGAGGGGAGGGTAAGCTATGTTCACAGACTTAGTAAGGAATTGAATGCTTACATAATAGGGCTAATTATGCTGGTTGACACTTATTCAGGGCAATCGATTGTTTGGCTAAGGAAAAATAGTTTTTCAAGACACTTTGAAAGCCCTTTTGGGTTTTTTTCTGGGGTTAACATGGCTGTTTTTTAGTCACTTAGGAGTGATTTACTAGGCCTCACAGCTCCGGAGTAGAGTGGGAGGGGCCTAATTGCCTCAGATGCACAGTTCATGCTGTTTCACATGGAGGGTCCTGCTGATGTTTGAGGGCCTAAAAGAAGCTATATTCCCCCAAATCTGATCCCTAAGGGAAGGTAGGGCCACAGCAAGGCTGTGGCAAGGTGCTGTAGTGATTTAACCAGGTGTTGGCTTTAGGCTGCTCCGGTTTGGGCATTAAGGGGTTAATCGTTTTGAAACTTGGGGTGCAAACCTATTAAGGCTTTAGCTACATACTGTGAACATTTCAGAAAGATTGCTGCATTTTTCACCGTTTTGTAAAATTGTGTGCGCTTTTTATCTCTTAAAGGCACAGTAACGTTTTTTTTTTCAAATTGTTTTTTTATTTGATTAAAGGGATTCCAAACCTGTTTGTGTACTCTACTAGTCTGTTAAACATGTCTGACACTAAGGAAAATCCTTGTTCAATGTGTTTAGAAGCCATGGTGGAACCCCCTCTCAGAATGTGTCCCACTTGTACTGATATGTCTATACACTTTAAAGATCATATTGTTGCACTTAAAAATGTGGCCCAAGATGATTCTCAGACTGAAGGTAACGAGGGTAGCCCGTCTGCCTCTCCCCAAGTGTCACAACCAGTTACGCCCGCGCAAGCGACGCCTAGTACCTCTAGTGCGTCTAACCCTTTTACATTACAAGACTTAGCGGCAGTCATGGATATTTCTCTTACAGCCTTCTTATCTAAACGGCCCGTGTTACCTGCAAAGCGTGATAGCTCCGTTTTTAAGAACAGATTATGAGCATTCTGACGCTTTGGTAGCCGTATCCGATATACCCTCGCAACGCTCTGAAGTGGGAGCGAGGGATTTGATGTCTGAGGGAGAAGTCTCTGATTAAGGAAGGGTTCCTCCCCAGACAGATTCAGATACATTGGCTTTTAAATTTAAACTAGAAAACCTCCGTGTTTTACTTAGGGAGGTATTAGCTACTCTGGGTGACACTGACCCTTTGGTGATCCCAGAGAAATTGTGTAAAATGGACAAGTACCTAGAGGTCCCTGTTTACACTGATGCGTTTCCGGTCCCTAAGAGGATTGCGGATATCGTTACTAGGGAGTGGGATAGGCCAGGTGTCCCTTTTGTCCCCCCTCCTGTTTTTAAGAAAATGTTCCCCATATCTGATCCCATGCGGGACTCGTGGCAGACGGTCCCTAAGGTGGAGGGGGCTGTTTCTACACTAGCTAAACGCACAACCATACCAATTGAAGACAGTTGTGCTTTTAAAGACCCTATGGATAAAAAATTAGAGGGTTTACTTAAGAAATTTTTTGTTCAACAAGGTTTTCTTCTCCAACCTATTGCCTGCATTATTCCTGTAACTACTGCAGCTGCTTTCTGGTTTGAGGCGCTGGAAGACTCGCTCCAGACGGAGACCTCATATGAGGAAATTATGGATAGAATTAAGGCTCTAAAGCTAGCTAATTCTTTTATCACTGACGCCGCTTTCCAAATAGCTAAGTTAGTGGCGAAAAATTCAGATTTTGGCGCGCAGGGCGCTATGGCTAAAGTCCTGGACGGCCGATGTGTCTTCTAAATCCAAGCTTTTGAACATTCCTTTCAAAGGGAAGACCCTATTCGGGCCTGAATTGAAAGAGATTATTTCAGATATTACCGGGGGAAAAGGCCATGCTCTCCCTCAGGACAAAGCCTTTAAAACAAAGAACAAAGCTAATTTTCGTTCCTTTTGTAATTTCAGGAACGTCCCCGCTTCATTCTCTCTGGCTGCAAAGCAAGAGGGTAACGCTTCACAGCCCAAGGCAAACTGGAAACCTTACCAGGGCTGGAATAAGGGTAAACAGGCCAAAAAGCCTGCAGCTGCCACCAAGACAGCATGAAGGGGTAGCCCCCGATCCGGGACCGGATCTAGTAGGGGGCAGACTCTCTCTCTTCGCTCAGGCCTGGGCAAGAGATGTACACGATCCTTGGGCATTAGAGATTGTAGCCCAGGGATATCTTCTAGAATTCAAGGACTCTCCTCCAAGGGGAAGGTTCCACATTTCTCGTCTGTCTACAGATCAGACAAAGAAAGAGGCGTTTTTAAGCTGTGTAGAAGATCTACATACAATGGGAGTGATCTACCCAGTTCCAATTGCAGAACAAGGACTGGGTTTTTACTCAAACCTGTTTGTGGTTCCCAAAAAAAGAAGGAACTTTCAGACCAATCCTGGATCTCAAAATTCTAAACAAATTCCTCAGAGTCCCATCATTCAAGATGGAGACCATTCGGACAATCTTACCTATGATCCAGGAGGGTCAATATATGACTACCGTGGATCTAAAGGATGTGTATCTGCACATTCCTATCCACAAAGATCATCACCAGTTTCTTAGGTTTGCCTTTCTGGACAAGCATTTTCAGTTTGTGGCTCTTCCTTTCGGGTTGGCCACTGCTCCCAGAATTTTCACAAAGGTGCTAGGGTCCCTCCTGGCGGTTCTAAGACCGCGGGGCATAGCAGTGGCGCCTTACCTAGATGACATCTTAATTCAGGCGTCAACTTTCCAAAGAACCAAGTCTCACACTGAGATTGTATTGGCCTTTCTGAGGTCTCACGGGTGGAAGGTGAACATCAAAAAGAGTTCTCTCTCCCCCCTCACAAGAGTTCCATTCCTAGGAACCCTGATAGACTCGGTAGAAATGAAAATATTTCTGACGGAGGTCAGAAAGCTAAAACTCTTAACTACTTGCCGAGCTCTTTATTCCATTCCTCGGCCATCTGTGGCTCAGTGCATGGAGACAATCGGACTAATGGTTGCGGCAATGGACATAGTCCCTTTTGCTCGGATACACTTCAGACCACTGCAACTATGCATGCTCAAACAGTGGAATGGGGATTATGCAGATTTGTCTCCTCAAATTCAGTTGGACCAGGAGACCAGAGATTCTCTTCTCTGGTGGTTGTCTCAGGATCACCTGTCTCAAGGAATGTTTCCGCAGGCCAGAGTGGATCATCGTAACGACAGACGTTAGGCTGGGGTGCGGTCTGGGACTCCCTGAAAGCTCAGGGCTTATGGTCTCGGGAAGAAACTCTTCTCCCGATAAACATTCTGGAACTGAGGGCGATATTCAACGCTCTTCAGGCATGGCCTCAACTAGCGGCGGACAAATTCATCAGATTTCAGTCGGACAACATCACGACTGTAGCTTACGTCGATCATCAGGGGGGAAACAAAGAGTTCCCTAGCGATGACTGAAGTAACCAAAATAATCAGGTGGGCGGAGGATCACTCCTGCCATCTCTCAGCAATTCACATCACAGGAGTAGACAACTGGGAGGCGGATTTTCTAAGTCGTCAGACTTTTCACCCGGGGGAGTGGGAATACAGGGTCCGTTCAAGCATCCAAATTTAGTTTCTCTACGTCTGACTGCTTGGAGATTGAACGCTTAATTCTATCAAAGCGTGGGTTCTGAGTCAGTTATAGATACTCTGATTCATGCTAGAAAGCCTGTCACTAGGAAAATCTACCATAAGATATGGCGGAAATATCTTTGTTGGTGTGAATCCAAGGGTTACTCATGGAGTAAGATTAGGATTCCCAGGATATTGTCCTTTCTCCAAGAAGGACTGGAGAAAAGATTGTCAGCTAGTTCCTTAAAAGGACAAATATCTGCTTTGTCTATCCTGTTACACAAGCGTCTGGCAGAGGTACCAGACTTTCAAGCGTTTGCTCAGGCTTTAGTCAGAATCAAGCCTGTCTATAAACCTGTGGCTCCGCCATGGAGTTTGAATCTAGTCCTTTCAGTTCTTCAAGGGGTTCCATTTGAACCTTTACATTCCATAGACATTAAGTTGTTATCTTGGAAAGTTTTGTTTTTGATAGCTATCTCTTCTGCTCGAAGAGTTTCAGAATTATCTGCCTTACAGTGTGATTCACCTTACCTGGTGTTCCACGCAGATAAGGTAGTTTTGCTTACCAAGCCTGGTTTTCTTCCTAAAGTTGTTTGTAACAAGAATATTAACCAGGAAATAGTTGTTCCTTCTCTGTGTCCTAATCCATCTTCGAAGAAGGAACGTCTATTACACAATCTTGATGTAGTTTGTGCTTTAAAGTTCTATTTACAAGCAACTAAGGATTTCAGACAAACATCTTCCTTGTTTGTTATCTATTCTGGTAAGAGGAGAGGTCAGAAAGCGACTGCTACCTCCTTTCCTTTTGGCTGTAAAGCATCATCCGTTTGGCCTATGAGACTACTGGCCAGCAGCCTCCTGAAAGAATTACTGCTCATTCTACCAGAGCAGTGGCTTCCACATGGGCTTTCAAAAATTAGGCTTCTGTTGAACAGATTTGTAAGGCAGCGACTTGGTCTTCACTGCATACTTTTGCCAAATTTTACAAATTCGATACTTTTTGCTTCTTCGGAGGCTATTTTTGGGAGAAAGGTTTTACAAGCAGTGGTGCCTTCCGTTAAAGGTACCTGTCTTGTTCCCTCCCTTCATCCGTGTCCTAAAGCTTTGGTATTGGTATCCCACAAGTAAAGGATGAATCCGTGGACTGGATACACCTTGCTTACCTGATAAATTACTTTCTCTTGCGGTGTATTCAGTCCACGGCCCGCCCTGGCATTTAAGTCGGGTAAACAAATGTTGTTTAAACTAGTCACCACTACACCCTATGGTTTCTCCTTTTTCTTCCTAACCTTTGGTCGAATTACTGGGGGGTGGAGCTAGAGGGGGAGCTATATGGACAGCTTTGCCGTGTGCTCTCTTTACTTGTGGGATATTCTCATTCTCTACAGGAAGTAGCAAAGGATGAATCCGTGGACTGGATACACCTCAAGAGAGTAATTTATCAGGTAAGCATAAATTCAGTTTTTTCACATATGTTTGTGTTTATGTGGCACAGTATGTATTTCCTAATTCCCTCCTTTGTCTAGGGGGCACAGTATGTACTTTCTAATTCCCTATTTTGATTAGAGGGTTTGAGTAGTTTTAGGTGCACTAACTTAGCGCCTTATGTTTGCCGTATAGGCTATGGCCTTTGGTGCCTGTTACATGTCATCAGGCTGTTATGCCTGTCAGACTTTCTTCTGATTGTGACGGGTATTTTATTTACATCCTGTTCTGGAGTTGAATGCAATTGGTGACCGATGCTTCCAGCAGCTTGTCATTTGTGCTGTGGCTCAGTAGCTTTTGAGCAGTTTGAGTTATGTATTGAACTTGTTTTCTGCTCCTCTCAGGATCTGCTGACGGCGTATAGGACACCATTTTGGATCTGATCGCAACGTGTAGTGCGATCTGAGCATGCATTTTAAGCGGAGTCTTTGTTTCATTTCAGCGCTTTTCAGCAGTAATGGCGTCTCCTGCTGCTAGGTGTTCTGCAGCTTACGCGCCGAGTATTTCCTAGGAGGTAATCTTGTTTAGGAGTTTTAGACGGTCCCCTTGTAATTTTTACTCTTGGGCTTGTTACAATATGGGAGGGTTTTTCTAGTTCTGCAATATCGATTTTTGCGATCGGTCTCCAGAACTGCTCTCCATACTCAATGTGAGGTCTTACCAGGGATTTATATAGTGACAGAATTATGCTTTCCTCCCTTGATTCAATGCCTCTTAACACATGCTAGTGTCTTATTAGCCTTTGAAGCCACTGTCCTGCATTGTGCATCCATCTTCAGCTTTATCTATTACTACTTTCAAGTGCCTTTCCTCCTCTGTTTGGCTGAGTCTTGTCCCATTTAAATAATACATTACCTGCTTATTTTCTCTTGTAAGGTGTATCCAGTCCACGGGTTCATCCATTACTTGCTTTAGAAAGAAATTTATCAGGTAAGCATAAATTTTGTTTTTACTTCTAAAATGTAGAACCTTTCATTTTCCAGTATTAAATCTAATTTTCCATTTACCTGCCCATACTTCTAATTTTTGCAGATCCCTTTGTAACGAAAGTTTGTCCTGCTCTGGCCTAATGACCTTGCTTATCTTAGTATCATCTGCAAAAATAGAGATTTAATCCTTGCTCCAAGTCATTCATAAAAATATTAAAAAGAACATGGCTCACTACTGATCCCTGGGGGACTCCACTGATTTACCTTTGTCTAGTCTGAGTGATCCATTCACTACTACTCGTTGCTCCCCATCTTTCATCCATGAGTTAAAATTTCTGCTATTCCCAGTCTCTTAATTTAGTGCACTAATCTCATGTGGCACTGTATCCAAACGCCTTTGCAAAGTCTTAAGTATATCACATCAACTGATTCCCCTTTTATATTTTTACTTCCTCGTAGAATCTAATTAGATTAGTTTGACATGATCTATTTCTCATAAAACCATGCTGATTTGAACTTGTAATCTTGTTTACACCTTTTTTATTTTACTGCTTCTATATTGCAGTAAGAAGGGTTCTTAACAAGTCCCTTCCGAGGGCTAGATGTGATTTTTATATATATATATATATATATATATATATATATATATATATATATATATATATATATATATATATATATATATATTCCTTTGCTCAGGGAAGAATTTCTAAAATCATGTCTCCTAATTATTTAGTGTTCTTTGAAAACACACACACATTTTTCCCTTCACTGGGAAGGAATGGTTATTTGTGACCTGTATTCATGTTACATTCCAGATACTTAAGTGTTTTTGAATACTAATATTTTTTCCTTTCTTAGAGAAGAAATTTTAGGATTTGTGACGGGTATTGTTTATGTACCATACTGAATTCCTTAAAGGGACACTAAACCCAAAGTTTTTATTTCATGATTCAGAGCATGCAACTTTCTATTTTACTCCTATCTTTATTTGAAAAGGCATCTAAGCTAAGGAGCCAGCCATTTTTTTTGGTTCTGTACCCTGGACCACACTTATTTATTGGTGCTGTCCAATTGGCAAGGACAACCCAGGTTGTGAACCAAAAATGGGCAGACTTCTAAACTTACATTCTTGCTTTTCAAATAAAGATAGCAAGAGAATGAAGAAAAATTAATAGGAGTAAATGCTTAAATATGCATGCTCTATCTGAATCATGAAAGTAAAAATTTGCGTTCAGTGTCCCTTTAATGTGCTTGAACACTAATATATTATTTTTTTCCTGTAACAGGGAAGGAATTTTGAATTGTGACATGTATTGTTTATGTACCATTCCGAGTTCCTTAATCTGCTTCAACACTAATATATTTTTTCCTGTAACAGGGAAGGAATTTTGAATTGTGACGTATTGTTCATGTAACATTTTAATTTGTTAGTGTTTTATATATATATAGATATAGATATATTTCTTCAAAAATTGGAGGTTCCAGCACAGTTACCAAGTAGATGGAAAATCAATTTTCTTTTCTTTGCGGGGTGCACGAACGTCAGAGGGTCCTGCACACCTCTAATGTAAGGCAAAAGGAGGATGTCAGCACCCACTTATTCATCAAAAATATATCCTTTATTTCATAGTAACATTGAAGACAAAACAGCAACGTTTCGGATCCATTTGATGCTTAGTCATGCTATGGTATACTAACATTCAAGCCATTTTATGGCACCTGTGTTACTTAATTGTTACACCTGCTTGTTTTATTAATGAGCATTCCTTTCGTTGATAGCACCATCTAGTGGATAAAAGATGTTAGTTACCTATTTTAAACAAACTTTTTTTTTTTGCTTTCTTTATATTTGAAGGGGTAGAATGATATTTTGGATAACAGAATACATAAAACTATTAAAAAAACAACTACTCTATCCTAATGATTAAAATAAATATGAATATATAGATTTATTTTTTTCCCCTGGGATGTTCTTAGGGCTCGGCCATTCAGGCCGATGTGGCTTATTGGTTGCCTTTGTGGTTTTACAGCGTTGTTGGTTTGAACCAACTACTGACTCTGGTTATCTTTTTTTTTTTTTTATCAAGGTTAGTCCTACCTTTTCAGTTCTGTCTCTGCCCCCGAATCTTTTAGAAGGTTCTATGGGCTCCTCTGGCAGTAAACAGATTTTAGGAATTTCATTTAGCCAGGATCCTTGTGGAACTTGCTTACTTGCATGGAAGGTGACTCTGGCCATCTATCTTTTTTGGAAGCAGCCATTAAAACATTACTGACACAGACATTATTCATTTTACTCTTCACCATCTGAGACTTTCAATTTTGCATTCTCAGACTATGGTACGGAGACCTGTCTGATTTCTTGCAGAGGATAGATCTGGATTACCTAAAGGAAGCGCCTCTCTTGTGGTGGATTCTCAGTACCATCTGTCTTGGGGCACATGCTTCTTGAGACCTTCCTGGGTGATTAGACCACGGATACCAGCTGTCTGGATTGGAGAGCAGTTTGGAGCTCATTAAAAGCTCAGGGACGGTGGACTCCGGAGGACTGGTTTATATTTTCTTTCTATCAACTTCTCAGTAGCTTCTTCATCCTCTAGGGAGGAACTCAAAGTTCCTTAGCCATGAAGGAGGTGGCCCACATTCTGCAGTGGGCGGAAACTCACGTTTATCTCCTATCTGCCATCGACATCTGGGAGGCGAATTTTTAAAAAGACAGACTTTTCTTCCTGCGGAGTGGGCTCTCCATCCGGAAGGGTTCTCTATGATAGCCCTCATTCGGGGGGTTCCGGAGTTGGATCTGATGGCATCCCTCCAAAACGCCAAGGTTCCAAAGTACGGTTCAAGGTCAAGAGATCCTCAAGATTTCTCGCTAGCATACCTGTTTGCTCTCCTTCCACGAGTCATTGATCGTATCAGGAGAGAACATCAGTAATTCTAATAGCTCCTGCATAGCCTTGCAGGATCTGGTTTGCGGATCTAGTAAGGATGTCATCTCTACCTCCTTGGAGATTATCTCTGAGGAGACACCTTCTAATAAGGGTCCTTTCCTCCATCCAAACCTGGATTCTCTGAAGTTGACTGCTTGGAGATTGAACGCCTAGTTCTGTCTAGACGTGTTTTTCTGAAGCGGTCATTGATACTATGCTTCAGGCTCGCAAGCCTGTTACTTACAAGATTTTCCATAAGGTATTGTGTTAATATCTTTATTTTATCTTTAATTGGTGTTTCTCCTGGAGCCGGGTGAGGATTCCCCGTATCATCTTTTCTTTAGGATGGCCTGGAAAAAGATTTGTCAGTCAGTACTCTGAAGGGTCAGATTTCTGCATTATCCATCCTTTTGCTCAAACCTCTAGGCAGATTTACCAGATGTTCAAAGTCTTGTACAGGCTCTAGTCAAAATTAGGCCTGTGTTTAAACCTGTTGCTCCTCCTTGGAACCTTAAAGGGCCATGATACCCAAATGTTGAAACACTTGAAAGTGATGTAGCATAGCTGTAAAAAAGAAAGATATTTTACCTCAAAAGTTTCTCAGTAGCCACATCCCATTGTAAAGGACTTCTAGGCAGCAAATCAGTATGTCTGTCCCGGGACAGCTAAGGGATTGAGCCTTGTGCACTCTCATGTTATTTCCCTATTCAGTTTAAGGAAGTTTATTATGAAATCTCATTAGATCACAGTAAAAGAGTTCATGACCTCAGCACTGTTGATGCTGATTGGCTGCAGTTCATTTCTTCATTTTTTTTAATTTTCTTTTTACCTGCAGCTGGGCAGCAGCTGAGTATAACTTTTTACACAGAACTTACTCTGCTTAGCTGAGGAGATTGTGAGGTAAAATATCTTCCTTTTTTACCTAGAGATGCTCAGGTGATTCCCTGTTCATTCTGTGTCCTCTAGTTTGGGTCCACGACCCCGCCCTCTCTCTAATTTTAATTTGGCAGTTTTTTTTTTTTTGTGTGTGTAAACCTCAGGCACCTTTTCACCCTTGTGTTTCTTCTTTTTCTATTTTCCTTTGGCTGAATGACTGGTGTTTATGGGTAAGGTAAGGTAAGTTACACTTAACAGCTTTGCTGGGGTGCATTTTGCCTCCTCCTGCTGTCCAGGAGTTGAATATCCCACTAGTAATTGGAATGATGTCAGGGACTCTCCATGTCTGGAAAGAAAGAAATGTATCAGGTAAGCATACATTTTGTTTTTCAGGTTTTGTATTGTAAGGAGCATACCCTTCTGGTCTACATAGTATGCACATGCTGTTATACATCTTCAAACTCAAGAAATGCAGTACATCAAAATTCATCCTGTATGGATTTTTTACAAGATGTCACCTATCTTTTATACTCATCAAGTTGTTCAATTTCTTTGTATATCTTTATCATTGTATTAGTTACTAGTGTTTCAACCTTAACACCAACAACAAAATGAAATAAACTAAATGATTGTTTACATTTGGTCATTTGTAATGTGGCATTTACTTGACAGCTACAAGGGTATGAAATAAAATATTTTAATGAAGGGGGCATCATCACTCAAATAAGTTATGACTTGTATTTCTTTGTTCTGACATTGGCTTATTTAGGGTCATCAACTCTTCCAAAATAGGACCTGGAGAGTGTGTTTGTCATTTTGACAGAGGAGGGTGGTTGCTTTCAACGAAGGTGCTCTTATGTTCCGCTATGTATTAGGGAATAAAATCGGAAGACTACATTACCGCTCTTAATTATGTTCCTTATGCAAATGGTTTTATCAAGTGATTAGCAATAACCTAAAAGTCACTTAGTATATGACCACCACCTTTATAAGAGAAAGGTTTCTTCTAAAGAGGTTTTATTATGGTCTCTTTGAGAGCACCATAAAATACAACTAGTGGACAGGTGATCATAATCACATGCTACATTGTTCTTGTGATTTGCTGCCCGTATTAAAATATTTTTGTGTGGTATGACCCTACAGCGACCTGATCTCAACATAATCTAGTTTGTCTGGGATTACATTAATAGACAGAAGCATCTGAGGTTGCATAAATCCACAAAACTGTTGTTAGCTCTCCAAGATGTTTAGAGCAACCTACCTGCAAAGTTCCTTAATCTGTATGCAAGTGTACCTAGAATAAATTATGCTGTTTTGAAAGCAAAGGGTGGTCACACCAAATATTGATTTTATTTAGATTTCTTCTGTTCACTCCCTTTCCATTTTATTAATTTATAAAAAATTAAAAAAATTTGATGCTTACCTGATTCATTTTTCATGGTGGTGAGTACATAATCCATTACTCCTGGGAATAACTCTTTGAGGCAATGATTCCTAAACTCCAAGACTCCTATAAAATATCTCCCGCCTCTATGATAACTAGTCTGACGTATAGCCAAGCAAATAGAGGTGCAAAAATACACACAATATTTACCACCAAAACAAAAATAACAGGTTGAGGTCTCGTTGACCACCGCCATGAAATTAATTAATTTATCAGGTAAGCATAAACTGTTTTCTTAAATACAGGTGGTGAGAGTCCATGATCTATTACGCCTGGGAAAATAATACCCAAGCGGTGAAGTCCACAAGTAATGAGGGTAGGATTAGCATGATCTATAACAAACTGTTTATTTGTAAAAAAAAATAAAAATATATCACAATGCTGGAAAGTTATGTTTCTTCTTCTTCTTGGTGTATGCAAAGAACTAAAATAAAGAGTCTCACATCAACCAGAAACAGCCTGAAAGACCTTCCTACAAAAAGCTGCTGCAGGAAAAGCAAAAACATCAAAATGGTATAATTTAGTCAAAGAATCTGATCTGCAGAGGCCTTTCTTACAGGCCCAAGAAGTGGCATGAAGCTACTCTAGCATCTGGAAACTCTGCTTGAGGATCCCTTGACCTTGCAAGGTACCTGGGATGCATGTATTGAGGAAGTCTGTTTTCCAATTGCTCACCCTGGAATATGAACTGCAGATATTTAGCAGAAATTACCCTCTGCTCAAGAACGTGTTAGAGATACTTTCTTCATGGCTAGGGAACTGAGAGTGCCCCACTGATGATTGCTATATGCTATTGCTGTAACATTGACTAAAAGCACAGATAATCCCTTTCCACGAGGGGCCAAGTCTGGAGGGTCCTAAAAATTGCATGGAGTTCCAAAACATTGGTAACCTTGCCTCCTAAGGAGACCAAACACCTAGACTGCACCCTAACCTGAAAGACTTGCATCTGTTGTGATCACAGTCCAGATAGGAGAAACAAAAGAAGCCGCCTGAAAAGCTGATTATGATCCCTGTACCATTGCTGCAGCATGCAAGGCTGAAAAGGTCTCATGTGAAATCCAAACAAATGGAATAGCATCCCATGCAGCAATAATTAGGCCTAAAACTTCCATACAAAGGGCTACTGAATGACATAAAACAGATATTAGATTTGAACCAGCTTCAACCTTCTTAGTTTTTGAGACTTTCTTGGACCAATCTGAGCCTATTTGACCATCCATAAAAGTGACTCTTGACTGGGGAACAAGACAGTCTTTTGAAAATTGATCTTTCAACCACGCTGCTAAAAAAAAACACAAATCTGTGGTTGTGATATACTGCTAAATGAAAAGATGGGGCCTTTACTAAAATATTGTCCAGGTAAGGAAAAACTGATATACCCTGGGTTCTTATCACAGCCAAGAGGGTACACAGAGCCTTTGATAATATCCTGGGTGCAGTAGCCAGACTAAATGGAAGAGCAACAAACGGAAATAAACCTCCCTTGCCACTAGCCACAGTAGAAATAATAGAATCCAACCCAGAGCCAAACATTTTTCCTTGAAAGGAAAGAGATAAAAGTTTGGATTTAGAGACCATATCATCTGACTAGGATTTAAGCCATAAAGTCCTTTAGGAAAGGAGTGCTAACATACTTTTAGAATTAATCTTATTTATGCCTATAACTGCTTTACAAATAAAAAACAATAGCAGGTTTTAAAAACCCTAAAAGGTGTAAATATAGTTACAAGCAGAATCATCATCCGAAAACTTCTAAAACAGATTATGCAGCCAAACAGAAGAAGCTGCAGCTACACAGGATAAGATTGCTGAAAAGACCTATGGAAGGGTTCTAATTTCCTGTCCATAGGATCATTAAAAGAAGAACTATCTTACAATTGGATAGTAGTTTGCCAAGCTGAAGTAGACATAGCCCATCCACCTTAGGAACTGTTTCCTAAATCTCAACATTAGATGCCGGCAAAGGTTACCTCTTCCTAAATTTAATCAGAAGGATTAAAAGGGACGCCAGGCTTAGACCAATCCTTAGAAACTATCTCAGAGACATTATCGGGCATAGGAAAAACCTCTGGGAAATGAAATGAAAATTTTAAAAATATTGAATTCTCCTTAAACACCTTGCAATCCTGAATGCCTAAAGAAGACAACAGCTCTTTTAAAAGGAAACCAATATGCTCCACCTTAAAAATAGGATGATCAGAAACCGACCCCTGATCATCAGAAAATATCTCTTCAAGGATGAATCGGCTGAACCAGGATCTGGAACAGTATTTAACACAGGCTTAGAACTAGTAGAAGGTACATAATAAACTGACCTTTTACACTTACCTGAAGAGTGCATACCTGTCATCATTTCAGATATAGGGGAGTGTACAAAATCCTGGCGAGAAATCTGTAGAACTTCCCTGTATAGAACAAACAGTAGGAGGGCAGACACCTTTAGAAGCAAGAACAGCATTAGTCTACTGGTTTTCAAACCTGTCCTCAGGTCTCCCTAACAGGCCACATTTTGAGGATAGCTGAACTAGAGCACAGGTGAACCAATCAGCTGATTAGCAAACATTGTTATTTTAACTGCTCTCATCCAAGGTAATCCAGAAAACCTGGACTGTTGGGGAGTCCTGAGGACAGGTCTGAAAACCAGTGCATTTGTCTGATTGGAATGTATCCTAACATTTAAACAAAGATTGAACAGCTGAGCTGGAGGCAATATATCAGCATTTTTTTTTTTTACAATATAAAAATTTCACATTGGTATCTATGTATTCAGAAGATTCTAAAGGGGTTTCAGAGACAGGCACAGACGGCCTTGATCTATCAGAATCTACAAAAAAGTAGAAATATACAATCATTAAACTATATTCCCCATGAGCTCTTGAAGCAAGGGAAAAATTTACTCCTTCCAAATAGAGACAGCTAGGCCTCAAAGTCCTAACGCGACATTGAAAAATAGCGTTTATGAGAACTAAAAAAAAAAAAGGGATGAAAGTGCAAACGACGTGAGTATAAAAAAAAAAAGAAACAAATACACTATTGGCTGAAGTGCCAATTCTAAACTGAAGCTCTCGAACACAACAATAGAATAAACTCACAAAATAATGTAAAGGGGAATAAAGCCTTGACATTTTAAAGGAGCATAAATATATAAATAATAATGTCCCCAGGCTACGTGAAATAATCAGACATACTTAAAAGGACAGTCTAGTAAAAGTTAAACTTTCATAAATCAGAAAGAGCATGCAGTTGTAAACAACTTTCCAATTTACTTTTATCATCAAATTTGCTTTGTTCTCTTGGTATCGGGCAGACTTGCTGGGCCTATGGCTCTTATCTGCCGTCAATATCTGTTTCTATTCTTTGTTTAAAGCTAAACGTAGGAAGGCTTGTATGGTGGTTTCTAAGCCGCCTCTTAGCTCAGTGCATTTTGACAGTTTTTACAACTAGGCAGCGCTAGTTCATGTGTGCCATAGAGATAATGTTGTGCTCACTCCCAATGAGTCAGCACTGATAGGCTAAAAGGCAAGTCTGTCAAAAGAACTTAGATAAGGAGGCAGTCTGCAGAGGCTTAGATACAAGGTAATCGCACAGGTAAAAAGTATATTTAAATAACCATGTTGGTTATGCAAAACTGGGGAAGGTGTAATAAAGGGATTATCTATCCTTTAAAACAATAAAAAAATGGAGTAGGGTGTCCTTTTAATTAATACAAAAAAGTACTTATCCATAGGCACCAAACTATTGTAAGATAACATGTTATCCAGTTTACAGACGTCCCAACAGGAGGAGATAAAGAACATGTCTCTGTGACACCTGTGGCAGTCTTATGACTAAGAGCCGTAAGGTATAATTGTGTAACTACCCAATACTCCTAATACATCCGTCTGTCAAACCGCAGCACTCTGAGAGGAAAATGGGCCTCAACACAGTTGAAGAGCCCCACCCAAAGTTAAACATCTGGAGCACCTTCATTCTTTACATACCTCCAGTGGAGACAAATACAAGAGTAGTCATCAAAGAAGTGGGTGGGGTTAGGGAACCTTTGCCTCCTCCTAGTGGTTATTTTGCTTAAAGGGACAGTCTAGACCAGTGTTTCTCAACTCTATTCCTTAGGACCCTTAACGGGCCAGATATTCATATCCTAACTAGAGCACAGGTGATATAAACATCTGAAGGGGAGAGCAGGTTAGTAACTGTGGTTACTGATCAGCTGATTATTTAATCTGTGCTCTAGTTAACATATAATGAATATCTGGCCTGTTAAGGGTCCTGAGGACTGGAGTTGAGAAACACTGGTCTAGACCCAATACTTATTCTTTATTTCTTATTGTTACATACCAGACAAGAATCTTGCAACGGATTCCACATCTATAAGCGTGCAAGAAGTATGTGAAACTTTTAAATAATCATCAATTGTTAGCAGCTAAAATTGGCTCCGCCCATATCTTTATTCTTGTTGAGTTAGCTGTTTTCTTGTATGACAGTTAAGCATTAAAGTTAAATATTTTACATTTAGCTATTTTAAATTGCAAGTGTTCTAATCAGCATGTGCAGGTAGGAAAACTTTATTTAAGAGTTGGTCGTGATTGGAGAAACTCAACAAACCAAAATATACATGCAATACGTAGATGAATATTTAAATGTTTCATGTAATTCTTATAAGTTTATAGACGTGGGACCTGTTGCAGGATATTTTTCTGGTATGTAATAATAAGTAAACAAAATTATGTATTTGGTAACTCTTGGCTTTTTCAGCCATTCTTTAGTTGATTTACTTATGTAGTTTAGGTCATTCCCTTGTACCACCCAATCTCTCTTCATCTTGAGGCCATGGACTGCTTCCCTGGCATGATATACTGACTAATTATGACAGGAAATTTAATTATTTTGAAATAATTCTGTTAAAGGGTTAACCCATCCCTGACCTCACATTTCCACACCTTCCAAGATATTCAACCATTGTGAAATAAAGTTGTTGGAGAAGCATTCATGAATAGCATTAAAGTTTGAGAGTCACAGTAACTTTATCTCTACAAACCTACAAGGATGGGGTATCAATGTGTTTCCAAAAAGCAGGCGGCATTAAATACTTTATGCTATTTATCATAATACTCTGTCCTTTCTGCATCGTTTGGCTAAATAATAATACCATAAAGTTACAAGGAAATAAGCATTGATAACTGTCCCCATTTCTTTGGAAACCACCTGCCAGAACTGTTGAATAAGTGGGCATTGCTACCAAATATGTAATGTTGTGCCTATATCTGAACATTGACTTCAAATAGGTTTGGAGAATTTAACACAGAGGTTCATTTACGTTTAAAGCTCGCACTGTGAATGGTTATTCAATGACTTAAATAAAAATTTGAATAGTACAACTTTGTTTTTATTAGTTCGGTTAGATTGTGTTTGTCTACAATTGTCATTTAGTTGAAGATCAGACCATAGTTTATTAGTAATCAATGCAGAAATCCAGGTGATTCCAAAGGGTTGACAACATTTTTTCTTACGACGGTAGATTCCCACTTTTCAGCTGACTAATGCTGATTTTTTTTTCTGCATTTAAGAGAACACTAGTGTTTTTTCCTACTTTATTTTTAATATTTCAGATTATGGACCTGAAGTTACAAGATTCTCCTGCTTGGAGAGAAATTGTAATGTAATGACTTCACAGGACAGGGGCTGAACTCACCAAATGCTGTAAGGAAAAGGGTGGAACCTTGAAGTCACAGAGAGAATATATGCCTTTCATAAAGCTCTGCACTTAGATTAAATGATCCTCCAGCACTGCAAATTTCTTTCTATATTCTAGAGAGGAAAAATTTGCAATATTTCTCTTTGGGGCATTTCTTGCATTTCAGTATGTGGAGAGACAAGCCCAATACAATGGTAACAAAGGACCCCTAGAAATCTCTAGGGAAGGTGGGTTGATTATAACCACCCTATAGCCTCCTTAAATAAGCCTATGTACGTTAAGGAAGGTAGTGCCTAATGCCAATATAATATGATTTAGAACAGCAAAAGGAAAATAGGAAGCATTTTAGTGGCACACTTGGGAAGGGTGGTTATATACAATATAAACTGTGTGGAGTGTAAGTAAATTAAAACTTAACATTTAATATGAAATATAAAATGAAATAAATGTGGACCATGCCACCAAATGGTTAAAAAATAATTAAAATACGCAAAAGTATAGAGTCACTGCCTCCTCTCATTCAACATACAAGATCACCTTGTGTAGATTCAATATAACATAAAAAATACTAGCAGATTAGGAGCCTAAGTAGCAGACAGGATAAGGTAACAATGGCCGTATTTAACCTTTCCGGGAAATAATCAATCCGCTAATAGAAAGATCCCTCAGGATCACCTAGTATCCCACACCAGAAAAAGTACCCCTGACCATTGCAATTATATAGGTTGCTATCTGCAAAAAAATTCCAATTAAGGCCAACAAATTGAGCCAAATGAAACAACAGAAGAGAAGAAAGGAGGCAGTGCGAACACCTGACGCGCGTTTCGCATCTGCTTTTTCAAAGGCGCCGAATGCTCTACAAAGCAGGCTATTTAAAGGGTTGTTGGCTATTTAGCTGGTACATTTAGATAACGTAATCACAAATCAGGCCAATCGTAGCGCAGCTAGTATAGCACTGTGTCTGTGTTGCGCTGTATCTACATCAGAGGGTGTGTGTGTGTTAGCGAATCAGATGTTTATCCAAAGGCTGAGTCATTAGAGACACGCCTTACTGTCAAAATAGATTGTGTGTGTATATCGATGCAGCTCACTTAAATGTTGCTGATCGTATATGCCAGTGCATCTGACAGTGACATCTTATCCGTGATAGCGATATCTTATGGCTGACAGATCCTATTATGTTACCTATAGATACAATAATATCAATATTACTATCCACTTCTATTGGATATGCGCCAGATATCTATTTTATGGGCCAGATTATCCACTTGTAATCTGGCCCATAGTCTTTTAAGCCTCATATTTAAAAATACCACACTCAATTAGATTATACAAATATTTAAACACATCAATAAAAAATATATATCTAGTCAGCCTATCCTACTTAACCCTCCCAATCCCTCCCAAATAGCTCTCTATGCCACCCCTGACCACTTATGGTGGCCATCTTTGTTACTTTCAGCTGTTTGCCAGTACCTAATTAATTTTTAATTGTTTTTTAATTTTATTTTTTTTTAATAAAAAAGATTCTGTAGTATAGTGGTTCCCCCACCTCCCCCTCCCCCACATAGGAAATACCCAATTCCACCCCTTTTCTGTACTGCAGTGCCCCATCCCTCCCTCTCCCTTCATTTTTTTTTCTGCATTGTAGAGCCCCTCCCTTTCCCCTCCACCAGATCCAGCCAGCCACCCATCCACCAACATCCCACTTTCCCTCCCACACCTCCCGCCGGCACCTGCAGATGATCATTACAGATGGTGACATACACAGTGTCATTATCTGTAACGATCTGCCTTCATATAGAATTGGATCACCAAACGTGCTTTTTTTTCATATGCACATGCCAGTAGCTCAGGAACAGCAGCTCTCGGCTTTCACTTGACAGTCGAGACACCTGGAGCTTACTGCAATGTATCCTACGTATGTGGTACGATTGGCTTCGTACTGCATGTCATAGATCTACGTCATATTGGGTTAAAGTGCATGCCAATAAATTAACCCCTTAATGACAACTGACGTACCAGGTACGTCATGCAAAAACTAACTGTTAATGACAATAGACGTACCTGGTACGTCAGTTGTCTAACAGAGTGCTGGAAGTGATCACAACCGCTTCCAGCAGCTCTGAGGGTATTGCAGTGATGCCTCGATATGGAGGCATCCTGCAATACCCCTTTACAAGCCTCCGATGCAGAGAGAGCCACTCTGGCCCTCTCTGCACCGGTAGCGATGGTGCCGATGGTGCCGTTGTCCGGGTGGGAGGAGGGAGCGTAGTGCGCGAGTGCACGATGCGCTGTGCACGTGCACAGGGGGGCGCGTGCACATGTGGCACGTGCACTGGGGTGCGCGTGCACATGCACGCATTAGCCACACTGACACCAATGAAGTAGGAAGGGGAAAAAAAGTTAAATATTTTTTTTTACATATAAAAGGATCTGGGAGGGGGAGGGGTGGGGGGTATTGTGGGGGGGGCTGCTACACTACAGAAATAATTAAAAATAAAAATAAAAGTTAAAAATAAAATTAAAATACTTTGGTTTCTGGGGCCAAACTGGGTACTGGCAGACAGCTGCCAGTACCCAAGATGGCGGGTAATTAGGTAGGGGAGGAGGGTTAGAGAGCTGGAGGGGGGGATCAGGGAGATTGGTGCTAAGGCAGGGGTCCATCACAACTAAAATATTTTATTATTTTTATTTAAAAAAAAAAAAAAACTCTTTTATTTAGTACTGGCAGACTTTCTGCCAGTACTTAAGATGGCGGGAACAATTGTGGGGTGGGGGAGGGAAGAGAGCTGTTTGGGAGGGATCAGGGGGTGGCATGTGTCAGGTGGGAGGCTGATCTCTAAAATTAACCCTGCAAGCTCCCTACAAGCTACCTAATTTAACCCCTTCACTGCTGGGCATAATTCACGTGTGGTGCGCAGCAGCATTTAGCGGCCTTCTAATTACCAAAAAGCAACGCCAAAGCCATATAAGTCTGCTATTTCTGAACAAAGGTGATCCCAGAGAAGCTTTTACAACAATTTCTGCCATAATAGCACAAGCTGTTTGTAAATAATTTCAGTGAGAAACCTAAAATTGTGAAAAATTTAAAGTTTTTTTTTTTATTTGCTCGCATTTGGCGGTGAAATGGTGGCATAAAATATACCAAAATGGGCCTAGATCAATACTTGGGGTTGTCTACTACACTACACTAAAGCTAAAATTAACCCTACAAGCTCCCTAATTAACCCCTTCACTCTTGGGCATAAAACACGTGTGGTGCGCAGCGGCATTTAGCGGCCTTCTAATTACCAAAAAGCAACCACAAAGCCATATAAGTCTGTTATTTCTGAAAAAGGGGATCCCAGAGAAGCATTTACAACCATTTGTGCCATAATTGCAGAAGCTGTTTGTAAATAATTTCAGTGGGGAAACCTAAGGTTTGTGACAAAATTTGTGAAAAAGTTAACTTTTTTTTTTTTTATCGCATTCGGCGGTGAAATGGTGGCATGAAATATATCAAAATGGGCCTAGATCAATACTTTGGGATGTCTTCTAAAACAAAATATATACATGTCAAGGATATTCAGGTATTCCTGACAGATATCGGGGTTCCAAAGTAACTAGCGCTAATTTTGAAAAAAAAGTGGTTTGGAAATAGCAAAGTGCTACTTGTACTTATTGCCCCATAAATTGCAAAAAAACAGCAAAGAACGTGTAAACATTGGGTACTTTCTAAACTCAGGACAAAATTTATAAACTATTTAGCATGGGTGTTTTTTGGTGGTTGTAGATGTGTAACAGATTTTGGGGGTCAAAGTTAGAAAAAGTGTGTTTTTTCCATTTTTTCCTCATATTTTATCATTTTTTTTTAGTAAATTATAAGATATGATGAAAAATAATGGTATCTTTAGAAAGTCCATTTAATGGCGAGAAAAACGGTATATAATATGTGTGGGTACAGTAAACGAGTAAGAGGAAAATTACAGCTAAACACAAACACTGCAGAAATGTAAAAATAGCCATTGTCATTAAGGGTAAGAAAATTGAAAAATGGTCCGGTCATTAAGGGGTTAAAGGGACACTGAACCCATTTTTTTTCTTTCGTGGTTCAGATATAGCATGCAATTTTAAGCAAACTTTCTAATTTACTCCTATTATCATTTTTTTTTCTTTGTTCTCTTGCTATCTTTATTTGAAAAAGAAGACATCTATGTTTTTTGGTTCAGTACTCTGGACAGCACTTTTTATTGGTGGATGAATTTATCCACCAATCAACAACAACAACCCAGGTTGTTCACCAAAAATGGTCCGGCATCTAAAGTTACATTCTTGCATTTTCAAATAAAGATACCAAGAGAATGAAGAAAATTTGATAATAGGAGTAAATTAGAAAGTTGCTTAAAATTTCATGCTCTATCCGAATCACGAAAGATTTTTGGGTTCAGTGTCCCTTTAAGCAAATAATGTAATGTGTCATGTCAAATAATGTGAATTTGTCTTTGACCGTTTTTTTTTTTTTCAAACAGTGGCTAAGTTCCACCCCATGTGAAACAACCAGAAGCTTATAGACTTTGATCACTGACAATGATTGCTGTTTGATACAGATTACTACTATGATGATCACTTGAAAGCTATAAAGACATGAGAACTTTTTTTTCAATGCTAGGGCCTCTTTCAAATAAGTTAGATATATTTTTATTGTAAGATGATATTAATGTTTTAGAGATCAAATAGCTGATACAAGGTGATGACATCACACCTCATTACTACTTATGAAGATGCTGAAAATGATGAGCACTCTTTGGCTCCTCCTTATTTGTCAATTTACCATGAGGAGATATACTCTGTGCAGGAGAATGCATCCAAGTGGTTAAACATTGCATGTGCTTTGCTAAATCTATTAAAAACACTGCAGTAGCTTAAAGGGACAGTCAAGTCCAAAAAAAACTTTAATGCTTTAGATAGGGCATGTTGTTTTAAACAACTTTCCAATTTACTTTTATCACCAATTTTTGCTTTGTTCTCTTGGTATTCTTAGTTGAAAGCTAAACTAGGAGGTTCATATGCTAATTTATTAGACCTTGAAGGCCGCCTCTGCATTTGACAGTTTTGAGCTCATGCATGTGTATACAAATGTATTAAACATATGTATATGTAAATATTGAGATGTGAGTAATCTGAATAATGATAATGAATATTCTTAAACCCCCATGTAAAATATGCATTAAAATTAATCACAGATTTAGGAGTAGTTGGCCGATCAGGGCTAGTTTGGATTGTTTGGGATTAATGGGAAAAGGCCTGGTAGTTGATAATGCCTAGTTCGAAGATATCGGCCTAGCTGCTGGGACTTCAATTTAATAAAAATTATTATTCAATTTTTTTTTCTTTCTTCTTCCCCTCTAGCATCTCAGACCCACAATAGCTTTGATTTAGTTCTTTTTTCCTATTTAAGAGTTAACATAGTAACATAGTAGATGAGGTTGAAAAAAAGCATCGAGGTTAACCTATACAAATTTAAAATACTTACAAAAAGCTCCAGTTAAAATGTAATAATCCCACTAAAAGGTGACCCATTTAATACTAGCAATCATATCCATGAATTTTGTTTCTAGACAGAAATGTATCCAAATTTTTTTAAATGTATCTAAGGTATTTGCATTCACTACCTCCTTTGGTAATGAGTTCCACAATGTTATTGCTCTTACAGTGAAAAAACCTTTCCGTTGCAGGACATTAAATCTCCTTTTCTCCAACCTTAAATTGTGACCTCTTGTCACAAACAATTTTCTTGGAATAAACAGAGCTTCTGCCATCTCTGTATATGGGCCTTGAATATATTTATATAAAGTAATCATGTCACCTCTCAAGCACTTTTTATCTAAAGACCCAGTTTGGCTAGCCTCTCCTCATAGCTTAATTTCTCCATTCCCCTTATTAGCTTTGTAGCCCTTCTCTGAACTTTTTCTAGTTCTGCAATATCTTTTTTTGCAATCGGTCCCCAGAACTGCACTCCATACTCAAGGTGAGGTAATACGTTGACTGCTTATTTTTACTTCCAAAATGTAGAACATGGCATTTTCCCGTATTAAATCTCATTTTCCATTTACCTGCTCATACTTCTAACTTTTGCTGATCCCTTTGTAACGAAAGTTCATTCTGCTCTGACCTAATGACCTTACTTAACTTAGTATAATCTGCAAAAATAGAGATGTCACTATTTAATCCTTGCTCCAAGTCATTTATAAAAATATTAAAAAGAACAGGGCCCAGTACTGATCCCTGGGGGACTCCACTGATTACCTTTGTCTCCCTATCTTTTATCCAGTTATTTATCCATGAGCTAACATTTTCAGCTATTCCCAGTCCCTTAATTTTGTGCATTAATCTCTTATGTGGCACTGTATCAAATGCCTTTGCAAAATCTAAGTATATCACATAAACTGATTCCCCTTAATCTATATTTTTCCTTCCTTCCTTCCTCATAAAATCTAATTAGGTTAGTTTGACATGATCTATTTCTCATAAAACCATGCTGATTTGAATTTATAATCTTGTTTACACGAATGTGCTCATCAATATAATCCCTTCAAATATCTTCCCCACTATTGATGTCAGACTAACTGGTCTATAGGTACCTGGATCATCCCTGCTTCCCTTTTTGAAGAGTGGCACCACATCTGCTTTATGCCAATCCTTGGGTACCATGCTTGAAAATGAGTTAAGAAAAATTAAGAGTAGAGGTTTGTCTATAACAGTGCTAAATTTCCTTAACACCCTTGGGTGTTTTCCATCTGGGCCCAATCGAGCATATTTATAGTAAATTTAAAGAGTGAAGCGCTTAACCTGGGAACAAACAATAGCATAATAGCTTGTTGTTCTATGGATAGTTACCACCCAAGAAACAGCCTCTTTTTGCTCAACATGTGCCTTTCACATAGAATTACTTTCCTGTAGCATATCAGCCTGATCCTGACTTATTAGTATAGTACAACCCCAAAATACCAGGCAACCCTTCTCTGAACAAGGGAAATGCCAAAACCCAAGATATACGTTTCAGCCTAGTGTGGACCTCGTCAGTGAGGTGCAGCCATATCGCTCTAGGCACACTGAGCAACGGGTCCACGTCTCGATTCCCGCATCACACTTAGGGAGACTTCCCTAAGTGTCATAATTTGCAAAGTCTCCATAAGTGTGATGCGGGAATCCAGATGTGGACCCGTTTGTTCAGTGTGCCTAGGGGATATAGCTGCACCTCACTGACGAGGCCCACAATAGGCCGAAACGTATGTCTGGGGTTTTGCTGTTTTTCTCGTTCAGAGAGGGTGCCTGGTATTTTGGGGCTGGACTGTACTGTTAAGTCAGGATCAGACTGATATGCTTAAGTAAAGTTCTTCTCTGTGAAAGGCACATGTTGAGCAAAAAGAGGCTGCTTCTTGGGTGGTAACTAGCCATAGAACAAGCTATTATGCTATTGTTCGTTCCCAGGTTGAGCGCTTCTCTCTTTTTATTTATGCAAATTATGACACTTAGGGAAGTCTCCCTTAGTGTGATGCGGGCATCCAGACGTGGACCCATTGCTCAGTGTGCCTAGAGGGTTATAGCTGCACCTCACTGACGAGGCCCACAATAGGCCGAAATGTACGTCACATGTTGAGCAAAAATAGGCTGCTTCTTGGGTGGTAACTAGCCATAGAACAAGCTATTATGCTAGTTCGTTCCCAGGTTGAGAACTTCTCTCTTTTTTTTTTTTTTTAATTTATGCATATTTATAGTAACCAACAAGGCCCAATTGATGACTTGTGTATTTTGTGGATCATAATGTTATTTTTGTGTGACCTGAAGTCCAAAAGTGAATTCTGGTGGGAGGAGCTAGATTGAGCATTCAAAGAGCTGTGAGCTACCTGACTTAGCTCGATTGAGACCTATTCCAGGTCGTAGTCCGTTGTTGGAGGATCAACTTTTTCTCCCTAGGACATCGTCCCCCTGTTGTAAGGGGCCCGACTTGGAAGCCAGTAAGAGCCAAACAAGGCTCGTTCGCTAGAGCCACAGCCTCAGTCTACATAAAATCTGGTTAAAGATATGCTGACTTCTGCCTGACAGTTTTCATAGTGTCGCTGCATCTACCAGCCCAACAAACTAGAAGCTGGTGACCAGTGGAGCACAGCGTAGCAACTAAACCAAGGAGGTATTGCTTAGCTGCTCTGCAGTATTTTCGCTGGTGTTTGATCTGACACAGTGTACCGAAGGTGGGTTTAATTCTGGAGATCCACACGTAACCCTCGGCAGATGCTCAGCTGGAGAGAAATCTGTGGCAGGATGCCTAGAGCCGTGGTCGATACGAATAAACCTCTACCAACTAAGGAAAGCTAGCGGTCAGATCCAGGGAAATCCTAACTCACAAGTACTGTGCTCTATTGCAATTTGTATAGGCTATTAAGTCTCACTGTTTGTGAAGGAATCCCGGGTTCAGCTACTATTGATTATAATACCTGCTCTATGCTGGGAAATTGTTTTATTACGGACTTCCTCTAACAATGCAAGAGTGAGTAGTGTCCTTAAAAATCCAATAAAGGAAAAGAGGATAAGGTCTACTACACCGGAACAGATCCTTAAGGGTTATTTACCTGCATTTTGTCTATACTAGACTTATAATGGTGAGTGTTTTATCTCCTGGATCAGCAGTAGTACTCTACGGAGAGTGTCAATTCTATTTGAAAGGAGCAAAGGCAGTCTAAAGCCCTCATCTATAAAAATTCTACTTAAAGAGATTACACCTCTGTATCCTCTTGTTAATTTGATTTAGCTAAGAAATTCATTGCTGGAGTCACACTTTAAAAATGCATATTGATAGTATAATCCTTGCATGAGGTAAAGTTACAATAACTTGGGACTCAGTACAATTCTAATGATATAGCTAGAAGACTCTCTCACGAATAGTCTGACTGGATAAGGATACCATTGATACTGTAACTAAAAGGTCTAAGCGGAACTTCCCTATTTTTGCACCTTTTTTGAATTTACATAGAGTCTGGAAAGGAAGGAAGGAGAAGAGGAAGGGGCTCACTGTGTTACAACAATCTTTCTGTGTAAAGTTGCAATTGCATAAAATTAACAATGTGTTAATATGTTGGTTATACTCTGTTAAATTTACTATTGCTATAAGTTGTTAGCCTATATAAGGTAGACTTGTGCGCAGCGAAAAAAATTGTTTCGGATCAATTTGAATTCGGATACTTTCAAATGCATTTGTTTCGAATTTGTTCGGATTCATTCGGATTCAAATAAATTTGGATGTATTCGGATGTATTCGGTTCGGATTCGATTCGTAAATTCGGAAGTTCGGTATGTGTTAGGTGGGATGTGCTGTGTATTATGTACTGTAATATTAGGTGTAACCCATAGCAGAGTGATATAACCTAATATACAGTACAATACAAGTGTAACTGTGATTAGTCCATGGCCATCCGAATGTTACGAATAAATCCAAACTTATTCGGATTTATTTGTTAGATTCGGTGCTATGGTAATTCGAAATTCGAATTGATCCGAATCTCCGAATTAGACAAATTTGTCCGAATTTAAATTCGAAACGAAACGCACATGTCTAATATAAGTCAGATAATGGGGTCTGGTCAATATCTATAGCAATTTGTATACTCACCCAGAAAATATTTATGTATGTACTAGCAGCTTTTGTAAGTAACTACTCATAGAGCATCATGGTCATATAAAAAGGTGTGAGAGTTTTTTTTTTTTTTCTTCTCCCTGTTTGTTTTTTTAATTTTAAAGGGGAAACAAAAACACACACACTATATACAAATATTGATTTAATTCACAACCTCACGAATGTAGATGTATCACACACAAGAATTGTTTTATATTATATGCACAAACTGTTTTCCAGAGATAAAAACTATTATCTCCTTACTATATGCACATGGAAATATTCCTCACTGACCATGCCTGTCAAACAAAAAGACCTGTACCCCTGATTCACATTTGGAGGCTGTCAATGAATCAATGATGTCTAAACTAGATCTACATTCTTAGCCAAATGTCAGACATTTTTTTACCACAATTTGATCTAATCAAATCACAAATGTCCGATTTAACTCTAGAAATTAGACAGTTTGAGTGTATATTGACAGAAATCGAGAACAGGGTTTTAGAGGCCGAAGATATACTTAACAAGCAGGCACATATTTCAGATATACAGGGCAATCAGCTAAAAACTCTACAGGGCGGACTGGATGACCCTGGAGGATCGCTCCAGGCGAAATAACCTTAATGTTATTGGTCTCCCTGAAAATAGAGAATTTTCAGATATTTTACACTTTGCAAATACAATATTCCCTCTAGCTCTGAGTAGGCCACAAAAAAACCTGCCGCTACAAATTGAAAGTGCACATAGATTAGGCCCCATTAGGGATAGTAATGCTGGTCTAAAGTCCAATAGACCAATAATGATTAAGTTTTTAAACTATCAGGATAAAATGAATGTCCCTAGATTATACAGGAAAATGGGTAATCTGGTTCTAGATGAGAATAAAATATTATTGTTCCAAGATTTCTCTAGCAAAACCACTGCTAAAAGGAAAGAGTTGTCTCCTTATTGTACAAAATTGATTAACGCAGGATATAAAGCTAGACTCCTTTACCCAGTTAATATGATAATAGAAGAAGATTAGGCAGGCTCATATCACTTGGACTAAAAGTGAAGATGTTAAAGAATGCTTTAAGAAAAATAATCTATCTATAACTTAAAGGGACAGTCAACACCAGAATTGTTGTTGTTTAAAAAGATAGATAATCCCTTAATTACCAATTCCACAGTTTTGCATAACCAACATAGTTATAATTATGCACATTTTACCTCTGTAATTACCTTGTATCTAAGCCTCAGCAGACTGCCCCCTTATTTCAGTTCTTTTGACAGACTTGCAGTTTAGCCAATCAGAACTGTCTCCATGGTAAATTCACGTGCATGAGCTCAATGTTATCCATATGAAACACATGAACTAATGCCCTATAGTGGTGAAAAACTATCAAAATGCATTTAGATTAGAGGCGACCTTCAAGGTCTAAGAAGTTAGCATATGAACCTCCTAGGTTTATCTTTCAACTAAGAATACCAAGAAAACAAAGCAAAATTGGTGATAAAAGTAAATTGGAAAGTTGTTTAAAATAACATGCCCTATCTGAATCATGAAAGTTTTTTTTGGCCTTGACTGTCCCTTTAAAATTAAAACAATTACTATTAATATGGTTTTTGATAAAGATGTACTGTTGTTTCACCAGGCTCGAATTAGAGACTTTCGGCTAGATTACGAGTTTTGCAGTAAGCTTAAAAGCAGCATTAACAGGTCCTAACGCTGCTTTTTAACGCCCGCTGGTATTACGAGTCTTGCAGGTATAGGTGTACCGCACACTTCTTTGGCCTTAACGCAAATCAACTTACGTAAATTTCGTTAAAGTCTTTTTTTAATGGGACCTGCATAGCGCTGATATTACGAGTTTGTCCTGGGAGGCAAAAAAAGTGAGCGGTACACCCTCTACCTCCAAGATTCCTAACGCATTTTAAAGTCAGTAGTTATGAGTTTTACGCTACAAAGCTGTAGCATAAAACTCATAACTAAAGTGCTAAAAATTACACTAACACCCATAAACTACCTACCCCTAAACCGAGGCCAACCCGCATCGCAAACACTAAAATAAAAATATTAACCCCTAATCTGCCGCTCCGGACATCGCCGCCACTATAATAGACATATTAATAGACATATTATCTCACAGTAAGTGAATCTTCAGGGTTTTTTTTTTTTGGGGTGTTTTTTTTATTTTGATAGGACTATTAGATTAGCTGTAATTAGTTTAAAGATCTTGTCATTTGTTTTTTATTTTCTGTAATTTAGTGTTGTTGTTTTTTTTTGTAATTTAGCTAATTTTGTTTAATTTATTTAATTGTATTTAATTTAGGTAATTATTTAATTGTAGGGTTAGGTTGGTGTTAGTGTAACTTAGGTTAGGTTTTATTTTACAGGTAATTTGTATTTATTTTAGCTAGGTAGTTATTAAATAGTTAATAACTATTTAATAACTATTCTGCCTATTTAAAAAAAAATACAAACTTGCCTGTAAAATAAAAATAAACCCTAAGCTAGATACAATGTAACTATTAGTTATATTGTAGCTAGCTTAGGGTTTATTTTATAGGTAAGTATTTCGTTTTAAATAGGAATTATTTAGGTAATAATTGTAGGTTTTATTTATATTTATTTTAATTATATTTAAGTTAGGGGGTGTTAGGGTTAGGGTTAGACTTAGGTTTAGGGGTTAATAAATTTAGAATAGTGGCGGCAATGTTGGGGGCGGCAGATTAGGGGTTAATAAATATAATGTAGGTGTCGGCGATGTTGGGGCAGCAGATTAGGGGTTAATAAATATAATGTAGGTGGCGGCAATGTCCGGAGCGGCAGATTAGGGGTTAATAAGTATAATGCAGGTGTCGGGGGCGGCAGATTAGGGGTTAATAAGTGTAAGATTAGGGGTGTTTAGACTCGGGGTTCATGTTAGGGTGTTAGGTGTAAAAATAAAGTGTGTTTCCCCATAGGAATCAATGGGACTGCGTTACTGAGATTTACGTTGCTTTATTACAGGTGTTAGACTTTTTCTCAGCCGGCTCTCCCCATTGATGTCTATGGGGAAATCGTACACAAGCACATACAACCAGCTCACCGCTGACTTAAGCAGCTCTGGTATTGGAGTGCAGTATGGAGCACAATTTTGCTCTACGCTCACTTCTTGCCTTTTAACGCCGGGTTTATAAAAACCCGTAATACCAGCGCTGTATGTAAGTGAGCGGTGAGAAAAAAACTGCACGTTAGCACCACACAGCTCATAACGCAAGACTTGTAATCTAGCCGTTTGGTTGTTATGTTTTTATGTTTTTTTATTTTTTTTTATTTTTGTTATCCCCTCCACTCTTTCCTTTTTTTTTTTGCCCCCCCCGTGTCCATCCTCCTACTTCCCTCTATTTCATTGGTCCCCCTCTGTTTTTAAGATATGAAAGATGTGATTAAGTGCCTCTCCTGGAACATAGGGGGTATAACTTCTCCTATTTAAAGGAAATCAATAATAAGGCAGTAAGTCAAATATAACCCTGATATAGTCCTTCTTAAAAAAAAAAAAAAAATCTAAGAGAAGAAGAAGCAGCCAAACTTAAAAGTAAAAGGGTGGGTCATGTGATTACATCCTCGTGTTCAGGAGGAAGAGAGGAGTGGCGTCTTTAATTAATAAAAGCCTCTCATATAATATTTTACAGAAAGAATTTGGACCCTAGCGGAAAGATGGATGATTTTAGAAGTTGAAATATCTGGGAAAAAGTACATATTTTGCAATATATACAGTCCCAAACAATACTGATCTTGATTTCTGGAATAAACTTCTAACTAAACTATCCCAATATATTGGGAAAATTTTAATTTTAGCAGGTGACTTTAATATAATTCCTTCTGTCATTTTTGATAAACTCTCCCCTAAGAAAACCACTTCTTCACCCAAAAAATTTAAGATATTTATGCAAATATGCAAAAACTTAAAAGTCCATGATATATGTATGGTACATTCAATTTCCAGACACTAAATTATATACCTGTGAGTCAAAATCATATAGGTCCTTATCTAAGATCGGCTTTTTTTTTAATATCTAATTCTTTGCTTAATTTAGAGGTTAACGCCCAAATATATGATATTATAATTTCTGATCACGCTATCATATCATTGGAAAATACCATTTAGTATACCTCATTCAGATTCTACAGCTAATTGTTTTTTCCTAAACATTTACGGCTAGATTTAGAGTTTTGTCGGTAACGACCCGCGTAGCTAACGCTGGCTTTTTTACCTGGTATTTAGAGTTCACAGAATGGCTGCGTTAGGCTCCAAAAAAGGAGCGTAGAGCATAATTTACCGCCACTGCAACTCTCAATACCAGCGGTGCTTACGGACGAGGCCAGCTTCAAAAATGTGCTCGTGCATGATTCCCCCATAGGAAACAATGGGGCAGTTTGAGCTGAAAAAAAACCCTAACACCTGCAAAAAGCAGCGTTCAGCTCCTAACGCAGACCCATTGTTTCCTATGGGGAAACAGTTTCTAAGTCTGCACCCTAACATATACCCCGAGTCTTAACACCCCTAACCTTACACTTATTAACCCCTAATCTGCCGCCCCCGCTATCGCTGACACCTGCATATTTTTTTTAACCCCTAATCTGCCGCTCCGTACCTATGTACCCCTAATCTGCTGCCCATAACACCGCCGACCCCTATATTATATTTATTAACCCCTAATCTGCCCCCCACAACGTCGCCGCCAGCTACCTACAATAATTAACCCCTAATCTGCCGACCGGACCTCACCGCTACTATAATAAATGTATTAACCCCTAATCCGCCTCACTCCCGCCTCAATAAACCCTATAATAAATAGTATTAACCGCTAATCTGCCCTCCCTAACATCGCTGACACCTAACTTCAAGTATTAACCCCTAATCTGCCGACCGGACCTCACCGCTACTCTAATAAATGTATTAACCCCTAAAGCTAAGTCTAACCCTAACACTAACACCCCCCTAAGTTAAGTATAATTTAAATCTAACGAAATAATTAACTCTTATTAAATAAATTATTCCTATTTAAAGCTAAATACTTACCTGTAAAATAAACCCTAATATAGCTACAATATAAATAATAATTATATTGTAGCTATTTTAGGATTAATATTTATTTTACAGGCAACTTTGTAATTATTTTAACCAGGTACAATAGCTATTAAATAGTTAATAACTATTTAATAGCTACCTAGTTAAAATAATTACAAAATTACCTGTAAAATAAATCCTAACCTAAGTTACAATTAAACCTAACACTACACTATCAATAAATTAATTACATAAAATACCTACAAATAAATACAATTAAATAAACTAAAGTACAAAAAATAAAAAAAGAACTAAGTTACAAAAAATAAAAAAATAATTTACAAACATTAGAAAAAGATTACAACAATTTTAAACTAATTACACCTACTCTAAGCCCCCTAATAAAATAACAAAGCCCCCCAAAATAAAAAAATGCCCTACCCTATTCTAAAATTAAAATAGAAAAGCTCTTTTATCTTACCAGCCCTTAAAAGGGCCTTTTGCGGGGCATGCCCCAAAGAAAACAGCTCTTTTGCCTGTAAAAAAAAATAGCATACAATACCCCCCCCCCCAACATTACAACCCACATACCCCTAATCTAACCCAAACCCCCCTTAAATAAACCTAACACTAAGCCCCTGAAGATCATCCTACCTTATCTTCACCACGCCGGGTATCACCGATCGGTCCAGGCTCCGAAGTCTTCATCCAAGCTGTTCCGATCAGCCAATAGAATGCGAGCTCAATCTGATTGGCTGATCCAATCAGCCAATCGGATTGAACTTGAATCTGATTGGCTGATTCAATCAGCCAATCAGAATTTTCCTACCTTAATTCCGATTGGCTGATAGAATCCTATCAGCCAATAGGAATTCGAGGGACGCCATCTTGGATGACGTCCCTTAAAGGAACCGTCATTCGTCGGGAAGTCGTCGGTGAAGAAGGATGTTCCGCGTCGGCGGGATGAAGATGGATCCGGAAGTAAGAAGATTTAAGATGCCGCTTGATAGAAGACTTCAGCCGGATCATGGACCTCTTCAGCTCCCGCTTGGATGAAGACTTCAGCCGGATCATGGACCTCTTCAGCCCCTGCTTGGGCCAAGACTTCAGCCGGATCATGGACCTCTTCAGCCCCCACTTGGGCTTGGATGAAGACTTCGGAGCCTGGACCGATCGGTGATACCTGGCGTGGTGAAGATAAGGTAGGATGATCTTCAGGGGCTTAGTGTTAGGTTTATTTAAGGGGGGTTTAGGTTAGATTAGGGGTATGTAGGTGGTGGGTTTTAATGTTGGGGGGGTATTGTATGTTATTTTTTACAGGCAAAAGAGCTGATTTCTTTGGGGCATGCCCCGCAAAAGGCCCTTTTAAGGGCTGGTAAGGTAAATAAGCTTTTCTATTTTAATTTTAGTATAGGGTAGGGCATTTTTTATTTTGGGGGGCTTTGTTATTTTATTAGGGGGCTTAGAGTAGGTGTAATTAGCTTAAAATTGTTGTAATCTTTTTCTGTTTGTAAATTATTTTTTTATTTTTTGTAACTTAGTTCTTTTCAATTTTTTGTACTTTAGTTAGTTTATTTAATTGTATTTATTTGTAGGTATTTGTAGGTGTAGTGTTAGGTTTAATTGTAACTTAGGTTAGGATTTATTTTACAGGTAATTTTGTAATTATTTTAACTAGGTAGCTATTAAATAGTTATTAACTATTTAATAGCTATTGTACCTGGTTAAAATTAATACAAAGTTGCCTGTAAAATAAATATTAATCCTAAAATAGCTACAATATAATTATAATTTATATTGTAGCTATATAAGGGTTTATTTTACAGGTAAGTATTTAGCTTTAATTAGGATTAATTTATTTAATAAGAGTTCATTTATTTCGTTAGATAAAAATTATATTTAACTTAGGGGGGTGTTAGTGTTAGGGTTAGACTTAGCTTTAGGGGTTAATAAATTTAATAGAGTAGCGGTGAGGTCCGGTCAGCAGATTAGGGGTTAATACTTGAAGTTAGGTGTCGGTGATGTCATGGAGGGCAGATTAGGGGTTAATACTATTTATTATAGGGTTAGTGAGGCGGATTAGGGGTTAATAACTTTATTATAGTAGCAGTGAGGTCCGGTCGGCAGATTAGGGGTTAATAATTGTAGGTAAGGTAGCAGCGATGTTGGGGGAGGCACATTAGGGGTTAATAAATATAATATAGGGGTCGGCTGTGTTAGGGGAAGCAAATTAGGGGTACATAGGGATAACGTAGATGGCGGCGGTGTGCGGTCGGCAGATTAGGGGTTACATTTTTTTAATAAAGTGGCGGCGATGTGGGGGGACCTCGGTTTAGGGGTACATAGGTAGTTTATGGGTGTTAGTGTACTTTAGAGCACAGTATTTAAGAGCTTTATGAACCGGCGTTAGCCCAGAAAGCTCTTAACTCCTGGCTTTTTGCTGCGGCTGGAGTTTTGTTGTTAGATTTCTAACGCTCACTTCAGCCAAGACTCTAAATACTGGCGTTAGAAAGATCCCATTGAAAAGATAGGATACGCAAATGGCGTAGGGGGATCTGCGGTATGGAAAAGTCACGGCTGGAAAGTGAGCGTTAGACCTTTACCTACATGACTCTAAATACCAGCGGTAGCCCAAAACCAGCGTTAGGAGCTTCTAACGCTGGTTTTGACGGCTAACGCCAAACTCTAAATCTAGGCGTTAGTTAATAATACTCAATTTCAAAATTGTCTAATTCAAAAATGGAGCACCTATAGAAGTAATAATTCTGCATACATATCTTAAACAAAAATATTTTGGGAAGCAGCCTAAGCCTATCTTAGAGGCAAACGCCAACTTTCAAATGATGTTAAGAATACATAAAGGAAGTATATTAACATGCCAATCAAAAGACTATGGGGCACATATAAAGTAACCAGACAGGATAGGGGCCTCTTCCTTAAACAAATAACTATACTTGAAGAGCTTAAAGGGACATTATACACTCATTTTTTCTTTGCATAAATGTTTTGTAGATGATCTATTTATATAGCCCATGAAGTTTTTTTTTAAAAAAATGTTTAGTTTTGCTTATTTTTAAATAACATTGCTCAGATTTTCAGACTCCTAACCAAGCCCCAAAGTTTTATGTGAGTACTGATGTATATCCAGCTTGCTCCTGTTTGTGTAAAGGGTCTTTTCATATGCAAAAGAAGGGGGAGGGTGGAAAAGTGTCTTATTTCCCACTTGCAGTGGGCTTTCCAGCTACCTTTTCAACAAAGCTAAACTGAAAGCTTCTAAGTAAGTTTTTAAACAGTTTTAAACTGAATTTTTATATCAGTATCTGTGCATCTTATTCTTTATAGTAGTGTCTATTACATGCAGTTATATGAAAATGAGTGTATACTGTCCCTTTAAAGGGACAGTTTACTCAAAACTTTTCCCCCCTTTAATTTGTTCCCAATGATCCACTTTACCTGCTGGAGTGTATTAAATTGTTTACAAGTTTTTCCATTACCCTTATATTGGCATATGAAATAGTTTATTTAGCATGTGGTATCCCCAACGATCCTGAAAGTTTTTGGTCTCGATGCCAAGCTATGTTAACACAGCAAGTAGAAGAAATTATACTCCCAGTGGGTTATAGAAGAGATAAGGTAATAAAATGTTAATTTTCCATTGTTCTCTCCAAGTATTGGTGATTGGTTTATGGACAGATATATGATAAAGAAGCAGGTATATGTACACAATGTGATACAGTAATGAGATCTGATTATACCTACAAGATCAACCCATTTTATTAGGTTGTGGCTTTAAATCACAAAATCAGCTAATTCATATATAAACAAATAACCTTAAAAATCAAATCTCGTACATTTTATACTCTGCAGCTGGTAAAAAAAAGTAATTGGAAACACATTAAGGGAAAAACTATTTTATAGTATACTGTCCCTTTAAAATAAATGCTATTTTTATAGGTCAATATGGTAAATCTTCAAATACTTATCTAGACTTGACAAAGACAGGAAAAAAATAACACAATTGAGGCTATAAGGGACGGAAATAAATCAAAAGATATTGATATAGCTAATAAAAATGATTTATGGAGTTAAATTGCCACCCCAAAAAGTGCCTCTAGTCAGTTAGACCTGTTAAATACTCCCATTACTTTAGATGAAGTTACGGAAGCTATAGAGCTTCAGGGCCAGACCAATTGCCATCATATAAGATCCTTAAATCAGAAGTGGCTAATATCTTGACTAACCTATTCAATGACTATGTTAAAAGACAAGTGATATCAAACTATTTTTCAGCATCACTTATTACTTTAATTCTGAAAAAAGGTAAGAACACATTGGAACCTGGAGCATTCAGGCCCATCTCATTGCTGAACCTCGACTACAAATGACTCACTTCTATAGTAGCCAATAGATGTAAAGTATGTTTAAAGGAGATTATACATGAAGACCAGACTGGCTTTATGCCGGGAAGATCACCAACTAAATATCTACGCAGAACCTATTTATTATTGGAATATTTCTGGAATAAGTTACATGATAACAAGATAACATCTGAAATTTTTTGCTTTAGTGACAATTGATGCTGAAGAAGCATTTGACTCAATAGTGTGGGATCAATTATATTCCTCGCTATCTAATTTTGTTTTTTCTGGGTATGTTTTAGTTTTGTTGTAATGGTAGCTCTACCCCATTTTTCAGGATAAATAAAGGAACTAGACAGGGATGTCCTCTTTCTCCCCCTTTTATTCAACATTGCCATAGAACCTTTAGCTATTCTTCTTAGACAAGAACTAAAATAATATATTCAGAGATTAAATATGGTCCTATCTTTGTATGCAGATGACTTACTTCTATACTTTAAAAAACACCAAAAAAAAAAATATGCCTACAGCCATAAAGTCTTTTGACCTGTTCAGTTCATTTTCCAGTTACAAAATCGATAAAAACAAAGATAGTTATACTCAACATCCATTTAAGGAAGTGGATCATTTTAAATATCTGGGAATATATTTGAATAAGGATCCCAATAAATGGTATAAACTCATTGCAACAATGGAGTTCATTTCCTATCTCTCAGCAAAAATAATTATCATAAAGTCTATTCTCTTTGCCCAGTTATTATATTTTTATGAACAACCTACCTCTATTTATTCCAAATAAAGATATCAAGGTCTTTAATAAAGAATGCGCTAAATTTATATGAAACGGGAAATACATATTATTTCTATATCAAGACTCTCACAACTGTCAGAATTTGGTGGTTTTCCCTCCCTGATATTAAATCATATAAAACATCAATTTTGGCCAGATATGCAGTAGACTGGTTAACAGTAGGGAATTATTTGTCCAATGTTGCCCTAGAGGAGAAGTTAATTCCTCCTTTCTCCCTCCAAGCTATCCTACATTGCCCCTGCATTTAGCTTCCAGAAATTATTAAAAAAAAAATATCTGTAGTTTTTAATTTGTTTAAAGCCTGGTAGAGACTCTGTCTGACTCTAGATATTAATTTCTGCATATCACATTTCTTACCTATCAGCGGTAACCCAGATTTTTCACCCTGGGCTACACTCTGAGGTATTTAAATATGGGCACAAAAAGGTCTGATTACTGTAAAACAGACATTAGATGAATCATATAAAATAAGGACCTTTGATAGCATCTCTAAATAATATATTTGATCTAATAATAACTTTTATGCGTATCTTCAATTGCGTAATTTCGTTAGAGAAAAAAAACACAATCAATACACATAGAGGACAACTTTGGCAAGATAGGGACTACAACAATCTCTATTGAAAAATTGGAAAAAATCGGGCAGCTCCAGCATTTGGGGCATTTCCAAAGCTATCAAATCTCAGATCATCTTTGAACAATTTAATATTTAACATATTTCATATTAAGCCTTTTTTGACAAATGGCTAAAAATCATTCAGCTATACCCTCTCACCACCCAGTATATGCTTACCTGGCAATATCATAAGACCCGTTTTTTCAAAACTTTAATCTTAAGAAACACTTTCCACCTATTATGGCATTATAATTCTCATGATTAGGATAGAGGGGTGGTAGTGAGGAATGGAGTTACGGTAGGGAATCTCCCCCCTTTTCTTTTTTTTGTATATATATTTTTTATAATCAAGCTGTCATTCAATAAGAGTATTTAAAGCATATGATGAAAATGAATATGTTGTGACAGTGCAAGTATTGCTGTATTTAATTTCTTTTTATGTTATTGACTGTATGTTTTATGAAATAAATAAAAAATGATGTTAAAAAAAAAGTGACTTCAATTTGAGTGGGAGATCTGTAAGTGATAATTCATAGTTAAATCAATGTACATTACTATGTCTTCAGTTTTTCTGGTGAGTAATGTATCATACTTTGAAATATCACCTATGTATTATTGTGATACACTGTAAGTTTGTTACACTTGTGCCTTGTATGTTCTGATACCCTATGTATGTTCTTTTTCTTTGATTGTAAGTCCAAACACCTCAATAAAAAATAATTTTAAAAAAGGAATCACAGATATTACTTTGATTCCTTATTACATTTCATTTGTGTAACAACATGTGTATATTATGTTTTGAATTATAGATTTTACATTCCATAAAATAATAATTTTAACATAAATTTACACTTAAAATTATTTACAGGCAGTTCTTAAGAATGTATTTTAATAGATATATTAACATATATAAATGTATGATCACTTTAATATTAAAGGGACAGTGTACTGTGATTTTTTTCACCCCTTTGATGTCTTTCCAATGAGTCATTTTACCTGCTGGAGTGTATTAAATGTACTTATGTAATTGTGCTGCTCTGACGGCAGGAAACCGGACTGTAACCCTGCAACTTCCTCCCTCAATCTTTCTCCTATTAGACATATTAAAACCTGTCTGATACTTTAAACTTGGAGCCATGTTATTCTGTGCACCTTTTAGTTATTCTGTGCACCTTTTTAGTATCAATGAACAGCCCGTTAGATATCACGGAGAGTCAATGATGCTAAAAGAACTGTTTGCCGAGATTTTAAAGGAGGCTTTTTAAAGGAGGCTTTTATTAACTTACATCTAGTTAGTGTAATTTATGTCTGCATAAATCCCCTTAAATAAATTGATGTTGTGAGTCACTGGTGCGCTTGTCCCCTTTGTCCATCTTTTGCAGCATTTGAATCCAGGAGACTGTCTCAAATCTTCTCATATGTGCACGACACTACAGATGTTCTAGTACAGCTAGAAAATGTACACCTCTCTTTGACAAAATGGCTACTAACAGCAGATGTAGAACCTCTGTACACATGCATAAACCAATGACCTAGGTATCCAAGCTGTCAAATGGTTCCTCAAAATGGGTTCAGAAGAAGACCTATTTCATGATGATTTCATAATACAATTAAGTTTTGTTCTGAACCACCATTTCTTCACATTCAATAACGTTTTTTTACCTGCAAACAAGGGGTACCGCTATGGGTACAGCATGTGCCTCCCCAACTATGCCAATCTCTTCTTGGGATGGTGAGAGCACAAATATGTATTCTCAGATGCTAATACACAATTATTGAATAAAATTCCCCTCTGGATTCATTATATAGACAATGTGCTCTTCCTTTGGGAGAGCACAAAGATCAACGTGATGCATTCTTGAGTAATCTAAATTGAAATACATTGAATATAAAACTAACGTATGAAGCAAATTCCGATGTAATAAACTTTCTGGACCTTCAAATAGCAAAACTCCTACAGGAGCTCTAGCAATGGATGTACATAGAAAAAAGACAGTTACTAACAGCCTATTACACAGTTCCAGTGCACATGCCCCCAATACAATTAAAGCCCTTCCAACAGGCAAATTTTTTACGCATGAGACGTAATTGCTTATCTGACACAAATTATACACTAAGAGCCAAAGAACTATCAGAAAGACTGACACTGAGGGGTTACAGCAAAAGATCAATACAAAAAGCTGAATACATAGCAAGATCCACTGCCAGATGTGAATTATTGAAGAAAAAACACAAACCGAAACAGGATGAAATAAGTTTTATTTCAACTTACAATCCCAAAAGTACTCAAATACAAAAAATCATGCAAAAAATCTGGCACATCCTCAGATCGGATCTAATTCTCTCTCAGATTTTGGGGGATAGAGTGCACTCGGGCTACAGAAGAACACGCAACCTCAAAGATCTGTTAAGCCCAAGTCATCTAGAGGGTCCTAATAAATCCATTGGCGCTTTCTCAAAAGGTTCACACAAATGTGGAACTTGCAGTACCTGCAGCTTCATGCTTAAATAACTTGAGGTATGTGATAGTTTTAACAAAATTAACATACAAAATCAGTGAATACATAAACTGCCAGGCAGAGGGTGTTGTCTATGCCCCTAATATGCAAATGTGAAAAAACCTACGTTGGCATGACGACTAGAAAATAAAGAACAAGAATACAGGAGAATCTAAGAAGTATAAAAAATGTCTCAAAAGATTTGAAAGCAGGGAAACAACTCACGTCAGTAGCTCGTCATTTTTACACTAAACACAATTCCAAACAATCAGATCTGAAATGCTATGGCATTCAAAAAAATTAAACTGGGAATCAGAGGTGGAAATTTGGAAAAAAGGTCTGTTACAAGCAGAAATTAGATGGATCTTTTTATTGAACACAGTCCAACCATCTAATGCAGCCACTAACCAACTTATTAGATTGAAGAGAAATGTAGGCACTTTTTCTCACAAGATAATCATGAAGTTTAAAGATGAACATTTCATGATAAATTGTGGTATTAAAATACTAGTCATAGAAGGAGAACGAATTCAAAACCAAAATTCAAACTCAAATAAGAAAGTCATTTTTCTGACCGAATAACATTAGTTATAGAGTTTATCTATTGGTATAATTCTAATTTAATTCCAAAACTTCATTTGTAAGGTGGTAATAAAAATGGGAACTATAGATTTCACATGCATCACTTCCTTTTGGTCTTTTCAGAATTCCTAACTTTAGAATTCACCAATATAATAAAAAAACACATCACTTAATATGCAAAATTATCTCTAATAGTAGCACTTTTTAGATACATCCATAGGATGCACTATTCACTTAGTCAATGTTACCTAAAGATATCACGTCATTATGAACTTTAACTGGATTTACTATTCCTCCAATCATTCTTAGCACAATTCTTTCAACACATCGCAACAAGGTATCACACAACACTCGCACAAATTATAAACAACACCAGTAGTTTATTCTAATTTATGCGTAAATCACTATCTTTACTATTTTTATACAGTTCCTTTTCCATCTCTACTATGTTTGAATCCTTACCATCCAATTTCATAGTGAGTAGATGTTTCAGATCAATTATATAAAAAATATCTATACCGCAATATCTATTTAAAATTATAAGAGAAATACAACTTCTGACATTACTAACACAGCCAACTTTTCTCAAACATAAGTTATCTGACTTAATTAATGACAATTTTGTTGCTAATAAATTCCCATATAGCACACTAACCTCCTAAAGATCATTGCAACATGCTGAATAGGAGGATGGCAGAGATTTCCAATGGATTCTATGCTACATGATGACATTGTATTGTGGGCATGACTGAACACGCTATAAAAAGCCGACAACCTGGCTGCACGATTACCCTTTGAAAAAGCTGGTTCACGGCAAAACATGTCAGGGAAAGCTAGGGTATTGGTGAGGAGTCCTAGGAGCTTCTGTGTTTTTTAGTTAGCCTTAGGCTATCCTCTTATTACTGTAGTATGTTTCCTTTATACCGAAGTGACTTTAAGTTCCTAGATTGAGGTTGTATAGCGACTCAGTTAACATACTAATGAAATTCCTCTGGGCTACACCTTTGTAACCTAATCTATGTAAGCGGATACCTTCTGATACTTACGCTCAGAAAATATAACTTTACGGAGTCAAACAATTAAATATAACACAAGGGGGGAGTCTTTCTGTAACTTTTATCTCACAGTTATCAAGGTATATATTTGAAAGCCTCCTGCGTGTTAAACTTTTTGTATAATCACAAGCGGTATCACTACTTTTTAAACCCAGTTTTCATACTGAAACTTGTATTCTCTTAGCGCAAGGGTTATTCCACTGACCTTTTTGTTTTATTAAAGGCAAAACACCATACATTAAACAATATACAAACTTGGTAGATATATGCAACATTGTTGCGTTTGTTAACTAGTCTTTTTAATTTCCAACAAATACACTCTTAGATACTTTGGGACCAATGATATGGTATTTATAAACGTGACCTGATTATTAGGAAGCTCCCAGAGGCTATATTCACAGTCAAATAACTTGTGTTCAGTCAAACTCAGTTCGCTCTCAGCATACTAGTGAATTTAATACAATTGTCACTCCATATATATACTGATTGTTTACTACTTAAGGATCCTAATTGTGGTTTTATATGTATTTTTTCCCATTTTAGTTGTTAACTTAATAAAGTTAACGGCTAGATTTAGAGTTCTGCGGCCAAAGGGGTGCGTTAGCTACGCGCGCTTTTTTCCCCCCCGCACCTTTTAAATCCAGCTGGTATTTAGAGTTCACAGAATGGCTGCGTTAGGCTCCAAAAAAGGGAGCGTAGAGCATATTTACCGCCACTGCAACTCTAGATACCAGCGTTGCTTACGGACGCGGCCAGCTTCAAAAACGTGCTCGTGCACGATTCCCCCATAGAAAACAATGGGGCCATTTGAGTTGACAAATAACCTAACACTGCAAAAAAGCAGCGTTCAGCTCCTAACGCAGCCCCATTGTTTTCTATGGGGAAACACTTCCTACGTCTGCACCTAACACTCTAACATGTACCCCGAGTCTAAACACCCCTAACCTTACACTTCTTAACCCCCTAATCTGCCGCCCCCCGCTATCGCTGACACCTGCATATTTTTTTTAACCCCCTAATCTGCCGCTCGGTATACCGCCGCCAGCTACGTTATCCCTATGTACCCCTAATCTGCTTGCCCCTAACATCGCCGACCACTATGTTATATTTATTAACCCCTAATCTGCCGCCCCCCGCTATCGCTGACACCTGCATATTATTATTAACCCCTAATCTGCCGCTCCGTACACCGCCGCCAGCTACATTATACCTATGTACCCCTAATCTGCTGCCCCTAACACCGCTGACCCCCTATATTATATTTATTTATTTTTTTAATAACTTTATTTTCACAGATCCAAAACAGAGAGAGACATACAAATCACCGTAGTAACATAGGTACAGAGATGTTTTTACATAATTGATCTTGCAGCAAGTAGTGATGAAGAGTGCCTGCAAGTATTACTCAGCTCTCTCCTCTGGGCCTGTTCACATTTTCTAAATAAACCAAACCAACTGGGAAAGATTGGGAGGGTAAGGGGGGGCGAGGGTGTGAGAGGGAGGAGAAGAGAAGAAGGGAGGGGGGAGAAGGAGGGGGGGAGAGAGGGGGGAACCTGGGATTGGGGATGGGTTAGAAGTTAGGTAGTGGAGGGGTAGGGCAGGAATGGGGGGCAGGGTGGGGTCTAAGGGTAGGACGAGGGAGGGGGGGGAGGAGGGAGAGGGGAAGCAAGGGAGAGCAAACAACTATTTAGAACCTAGTTTCACAGTAGGTGGCACCTGTTACTTTTGTCAAAGTTTTTTTTTTTTTAATCCATCTAACCATTTATTACTGGGATGCCATCCTTAGGAACCTTGCATAGAGGCTAATGCCAGGCAATCATTACGTTCAATTAAACTAAATATCTTGTAACTATTCATTTTCAAACGAAACCGTGAACAAACATGTCAAAATATTGATGTACAGATAACAGTCCTGGTACGAATAAACCACAAGCTACAGACTACAAGTTCCATGCCTTGTGCAGTTCAGTGAACAGCTATGGTTAATCCTTCAGCCTACCTCAAAGCTTCTGCCATTGATAGAGAGAAGAAGGTGGGGGGGTGGGCAAATACAGATGGTGATGATGATGATGAGGGGGGGGGAAGGAAGGGGGGGTCTCGGGGGTCCAGCAGCCAGCCTGCGAGTGGTCAGTCTCCCATATCTTGGCCACAGCCCGGGGTCTGTCGTCAGGGGAGTAAGTGTCGGTTGCTGTGTTGGAAGTCAGAGGTTTCCTTCAGTCAGGGGCCATCGGCCCCTCAGTTGTTCAGTCATAAGGTAGGTGCTGTTGAGAAAGGGGGTCAAGAGGTGTTGTCTGATGCCCGGAGCGAGATACATTAGGTAGGGTTCCCACTTGGACATGAAATGCTTTACTCTCTTCTCCACATCTCCCTTAACATCTGCCTGTTCAACTAGGAGCTGAGTGTGTGTCAAACGTATGAGTTCGGTTATGTGTGGGGGCCCAGGTAGAATCCAATGCTTAAGAATTAATTTCCTGGACAGCAGTATGATGGCATTTGTGAAGCGGTCTGCTGGGGATGAGTGAGCATGTCCTCTCAGGAAAAAGACCTTGTGTTGTGTAAGCTTGATGTGTTTGCGCTAATTTTTGAGAGCCAGAATTGTACTTTTGCCCAGAATTGTAAGATTTTGGGGCATTCCCAGAATAAATGCATTATGTCTGGATCGGGAGGGAGCATTTCAAACAGGAGTTGTTTGCGTTGGGTACCCATTTAGCTCGTTAAGGCTGGTGTGATGTAACTGTTATGCATGAGTTTGAGATGTGATTCTCTAGTTTCCGAAGCCAAAGTGGCTCGTATTACCCGTTCAAAGCTATCCGTCAGTGTATCTGCATCTATGTCCCTGTGCATAGTGGCAGTCCATCTGGCACTCAGGTGTCGTGTGACTTCTGTAGACATCTGCTGCATGATTAAGTCATAAATGTGGGAGATGGAGTGAGTTCCCTGTTTTGCTAAAGAACACAGGCTATCTATATGTGTGCGTTTCGTAATGTCTAGTCCGTCAGTTTGAAGCTTATGTACATAGTGGGTGCATTGCAGGTATGGGAAGGTACTATGAGGGGGGAGATCGTACTTTTGCTGGAGCATAGCTACGGATACACTTTGTTAAAGAGGGGGTCTATGAGTTGCGATACTGAGGTTAAGCCTTTCTCTCCCCAGGCCCTGAACGCCTGTGTGGTCATGCCTGGGAGAAAGGTCGGATTCCCTTGCAATGGGAGGTGCCTGGTAATAGTGTGAGACAGACTCCACCATTTGCACAATCTCCTTCCATGCCCTCAAGGGGTCTCGGAACAAGATATTATCCCTAACGTGGGGCGGGTAGTACGTGAACGGAGTTCGCAATGTGGCAGAAGGCTCGGGCTAGCGGGTATGTCAGATGTGTCTCTAGTTGTTTATCACCGAACATTGATGTACCCTCCCAGCCACTCAAAACCAACTTAATCAGAGTAGACCAGTTGTACCACTCCACGTTAGGCAACTTAAGCCCACCTCGGATCGCCGGCATAGCCAGCTTAAGGCGACTAATCCTCTGTTTTTTGCCATTCCATATAAATTGGAAAACATTGTGTTTACAGTCTGTGTATCCTTTCGCGTAAGGAGAAGTGGCAACAGTTGGAGGGGATACAGCAATTTTGGCATTGCTATCATCTTTATTAGGTTAGACCTTCCTGAGAGTGGGAGTGGGAGCCTGGACCAGCCGGTCAAGAGGACCTGCACCTGTGTGAGCACAGGGGGGATGTTGAGCTTATAAATTAAGTTGGGGTTTGTGTGTAAGTATATACCCAGATATTTAAACGCCCCCGTTGTGACTTTAAGTGGAAACTGAGGTGTGTCAGGGCCCTGCAGTGTTTCTCAGATACATAAGCTCCGATTTGTCTAAATTAACCCTGTATCCTGATATCTTTCCAAATTGATGCAGCATGTCGAGGAGTTTGGGGATTTCAGTATTTGGATTTTGAATGTAAAGTAGCAAGTCGTCTGCATAAAGGGATAAGTGCGTGGGATGCTGACCAACCTCCACCCCCCCTCAGGGTCTCTCTAATGTGAATGGCCAGTGGCTCTATGGCAAGGTTGAAAAGGAGGGGCGAGATGTGGGCACCCCTGACGGGTACCCCTCTCCAACGTGAAGGTTTGGATGTTTCCCCGTTAACTATGACCGATGTGTGTGGCTTTGGTTAAGTGTCCGAATGAGATTATGGAAATCTCCCGTAATTCCAAATTTGTCTAGAGTTGTCAAACAGGTGGGTCCCCACTCCACCCTATCGAACGCCTTCTCCGCGTCAATCGCGAGGAGGCAGGCGTCCGGGAGCGGGTCAGGGTGGCCCCCTCCCCTGGCTTGCCAGTAGTGGGAGATAACTGCTAGCGTCTTGCGAATATTCGTAACCGATGAGCGGTGTTTCATGAACCCTGTTTGGTCTTTATGAATGACATTTCCCACCACCCCAGCCAGCCTATCTGCCAGGATGGCCGTGAAGAGCTTGTAATCGTTGTTCAGTAACGATATTGGTCTGTACGAGGGCGGCCAGGGTGGGATCCCTGTCTGGTTTTGGTATCAGGCATATGTGTGCGTCTGCAAAGTCCGTCGCCGGCTGGGCAGCACCACCTAAGTATGCCGTAATCGTTTGGGATAGTGGTATGCTAATTTCGTCTTGCAGTATTTTGTAGTATTCTATGGGGATTCTGTCTGGGCCCGGGGCTTTCCCTAGTTTTGGCCCTCTTAATGGCTTTCTGGACTTCCAAGGGTGATATGCGTGCATTTAGGCAAGCTAATTGGTCCTGCGTGATAGTGGGAGTCCGTATTTGCTTCCAAAAAGCGTCTTTGTCACTAGGTGCAGTGGTGTGTTTAGTGTACAGGTCTGTGTAGAATCGAACGAAATTCGTCCATTATGCTTTTGTTGTCAGTCTGAATAGTCCCATTCGCTCGCATGGCAGTAATTACTGATCTGGGTGTAATTAATTTCACAGCGTTGGCCAATAGTTTCCCCATCCTATTCCCAAATATGTAAAATCGTCTTGTCTATGGTGTCTGAAAATTTAAGTCTTGGCGATTATAACGCATCCTCCCTTATCTTCTTACACTCATAGTACTTTAATCTAGTCTGGGTAGACGGACGCGCCAGGTATTCGTTATATGCGGTGGTAACGCTGTATCTGTGACTGCGTCGGCTTGCTTGCACCTAGAGTTATAAAAAGGCCGTGTAGCTGGTTATGTGTCCCATCATTACTGCTTTTGAGGCACTCCAGAAAAGTGCCGGGGTGTTCTGGTGTTGAGCATTGATCCGAATGTAGTCTGTCCAACCTGCCCTCAAGTGCTTTTTGTAAGTCTAAATTATTGTATAGGTATGTAGGGAAATGCCAGGCCCCTCGAGAGGAGGGGGGGCATGGATTATGTTGCAACTCTAGCACACAGGGCATGATCTGAGATCAAATGTCTGCGATATGTGTGTGTTTGATCTGTCTGTTTAGTTGTGGGGAGCATAGGAAATAATCTATCGGGACAGAGAGCTGTGTGTCTTAGAAGGCAAGTGAAATCTCTATGGGTCGGATGGCGGAAGTCTCCACAGATCCCACAGATCTAGTGCAGTTTTAAATGTTGCGATGGTGACTGTTTCTACTTTGTGACGCCTACTTTGTTCTCTAGTGTGCTCTAAGTCAGTGTTCTCAGCCTTGCGGTCAAGCGGTTGTAGTCTGGATCAGATTAAAATTGCCACCCACCAATAAAGGCTTATCCGCGTGTGGGTTAGCAGGGCCCGCATGAGGGTATGAGGGCTGGTTAGGGCCATAGACATTGCATAAAGTGTAAGATTTTCCTGCAAAATTGAGATTTACTATTAAGAACCTGCCTCTGGGGTCTGTATTAAGTGTGGAGATCTGAATCGGTAAGCCCTTTTTAACCAGTATTGCCACCCCACGCTTACGGCCCTCAGTCGGAGTAAATGTGAACCTGGCCCACCCACCTAACCTTTAGTTTCTCATGTTCGGCATCCGTCAGACGTGTCTCTTGTAACAGAGCCACGTCTGCGTGTAAGCGTTTAAGGTGCTGTAGTATGATGCTACCTTTGGCCGGGGATGTATATACCCCTGACGTTCAGGACACAATCTTTAGGGCTTTGAGACATGGTGTGTAGAGTGTGGGAAATAATGCACCGTTACAGTCATAGATGGGACCAGGGCATCCCAGCTCTCCGTAATATAGTCAGATGAAACTGTCCGTTTGTTGATGTAGGTGTGAGTGTTGGGTAACTTACAATTACTACCGTCCAGGGAAAAGCTGCTCCTGGTCCTGAAAAGTGAAAAGTCGGCTGCCAGTCCCTCCATGGACCCCCCCCCCAGGACCTAATAAGGAAGGCAAAACAGATGAGACAACCATATTTGGAAAAGTGCAATACATAGAACAGACATACATATAGAGAACAATGGTGTAAACTGGTAACACTACATATACATGTTATCAGGAGGTTCGTGATTATGAAATAGAGTAGCCCGTAAGGGCCTGGTTGCTTGGAACCAGAGCTAGAGTTTCCATGTACCAGAGGAGTCTGTGATCGAAAGGGCAAGAGTTCAGGCCCAGCCCGTTGGGCCAGGTCACCAATCATTGAAAGCCATCACAGGATGGGGTTGCAGAGGGACAAAGACCGTGAGTAGAGATGGGTGTTATCGATCAGCTCTGTCCATTCTTTGTCTCTCGGCCTCAAGATATTCTTGTAACTGTTGGAGTAGTGAGAAAGAATTTAGGGCCTCCAGGGGTGGTAAGCCTTAGTTTGGCCGGGTATAAGAGTGAAGCCTGACGGCCTTGTGAGTGCAGTTTAGAGCATAAGGGGGCAAACTCCTTCCTTTTTCTTGCGACCTCTGCTGAAAAAGTCCTGGTAAAATGAGCAGCTTGTGTCCCTCAAAGCAGAGGTCTGGTTTAGCTCTGTATGCCTTTGAGCAGCGCCAGTTTCTCTTGGTAGCGAAGGAGCTTGAAGATGACTTGTCTGGGGCGTTGGTTAGCTCTAGTGGGTAAAGATTCTGGCCCTATTCTGTGTGCCCTTTCACATCCAGGGGTAGCGTGTCTGGGTCGAGTTGCCAGTAGTTTAGGTAGTGTCAGGGCTGTGAATTCAAGTAGGTCTTTGTTCTTATTGATTCAGGGACCCCAATCAGTCTCAAGTTGTTGCGACGAGGACCGATTCTCAAGTTCGTCAAGTTTTTCTTGTAGTGTGAAGTTTTGACGCTCCAGCCTTTTGAACAGTGACAGAGGAGGAGTGCTGATTGTCCTCCACATCTGAGATTCCTTTGCTCTGCTTGCTGCAGACGGGTGGAGTATTGTCTGTATTTCTGAGGTGAGAGTATCCATGCCCGTTGCAGGATTCCCATTTTTGGAAGAAAAAAGGCTTTTAAGTCCTGTAGCATTGTGTGGGAAGTGTCTTGAGGGTGTTTCCCTGTCGGGGGGCCCCGGTGGCTCCAGCTGGGGTTCTAGGTGTCAGTTTTTGCTTTCTTTCTGCTGGTTTTTTGTCTGTCCTGACATGATAGTGTAGCTTGTGTAGCAGAGACTTTAAAGAATTTGTCCACTTTCATGTGGGCCAGTGAGACTGAGAGTATGACAGGTCTTCGTCTGGTACAAATGACTTGCAGGTAGGAGCTATTTTGTCAATGCGTGGAAGAAAGAGACAGAGCTTCCCTGTCAGTTTACAGCAAAGCAACCAAGTTCACGCTGTATTACTGCCGTTGTTGGTGGAAGCTCAGCTGCAGCAAACTAGGGAGAGAGCGAGTGGGGGCAGCCAGCATGTATCAGGGGCCACTTGCAAAGACAAGCCTGGGGCGTGGTACCGTAGTGATGCCTCAGGCAGTGGCGTACCAATTTAATTGATGTCCCATATGAGAGGTCTTCCCTGCCAGGGGAGGCCGGTTAGGAGTGCTGCTGTAGCTGCGCAGTTTACAGTGTCTCCGCTCACACCTCTAATCACTACTCCCCCTCGCTCCCCCCTCCAACCAAGTAAACAGTTTTGGTGTTTTCATCCCCACTGCACCGCAAATACCTTGATGGGAGGTGTGCAGGAATGGGTGGTCAGGCGAGGTGGGTAGCAGGCCTCCCTGCGTGTGTTGTGTGGGTATCTGCAGAGCCTTGTGTAATTATAATGCAGGGTAGCCGTCCGCCCGCTCCCACCCGTATAGTCAGGAAAGCTCACTGATCTCACTAAATCCGCCGGGTATTTGCTCCTGCAGGTTGTAGCTCGTTTGCTGATCCGCAGATCTTCGGGCGACCGTTAGGCCTCTGTTGCAGCTCTCGCGCCGTGCTCCAAGATGGCGCCTGTCTCCCTATCTCCCCTTTTACTGTTTCGCGCCTCCGGGGGCAAGGGCTGATCAAAAAATGGTCTTCACGCTGAGTTTTCAGTTGGGGATGGGATTGGGGAATAACGCCCCACAAAGAAATGTGCGTGGGGAGAAGCCAAGCAGCACACTTAGACAGTTTTTTTAGGCCGTACAGTGCCGGAGCTCTTCACTAGTGCTGCCGCTCCTTGGCCCCGCCCACCGGAAAGTCCCCCTATATTATATTTATTAACCCCTAATCTGCCCCCCCACAACATCGCCTCACCTACCTACAATAATTAACCCTAATCTGCCGACCGGATCTCACCGCTACTATAATAAATGTATTAACCCCAAAAGCTAAGTCTAACTCTAACCCTAACACCCCCTAACTTAAATATAATTTAAATCTAACGAAATAAATTAACTATTATTAAATAAATTATTCCTATTTAAAGTAAATACTTACCTGTAAAATAAAACCCTAATATAGTACTAAAACTTTGTAATTATATTAACCAGGTACAATAGCTATTAAATAGTTAATAACTATTTAATAGTTACTAGTTAAAATAATTACAAATTACCTGTAAAATAAATCCTAACCTAAGTTACAATTAAAACCTAACACTACACTATCAATAATAAATTAACTAAAATACATACAATTATCTACAATTAAACCTAACACTACACTATCAATAAATTAATTAAATACAATACCTACAAATAAATACAATGAAATAAACTAACTAAAGTACAAAAAATAAAAAGAACTAAGTTACAAAAAATAAAAAAATATTTACAAACATTAGAAAATATTACAACAATTTTAAACTAATTACACCTACTCTAAGCCCCCTAATAAAATAACAAAGCCCCCCAAAAATAAAAAAAAATGCCCTACCCTTATTCTAAAATTAAAATAGAAAAGCCTTACCAGCCCTGAAAGGGCCCTTTACGGGCATGCCCCAAATAATTCAGCTCTTTTGCCTGTAAAAAAAAACATACAATACCCCCCCCCAACATTACAACCCACCACCCACATACCCCTAATCTAACCCAAACCCCCCTTAAATAAACCTAACACTAAGCTCCTGAAGATCTCCCTACCTTGTCCTTCACCTCACCGGGTTCATCGATCGGTCCAGAAGAGGGTCCGAAGTCTTGATCCAAGCGGCGGCTGAAGAACTCCATCATCGGGCTGAAGTCGGAAGTCCATCATCGGGCATGAAGTCTTCTATCAAGCGGCATCTTCAATCTTCTTTCTTCCGGAGCGGAGCGGAGCGGAGCCATCTTCTTCCCAGCGACGCGGGATCCATCCTCTTCAACCGCCGCCTACTCGCCGAATGACGGTTCCTTTAAAAGACGTCATCCAAGATGGCGTCCCCTCGAATTCCGATTGGCTGATAGGATTCTATCAGCCAATCGGAATTAAGGTAGGAATATTCTGATTGGCTGATGGAATCAGCCAAACAGATTCAAGGTTCAATCCGATTGGCTGATCCAATCAGCCAATCAGATTGAGCTCGCATTCTATTGGCTGATATAAGGCATGTATTTATCAAGCGTCAACCGCAAATACGCTGGAATTCCGCAGCGTATTTGTGACGAGCCTGATTCGCTTTAGTTATCAAACCCTAAGACCGGCCAAAAGTAGAATTTTGTGACGTAACATACGATCCGTCGGTCTCAGTCCGACACAGATCGATGCTTACGTCACTACAGCTGTTCTGAACGCAAGTTCTGCACAATATGATTACTTTTGCTAGTTATCAAATAACTAGCAGATACGCTCAGCACTTTTTTCCGGCTCAGTGTACCTGGTTTCCAATCCGCCGCCCTGGAAGCTGCGGATACCATAGGAGTCAATGGGAAGTCTGAAAGCAGCGAAAGCTCATGTTCGCTGCTGCCCAATATCCCATTGATTCCTATGGTAATGTCTACACCTAACACCCTAACATGTACCCCAAGTCTAAACACCCCTAATCTGCCCCACCCTACACCGCCACCACCTACAGTATACTTATTAACCCCTAAACCGCCGCTCCTGGACCCCGCCCCGCAACTAAATAAACCCCTAAACCGCCGCTCCCAGAGCCCACCACCACCTGTATTAGACTTATTAACCCCTAATCTGCCCCCCTACACCGCCGCCACCTATATTATATTTCTTAACCCCTAATCTGCCCCCCCTACACCGCCGCCACTATATTAAATGTATTTAACCCCTAAACCTAAGTCTAACACTAACCCTAACATCCCCTAACTTAAATATAATTTAAATAAATCAAAATAAATTATTCCTATTTAAAACTAAAATACTTACCTATAAAATAAACCCTAAGCTAGCTACAATATAACTAATAGTTATATTGTAGCTAAGCTTAGGGTTTATTTTTATTTTTACAGGCAAGTTTGTATTTATTTTAGCTAGGTAGAATAGTTATTAAATAGTTATTGACTATTTAATAACTACCTAGTTAAAATAAATAGAAAAGTAACTGTAAAATAAACCTAACCTAAGTTACAATTACACCTAACACTACACTATAATTAAATTAATTACCTACATTAATTACAATTAATACAATTAAATACAATTAAATAAAATTATCTAAAGTACAACCCCCCCCCACTAAATTACAGAAAATAATAAAATAATTACAAGATTTTTAAACTAATTACACCTAATCTAAATGTCCAGGGTGCCAGGAATCAGACTGAGACGAGAAGTGCAAAAATAATCACACCATTTATTAATAGAAAAACATCATAAAAGTCCATAACACAAATAACAAGCCAGGAGTCAAAACCAGAGCTGGTAGTCAGACGAGCCGAGTCAGGAAGCCAAAGCGAATAGTCAGAGGAGCCGGAATCAGGAACAAGGAAAACAGCAGAGTCAGGAACAAGCCAGGGATCAGGAACCAGGAAAGGACGTCAGGCAGCCATGGTAATACACAGGAAACTCTCACAAACAGGTCTGAGACAATGCAAAGGCAAAGCATACTGAACAGAGGCCCTTTAAATAATAAGTGATGACATCACAATTCTGAGACTGCATCCTGTCTCACATGGATGATGCACACCACTCTGGCCATAAAATGAAGTGTAGGAAATGAGCAGCATCCCCCCACAATGAACCAGAGTCAGGAAGAGAGGTGAGTAAAATGGCTGCCAGTAGCACATGGCAAGCAACAGGGAAAAACCCTGACACTAATCCCCCTAACAAAATAAAAAAGCCCCCCAAAATAATAAAAAGCCCTACCCTACACTAATTACAAATAGCCCCTTAAAAGGGCTTTTTGCGGGGCATTGCCCCAAATTAATCAGCTCTTTTACCTGAAAAAAAAGTACAATACCCCCCCAACATTAAAACCCACCACCCACACACCCAACCCCTACTCTAAAACACACCCAACCCCCTTAGAAAAACCTAACACTAACCCCTTGAAGATCACCCCTACCTTGAGACGTCTTCACCCAACCGGGGCCGAAGTCCTCAACGAAGCCGGGCGAAGTGGTCCTCCAGACTGGCAGAAGTCTTCATCCAAGCGGGCAAGAAGAGGTCCTCCAGACGGGCAGAAGTCTTCATCCAGGCGGCATCTTCTATCTTCATCCATCCGGCACAGAGCGGGTCCATCTTCAAGACATCCGATGCAGAGCATCCTCTTCCATCAACGTCGACTGTAGAATGAAGGTTCCTTTAAATGACTTTATCCAATATGGCGTTCCCTTCAATTCCGATTGTCTCAACATACACAGTTGTTTGCCCTTCTGCTTTTTCGCTGCGTGTTGTTACAACTAAGGGCTTAGATTTATCAAAGCTGAGGCATACAGGGGCACGTATATGCGCCCCCTGTACGCCTCAGCTCGCCTGTGGTGGGCGAAATTAACCCAGGTAATCAACATTGCACCACGAGCGCCCCTTGCCCACGCACAGCCAATCACGCAAGGGCAGGAGCTGTCCATATCCTCGGTGGGACATGACCGAGGAGATTGAATTTCGCCACCTTAGAGGTGGCGAAGAGCTTAGGGAAAGCAGCAGTCTGGTTTACCGCTGCTTGATAAATCACGGCGAGCAAGTTCTTGTGAGAACTTGCAGCCGTAGGGGCTGATATATCGAGCCCCCAAGGGACTCCCACTTCGCACTTGGCAACTTTGTTTCAGTTCAAGGAGTATTGCAACACTGTAACCGCTGTTACAGACGCTTACATTTTTTAGGCTTGGACAGCTTATGAACTGTTGCTTTTTATGTCAGTGAGTCTTCTTTGTGCGTGTCTTGTACACTTGTGTGCTCATTTATTTGTATGACTCTTGTATTTAACTACCCTGCTCTGATTTTATATTCCCATGGCCTGGATATGCGCTAACCTTTTATTTGCAGTAGTTTTGCACTTTGTGTAGGTGCGATGGTGTTGTTAAGGGGTTAAATAAACACATTTATATTTGAACCAGAGAGCAGCCTTGTCAGGCTTTAACATCCATGGTGTTTTGGTTGTTTCTCTCTTTTGTAAGTTGAATTATATTAGTTAATGGACTGCTTGCACCATTTATTATTTGTTGGTTCTTGTAAATGACTTATTGCAGGGTGCACATAACCTCTCTGTTATAAAATTGCTGCCATATAGTACTGCAGACACATGCAAACCTCTCAACTTTCAACAAAGGCTAACATGAAAACTAACCAAATTTGATAATAGAAAGTAAAATTGGAAAGTTTTTCAAACTTGTATTCTCTATCTAAATCATTGAAGAAACAAATTTGGTTTTTGCCCCTTTAAGTTCTGGTTATAGAAAAGCTTTATAACAAGAAGGTTTAGAAGAAATTACACAATGTTCCATTGTTTCACTCTCAGTTTTTGTCTCATTGTGTATAGAGAGGAGGATTTTTTGTAAATATAGATAGATACATTATTTGGTCTGCTCTCCCTGGAAGCTCAGCCAATTGAATTGTGGTTTCAATAATCAGAGAGTATTTCATATACAAAAATAAACCAAAATGATGAATTTCCCATACATTTTTAAACCTGCAGCTGTAATAACAAGTCATTTTAAAAATGTTAAAGGAAAAACTGTTATTACTGTACACTGTCCATTTAATCAACGTAAAATTAAACGTTCGTCATAAATTTTATAGCATATGAATTTAAAATCATTGTTTATATAAATAATTCAAATAGAATTTATTTGTAAATTGCACATTTCACCTATGTAAAGTTAACAGACTCATATGTGTAAGGTATATTCAACAATGTACTATTTCCAAAAGTTAAAGGTTGATGTAAGTTGGGAATAGCAAACACACTGACTAAACAAGCGATCACAGCTTATATTACGGTGCAATAATTCAACTCATTCATTTTCAAGCCCTAATTAACTGCTAAAAAACCTTTTAAAAAAAATCTATTTTGGATAAATCAGCCTCATAAATACGCTCTCTGTTATTGGATCATTTAAAGTGATTGTAAAAGTTGCGACGTTTTGAATGCTTTCTGAAGGTTAGCCTATCTGTAAATTAGTAAAGTCTCTAAGTTTTTTTAAAATAATTTTTATATATAAAATAATTTATATTGATCATGTATAAATTTCATCACTTTAATAAACATTGATTTTCAGTGTATTAAAATATGTACTAAATTATAAATGGTATGTGAGATTATATATATATATATAAAATAATTTTTCATATATACTGTATATATATTATATATATATATATATATATATATATATATATATATATATATGCACACACTGAACTGTATGTCTATTGAAAGTGAGTATAGGAACCCCAACATTTAAAATGAAGATCTGGCCATCAAAAAAAATCATTCTTTGCTATCAATGAATATAGATTCAACAATCTGTGATGCCACCAAAATGGAAATTCTGAACCTAAAACCGAATCCGAAAATGTCTTCTTTTTTTCTTAATTATTTAAAAAAAAATAAAAAAATATTTTGCATAATTAGACTATTTAATGAATGAATCTGAATTTGAAAAACTGCAAGCCAATAAAATAAAATAACCCACACTTTTATTGAAAGTAACACACTAAAATTGGACAAAAAGATCTAAAATTATTAATTGCTACACAATAATTTTACAGAGAAAAAAACAGGCAAATAATAAAACAACAATGAAAAAAAACGAAACCGAAAAAAACGATAATGCCATTTCTTTTTTAAGACACGATGAGTCCACGGATCATCTTAATTACTTAATGGGATATTCACCTCCTGGTCAGCAGGAGGAGGCAAAGAGCACCACAGCAGAGCTGTTAAATAGCTCCCTCCCATCCCTCCCACTCCAGTCATTCATCTTTGCCTACGTTAGTGATAGGAAGAGGTAAAATGAGGTGTTAGATTAGATTCTTCAATCAAGAGTTTATTATTTTAAAGTAGTACAAGGTTGTGCTGCTTTGTTCTAGGGTGTAACCATAGTCCATATCAGGTCTCTTCAGTAGAGCTTTTGGTGGCTTTAGAGCAATGGGAACTTGTGGGACATTAATTCTCACTGCGCCTCCCATGTAATTGTTTGCTGCCCTTACCAAGAAAATCTGAGGGATATTACTCAGAACTTTCATTTTAAATTACAGGTCCATGTGAGGGAGAGGACCTCGCAAACCTGGGAACTGCCTTACTGTCTGGCAGGAGGATAATGAGGTAAGTGCTAACTTTATTCTGGGGGTGAAGTAAGGAGATCAGAAGAAAGTTGGGCACTTCATTTTTAATTATGCCTCATTGGATTTAGCCTTATCATCAGATGCTTACAGATAGATTCCCTCAGAGTTTTAGGGAAACACTTTGGGACAGTTAAACTCAGCACTGGGGCTGTATGGGACATAGGCTCTCATTTCATAGTTAATGAGCTATACATTAGAACCAAGCTCAGTGTGAATTGATGTATGGGAACTTGTGTTTTTTCATCTCCTGGCGGTTTAATAGTAGCCGACCGGGAGATCACATATTGCCATAAACGGATGAATTGCCCTTCACTGAAGAGCTATACCTCAGATAAGCTCAGTGTGAGGCAACAGTTTAGACGCAGACACTGGGGCTGTATGGGAACATAGGCTTTCATTTCAGCAATAATGAAGCCATCACTGCAGAGCTATACATCAGATAAGCTCAGTGTGAGGCAATACATGTGACTTGTATTATTATCTCCCGTTGGTTTAATAATAGCCGACAGGGAGAGCTCATATTGCCACAATTGTTGATTTGCCATAATCGTTGAGCGGTATTTCAGAATAAGCTCAGTGTGAGGCAATGCATGGGACTTACGTTCTTATTTCCCGGTGGTTTAACAATAGCCGACCGGGAGATCTCTTATGGCCACAATTAATGTGCTTTGCTTGAACGAGCTCAGTGTAAACACGTGTTTGATGCACAGCTAGTTTAGCCTTGTAAAGCGCCTGCATGATTCCACGTTGTTTTTTTTTACTCAGACTAGAAGTTGTTCAGTCCGTTACTATGCTCCCGAAGACCATTTTTCTAAGTAAGATATGATGGCGACCGGGAGAGGATTATGTTAACGCCCACGATGGGCGGAGTTATGTGTGGCGCCAATTTAGTTATGCACCACTTTGTTTATTCTTCCTGGTATCGGAAGATTTAGTGGAGAGTGTTTCTCTTGTTAAGGGGACAGTATTGCACCGGACAGTGTTTCAAAAAGGGTTTAGTTCGCAATATCTAACCCCTTTCTGCAGAAATAAAAAGTTGGAGTTTAATATTAAAAGAGACAGTAACGTTTTTTGGGGGTTACTTTTATTAAATTAATTTCAGCTGTTTATTGCTTAATTCAGCCTTGTATCTTAAAATGGAACAAGTGCACACATAAAATAAAGTTACTTTTAAAATTTAAAGAGAAAGTAACATTTTTTATGTGTCAATTTTTATTAAAAGATTACACTCTTTTTCTGAACCTTCTCCTTTTAAGGCGTTTGCTGTTTAGGAGTCTGTTGACAAGGGTCACTTTATGCCACAAATTTCTCCTATAGTGCCCACAAAATGTTATGGCCCACATGCAGTGCCCTGTGCTTCCTCACACACTCCGTCCGGAGTTACTCTGCATCTCATGCATTATATGTTTTTCCCACGTGGAAGAAAACATTACTAGAGGACTTACTTTCAATCGTTTAAGGCGATGGATTCAGTAGTTGCTATTCCGAATGGTTCTTCCCTGTTAGAGGAAGATACTTCGGCATTATATGAGAGAAAATTCTCAGTCTCAGATGAATAATATCTTTTTTTGATCCGGAGGTTGTTTTTCTTTCAGTTCTTTAGCTTTAACACCTCCATTCAGTACTTTAGGAGGTTTTAGCTACCCTGGACAACTCAGACTATACCGGTGTAATCTATCCTAATGCGTCCAGTAAATTATAAGGAATGGAAAAGATCACATTCCCTATATTTAAAGAGATGTTTCACGTAGCCGACTCAGCTAAGGTGGCTGGGCAAACATTCCCTAGGGTGGAAGGAGTAGTTTCCAGCTTAGCTAAGAGAACTACTATGCCATTAGAGGATAGTTGGATTTTTCAAAGGTCCTATGGACAAAAAATTTGAAAAGGGATGTACACCAGAGCTTACAACGGCATCCAGCTGTGTACTTTACTACCGTCACTAGTGCAATGGCATATTGGTTTGATGCGTTATCTGATGCTATTAAGTCAGAAATTCCCCTGGATAAATTCCAGGATAGGCTAAAGGCTTTCAAATTGGCTTATTCCTTTATTTAAAATTCTTCCCTTCAAGTTATCAGAATGGGAGCATAGGTTTCAGGTTTCTCTGTTCCAGCTCACAGAGCCTTATGGTTAGAGCCTTGTTCTATGGATGTATGCTCTAAGTCTAAGCTTTTAACGATTCATTACAAGGGGAAGACCTGGCTTGACAGAAATAATCTCCTTTTGAACTTTTAAAGAATATAAAAAAAAAAAAAAAAAAAGGAAGATCCAAATAGCCTGCTGTTGAATCAAAGACAGCAGGAAGGACATGCCCCGATCCGGGGGTCGGATCTGGTAGGGGACAGACTTTCAGTCTTCGCTCAGGCTTGGGTTCAAGATGTTCCGAATCCCTGGGCAATAGAAAATAGTGTCTAAAGGATTCAAATTGGAGTTCAAGAGTTTTCCTCCCAGTTTTCCTCCCAGAGGCAGGTTTCTGCTTTCAAGATTATCTGCAGATAAGACATAGGGAGAGGTGTTGTGCAAATTGGGGTGGGGAGCGCTGTAATAGCTGTGAGTATGGACGTGTCTATCAGTGGCTGGATAGCTGAGTGTATCTCAGAAATATCTTTCATATAAATTTTTTATTATCTGTGTCCAATAATCTTAGTGAGTAGGTGTCAAGCATTACACTAATTTGTGAGTGTGAACGTGTTATTCCAAAGGACAGTTGGTCTATTATGCTCCTATGTCTGGACAGTATGTCCAATTTTCTAGTGAGTGGATGGTGGGTGTGGCACCAATAGTGAGTGTGAGCGTGTCTATTATCTCTATATACTCAGAAGGTCAGTATGTATATTTTGCTCCTTAATTTGTGTCAATGTCTCTTTAAGTGCCTTAGTATTCTATATATTGATTGTGCTTATCCTACGTGCAAGTTTTCAAATAAATGTTTCAGATGTAATTGTATAGGCATATATTGGCCATTAGATCAGTATAATGGTAGCGTAAAAATTATATATATATTGTAATATAAGGAAGAGAAAATAGTAATAACACACAAATTCAGTTACACTGTAAAAGTTAAAAATAAAATTTTACTTCTAAATATCGTACAAATACAATGTTAAAACTTTGCAGTTCATATGTGATACATATGAGATTGATAGCAGTATGTTGCAATATAACAATAGTTGCCGGGAAATCTAACAGAGAGACGCTAACACAGGACAAGTTTCCTTTCCTCTCAAAAAGGTAAAAGAGAAACATCAGCAACCATTCCAAGACCCACAGATCCGAAAAGGGAAAGGAGGTAAGAGCAATCGGAGGTCCGGTTAGGGGGAGTGAAACTTGACTTTCACAATACGAAGGATAAGACACCATATTTTTTGGACATTCAGATATATCCCCTTTTATACTGAGACATAGAGTTGTGTCTACAACTTAACTACATACTGATCAGTTTACAAGTAACATTGCAATCGTTACTTAAAGGGACACTGTACCCAAAAATTTTCTTTCGTGATTCAGATTGAGCATGAAATTTTAAGCAACTTTCTAATTTACTTCTATTATCAATTTTTCTTCATTCTCTTGGTATCTTTATTTGAAATGCAAGAATGTTAATTTAGATGCCGGCCCATTTTTGGTGAACAACCTGGGTTGTCCTTGCTGATTGGTGGATAAATTCATCCACCAATAAAAAGTGCTGTCCAGAGTACTGAAACCAAAAAAAAGCTTAGATGCCTTCTTTTTCAAATAATGATAGCAAGAGAACGAAGAAAAATTGATAATAGGAGTAAATTAGAAAGTTGCTTAAAATTGCATGCTCTTTCTGAATTGCAAAAGATAAAATTTGGGTACAGTGTCCCTTTAAGTGATATACAACCTTTTTTTATAGTTAATACTTTTGTTCCTATAGGAGCAGCATTTCTTAACGGATGTTTTAAAATTGCAAATTTTATATTGTTATATTGCAACATACTGCTATCAATCTCATATGTATCACATATGAACTACAAAGTTTTATCATTGTATTTGTACGATATTTAGAAGTAAAACTTTATTTCTTCTGTTAAGTGTGATCAGTCCACGGGTCATCATTACTTCTGGGATATTACTCCTCCCCAACAGGAAGTGCAAGAGGATTCACCCAGCAGAGCTGCATAATGCTCCTCCCCTCTACGTCACTCCCAGTCATTCTCTTGCACCCAACGACTAGATAGGATGTGTGAGAGGACTATGGTGATTATACTTAGTTTTATATCTTCAATCAAAAGTTTGTTATTTTAAAATAGCACCGGAGTGTGTTATTATCCTCTCTGGCAGAGTTTGAAGGAAGAATCTACCAGAGTTTTTGTTATGATTTTAGCCGGAGTAGTTAAGATCATATTGCTGTTTTCTCGGCCATCTGAGGAGAGGTAAACTTCAGATCAGGGGACAGCGGGCAGATGAATCTGATAGAGGTATGTAGCAGTTTTTATTTTCTGACAATGGAATTGATGAGAAAATCCCTGCCATACCGATATAATGTCATGTATGTATACTTTACACTTCAGTATTCTGGGGAATGGTACTTCACTAGAATTACACTGTAAGAAATACATAAAGCTGTTTAATAACTAGAGATTATGTTTAACGTTTTTGCTGGAATGTAAAATCGTTTTTCATTTACTGAGGTACTGAGTGAATAAATGTTTGGGCACTATTTTTCCACTTGGCAGTTGCTTAATCTGTTTTCTGACAGTTTCTGTTCTCCCTCACTGCTGTGTGTGAGGGGGAGGGCGCTGTTTTTTTGGCGCTTTTACTACGCATCAAATATTTCAGTCAGCAACTCATTGTATTCCCTGCATGATCCGGTTCATCTCTACAGAGCTCAGGGGTCTTCAAAAACTTATTTTGAGGGAGGTAATTTCTCTCAGCAGAGCTGTGAGAATTATAGTTTGACTGAGATAAAAAACGTTTATTCTGTATTTTGTTTCCTGCTTTCAGAATTGTTATCTTTGCTAATGGGATTAAACCTTTGCTAAAGTTGGGTTATTTACAAGGATTGAGGCTATAACTGTTTCAATTTATTAATTTTCAAACTGTCATAGATCTTCTGTGCTTCTTAAAGGCACAGTACGTTTTTAATATTATTCTAATTGAATTGTATTTCCAAGTTACAAGTTTTATTTGCTAGTGTGTTAAACATGTCTGATTCAGAGGATGATAGTGTCATTTGTTGCAATGCCAAAGTGGAGCCCCAATAGAAATTTATGTACTAACTGTATTGATGCTACTTTAAATAAAAGACCAATCTGTACAAATTGAACAAAATTTCACCAAACAACGAGGGGAGAGTTATGCGACTAACTCGCCTCACGTGTCAGTACCTACATCTCCCGTCAGAGGGAGGTGCGTGATATTGTAGCGTCGAGTACATCTGGGCGGCCATTACAAATCACATTACAGGATATGGCTACTGTTATGACTGAGGTTTTGGCTAAATTACCAGAGCTAAGAGGTAAGCGTGATCACTCTGGGGTGAGAACAGAGTGCGCTGATAATATTAGGGCCATGTCAGACACTGCGTCACAGGTGGCAGAACATGAGGACGGAGAGCTTCATTCTGTGGGTGACGGTTCTGATCCAAACAGACTGGATTCAGATATTTTCAAATTTTAAATTTAAACTGGAAAACCTCCTGTGTATTACTAGGGGAGGTGTTAGCGGGTCTGAATGATTGTAACACAGTTGCAATACCAGAGAAAATGTGTAGGTTGGATAAAATATTTTGCCGGTACGACGAGTACTGAGGTTTTTCCTATACCTAAGAGACTTACTGAAATTGTTACTAAGGAGTGGGATAGACACGGTGTGCCGTTCTCACCCCCTCCGATATTTAGAAAAATGTTTCCAATAGACGCCACCACAAGGGACTTATGGCAAACGGTCCCTAAGGTGGAGGGAGCAGTTTCTACCTTAGCTAAGCGATACCACTATCCCGGTGGAGGATAGCTGTGCTTTTTCAGATCCATATGGATAAAAAATTAGAGGTTACCTTAAGAAAATGTTTGTTCAACAAGGTTTTATATTGCAACCCCTTGCATGCATTGCGCCGATCACGGCTGCAGCGGCATTCTGGATTGAGTCTCTGGAAGAGAACATTGGTTCAGCAACTCTGGACGACATTACGGACAGGCTTTAGAGTCCTTAAACTAGCTAAATTCATTCATTTCGGAGGCCGTAGTACATCTTACTAAACTTACAGCGAAGAATTCAGGATTCGCCATTCAGGCACGCAGGGCGCTGTGGCTAAAATCCTGGTCAGCTGATGTTACTTCTAAGTCTAAATTGCTTAATATACCTTTCAAAGGGCTAGACCTTATTCGGAGCCCGGGTTGAAAGAGATTATCGCTGACATTACAGGAGGTAAAGGCCATGCCCTGCCTCAGGACAAAGCCAAAGCCAAGACTAGACAGTCTTAGTTTTCGTTCCTTTCGTAATTTCAAAGCAGGAGCAGCATCAACTTCCTCTGCACAAAACAGGAAGGAGCTGTTGCTCGCTACAGACAAGGCTGGAAATCTAACAGTCTTGAACAAGGGCAAGCAGACTAGGAAACCTGCTGCTGCCCCCTAAAACAGCATGAATTGGAGGGCCCCCGATCCGGGATCGGATCTAGTGGGGGGCAGACTTTCTCTCTTCGCCCAGGCTTGGGCAAGAGATGTTCAGGATCCCTGGGCGCTAGAGATAATATCTCAGGGATACCTTCTGGACTTCAAATACTCTCCTCCAAGAGAGAGATTTATTCTGTCAAGATTGTCAACAATCCAGACAAAGAAAGAGGCGTTTCTACGCTGCGTACAAGAGCTCTTGTTAATGGGAGTAATCCATCCAGTTCCCGACGATCGGAACAGGGACAGGGGTTTTACTCAAATCTGTTTGTGGTTCCCAAAAAAGAGGGAACTTTCAGACCCAATCCTGGACTTAAAGATCCTAAACAAATTCCTAAGAGTTCCATCGTTCAAGATGGAGACTATTAGGACAATTTTACCTATGATCCAAGAGGATCAGTACATGACCACTGTAGATTTAAAAGATGCTACCTTCACATTACCGATTCACAAAGATCATTATCGTGTACCTAAGGTTTGCCTTCCTAGACAGGCATTACCAGTTTGTGGCTCTTCCATTCGGATTGGCTACAGCTCCAAGAATCTTCACAAAGGTTCTGGGTTGCTCTTCTGGCGGTACTAAGACGCGGGGAATCTCGGTAGCTCCATACCTAGACGACATTCTGATACAAGCTTCAAGCTTTCAAACTGCCAAGTCTCATACAGAGTTAGTGCTGGCATTTCTAAGGTCACATGGATGGAAGGTGAACGAAAAGAAAAGTTCACTCGTTCCACTCACAAGAGTTCCCTTCCTGGGGACTCTTATAGATTCTGTAGAAATGAAGATTTACCTGACAGAGGACAGGGCTAACAAGACTTCAAAGTGCTTGCCGCACCCTTCGTTCCATTCAACACCCGTCAGTGGCTCAATGCATGGAGGTAATCGGCTTAATGGTAGCGGCAATGGACATAGTACCCTTTGCACGCTTACACCTCAGACCACTGCAACTGTGCATGCTAAGTCAGTGGAATGGGGATTACTCAGACTTATCTCCCTTCTCTGAATCTGGATCAATGAGACCAGAAATTCTCTTCTATGGTGGCTTTCTCGGCCACATCTGTCCAGGGGGATGCCATTCAGCAGACCAGACTGGACAATTGTAACAACAGACGCCAGCCTTCTAGGTTGGGGTGCCGTCTGGAATTCTCTGAAGGCTCAGGGACAATGGAGTCAGGAGGAGAGTCTCCTGCCAATAAACATTCTGGAATTGAGAGCAGTTCTCAATGCCCTCCTGGCTTGGCCCCAGTTGACAACTCGGGGGTTCATCAGGTTTCAGTCGGACAACATCACGACTGTAGCTTACATCAACCATCAGGGAGGGACAAGAAGCTCCCTAGCTATGATGGAAGTATCAAAGATAATTCGCTGGGCAGAGTCTCACTCTTGCCACCTGTCAGCAATCCACATCCCGGGAGTGGAGAACTGGGAGGCGGATTTCTTAAGTCGTCAGACTTTTCATCCGGGGGAGTGGGAACTTCATCCGGAGGTCTTTGCCCAAATACTTCGACGTTGGGGCAAACCAGAGATAGATCTCATGGGTCTCGACAGAACGCAAAGCTTCCTCGTTACGGGTCCAGATCCAGGGATCCAGGAGCAGTCCTGATAGATGCTCTGACAGCACCTTGGGACTTCAGGATGGCTTACGTGTTTCCACCCTTCCCGTTACTTCCTCGATTGATTGCCAGAATCAAACAAGAGAGAGCATCAGTGATCTCTAATAGCACCTGCGTGGCCACGCAGGACTTGGTATGCAGACCTGGTGGACATGTCATCCTGTCCACCTTGGTCTCTACCTCTGAAACAGGACCTTCTGATACAGGGTCCCTTCAAACATCAAAATCTAACTTCTCTGAAGCTGACTGCTTGGAAATTGAAACGCTTGATTTTATCAAGACGTGGGTTTTCTGAGTCAGTTATTGATACCTTAATACAGGCTAGGAAACCTGTTACCAGAAAGATTTACCATAAGATATGGCGTAAATACCTATATTGGTGTGAATCCAAAGGTTACTCTTGGAGTAAGGTTAGGATTCCTAGGATATTGTCTTTTCTACAAGAAGGTTTAGAAAAGGGTTTATCTGCTAGTTCTTTAAAGGGACAGATCTCAGCTCTGTCCATTCTGTTACACAAACGTCTGTCAGAAGTTCCTGACGTCCAGGCTTTTTGTCAGGCTTTGGCCAGGATTAAGCCTGTGTTTAAAACTGTTGCTCCACCATGGAGTTTAAACCTTGTTCTTAATGTTTTACAGGGCGTTCCGTTTGAACCCCTTCATTCATTGATATAAAGTTGTTAATCTTGGAAAGTTCTATTTTTAATGGCTATTTCCTCGGCTCGAAGAGTCTCTGAATTATCAGCCTTACATTGTGATTCTCCTTATTTGATTTTTCATTCGGATAAGGTAGTCCTGCGTACTAAACCTGGGTTCTTACCTAAGGTAGTTACTAACAGGAATATCAATCAAGAGATTGTTGTTCCTTCTTTATGCCCAAATCCTTCTTCAAAGAAGGAACGTCTACTGCCACAACCTGGATGTAGTCCGTGCTCTAAAATTTTACTTACAGGCAACTAAGGAATTTCGACAAACGTCTTCTCTGTTTGTCATTTACTCTGGGCAGAGGAGAGGTCAAAAAGCTTCCGCTACCTCTCTTTCTTTTTGGCTTCGTAGCATAATTCGTTTAGCTTATGAGACTGCTGGACAGCAGCCTCCTGAAAGAATTACAGCTCATTCTACTAGAGCTGTGGCTTCCACTTGGGCCTTCAAGAATGAGGCCTCTGTTGAACAGATTTGCAAGGCTGCAACTTGGTCTTCGCTTCATACTTTTTCCAAATTTTACAAATTTGACACTTTTGCTTCATCGGAGGCTATTTTTGGGAGAAAGGTTCTTCAAGCAGTGGTTCCTTCTGTATAAAGAGCCTGCCTATCCCTCCCGTCATCCGTGTACTTTTGCTTTGGTATTGGTATCCCAGAAGTAATGATGACCCGTGGACTGATCACACTTAACAGAAGAAAACATAATTTATGCTTACCTGATAAATTCCTTTCTTCTGTAGTGTGATCAGTCCACGGCCCGCCCTGTTTTTAAGGCAGGTAAATATTTTTTAATTTATACTCCAGTCACCACTTCACCCTTGGCTTTTCCTTTCTCGTTGGTCCTTGGTCGAATGACAGGGAGTGACGTAGAGGGGGAGGAGCTATATGCAGCTCTGCTGGGTGAATCCTCTTGCACTTCTGTTGGGGAGGAGTAATATCCCAGAAGTAATGATGACCCGTGGACTGATCACACTACAGAAGAAAGGAATTTATCAGGTAAGCATAAATTATGTTTTTTAAACCTTTACAGGTGTAACTGAATTTGTGTGTTATTACTATTTTCTCTTCCTTATCTCACAATGCTATATATATCATTTTTACGCTACCATTATACTGATCTAATGGCCAATATATGCCTATACAATTACATCTGAAACATTTATTTGAAACACTTGCACATAGGATAAGCACAATCAATATATAGGAATACTAAGGCACTTAAAGAGACATTGACACAAATTAAGGAGCCAAAATATACATACTGACCCTTCTGAGTATATAGAGATAATAGACACGTTCACACTCACTATTGGTGCCACACCCACCATCCACTCACTAGAAAATTGGACACACTGTCCAGACATAGGAGCATAATAGACCAACTGTCCTTTGGAATAAACAGACGCACTAAACACGTTCACACTCACAAATTAGTGTAACGCTTGACACCTACTCACTAGGATTATTGGACACAGATAACAAAATGCATATAAAGATATTTCTGAGATACACTCAGCTATCCCAGCCACTGATAGGCAACGTCCATACTCACAGCTAATACAGCTCTTCCCACCCCTATTTGCACAATTGTATTTTGATCCGATATTGGGAGAAATCGGGTATTGGGGTAGAATTGTGGGTCGAATAGGTCTGGCATTAGTATAACCACACACCACTATCTTTCTGCTATAGGGAGAGGTTGTTCTTACACTGCATAGGAGACCTCTCAGACCTGGAAGTGATTGTTCCAGTTCCACTGGGTACAGGGTCTAGATTTTTTGTACCAATCGGTTTTGTGGTTCCCAAAGAAGAGGGAACCTCAGACCACTTTTTAGATCTCAAGAGTCTAAACAAATTTCTTAGTGTAACCGTCCTTCAAGATGGAAACTATTCGTTCCATTCTTCCCTTAATCCAAGAGGGTCAATGTATGACAACAGTGGATTTAAGGACGCGTTACCTTCATGTGCCATTCTCAGGAATCGTCTCAAGATTCTAAGGTTTGCCTTTCTGGACAAATGCTTCCAGTTCATGGCTCTTCCTTTCGGTCTTGCCACAGCTCTTAGAGTTTTCACAAGGGCTCTGGGATCACTGTTGGCAGTGCTTCAGTTTCAGGGCATGTGCATGTGGCGCTCTATCTGGGCGACATCCTGGTTCAGGCGCCATCCTTACAGCAAGTAAGATGTCACATAGACATGGTGTTATCCTTCCTGTGATCTCACGGGTGGGAAGGTAAATTTGGAGAAGAGTTCCTCAGGTCCCATTCACAAGGGTAGCTTTCTGGGGAACATAATAGATTCTATATAATGAAGATTTTTCTGACAGAATGTCAGGAAATCAGAATATCGATACTTGTCTAGTCATTCAATCCATTCCTCGGCCTTCAGTGGCTCAGTCATTGGAGGTATTCGGACTGATGGTGGCGGCAATGGACATAATCCCATTTGCTCGGTTTCATCTCAGATCTCTGCATTTAAGCATGCTCTGGCAATGGATCAGAGATTATACAGATTTGTCTCCTCGAATACTACTGGAGCAGGAGACAAGGGATTCTCTTCAATGGTGTTGTCTCTGGATCATCTATCTCAGGGAACCTGCTTTCACAGATCATCTTGGGTGATTGTGACTACAGACGCCAGCCTTCTAGGGTGGGGAGCAGTCTGGGGCTCTCTAAGGGCTCAGGGGGTTTGGACTCAGCCAGAGTCTGTTCTTCTTATAAACATTCTGGAACTGAGAACAATCTACAATGTTCTTCTGGCCTGGCCTCAGTTAGCCTCTGTCCAGTTTCTCAGGTTCTAGTCGAACAAAATAGTGTCAGTGACTTTCATCAATCGTCAGGGAAGAACATGGAGTTCCTTGGCGATGATAGCGGGGTCAAAAATAATTCAATGGGCAGTGGCCCACCTCTTGCTGTCTGTCAGCAATCCACATACCAGGGGGTGGACAACTGGGAGACATTTTTTTTGAGCAGGCAGACTTTTCATCCGGGGGAGTGAGAACTCCATCTGGAAGTGTTATCCAGTTTTTTTTCCTCCATTGGCTTTTCTTCCTCAGGTCGAATCAAGCAGAAGAGGGCATCGGTGATCCTCATAGCAACCGGCTTAGCCTCACAGGATTCGGTATGCAAATCTGGTGGACATATCATCTCCTCTGCCACCTTGGAGACTTCCGTTGAAGAAGGACCTTCTAATCAAGGGCCCCTCCTTCTCTCAGATCTGGTTTCTTTGAAAACTGTCTGGAGATTGAACGCTTAATATTATCCAAGCGGGGTTTTCTGACTCGGTCATTGAAACATGATTCAGGCTCGTAAGCCTGTCCACTAGAAAAATGTATCATAAATATCTCTATTGGTGTGAATCCATGGACTATTCATGGAGTAGAGTTGGGATTCTAGAATTTTGTTTTATTCTCCAAGAGGGTTTGGAGAAAGGTTTATCGTCAAGTTCCCTAAAGGGTCAAATTTGTCTTAGTCTATTTTGTTACACTAACATCTGGCAGATGTGTCCCAGATGTACAATAATGTTGTCAGGCCTTGGGCAGGATTAGGCCTGTGTTTCACATACCAGTTACTCTTCCAAAGAGTCTGAATTTAGTTCTCAAGGGGCTCCGTTTGAGCCTATGCATTCCTTAGATATTAAGTCGTTATCTTGGAAAGTTTTATTTCTTGTTGCTATTTCTTCTGCTCGGAGGAGTGTTCAAAATTACAGTTTGAGTTTCCTTATCTTATTTCCATTCAGATAAGGTAGTTTTTGCATACTAAATTAGGATTTTTTTCCTAAGGTTGTTCTGATCGGAACATTATCAGGAGATTGTTGTTCCTTCCTTGTGTACTAATCCTTCTTCTAAGATGGAAAGACTTCTGCACAATTTCGACGTGGTCTGTGCTTTAGTTTTACCTGCAGGCAAACTAAGGACTGTTGTCAGTCTTCTTCTTTGTTTGTGGTTTTCTCAGGCAAATGCAAGGGTCAGAAAGCTACGGCTACTTCTTTTCTTTTTGGCTGAAGAGTATCATATGTTTTGTATATGAAGCTGCTGGACAACAGCCTCTTGAGAGGAGTTACGGCTCATTCCGCTAGGGCTGTTGCTACTTCATGTGCGTTCAAAAATGAAGCTTCTGTGAATCAGATTTGCAAGGCTGCAATTTGGTCCTCTCTTCACACTTTTACAAGGTTCTAAAAAATTTGTTACTTTTGCTTCGGCTGAGGCTGTTTTTTTTGGGGAAGAAAGGTTCTTCAAGCAGTGGTGCCTTCCGTTTAGGTTCCCTGTCTTGTCCATCCCATATCATCTGTGTACTCTAGCTTGGGTATTGAATCCCATTAGTAATTAAGATGATCAGTGGACTCATCGTGTCTTAAAAAAAGAAAATGTATGCTTACATGATAATTTATTTCTTTTTTGACACGATGAGTCCATGGCCCACCCTGTTTTTGTAGACAGGTGGTGGGTTATTGTAAACTTTAGACACCCTCTTGCACCCTTGGTCTTTCCTTTCTCTTCCTAACTTCGGTCGAATGACTGGAGTGGGAGGGATGGGAGGAGCTATTTAACAGCTCTGCTGTGGTGCTCTTTGCCTCCTCCTGCTGACCAGGAGGTGAATATCCCCATTAGTAATTAAGATGATCCATGGACTCATTGTGTCAAAAAAGAAATACATTTATCAGGTAAGTGTATATTTTCTTTTTCGGCCAAAATGTTTCTGCATCCCTACTTAAAACAATATTAAATATCAATATACTGTATTATTCTATATTTAGTTCTGTGTAAACAAAATAAGATTTAACAGTTTTCTTTTTTACCAATTATCCAAATTAAAGTATAGTCCTAGAAAACTATTATTATATGCAAAACAGTAAGTCAAATAATGAACTCAAAAAGCAGCTCTAGGCTTACCATCAAATTTGAAATATGCCTCACAATAATTTACTGAAAATAACAGGCAAAAAACCCGAAATAATCGAAAATGGCATTTTCGGCCGGAAAAGTTTCATGCGGCTGAAATTTCAGTGCATCCCTAATTCACAAAAACATAAAACAAGTGAATTGCTAAATAACACACACACATGACACAGTAACTTACCCAATACATATCCTCAAGTAAATTGATCTGATGACTGATTCAGGATATATAAGTCACCAATTGCTTCCAAGGAATGCTGCAGCCATACATTATGCACATGGAATGGACGCAGGCTATTTGAACATTGATAGAGTGAAACAGTTCTGTGACCCTATAAAGCACCTTTTGCTTTGTGGGGTGTTTTAAATGCTACAATGGTGCATACTTTGGCTTCTACTAACATTGGCTCATGCATGTAACATCCAGTTCACACTGCACTATCCTTTGAGTTGAGGGAAAAAAACTAGAACCTTAGAAACAGTAGACTCAGCTATTCAACTGACAAGCTCATTAGATTACTGAAAACTGCCAGAGGCAAGAAAGGGTGTACAGTCCAACTCAGATCTCTGTTAGACTGAGATATTAGCTAAAAGTCATCCCTGAGCAGGTCACACAAAGCAAGGAGGTTAATCAGCCAACCCTGTATATTTCCAAATCTCTTAGACCCTAAAGCAGAACTCATTTTTATTAGAATTCTAGATACTGTAAGTTTTGTGGCCTATCCTTAGCCTAGCTGGTTCTACTACTTTATTGATTTCCTATTCTACAGTCATTGACATTTGTGTCTTACACCATGCACTAGACCAGCCCTTCTCAGAAGCTGCTACCCCTATCACTCCTCTTTTTCTCTGGCACAATTTCTGCCATTGTTTGTCCCTTGGTTTTAAGATTAGGGGGGATTAGGAGATGCAAGTGTTGTGGCATTTTAGCCAAGTGTTGAATTAAACACTGTAATTATATCCAGTTTTATTAAAAATGTAACACTTTATTTAACATATATGCAGACAGACAAAAAATGGCTCTAATTGGAGATATCAGAGATATCAGTCAAAAATTACAAACAAAACAAATAGGCCATGTGGACAAGGGGAGAGCAATGGTGAGTTGTAGACAGAATGTATAGGGAAAATGAGAATCTGCAAACTGGAAAGGCAAACCGAAGTCTTCTCAAAGCTAGCCCAGCAACATATCTTTTCCTATTTGGCTTTAATAGATAACAACTACAAAACCAATTAATTTTATGCCAACATAATTACTGTGGCTAAACTTGCGGTCTGCAGACTCAAGACCAGATTGGCTTCTCCAAATAAATCAAGTGGTAGGTAGAGTTTGGCTATCGAAAAACAACTGCAGAAAACAAGATATTAATTTGTTTACATTTTTTTTAGCTTTTACTGAAATTTTATTTTTATACCAAGACAGCAGAAATGTTTTGTAACAATACGTTTTTTGTACTTTGAATGTTTAGGCATGCTTGTGATGTTTAACCCCTTCACTACCGGGACTTCAGAGAAGAACTTGCCTTAAGTACCGGAGAATTTTCTAGCATTTTGCTATCACTCCAATTAAACAGAAACAGAGCCTTGTTTTTTTCTATTTAGGCATCTGTGAAGAAAAATCACAAAAAGAGGGCGCCTCCTAGTATGGTACTGTGGTTGTAACAGATATCAGAAACATTAGGTGTGTCTAATGTTGTAATAATACTCACAAGGAGAGCAGCACCAATTGTGACTAAGTGGCGCAGTCTGGGAACTTTCAGTGCCCAGCAAACTGAACCTTGGTAGGAATGTAGAAAATCAGGTATCCACTATCCAGGTACCAGAAAGAACAACTACAAGCTCAGGCTTCCAAAAGGTGCAGTATATTTTTCATTAAAAACAGAAATAAAAACTAAGGGTGTGTACATTCACCCAAAGTGTATAAAAAACAATGCAAACAAACAGATTGCAACGCGTTTCTCAGCTGTGCTAGCTGTTTCATCAGGCATCTGTTTACAGACTGAAAGCTCTGGCTTTTTAAATATCTAATATCCAATCCCAACCCTTGAACAGGACACAACCCATTACCTGTCTGTACAGGTGCAAGTAATTGACAATCATTCACTGACCCATGTGTGTTTACAAAGTGCAAAACAATTGTTTGAAATGTAAACATCTATCCACTAACATATAAAGATTTGATAAATCTAAGATTAACATTGACTTTATCCGTCTAAATGTAACACACTTTAAATATACCTTTCTGTGTAGATGGTCTATAGTAATAAACCAATTCCAATGCTGTAACAATCATTATGAGACACTATGTCCCAGATTACGAGTTTTGCGTTAGAGGCTATGCGGTGCTAACGAGCAGTTTTCTCTCACCACTCACTTAACTGCAGTGCTGGTATTACGAGTTTTCAGAAACCCGTCTTTAAAAGACAAGAAGTGAGCGTTGAGCAAAATTTTGCTCATTACCTCACTCCAATACCAGCGCTGTTTAAGTCAGCAGTGAGATGGTCGTACTTGCTCGTGCACGATTTCAACGTGGGAGACCCGGCTGAGAAAAAGTCTAACACCTGCAAAAAAGCAGCATAAAACTCAGTAATGCAGCCCCATTGATTCCTATGGGGAAACTAAAGTTATGTTTTACCACCTAAACATGAACCCTGAGTGTAAACACCCCTAATCTTACACTTATTAACCTGTAATCTGCCGCCCCCGACATCGCTGACACCTACATTATACTTATTAACCCCTAATCTGCCGCAACCGGACACCGCCGCCACCTACATTATATGTATTAACTCCTAGTCTGCTGCCCCCCAACATCGCTGACACCTACATACTATTCATTAACCCCTAATCTGCTGCCCCCAATGTTGCCGCATACCTACCTACACTTATTAACCCCTAATCTGCACCCCTAACGTAGCCGCCAACTAATAAACATATTAACCCCCTAAACTGCCGCACTCTTGCCTCGCAAAAATTTGTTAAATATTATTAACCCCTAATCTGCCGTCCCTAACATCGCCACCACCTACCTACATTTATTAACATAAATAAAAAGAGAGAAGCGCTCTACCTGGGAACGAACAATAGCATAATAGCTTGTTCTATGGCTAGTTACCACCCTAGAAGCAGCCTCTTTTTGCTCAATATGTGCCTTTCACAGAGAAGAACTTCCCTGTATCATATCAGTTTGATCCTGACTTCACAGTACAGTCCAGCCCCGATAATACCCAGGCAATCCCTCTCTGAACAAGAGAAACAGCAAAACCCCAGACGTACGTTTCGGCCTATTGTAGGGCCTCGTCAGTGAGGTGCAGCCATATCCCTCTAGGCCACACTGAGCAACCGGTCCACGTCTGGGATTCCCGCATCACACTTAGGGGAGACTTCCCTAAGTGTCATAATTTGCATAAATAAAAAGAGAGAAGTGCTCAACCTTGGGAACGAACAATAGCATAATAGCTTGTTCTATGGCTAGTTTACCCACCCTAGAAGCAGCCTCTTTTTGCTCAATATGTGCCTTTCACAGAGAAGAACTTTCCTGTAGCATATCAGTCTGATCCTGGACTTCACAGTACAGTCCAGCCCCGAAATACCAGGCAATCCCTCTCTGAACAAGAGAAACAGCAAAACCCCAGACGTACGTTTCGGCCTATTGTGGGCCTCGTCAGTGAGGTGCAGCCATATCCCTCTAGGCACACTGAGCAACGGGTCCACGTCTGGATTCCCGCATCACACTTAGGGAGACTTCCCTAAGTGTCATAATTTTGCATAAATAAAAAGAGAGAAGCGCTCTACCTGGGAACGAAACAATAGGCATAATAGCTTGTTCTATGGCTAGTTACCACCCCTAGAAGCAGCCTCTTTTTGCTCAATATGTGCCTTTCACAGAGAAGAACTTTCCTGTAGCATATCAGTCTGATCCTGACTTCACAGTACAGTCCAGCCCCGAAATACCAGGCAATCCCTCTCTGAACAGGAGAAACAGCAAACCCCAGACGTACGTTTCGGCCTATTGTGGGCCTCGTCAGTGAGGTGCAGCCATATCCCTAAGGCACAGTGAGCAAGGGGTCCACGTCTGGATTCCCCTATTACCCTTAGGGAGACTTCCCTAAGTGTCATAATTTGCATAAATAAAAAGAGAGAACCGCTCAACCTGGGAACGAACAATAGCATAATAGCTTGTTCTATGGCTAGTTACCACCTAGAAGCAGCCTCTTTTTGCTCAATATGTGCCTTTCACAGAGAAGAACTTTCCTGTAGCATATCAGTCTGATCCTGACTTCACAGTACAGTCCAGCCCTGAAATACCAGGCAATCCCTCTCTGAACAAGAGAAACAGCAAAACCCCAAACGTACGTTTCGGCCTATTGTGGGCCTCGTCAGTGAGGTGCAGCCATATCCCTCTAGACACCACTGAGGCAACGGGTCCACGTCTGGATTCCCGCATCAACTTATGGAAGACTTCCCTAAGTGTCATAATTTGCATAAAATAAAAAGAGAGAAACGCTCAACCTGGGAACGAACAATAGGCATAATAGCTTGTTCTATGGCTAGTTACCACCCTAGAAGCAGCCTCTTTTTGCTCAATATGTGCCTTTCACAGAGAAGAACTTTCCTGTAGCATATCAGTCTGATCCTGACTTCACAGTACAGTCCAGCCCCGAAATACCAGGCAATCCCTCTCTGAACAAGAGAAACAGCAAAACCCCAGACGTACGTTTCGGCCTATGAGTAAAAGGGGAAACCAGACGTGGACTCCTTGCACACATGCCCTTAGAGAGATGCGACTGCACCTCACTGACGAGGCCCACAGAAGGCCGAAACGATCGTCTGGGGTTGTTGTTTCTCTTGTTCAGAAAGGAATGGCCTGGTATTTCGGAGCTGGACTGTCATTGGGCAGGGTCAGACTGATATTGCTACAGGATATTTTTTCTCTGTGAAGGGGCATAGTATGCTAAAAGAGTATGCACCCTGAGTGGCACTGAAAATGAACAGGCACGGAAGTTTTTTCCAGCTTTTGTTCTGTCTCAGCTGAGTGCAACTCTCTCTCTTTTTTATATTTATGCAAATTGCTCTTGGGTCTCACTAAGAGTAAAAGGGGAAACCAGACGTGGACTCCTTGCACACATGCCCTTAGAGAGATGCGACTGCACCTCACTGACGAGGCCCACAGAAGGCCGAAACGATCGTCTGGGGTTGTTGTTTCTCTTGTTCAGAGAGGAATGGCCTGGTATTTCGGAGCTGGACTGTCATTGGGCAGGGTCAGACTGATATGCTACAGGATATTTTTTCTCTGTGAAGGGGCATAGTATGCTAAAAAAGTATGCACCCTGAGTGGCACTGAAATGAACAGGCACGGAAGTTTTTCCAGCTTTTGTTCTGTCTCAGCTGAGTGCAACTCTCTCTCTTTTTATATCTACATTTATTAACCCCTAATCTGCTGCTCCCCAACATCGCCGCCACTATACTAAATGTATTAACCCCTAAATCTAAGTCTAAGCTTAACCCTAACACCCCTAACTTAAATATAATTTAATAAGTCTAAATAAAATTACTATCATTAACTAAATTATTCCTATTTAAAACTAAATACTTACCTAATAAAATAAACCCTAAGCTAGCTACAATGTAACTAATTGTTACATTGTAGCTACCTCAGGGTTTTATTTTTATTTTACAGGCAAGTTTGTATTTATTTTAACTAGGTAGAATAGTTATTAAATAGTTATTAACTATTTATAACTACCTAGCTAAAATAAATACAAAAGTACCTGTAAAATAAAACCTTATCTAAGTTACACTAACACCTAACACTACACTACAATTAAATAAATTAACTATATTAAATACAATTACCTAAATTAAATTAAATTAGCTAATGTACAAAAACAAACACTAAATTACAGAAAATAATAAACAAATTACAGATATTTAAACTAATTACACCTAATCTAATAGCTCTATCAAAATTAACCCCCCCCCCCCCAAAATAAAATAAAAACCTAGCCTAAACTTAACTACCAATAGTTCCAATCAGCCGATAGAATGAGATCTCAATCCTATTGGCTGATTGGATCAGCCAATAGAATTGAACTTCAATCCTATTGGCTGATTTGCATCAGCCAATAGGATTTTTTCTGCCTTAATTCCGATTGGCTGATAGAATTCTATCAGCCAATCGGAATCTAAGGGACGCCATCTTGGATGACGTCACTTAAAGGTTCCTTCATTCATCTTTAGTCGTCGGATGAAGAGGATGCTTCGCGTCGGATGTCTTGAAGATGGACCCTGCTCCGCGCCGGATGGATGAAGATAGAAGATGCCATCTGGATGAAGACTTCTGCCCGTCTGGAGGACCACTTTGCCTGGCTTGGATGAAGACTTCTCCTGGCTTCGTTGAGGACTTCGGCCCGGCTTGGATGAAGACTTCTCCCGGTAAGTTGATTTTCAAGGGGTTAATGTTAGGTTTTTTTAAGGGTGCATTGAGTAGGTTTTATTTTTAGGTTAGGGACTTTGGGCCTGCAAAAGAGCTAACTGCCCTTTTCAGGGCAATGGGGAGCTTAGTTTTTTTTTAGATAGTATTTTATTTGGGGTTTGGTTGTGTGGGTGGTGGGTTTTACTTTTGGGGGGGTTGGTTGTATTTTTTTTTCAGATAAAAGTGCTGATTACTTTGGGGCAATGCCCTGCAAAAGTCTCTTTTGAGGGCTATTGGTAGTTTAGTTTAGGCTAGGGTTTTTTTTTTATTTTGGGGGCGCTTTTTTATTTTGATAGGGCTATTAGATTAGGTGTAATTTTTTTAAATATCTTGTAATTTGTTTATTATTTTCTGTCATTTAGTGGTTTTTTTTGTACTTTAGCTAATTTAATTTAATTGTTTTTTTTTTTTTTTTTTCAAAAAAGCTTTATTAATATCAAAAAAAAGTACACGTCATAAAATTTATGTACATATCACACATCAGAAATGTTATAATACAATATGTCATTGAATAACTGAATTAATCCCCTATCTTGATTGCTAGAAAACATGGGTCTAATAATGCATAATGTTGTCAGTCTGCAATATATACTTAAAGATGGGGACCGGTATTTGAAAGCACGTTTTCTGATTCAGTGTACTTCTTTCTAATCCCCAGATTTAGCGTTTCAGACCTCTCTTGGGTCTTAAGCAAAGTCTCTTATAAACAGTTTTAGGGATATGCCGGGATAGGATTTAACATAACAAACAGAAAAAACAAAACAACACATAAGACAAACTCAAATAACCAGAAAATATATCATTCTTATATTTGGTAATACCCACAACTATTATATTCAGGTGGAGAAGGTAATACTTAGGTAAATAGACGGTATAAACGGCCTTAAATGCTTTTGTATAGGCCTCACTGCAATTTTATTCAGACCGTCTGTAGGAAAAAAAGAAAAATTGCATTCCAAAAGTATGTAGAAAGGTGATTGTGTCCTGTAATGTCAGAACCCTGTAGCATCTAAAGTGGGTTTGTATCAGTGGGTTATAGGAGGCATCGTTCAGTGGACTAATAAAATAGGAAGGGTGCTGCAAGCACGGGAAGATTCAGTGTTGGGGCTGTCAGGAGTGTTTAATGACAAATAAGTGACGGCACCCCGTCTATATGATATATACACCTCCCCCACCCGCTACTGCGGCCGCCAGCCACGAGTGAGGCAACAAAGAGTGTATTTATTCTGCGCGCCATTAACATGGTTGATAATACCATATATAACCTGAGAGTTATGAACTAGAAAAATGGTTGTCTCCCTCTGCCTCCAAACATCCTTATATGTCAGGGGCCTCTAAAGGATGGTATTAAAATTAATAGTGTAATATGGATGGCCTCCCCTACGCTGCCATTACAACTACTACGTGGTGAACTAGTTAAATAGACACACTTTGAGTAAATATTCAAATCCATAAAACATCAACACAAACAGTCACTGCAAAACCAAACACAGCAAATCTTTCCTTTGAGTCGTCAAAGTTGTCCCATATAGAGTCTATTAGTAAATGTGCAGTGAAGGGGTACTATCAGCCCCCAGAACATATCGGTATGCCCAATAGAGCATTAGCACCTGCATAAAAAGTAGCTGGGCAGGATTGGGATTCTCCCTTCGTTAGCTTTGAATGTCTGGTCGTGATAGTGTCAGGGGATATTATGGGGTAGTTCATAGTCCCTAGAGGGTGATACCAGAAATCAAGTTCCTCCACATACCACGTACAGTCAAGTTTACCATCTGGAATCGTGATTGAAGTAGATGAGTGTAAAGTCTCCAAGTTTGCGTCCTCCCTCTGGCTCCCCCCAAAGCCCACGTGGCATCCACGGCAACTCTGAGTCCTGTCTTACCCGAAGATATGGTCTTATATAGCCGGTGGGGTCTTTGATCATAAGGGCATTAGGAGGATTTTTCTGCTTGCTGACATTGGCAATCATATATGTTAAGCCTAATTTCTCCTTCTGAGGATGGTTCATTTTTGCTCCGGGCGCCATCTTAGAGTAAGTGGCGTTATGTCTCCTGTTTGGCAGTTCTGATTTTGGGAAGAGGCATATAGCATGTACGTTATGCCGATTCCCTGTTTCCACTGTTCTACATTTATTGTCTGCGGTTGTTGGTGAGTGTGTTATATTAGAATGTCCGCCTGGCTGTATAAGTACTCTGTTCCTCAGCATGGTGTTTTGCCTAACTTCCCCGGGCTTCACACTGAGATCGGTCTCATTCATCACGGGTTGCTGTATCGCCGGTTCCGCGGCTTTAGTAGTTCCTACTCTTTTCATGAGCGATAGTATGTCTTGCTCTGAGGGAGCTTTATCAATCATTGTTTGCAGCAGGGCTTCTATTCTAGCTAGTCGGAAGTCCATAGCAGTTGAAGAGTCACTGACCCACATGGTAGCTAATTGATATCAGCTTCTGCACTCACTGTGTGGCTGCGTTGCCTAATGGTTTATGCCTATTTTTAATAAGTAAGGCTGTTAATAATCTGCGGTATTGCTGTGGGTATTTGAGATTACCAGATCTGGTTAGGCACCCCTGGGATCCAGGGGGGGGAACGTTGCCTGAAAGTTCGCCGCCGCTACAGGCCTTGATCGTCCTATTCCGCCTCCGGGATCATAAATACAGCAACTAAAGTTGTAACCTTGGTTGTGAACGTGATGCAGCTCGTAATAGTGGTAGAAGCTGTAGGGTTAAAGCAATAACCGGCGGATTACTGACTTATCTCCCGGAGCTACAGAAGAGTGCGACTGCACAGAGCCGCTGCCTGGACACGCCCCTAATTTAATTGTTTTAATTGTTGTTAATTTAGATAATTTATTTAATTATAGTGTAGTGTTAGGTGTTAGTGTAACTTAGGTTAGATTTTATTACACAGGTACTTTTGTATTTATTTTAGCTAGTTATTAAATAGTTAATAACTATTTAATAACTATTCTACCTAGTTAAAATAAATACAAACTTGCCTGTAAAATAAAAATAAACCCTAAGCTAGCTACAATGTAACTATTAGTTATATTGTAGCTATCTTAAAGTTTATTTTATAGGTAAGTATTTAGTTTTAAATAGGAATAATTTAGTTAATGATAGGAATATTTATTTAGATTTATTTAAATTATATTTAAATTAGGGGGTGTTAGGGTTAGGGTTAGACTTAGGTTTAGGGGTTAATAACTTTAATATAGTGGCAGCGACGTTGGGGGCGGCAGATTAGGGGTTAATAATATTTAACTAATGTTTGTGAGGCGGGAGTGTGGCGGTTTAGGGGTTAATATGTTTATTATAGTGGCGGCGACGTTGGGGGCGGCAGATTAGGGGTTAATAAGTGTAGGTAGGTTGCAGCGACATTGGGGCGGCAGATTAAGGATTAATAAATATAATGTAGGTGTCGGCGATGTTGGGGGCAGCAGATTAGTGGTTCATATATATAATGTGGGTGGCGGCGGTGTCCTGGAGCAGCAGATTAGGAGTTAAAATTTTTATTATAGTGTTTGCGATGCGGGAGGGCCTCGGTTTAGGGGTTAATAGGTAGTTTATGGGTGTTAGTGTACTTTTTAGCACTTTAGTTATGAGTTTTGTGTTACGGCGTTGTACCATAAAACTCATAACTACAGACTTTTAAATGCGTTAGGACTCTTGACAGAGTAGGGTGTACCGCTCACTTTTTGGCCTCCCAGGACAGACTCGTAATACCGGCGCTATGGAAAAAAGACTTTACAAAGTTTACGTAAGTCATTTTGCGGTAAGGCCAAAGAAGTGTGAAGTACACCTAAACCTTCAAGACTCGTAATATCAGCGGGCATAAAAAAGCAGTGTTAGGACCTCTTAACGCTGCTTTTTTACCCTAACGCACAACTCATAATCTAGCCGTATATGTCTTGCGCATACAAATAATTTCATACATTATTACAAGAGAGACCCATATATAGTATATATATCGATCCCTATTCCCCCCCTTGTACTCACCAATGGCGCTCCGCATGTATATAAATTGTACATAAATCATAAAATGATAAACCCAGCATGATCGCTAAATGATTCCTATTATAAGAAACCCAGTCAATAAAAATATGATAATGTGTATGTTAAGATATACTTTACTATATACGATCCAAATGAAAGACTTGCTTGTGTGTTTACACTGTATACGTCAATAAGGGTGTGACGCATACATCATAAAGGGCGTGTATAAGGTACGTCATTAGGGGTGTGTGGAAAATTGGGCTGTTTGCGGCATGTACCAGGGATGTGCCACTATGAAAAGGAAAATTCCTTGAAAATGGGGGTTGTCAGCCGCTACCAATAGTGGTGATTTTAAATTCTTTACACATACACTATTTTGTTGTCAGTAAGTGATATACACAATAATTGTATAATGTTAACTATAACTATGAAATATGAAATAAAGAGATGATATATACATGAACACATATACAGCAAAATATGTCATTTATTACTAACTTGAAATCAAATCATAGAATAATCAAAAATATTATCAACAAACATTGGTACCTTCTCCAAAAAGACCCTATTCTCAGAAAAATAATTGATGACAAACCCACAATCACATTTAGAAGAACTCCTACGCTAAAACAAAATTTAGCACCCAGTAAAATAGTGATGAGTAAAAAAATAACCCAAGGAAAACTGCTTAGAGCTAATAAATATACTATGAAGGGAACTTTTAGGTGTAAAATTAAGAGGTGCAATATGTGTAAATGTATTTCTCATGGGGCTAAGAGTATTACCTCTAACACTACAGGATGTACGTATCCTAGCCGAGAGAGATTAAATTGCAGCTCAACTTTTGTTATATATCTATTAACATGTAAAAGTGGGATTCAATATTTAGGGCGCACTATCAGAAAGATTAGAAAAAGATGGGGAGAGCATTATAGAAATATTACTAAAAATTGTAATAAACATACGGCTAGATTTAGAGTTTTGTCGGTAAAGACCCGCGTAGCTAACGCAGCTTTTTTTCCCAACGCACCGTTAAGACAACGCTGGTATTTAGAGTTGTCTGAAGGGCTGCGTTAGGCTCAAAAAAGGGAGTGTTGAGCCGAATTAACCGCCACTTCAACCCTCAATACCAGCGTTGCTTACGGTAGCAGTAAGCTCCCCCATAGGAAACAATGGGGCTGAGCTGGCTGAAAATAAACCTAACACCTGCAAAAAAGCAGCGTTAAACTCCCAACGCAGCCCCATTGTTTCCTTTGGGGTAACACTTTCTAAGTCTGCACCTAACACCCTAACATGAACCACGAGTCTAAACACCCCTAATCTTCCACTTATTAAACCCTAATCTGCCGCCCCCGCTATCGCTTACATCTGCATTATACTATTAACCCCTAATCTGCCACTCCGGACAACGCCACAACCTACATTATACCTATGTACCCCTAATCTGCTGCCCCTAACATCGCTGACTCCTATATTATATTTATTAACCCCTAATCTGCCCCCCCAACATTGCCGCTACCTTACCTACACTTATTAACCCCTAATCTTCCGACAGGACCTCGCCCGCCACTATAATAAATGTATTAACCCCCTAAACCGCCGCACTCCCGCCTTGAAAACACTAGAATAAATTGTATTAACCCCTAATCTTCCCCCCAACGTCGCCGCCACCTAACTTCAAGTATTAACCCCTTATCTGCCGACCGGACCTCAACGCTACTCTAATAAATGTATTAACCCCTAAAGCTAAATCTAACCCTAACCCTAACACCCCCCTAAGTTAAATATAATTTTAATCTAACGAAATAAATTAAATCTTATTAACTAAAGTATTCCTATTTAAAACCTAAATACTTACCTGTAAAATAAACCCTAATATAGCTACAATATAACGAATAATTATATTGTAGCTATTTTAGGATTTATATTTATTTTACAGGCAACTTTGTATTTATTTTAACTAGGTACAATAGCTATTAAATAGTTATTAACTATTTAATAACTACCTAGTTAAAATAATTACAAAATTACCTGTAATATAAATCCTAACCTAAGTTACAATTAAACCTAACGCTACACTATCAATAAATTAATTAAATAAATTACCTACAATTACATACAATTAAATAAACTAAACTAAATTACAAAAACAAACAAATAATAAATTACAAAAAATAAAAAAAGATTACAAGAATATTAGGCTAATTACACCTACTCTAAGCCCCCTAATAAAATAAAAAAGCCCCCCAAAATAATAAAGGTCCCTACCCTATTCTAAATTAAAAAGTAACCAGCTTGGATGAAGATAGAAGATGCCGCTTGGATGAAGATGTCTGCCGGTCTGGATGTCCTCTTCTGCCCGGATAGGATGAAGACTTCTGCCGCTCCGGATGTCCTCTTTTGGTCCATCGGTGCCCGGCTGGGTTAACACGACTCAAGGTAGGGAGATCTTCAGGAAGGTAGTGTTAGGTTTATTTAAGGGGGTTTTGGGTTAGAGTAGGGGTATGTGGGTGGTGGGTTTTAATGTTGGGGGGGTTGTATTTTTGTTATACAGATAACATAGGTCCGATTTTTACACAGACATCATGGTGTAATTCACATAATTATTTCCTTGTTATTACCCTTTTTTCTTTTCTATTTATCACTTAGTTGTTACCAGTACGGTAATATTGATTTTAATACACACACCCTCATTAGTAGATTAAGTCACAGCACATAATGGTTTTCTGATCCATCAGATAACATGCTGGTCCATCATTAATTTATTCAGACATTAACTACCATATATTCCCTTGTCACTATATATGGTTAGGTATGTAGATATACAATTTGATTTTTAGGTCACTACAATTCCTTAGCATCACCATACTTACGGCTAGATTTAGAGTTTTGTCGGTAACGACCCGCGTAGCTAACGCTGGCTTTTTTCTGGCCGCACCTTTTAAATAACTCTGGTATTGAGAGTTCACAGAATGGCTGCGTTAGGCTCCAAAAAAGGAGCGTAGAGCATATTTAACGCCACTGCCAGCTTCAAAAATGTGCTCGTGCACGATTCCCCCATAGAAAACAATGGGGCTGTTTGAGCTGAAAAAAAACCTAACACCTGCAAAAAAGCCGCGTTCAGCTCCTAACGCAGCCCGATTGTTTTCTATGGGGAAACACTTCCTACGTCTGCACCTAACACTCTAACATGTACCCCGAGTCTAAACACCCCTAACCTTACACTTATTAACCCCTATTCTGCCGCCCCCGCTATCGCTGACCCCTGCATATTATTTTTAACCCCTAATCTGCCGCTCCGTAAACCGCCGCTACTTACATTATCCCTATGTACCCCTAATCTGCTGCCCCTAACACCGCCGACCCCTATATTATATTTATTAACCCCTAATCTGCCGCCTCCACCTACCTACAATAATTAACCCCTAATCTGCCGAGCGGACCGCACCGCTATTATAATAAAGTTATTAACCCCTAATCCGTCTCACTAACCCTATAATAAATAGTATTAACCCCTAATCTGCCCTCCCTAACATCGCCGACACCTAACTTCAAACATTAACCCCTAATCTGCCGACTGGAGCTCACTGCTATTCTAATAAATGTATTAACCCCTAAAGCTAAGTCTAACCCTAACACTAACACCCCCCTAAGTTAAATATAATTTAAATCTAAGGAAATTAATTAACTCTTATTAAATAAATTATTCCTATTTAAAGCTAAATACTTACCTGTAAAATAAACCCTAATATAGCTACAATATAAATTATAATTATATTATAGCTATTTTAGGATTTATATTTATTTTACAGGTAACTTTGTATTTATTTTAACCAGGTACAATAGCTATTAAATAGTTAAGAACTATTTAATAGCTACCTAGTTAAAATAATTACAAAATTACCTGTAAAATAAATCCTAACCTAAGTTACAATTAAACCTAACACTACACTATCAATAAATAAATTAAATAAAATACCTACAATTATCTACAATTAAACCTAACACTACACTATCAATAAATTAATTAAATACAATATCTACAAATAAATACAATGAAATAAACTAACTAAAGTACAAAAAATAAAAAAGAACTAAGTTACAAAAAATAAAAAAATATTTACAAACATCAGAAAAATATTACAACAATTTTAAACTAATTACACCTACTCTAAGCCCCCTAATAAAATAAAAAAGCCCCCCAAAATAAAAAAATGCCCTACCCTATTCTAAATTACTAAAGTTCAAAGCTCTTTTACCTTACCAGCCCTGAACAGGGCCCTTTGCGGGGCATGCCCCAAAGAATTCAGCTCTTTTTCCTGTAAAAAAACCACATACAATACCCCCCAACATTACAACCCACCACCCTCATACCCCTAATCTAACCCAAACCCCCCTTAAATAAACCTAACACTAAGCCCCTGAAGATCTTCCTACCTTATCTTCACCATATCAGGTTCACCGATCGATCCAGAAGAGCTCCTCCGATGTCTTGATCCAAGCCCAAGCGGGGGGCTGAAGATGTCCATGATCCAGCTGAAGTCTTCATCCAAGCGGGAGCTGAAGAGGTCCATGATCCGGCTGAAGTCTTCTATCAAGCCGCCTCTTCAATCTTCTTTCTTCTGGAGCAGAGCGGAACCATCTTCTTCCAAGCCGACGCGGAACATCCTCTTCAACCGACGACTAGACGACGAATGACGGTTCCTTTAAATGACGTCATCCAAGATGGCGTCCCTCGAATTCCGATTGGCTGATAGGATTCTATCAGCCAATCGGAATTAAGGTAGGAATATTCTGATTGGCTGATGGAATCAGCCAATCAGAATCAAGTTCAATCCGATTGGCTGATCTAATCAGCCAATCAGATTGAGCTCGCATTCTATTGGCTGTTCCGATCAGCCAATAGAATGCGAGCTCAATCTGATTGGCTGATTGAACTTGATTCTGATTGGCTGATTCCATCAGCCAATCAGAATATTTCTGAGCTGAATTATTTGGGGCATGCCCCGCAAAGGGCCCTGTTCAGGGCTGGTAAGGTAAAAGAGCTTTGAACTTTAGTAATTTAGAATAGGGTAGGGCATTTTTTTATTTTGGGGGGCTTTGTTATTTTATTAGGGGGCTTAGAGTAGGTGTAATTATTTAAAATTGTTGTAATATTTTTCTGATGTTTGTAAATATTTTTTTATTTTTTGTAACTTAGTTCTTTTTTTTTTTTAAAGTTTTTTATTTAAATGGAATGTGAAAGACATTACAACTGTTATTGAAACATTACAAAAAGACATTACAACTATTATTGAAACATTACAAGAATTGAATTAATACAGAGATCATAAACCACACCAGTACATAAAAGCAATGATACAAATTTACTTTGTCTTAACATTTACCAGCGGGGCAAGTAGCTTCCGCAAGGGTAATTGGAGTCGTAATCTATATACTGTCAGATAGGCGTGGCAAAGACCGCCTAGCCTAGTATGTAATATTAGCGCTAGTAGTACCAAAGTAGTTCGGATGTTAATTAGTAACATAGGAAAAGGAATCTATGGGTCACCTAGTAGAGCTCACCACGGAAACGTGGCGAGGTCTACTACCTATTCTGTACATCCTTATTTTCCACTATCAAGCCCAAGCACCCCCATTGGGGAAGGGGGGGATAGGGCTCCTGTACCAAAATAAACCTAATAACCGGATGGGGAGAGGGGGAAGGGGGGTACATCTTTGGACAGTGAAAAGGAGAAGGGGGGAGGGGAGGGGGTGGGGAGCAGTATCTAAATCTTTTGGGCTACCATTGCCCTCCCTGTCTAAGTTACCTCGGGGGATTCACAGTTTGGGAGTTGTTTCGCTGTAAGTAGGTATCCCAAGGTTCCCAGATAAGACTGAAAATATCTGATTGACGTCTTACTCTGTAAACGAAATCTTCCATGGACTTCACATAGTTTAGATATTCGATCACACTTTGCCACCTGGGGGGGTGTACCCTCTTCCAGTTCCTGGCAATTGTCATTTTGACTGAGGTGAGCATGTATATTAAGAGAGATCTCTGATGTGAAGGTATTTTCTCTAGATTTAGGTGGAGGAGGGCAAGTGCGGGGTTACAAATCTCAGGGAGAGTCATTGCTCTACATGTCTCTCGGAGTTTGCTCCAGAGTGGCTTAAGTCTAGGGCAGGACCACCATATGTGTAATGGGGTACCCAGGCCACCACAGTCCCTCCAGCAGGAGGGAGAGTGGGTAGGGTAGAGGGTTTGAAGCTTGGTCGGGACCAGGTGCCATCTAGTGAGCATTTTAAAGTAAAGCTCATACATTGTTGTGCAGTGTAACACCGCTTTGGTCTTACTGATAGCCAATGTCCATTTCCGGGCAGTGAACAACATTTTTAAGTCTGTCTCCCAGGAGAGCAGGTGTCTCATTTTAACTAGTACAGGAGATACTATGAGGCACCTATAGTGCGCTGTAAGAGGCTTGTAGGTTTGGAGTCCCATTTTCCATCTCAACTCCCAGGCCGTGGGGGCCCGAGGCGAGTCTCCAAGTAGCCCCCATGCCCTCAGAAAGGAGCGTAGTCTCACAAATTCAAATACCAGGTGCCGCGGGATCTCATACCGAGCTATCATCTCGTCCTGAGTTAGAAGGCGCTCATTGGCGTAGAAGTCTCCAACCGTCTTTATTTCTAACTGCTTCCATAAATTCAATCTGAAGTTAGGGAGGGCCTGAAGCAGAGGAATAATTGGCTGGATAGGAGAGGGGTGAGGGGCGATCTAGGTACTATGTCGAAACCTATACCAAAGCAGCTGACACCCTCTGACTATATGGTTAGAAATGGTATATGTGGAGGAAAGATGGGGGGGGAGCCATAATAGGTCAGACAGGTCCAGGTATGCTGGGAGAGAAGTCTGCTCGAGCTCCCTCCATCTCGTGGGCGGAAGATCTCTCCCCCACGCTGAAGCATGGGAAATCATTGCTGCTTCATAATAATGCCTAACACTGGGTAGTCTCAATCCTCCCTGATCAAGGGGGGAGTACAAGATGGCTGCAGCAACTCTGGGTCTCTTGCTATTCCAAATATACGAGTTGAAGAGAGCCTGGAAGTTTTTCAGAAGCTTTTCCGGGACTGGAAGAGGGATACATCTCATGACATATGTTAATTTAGGTATCAGCATCATTTTCAGGGCTGCAATTCTTCCCATCCAGGATAATTCATCGTATCTTTTGGATCTCAGTGATTTGGCAATTTCTTTCAACAAAATTTGAAAGAAAAGAAAACTATATCTTTGTCATGGGATAGAAAGACCCCAAGATGGCGGATTCCCTTGACCATTTAAATGAATATTGCTTCTGCAAGGCACGCTGCTCAGAATGATCAAGGTGTAACATATATGCCTCTGTTTTGGAGACATTAATTTTGTAATTGGAAAACTTGCCAAATATGTCTATTAAAGCCAACAAGGGCGGGAGCGAATGTGTCGGCTCTGTTATGAAAAGGGTAAGGTCATCCGCGAACAACGCCACCTTTTGCATCGAGTCATGTAGTAGTAGGCCTTGAATCCGAGTATCGCTTCTAATCGCCTCAGCTAATGGTTCCATTACCATCGCAAAAAGGAGCGGCAACAGGGGGCAACCATGTCGCGTTCCGTTTCGGATATGTATCTTGGGGGAGCTAAAGCCCGAACTACTGCTGTGGGAAGGACATATAGCGCCTCAATTGCTTTACAAAAAGAGTGTGGGATCCCAAATATTTTTAAGGTCTCAAACATATATTCCCATCTCACCCTGTCAAACGCCTTTTCGGCATCAAGAGACAGGGTGAGAAGGGGTAGGCCCATATCGTATGTTTCTGAAAGGACATTCAGCAGCCTGCGGGTGTTGTCAGTACCTTGTCTGCCTTGAACAAACCCAACTTGGTCAAGGTGGATTATAGAGGGCAGATGTTTTCCCAACCTGGTCGCGAGGACCTTAGAATATATCTTTATATCAACATTGATAAGGGATATGGGTCTATAGCTCCCACACTCCATTGGATCTTTGCCTTCTTTAGGGATAGTCAAGATGTTGGCCTCTAGAAATTCCTGGAGGGTCTCACCCTCCTCAGCCATTCCACTGAACAACCTAAGAAGCAAAAGGGAAAGAAGTGAGGCGAAAGACCGATAAAACAATGCTGTAAACCCATCTGGGCCAGGGGCCTTGTGGGGTTTCAGTGACAGGATGGCTGCTTTTATTTCTTCAAGAGTAAAAGGTTTCTCTAGATCTTCTATAGAGTCTTCACTCAGGGTCGGTAATTTCAGACTTGTTAGAAGCCGTCTCAATTCCTCTCCACTCAGTGGCAGTTCACCAGATCCGGCCTCTAAATCATAGAGGGCAGCATAGTACTCCGAGAAAGCGGTGCCAATTTCCTTGGGGGAACGGACTATTCCTCGGGTCGACTTAATAGCCGGGATCCTGCTGTTGGCTGCTCGGTTTCTGAGCTTGCGGGCTAAAAGCCTGTCAGCTTTGTTTCCTTTACTATAATAGATCTACTTTAACTTAAGCAGATTAGCTTGGACCTTTAGTAGTTCCCGCTTATTGATTTCAGATCTGATAAGCCCTACTTGTGTGGCAAGTGCAGGATCAGGAGTTTTTTTATTAGCCATTTCGAGAGGTCTCAAATCAGCATACAGTTTTGCTAATGGAACCTGTTGGGTTGCCTTCCACTGGGCCTTTTTTTTAATGAAGTGGCCTCTTAAGTAGGCTTTAAGCGCAGCCCAAACAATTTCGAGTTTAGTATCCCCCGTGTCGTTAAATTTCAGAAAGTCAGAAATCAACTCAGTCAATTGCGGAATCTCAGGTTCCACAAGGCACTGGTCAGGAAGCCTCCAAGGTGGTCTACAATTTGGAGGTTGTAGAATTGAAAGTTGAGCACTAACTAAGTCATGGTCTGACCACAGACAGGGCTCAATATTTGGGGCAATAAATTTATCCAGTGTCCATGAGTCGCATAAGATGTAGTCAATCCGTGAGTATGAATTGTGGGGTATCGAATGATGCGTATAATCTAGTTCAGTGGGGGCTAGGCATCTCCAGACATCAAACAGCCCAAACTGAAACATGAGTCTACGGAAAGCCTGAGATTGGGAAGCTAAATTCCGGTCTATTGGATGATCTTTAGTCGTTTTTTTATCCAGCATCGGGTCCCAAACCAAGTTCAAATCTCCCCCTAAAAGGACATGTCCCCTTTTAATGAGGTCTAGCTTATTAAGAAATTTTCGGAGGAAGGGGATCTGTCCAGAATTCGGGGTGTAAATTGAGGCCAGCGTGCAGAGGACTCCATTAAGGGTGCAAATCAGAATAAGAAATCTACCTTCTGGGTCTCGGTCAATATGCTCTATCTTACAGCAAACATCTCGGTGGATCATTATTGCTACCCCTCTTTTTTTTTTCGTGAAGGAGGCAGTTTCACATATGGGATACAAGGGAGAACTTCTGGGTAGCGTAGAGTCCCTCTCCCAGTGTGTCTCTTGCAAGAATACTAGATGCAATCTATGAGTGGCTAAGTACCTATATAATAGGCTCCGCTTAGTTGGGGAGTTAAGTCCCTGTACATTCAGGGTGGCCACTGTTACAGGAGTCATGGTAGCGGGGGATTCTCTCTACTCAGTAGAGTAATTATGCTGGAGGGGGGAGGACAAGAGGGGAACGGGTATAAGAGGGAAAGAAAAATAAATAAGGAAAAGGAAAAAAAAAAAAGGGGGGGGGGTTATTAGGAGCACTTCAGCTAGACAGCAAAAACTTAGTTAGTTGGGACTAACTAGCGCGTACCGATGTGTGTACAAAACACTATCACAATGAGTGATCTCTCAATTGTACATAAGAGAACACAGCTATTTTGGTGGGGGGGGGGGGGGGAGAGGCCGGCAATAATAGCCCAGCCCCAGTTGGCTATTCTAAATTATGCTATATAACATCTCTCCTAACGAGAGTCTTAAGGTACAATGTTGGATCAGCTTTTGGTATGTTTTTAGTCTTAGGGCAACAAGTAAGTGAGCAAGGTAGCGTTCTTCCTGCATGATTAGTTGTCACAGATTAATAGAAAACCACATGTCATGGTCTATAATTAGTCATTTTCGTCTCCGATCTCCAGGGGGCCTCCTAGCATTCCCTCAAACTAAATTGTCACACAGGAAAGACATTGTGTAGAGTAAAGCATAAGTCTGCTAACAGTTGTATTAATAAAGAGGCAAACAACAAAAACATAAAGAGCAACAACATCAGAACCCATAACAGTGCATAACAGTGATCCCCTAGCTAAAACGCCTAGGTTGGGGACAGCATTAGCGACATCCCAAGGGCAAAACATTAATAATAGTGAAGGGGTAAGTGCTCTTCTTACATAGCTAGTGTAAGAGGATGATAGCAAAGTACAAAGTTTATACCATAATCAAACATTCTTATCTGCGCTCTCTGGGAGCCCTCTAGAGGTCTCCTAAGTTAGATTGCCGGATCTGCAGTGTTTTGCACATTTAAACCTGTAGGTCTGTCAGGATTTGCATAAACAATATAACAAGGAACAGAAAAGCAAGTAGCGACAATAACAGAAATAATAACAGAGCACTATGATGGTTACCATGTTAAGTAGTCTAGTTGGAGGTTACATTAACATCACCTCTAAGGGCCACAGACTAGGGGATGTCTAGTTAATATCATATCTATAGGTGAAAAGGGTCTTAAATGCCTGGGGCGGAATAGATATGATCATCCAATGACTGGAGGAGAGGAGGAGGGGGCTTGCACATACAAAACTGTAAAATACATGATCTTAATTATTGATGAATACACAATGAGACAAGAGGGAAGAAAAAGAGAGAGAAGGGGAAAGGAGTTTTAGGAGAGGGAGAATAGAGGGCAAAAGGAGAGAGAGAACAAAGGCGGAAAAACAACCATCATAAACATAGCAATTATAACTTTGGTATTATATTCATCTCACCAATCTTCATGTACCCTTGGTACACAGGAATCAGTCTCTTTAGTGAATCATAGTCTCTTGATCGAGAAGTCCTTAAATCAAAAGTCCAATCTATGGAGAAAACAGGTTGCAGATCAGTCTATTCTCTAGCTGCTGACTTCTCCTGAGATAAGGTCTCGGTCTCTAGATGTTGAGGCTGTCCTCTGATGGCTTCTAGGTCTCTGTGGGAGGGGACCCCAGTCAGGGGCTGATGCTCTCAGGCCTCTTCCAGGCACAATCGCCTGGGGGGGCACCGGTGGATCTGGTGGTAGTAGTCCCCATCTATGGAGCAATTCCTTTGCTTGCTGTGGAGAAGAGGCTACAAATTGTTGGCCTTCTTTATTAATGTAGAGCTTAACAGGGAAGCCCCACCTGTATTTTATAGCTTTGTCCCTCAAAATTTTTGTATAGGGTTGGTAGTGTCTTCTTAGTTGGAGGGTGTGAGGAGAGAGATCCTGAAATATTTGGATAGCAGCGTATTGGTCTGGGAGTGGCCTGTTGCTGGCTAAGGTCTTGAGCAGCTTCTCCCGGAAAGTATAGTAATGGAGCCGGGCAATGACATCTCTAGGCTTGTCCCCCTCGGCCGTCCGTGGCCTCAGGGCTCTATGAGCTCTATCAGTCAGCATCTCTTTGTCCATTTCTGTACCTAGGACAGCAACAAACAAATCCTTCAGGAACTTTTCCAGCTCTTGTGGAGGTACTGACTCAGGGATGCCTTTCACTCTAATGTTGTTTCGCCGAGTCCTGTCTTCGAGGTCTGCCAGTTTAAGCTCCAGATCAGTGATCTGCTCTGCAAGACTCTGTGAGTAGTCCAGTAGGTTGGAATGATCGATCCTCAGGTCCTCTTGTTTATGCTCCAATGCGTCTGTCCTTTCCACTATTAAAGCTATGTCTCTCTTCAGGTCGGCTTGGCCCTTGTCAAACTTCTTAGACAGGGAGTCATGGTGAGAGGCCAGGAGTGACCTGATAGAGTCCATCATATTGTTATCAGTAGATGCTTCTTTATGTTGGAGACGGCCTGTAGCTTGGGTCAATGTTGTTCTAATGTGCGCATCGTTAAGGCTACTTGTGTCTGAGGCTTCATCCTCCGAGGCTGACTGTCGCCTAGAGGCAGGCTGCCCAAAGTGATCTACTACCGTCCTTTTAGGTGTGTTATGAGGCTTTTGCTTTCTTTTAAAAGATTGAGGCATCGTGTACACCTGTAGGACTAGCAAAGTGAAGTACATTAGATCAATAGAATGTAAAATATAGCACTATAAAGGAACCTTTCACGGAGCCGACTGGGGCTATGGCATTAATGGAGTTAATACATCGTCACCTTAATCCACAGCTACAGTCTATAGATTGAGCCAGGTCGAGTAGGAGATTGGATCTTTTAATTTATTGGAGGTTGTTAGGGCTGCTGCGTAAGACCCAAGTGTCAAGTCCCTCCTCAGGGGAGTTGTCCCCTCAGGACGATGTGGGGTCAGGTATGGGGGTATGACCCCCAGGCAATAAGGGCCGGCGGGAAAGGGTGAGGAGGGACTGATAGAGTGGAGAGAGGCGTAATGCAGTGCTTAAATCTTCAGCCTGTTTTCAGCGCGGCGCTCTAAGTAGTGCACAGTTTTCTGGGTTTTTTCCTTTAGTAAGTCCTCAGCATATTCAGGGTGATCAATAGTGTTTGGGCCTAAATTCCTTGTGGGAAAGGTAGGTAGTTTTTGTAAAACAGTCCCCAAAGGTGGGCATGGGCCCACTACTGGTATCTCAACTTAAAAAAGGGTCCTGGGCTCAGATATGCTGTAACGTGGTCAGAACTGCAGCTATAGAAGCAGAGTTATATTGCAGGAATATTGCTGGGGAGGAAGGGGTAGGCTTGAGCATACAGCTCCTATATCAGTATTCAATTGCTTCTCAGCAAGGCTCTCCTAGCTTCTTGTATCTCAGGCGGTGGTGTGATTACAGTTGTCCTGCCGTTGGTATACTAAAACATACTCCAAGTTTGGGTGTTGAATTAAAAGCAGGCACTGTGCTGTAGCTTTCTAGGTGTCTCTGACAGGTATAGGAATTGTATGTTCTTTACATGAGCCTTTTGTTTTTCCCTCCCAATAAAATGTGTGGGCTGCAAGGCTCTTTATAGCAAGTGTTAATTTTGCAGGTGTTTTTCCCGTGTTTACCCTTTCCTTTTTTCCCCCTTTATTTTTATGCAAGGGCCGTTCTGGCCACGTGGGCATGTGACCAGTGTGTGACGGGAATCTCTATCAGACCTCTGGTAGTTGGATGGCTAGCGGGTTAATAGGAGTCAAAGAAAAATAAAAGAAAGCTCACCCGCTATGCACTGACTATGCGAAAACTGCGGCTTCCGGTCGTGTCTTTAGAAGGGCTCTGCGGTAACAGTATGAGGAGGCCCAAGTGTGGCGGACTTTCGCGCCAAGAGACTCCCGACACTACGCCTGGCCACAACAATTTCCCCTGGAAGGTGAGGCGGGTCTGATTACTGCAGGCTGGTGGATCAAAGGTGTCTCCTTGGTGCCTGATATACCGCTGTGGCTGGGTCTCTGTGTTGCAGCTGCTCTGTACTAATTTGCCGCTGTCGTGTCTGTTTGCTATTCCGGAGCGGAGCCCCGACCCTCTGGAAAGCAAAACAGATGTTGTGGTTAGCGTTGAGTTCTCTACCCCAGCCCTGGAGTATTGCGGTCTGGCCTAAGTGTTCCGGTTGCGGCTGCCGGATGGCGTCGTGGGGTCTATGTCTCCTAAGTTATTTCTGGCACTCTCAGGCTGTTAGTTAAAAATTCCACTCCTACGATCTCTCCCTTGCTTTTAGCTGAGTATTCTGGTAGGCAGGAGTTAATATATCATCAGCTAAGGCAAAATTAGTTGGTTTTTAGTGGAAATTATGAGGAGCTCCCATAAGAAGCATCTCACCAGCTTGACGGTTAGCTCCGCCCCCTAGTTCTTTTTTTTTTTGTACTTTAGTTAGTTTATTTCATTGTATTTATTTGTAGGTATTTTAATGTAATTAATTTATTGATAGTGTAGTGTTAGGTTTAATTGTAACTTAGGTTAGGATTTATTTTACATGTAATTTTGTAATTATTTTAGCTATTAAATAGTTATTAACTATTTAATAACTATTGTACCTGGTTAAAATAAATACAAAGTTACCTGTAAAATGAATATTAATCCTAAAATAGCTATAATATAATTGTAATTTATGTTAGACAAGTACAAGCAATGAGTGTGCAAGCTGGAAGTAAGTGTGTTTCAGATTTGCCAACCTCCTGATTGCTTTATTCACCACATAAGCAATCGATTAGGCTATCCAAAAAAATACAAAGTGTTTGGAAGTGGCGCCAATCAAGGCTCTCTGAATATTAAGAAAAAAAAGTAGTATACTATGATGTAGATATGTAAATAAAGCAAATTGCTGCAGCTGTTAGTTTTTAAGAAATAAAATACAATTTATTAATACATTGGATAATAATCGAAATCAATGGAAAATAAAAGTTCAGTCACTATTTATAAAAATTCAATCAGTCACTATCTGAAGACACCGGTGTCTACTCTAAAACTTCACTGAAAAAATCACTGAAAAGTACAATTTAGCCAAATCAATAAAACAATCCTTAAAATTAAGTTATATGAGAATAAAAAATTAGGCAATGATAATAGCATCACACACTGTTCATGTCTTTACAAATACCGTTGGCCAAGTCAGGGTTGGGAACTCAGACTTTAAGACTTAGTGGTCTGGGTATCCAATTCCTAAAATGTGTATTTTGCTTTTTACAAAGTAAGAAATACTCGAGTCTGATGTGTTAAAGTCTGATGTAATCAATGCTGAGGTTAGACTGCAGACATCTAGTCTCTATCAATCAAGCAAGCAGAAAGTTTCTTTCAATCAAGTCAGCATCGAGTTTCTATCAACCAAGCAGGCAAAAAATTCAGTGTCAAATGTAGGTTTTGAATTTAGCGGTTATTTAGACAGCTGTTCTCAGTTCTCTTTCAGTCTGCCGCTTCAGCAAGCCCTCCTACAATCCTCTCCTACCCGGATTTCTGGTATGGGCGGTGACAAGCTACGGCAAAGGCTCCCTGGAGAGCTGAAACGCGTAGAAACCACACCAGGACCCAGTTCATTTGGAAAAGACACAGATACTGTGAGGTTCCCAGGACCGTCAAGCCAGCACAAGGGGAAACATTGCAACACAACGCTGAGCAGACGGTAGGAGTGAAGACCAGAAAACTGTAAGTGTGCACACTTAGAAGAAAATTAAACAGCGATACAACTTTATTTTTAAGAAAAACACTGCTTGCCGTAGCTTGTCACCGCCCATACCGGAAATCCGGGTAGGAGAGGATTGTAGGAGGGCTTGCTGAAGCGGCAGACTGAAAGAGAACTGAGAACAGCTGTCTAAATAACCGCTAAATTCAAAACCTACATTTGACACTGAATTTTTTGCCTGCTTGATTGATAGAAACTCGATGCTGACTTGATTGAAAGAAACTTTCTGCTTGCTTGATTGATAGAGACTAGATGTCTGCAGTCTAACCTCAGCATTGATTACATCAGACTTTAACACATCAGACTCGAGTATTTCTTACTTTGTAAAAAGCAAAATACACATTTTAGGAATTGGATACCCAGACCACTAAGTCTTAAAGTCTGAGTTCCCAACCCTGACTTGGCCAACGGTATTTGTAAAGACATGAACAGTGTGTGATGCTATTATCATTGCCTAATTTTTTATTCTCATATAACTTAATTTTAAGGATTGTTTTATTGATTTGGCTAAATTGTAATTTTCAGTGATTTTTTCAGTGAAGTTTTAGAGTAGACACCGGTGTCTTCAGATAGTGACTGATTGAATTTTTATAAATAGTGACTGAACTTTTATTTTCCATTGATTTCGATTATTATCCAATGTATTAATAAATTGTATTTTATTTCTTAAAAACTAACAGCTGCAGCAATTTGCTTTATTTACATATCTACATCATAGTATACTACTTTTTTTTCTTAATATTCAGAGAGCCTTGATTGGCGCCACTTCCAAACACTTTGTATTTTTTTGGATAATTATAATTTATATTGTAGCTATATTAGGATTTATTTTACAGGTAAGTATTTAGCTTTAAATAGGAATAATTTATTTAATAAGAGTTAATTTATTTAGTTAGAATAAAATTATATTTAACTTAGGGGGGTGTTAGGGTTAGGTTTAAAATTAGCTTTAGGGGTTAAAAAATTTATTAGAGTAGCGGTGAGCTCCGATCGGCAGATTAGGGGTTAATACTTGAAGTTAGGTGTCGGCGATGTTAGGGAGGGCAGATTAGGGGTTAATACTATTTATTATAGGGTTATTGAGGCGGGAGTGAGGCGGATTAGGGGTTAATAACTTTATTATAATAGCGGTGCGGTCCGCTCGGCAGATTAGGGGTTAATAAGTGTAGGCAGGTGGAGGCGACGTTGTGGGGGGCAGATTAGGGGTTAATAAATATAATATAGGGGTCGGCGGTGTTAGGGGCAGCAGATTAGGGGTACATAGCTATAATGTAGCTGGCGGCGGCATGCGGACGGCAGATTAGGGGTTAATAAGTGTAGGTAGCTGGCGGCGACGTTGTGGGGGCAGATTAGGGGTTAATAAATATAATATAGGGGTCGGCGGTGTTAGGGGCATCAGATCAGGGGTACATAGCTATAATGTAGCTGGCGGTCGGCAGATTAGGGGTTAAAAATTTTTAATAGAGTGGCGGCGATGTGGGGGGGACCTCGGTTTAGGGGTACATAGGTAGTTTATGGGTGTTAGTGTACTTTAGAGCACAGTAGTTAAGAGCTTTATAAACCGGCGTTAGCCCAGAAAGCTCTTAACTACTGACTTTTTTCTGCGGCTGGAGTTTTGTCGTTAGATTTCTAACGCTCACTTCAGCCACGACTCTAAATACCGGAGTTAGAAAGATCCCATTGAAAAGATAGGATACGCAATTGACGTAAGGGGATCTGCGGTATGGAAAAGTCGCGGCTGAAAAGTGAGCGTTAGACCCTTTAATGACTGACTCCAAATACCGGCGGTAGCCTAAAACCAGCGTTAGGAGCCTCTAACGCTGGTTTTCACGGCTACCGCCAAACTCTAAATCTAGGCCTTAGTTATCACTTATTATATATATACAATAACTTTTATTATCACTGGCACTCAGGGCCGCCACTAGAAATTTTGGGGCCCCTGACTTAACCATTGATCAGGGCCCCCCCCCCCCTCCTTTGACATGTGCAATTTTTGACCAAGTGATTAAAACGTATATGCACTTTAATCTTAAGTGTCTATTTAAACTTGGAAATCTTGTAAAGGTAGTAACATACAGGGAGTGCAGAATTATTAGGCAAGTTGTATTTTTGAGGATTAATTTTATTATTGAACAACAACCATGTTCTCAGTTTGTTTTTAGTTATAGCTATTTTAGGGGGATATCTGTGTGTGCAGGTGACTATTACTGTGCATAATTATTAGGCAACTTAACAAAAAACAAATATATACCCATTTCAATTATTTATTTTTACCAGTGAAACCAATATAACATCTCAACATTCACAAATATACATTTCTGACATTCAAAAACAAAACAAAAACAAATCAGTGACCAATATAGCCACCTTTCTTTGCAAGGACACTCAAAAGCCTGCCATCCATGGATTCTGTCAGTGTTTTGATCTGTTCACCATCAACATTGCGTGCAGCAGCAACCACAGCCTCCCAGACACTGTTCAGAGAGGTGTACTGTTTTCCCTCCTTGTAAATCTCACATTTGATGATGGACCACAGGTTCTCAATGGGGTTCAGATCAGGTGAACAAGGAGGCCATGTCATTAGATTTTCTTTTTTTATACCCTTTCTTGCCAGCCACGCTGTGGAGTACTTGGACGCGTGTGATGGAGCATTGTCCTGCATGAAAATCATGTTTTTCTTGAAAGATGCAGACTTCTTCCTGTACCACTGTTTGAAGAAGGTGTCTTCCAGAAACTGGCAGTAGGACTGGGAGTTGAGCTTGACTCCATCCTCAACCCGAAAAGGCCCCACAAGCTCATCTTTGATGATACCAGCCCAAACCAGTACTCCACCTCCACCTTGCTGGCGTCTGAGTTGGACTGGAGCTCTCTGCCCTTTACCAATCCAGCCACGGGCCCATCCATCTGGCCCATCAAGACTCACTCTCATTTCATCAGTCCATAAAACCTTAGAAAAATCAGTCTTGAGATATTTCTTGGCCCAGTCTTGACGTTTCAGCTTGTGTGTCTTGTTCAGTGGTGGTCGTCTTTCAGCCTTTCTTACCTTGGCCATGTCTCTGAGTATTGCACACCTTGTGCTTTTGGGCACTCCAGTGATGTTGCAGCTCTGAAATATGGCCAAACTGGTGGCAAGTGGCATCTTGGCAGCTGCACGCTTGACTTTTCTCAGTTCATGGGCAGTTATTTAGCGCCTTGGTTTTTCCACACGCTTCTTGCGACCCTGTTGACTATTTTGAATGAAACGCTTGATTGTTCGATGATCACGCTTCAGAAGCTTTGCAATTTTAAGAGTGCTGCATCCCTCTGAAGATATCTCACTATTTTTGACTTTTCTGAGCCTGTCAAGTCCTTCTTTTGACCCATTTTGCCAAAGGAAAGGAAGTTGCCTAATAATTATGCACACCTGATATAGGGTGTTGATGGTCATTAGACCACACCCCTTCTCATTACAGAGATGCACATCACCTAATATGCTTAATTGGTAGTAGGCTTTCGAGCCTATACAGCTTGGAGTAAGACAACATGCATAAAGAGGATGATGTGGTCAAAATACTCATTTGCCTAATAATTCTGCACTCCCTGTACACTGAAATACACACTCACACATAAGGATTCACATATAGACACTCTAGCAGACATGCAAAGAAACTCAGACACAGACAACTAAACAGACACTCAGCACTTTTTTACATTGACCTGACAAGTAATGAGGTAAACTACAGTTTTGTAAAAAAAGGAGATTTAGAAAACAAAATATGGAGTTCTGATTATCTTTTTGTAAAGGAAGATGCCAAATAAATGATGACAACAGCATGCAGTGGCTGAAAGGAAGGGCCCTGAACTGCCTAAACAATGATTTAAAGGTTAAATAGTAGATTAGTGACTTCCGGAAAGGTCTCATTAGTCTCAAAGTCTGTAGAAAGATGGGAATAATCAGTAGTAAGGTCAAAATGCCCTAAAAAGGAACAGACAATGGACACACACACACACACACAAACTCAAACTTGCACATACACCCAAGGAAACACCAACAGAGACAGCCTCAGAAAACACACAGACATACACACACACACACAGACACCCACAGAAAACACACAAAGACATACACACACAGAGAGACAACCACATAAAACACAGAAAGACATACATACACACACCCTGACTGAGACATCCACAGAAAACACACAAAGACATACACACACCCTCACAGAGACACCCACAGAAAATACACACCCTCACAGAGACATCCACAGAAAACACAGACATACATACACACACACACACCCTCACAGAGACATCCACAGAAAACACAGACATACACGCCCACCCTCACAGAGGCATTCAGAGAAAATACACAAAGACAAACACATGCCCACCCTCACAGAGACACCCATAGAAAAAGCTCAAAGACATATGCACACACCCTCACAGACATCCACAGAAAATGCACAAAGACATACACACCCACCCTCACAGAGAGACCCACAGAAAAAAATACATACACACTCATAGAGACACAAACCAAAGCACAAAGACATAAACACAGACACCCACAGAAACACTCACAGGAGGAAACATGCATGTGCATTGCATCCCCTAAATCCACAGTGTGTGACATGCATGATAATTAAGAAATTAAGAGATCACTTTTTAAAGAATCATATTTGTAAATGTGCGAACAAAAATAATTCTGTGAATTCAAAATTGTACATTAATGAGCTGGGTAGATGGCTAGATGAAGAAAAGTACTTTTAGAAGGTTGACATATGTTTGTCTGATATTTTCCCCATTTTCCCCAACCAAGAGTACCACTTCAAATATAGTGTACAAATGTTCCCATCTGTCAGCTGTACTTGTGGATTTTGAAAATGCTGTACTCTATATGGTCTTGGTGGAACCATAAGCTGTGGTTAAATGCAGGATTTAAGCTTGTTGGTATGCATTTCAAAATTAAGTCAGCTGTAGTGTAAACTGAACAGTTTTAAGTTAACCTGTCTCATTTCAAACACTGAGCAATCTTAGTCTGAGAGTATAACATGTTATGCAGATGTAAAAATCTTAGATAAAATGCCTCCTTGTATCAGGAAAGTCCTTACATAAAGGGGCAGTAAACTGGAATGTAATATATATCATTTGTGTATTGAGGAGGAAACATTTCTGCATGGTTTTAAATATAGAATTTCTACAGCATTGTCAAATAATCATAAATACACTGCTGCTAAAAAAATGTGTTTTTATGGACCCCTGGCCCCACCATACAACTACTACCACACTGAAGTTACAATCTTAAATTGCACAAAGAAATAAAAAACATTTGCTAAGTAATTCCTACCTCCTCTGCAAATGAAAGGGATCTGCCGTCTGACTCAGGCACACACTGTACAAAGTGCCAAGTCTGTCTCACACTGTGCATAGTGGTTTAGTGCACACTCAGAAATCCTCTCAAATGCTAATACTTTACTCTTTGTAATAACATTGCCCATGCTCAATTAGCACTCTGCTGTAGTACCCACTGGTGGCTGCAAAAATTAAAAAAAAATAAAAAAATGTTTTTTATTCTTGCTTCATGGGGCCCCCCTAGCCCATTGGGCCCCTGACAGGAGTCACCCCTGTCACCCCCTGATGGCGGCCCTGCTGGCACTTGAGACTTATCTCATTTATTATAGCTATATGTTTCTGTTAACATTCAATCAAATGCACACGCTCATATACCATTAGACAGGAACTCATCATATTTCACAGTGTACACAATAGATTGAGGATTGTTATAATAATGTATATATTATCTCTTTATTTCATATTTCACAGTTATAGTTAACATTATACAAGATGTATTTAATTTCCTGACAACAAAATAGTGTATGTGTAAGGAATTTGACATCACCGCTATTGGTAGCGGCTGACAACCCCCATTTTCCAGGTTTTTTCCTTGTCATAGGGGCACGTCCCTGGTACATGCTGCAGCCCAATTTATTTAATGTAATTGGCAAGAGTCCATGAGCTAGTGACATATGGGATATACAATCCTATCAGGAGGGGCAAATACACCCCCTCACCACACCCACAATTCAGTTTTACAAACTTTGCCTCCTATGGGGGTGGTGAAGTAAGTTTGTGCTTGATTTTTTTGTTTTTCTACTATGATAAGTGCTTCTAAGTATTCTGAAGCCCAGTTCTTCTCAGAGTACAGTGTATGTCAGAGGGATGTGAAGAGAGTATCGCCTATTGATTTTTATGGTTTCTCTTGCGGAAAATCTTTTCAAGGGTTCTCTGTTATCGGCGTAGGGATTAATCTCCTACCTCCCTTTTCAGATCAACGATATACAGGGAGTGCAGAATTATTAGGCAAATGAGTATTTTGACCACATCATCCTCTTTATGCATGTTGTCTTACTCCAAGCTGTATAGGCTCGAAAGCCTACTGCCAATTAAGCATATTAGGTGATGTGCATCTCTGTAATGAGAAGGGGTGTGGTCTAATGACATCAACACCCTATATCAGGTGTGCATAATTATTAGGCAACTTCCTTTCCTTTGGCAAAATGGGTCAAAAGAAGGACTTGACAGGCTCAGAAAAGTCAAAAATAGTGAGATATCTTGCAGAGGGATGCAGCACTCTTAAAATTGCAAAGCTTCTGAAGCGTGATCATCGAACAATCAAGCGTGCAGCTGCCAAGATGCCACTTGCCACCAGTTTGGCCATATTTCAGAGCTGCAACATCACTGGAGTGCCCAAAAGCACAAGGTGTGCAATACTCAGAGACATGGCCAAGGTAAGAAAGGCTGAAAGACGACCACCACTGAACAAGACACACAAGCTGAAACGTCAAGACTGGGCCAAGAAATATCTCAAGACTGAGTTTTCTAAGGTTTTATGGATTGATGAAATGAGAGTGAGTCTTGATGGGCCAGATGGATGGGCCCGTGGCTGGATTGGTAAAGGGCAGAGAGCTCCAGTCCAACTCAGACGCCAGCAAGGTGGAGGTGGAGTACTGGTTTGGGCTGGTATCATCAAAGATGAGCTTGTGGGGCCTTTTCGGGTTGAGGATGGAGTCAAGCTCAACTCCCAGTCCTACTGCCAGTTTCTGGAAGACACCTTCTTCAAGCAGTGGTACAGGAAGAAGTCTGCATCCTTCAAGAAAAACATGATTTTCATGCAGGACAATGCTCCATCACACGCGTCCAAGTACTCCACAGCGTGGCTGGCAAGAAAGGGTATAAAAGAAGAAAATCTAATGACATGGCCTCCTTGTTCACCTGATCTGAACCCCATTGAGAACCTGTGGTCCATCATCAAATGTGAGATTTACAAGGAGGGAAAACAGTACACCTCTCTGAACAGTGTCTGGGAGGCTGTGGTTGCTGCTGCACGCAATGTTGATGGTGAACAGATCAAAACACTGACAGAATCCATGGATGGCAGGCTTTTGAGTGTCCTTGCAAAGAAAGGTGGCTATATTGGTCACTGATTTGTTTTTGTTTTGTTTTTGAATGTCAGAAATGTATATTTGTGAATGTTGAGATGTTATATTGGTTTCACTGGTAAAAATAAATAATTGAAATGGGTATATATTTGTTTTTTGTTAAGTTGCCTAATAATTATGCACAGTAATAGTCACCTGCACACACAGATAGCCCCCTAAAATAGCTATAACTAAAAACAAACTAAAAACTACTTCCAAAACTATTCAGCTTTGATATTAATGAGTTTTTTGGGTTCATTGAGAACATGGTTGTTGTTCAATAATAAAATTAATCCTCAAAAATACAACTTGCCTAATAATTCTGCACTCCCTGTACTCTTAAATACCATTACCTCTGCTGATAGTTTTATGTGGATAGGTGTTTTTCAGTAAGTATGTATCATTATTTAAGACACTCTCAGCTATGGTTGGTGCTTTATGTATTTATATATAAAGTTCTAAATATATGTGTTTACTTTTATTTGCCATGAGTCAGGTCTATGTATATTTCCCTTTGCAGTCTAGCAGTTTCAGTATGGGAATCATGTTTTAGGAAGTTATTTTTTTAATATTTTCTTACCTGGGGTTTAGTCTTTTTTCCAATTTGACTTGTTTTTTTAACAATTTGGGGGCAAATTTAGGCTTGCGAGGGCGCAAAATGCTGTTATTTATTGCGTCATTTTTGGCGCAATAATTTTTTGGCGCGAATGTGCGTCTATGGTCTATGATGACGCAAGTTTGTCATTTCCTGCGTCTTAGTTGAAGCCAGGTTGTTTGGCCCGAAGTTATGTCTGATGTATGATGCAAGTTGTGTCATTTCCGGATGTTTGTTGGCGGCAAATTTTTTTTTTATACTTCCTTTTGTGTCGTGCGTCATACTTGGTGCCAAAATTTTTATTTTTATTTTACCCCACTTGCTATATGCTCCTTGCCTTCTTTATGCTCAGAGGGCATTTGCATTTTTCCCATTCCTGAAACTGCTATATGAGGAAATAAGATATTTTTTTGTTTAAATGTTATTTTTTCTTTTTACATTTTACAAGATGTCTGTTAGGTCTGAAATCGCCGGGGTACCACTTCATAATCTTCATTATAATAATCAGTATGTTACACTTAGCACTGGAATTGAGTATTTCACATTCAAGGCCTTGGAGAACAAGAATCAGACATGCACACACGATGGAATCTAAGTCTGCTCTGTTTTGTTCTTAGCTGAATTCTATATTACAAATCACATACATGTAACGACACAGAGGGTCTTCATACACGCCCCCTATTACAAATGAGGTAATACAACTTGACAGACACAAAGTCCTTTGTATAAGACTGGACACATTCATCCTTAAACAACAAGATAACATAAAAATGTGAAAATGCTCTTAGCTGCATGGTTACCTTAGTAATGAGATAAAGATGTTACTCCCCAATGAACAGATGTAATATATCAAAATACACAAAAAAACTAACAGTTCAATGTTTGTACAACAGTTCATAATTAGTTCATCATGGATTCTTAGATACAAGATGGCGGCATTTTGGTTATATATTCTAACAATGTCTCAATCTGATCCTGTCTCAGAAGCTGCTGTAGGAACCCTGTTGCTTGAACACAGTTCTACCAAAGCTAAGTGTATCTGTTGTAAGCTAGTTGAGATTATATCTCCGGCTGTAGTATGTAACAGTTGTCATGATAAGCTTTTGCATGCAGAAAATGTTTCTATTAGTACTAGTACAGTATCTGTTGTTCCTTCAACATCTAATGTACATGATATCCCTGTTGATATGAAAAATGATATTGTTGATGCGATACAGAAGGCTATGTCTGCTATTCCGCCTTCTAATAAACGTAAAAGGTCTTTTAAAACTTCTCATGATACTGATGAATATTGTAATGACTGACAACATACTGATATATCCACTTCTGATGAGGATCTCTCTGACTCAGAAGATCCTGCTTCAGACATTGATATTGATAAATCAACGTATCTTTTTAAGATTGAGTATATTCGTTCTTTGTTGCAAGAAGTATTGATTACTTTGGATATTGAGGAGTCTGGTCCTCTTGATAACACATCCAGTAAATGTTTAAATTCTGTTTATAAACCTCCTGAGATTTTTCCTGTTCCTGATGCTATTTCTGATGTGATTGCTAAGGAATGGTCTAAGCCTGATAATTCATTTGTTCCTTCTTCTAGGTTTGCCAGTGACTAATTTAGAGTTTTGGGGAAAAGTCCCTAAGGTTGATGAGGCTATTTCTATTCTTGCCAAGCGTACGACTATTCCTATGGAAGATAGTACTTCCTTTAAGGATCATTTAGTTAGGAAAATTGAATCTTATCTTTGGAAAGCTTATTTACATTCTGGCTATATTCTCAAGACTGCCATTTCTATGGCTGACGTTGAGTCTGCATCGACTTTTTGGTTGGATAGCTTAGCACAACAGGAAAAAGTCTCTGATTTGTCTAGCATTGTTTGCTTCAATATTCTAATCATTTTCTCTGTGATGCTATTTTTGATATCATTAAGATTGATGTTAAAAATCAAAAAATCAAATATGTCTGGCTATTTTAGCTAGAAGAGCATTATGCCTCAAATCATAAAATGCTGACATGGTATCTAAATCCAGGTTACTATATCTATTATTCCAGGGTAATAATTTGTTTTGTTCTCAGTTGGATTCTATTATTTCCTCTATTACTGGGGGGGAAGGTTTCTTTTGCCCCAGGATAAAAATCTAAGGGTAAAACTAGAGCTTCTAATCGGTTTCATTCCTTTTGTCAGAATAGAGAACAGAAAACCACTCCTTCCCCTAAGGACTCTGGCTCCAATAGGAAGCCATATTTGAGTTGGAATAAATTCAAGCCTTTAAAGAAACCAAAGCCAGCCCCCAAAACTGCATGAAGGTGCGGCCCTCAATCCAGTTCTACTGGTGGGGGGGCAGATTGAAATTATTTTAAGATGTTTGAGCAGGTTCCATTCAGAATCATTGGATTGAGAATATTGTCTCTCAAGCGTATTGAATAGGTTTCAGAATAAGACCTCCTGGAACATTGTCCCGAAGAAGGAAAACTTATTCAGACCAGTACTGGATCTGAAATTTTTTAATAGTTTTGTAAGGGTCCCAACATTTAAGATGGTGACTATAAAGACTATTCTGCCTTTTGTTCAGCAAGGTCATTACATGTCCACAATAGACTTAAAGGATGCATATCTTCATATTCTGATTCATCCAGACCACTATCGGTTTCTGAGATTCTCTTTTCTAGACAAGCATTACCAATTTGTCGCTCTTCCATTTGGCCTAGCGACAGTTTCAAGAATCTTTTCCTAGGTTCTAGGTGCCCTTCTATCTGTAATCAGAAGGCAGGGTATTGCGGTGTTTCCTTATTTGGACGATATCTTGGTACTGGCTCAATCATTTAATTTAGCAGAATCTCACACAAATCAAAGTGTGTTGTTTCTTCAAAAACATGGTTGGAGGATCACTTTACCAAAGAGTTTCTTGACTCCTCAGACAAGGGTCACCTTTTTAAGTTTCCAGATAGATTCAGTGCCAATGACTCTATCTTTAACAGACAAGAGACGAATAAAATTGGTTTCTACCTGTCAAAACCTTCAGTCTCGCTCATTCCCTTCAGTGGCTATGTGCATGGAAGTTTTAGGTCTCATGACTGCAGCATCGGATGGGATTCCCTTTGCTCATTTTCATATGAGACCTCTTCAGCTTTGCATGCTGAATCAATGGTGCAGGGATTATACTCGGATTTCACAATTGATAATCTTAAATCCCAACACTCAACTCTCTCTGACTTGGTGGTTAAACCATCACCTTATTGTTCAAGGGGCCTCCTTTGTTTGTCCTTCCTGGACTGTGATTTCAACAGATGCAAGTCTCACAGGTTGGGGAGCTGTCTGTGGGTCTCTGGCAGCACAAGGGTTTTGGAATCCTCAAGAGGCGAGGTTACCAATCGATATTTTAGAACTCCATGCTATTTGCAGGGCTCTTCAGGCTTGGCCTCTACTAAAGAGAGAATCATTCATTCATTTTCAGACAGACAATATCACTACTGTGGCATATTTCAATCATCAGGGTGGGACTCGCATTCCTTTAGCAATGAAATACGTATCTCAAATACTTTCTTGGGCAGAATTCAACTCCTGTCTAATTTCTAAATACATATCCCGGGTGTAGACAATTGGGAAGTGGATTATCTCAGTCGTCAGACTTTACATCAAGGGGAGTGGTCTCTCAATCCAGATGTATTTTGTCAGATTGTACAGATGTGGGGTCTTCCAGAAATAGATCTTATGGCATCCCATCTAAACAAGAAACTTCCCAGGTATCTTTCCAGGTATCCTCAGGCTCAAACTTCCCAGGAAACTTCCCAGGGATCCTCAGGCAGAGATGGTAGATGCGTTAGCAGTTCCTTGGCCCTACCAACCTGCTTACATCTTTCCGCCTCTAGTTCTTCTTCCAAGGATGATCTCCAAGATCATAATGGAACAATTGCATGTGTTTCTGATAGCACCAGCATGGCCTCACAGATTTTGGTTTGTGGATCTTGTCCGGATGTCAAGTTGCCAACCTTGGCCACTTCCTTTAAGACCAGACCTTCTGTCTCAAGGGCCATTTTTCCATCAGGATCTCAAATGGCTAAATTTGAAGGTATGGATATTGAACGCTTAGTGCTTTGTCATAGAGGTTTCTCTGACTCAGTGATAAATACTATGCTACAGGCTGGTAAGTCTGTTTCAAGGAAAATTTATTATTGGGTTTAGAAAACCTATATTTCATGGTGTTCTCATAAATTCTGATGGCATTCTTTTAGAATTCCTAGAATTTAAAACTTTTTTCAGGATGGTTTGGATAAACGTTTTTCTGCAAGTACTTTGAAGGGACAAATCTCTGCTCTTTCTGTTTTATTTCATTGAAAGATTGTTAAGCTTCCTGATATTCACTGTTTTGTTCAGGCTTTGGTTCGTATCAAAAAGGCAGAGAAACAAAAGCCCAATGGCACAGCTGAGAGTACAATAGGGAATATAGTTATCAGCAATAATCCGAAGGGGTAATAGAATACAATTATAACCCTTCAAATGTGGTAATAGCAAATAATATTGTAGTTAGGTGCTCTGTACGAAATTTATGAACAAAAAAAGGAAGTATAAACCTCCAATGGATTGTACACCTGAATAGCACTCTAATTCCCTATATCAAATGAAATGAAGACAGAGTACTATGTGACGGGTGACACTGGGTAAAATAAAATATAACTTTTATTGGGACTAATTAAAATCAATGGTAAGACAATACATTTAAAACTACAAGAACTGTGTTAACTTAAATCCTGGACAGGAGTCTGCAAGTTAATAAATGAAATAAAACCCCAATATGGGCAGGTGAAATGTGCATGAGGTATATCACAATACTGTGTTACTCCTTTTTCGTAGTATAGAATCTAACTACAGGTGTTTTATAAGTAGGTCTGTCTTAATAATATCCTACTGATTTAAGTATTTCTACTTGATAGATACAATAGTATCAGAGTTGTGTTCTTAGAACCACACAGACAAACTGTTACTAATCTGTGGTTATTTGCACTGCAACACTAAATTGCTTAACCGTTGCAAAAATATTAAATTACTTAGCCATTATTCAAGGATTTATTAAAGGACCCACTGATAATAATTGATTAGAAAAACCAGTATTAATCATAAGTATATGATAGAATTAACGTCATATATAATCTTAGTGGGATACCAATATCACCTACAAACTAGTACTTTTTGGCAAGTAATTAAGGCAATAGTGTAGTTACTGTGACTAGATTTTGGTTGTGTGTAATTCAACAATATTAACACAAGCAGCTCCATTCATGGCAAAGCAAATTGCAGTATTAATATAATTGATACAAATATCCTATTATATGTACATGGTATACCACATTATACCATAAATCACTCTAAATCAGTAGGATATTATTAAGACAGACCTACTTATAAAACACCTGTAGTTAGATTCTATACAACGAAAAAGGAGTAACACAGTATTGTGATATACGTAATGCACATTTCACCTGCCCATATTGGGGTTTTATTTCATTTATTAACTTGCAGACTCCTGTCCAGGATTTAAGTTAACACAGTTCTTGTAGTTTTAATTGTATTGTCTTACCATTGATTTTAATTAGTCCCAATAAAAGTTATATTTTATTTTACCCAGTGTCACCCGTCACATAGTAGTCTGTCTTCATTTAATTTGATATAGGGAATTAGAGTGCTATTCAGGTGTACAATCCATTGGAGGTTTATACCTCCTTTTTTTGGTTCGTATCAAGCCTGTTATTAAATCAATCTCTCCTCCTTCGAGTCTTAATTTGGTTTTGAAGGCTTTGCAAGCTACTCCTTTTGAGCCTATACATTCTTTGGATATTAAACTACTTTCTTGGAAAGTGTTGTTCCTTTTGGCTATCTCTTCAGCTAGAAGAGTTTCTGAATTGTCTGCTCTCTCTTGTGAGTCTCCTTTTCTGATTTTCCATCAGGATAAGGTTGTTTTGCGGACTTCTTTTCTAACAACATTAGTAGGGAAATTGTTGTTCCTTCCTTGTTTCCTAATCCGAAGAATACTCTTGAAACATCTTTACATTCTTTGGTGTAAGAGCTTTGAAATATTATGTCAAAGATACTAAAGATTTCAGGAAGACTTCTAGTCTATTTGTTGTTATTTCTGGTCCAAGGAAAGGTCAGAAAGCCTCTGCCATTTCTTTGGCATCTTGGTTAAAGCTTTTGATTCACAAGGCTTATTTGGAGGCGGGACAATCTCTGCCTCAGAGAATTACAGCTCATTCTACTAGATCAGTCACCACTTCTTGGGCTTTTAAGAATGAAGCTTCGGTTGATCAGATTTGCAAAGCAGCAACTTGGTCTTCTTTGCATACATTTACAAAATTCTACCATTTTGATGTATTTGCTTCTTCTGAAGCAGTCTTTGGTAGAAAAGTTCTTCAGACAGCTGTCTCAGTTTGATTCTTTTGCTTATGATTTAAGTTTTTTCTTGTAATTTATGTGAAATTTATGAGAAAGACTTATTTTTTTGTGTGGATTTAATTTTTTCAGCGGAAATAGCTGTTTTTATTTTATCCCGCCCTTTCTAGTGACTCTTCTGTGGTCTTCCACATCTTGGATATTTCTATCCCATATGTCACTAGCTCATGGACTCTTGCCAATTACATGAAAGAAAACATAATTTATGTAAGAACTTACCTGCTAAATTAATTTCTTTCATATTGGCAAGAGTCCATGAGGCCCACCCTTTTTATAGTGGTTATGATTTTTGTATAAAAGCACAATTATATTTCCAGTTCCTCTTTTTGTATGCTTTTTTACTCCTTATTTTATCACCCCAGTACTTGGCTATTCGTTAAACTGAATTGTGGGTGTGGTGAGGGGCGTATTTATAGGCATTTTGAGGTTTGGGAAACTTTGCCCCTCCTGATAGGATTGTATATCCAATACGTCACTAGCTCAATATGAAAGAAATTAATTTATCAGGTAAGTTCTTACATAATGAAAAAAAAAATAAAGAGGGGAACCTAACCTATAATGTCACTAATATACATATATATAGTATAGATGCCGATAATGATGCTTAGTATAACTTGCAGGGTCATGTGTCCAAAAAGTATTACAGTCAATTGTGTAGTTAGCAGCACCCCGCAATACTGGAGTATAATATGCAGACCAATTCAAGTAAAGTTGACCAGTAAGTATAGGTATAGCACTCCTGAGCAAGTATCGCTCATTGACACCCCCAGTCCCCGGTACTTTAAATAACAGATGCAAAATATATATAGTATTCCAAAGACAGGTAAATAAAGAACACGAACAGTCTCCGAGTATTCAGAGTCACTTTCACTCACCAGCTGCCATCTTACACCGGGAACCAACCCGTCCACTAGACGCGGAAAAGAGAATTGTCTCCGGCAGCCTGGGAGTCTCACACGTACGCTTTGCCGGGTCCCAGCCCGTCCACCATTTGCGGAGCGAACGCTGTCTGTGTTCCTGTCTTGGGCGTGTCTCACCGCTCCTCCCCGATTGGTCCTTGTGGGGAGTCGAGCCTCTGACGTAATAGTGCGGTAGGGTCGGAGAAACAGATTCCGCAATCCAATGTGGAAAATCCTGTCAATCTGTGGTAAAGTGTACCGGGTATAGGGGAACTTGTATGTCCATATAACTGGATGCTATACCATTAACCAGCTTCTTTCTTTTTTCCTTTGTCTTTTTAAACTCTGGTCCGCTCCTCCAGCCGGCAAAAGCAGCCAGGTGCCCGGTAGTGGCCAAAGGAAAGTCCAAGCACAAAAAAGGAGAAATTTTACCAGGCACCTTGTGTAGTTAAAAGTGATAAACTTTATTCAGTCAAATTAAAACATATTGAGAGAGGGGATACACCATCCCTGAAATTGCATAGACTAACATGTTTCGGCACAAAACGCCGTAATCAGGGATGGTGTATCCCCTCTCTCAATATGTTTTAATTTGACTGAATAAAGTTTATCACTTTTAACTACACAAGGTGCCTGGTAAAATTTCTCCTTTTTTGTGCTTGGAAGTTCTTACATAAATTATGTTTTTCCACACACCCCTAATGATGTGCATTATACACGCCCTTTATGACGTATGCGTCACACCCTTAGTGACGCATACAGTGTAAACACACGAGCAAGTCTTTCATTTGGATCTCATAGTAAAGAATATCCTAACATACACATTATCATATTTTCATTGGCTGGGTTTCTTATAATAGGAATCATTTAGGGATCATACTGGGTTTATCATTTTACGATTTATGTACTATATATATATATATATATATATATATATATATATATATATGCTGAGTGCCATTGGTGAGTACAAGGGGGGGGGGAGATAGGGATCGATATATATACTATATATGGGTCTCTCTTGTAATAATGTATGAATTTATTTGTGTGCACAAGACATATAGTGTCTTATAATGATTGTTACACCATTGGAATTGGTTTTATTACCATAGACCATCTACACAGAAAGTGTTTTACGTTTAGACGGATAAAGTTAATGTTAATCTTAAAATTATCAAATCTTTATATGTTAGTGGATAGATATCAATCAATTGTTTTGCCACTTTGTAAACACACATGGGTCAGTGAATGATTGTCAATTACTTGCACCTGTACAGACAGGTAATGGGTTGCGTCTGTTCAAGGGTTGGCATTGGATATTAGATATTTAAAAGCCAGAGCTTCCAGTTTGAAAACAGATGCCTGATGAAACAGTTAGCACAGCTGAGAAACGCGTTGCAATCTGCTGTTGCATTGTTTTTATACACTTTGGGTGAATGTACACACCCTTAGTTTTTTATTCTGTTTTTAATTAAAAATATACTGCACCTTTTGGAAGCCTAAGCTTGTATTTGTTCTTTCTGATACCTGGATACCTGATTTTCTACATCCTTACCAAGGATCAGTTTTCTGGGACACTGAGAGTTCCCAGACTGCGCCACTTAGCACAATTGGTGCTGCTCTCCTTGTGAGTATTATTACAACATTAGACACACCTGATATCTGTTACAACTACAGTACCATACTAGGAGGCACCCTCTTTTTGTGATTTTTCTTCACAGATGCCTGGATTCATTTTATACTTCTGAGAAGAGCAGCCGTGACCACACACTGAGGATTCTATCATCTGGGATTACACCTACCATTATCATAGTCCATCCGGACATTTGAACTGTCTTGCATCCATCTATATGGACTCAGATAACTTTGATGCTACATATTTGTTGTTTTACATTTGTGTATATGCGATTATAGCTATAAGTATTTATAACAACACACCATTGTACTATTGCGCAACCTAGAGATGGACACGTCAGTGTTACCAGCAGTTTTGCATCTTGTTTGTTTCTATTTACCTGTCAAAACAAAATATTTTTTAAATAGACAACCCAAAGTATTGGTCTAGGCCCATGTTGGTATATTACATGCCACCATTTCACCACTAAATGCGATCAAATAAAAAGAATGAACTTTTTCACAAACTTTGGTTTACTCACTGAAATTATTTATATACTGCTTGTGCAATCATAGCACAAATAGTTGTAAAAGCTTCTCTGGGATGCTCTTTGTTCCAGTGTTAATTTCGTTGGCTAAAACTAGACTAAAATGAAAATAAAACTAAAAAAATTCTGATGACTAACATATGACTAAAACAAAAATGTCATTTTATTCAAAAGACTATGACTAAAACTAGATCAAAATTTGCTGTCAAAATTAACACTTTATGCAAGGTGTTATAATCAATCCATATCTAATTACTACTCTTTTGTAAAATTTAAGAAAAATGGTTTTATTTAATTTTAAGCTAAATAAAGACGTTATATACCACAACAGTTAAATCTGTTAAATCTGTATTGCATGTTCAAACCTTAATACCATAAATAAAAGCAGGTTAATAAACCTTTACTCCAGGCGTATATAATGAGTTTGGAAGTTCTAGTGCAGTGCTAATTTTCCAAAAATGTTTCGAATCTTTGAACAATAAATTGATTCTTCCTATAGAAACAAGTATAATCCATGAGTATGGGTTTAAAAGGACACTGAACCCAAATGTTTTCTTTCATGATTCTAATTTACTCCTATTATCAATTTTTCTTCGTTCTCTTGATATCTTTATTTTAAAAGCAGGAATTTAAATCTTAGCAGCCAGACCATTTTAGGTTTAGCACCATGGATAGCGCTTGCTTATTGGAGGCTTACATTTACCCACCAATTGCGAAGCATAACCCAGGTTCTCAACCAAAAATGGGCCTGCTCCTATGCATCACATTCCTGCTTTTTAAATAAAGATAGCAAGAGAACGGAGAAAAAATGATAATAGGAGTAAATTAGAAAGTTGCTTAAAATTGCATCTCTTTAAGTTATGCTGTGCCTGTGCTAGCTGCAAAAACTTTTTGTTGTGTTGAGTTACTTGATACTTGTTTTAATTATTAACAGAGAACTGTTAAAGTTTTTATATTGGGTAATATGTGCAATGGCGTTACAGCCAATACAGTTTACATTTAGTTTTTTTTTATATTTTAAAGTTGCACTTCTGTTTGTTTATGAAATTTGGTTATATTTAATTTTAAGTTTAATAAAGACGTTATATATCACTACGGCTAAATCTGTGTCTGTATTGCATGTTTAAACCTTAATATCATAAATAATAACAGGTGTTATGTTTACTCCTGGAGTATATAATGAGTTTCGAAATTATAGAGAAATGCTTAAATAATGCATTACACTTTAACTAAACCCCTTAGATTTTAGTCGACTAGACTAAAACTAAAACAATTCAGATGATTAAAAAACGACTTAAACTAAAATGGTATTTTAGTCAAAAGACTAAAACTAAATCAAAATTTAGTTCAGAAATAGCAGACATGCATGGCTTTGACATTGTTTCTTGGTAATGAGAAGGTGGCTAACTGCAGTTGCACACCACACTTCTATTATTCCTGGCAGTGAAGGGGTTAATCAGGTAGCTTGTAAGGTCAATTTTAGCTTTAGTGTAGAGATTACCCTCCCACCTGACACCTCCCACCCCCTGATCCCTACCAGATCCCTCCCAAACAGCTCTCTTCCCTCCCTCACCCCCCACTGGTCACCCCCATCTTAGGTACTGGCAGACAGTCTGCCAAAATTAAGTTTTAAAGCAATATTATTTTAAATGAATTATTTTTATTTTATTTTATGCAGTGTAGGATCCCCCCTTACCCTTCAACCTCCCTGATCCCTCCCAAACAGCTCTCCACCCCCCCCTTAACTATGTCAGCCATCTTAGGTACTGTCAGCTGTCTGCCAGTACCAATAAAAGGTAATTATTATTATTATTTTTTCTGTAGTTTAGTGGTCCCCCACCTCTTACAATCATTAGTTAGGGACCCCCAACACTGCCACCTTTTTTCCATATCGTAGCGCTACTTCCCTCCCTCTCCCTTCATTTTTTTCCTCTTCCCTCCCTTCCATACCTCCCGCCGGCACCAGTAGAGGATCATTACAGACGGTGACACACACACACTTAAATACTCTGCCATGTGTAGAACATAGGGATGTAAAATATTTACAGTAAATATATAGTTAAAACCGTTATTAAAAATTTATATTGCATGAATATTTTTTCATATTTTTATCTACTTAACTGCAATGCACTTATATATATATATTTATGTCTATATATGTGTTTATATGTGTATATATGTCTGTAAATGGTGTTATTATGAGTCCAACTGTACTTTGTAATGTATTTTTGATGTTTTTTGTGACACTTTTTTGTTTTGCAAAACAGTTAACCAGAGCTCTGAGGACGCGCTAACCCAATGAGTGTTAACTTGAATTGCACTCAATACCCCTTATAGTTCACGCGTAACTGTTAGTGCTCCACTTGTAATTTTGTCCTATATTATTTAATTATCTACTAGGAAGTCTTTGAAAACCTTTGTTTTACTAATGGGTTAATTGTGAAGAAACAATAGCTCAGTTATCCTGGAACTTAAACAACCGTGCAAAATGCAAAAATCTGTCAGCTAGACAGTGACAAATACAGGTCAAATTATTTTTAAAACGCCAGAGCTGTAGAATTTGAAAAATTCATAAATCCTGAAAAAATGTGTTTGAAATGCATTTCCTTATAGATTTCTTTACTAATGTTGAACTGTTGCAAATTATAGGTATCTTCTTATTAGATAGGACTCAATTTGAAAAACACCTCAAGGGTCAAACATATCAGTTTGCACAGGACCTCTGATGTATTAGTGTAATGGGTAATATTACTTTTGTTTCCTTCTTGAATATTTTTAGAACGCAGATTTAGGATTTAAAGTTTTGGTTCCAATTAAGGAAAATTTGTTATTCCAGCTAAATTCTGTATTTCATGTGACTTTGTTATCTTTAGCCTTCAATTTAAAAAAATTGTAAATGATAATATTTGATCCTTTTCCCTTCAAGAAGTGTCAATTTAATGCAATGTAGTTCTTGTAATTGTAACCTTGTTCTAATTTAATAAAGTGAAAAAAAATAACACGGACATCTTACAAGTTTTTCATTTCACATATTAACATATTTTTCTAGATACAAGCATGTTTTTCATTCACATACAGCTAGATAGCATAAGTTTCACATTTACAGTGCATAACAGAAAGCAAGGAAGTGTACATTTTTATTTTTATTTTGGAGATCCTAAGAAAAGTAAACTCAAACATGCAGATTTGAACATGTTATCTATTTGAAATGGATTCATTCTGCTATCGCTGTATTATATAAGATCGTCCTTAAATTCTCTGTTATCAGCATAAAAAAATCCTAATAATTTATATGCAGTAAATTCTTAAATAGCGAATAATTTAGTCTAATGTCTAGAATTTTAACAAACAATGTATTATTTTAAATGAACTTTTTTTTTAAATAGTTAATAAAACAAATATATAGGCTGAAACAGTTCTATATTTAGCCAGCTATTTAAACCTCTAGAAAAGACCAGATCAAATTGGATAAAATGGAATTTCATTTTTTTTTAAACAATCTATTTTATTTGGAAATAAAACATTTTCACCAGACAGATTACTAATCCTTTTCTAGCCATAATCTGCTGTTTATCAACATGAAAGTATTTACCATCTGCTAACATCTTTGATAGTTTAACCTTGAGCTACAAAAGGGACCTGGAATTTATTGTCACAATGTTGTGTCTCACAAAAAAATTTTTTTTTTCAAATCCCTACACTTAAAAATGATTTCAGTGTTTTTCAATCCCTACTTTTAACTGAAACCAGCCCAGACATTAATAATAATACAAAGTAAAAGTAAATACACTCATAACTAACAATAAAAAAAAACCTTCACTAAAATATTGGTGTTCCATGTTAAAAATCTGTTTAAATTCCAAGGTTCTAATTTATAGCTTTCATCACATGTAACTGCAAAGTGGCACCTTTAGAACAAATTCTTCACTGAATAAATGAAAAATTAGCAATGGTTTATTAATTTACAGTCACTTTTTTGACAGTTAATCTTTATATTAAACATTTTTAAACTTCTGTTATCATTTCCCAAGGTGTTATTCTATTATCAAATCCATAATCTCATGCCCAGCTCCCCTCTAAAGAAATAAGGTGGTTTAACTTTTGTAGTGTAAAACATTTTTTTCTGCAAGGCATGTCTTACAAGGGCCTAGTTTCCATTGAGGTAATAAAGTTTGGAAACTGGTAGTAACTCAAAAAATCTCCATAGACTTTAATGGAGATAAAAAAAATTATCACGTTTCCACAATTTACCACCTCAATGGAAACTAGGCCAAGGTCAGATGTAAATTCAGAACCATGCAGTGCAGATGTAATACTAAGGCGTAATTTCCATTGAGGTGGTAAAGTTTGGAAACTGGTGGTAACATAAAAATTCTCCATAGACTTTAATGGAGATACATGTTTTTATCACTCGTTTCCCAACTAATGGAGACTAGGCCTAAGCCAGAACTCTGGAAAGAATTAGTGAAGTGTTCCAAAAGCCAAGCTGAGCCAGTAGAAATCATTTTGTGCTACATAACATTGAATATCTGAATTGCAATCTAGTTTTTTAATAACTTCTTACATTTTACTGAGCAGAAATAGTTTATCCTTTTGAATTCACTCATCCTTTTACTTTAATAATGTAAAAAAATGTACATATTGTGAATTCTGGGACTGTCTGTTTGCTGTTGCTCAGCAGGGCTGGCTGTGCACAGCAATGAAAAGCCGTAGTCTTATTGATATGATTATAAACAGATTTCTAGAGCAATTTACTGTGGCAGAACTACATACAATGGGTACATACACTTGGGCTTTCTTCTTTTAGGTTTATTTGGTGCACTGATATGTCCTAAAGCCATATTTATATAAATAAAACAGATCAAGTATCTGCAATTTGCATTTCACCCCTTAGACAAGGGCATTTAATTTTTGTATACCAAATGCCGTTTTTTATCACCAAGAAAGAATGCTCTAACCCTACTCTGTTAAAATAATATATGCAAAAACATAGATTTGTACAGATACACTGCCAAATTAATCATTACTGACAATTTTTAGGGGATGTTGCCCAGTAAGAACCCTTATGATAATTAACAGATTTCTGTTCTATACCTCAATGTCTTACAAGTGTACGTGTCCTACAGATCATCTCATGAAAAGGTGGTTTACAACTAGCAGTAACTCAAAGACAGGGCTTGCTACCCTTTACATTTCATATAAATATATTTTCTTACTGTACTATGTGTAATATGTTGGGGCTTTATAAATTAAAGAAAATAAATGAATGGTAACAAAATAATGTTGTTTTTTAAACAAAATCTGTATATGCACATATTTTTTTTCTTTAAATATGTTTATTTAAAAAAATCTGAATTGATAGTAGATAGTAGATATCATCAGTGAAGATATGGGCCGGAGAATAAAAAGAAGTAATGGAAATGGCTTATTCCGATTTCATTTTGGTAACCACTGGTATATAGATATGACAGACTATTATTTTACAGCGGTCTTCTGTGTATTACCGGCCTCTAGTCTCAGTTGTGTTTAGACTACAATTTCTATTCACTGGTATTAGGGAATGTCACTGTTGTAAGCCTCTAAATAAAGCTGGAACCATTAAATGCTCGGCGTTATGTTTTATATTTTTAGTGATCATTTAAGATTTTGTGAAAGAAGTCCGTTTTGGATCCTATAGACAATTTATCAACTATTTATCAGCATGAGGATGACATACATGAATTTTAACTTAAAATTGTAAATGGGGAGAAAATACTTTTTTCTAACATCAATTGTATTTTTCTTCAAGATCTATATAAATATGGTAGCAGCTCCATAATAAAGGCAAGTCTGTTCTTTGTATATCTGCTTGGTTTCTATTTGTTAGTACAAGTTTACAGTCGTTCACAATTAAATATTGATTTAACATTATTTGATACAAAGGCAACATGGAATTTTAAGTAAAGAAAGAAAGTTGAAAGGGCCATTCATTAACTACTAGAATGAAACATCAATTGATTCCTCTTTTTTTTCTGTGTTCAAGAAATGTATCATTTGATTTTGTTTTGTATTGCCACAGAAGCAAGGTTGTTTTAGTCTATTGCTTATTTTAGTTGTTCCCCCACCACAGAATAGTGCAATATGACATTATACCTTATTTGGTCTTATACCCCGTTTCTACTGATATAAAAAAGGAAAAACTTAGAACAAAATGGCTATATAATTTTGACATTTTCAAAATAGTCCCACCGCTGCCACTGGCCTATCATGCAGTGTTTCCAACTGCCCTTTTGGTATATTATTGTTTTAGTCAATAGCACTATATCCTCAGATTTTTTTTGTGTCTGTGATTAGTTTCTAACCAAGAAAACGGGTCAAACATTATGAGTGTGTTTGAAAATAAGGCCATCAATTTTGTTTTTTTGCCATAGCAATTACACACTTAAGAAATAGAGGCCTGGTTTTTCCACATTAAACAAAGGGTCTGCTTTTGTATAGAACTATATATAATTACCATTATACTGTGGTATTACCTCACTGTATTTAACTACTGACATTAAACTACACAGATCAAATTAATTGGGAATGGGTTTAAACCCTTTGTTTTTGTTGACTTATGACTCCCAACTCCTAAAACATAAACATGCACACTTGGCCTTGCTGGAAATGTAAAGACTTCCAGCATTTTTAAAATGTGTTTTCTCAGTGAGTTTTTGAAAATGACTCATTCTTTGTCCGCTCTTTCTTCTATCTGTGATGAGCCCAGCACTTATATGCTATCTTTCACCACATACATTTGTTACAACAGTGTTATGTTAAAAAAGTTCATAATAGTGGTCTGAGAATTAATGTGTAAATGATTAGCATAGGCACCGCCTCTCCGATTTAATGACTTCCTCTGAAGAGTGCACTACATTTGGGACAAACCCACTTTTTACCCCTTCCCATCCTTCTTGGATATTTATCTCTCCCTTTCTAACCAGCTCATATATATCACGAGTCAGATCTGTGAAGGCTTTCTCTACATTGATGGCGTCCCGAGCTGAGGTTTCAATATATCTCATGCCATAGGCAGCAGCCAGTTTTTCAGCCTCATGTCTTGTCACCTGGCGTTGGGTGTCAAGGTCGCATTTATGACCCACTAGCACAAAGACTATCTGATATGGCTGCACGTGCGCCTTTGCTTCTTCTAGCCACTCGTGAACATTTTGAAAGGAGCGACGGTTGGTGATATCAAAAAGTAGAAGCCCTCCAACTGAATTTCTGTAATAGGCACGTGTGATGGACCTGAAAATGAGAAAATAAGATGTTTCATCATCTGCAATATGAATAATTGTAAAATATACAAATAAATCAACAATAATTGTGCCAGATGCAAAAAGTTGTAAATAAATATAGATAAACAAGTGTTAAAGGGATAGTAAACCACAAACTTTTCTTGTATGATTCAGATAGAACATACAATTTTAAACAACTTTCCAATTTAATTCTATTATCAAATGTTCTTCATTCTCTTGTTATCCATTGCTGAAGGGACAGCATTGCACTACTGACAGGAAGCTGAAAATATCTATTCAGCCAATCATAAGAGACAAATGTGTGCAGGCACCAATTAGCAGCAGCTCCCACTAGTGTAGGATATGTGCGTATTCATTTTTTAACAAAGGATACTAAGAGAACGAAGCACATTTGAAAATAGAAGTGAATTTAAAAGTGTCTTAAAATGACATGCTCTATCTGAATCATGCAAGTTTAATTTTGACTTTCCTATCCCTTTAATTAGAAACTCAACAAAAAGAAACTCCAACCTATTGATTTTGGTAATGCAAAACAAATCATAGAAGCTGGAAGGCATGACTTCCAATTCTTTTTGTATCTTTGTATATGTTATGTCTAATTTCACCTCTGTAATATACAATGTTTTGCAGCTCAGAAGTTATATTACTTCATGTTAACATAAGGATGGTTCTTAGTTCAATTATGCATGATTAAAGAACACTGTCATAATAATTGTATGATATTGCATTGTTCCCAATGATATGTTATGCCAACTTCAGTGTTAAATGTATTGAAAAATGCTCCTTTAGTTTATGTTTGCAATTGAAATGGTTAATTTTGCTCACTGTCACTGGAACTACAGCCTATAATGAAAAATCCAGTACCTAAGTATTACCCTTTGTATATAGAAAGAGGGGGATTAGATAAGAGGTGAGCTCTTTCTAAAGATTATCTGAATGGATGTGTTCTTGAGAACATTAGGAAGTGGTTTACTGAGCAAAATCAGTTATTTAAAATACAAAAATAATTTTAAAGGAGCAAGTTCCAGTAAATGCAATACTCTGCAGCTGGAATAACAAATTATTGGAAACATATTAAAGGGAAACAAGTGTTACAGCGTTGCTTTAAACATACGATCCACATTTCAGAAGGTATAAAAATGTTTTTACACAGAAGCATCGACAACCTCACTAGTGTCTATGAATCTAGGCCATTACGTGAGAAGGCCAGAGGCACTCTGCTCAATCTTTACAATCTTTTTTTTATTTTAACGTAAAACTGATTTAAAAATGTTTTGTATACACCTAACAACATCATTGTTGTACCCTCTATCTCTCATAGGCCCTCTAAAGCTCTCCACTCAGGCTAGACTATCTAAAAAGATCCATCAGGACCAAAAGATCTGTCACAAGATTCTAGAAAGGGAAACTATGTTTTGTCCTTTTAGGGACTTGATCCTTTAAAGCTCTCTGTGCAGGTGAGATTTTCTAAAAGATCCATCAGTGCTAAGAGGTTCTACTTGGGATTCTCTAAAGTCAAATTTTACCTTAAAGGGACACTAAAGACAAAATAAAGTTTCATGAATCAGATAGAGCACGCAGTTTTAAGACACTTTCCAATTTATTTTCATTATAACATTTTGCACAGTCTTTTTATATGCACCTACTGAGCATGTGCACAAGCTCACAGGGTATATGTATACTTGTCTGTAATTGGCTGATGTCTGTCACAGACAAAAAAATACTGCTTATTTGATATTCAGAGTGTTATTGCATTGTCATGTTATTATGAATTTGTTAATTATGTAAATCTCCTGTATTTACCGGTCCTTTAAAAACTGTGTATCACGCTAAGGGGCGTAACTGATATTTCTGAAAAAAGACAGACAGTATAGTGCTCAATAAAATAAGCATACTAAAGTACAAGGTACAATTTGTTTTTTAAAATTACCTAGCAAAATGTGAATTTAAGCTACACAGCAAAATTATTTTTTAAAATACACAGAAAAATAATCGGCTAGATTACGAGTTTTTGACGGTAAGCTGTGCGGTGCTAACAAGCCTTTTTTTCTCACCGTTCACTTAAAGGGACGCTGTACCCACATTTTTTCTTTTGTAATTCAGAAAGAGCATGCAATTTTAAGCAACTTTCTAATTTACTCCTATTACCACTATTTCTTTGTTCTCTTGCTATCATTATTTGAAAAAGAAGGCATCTAAGCTTTTTTTTGGTTTCAGTACTCTGGACAGCACTTTTTTATTGGTGGATGAATTTATCCACCAATCAGCAAGGACAACCCAGGTTGTTCACCAAAAATGGGCCGGCATCTAAACTTACATTCTTGCATTTCAAATAAAGATACCAAGAGAATGAAGAAAATTTGATAATAGGAGTAAATTAGAAAGTTGCTTAAAATTTCATGCTCAATCTGAATCACGAAAGAAAAATTTTGGGTACAGTGTCCCTTTAAGACAACGCTGGTACTACAGGTTTTTCTAAACCCGGCGTTAGCCTCTAAAAAGTGAGCGGAGAACAAAATTTAGCTCCACATCTCACTGTAATACAAGCGCTGCTTACGGTAGCAGTGAGCTGGCTAAGCGTACTCGTGCATGATTTCCCCATAGGAAACAATGGGGCTGAGCTGGCTGAAAAAAAACCTAACACCTGCAAAAAAGCAGCGTTCAGCTCCTAACGCAGCCCCATTGTTTCCTATGGGAAAATACATTTTATGTCTACACCTAACACCCTAACATGAACCCTGAGTCTAAACACCCCTAATCTTACACTTATTAACCCTTAATCTACCACCCCCGACATCGCCGACACCTACATTATATTATTAACCCCTAATCTTCCGCTCCGGACACCGCCGCCACCTACATTATACTAATGAACCCATAATCTGCTGCCCCCAACATCGCTGACACCTACATTATATTTATTAACCCCTAATCTGCCGCCCCCAACGTCGCCGCAACCTAACTACAATTATTAACCCCTAATTTGCCGCCCCCAACATCACCACCACTATAATAAATATATTAACCCCTAAACCTAAGTCTAATCCTAACCCTAACACCCCCCCTAATTTAAATATAATTTAAAATAATCTTAATAAAATTACTACAATTAAATAAATTATTCCTATTTAAAACTAAATACTTACCTATAAAATAAACCCTAAGCTAGCTAATCAGCCAATAGAATTGAAGTTCAATCCTATTGGCTGATCCAATCAGCCAATAGGATTGAGCTTGCATTCTATTGGCTGCTCCAATCAGCCAATAGAATGCAAGCTCAATTCTATTGGCTGATTGCATCAGCCAATAGGATTTTTCCTACCTTAATTCTGATTGGCTGATAGAATTCTATCAGCCAATCGGAATTGAAGGGACCCCATCTTGGATGACGTCATTTAAAGGAACCTTCATTCTTCAGTTGGACTTCGTTTGAAGAGGATGCTCCGCGTCGGCTGGATTGAAGATGGACCTGCTCCGCTCCGGATGGATGAAGATAGAAGATGCCGTCTGGATGAAGACTTCTGGCCGTCTGGATGTCCTCTTCTGCCCGGATCTGATGAAGACTTTGGCCCCTCTGGAGGACCACTTGTGCCCGGCTGGGTGAAGACGTCTCAAGGTAGGGTGATCTTCAAGGGGTTAGTGTTAGGTTTTATTAAGGGGGGATTGGGTGGGTTTTAAAGTAGGGTTGGGTGTGTGGGTGGTGGGTTTTAATGTTGGTGGGGGGATTGTATTTTTTTTTACAGGTTAAAGAGCTGATTACTTTGGGGCAATGCCCCGCAAAAGGCCCTTTTAAGGGCTATTTGTAATTTAGTATTTTGGGGGTATTTTTTATTTTATTAGGGGGATTAGAGTAGGTGTAATTAGTTTAAAAAAATTGTAATTATTTTTTTATTTTCTGTAATTTAATGTTTGTTGTTTTTCGTACTTTAGTTTATTTAATTTAATTGTAATTAATTGTAGTTAGTTTAGGGAATTAATTTAATTATAGTGTAGTGTTAGGTGTAATTGTAACTTAGGTTAGGGTTTATTTTACAGGTAAATTTGTACTTATTTTAGCTAGGTAGTTATTAAATAGTTAATAACTATTTAATAACTATTCTACCTAGTTAAAATAAATACAAAGTTGCCTGTAAAATAAAAATAAACCCTGAGATAGCTACTATGTAACTATTAGTTATATTGTAGCTATCTTAGGGTTTATTTTATAGGTAAGTATTTAGTTTTAAATAGGAATAATTTAATTAATTGTAGTAATTTTATTTATATTTATTTAAATTATATTTAAGTTAGGGGGTGTTAGGGTTAGTTGGGGGGCGGCAGATTAGGGGTTAATAAATGTAGGTAGGTGTTGGCGATGTTAGGGATGGCAGATTAGGGGTTAATAAAATTAAACTAGTGTTTGCGAGGCGGGAGTGCAGCGGTTTAAGGGTTAATATATTTATTTAAGTGGCGGTGATGTCCGGTCGGCAGATTAGGGGTTAAAAACTTTATTTAAGTGTTTGCGATGTGAGGGGGGGGGGCTCGGTTTAGGGGTTAATAGGTAGTTTATGGGTGTTAGTGTACTTTTTAGCACTTTAATTAAGAGTTTTATGTTACGGCGTTAGCCCATAAAACTCTTAACTACTGACTTTTAAATGCGGTAGGCATCTTGACAGAAGAGAGTGTACCGCTCACTTTCTCCAAGACTCGTAATACCGGCGTTAGGAAAATCCCATTGAAAAGATAGGATACGCAATTGACGTAAGGGGATTTGCGGTATGCTCAAGTCGCGGAAGAAAAGTGAGCGGTACACCTGTACCTGCCAGACTCGTAATACCAGCGGGCGTTAAAAAGCAGTGTTGGGACCTCTCAACGCTGCTTTTTAAGGCTAACGCAAGACTCGTAATCTAGGCGAATGTATTTAATACACATAACAAAAATCATATTTAACGTACAGTTTAGTTTTAAAACATGAAGTTACAACCTGACTGAAAAACACAAAATCCAGCGCTTACTTTATTTTTCTATTGAAAAATGAGTCTTACAACATTGGTAACTGGGCTGAGCAGGGTTGTTCCTTGGGGGTGTATAAAGTGCATCTGCAGTTCTTACTGTTTTATCTATGTAATCTTTTAAATTTGTGTCAAAATATGTAATGTACTTAATACACTAATAGTTTGCAAAACTAGAAGTGAATGAAACCAACACTGTTTGATTTACATTTGCTTCAAACATATTGTTATCTTCTCTTAAAGGTTCAGCTTCTCAGAACACTGAGGCCCTGATATTCAAAGATTCTCCAGCTTAGAGAGAAATTGTAGTTCAGACTTCACAAAAGCTGAACTCACTGAATTTTCAAAAGAAAAAAGGCGGAACGCTCTAGCACGGTGAGATCTCTCTCATGTATGTATGTGAAGCAGAGCAATATAGCACTGCATGATATCATATTAGAATAGTGTTACACTTTGTGCATTGTATTTTATATTACTATACATTTCAGACTATGTAGTTTCAGTATTATTGCATTTAAATGGGCATTATACACCAACATTAGTATAGGCTATTTAAATAAAGCATTAGTTGTAGATAACATTTGCAATTGACATGCATTACCTATTTTGCAGCTAACTCTTCTAAAAATGGGGAAAACCATCCAGGGTGTTTCACTGAATATGTATACCTAAGTACTATACTATAATCACTGAGCTATTGTTTTCTCCTCACTCCCTAACTGCATACAGTCAGGAAGTCATTAACTTACATGCCCGACTCACTGAAGCTACAGTAAGTTATTTGAGGTCTGCTGAGAAACTGTTGTTTTATTTCACTGAGAAGTGAGTGAGCTTAGCTCCCTGTGTGTAGAATCTAATTTGCCTAAAATCAGACAGCTATATCTTCTCTGCTGCACCAGTGATTACACACATGGAGCTACACTTCTCACACACTTCTCAGTGAAATAAATAAAACAACAGTTAGTGACTTCCTAGCTGTAGGCAGTTAGGGAGTGAGGAGAAAACAACAAAACTAGAGTATAGTACTTAGGTATACATATTCAGCTAAACACCCTGCATGGTTTATCCCATTTTTAGGAGAGTTAGCTGCAAAATGGGTAACGCATAGCAATTGCAAATTTTATCTACACCTAATGCTTTATTTAAATAGCCTATAATAATTTTGGTGTATAATGCCCCTTTAAGTAAACTAAGGTAAAACAGAGTGTATTTTTAATACTAGATTATGTTGTCAAAGTAGCTAGCTCAAAGTCAATGCAAACAAAATGTTCCTGAACAAAAAAACATCCACAACAAAAGACATTTTTAGACATTTAAGGTATCAACTAACAAAAAAAGACATACAAATAATCAAACCCTATAAATCAGAATAATCCTCAGACTTAAAGCTTCATATATAGGGGCCATTACAAGGTTACTGGGTGCAAAGATTAGCAGCTGAAACAAATTTAAATCTGCAGCAGGGACTCTCCAGCATTAAAAAGCCCCACTTAGAGCCACATTGGCTTACACCAATAAGCACTGTCAGTAGGTCGGGAAGGCAGAACTTTCTTGCAAGAGCATGTTCTATTCTATTATCAAATTTCCTTTGTTCCCTTGGTATCCTTTGTTGAAATGCAGGGAGGTAAGCTCAGGAGTATGCATATGTTTGCAGCACCTTATAGCAGTAGTATTGCAAGAATGTTATAAAATAGCAAGAGCACTATTTCCTGCCATGTGTTCGAACTTCATACTTAGTGGTTATTCCTTCAACAAAGAATACCATATGAATGAAGATTGTGGCCTGTGAGCACAAGTTTATCACAAAGCTTGTGTATTGTTGACCATAGAAACCCTCTAATGGTATAAGATTTACTGTTTAGGATTAGGCCCTTGTCAGTTTCTCTCTTCCTCTGACAATGTGCAGCCGGGGGTCTGCAATATTGTCTTTCTTGCTGGTAGACCCAGGGGAGCATTTGCACAATATCTTTCTCCCTCAACGCAAAAATGGTGTTGTGGAGCAAAGTTACCAATAAAAATAATGTATTACATACAGCCTATCAAAAATAAATACATAAATAAATTATTAATCTATACTATAATCGCGTTTGTAACGCGTGCGTCACCAATTGTGCACGCATCCTCAAAGGAATGTTGGCTGCACGAGGCAGCCAAAAGAATCCTCCTGGACCAGGTGGGGAATCCACATTGATGCAGTGTAGGCAAACCGAAGCCTTAAAAAAAATACCACGCAACTGCCTGCACAAAATAACAAAAAAACACGTAACCACCCGCAAGAAATAAAAATAAAAACACGTAACCGTTCACACAAAGTATAACAAAAAAAACCTAACCTCCCGCACAAAGTATTAACAAACACCTAAACCGTCAACCCCCACATCGCAAAACAATAAAGTAATTACCACCTAATACGCATATAACATAATTAAAATATTAACCCCTTAACCGTCAACCACCCACATCGCAATAAGCCTAATTAACTTATTAACCCCTAAACCGCCAAACACCCATATCGCAATCAACCTAATTAACCTATTAACCTCTAAACCGCCAACCCCCCCACATCGCAATAAACCTAATTAACCTATTAACCACTAAACCACCAAACACCCCACATCGCAATAAAACTAATTAACCTATTAACCCCTAATCCGCCAAACACCCACATCGCAATCAACCTAATTAACCTATTAAGCTCTAAACCGCCAAACCCCCCCACATCACAATAAACCTAATTAACCTATTAACCCCTAAACCGCCAAACTCCCCACATTGCAATAAACCTAATTAACCTATTAACCCGTAAACAGCCAAACACCCACATCGCAATCAACCTAATTAAACTATTAACCTCTAAACTGCCAAACCCCCACAACGCAAATAACTAATTTAATTACTAAGCCCCCTAACCTTACACCCCCTAAATTAACCCCAATTACAACTAAATTGCAATTAAAATAAAAAAACTAACATTAAATTAAAATAAATAAAAAAAAGTCTAACATTACAGAACAAAACAAACAAAATTATCAAAAATAAAAAAATTATACCTAATCCCTATGAAAATAAAAAAGCCCCCCCAAATTAAAACACCCCATAATCTAAACTACCAATACCGCCAAACCCCCCAAATCGCAATAAACCTAATTAACCTATTAACCCTTAAACCACCAAACACCCACATCGCAATCAACCTAATTAACCTATTAACCTCAAAACTGCCAAACCCCCCACAACGCAAATAACTAATTTAATTACTAAGCCCCCTAACCTTACACCCCCTAAATTAACCCCAATTACAACTAAATTACAATTAAAATAAAAAAACTAACATTAAATTACAAAAAATAAAAAAGTCTAACATTACAGAACAAAACAAACAAAATTATCAAAAATAAAAAAATTATACCTAATCCCTATGAAAATAAAAAAGCCCCCCCAAATACAACCCCCCCCTAATCTAAACTACCAATATCCCTTAAAAGGGCCTTTTGTTGGGCATTGCCCTAAGTTAAACAGCTCTTTTACCTCTAAAAGTTCCCCCCTAACAGTAAACCCCTCAAATAAAAAAAATAACATAAAAAAAAACCTAAGGGCAATCAGCTCTTTTTCAAGCCCAAAAAAAACATAATCTAAAAAAAAAAACACCCAAAAAATTAAAATAAAAAAAGCATAAACCTAAGCCCTAAATAGGTACTCACTTTTCCTGAAGTCCGGCGGAGAAGGTCTTCTTCAAGGCGGCTCCATCATCTTCTATCTTCATCTGGAGTAAAGGTAGAGCGGAGCAGAGGTGCGGAGCTGTCTTCCCGATGCCTGGATCCTCAGCAGCAGTCTTCAACGGAGGCGGTCTTCGACGGCGGATGTCCTCAGTGGCGTGGAGGCTCCTCTTTATGCGATCGTCCGTCGCACACTGAAGATTGAATGCAAGGTACCACATATTTATTGGGGTACCTTGCATTTGTATTGGCTGAAATTTTGAAATCAGACAATAGGATGAGAGCTACTGAAATCTTATTGGCTGATTTGAACAGCCAATAGGATTTCAGTAGCTCTAATCCTATTGGCTGATTTCAAAATTTCAGCCAATTGGAATGCAAGGTACACCAAATTGATTGCGGTACCTTGCATTCATTCTTTAGTGTACGACGGACATCAGATGAAGAGGAGCCTCCATGCCGCCAAGGAGTCCCGCTGCCGCTGAGGACCGCCGCTGAGGATTCACGCGTCGGGGATGACAGCTCTGCGCCGCCGGTGAGGACCGCCGCTGAGGATCCACAGCTCCACACCTCCGCTCCACGCCGCCTTCACCCCGGATGAAGATAGAAGATGATGGAGCCACCTGGAAGAAGACCTCCGCCGGACTTCAGGAATGGTTAGTACCTATTTAAGGCTTAGTATTAGGATATTTTTTAATTTTTTTTAAGATTAGGTATTTAATGGGCTGGAAAAGAGCTGATTGCCCTTTTAAGGGCAGTAAAAGAGCTGAATGCCTTTTTAAGGGCAATGCCCATACAAATGCCCCTTTAGGGGCAATGGGTAGTTTAGGTTTTTTTAGTGTTAGTTTTTTTTATTTTGGGGTGTTTGGTGGGTTGGGGTTTTTTACTGTTAGGGGGTAATTGGTAATTTGTTTAGGTAAAAGAGCTGTTTAACTTAGGACAATGCCCTACAAAAGGCCCTTTTAAGGGCTATTGGTGGTTTAGTATTAGATTAGGGGGTGTTTTTATTTTGGGGTGATTTTTTATTTTTATAGGGGTATTAGTTTAGGATTATTTTTTTATTTTGGATAGCTTTGTTTATTTTGTTCTGTAATTTTACATTTTTTATTATTTGAAATTTTAGCTTTGTGGGTTGTAGTTTTTTTTAAAATAGACTGCCCTCTGGGCAGGCTTATCGCCTAGTAGACAAATAAAAATAAACAACAGCAACATGACTGGGTTCATCTGCAGACATAGTATAAGTTTAATTTAAAATATGCATAAAGTAAACAGGCATCTATTAAATCAGTGTTTCTCAACCCCAGTCCTCAAGTACTCCCAACAGTCCAGGTTTTCATTATAGCTGAACTAGAGCACAGGTGAAATAATCAGCTGATCAGTAACCATGGTAAGCAACCTGCTCTCACCCATCAGCTGATTATTTCACCTGTGCTCTAGTTCAGCTATTATGAAAACCTGGAATGTTGGGGGTACTTGAGGACCGCTGTTGAGAAACACTGTATTAAATGACTCCCTGCAAATCAAACCTCATACATAATTGGAAACAATGCATTGAACTTTATGCATCACCCCAATATAAGATTTACACTTGCAGTTGTATTTGCAATGATAATGTTTGGGTAGGACATTTTGTTCCCCCTCTCTCCTGTGCACAATTGACGTGGATACCATTGTGAGTAGAATCATTTTTACTCTGTATTAAGAATTAAACAAGTAATGAAATCTAAACATATTATCTAATCATTAAAAAATTGCATCTTTACAGACAGAACAAAAGTGGACTTTAAAGAATGTCAGACTTGACTGATACTGAGAAAATAGGCAATTAAATCAATCAATCATAAACTGGTTATGTTGTAATGATATTATGAATAGGCTTTAAAGTGTGATTAAATACCAGAAGTATGTATGCATTTTTGTGTTTGTTTTTGGAAGATTTCTGAGAGTCAGCTAGTATTGTCAGTTTGTTTCTCCAGTGATCAAAACCAATTTAAAAAATGCTTCTGCTATTAAAGGGATAGTTTAAAGGGACATGGAACCCAAAATGTATCTTTAGTGATTAAGATAGAAGACATAATTTTAAACAACTTTCCAATTTACTTCTATTATCAATTTTGCTTCATTCTATTGTTATCCTTTATTGAAGGAACAGCAATGCACTACTGGGAGCTAGCTGAACACATCAGGTTAGCCAATAACATGAAGCATATATGTGCAGCCACCAATCAGCAGCTAGCTGCCACCTCCTGAGCCTACCTAGGTATGCTTTTCAACTAAGGAAACCACAAGAATGAAGCAAATTAGATAATAGAATTAAATTGGAAAGTTGTTTAAAATGGTATGCTTTATCTGAATCGTGAAAGAAAAAATGTAGGTTTCATGTTCCTTTAAAAAAAATAGATAATCCCTTTATTACCCATTCCTCAGTTTTGGATAACCAACACTGTTACATTAATATACTTTTTACCTCTTTAATTACCTTGTATCTAAGCCCCTGCAGACTGCCTTCTTATCTCAGTGCTTTTTTATAAACTTGCATTTTAGCCAATTAGTGCTAGTTCATGCATAACTCCATGTGAGTGAGCACAATTTATTATTATTATTTATTATACTTTATTTATGAAGTGCCAACATATTCCGCAGTGCTGTCCATGGGTACAATAAATTTAAATAAAACATCGATATAAAACTTGTAAGAGACAGGACAAAATTTACAAACACATACAGGAGGGATTGAGGGCCCTATTCCCTTGGGAACTTACAATCTAGAAGGGTAGGAGGTATAGAAACAGGAGGTGAGGACTGCAAGATTGAGAAAGATGTTAATACAGAGTTAGATGAGGCAAATGTTAGGTAAGTGAAATTAATTTATTATTGAGTTGGGTGGTAGGCTTCCCATGAACAGAAAAGTCTTCAGGGAACATTTAAAGGAAGAAAGATTAGGGCAAAGCCTGACAGCACGAGGGAGAGTGTTCCAGAGGGTAGGTGCTGCACAACAGAAGTCCTGCAGTCTAGCATGGGAAGAGGTGATAGTTGCGGATGCAAGGAGCAGGTCATTGTTGGATCTTAGTGGGTGGGCTGGAGTATACTTGTTTATTAGAGAGGATAGGTAGTGGGGAGCGGCGTTGGTGAGAGCTTTGTATGTAAGGGTGAGAATTTAGAATTTAATTCTGCTGGGAATGGGGAGCCAATGAAGGGACTCGTAGAGAGGTGCAGCAAATACAGAGTGGCGGGAAAGGTGGATTAGCCTGGCAGAGGCATTTAGGATTGATTGAAAGGGGGAGAGGTGGGAAATAGGAAGGCCAGTAAGTAGATTATTGCAGTAGTCAAGTCGGAAAATAACAAGGGAGTGGATTATTTGCTTTATGGTGTTAGCACTCAGAAAAGGGCAAATTTTGGAAATACAGAGGGATGTAGAAAGCGATTGGATGTGGGGACGAAGGATAGATTTGAGTCAAGTGTAACTCTGAGGCAGCGGACTTGGGGCGATGGGGAAATGGTGATGCCGTTGACAGGGATAGAGAAGTCAGAAGTCGGCGTAGAGCTTAAGGGTGAGATTAGAAGGAGGTCAGTCTTGGACATGTTAATCTTTAGGTGGTGAGAGGTCATCCAGGAAGAGATACCAGATAAGCAGTCACTGACTTGAGAAAGGACAGAGGGAGAGAGAGCAGGGGTGGAGAGGTAAATCTGGGTGTCATCAGCATAGAGGTGATATTTGACAATGTTATCTATATGTCAGGGGCTTAGGAACAGGCAGAAATTTAGAGGTTTAGAGGTTATAATATAACAATGTTGGTTGTGAAAATCTGTGGAATGGGTAGTAAAGGCATTATCAATCTTTTAAAAAAAAAAAAATACAAAAAAAAAGTAGACTGTCCCTTTAATACCCCCCAAACTTAAAACTGTTAAAACCTCCTGAAAACAACACAAATTCACTATCTGCTTTGTTAACCTCACAATATTGTAATCCAGAAATCAAATATGTATAATTGATGACAAAGAAAATGGTGATTTAGTGGCTTTAGCAATGACATCACAGGTTGGGCCTTTTAATCCCTTAGGCCTAGATTTAGAGTTCGGCGGTAGCCGTCAAAACCAGCGTTAGAGGCTCCTAACGCTGGTTTTGGCCGCCCGCTGGTATTTGGAGTCAGTGATTAAAGGGTCTAACGCTCACTTTACAGCCGCGACTTTTCCATACCGCAGATCCCCCTACGCCATTTGCGTAGCCTATCTTTTCAATGGGATCTTTCTAACGCTGGTATTTAGAGTCGTTTCTGCAGTGAGCGTTAGAGCTCTAACGACAAGATTCCAGCCGCCTGAAAAAAGCAGGAGTTAAGAGCTTTCTGGCTAACGCCGGTTTATAAAGCTCTTAACTACTGTACCCTAAAGTACACTAACACCCATAAACTACCTATGTACCCCTAAACCGAGCTCCCCCCACATCGCCGCCACTCGATTAAAATTTTTAACCCCTAATCTGCCGACCGCCACCTACGTTATACTTATGTACCCCTAATCTGCTGCCCCTAACCCCGCCGACCCCTATATTATATTTATTAACCCCTAACTTGCCCCCCACAACGTCGCCGACACCTACCTACACTTATTAACCCCTAATCTGCCGAGCGGACCTGAGCGCTACTATAATAAAGTTATTAACCCCTAATCCGCCTCACTAACCCTATCATAAATAGTATTAACCCCTAATCTGCCCTCCCTAACATCGCCGACACCTACCTTCAATTATTAACCCCTAATCTGCCGACCGGAGCTCACCGCTATTCTAATAAATGTATTAACCCCTAAAGCTAAGTCTAACCCTAACACTAACACCCCCCTAAGTTAAATATAATTTTTATCTAACGAAATAAATTAACTCTTATTAAATAAATGATTCCTATTTAAAGCTAAATACTTACCTGTAAAATAAATCCTAATATAGCTACAATATAAATTACATTTATATTATAGCTATTTTAGGATTAATATTTATTTTACAGGTAACTTTGTATTTATTTTAACCAGGTACAATAGCTATTAAATAGTTAAGAACTATTTAATAGTTACCTAGTTAAAATAATTACAAATTTACCTGTAAAATAAATCCTAACCTAAGATATAATTAAACCTAACACTACCCTATCAATAAAATAATTAAATAAACTACCTACAATTACCTACAATTAACCTAACACTACACTATCAATAAATTAATTAAACACAATTGCTACAAATAAATACAATTAAATAAACTATCTAAAGTACAAAAAATAAAAAAGAACTAAGTTACAGAAAATAAAAAAATATTTACAAACATAAGAAAAATATTACAACAATTTTAAACTAATTACACCTACTCTAAGCCCCCTAATAAAATAACAAAGACCCCCAAAATAAAAAATTCCCTACCCTATTCTAAAATACAAAAATTACAAGCTCTTTTACCTTACCAGCCCTGAACAGGGCCCTTTGCGGGGCATGCCCCAAGAATTTCAGCTCTTTTGCCTGTTAAAAAAAACATACAATACCCCCCCCCAACATTACAACCCACCACCCACATACCCCTAATCTAACCCAAACCCCCTTAAATAAACCTAACACTAATCCCCTGAAGATCTTCCTACCTTGTCTTCACCATCCAGGTATCACCGATCCGTCCTGGCTCCAAGATCTTCATCCAACCCAAGCGGGGGTTGGCGATCCATAATCCGGTGCTCCAAAGTCTTCCTCCTATCCGGCAAGAAGAGGACATCCGGACCGGCAAACATCTTCTCCAAGCGGCATCTTCTATGTTCTTCCATCCGATGACGACCGGCTCCATCTTGAAGACCTCCAGCGCGGATCCATCCTCTTCTTCCGACGACTAGACGACGAATGACGGTTCCTTTAAGGGACGTCATCCAAGATGGCGTCCCTCGAATTCCGATTGGATGATAGGATTCTATCAGCCAATCGGAATTAAGGTAGGAATTTTCTGATTGGCTGATGGAATCAGCCAATCAGAATCAAGTTCAATCCGATTGGCTGATCCAATCAGCCAATCAGATTGAGCTCGCATTCTATTGGCTGTTCCGATCAGCCAATAGAATGCGAGCTCAATCTGATTGGCTGATTGGATCAGCCAATCGGATTGAACTTGATTCTGATTGGCTGATTCCATCAGCCAATCAGAATATTCCTACCTTAATTCCGATTGGCTGATAGAATCCTATCAGCCAATCGGAATTCGAGGGACGCCATCTTGGATGACGTCCCTTAAAGGAACCGTCATTCGTCGTCTAGTCGTCGGAAGAAGAGGATGGATCCGCGCTGGAGGTCTTCAAGATGGAGCCGGTCGTCATCGGATGGAAGAACATAGAAGATGCCGCTTGGAGAAGATGTTTGCCGGTCCGGATGTCCTCTTCTTGCCGGATAGGAGGAAGACTTTGGAGCACCGGATTATGGATCGCCAACCCCCGCTTGGGTTGGATGAAGATCTTGGAGCCAGGACGGATCGGTGATACCTGGATGGTGAAGACAAGGTAGGAAGATCTTCAGGGGATTAGTGTTAGGTTTATTTAAGGGGGTTTGGGTTAGATTAGGGCTATGTGGGTGGTGGGTTGTAATGTTGGGGGGGGGGTATTGTATGTTTTTTTTTACAGGCAAAAGAGCTGAAATTCTTGGGGCATGCCCCGCAAAGGGCCCTGTTCAGGGCTGGTAAGGTAAAAGAGCTTGTAATTTTTGTATTTTAGAATAGGGTAGGGAATTTTTTATTTTGGGGGTCTTTGTTATTTTATTAGGGGGCTTAGAGTAGGTGTAATTAGTTTAAAATTGTTGTAATATTTTTCTTATGTTTGTAAATATTTTTTTATTTTCTGTAACTTAGTTCTTTTTTATTTTTTGTACTTTAGATAGTTTATTTAATTGTATTTATTTGTAGCAATTGTGTTTAATTAATTTATTGATAGTGTAGTGTTAGGTTAATTGTAGGTAATTGTAGGTAGTTTATTTAATTATTTTATTGATAGGGTAGTGTTAGGTTTAATTATATCTTAGGTTAGGATTTATTTTACAGGTAAATTTGTAATTATTTTAACTAGGTAACTATTAAATAGTTCTTAACTATTTAATAGCTATTGTACCTGGTTAAAATAAATACAAAGTTACCTGTAAAATAAATATTAATCCTAAAATAGCTATAATATAAATGTAATTTATATTGTAGCTATATTAGGATTTATTTTACAGGTAAGTATTTAGCTTTAAATAGGAATCATTTATTTAATAAGAGTTAATTTATTTCGTTAGATAAAAATTATATTTAACTTAGGGGGGTGTTAGTGTTAGGGTTAGACTTAGCTTTAGGGGTTAATACATTTATTAGAATAGCGGTGAGCTCCGGTCGGCAGATTAGGGGTTAATAATTGAAGGTAGGTGTCGGCGATGTTAGGGAGGGCAGATTAGGGGTTAATACTATTTATGATAGGGTTAGTGAGGCGGATTAGGGGTTAATAACTTTATTATAGTAGCGCTCAGGTCCGCTCGGCAGATTAGGGGTTAATAAGTGTAGGTAGGTGTCGGCGACGTTGTGGGGGGCAGATTAGGGGTTAATAAATATAACATAGGGGTCGGCGATGTTAGGGCAGCAGATTAGGGGTACATAGGGATAACGTAGGTGGCGGCGGTTTACGGAGCGGCAGATTAGGGGTTAAAAGTGTAATGCAGGGGTCAGCGATAGCGGGGGCGGCAGATTAGGGGTTAATAAGTGTAAGGCTAGGGGTGTTTAGACTCGGGGTACATGTTAGAGTGTTAGGTGCAGACGTAGGAAGTGTTTCCCCATAGGAAACAATGGGGCTGCGTTAGGAGCTGAACGCTGCTTTTTTGCAGGTGTTAGGTTTTTTTTCAGCTCAAACAGCCCCATTGTTTCCTATGGGAGAATCGTGCACGAGCACGTTTTTGAGGCCGGCCGCGTCCGTAAGCAACTCTGGTATCGAGAGTTGCATTTGCGCTAAATATGCTCTACGCTCCTTTTTTGGAGCCTAACGCAGCATTTGTTTGAACTCTCGATACCAGAGTTAAATTTATGGTGCGGCCAGAAAAAAACCCGCAGAGCGTTAACAGCCCTTTTACCGCCAAACTCTAAATCTAGCCGTTAGTGTGCAGTGATACTAATAGGTGTGACAAGTGCGCAATTAATCTGTTGTGCTCCAAAACAGTAGAGATATGTGCGTATGTCTTTTTAAGGGATTTAAACAGCAGCATTATGGGTATAGTGGGCATGTGTTGAGTGATGGATTTGGATAATTTTTAATAGTGTAAAAGTGTTTATTATTACTTATTTAAACTTTAGTTAATTCAGCAGCTAGTATTTGTAACTATTTAGTGACTTTGCTTTTGGGTACTTGGCAAAAGGTGAAAAAGTGTTGTCTGGGGGTTTATCGATTCCTTTTAGTTGTGGAATTTAATATGTGAAAACTAACCTTGTAAATGAGTCATCACAAAAATTGTTATCATTTACAAAGATAGATAATGCCTTTACTACCCATTCCCCAGCTTTGCACAACCAACACTGCTATATTAACATACTTTATAACCTTTAAACCTCTAAATTTCTGTCTGTTTCTAAGTCTCTAAAGACAGCCCCACGATCACATGCTTTTGTATTTGCTTTTCACATCAGGGGAAGCTAGTTCATGTGAGCCATATAGATAACACTGTGCTGACGCCTGTGGATTCTAACATCACAGCACTAATTTTCTTATATGCAAGTCAATAGATAAAGTCATGTGATCGGGGCCGTCAAAAGATGCTTAGAAACAAGGTAATCACAGAGAAAAAAGTGTATTAATACAACCATGTTTTCTGTGCAATACTGGGGAATGGGTAATAAAGGGATTATCTATATTTTAAAACAATAAACATTTTTGAGTTGACTGTCCCAACCCTTTGAGTGCTAAGCTGGATTTAATTTTTTTCAGTTTTTTACTATTTTCAAAAACAAAATGTTTTGACTTTATTTTATCCCCCAGATCCCTAAGACTTATACTATTGGAAAGGTTAGGCGATTACCTTTCCAACGGTGGGTCTTGGGGGTCTGTAGCTGCTTAGATGCCTGAGATACAGGTTTCTAAGCAGCATGCCCCCTTTCCCTATACTTTGTATTGTCAATTTTAAATAAAGTTGCGCAGTGACGTCACCTCACTATACAGGCCTGATTGCCGGGTGGGATTCGGTAGGAGCCGCCAGATTGCAAAAAAGGTGGTTGAGTGCTAGCGACGGCTCTGAGCCGTCGTTAGCACTCAAGGGGTATTGAGATTTTTTATTGTGATTGTAATTTAAAATGTGCTGCTGATAAACAATGAAAATGGATTATTGGGATTGGGTAGAAATCATATAGAGCTCATCTGCAACCTTTAACATGCGGATAATGATCAAATAATAGATTGTGACCAATGTCTTAGGGGTCCATTTATTAATGTGCGGACGGACATGATCCGATATAGCAGATCATGTCCGCTGCACATCGATAAATGCCGACAGCATACGCTGTCAGCATTTATTATTGCACCAGCAGTTCTTGCGAACTGCTAGTGCAATACCACCCCTTGCAGATTCGTGGCCGATAGCAGGGGGTGTCAATCAGCCCGATCATATTCGATCGGGAGGATTGCTGTCCGCAACCTCAGAGGTGGCAGACGAGTTAAGGAGCAGCGGTCTTAGGACCGCTGCTTCTTAACTTTCACTTCAGCCGGAACTGAAGCGGAGTGGGTCGGAGGCAGCATCCGCTGCTTCTTAAATAGACCCCTTAGTGTTCATTTGAAGAACAGAACGGATGATAATTTTAAATAATGTGTTTTTACATGTAGAGAAGTTTTGACTGTGAGAGGTGGCAAATAATTTATTCAAAGACTAAAACCATTTTCCTTCCACTCATTTAGAAATGTTATCTTTAAAACAATGCTTTTTTAAATACAAGAAAAAATAGATCTGTAAGCAAATGCTGCATTTCATCATAAAAATGTTGATGTCATTTCTAATGCATCACACAGAGGCGTAACTAGAAACCACAGGGCCCAGGTGCAAGAATCTAAGAAGGCCCCCCCCCCACCCCCCCCAAAAAAAAAAAGTGAATTTGATACATATCTTTTTTTTTATATAATTAAAACACAGAAAAAAAAGTGAAACAGATTACATGTCTGCAAAAGGAGGTACCCTGTGCCCACAGTCTGTGAGATGGTCTGACCCCCTATTACTGTATATAGTGACACTGTTTAACACACCAGTACTGTATATAGTGAGTCAGTGACACAATCTGTAATCTGCCGGTGAGATGGCTGGCCTGACCCTATCCGCCCCAGTACTTTATACAGTGACCACAGTAGTCTGTGACATGGTCCAGCCCCCCCCCCGTACTGTATATAGTGGTACTGTATAGACTGACACTGTTTACACCCTGCCCCCCCATGCTGTAGTAACAAGGTCTGTAATTTGCTGGTTCCACAAACATACACACACAGTCACATAAATACATACACACACAGTCACATACATACATACATACATATACACACATAAACACCAATGGGTAAAACAGAAACACTAACCCCTGTATTCAGAGACACTAGTGAAGCATCATGTTACACTCACATGATATCAGTGCAGGCAGTGGCAGGTCAACATTTTTTATTGTAAAAAAAAATAAAAAATTTGTTTTTGTTTTTTTGAAGCTGGGCCCCCACCCTTGGGGGCCCAGTCGCAATTGCGACCTCTGCACCCCCTGTAGTTTCGCCCCTGGCATCACATAAATGCAGTAGTTTCCAGTTTTATACAATACTTATGTAATTATTAGGGTTGCACTGATACCGATACTAGTATCTGTATCGGTACCGATACCAAGTACTTGCATGAGTACTTGTACTCGTGCAAATGCACCGATACTTAAACCGATACCTCCACTTACTACCCATATGCTATCTTGTGGTGTTTTTTTCAAACTGCATGTTCCCATTTCATTTAAAGCTGGAGTGGAGACTAAACTAAAAATTGTTTACTACTGTTCTGCCAATACAAATTGCTCTTAATTGTATTATTGTAGGAGAGATTACTTTACATCGTTTAGACAAACCCCTGAAGTACTGGGCAGTTAATAAACTGAGATTTCCAGCTCTGGCTAAAATGGCCCAAAAATATCTTTCTGCCCCATGCAGTAGTGTGGAAAGTTGAACCTCCTTACTGATAGCAAAAACAGACTTATAGCTGAACATGCAGAGATGCTTTTGTTCTGTTCCTTAAAAAGAACTTGCCACTAACTTTTGAAAAATTATTCTAATTGCTAGATTGCCTTTTATACTGCTAGTTCTCATCTTGCACAGTTATGTTCAAAACATACTGTACTCTGAGGAACATCTTAGCTTATATAATTGCAGGAAGAGTACTCATATGAACAATTAAGTTAATCCCAATGAACACTCATCCTGCAATTATAGGACTAGATTTAGATTACATTTGATTGGTAAGCTTTACCAATGCTCTGTTCACATTTCCAACTCCATAGCCTTTAATGGAGTAGGACGTGTAATGAGAGCATTGGTAAAGCTTACCAGTCAAATGTAATCTAGCCCATAGTGTTGTTCACCATGATTAAACAGTATTCTGTTCTATTTTTTACTGTATGGCACTTTTGGTTGGTTGCAATTTTATATTTGTTATTTATTGTTGTTGTTAATATATTTTATTGTAATATTTTTATTTCTAAACATGTTCTGTGAACTTTATGACAAATAAAACCTGTTTTATTATTTCATAATGTCTTTTGAGCTACAGTCCTTCATAATTATAAAGAAGGAATCTTAAATAATTAGTCTGTATTGTGCTTGGTAAACTGTCACATGACATAAAAAAAAGTATCGGTAATTGGTATCGGCAAGTATTTGAAAACAAGTATCGGTACTTGTACTCGGTTTTAAAAAAATGGTATCGGTGCAACCCTAGTAATTATAAAGGCAGTGCTTTCCAAACTGCCTTTATAATTGTTCCGTCTGACATTTTTACTCTATGTATGTTAATAATTATGTGGGAGCACCGTGTAAGATTCTGTTATGATTTTCTTAAGCAGGATCGCAACTGCCGAATCTGTTACTTATATATGTATCACTCTAATCAACAGACTATTGTATTAGCATAGGCTGTGTTTTTCCAGAGTGAGATTTTATCAAAATGACTCGTTGGTCAAATCCAGGGATAAAGTAATAAATGAGTATAGCAAGAACTATTCGTTAGAGATATTATTCGTTTAAGTCCCACTGTAATAGGCAAACAAATGGTATCGAACTCTCACTGAATAATCCTGTGTTTGTCTGTAACGTCTTGTGAAGAGCAGCTGCTGACAGGCTACAGTGTAACTTGGGAGAGGAGCAGTGTAACTTGAAACCGCAGGTAGAGGCGTGACTGATAGCAGGGGAATTCCCTTTCGGTGACGTCACACTAGTAGCGTAGAGCTGTAACGGAGCCGGTATTTCAAGTAACTTCTCTCCGGTTTCAAAGATAGTTGCAGGTATGCAGATAAATAAGCAAAACTGTGTAAGATGAGCGTAAGATGGAAATTAACTCACTTAGTAGTTGCGGTGAAAGTTCCGATATTTCCCAGGTTGAAAGTAACTTGCAGAGTGGATATCCTCAGGTTAGATGGCAGAAGTACTGCAGCTAGCAGGCAGTGAAACTGAATGGATACTGAGTGAACAATTAGGCAAGTTTGTAGAAATATAGCAACCCAGCCTATATACGAAGAAGCAGAACAGTAATAATCCAGATAGAAGTTGTATTTGTAATCCAAATGTTTGGCTATAATCGGTTATCAATTTATATGAGCAAAAGGTTCTCTTTTAAGAATAGAGCAAACAGCTTAGCTGTACTGAACACAATAACTAAGCACTTGTTTGGGGCGGAGACATGACTTAAATACAGGTGTGTGTAGGTGAGCTGCTGTAGCAAGGAAAACCAGGAATGGAATCCTTACAGTACCCCCCCTTCAAGGAAGCCGACCACGGCTGCATGTTTAGGTCTCTGTGGGAAAGGTCTATGGAAACGTGCAACCAACCTCGTAGCATTTATGTGATTGTGAGGTTCCCAGGAGTCCTCATCTGCAGAAAAACCTTTCCATCTGACAAGATACTGAAGTACTCCATTAGAATATCTTGAATCCAGAAGATCTTGCACTTCATAGACATTACTGTCCAGGCTTACAGGATCAGGAGGAAGAAGGGGTATAAAAGGGACCGGGCCAACATAAGGTTTGAGTAATGAGACGTGGAATGTGGGGTGGATTCCTAATGAATCGGGCAGGTCCAAAGTAACAGCATTCTTATTTATGATACATGTAATTTTGAACGGTCCGATGAATAGACTGGCCAACTTTTTCTTGGGAAGATGTAATTTGATGTTCTTTGTAGATAACCATACGAAATCTCCTATAACATACTTTGGAGCGGGTCTTCGTCGTTTTGCGTTGTGAGAGGACTGCACCAAGTGCATAGTCAGAAGAATCGACTTCTAAAACGTACTGAAGGTCTGGATCAGGGTACTTTAGAATAGGAGCGGAGGAAAAAGCTTGCTTTAGAAAACTGAAAGCAACATCAGCTTCTTTTGTCCAACGGAAGGTAGAATTAGGACTGGTAAGGTTAGTAAGTGGCTTGGAAATTCTAGAAAAGTTGCGGATGAATTTCCTATAATAATTGCTGAATCCTAGAAATTTTTGAAGGTCCTTTCTAGTGAGAGGAGTAGGCCAAGATTTTACTGCATCAACTTTGCCTTCTTGCATCTGAATGCCCTCGGGGCTGATGGAATAACCTAGAAAATCTATAGTCCTAGTGTGAAAAATACATTTTTCCAATTTGGCGTAAAGACGGTGGACCTGAAGTCGTGACAGAACCCAACTAACATGTTTTATGTGGTCAGTTGTATTAGAGGAATAAATTAAGATGTCATCTAGGTAAACTATGACACAGATATCGAGTAGATCATGGAAGATATCATTTACAAAAAACTGGAAAGTAGCAGGTGCGTTGGTGAGGCCGAAAGGCATAACCAAGTATTCGTAAAGCCCATATCTGGTTCTGAAGGCAGTGAGCCATTCATCACCCTCTCTGATGCTTACTAAATTATATGCTCCCCTTAGATCCATTTTAGTGTATATAGTAGCATGTCGTAATCTCTCAATGAGCTCTGGAATGAGTGGGAGTGGATATCGGTTTTTAATGGTGATCTTGTTTAGTTGTCTGAAATCGATGATAGGACGTAAGGACTGATCCTTGTTACGGACAAAAAACATCCCAGCACCTGCAGGAGAGACAGATGGCCTAATAAAACCTTTCTTCAAGTTCTCATCCAAATAAGTTTTAAGGTAGTCTAACTCGGATTGACATAGTGGATATAAATGCCCAATAGGTGGGGATGTTCCAGGTTTTAATTCTATAGGACAGTCATAAGGTCGATGAGGGGGAAGTGTTTCAGCCTCCTTTTTACTAAAGACCTCCGAGAAATGAGTATATTCACTGGGAATAACAGACTCACTTGTAGGGTTTATAGAAAGTAAAGACTGTCTAACACATGTTTGTTGGCAATACTTTGAATTCAACTGTATTTGAAGAGATTTCCAAGAGATCTGGGGTTCGTGTAGTTGCAGCCAAGATAAACCCAGAACTATTGGAAATAGAGGGGATGTAATCACATCAAAAGAGAGATGTTCATGGTGATTTTTCAGGGTAGTAACTGAGAGTGGGATAGTGTGGTGTGTAATAGGTCCAGAGGCAATCTCTGAGCCATCAACAACACGAAGTGAAATTGGAGACAATTTTTTTATCAGAGGTATTTTATTTTCAGATACTAGAGAGCTGTCGATGTAGTTCCCCTGAGCTCCAGTGTCCACGATGGCTGGGATGTTCATCTGCTTACTTGCCCACTGTAATGACAAAAGTAGAGAACAGTGAAGAGGTTTGTTACGTACTATCTGAGAGATAAAGTCAGTGTGGCACTTACTGTTCTTTTTCTGAGGTATAACAGGGCAATCCTTGACACTATGGGAAGCAGCACCACAGTACATACACAGGCCCCTGGTCTTCCGTCTTATCCGTTCCTCTGGAGAAATGGGACCCCTGAATATGTTAATGTCCATGGCTTCAGCTCCGCCAGAACTAGGACTGTTAGGCCTGCGAATAGGTATGCCAGGAGTGGAGAGCTTTTTATACCCCTGATCATAGTATGGCCTTTCTGATCTTCTCTCTCTCAATCTTCTGTCGATTTGGCTACTTAGTCTCATAAGAGCTTCAAGGGAGTCTGGTAACTCGGTTCTTGCTAATTCGTCCTTGACAGCATCAGAGAGACCAAGCCGATATTGATTTCTGAGGGCTATGGCATTCCATTGAGAGTCGATTGCATATTGTTTGAACTCTGTTATGTATTGTTCCACGGGTCTAGAACCTTGTTTTAATTTACTCATTTTACTCTCAGCAGTCAACTGCAGGTTGGTATCGTTATAAAGTTCATCCATAATGTCAAGAAATGATGAGAAAGATGACAGAACCGGATTGTTACTCTCAAAAAGAGTATCAGCCCATATTCGTGGTTCTCCCCTTAGGTAACTAATCATAGTAAGAACTTTTACCCTATCATTGGGATAGGTTTTGGGTTTAAGACTGAAGTTGAGGAGGCAAGCATTTTTAAAATGACGATATTGGTTTCTGTCTCCATGGAAGAAATCAGGTGGAGCCACGAAAGGTTCAGGAGATGTCTCTAAAGATGTTTGTTTTGAAGAGATACTGTCTTTTATAACTTTTCTAAGAGTCTCATTCTCCAGTTGTAACTCTCTTAGTCCCTGACTGAGTTGGTCTACTCTTTGGGACAAGTTGTACACAATTTGAGGGAGTTCGGCTGGATCCATAATGTGGCTTAGTTATTCTGTAAGATTCTGTTATGATTTTCTTAAGCAGGATCGCAACTGCCGAATCTGTTACTTATATATGTATCACTCTAATCAACAGACTATTGTATTAGCATAGGCTGTGTTTTTCCAGAGTGAGATTTTATCAAAATGACTCGTTGGTCAAATCCAGGGATAAAGTAATAAATGAGTATAGCAAGAACTATTCGTTAGAGATATTATTCGTTTAAGTCCCACTGTAATAGGCAAACAAATGGTATCGAACTCTCACTGAATAATCCTGTGTTTGTCTGTAACGTCTTGTGAAGAGCAGCTGCTGACAGGCTACAGTGTAACTTGGGAGAGGAGCAGTGTAACTTGAAACCGCAGGTAGAGGCGTGACTGATAGCAGGGGAATTCCCTTTCGGTGACGTCACACTAGTAGCGTAGAGCTGTAACGGAGCCGGTATTTCAAGTAACTTCTCTCCGGTTTCAAAGATAGTTGCAGGTATGCAGATAAATAAGCAAAACTGTGTAAGATGAGCGTAAGATGGAAATTAACTCACTTAGTAGTTGCGGTGAAAGTTCCGATATTTCCCAGGTTGAAAGTAACTTGCAGAGTGGATATCCTCAGGTTAGATGGCAGAAGTACTGCAGCTAGCAGGCAGTGAAACTGAATGGATACTGAGTGAACAATTAGGCAAGTTTGTAGAAATACAGCAACCCAGCCTATATACGAAGAAGCAGAACAGTAATAATCCAGATAGAAGTTGTATTTGTAATCCAAATGTTTGGTTATAATCGGTTATCAATTTATATGAGCAAAAGGTTCTCTTTTAAGAATAGAGTAAACAGCTTAGCTGTACTGAACACAATAACTAAGCACTTGTTTGGGGCGGAGACATGACTTAAATACAGGTGTGTGTAGGTGAGCTGCTGTAGCAAGGAAAACCAGGAATGGAATCCTTACACACCGGGAGCTGTTTGATTCCTAAAAAGTTTTGAAATTGAATTTAAAATTCTAAGAAAGCTTCTTAGAGTCAGACGGAACAATCTTAAAGAATTCTGTTATCAATTCCATTTCCATTCCTTTGTCTTATGATTATCCTTTACTTTAAAGAACAGTACACAATGTTTAAATCTATTGGTATGGTATTATTGGATAATCACATAGACTTTATTAAGTAACTGTCGCCCTTCAATGTTCTTCCTATCACAAATTCTTTGTAATCTAGTGAAGGGATTCATTCCATTGCTCTTCTGGCTTTTGAAGTTTTGGGGAGATTTGTTTGCTTGCACCCCTTGGGGAAAGGGAAATATGGGCAGCCACAGGACAGAACATAAGAAACATTGGTTTAGTTATCCCTTTGAATAATGTGGTGCATTTATCCTGCTCTGGCACTGACTGGAGTGGAAGGAGACATTGCTTCTTCTTAAACACAGACAACTGACATAAGTAACACATACAACTGACATAATAACACATATAACTGACATAAGTAACACATATAACTGACATAAGTAACACATACAACTGACATAAGTAACACATACAACTGACATAATAACACATATAACTGACATAAGTAACACATATAACTGACATAATAACACATATAACTGACATAAGTAAAACATATAACTGACATAAGTAACACATACAACTGACATAAGTAACACATACAACTGACATAAGTAACACAGACAACTGACATAAGTAACACAGACAACTGACATAAGTAACACAGACAACTGACATAAGTAACACATACAACTGACATAAGTAACACATATAACTGACATAAGTAACACAGACAACTGACATAAGTAACACATACAACTGACATAAGTAACACATATAACTGACATAAGTAAGACATACAACTGATATAAGTAATTCAGATAGAATATATAATTTTAAAACAACTTTCCAATTTGCTTCTGTTATTAATTTTGCTTCATTCTCTTTGGTATCCTTTGTTGAAGGCAGTAATGAACTACTGGGAGCTAGTTGAACATACTGGGTGAGCCACTGACAAAAGACATACATGTGCAGCTACCAGTCAGCAGCTAGCTCCCAGTGGGTCATTGCTGCTCCTGATATACGGATAGGAAGCGGAAGCTTAAAAATGCTTGATGATTAAATGTGAGTGTCTTTATCTAATATTCCACCAAATATTCAGAAACTGTGTTCAGCCCATCAACCTCATACATCCCATTAAAATAGTAAGTAGCTATTGGTGTTATTAAACTTTTTTTTAATTCTTGCACATACTTACTGTTACTCGTAAATACATTTCGTTATTATATCATTTATGTAAGTGTCCGTATCTCTTAAAACAAGTTAGTTTAACCTCCTGTTTGCTAGAACAACTGAATTACTGTGTCACGAAATAATGTAGGTTTAATAAGTGTGTCACCAACATGAAAGGTTTGGAAAGCTCTGGCCTAAGGCTATGCCTTAAGCTGTCTAAAATAAACATTAATCAGTATACCCAATATAGCACATACAGCATTATCATAAAGCCTAAGGTAAAATGTAGCTGCAGGCAGGAAAATATATTAATGAGAAGTCATGACAGACCACATGTGGTGAATCTTAAAGGGACACTGAACACAATTTTTTTCTTTGGCGATTCAGATAGAGCATGAAATTTTAAGCAACTTTCTAATTTACTCCTATTATAACATTTTCTTTATTCTCTTGGTATCTTTATTTGAAATGCAAGAATGTAAGTTTAGATGCCGGCCCATTTTTGGTGAACAACCTGGGTTGTTCTTGCTGATTGGTGGATAAATGAATTCACCAACAAAAAAGTGCTGTCCAGAGTACTGAACCAAGAAAAAAAGCTTAGGTGCCTTATTTTTCAAATAAAGATAGGAAGAGAATGAAGATAAAATTGATAATAGGAGTAAATGGGATGCTGTATCTGAATCACGAAAGAAAAAATTTGGGTTCAGTGTCCCTTTAATAAATTTGGTAAATATTTACTGATATACTGATTACTGATTTCCACAGATGTTAGTATTATCATTTAAAATGTTTGTTAAAAAAAAAAAAAAAAAAAAAAATGATTAGGGGATGGACATAAAAAAAATATTTGTAATTTGAAAAAAGCTTTCCTTATGGCTCTGATATGGTATTTCAGTTCACAGTACAAGCTCTGAAAATGACAGAAAATTGGTTTGGTAGCTTTGAGTTACGTAAAGGTGAGATCTGAATTCTCAGGTATGATATTTATTTTCTGACCTGCAGGCAAAACTGCTAAGCATAGTTGCTTGAAATGTATCAGAGGCATAGAAACAGAAAGCCGTCAGTGCTTCGTGGAAATAAAAGTAAATCTGTTTCGAAGATTCCAAGTTGACAAAGGCAAAATAAAGGAGTTATATATAAACAATATAATACACTCCAGCAGGCAAAATAGATCATTCATTACAATATAATGTCCCTTTAAATTGTCTAATGTTGCATAAATGCTCCATAAAAATAACACTGTAAACAATAGTTCATAAAATAAAATAAATTACAAAATGTATCAAGTAATTTTTTTAATACTGAAAAGTAGGTTTTGGTTTGACATTAGCGATATAGTTTTTCTACAACTAGCAAATATAGGCAGAGTTTTGGCCTTTATGCCATCGTTTATGCATAAACAAATCATTGAATATTATATGCGTAGAAACAGATTTTGACATTAGATAAGAACCATAGGTCCAACAAGTCTGCCTAATATTGCCCAATAAGTATAAACCTATCTAATTTGTAGGATAGCAATATGCTTATCCCAGACATTCTTGCAGTCACCCACACATTGTTTGTCATTACCACACTTGTGAAAGTTTATTCCACTATCAAGTGGAGAAAAGCTAAGTCAGGGTTATCCAGATTTTGTAAATGAGAGTTTGATGAGTAGTAGAGCACCAAATAAAAGCAGAGAAGACTGCAATGTGACCTCCAGGACCCTGAGTGCAAAATCATAATCTAAGCCATGGGTGTCCACCTGGCAGCACTCCATGTTGTTTCTGTGCCTCTAATGACAAAGATTCCATTTCTTTTCTTTTATAGTCTTCATTTTGTTTATTCAAAATTAAACAAGCTGTAGAGATTAAATTTTGTGATTAATTAAAGTGCTTTACTTGTCTAGTCTGGGTATTATGTATCCACTATTGATAAGCAATCAAAATCCAGCCACAATTAAGGTAGCTGCATTTGCAACAACATCCAAGCTATTACTTTCTATGGGAGCACCTAGCACAAAATAGCAGAAATGCTCCTTCAGATTGTTTTTAGGGAAACAAAACGAAATACAAAGGGACACAAAGAAAGAATACACATTTACCAGAACTCCATAAACGTTACATAGTAGGCAGACAATTGCCATATAGTCAGCATCATCTGCTACAAGAGGGGCATAAAAGAGAAAATAAACCTCTTCCATCATATTTCGGGTCTATATATATATATACACAGTATACTAGATATTAGTTTATTCGTTTTTTTTGTTCAGACATAATTACAATAGATACATTTGCATCTAAGCTATTACTTTCTATGGGAACCACTAGCACAAAATAGCAGCAGTGTTCCTTCAGATTGTTTTTACAGAAATGAAACAGAATGCAAATGATCACAAAGAAAGGATACACATTGAGTTGACCTTCTTCCACCATGATCTGCCATTCTGGAATTAACTATCAATTGACTATCTATTAACTGTGAACTCCCCCTACTGAAAACAGCCCTAATGGCTGACCCGAAACCCAACTGCAATTAATCTAATAATGATCTCCCTCAAGTACATGTAACCCTAACAGCAATTCTCCACAACTGCTAACCTAAGAGCAACGGTGTTGGCAATCTTGGGCAGGGTTTGAGAGTTTTGGATCATCCATGCTTTCGGTGGGAAAAGTAATAAGGAGTAGTAAAGTGAAACCAATATCCCAACATTTTTTAAACTCATAAAATAGTTGTGAATGAGCAATAATCTGGTTTGGACTCCGGTATGTGCCCCTTTTTCAGCTGTCAACACACTTCATACCCCAGACTAGTCCCCATGCGTCTTTACAGAAGCTATTAGCCCAGGTCAGTTCATGGAACAAACTTACAGGTCATGAACTCCCTTTATGGCAGACCCCTAGCCCCTGTTCCCACTAAGTATATTTCTCTGCTTTAATATTTGCCAATGCAGGAGTTAAAATCAATAGAAAATTACTTGTCAGATTTGGGGGTACTTAAAAAGGCCTATAGGAATGTTTGCTGAAAGGTTGATTAATCAAATTGCCAAGGTGGTCACCAGACATTTTGCGGACGTCCTTCTTCCAAGGGCCGGATTGCAATTAAAAATAGGCCTGAGGGTTTTAATGCAGAACAGCCCACTCTTTCTTTCTCTAACCAATAGTATCTTTTTTCAACCAACAGCATCTTGCTCTAAACAGCTATGAGATTGTGACACATTTGCTGCATACTGTTTGTGGAAAGTGGCTGCTGGATTTTTCAGATTGCCTGTGGCCAGATTTTGGAGACTCTCGTGTCTAAGGAGGAATTACCCTGGAGATTGTTGTCGGGAGCATCAGTCAGATGGTAGCTGCGACATCCAGCCTGCCTATTTGCACTATCATCTATATAGTGCTATCTTATTTGTGAGTGAGCCATTTGGAATTTTTTTTTTATCTGTTTCATAAATTACATAGTCTACACCACAAGGTGCCCTTTTGTTTTTACCTTACACTCTTTCATACCTCACTATTTTTTACTATTTAACTATACATCAAAATATTTAACATTGGGGGCGGAGCCGATTCCTGAAGTGACAGGACGCATCTCAATGAACCTCTCAACTTGAGTATAGTTTTCATAGATATTTCCTCTAAAATATTAAGCTTAGTGGATATATCCTACACATCAGAAAGTTGGAAACCTGTTTACAACACGGACAGACTGCGAGAGTGGAAACCCTGATTGCGACCCTAGCCTATGCTCTTCAGGAGCGCCACACGAATCCACCATTACTCAGGCCTGTATTTTATCTCTTATGAAATTCCATGTGGCTAAGGCTGCCGCAATTATTCCCCCCCAGATACCTGGGTTATAGAAGTACAGAGATACTTCTACACTCAATACCTACATCGCTACACTAATAGCAGATATCCCCACCATGGAGAATTCGATCCTATTGAAAGTTATAAGAGATCTTCTCACCAACTTCCAAGAGTCCTTTGCAGAGTCCATACGCTCAGCGTTTAACCACCCTGTCACTAATCCACTCACTGAGGCTCCCCGGATTGCTTATGCTAGCAAACTAGATGACGATGGTGGTGCCCTGGGGCCCTGGCACTCATTGTCTAACATATCCTCGGATATTCATCCACAGAGGGGACAGACGCCAACCCTATGCGATCCAGATGTGAGAGCTCCCTCACTCACCTTTGAGGCCAGCTACAGTGAAGCCTTACCAACTGTTTATGCTGCAGATATAGGATTGATTGCAATGTTCCCCCCAGATACAAGGAGGAACATGAGCTATGTGGCAGTGAACCGCACAACATTCTTTACCCTTAGGGAGAAGACCCTTGAGACAACAACATTGCCAGACTCTCTTGGGGTGTCGGTACTAGATGTCAGTGATCCTTTGATATTGAATAGGGAGCAGAAAGTGCAGTGGGTTTAGTGTTGCCCTGAAATTAAATTGGACTTTTCCCACGTGGGAATGTCATCTGGGCTAGACATTGAGACCTTGCTGTCTGGAGCGCCGTATTTGCAAGTCAGGACGTCCATGATATATTTGATCAGCTATACTTGCAGAGAAGTCTTTGCCTCCCCTGGAAATATGGTGGACACTGTCTGTTTCCGAACATTTCCCTTCTCTCACCATAGAGATACCTCAGAGGATAGAACCATCAGATCTGGGGTGGGGTAACATAACTCGAATTACCGACTCCATAATCCCATATTTCATAATTTGTTGGGACTTGCAAACCTGTTAGATATCTCTTTTATTTTTTATTTTTTTATTTGACTATATGTTTATATGTTTATACATGAGACAATACCTGACTCTGCTTAAATATAAGGATTCTTTGTCTATATAGTAGTGTCTGAGTTGGTAGCATTCAGCTCCTAAATAAATGGGATATTATGTAAAAATGTTTTATTAAATAAGGCTTTAGGGGACATGATAAACAGATATTAAATGAGGTAACATAATATAGAGTAACACCTGCACAATACATTCTAATACTTGTTGATATTGATTACATGTTTAGGTATGGGGTAATCTATAATTTGACTAGTGTGCAAGTATGCTTCTCTATCCATTGTTTTGGGCTGGAAACATTTAGCTCCTATTTAACTTGACTCCTATGTATAAATGTTTTATTGTGTAGTGTTTAGGTGTTACCACAGACCAGGATAACGAGACATTTAATATCCAGGATATTAACCCCAATTATTTAGTAAAAGATTATAAAACACACATTTCTTATGTGAACTACCACGTACATCAACAAGATCCTGGATAGGATGTAATAGGAGTGTTTATATGGCTATATGTATTATATCCCAGACCCATGACCATATAAGGAACGCTAAAGCTCAATAAGTAGTTGCAGGTCCACGTATAGATACCATAATAAAAGTACTTTAAGTTATTTTTTTCTTTGGGAAAAATAGTACTATTGTTAATGCCCCTTATAGTGTTTGAAACAGGCACGAAGTCATACCTCATTGCTCATCGGTAGCAATCTCATTCCCACTTTAGAAGACCCCCTTTTATTGTTTCTCTTTTTTTCCATATACCATACTACAGAGCCAATGTCTAGCGTTATCTGTTATAACAGTTCAAGCAATTTATTTGCTTAGTTCATATATTTTATTTTGAACCATTTTCTCTTTGTATTAAGCCATATAAAGACCCAAAAGAGGTCTCTTATCCCCATCCTTATAACGTTTATCATTACTAGTGGTCAAGGGTCCAAAAGTGGCCCAATCTGTCTTCTTAGCAGTCATTCTTAAGTGAGAAAATCTGAGGTTTTTGGTATATTTATATGACGTACCTTTGTTTCCTTTAAAACAAGTTTGCATATATATTGGACTATTTCTATGTAACATGTATGCAATGTTCACTATCCTTTTACTTTGTTTGTTTAAGAACCTCAATAAAATATAAATAAAATAAAAAAATAAATATATATATATATATATATATATATAACATGTTTAACATTTGTAACACCATTCTGTCTTTTGTAAATTTGTTTTCATTAAATAATAATAAAGTGGAATGCAATAAAAAATAAAAGCTATTGAAGTTCACATTTAAACATCAATAATATCTGCTAATTCTTCATCAGCCTGTGTAGTCACAGTCTTTAAAAATAAAAAAGGCACCTAAGGAATTGGCATTACACGTAAGCTGTACTATCAAAGAGAAATAACACACAATGCAAACCAGACATCCACAATCACAAAAAAACAGGTGCCATTAGACATCAACAGGAACCAACAAGAGGAGCTGCTTACTGTGACTGTAATTCCCTCCGGGTTAGTTAGTCTGCAACAGAGATTATGCATTTTCACAGCATTCCTGTACAAATATGGTGTTAAGTTTTTCTGTACACAACACTGTGGCTGCCATCTTGGAAATGCTGCCACCATTAAGGCAAATTCATGCATCTTTAATTTACTATGAGGTCTTTTTTGCAAGTGGGGACATAGAGGGGCCAGATTTGATGTAGATAGAGCCATCACTGGACCCTCCTGTAAGAATGCCACTAATGACTGAAGTGCTAGAAAGGGTCCGTAGATGTATGGGCCCTGTTTGAACTGAGACATCTGAGACCCCAAGAAACAGGACACGGGGAAGCACAAAATTAACGTTTACAGATGGACATAAGGTGATAACACAACAGGTGCAGTATGCAAGTATATACTAGAGTACAGGTCGACAGACACATGCAGACCCCCAAGAACAGTACAGGCTGTCTGAAGCTGTTACAGACCAATCCTGCGCTGAAAGCAAACCAATCAATGGAGGCAGCTCTACTGGATGACATTTAGCAGTTTACAGTGCCAGCCATTGTGAGGATCATTTTGATCTTTAAAAAACTAGTCCTTACTTGGCTCTCAGAAATGCAAAGGCTGTGAGAAGCAGGGGAGGGCTGGCCCTGCATCATGCACAAATAATAATGCTGGTCACTGGACAGGGCAAAAAAAGCAACCAGCTTCAGCCCACAACTAGCCCCTGCCCACCTATGCTCAGATTGGGCCTGCTTCTTCCAAACAAATAGAGTTTTGATGGTGTCTATATGAGACCAGAAATCCATAAAAGTCATGTAGTAGGCAGACAATTGCCATATAGTCAGCATCATCTGCTACAAAGGTACATGAAAAAGTAAAAAAAATCTTCCTTTGTATTTCGGTGCTACATATATGTGTGCTGTATACTGTTCATCAGTTGCACACATCAATATCACACCCCCTGGAAATATGGCCAGCACAGAATGGTCAGCAAAATTGAGTTAAAGGCCAGAGAACAAGCAGTTAAGTATTGGAAAATAGGCTATACAAATTACAATATTGGATGTTAGTTTATTAGGTTTTTTGTTTAGTTTTTTTTTTTTTTTTAAAGAAAAATAAAATTTCACCAGGTTTTCAAATTAATGTGACACTGTAGCCAACGTTCTATCTCTTATATGAAATGAGAAGCATTTAAAGGGACACTAAAGTCAACATTAAAGTTTCATGTGTTAGATGGGACATGCAATTAAAAAAAAGTTCCAATTTACTTCCATTATCAAATTGTACAGTGTTATCATATGCACAATTCCTAAAGTACCAGCTCCTATTAATGGGTACATTTATGAAGTTGCGTTCTCAGCTTTTTTGTCATGTGGAACAGAGGGTGGCAGAGAAATAGAAGAAAACTCTACTGCTTATTTAAAATTCAGAGTAGGTGTTATTGCATTGCCTTTTTATTATGCATTTGTGGATTTTTTTAATTCTACTGTTTCAACTCCTTAAGGACTGGGAATTTTAGAAAAAAAACTTGCCCAAAGTATCAGAGAATTTTATTTTTAGCATTTTTGCTTTCACTCCATTTAAACAGAAAGCCTTGTCTTTTTTTCAATTTACCAACTATATATATATATATATATATATATATATATATATTAGACAATCCAAGGTATTGATCTAGGCCCATTTTGGTACCCTCCAACCTGACACCACCCACCCACTGATCCCTCCCAAACAGCTCTCTTCCCTCCCTAATCCCCCACTGGTCTCTACCATCTTACGTACTGACAGACAATCTGCCAGTAGGCAGGTTATATTTTTTTCATTTCTAGTACACTAGTAGGGAACCCACCCACCTCCCTGATCCCACCCACCTCCCTGATCCCACCCCAAATAGCTCTCTAATGTGCCCCCCTCTCACTTATGTGCCACCATCTTAGGTACTGGCAGCCCTCTGCCCATACTCGCTTTATAGATTTTATTTTTCTATTATTTATAAATAAATAAAATTCTGTAGCATAGCGATCACCCCTCAACCTCCCCCCACAGCCGATTACTCATAGGGCCCTTCAACTCACAATAGTAAGTACTATGTGAACATTTATCTTTCAGCTACTGTCCAGCTGCAGGTTGAAAGAAAAAACAAAACAGCCAATCAGCTTCTTCAGTGCTGATGTCATACTAGGATTTAATGTGATCTAATGAGATTTCACTAAAATCTCACAAAATGTCATAGTAAACTTTGTTAAACTGAGTAGAGAAATAAACTGACTGTGCCTGCACATTACAGATGCACACTCACTAGCAAGTCATGGGACTAGTATCCTGATTGGCTGCTTAAAGTCCCTTTACAATGGAATGTGGCTACTGAGAAAATTTTGAGGTAAAATATCTCACTTTTTTACATAAAGATGTTCAGGTGATATTTTATAGTCCATTCTTTTACTGTTATCCTTCATCACTTTCAAGTGCTTTAACATTTGGGTATCATTAAATGGTCCTTTAAAAACATTCAAAAATGTTTGAGTTGCTTAAATGTCAAACTAACACAACTATATCAGTATACTTCCTGGTCATCCTCATTGGCTGTTAGGCAGATTATTCTAATGCTTATTTGCTGACACGTGTCATAAACATTTTTATGTATCAGCCAACAGCAATAGTAGTAAGTGCTAAATTTACAATTTAACAGTCTTTGCTTCAAATTTTTATCATGAAAAAAATCTAAATGTTAAATTATGCTTTTTTTTTTATATGGATGCAAGAAACTATTTGTACAGTGCCCCTTTAACTTATGAATTGTACATTTTAAAATACTAATTGTACATAAAAAAGCAATTTCAGAACAATCGATATTGATAATTTGCAGGCATACTTCTTCACAGAAAGTGTAGTTGATTAATGGAATAAACTTCCATTAGAAGTGGTAAGAAAAAACACTGTGAAGGACTTCAAGAATGCCTGGGATAAGAATAAAGCTTTTTTTACAAACTAAAAAAGCTTAAGGGACACTGAACCCAATTTTTTTCTTTTGTGATTCAGATAGAGCATGCAATTTTAAGCAACTTTCTAATTTACTCCTATTATCAATTTTTCTTCGTTCTCTTGCTATCTTTATTTGAAATAAAAGCAATCTAAGCTTTTTTGGGTTAAGAACTCTGGACAGCACTTTTTGATTGGAGGATGGAATTTTTCCACCAATCAGCAAGGACAACCCAGGTTGTTCACCAAAATGGGCCGGCATCTAAACTTAGATTCTTGCATTTCAAATAAAGATACCAAGAGAATAAAGAAAATTTGATAATAGGAGTAAATTAGAAAGTTGCTTAAAAATTCATGCTCTATCTGAATCACAAAATAATTTTTTTGGGTTCAGTGTCCCTTTACACTTTAAGGAAATTTTGGGCAAATTGTTGGACCTCTTTTTTTTTTTTATCAAAATATATGTTTCTATGTATCATAAAGTAAATATAAATGCAGCATTTCTGTAGGCCCAGACACAAAAACACTTCTGCTTTAAGTAATCACTATTCAGCCTCACAGACTTGTATTTAGTCTTGTGTTCTTGTGTTCACAGGACCGGCTCAACCATGGGACTAAGTGGGTCGAATGGACCCACACACCACTTGGCACGGGGCAACACTTCAATGACTGAGTCAGTCACTGTCAGACCCAGTCCACTCCTGTCCTTTGTCTCCATGGGGGAAGTCGCAGGCTCCCAGCAGCATAACCTCATTATGCGCAAAGACACAGAACCAGTCAGGGGCAAGTGCATCTCTTCCCTAACTACCTTCCCACTAACTGAACAATTGTGCATAAGCATTGGTTGCATGCAGGTAGGCAGGCAAGCTAAGTAAGGTTAGCGGCCAGGCTAGTTGGTTGATATGCTAATCAGTAATGTTACTACTGGTGTGTGTGTGGGGGGGGGGGGCGTAATTTCAAACTTGGACCCAGGCAGCACAATATCTTGAGCTTTTGTTCGATTGAAAATAGCTACCTTATCAAGATTAGCTACCTTAACATTCGCAGACTCACAATTACATAATAACATTCCACAGATGTTTCAAAAGAACTAATCTCGACAGATGAAAATTTGTCTCATATTTCGCAACGGATCCATTGACATTAAAACTTTTGTTTGCACCGTACATTTGCACATAGGTGAGAATATTTTAATTTGCTATGTGCAAATGTACTGTGCAAATAAAAGTTTGAATGTCAATGGACCCGTTGCGCTCATGACCAGTCAACAACCTTAAAGGGACACTGTAAGTAAATATTTTCTATGCCTGTTACTAACTAACTACCCCAAATACGCTTTTTATCAATAGCATTTCATTAACATATCTCTACCGTATATCAGAAATCTTGTCTGCAAATTTAATTGTTTTCCAAACCCACTCCGTGGGTATCCTTTGCTCTGTACCAATACGTTTACAATACCTAGGTTTCAAAATGGCGCTTTAAACACAAAGTTATTGGTTTAAGTATTTTGAACACTCAGTGCTGAAAATAGTGGGCAGGATAACATGACATCATCAGCGATTAAAAGATATAACTTTTAGAACGTCATGAAACTTCGTTTTGGAGAAAATGTAGGTCAGTAGGTTTTAATTAATGTTTATTAACTTTAATATGTTAGTTGTTTAGCTTAAAAATTATAACAGAAAGTAATCCTTTAAATAACAGAATAAGAAAAAAAACTGTCGGAATTAGCTACCAACAGTTTTAACTACGCTTGTGCACATCGCTGCTTTAACATTGAATACGGGACTAATTTTCAGCTCTGTCAAAATTAGTTCCTGAGGATGCGCGCATTTTTATAATTATGTAATTGCATTCCAAAGATTCTTTTGAAACATCTGTGGAATACAATTATGTAATTGTGAGCATGCGCACTTAAGGTAGCTAATTTAAACAAGGTGGCTATTTTCGATAGAACACAGGCCCTGTGTGTTCACAAATTAAGGTCTCAAAAACTGAAGGTTCTCACTTTTGTATAAGTTAATAATTTACAGTACTGTTAAACAGTAAAATATCAAAACTTCCAGTTTCTCTGTTTTCTTAAATATATAAAAAAAAAACTGGTTACCCTTCTGTACCTTACCTGAATCTCTCTTGTCCAGCAGTATCCCAGATTTGCAGTTTGATACGTTTTCCTGGTTCAATTTCCACAAGCCTAGAGAAAAAATCCACTCCCACGGTGGGATCAGACACCTGGGCAAAGCGGCCTTCTGTGAACCTGCGGATCAGACATGATTTCCCCACAGTGGAATCTCCAATCACAATAAGTCTGAACTGATACAACCAGATTGCTTCCATTGTCCTATTTTATTCTTCCCTAGTTTTGCTGGCTGTATCCTTGGTTAGGGGAGATTTGGTAGAGTTTGCTGTTTCCTCTGATTAATGCGTACAGGATTTTAGAGCACAATAATAATTCTTCAAGGTTTCCAAGATGCCAGTCAATTCAAGGGCTTATAACAAGATCCAAATACAAATGTTTGTACAAAGGCAGTTCTAAAAAAGAAAACAATATATTCTTTAGTTAATAGCTACCATGTTTGTTCCTCTTATATCCTTGGGTCTATGCAAACTTTGCAGCAAACAAAACCTTATTGTTATTGGGCTATTATTGATCTATCCTCATATGCTCATAATAGCCTTATATTTATATATCTACACCTTTTTTGGATTATTTAAAGAGACATTGATTTAATTCTTAAACATTACAGGTTTTCCAATTTGAGAATTGGAAGTGAACTTTTTTAGATTTTACAAACCTTACTCTTCTATCTGTTAGTAATTAGTCTCAGTGGAAGTGATAACATACTGCAAACAACACATGTTTAGCTAACAAATTGACAGTGACTCGCCAGTTCTACTCAGGTAAAAGTCTATATTCTCATACTGTGGAAAGTTTGGCCAGTGAAAAAAATTGCAGTAAATACAATGTTGCTATATCCAAAAAGTCTTCTCAATTAGTCAGCAATACTACAGAAATTTTAGTCTCTTTAATTGAAGTTAACCATAAACAAGAAGAGAAAGAAAGATAACCCCTTGGTAATATAACATACTGAAAATGGTGCCAAAAAAATAAAAAATAACTTTTATTAAATGTATTAAATAGTATCAGATGGATACTAGAATCAAATCAATTTAAAATAGAAATACAAGTAGCACTGCCTGGGTACTTGTAAATAATATGCTAGCCAAACTAGTGTTTCAAAATAACAATACAACATTACAATTACCAAATGTTACTAATAAATAGTAAAGTAAAACCTAGAGCAGAGTAGATTTAGAGACCCATTGTGAGACTTCTAGTCAGTTAAATACAATATATTATATTAGGGATCTGTTTAACTCGCCAAATCTACTCTGCTCTAGGATTTACTTTGCTATTTATTAGTTTTACTACATTTGGTAATTGTAATGTTGTATTGTTATTTTGAAACACTAGTTTGGCTAGCATATCCTTTCCAAGTACTCAGACAGTGTTATTTGTATTTCCTTTTTAATTGATTTGATTTTAGTATCCATTTGATACTATTTAATACATTTAATAAAAGTTATGTTTTTATTTTTTGGCCTCATTTTTCAGTATGTTATATTAATCCTTAAGTGCATGTGCCAAGGGGTTATCTTTCTTTCTCTTCTTGTTTATGGTTAATATTAACTGAGATTTTTCCCAGGCACCCCTACACTATTGGGATGCACCAGAGTGTATGGGATATACTAATATATTAGTTTGTTTGGTTCTGTACCTTTTGTTCTTATTATATCTTTAATGGAAGTGTCTGGTGTGGCATACTGAACTTATAGGATATCCCTGTTAACGGAATAACTATTAAATATTATACAACAATATGATATGTGGCAAATTGGGGTTTCAAATAACTGAAAAAAAGTTAATAATTTAGTGGCCAGAAATTACAGGGACATACTATATATAACAATGAAAACACATGCAGTTCTCAGTAAGCTCTAATACACTATACTTTTAGTGTGCAGCCTTACAATAGGCCAGTGTTATTATAAATTCAGAAAAATTAAAAGTGGGTAAGCAATAAAGTTATGAAAATATGCACAATGGTAGATTATATTGGAAAATATTAGCATTAAAGCAAATACAGTGATATGGTAATGCTACTTTAAGAGCTAAATATCCCGAGTATTGTGTCGTTTTTGAAACAACATGTGCAGAAGGGAATAACAAAACGAATCACATGGTCTAAAACAAGGGTTCCCAAAGGGAGAACGGGATTAACAAGAAGATCTCATTGCTAGAGATGTACTTTATCCTCATAGTCAGTAATAATGACATGAACTGAGTTTAAATGTGTAAAGGCAATCTGTATATGTATATTCTGCACCACAATTATAAATCAAGTTTTAAAAAAAAGGTATTCTTTAAATATATCTCTGACAAATAATAAAAATGTACATCCCAGCTCAATAATGCAAGGATTTCTCTGTCTACAACATTCAAATTATTGGAGAAACATTTAGTTACTGTATAAGGTATAGCCTGGGGTTTTTACAGTACATTAAAAAATCATTTACATATTACAAAGCATCAAAATTTCAGTAATTTTAAATAAAATATAAATGCAAGAATCATCATGCTCTAAAATTGCGATTTTTGAATAACATTTTGCCTTAATTAAAACCTTTTTTTTAAACTCAGAGTCATGGCCCTTTTCATGGCAAGCAATGGCTGACTTACATTTTTGGTAAAGCATACACACACTCACATACATATACATGCAGTAAACTCACACACATTTACACACACAAGATTAGAGCATTAATCCTTACATGTTCCAGCTGTGCAGTCTCATTGCAAAGTTAAGACAGCCTCCATCTTGCACCCAGCAACAAGACTGAAGATCCTTTTAGATGTCTATGAATCCTACACACACGTTTAGAAGAAAATGTTTGAAAATCCACCAGATCTAAGCAAGAACTGAGCTGGTTAGGAAGATGCAACCAGACTGGCAAGACATGTTTGTGAACATTGCGACAAAACGTCACAAGGCATCAGATATGAAATTAGAATATAGCAATGCAGAGACAGGCTTAAAACCTCCTGCTCTATGTGTATAATTCAAATGTCCTATTCTATGTGACTGGAAGGCCAGACCCAAGATTCCCTGCTGTCTGTATATACTGAAAGGCCAGGCCCCAGATTCCCTGTTGTATGTATATAATGAAAGGCCAGGCTTCAGATTCCCTGTTGTCTGTATATAATGCAAGGCCAGGCTTTAGATTCCCTGTTGTCTGTATATAATGCAAGGCCAGGCTTCAGATTCCCTGTTGTCTGTATATAATGCAAGGCCAGGCTTCAGATTCCCTGTTGTCTGTATATAATGCAAGGCCAGGCTTCAGATTCCCTGTTCTCTATATATAATGCAAGGCCAGGCTTCAGATTCCCTTTTGTATCTTTAGTATCCAAGGCCAGGCTGTAGGCCCTGTGAACTCTGTGTGTATATTGCAAGACCAGCCTCCCAGACCCCCTGTTCTATGAGTAAAATGCAGGGCCAGCATCCAGACCTTGTATATCCTCTATATAATACCTGGTTAATCTGTTTAGCTCAAGGTCAGGTGTCAAACACCTAATCTATTTGTATGGTACAAGACAAGCATTTAGAAACCTGGACTTTGTGTATTAATTAAGGCTAGACCCCAGACCCCTGCCCTTCCCTTAATAAATAAATAAAAAGACTCCAGACCTCCTGATCTGTCTGTATAATACAAGGGTAGATTCGAAGACTCCCTAATCTATGCCTATAAACTAAGGCCTCTCTGCTGTACCTGTATATTGCAATATTGTATATTGTCAGTATAATGCAGCAGCAGGCTGTTCGTCAACCATGCAAGGCCCAGAGTCAGATCCACTTATCTATAATGTTTTAGGATTAGTCTTTTTGTACCAGACTCAGAATCTCTGCTCACTGTGTATAATGCAGGACCAGGCTTCAGACTTCCTGATCTCCCTATTAAAAACAGGGCCAGGCTTTACAAACTCAGCATGATCCTCTTGAATGGAAATTCAGCATTTACTCCAGATTTGTATGTTGATTGATTGCTGTAGTGCAGTATCCACAAGCTATGGGTTTCACAACGTAGTTGTTCTTATCTGGGGGTAAGGATCAGTTTATTGGTGCAATAAATCGCGATAAATATCCAAAGGGATATCCGGGATCCTGATCAATTGCCTTCTTATGGGTTAAAGGAAGAGAATCCTAGCAGTGGATGTTGTGCTCGGAGGCTGTCTGGGAACTGTAAGATGGAGAGATGTTGCACGGAGGATGCTGGGTTCAATGAGCTGATGAAATGGCAGCAACATCAGCACCAAACACTCTGACTCATCATTGGCATCGGAAGCTACCGTAATCACCAATATAGAGAAGCAAACCAAGCCCCTACCGTAATCCCAAGTAAAGAAGCGCCGTACACGCAATCTACAGAAAGAAGGCTGTGAGAAAACGTCTCATGTAACATAATATATTAAAGATTTAAATTCAATAAATTATTAAAAAACGTCATTATAATGATAATCCCTGCAATATATGCATTTTGTGCTGTTATAATCATGTATTGTGAGTACACAAATATCTACAGCAGGGGGGGGGGTATTTATTTTACAACAGAAACTGCAATATAATATAATGAAACATATAATGTCCTTTATTATCCGCTTTATTTCCTAAGTAAATATGAAAGTGTCACATGGTAGTGAAAATGATAAAGTGGATTTCCTGAAATCTAATCCTCATAAATTAGTAAATATAAGTATCCAAATTCTTTAAGTATTTTTGTCTACTTCTTTACTGCACAATAGCGACTCTGTTCTGCAAACATTAGTCTGTGTAACAAAAGCTTCTTTATTTGACGCCCATGTCACTGATCAGTGAATTGTGAAGGACGGAATTTCTAACAGTAACTAGGTATTTAGTTTTGATCTTCAGTATTACAGTCTAACACCTCCACAGTCTTTAAACTTTCAAGCAAATACATTAGAACTTTGCACAAATTCCACCCTCTGCAGCTAAACTGTACAGTAACCATCTGTCACTATTGTACAGAGAGCTCCTATTTTACATTCTTTTGTTCATCTTACTCCAGCATATCTTCCTTTTCAAGGTTTGGTGTGTGTCACTCTCCAGTCACTTGTAATGATTAGGACAATTGTCAAACTCTAGTTACACATCCTTCTCAGTTGCTTCATGGTTACACTGTTAGATGGTAAAGGAGGGGTATTCTTTATTTGAATGCACTTCATATAACTAACATAAAAGATAACTCAAGATTCTGGAAAGATTTGGAAATCTGGTGAAGGCACTAAGTAAATATTCCACATTGACTAGCTCTGAGGTTTGTAATCTATATTCAGGTTCCCCCAAGCTGCAGACAATTCAGAATGGGCACATCTGTTATCCATTAATGAAGGAACATAGAACATGTTTTATATGTGCATATTATATATCAACAACTAGTAAGGATCTGCATTGAGAATCCTTTAGAATATTGTTCATCTTATCTCCTTTGCTGTGAATTGTTGGTGTCAGATATAAAGGAGTTCCTGCACTGATCAGTTTTGAATGTTGTAGGGTCAGTGGTGTGAATAATGCAGGAAGCTTACCAGTCTCTTTAAGGGCAGTGGGCAAGCTAAAACATTCACAGTTAAATTACAGGAAAAGTGAGCAAAATATAAATAATGTAAGTACATCGCAAAGCTTTATAACTACGCATAATGGAACATTTAACAGGGAATTTGTTTTTGTGCTTTATGTCCTTTTAACACAATTAGGACCCCAATTATATTACACTGGATTCAGGAGTGGACTGAGCAGTTGGGAAAATAGGACCTTGACCAAGGGCCCGGACTATAGGGTCTCACAAATGGCAACTGTCCGGGTGTGCGGCCTAAACTCACAGTCAGAGCCAGTTAAATGAGCTAGCACAGCAGTTGTGAGCTGGGGCTCATGGCTACACTATCTGTAACTAAGCTGTTAAGTGTGGGTCTATTGGGGGCCCTAGCCCATGAGTGCAGACTTTGGCCCTAAGGCTGGAGTAGAGGCACTAGCCCTGGAGTAGGGGCCCTGTGCCTGGATGGAAGTCTGTTGCTCTGGAGGCCCTGGAATGTGGGGTCTGGCCCTGGAGGTACTGTTGCTGTGGTGCCCCATAGATTGTGGGGTCTGGGCCTGGAGGTTGGAGTCCCTGTCCTTGAAGGTTAGATGCCTGGTGGGGACAGGGCAGGGAGGCAGTCATATTCATTAGCATAAATGGGATTGGAGGGAGACATTTTGGCCTTCCCTAATTTTTACCCAGGGCTCTGATTGGTACCAGTTAGTCTGCCCTGATTTCAAATAATTCACATGGGAGTCTTAAACGAGTCTCTAAACTTGGCAGTGCAATAACCATATACAGTGCCTTAAATGGCTATTGTGAAATATGTGTATTATAATTAATACATTTGAATAATTCTCTCAAATTGTCTTAAAATAGTATTTCCATCTGCAACATGTCATATTTTGTAAAAATATATATTAAATATTCTATAAACTGCAATATTTAAAGGAAATACACATTTGTATAGAATTTGGTGGTCCGTTACAAATAAATTATAATCATATTTATTTAAACATTTTTACTCCATAATTGGTTGACTAGTGGTCCCCCTCACCCCCTGCAGAAACACTGGTAGCTACAGAAGAAATGGAAAGTAATTAGCAACTGTTTCTGCTGTTAACTTTAAGTGACATTGTACACTAGACTTTTCTTTGCATAAATGATTTGTATATGATCCATTTATATAGCCCATCTGGGGGTGTTTTTTTTTTTATAAAAAATGTATATTTTGGCTTATTTTTAAATAACATTGTGTTGAGTCCTAACCAAGCTCCAAAGGTTTAGATGTATACTGATTCCAGTTTGCTCCTGTTTGTGTAAAGGGTTTTTCATATGTAGGGGAGGGGGTCTGCTGTTCTTGATTTCGCAGCTCCTTTCACAACCCACAATTTTCAATGTTAAAGGGACAGTCTAGTCAAAATTAAACTTCCATGATTCAGATAGGGCATGTCATTTTAAACAACTTTCCAAATTACTTTTTTTTAAAAAATTTTTTTTTTATTTATAATATTGAAACTTACAACATTATGAGGTAACAATAGTTAACAATCAGTAATAATACAGTGTGATAACATTGTTTTTGTGAATACAATTACAATCATGAACACAATTATGGGATAATCTAACTTCTTCTCATAGTGAACTCCTGTCTGCTATTCTGTTGCATATACATATTCTTCCCAAATGAATTTAATAGCATAATAATCTTCTAGTCTATGGAGCTTATAGTAATGGTACTTTTCGAGAGATAACACTAAGTTTACACATTCATGCCATTCCCTTATTGAGGGTATTGAATCTTTCTTCCATAGTCGGGGAATCAACTGTTTTGCACAGTTTAACATAATGTATAATAATGCGGTCCTCAATTTACAATTCAGTTTGACTGATTTATGGAATATACAAGTCAAGGGGTCTAAGGGTAAAGTGATATGGATTGCTTTACTTATCTCTCTAATTATGTCTTGCCAATATTCACCTATCCTGGGGCAGCTCCACCATATGTGTGTAAGTGAGCCTACTTGGCCGCATCCTCTCCAGCAATTGGCATTTGTTGTTGGGTAGATTTGTGCTAGTCTCTGGGACGTGTAGTACCATCTGGTAAGTAATTTCATATTTGTCTCACGGAATCTCATTGAAGATGCTGAAGAATTCATCTTAGAAATGATAGCTAACCATTCTTTTTCAGTAAGCTTGGAACTCAATTCTTCCTCCCATTTTTGTGTGTATGTGGGAAGCGTTCGGGAGGTTCCCTGTGTTATTAATTTATATGTGGTGGATAAGTGTCCCTTAGGTACTATTGTCATGTAACATAGAGATTCAAATGGGGTTAGTGTTCTACTGATTTTAGTTTTTTCCGAATGTGAGGCAATTGTATGAGCTAATTGGTGATACTTAAACCATTGATCAAAATGTGTTATGCCTAAAGTAGTTAATTCTGACTGTGGGCGCAGTCTCCCGTTGTCAAGTGCTGCGTGAAAGGGGATTAGTGTATGTATAGAATGTGTCGAGTTTGGTTCCAATTTACTTTTATCATCAGATTTGCTTTGTTTTCTTGGTATTCTTAGTTGAAAGCTAAACCTAGGTAGACTGATATGCTAATTTTTAAGACCTTGAAGGCTACCTATTATCTGAATGCATTTCAGAGTTTTTCACAGCTAGAGGGAATTAGTTCATGTGTGCCATATGGAGAACATTTTGCTCACGCCCGTGGAGTTACTTATGAGAGGGCTGGCTAAAATGCAAGTCTATCAAAACAACTGAAATAAGGGGGCAGTCTGCAGAGGCTTAGATACAAGGTAATCACAGAGGTACAAAGTATATTAATATAACCATGTTGGTTATGCAAAACTGGTCAATGGGTAATAAAGGGATTATCTATCTTTTTAAACAATAACAATTTTGGAGTAGACTGTCCCTTTAAATGACAAGAAACAGGGGCAAAATATATATAATGAAAGTATAATGCAAATTTGTTTTACTACACATAATTATATTTTTTATTAAAATCCTGTGTCCCTGGGGGCGGAGCCATCACCTGGGGAAGCTGGTCGCATTTCTAGTGAGCTCCCGCTCTAAGCTCTCTAAATCCCCCTGTTTATATATAGTTTTTCCTTTTTATTTTATTATATTTAATCCAGCTCATTTAGTTTTCCCCCCTGACACACTACAACACCGTAGACAGCTGTTTGTGAGCATGGAGCAGCAGCGGTAGGACCCTGGGACAGACGGCACCTGCACTAAGACTGCTGGGAGATCGTTACCCCTTGCAGCCTACTGGAGACACCGGACCTAGTCTGCTCCTACTCACCGTGACCCCAGGCTTGTCTCTGGGCTGGCTGCCCAACCTTACTACCAGCAGATATCCTTTTGCTCCGGCGCTACAAGCCGCATCTGGGCGGCGCCATCTTAGGATCTTTTCGTCACCCACGAGGTACCTGCTAAGAGCCTTTCTAAAGCGGCTAGCATCAGTTCCTCTCCGCTTCAAAGTGCACGACTTGCCTGCTCTGCACAAAGGGATCCCCCTCCACACTGACCGGAGACACTGCTCACAGGCACCAACACTATACTCTCCACGTACCTCATAGCCCATAACATCAGGGCCTTGGAAAGTACTGACGCACTTACATTTCTCTGCAATACCTGATTGCGATCAGGGATATAAGCCCACAGATAACCTCTTGGGTGCCACAGTTAATCTAGGTCTGTAATCTCCACTTACAAGACCCCACTTTTAATCCTGCATAACACTTTCCCAATTTATGAAACTTTGTACTGTGGGCCTCCTCTAGCCACCCGTCACACAACACCCATAGACTCTCCCATGGAGCTGTTCTAAACAGGAAAGATATTTCAACTTGAACGCTTTCTGCACATTGCTTCAACCTTACCAGACCTTTATACCACAATAAATAAAATAGAAGGGACAGTAAGCAGGAGAAGTGAGAGGGAAAGCAAACAATAAAAGTGGGGAAAAAAAAAGAAGGGGAGAGAGGGGGAAGGAAAAAGGAAAGTAAAGAGGGAGATTATCAACAGTATATAGATACATAAGGCCAACTAACGTGGCTCCAGGAAGTGTAGCTCTCGCCACTAACTACACCACTTATATCTGCAAGCTTCATTGTTAAACTGTTTCACCTTGCTCTGGAACTCTCTTTTTGGATTGGTATTTACCGTATTCTCCTAGAATAAATTGTGATCTTGTGTTTGCATATCATCACTGTATGGGGTGCCTGCAGGTTTGCCTTCTTTTTTAATACAGTATCCCCTCATGGCGGTTGATATTGTCTGACAAACCATCACACACATTTGGCTGGTCTCAACCTCTAAATAATATAATATCTATACCTGGCTCTATACTCTGATACTAGTCTAATCCCCCCCAACATGGACTCAGCTTAAAGTCACCTCTTGGCCGTGGGGGTAGGCCCGCCTTCCAACTGGTGTCTCTGAACTTGCTCAACAATTTGCCCTTTCTGCGTTTAAGTGTGTTATCCCTAAGGGAAGAACTCATATATCACGAATTACACCTGGAGTGGATGATGTCAGGTGCTGTCTTTCTAAATTATACTGACATCACTATGTCGCAATCACAGAGGAAGAAAAATAAACCACAATACCCTCCTCCACCAGACCATCACTCCATATCTGAACCCCCTGATTCCCCTGGCTCTGATTCAGCTGAATTCCCTCTTGCAGCGCTGAAACACGTGCAGCAAAGCCAAGGAGAACCTGTGACACCCACTTTCATACTAGATTCCCTGAAGAACATGCTGGATGACCACCACTCATCATTTGCAGCTAAATTATCTGCTTCTACTGCAGAGCTCAAAAGGGAAATTTCCTCCACCAATGAACGCATTGACACACTGGAGCGGCGTTGTGAGGATCTAGCCACGGAACAATTCAATTGTTTAACGTATACTCAACACCTATCAGAATATATGGACTTTGTTGAAGATAAGATCGCAGACCTTGAAGACAAGTCCCGGCGCAACAACCTAAGGATCCGGGGGGTGCCGGAGTCTGTTTCTTCTACTGACCTTCAGAGTTTCCTAAAAGACCTTTTTCAACAGCTGGCACTGATTTCCTCTTATTCAGAAAATCTGATAGACAGAGCTCATCGTTCCCTAAGAACTGAAGAGCAACCACGAGATGTCATAGTGCGTCTGCACTATTTTACCTACAAAGAAAGGGTACAATGGGCCCACTTTCAGAAACCCACCCTTCCAGAGAAGTTTCGGAACCTACAAATATTTCCAGACCTTTCTGCAAGAACCCTCCAACAAAGAAGAACATACGCAGATGTCACCACCATGCTAAGGAAGAAGAATATCCATTATCCCTGAGGCTACCCGATCAAATTAATAATCTTCAAGGACAATCAAACATTCAATATCCACAGTGTTACTCAAGGCTTGGCTCTACTTAAGTCTTGGAACTTGCCCATTCCATCTGAAGATAATACCTCCACTGTGTCTCATCAGCCTCAACAACTGAATGTCAGGGCGCCTGAATGGGTGTCTCCTCCTCATAGAAAGCCCAACGCAACCAACTCTTGATCCACACATAGCTGGACCTTGTCATGATGTTTCCCTAATCTCTTCAAACCCTGATGGACTTTGTTCAGGGTGGTGATGTTCTTTTTTTTCCTTTTCTTTCTCTCTGGATGTCTCATTCTTCTAGGTTCATTCGTACCATTGGAGAGGGGCTCCACTGAAAGAACTGATTATTTTTTACTAAGTATTTGTTGAATTGTATGATATTTATCCTTGCTGTAAAGTGTCTAGTTACATGTTCGAAAGCTGTGTTATTTTGATGTATGCGAGCCCGCCTCGGCCCTACTGCTTCTATTACTCCTTTACACATGCATCCCACACCCGTATTTTAACTCTACTATTCGTCAATGACAGATAGGCCCGACCTCCCATTCCACACTGGATCTCATATGCCCATAGTCAAACTGCTGCCTCACTGGGTACTACAACTAGAAATTGACATGACTAAGGACTAGAGGTCCGAAACGTTGTCTTTTCTATTTCGAAATATCCCAATAAAAATTGAATTTTCTACATAGTGGTGAGTGCTGCTGAATTTCTTGGATTGTGCTATTACTTAAGGGTTTTGTGTGGAACCCTTACAGCTTGCACCACCTTGTTATCTTAAGTGCTGTACCACTATTGGACTGTGCACTACAACTAGAAACCCTCTTAGTCATCCACACCTTTTTGCTGGTAGTGGTACCAGAGGTGGGTTCGCATCATTAATATATGACTCTTGAAAACTCTCCTTAAATGTTATACTAGTTTGTGATGTTTAGAATTATAATGCAGCATTGTGCTACTGTTTTGTTGTATGGAGACCCGCCTCTGATCTTTTACTTCCTCCACTCACCCAAACGCACCTCATAGACTTCAGCTTTAATTGCACTCTTTGTCACTATCAAGGGGGCTTACCTTTTCCTACCACACTAGACAACACATGCTCTTAGACATTGCATAGTTTCACTTACCGCAGCATTCAGTTACATCTATAACCTATATTGCATTACCCCTTACAGGGATATCAGAGGTGGACTGCCTTTGTTAATATTTAACTTTTATAAACTTCTTTTGACTGTTATGTTGGGTTACAATGTTTTCAATGTATAGATGTATGCACAGCTACAATCTCCTCACCTGGGCCCCCTGCACACTGCCAAGTATATCACTCATAATGATTAGCTAAATATACACCCGCGTCCACTTTTAATTTACTGTACAAATGAGGCCGCCCTATCACAACATATCCCTACTTACAAACCCCATCCTATGTGACTAATCCCAGCAATCTTGGCATATCATTCTCCTCTTGCCTAAATAGTCCCTAATTCCCCATGTCTTACACGCCTATAAATTAGCTGTCTGCAATTTAACAGGCACTACACAATTTACCCACTGTGGTTTATAACCACACTTCATTCTATCCATGGGCGGGTAAGCCCCCACGGCAGATTATCCCCTCCCATTCTCCTAACAATTAAACCTGCTCTCATAGTTTTAATCTTTTTCTTCCCCAGAAAAACACATATATTAGGCACTCGGTGCCTTCTCTTAGCATACACACATCCCCCCCACTCCTAACGTGCTCCCCTTTTAGGGGAGACTACCTATGCGGTTTCTCTCATCTATACCGCAACCCTATTAGCTTAATACAGGATTTACCTCCTATTTTTCCCTAGGCGGCACACCGAATACTCTATTCCCTTTCCCCCCCCCCCCTTCCTTTTTTTTAAAATTTTCTTCTCTCTCTTCTTCCTTCTCTTCTCTTCTCCCTCCCCTCCCCTCTTCCCTCTTTATTTCCCCTTCTTTGTTCCTTTCCCATTGTTCTTAATTCTTTATTTTTCTTTCTAACATATTTTTATTAAAAAAAAGCTCTAACATTTACCTCTCATAATGTCAGAGGCCTCAATACCCCCAACAAACGAAGTAGGCTTCTACGCTTCCTCAATCATGTTAAATCTAAGGTTGCTTTCCTACAGGAGACCCATTGGGTGGAGGGCACCCCAGTGTCCCTCAAATCCCAGCAATACCCAGTGATGGAGACTGCTTAATTCTCGGGAAAATCCAGAGGGGTAGCAATCCTCATTCATAAGCGTGTCCTTTTCGAATAATTAAAAGTGATTGCAGACTCCCAAGGCAGATTCTTAATTCTAAATTGTAAGCTAGAAGGAACTATATATACTCTTGCATCCTATTATGGCCCCAACTCCGGACAAAATAATTCCCTTAGGAAGTTTTTACGCCTTCTGGATTTGCATAAATCTGGCAACCTATTACTAGCTGGGGATTTTAACATGGTCCTAGATACCTTCTTAGACAGACTCTCCGCCAAAATTTTTAACCCTCCTCTGCTTAAAATCACAAAACAATACAATACACTAATTGCACACCATAACTTGTTTGATATCTGGCGCTTGCTGCACCCTACCACTAGAAATTACTCATACTTTTCTGCGGTGCATAACTCTTATTCGCATATTGATTTTGTTTTCTGCGAGCCCCAATCAGCGCAGATCATGAATTGCACGTGGTCAGACCATTCCCCAGTGCTTGTTACAATGCACACCCCCAATCACCAGACTTCGCGACCTACCTGGAAACTGCCTGAATATCTGCTTGCAGATCCTAATACTGTCAATTCAATTAGAAAAGAAATCAAACAATTCATAACAATAAACGATAATGGGGCAGTAAATGACCACTGTCTGTGGAGCTCACTCAAAGCCTACATTAGAGGCATTTTTCTTAAGCTCTCGTCCAAATACAAGAGGAAGCAAGGAGAGTCGCTTTCACAACTCCATATGAAACTCCGCTCTTTAACTAGCCAACATAAACATACACTGGACCCAAATTCCCTATTACAATTAGAAGAAGTAAAAGCCCAAATTACTAACATAGAAAATGCCAGGTTACAATGGCAGATACAAAAAGTCAAACAATTATATTACGCAAAAGGTAATAAAGCAGATCGCCTCCTAGCCAACAAATTGAAATAAAGAACGGCTGATGCCCGGATACCGTACCTCAAAACGCAAAATGGTCCAGTCCGCCTGCCTGCGGACATTGGGAAAACGTTTGCTAAATATTACCAGGACCTTTATAATTTGAAGGACTCCCCAGATTGCCATATACCCACACCTACAAGTATTAAGGCTTTCCCTGACCCACTCTCTCTCCCAACACTCACTGAGGATCAGAAAAAACATGTTGATGCTGCCCTCACCAAATGAGAAATACAACTTGCCATCAAATCTTTGAAACAGCACAAAGCCCCAGGCCCAGATGGCTTTACTGCTATTTTTTACAAACAATTTAGTCCCTGCATTGTCCCTCTACTTACCAGAGTTTTTTCTCTAGCAGAGGAAACAGGTTCTTTTCCCCCTGAATATCTAACCGCTACAATAGTAGCCATCCCAAAACCTGGTAAAGACCCTAATATTTGTGAAAATTTCCTCCCCATCTCCCTATTAAATATAGACACAAAGCTTTACGCTAAGGTTTTGGTCAACCGGCTTAACTGCGTCCTCCCCTCCTTACTAGACTGGGACCAGGTGGGATTTACACCCGGTCGAGAAGGTCCCGACAACACCAGATGCCTTCTAAATATATTCTTTGAGGCCAAGCGACGGAAGATGCCATGCACCACCCTGGCCCTTGACGCGGAAAAGGCCTTCGACTGTGTAAATTGGTCATACCTTTTCAAAACCCTTAATAAATTCTGCTTCCCACCTCACTTTCTCACTCAGATAAAAGCCCTTTACACATGCCCTTCAGCATCAGTTAGGTGTTTGGGGTTCCTATCTCCCTCCTTTCCAATCTCCAATGGTACGAGACAAGGCTGCCCCTTATCCCCACTGATTTTTGCATTGGCAATGGAGCCTCACTCCCATGAGGGTTTCAAGGGTATAAACTTGAATGGATTTACTCACAAAATTGCTTTATTTGCCGATGACCTTACGGTTCTCCTAAGCGACCCTGTAACTCTTTACCTGTCCTATTTGACCTTTTGCAAACCTTTGTTAAGGTCAGCTACTATAAACTCAATATGACTAAAACTGATGCTTATGCTATCAACATGTCTGACTTTTTAGAATTTTCGACCCTCAAAAAGAAACACACTTTCAATTGGTCGAGGCAACGCCTCAAGCATCTGGGAGTCTTCCTCTCCTGTAGCAATTCGACTATTGTTGAATTTAACTTCTATCCCCTCCTTCATTCCTTCCAAAACTCTGTAGATCGCTGGAATGTTCCTAGCATTTCGTGGCTGGGCAGAATAGCAGCTTTCAAGATGACCCTTTTACCCAAACTCACTTACCTATTCCGAACTCTGCCGATTCCTATCCCTAAATCCCTCATTGTGAAATTCCAACTCCTTTGTAACAAGTTTATTTGGAAAAATAAACACCCAAGAGTGGCTACTAGGATTCTACAACAACCACTGCTAAGTGGAGGTGCTGGCGCCCCTAACTTGGCGTATTATCACGAGGCCTCTAGATTGGCCCATATCCTTCCTTGGAACTCTGAGACTTCTGATTGCAAATGGTGGATCCTAGAGCAGGCTACTTTGCCACATCCACTTACATTGTTAGATCTAATATGGATTCCTAAGCACATCAGAGTTTCTCTTAATATTCAGAACTTCATTGTTCTTTCGGCTTTAAAATTTTGGGATAAAAATCACACACTCTCTCTAATAGCTCCTCATCCTTCTCCGATCCACACGCTTTCAGGTCTGCTACATGCCCTTCAGGACTCACAACCCCCACTATGGCATTCCCAGGGAATTGCTGATATACAAGATCTATTCCCCAATGGACAGCTAATGAACCTTGCGACCTTCCGCACCACATTCCAGCCCTCTCAGCTTCTACAATTTGAGTTCTGGAGACTGAGGAGTCTCCTATATTCCTGGGGATTCACGGCCTTACCTCTTCACCCACCGATCAGATGGGAACAGAGATGGAATACTGGCAAAAGGATCCCTAGGGCCCTTTCAATTTCCTATCAAGACATCTCAAACCCACCCATTTACCTTAAATCTGCCTATACTATTGCGTGGGAAAGAGACCTATGGTTTCATGCCACCCCGGAAGATTGGTCTAAAGCTATGACAATGACTAAAAAAGCCCTCCACTGCGTCACGTTGCTAGAATTACATCTTAAGGTATGCATGCAATGGCACATCACACCACTCAGACTCTTTAAAATTTCTCCCATTAACTCTCCGCTTTGCTGGAGAGGCTGCAACCACATAGGCTCCCCGACACACATATGGTGGGAATGTCCTGCCCTGAAACCCTTGTGGGATATCTTTCTCAAAGATGCTCTGAATTGGACTCGACCTTATGGTCAGATCCGAAAAAAGTGTTATTCCAGCTAGGCGTGGGGTCTCCTCTCTCCCCTGTGGGTCTCCTTAGCATCTATTTAATGATGGCTGCAAAGCTTGCTATCGCTCGCTTATGAAAGCAAACTAATATTCCCAACTGGCATGACTTGACTAAAATTATGGACTACTTGGAGGTTATGGAGAGCCCTATTTTCACTGCAAATAATAAGATTAACCTCCACTGCCAAACTTGGGAATTAACTCTGTAACTTAGCTGAGTCTGGGAAAACCCTAGGCCTTCATTGCGTTACCTTAACCCTTCTCTGGATCCTTCCCTTCTGCTTCTTCCCCCCCCCTTTTTTTTTTCCCCCCTCTCTTCAGGTGTGCCTTTCACAACTAGCATACCTCATATATGTAGGAGTTCCTTAACTTAACAATTGAACTCTAGTAAGCATGTTTAATGCAGTCATATCCTGGTAACAAGTTCCACACACTACATTCATCGATACTTAATGAACACTTCAGAGTACTCTTCCTCATATGTCCTTTGATCTTCCCTTTACACCCCACACCAACGGCAAGCACCTTAGCTAACAATTTACAAACAAGGTGTACCCTTAAACTCCTAACTCCAGTTAGTATTAGTCTAAATGATGCTTATCACCAAAAGCTGATGTCCCATTTCACATATCAACTACGTATTCTGACACAAGTTTGAATTTATAATCATTAATGAGTTACGTGAATTTTGACCTGATGTGCACTAATCCCTGTTCATTTCTGCTAAAATATTGTCTAGATTTAAAGAAATTAATGAAAAGTTGAGGTATGATAGTAATATAATCTGTAATCGAGCAGACATGGTTATGGTTATGTACAATAGCTCTATGAATGATTCTTTTCTTCTTACTATTGTTACTCCTCTGTTTCATTTTGTTCATATTTCATATGATGTAACTTGCCTATTGTATTTCAAGATTTACCTAAATAAAAAGAAAATATTTCAAAAAAAAAAAAAAAAATCTTGTGTCCCTCATTGTCATCTAATGAGGGAACTGTCCAACAATACAAAACTGCTGAAATAATTGTTAAATATTATCTGTATGGTAATAAACATTACTATTATTGTATGCTATCCCTCAAACACTACAAGAGTTCTGTCTTTGTACTGTTGTAAATCTTGCTCTTTAATTATTCCATATATATCTAAAAGCAACCTCTAAAACAGATTAAACCTCAGAATTCTAATTAACAGGCACCTTAAATGATATAAAAGCTCTGGAAAAATATATAACTAATTCCTTTTAACTAGGAATATTTACTTCAATTCTAATTGAACTTTGTTTTAGAACGTTGTCATATAGATTTAAAGTTGTGGTTTTTCTAAGATCACTATTAAAATATAATCGTACATATTTGAATAATTTTCTATTTCTCCATAGATACTATTAATATTTGCGTTTAATTTAGCTATGACTTATTTAGAGAAGCCAGTTATGACTATTTTAGATTTTACTAAAATTAACTTCTTAAAGTGATAGGCCTAGATTTGGAGTTCGGCGTTAGCCGTGAAAACCAGCGTTAGAGGCTCCTAACGCGGGTTTCTTACGTACTCCGGTATTTAGAATTCAGTTACCGACACTCAAAAAAAACCTAACGCTCACATTTCTACCGCCACCTCTGACCCAGTAGTAAACATATACCGACAAAAAAAACATCCACGAATCAAATAAATAATATTACACAAACTACACTTACACTCATACAAACACTACACTATGTTTATTTTTCATATTTAATAATTTTTCTGCAAAATACAAAGGATTAAAGTTGCGAGATCTCGGGTGTTTGAAAAAAAACAACACAAATCCATTTTCCCATTGACTTACATTGACACACGGGAAAAGACCCTCAAATATCTACATCTAACTAATAACATTATCACAAACATACACTCATCGATGCATACAAACAATATACACCACATGACATACACAAAATATTTATTTATTACAAAAAGAACACGATTTAGTTACTTTTTCACACAAGCTCATGACGTCACTCACTTTAAGAGGAAAACCAGTCTTAGAAAAAAAAATTTAGAAATATTTAGAGCCTCCATTGACTTCTATTGGGAAGACGTGCTTGTGCACGCGAAACCCTCATTTCCCTAACGCACGCAAATAGCGTAGACAGAAAAACTCCAAATACCAGCGCTAGAAAAGACATGATTTCATGCGTTAGACACAGCTATGATAAATAGATCAAGAAATGACTATTTCCCTATGGTGGATTTATGGATTTTACTGTTTGAATATTCACAACACCATTACATTCTTTCAGAATTTTATATTGCATCAACTACAATTCAACATCACTAGTAACAAAATTTAAGTTTTAAAAATATTACATTTAAACGGACACAAAAATAATGTCAACTTTTCAGGATTCATAAACACTACACAATGGGAAACAATTCTCATTTACCTTTATTATTGCATTTCAGTTATTCAACTCATATGCTTGCAGCAACAGCATATCTACATAGGCTTAACACATGATCACTCATGGATGCACATACATTACTTTTAACATTCACTCATACATGTGCATTCAAATGATGGGGGACAAACACATTACATTCTCTAGAGGAATCACAAAACACAACATATGGATTTTAATGGATTTTAATGTACTTTTAACATCATGATTCCATCACCAGAAACCATTAGGAATTACGTACAACAAGAACATCAGTACACCAGATTACAGATGTCACTTTATGGGAAGGAACAACAATGCCAGACCGCAATATACAAGTCAGCATATGTGGGACACAATCACAATATATACGTACATGTACATAACACGCATCACCCATCACGCAACCACAAAGCACACATTTAGATTTTATTCAGCACACAATAACAATGTAGCACAATACAACAACACAATGAGGATTTATGAACTACATAGACAGGGTAATAATATCATGACGTCATTAGAAGATTCAACCATACACATCACAGATTCACCACTGTACCGCCCCTTTCGGAACTTTAACACTCAATACTACAATACAACATATACGTAAACAACAGTTTGGAACAGCATTATTAAGGCGATTTCAATGGGACAATTAATAAATATTGTCAGATCGCAAATCACTTATATATATATAATACTACAGATGACAGCCGGAAGTTCTTCAGTATTAGTGCCATTTGAATGGGACGCATACAATATTGACAGCTCGGCAATCACTTATATATACAATACTACAGATGACAGCCGGAAGTTATTCAGTATTAGTGCGATTTTAAAGAGACGCATACAATATTGACATCTCGGCAATCACTTATATATACAATACTACAGATGACAGCCGGAAGTTATTCAGTATTAGTGCGATTTTAAAGGGACGCATACAATATTGACATCTCGGAAATCACTTATATATACAATACTACAGATGACAGCCGGAAGTTATTCAGTATTAGTGCGATTTGAAAGGGACGCATACAATATTGACAGCTCGGCAATCACTTATATATACAATACTACAGATGGCAGACGGGAAGTTCGGAATTATTATTGCGATTTTAAAGGGACGCATACAATATTGACTGCTCGGCAATCACTTATATATACAATATTACAGATGGCAGATGTTACTTTATCGTTTACAAACAATATTGCAGCAACAATGATCGATCACATTCGATGCACATTATACACAACTATGCACTTTCATTCATGTTAGCCTGGACGTGTGCTTGTTACTATAAGATCGCGTTTAAGAAATATTGATTACGCATATGAACAAACATTACAAACATGCACTGTATGTGTGATATTTGACACTTTCACATTGAGAATCATTGTTTGAAATGAACATTTCAGCAAACAACCAAAAAACGCCCACTGTGAAAGCATTCGCGCCGCTCACATACAAACAAGTGAATACAATTAGCAATCATTACAAACTCACTACCATTGGACTAATTGTACTATAAATCCCCCAAACAACATGTCCAATGCATCACTTGTGATCCACATCAGATCAAGTGCTTACCTTGTTACGCTGTTTTGAAAGATGGATGACGATGACATGGTAGACGCTGCTGGTGCTGCTATTGGCGAACTAGCTGTTGGTCGAATCAGGCAGCCTCGGCGGCTCAGACTGAGACGAAGGGGTCATCTGGTTCGAGGTCCTCGTGTCTACAGGGTGAGACCCACCTTGGAAAACATGGGTGACTTTGAGGTTTTTGATAAGTATCGGCTCGATCGCGAACAGCTCATTGGCCTTTACGATCTTCTTAAACCTCATTTGGAGCCACGTATAAGAATAAGGACTGCTGTTCCCGCCATGAGTAGGATGCTAAGCTGTCTATACGTCCTGGCCTCCGGGAGTTTTCAATCCGGACAACTGTACATGCATGGCCTGGCTCAAGGTACATTCTCTGTGGTGTTTGATAACTTTCTGGACGCCATGGTACGTATCAGTAAGCATTACATAGGATTCCCACAGAATGATGGTGATTGGAGGTGCCTGAAGCGGGAATTCTTTGATATTGCTCAAATGCCCAATGTCTTGGGAGCCATAGATTGTACCCACATTGCGCTGCGTGCTCCAATTGATGACTCGCCCTTCAGAAATCGCAAACATTTTCATAGCCTCAACGTGCAGTATGTTTGTGACGCACAGAAGAGGATTATGCATGTGTGTGCGAATTTTGGAGGGGCTTGTCATGATGCCTGCATCCTCTCTCTGTCGTCCCTGTGGAGACAGTTTGAGGAAAGACAAATGCCCCCTGGTTATCTCGTTGGTGAGTATTTGTGCACAACATGGTTAATTATTGTGACAATTGCCACTGTAGTTTTAAAATGTTAGCGTAATGTTCAGCTATAGGATGCAATTTAACCATATATTTTCCCCCCGCTAATGTCTACTTTTAGTTCAATGCAGATATGTAGCATGTCTTACCTTAAATGCTCAGATAGAGAATGTAATGTAACCATGTAGTTAGCATTTTACACAAGGTTTGAATATGGAGAAATATGCATATGTAGCATGTCTTAGCTGAAATGGGAACATATTAGCTAATGCAATTTAACCATGTCATTGTCTCTTTCCGCTAATGTCTTTTAGTTCAATGCAGATATGTAGCATGTCTTACCTTAAATGCTCAGATAGAGAATGTAATGTAACCATGTAGTTAGCATTTTACACAAGCCTTGATTTAGGAGAAATACGCATATGTAGCATGTCTTAGCTGAAATGGGAACATATTAGCTAATGCAATTTAACCATGTCATTGTCTCTTTCCGCAAATGTCTTTTAGTTCAATGCAGATATGTAGCATGTCTTACCTTAAATGCTCAGATAGAGAATGTAATGTAACCATGTAGTTAGCATTTTACACAAGCCTTGATTTAGGAGAAATACGCATATGTAGCATGTCTTGGCTGAAATGGGAACATATTAGCTAATGCAATTTAACCATGTCATTGTCTCTTTCCGCAAATGTCTAGTTTTAGTTCAATGCAGATATGTAGCATGTCTTACCTTAAATGCTCAGATAGAGAATGTAATGTAACCATGTAGTTAGCATTTTACACAAGCCTTGATTTAGGAGAAATACGCATATGTAGCATGTCTTGGCTGAAATGGGAACATATTAGCTAATGCAATTTAACCATATCATTGTCTCTTTCCGCAAATGTCTAGTTTTAGTTCAATGCAGATATGTAGCATGTCTTACCTTAAATGCTCAGATAGAGAATGTAATGTAACCATGTAGTTAGCATTTTACACAAGCCTTGATTTAGGAGAAATACGCATATGTAGCATGTCTTAGCTGAAATGGGAACATATTAGCTAATGCAATTTAACCATGTCATTGTCTTTTTCCGCAAATGTCTAGTTTTAGTTCAATGCAGATATGTAGCATGTCTTACCTTAAATGCTCAGATAGAGAATGTAATGTAACCATGTAGTTAGCATTTTACACAAGCCTTGATTTAGGAGAAATACGCATATGTAGCATGTCTTAGCTGAAATGGGAACATATTAGCTTATGCTATTTAACCATGTCATTATCTCTTTCCGCAAATGTCTTTTAGTTCAATGCAGATACGTAGCATGTCTTACCTTAAATGCTCAGATAGAGAATGTAATGTAACCATGTAGTTAGCATTTTACACAAGCCTTGATTTAGGAGAAATACGCATATGTAGCATGTCTTAGCTGAAATGGGAAGATAGAGAATTATATTGAACTAGATATTTTAAAATTAAAATAAACATTTGTTAATGGATTATCGTGTAAAAAACTTTTTATTGTACTACAAATACTATTTTGAGGATTCTTTTACAATTATGTTCTGTTCATAATTTATAGGTGATTCTGGGTACATGAGCCGGACTTGGCTCATTACCCCCTTGCGTAGCCCGACTGATGTGTCTGAGGAGCGCTACAATAGGGCTCATAAGAGAACCAGGGCGGTGGTTGAACGGATGTTCGGCCTCCTGAAGATGAGGTTCAGGTGCCTGGACAGGTCGGGAGGAGCCCTCCAGTACAACCCAAAGAAGGTGGCTAAGATCGTTGTAGCCTGTAGCGTCCTGCATAATATTGCACAGCGGGCTGGGATGCTGCAGGGCGTCCGGCCGGACAGAAACCTCCTCAGAGATGAGGAGGATGATCCTGTTCTAGAGGGGCCATTCCGGGACGAGGGGCTCAATGTCAGAGCAGACATCATCAACCGCAACTTTAGACGGTAAAGAATAGAAGTTAGACTGGAGTATTATCAATAGATGTGAACTCTAGGGAAATGACAAGTAGAGAATTGTGAAAACATGTTAGGATTGTTCATCCAATGCTAAAAATGTGTTTCATTTATTAATATAGGTGATGCTCTGGGCATTGGGTCCTGTATCGAGTCTTTGCCACCTGGTTTTTAAAGAGGACATCAGCTGGTAAGTATAAATGTCTTGACTGTTGCTGGCATGAATTGTACACAAATACATCATATGGCATACATTTTATAAACTAGTATTTAGTTTACACATTACTTAAAATGTAAATATTCAGAAAGGGATCCTCTAGCATGACTATGGTTCAATGTCACACATTAGAGGTTTGTTCTGCTCAATATGACTCATCTTCACACTTGATAGAACATAACACAAGATGCTACACACGCTTAGTAAGCTAGTGACAGAAATTTCTTATGAAATGGGGGGTGGGAGAGGGCTACAGAAATGATTCACACACTTGTAGTAATTTTGAATAAACTCTTTATGCCATTAGGGAGCTGACTTAATCTAAACACTGAAAGGGAAGAATTAGAAGCCTGACAGTGAAGATTGCCCAGACTGACAGTGGAAAAAGCCAAGATTGAAATTGAAGTATACCAATGGGATCATGTCTGGCATTATCTTTCAAATCTGCTGACCTTGAAAACCATACAAAGACATGTTCACATGGTAAGTGCCAACTATTTGATAGAATAAGACTGTGGAGGCATCCTATTGGAGACACTTAGATGATTTTCTAATTTTTAGATGGTATTTCCCAGTCCTCTATTTAATGAACTGATGAATAAGACACCTATTGAAGATCAACTGTTTACCCCTGAATTGACTTTTAAAGACCATGCATTATCCAGGTTGGTGTACCAATGCATGCTAGTGAAGACTGTTGAATATTAGTAGCTTACATACATTAATCATATTTAGTTCTTAATTAGATATTTAGGGATCACAATCAGACACTTAGATGGTTTTACTTTTTTAGATGGTATTTCCCAGTCCTCTATTTAATGAAATGATGAATAAGACACCTATTGAAGATCAACTGTTTACCCCTGAATTGACTTTTAAAGACCATGCATTATCCAGGTTGGTGCATGCTAGTTAAGAATCACAGGAAGAATGTTGATTATTGTTAGCTTACATACATTAGTCATACTTATTTCATCATTAGATATTTAGGGATCACAATCAGAAAAAGGAATACATATTATAGTTGATATAGAGGTATTTGAATGGACATGAAATATTACATTTATGTTCAGCATACATATATTGTTGAAATGTGATATACATTATTATGTATAATTAGAAATTTGGATATTTAAATTTAATTTTTACTCCACAATATAATGGTGTATGTTTTAATTTTAGTTTAAAATCAATTTAATAAATATCTTTAAAAAATGTTGAACAAAGTTAGAGCATAGACACAAGATGATTGTAAATGTATTTTATGAATATTTGACAACGTGTGTATTAACTTTGTTCCAATTTTTTAATTTTATTTCAGATTGGCATCTTATGACTTCCAGGAATTTTTTATTTTTTCATAAACCTTTTTTTTTATTAAATGTTAATAATAAACATTTTATTATTAAATACATTCTTTTGAACAGATTATAATAAATATCCATATAATCTGTCAATAAAAAAAAGTTTGACTCCCATGACTGGTAGTTGGCTATTTGACAAGCACATGCATAAGATAAAATAATGCATTAATTTTAGAAAATCTACTGATTCAGAGAATATTACATAAAACTATCTTTTTTAACATTAATTGGGGAGTGAGATCCATCGATGCTTTTCTTTGGAAATTCGTAGATGTTAAATTAATTTCGGATATGTATTCAAAATTTCTCAAAAATTATTTATTTTCACTTTTAAGAAGGGGAAGTGGTTCAATTACATTAAAGTGACAGTGTTGTTGAATGTAAAATTAATTTTATAAGATCTTGTATCTTCCTTAGGTATCTCAAAACATTATTTTCGAAATTATTTAAATTGTTACTTTTAAAAATGGTAGGTCATTTAACTTGATATTTTTCACAAGCTAGTTATTGGATGCCAGGTTAATCGATGTAATTTTCTAGTGGAGTCATTTAACTATAGTTATTAATATTATGTAGTTTTTAAAATATTACCTCTTGGGTTAGACATCAAATATCTATATATAATTTTAATTCCCCTTTAGTTTATTTTGTCAATGTTAAATCAACATTCCAAATGTTTTGGTCCTTAAAGGGACATTCACAAAGTATATTGTGTATAGATTTTTTTAAAAATCATAAAATAATTTAAACATATTTAGAAAGTAATATAGAATTACATTCAGTCTTTAAATATACTTAGAAAAAAATACATCAATGCACATATCTTAGTCAATTACATAAGGCATCTATGTGCAACCAACAATCAGCATCAAAATAGACTATGTAGATATGTATTTAATACAAGAATATATATAATTACAATCTATTGATTGAATAACAAAACATATTAAGTTGTTCAAATATTATAATGTTATACAAAATGTATACATAACATATAGCTTAATGTCCCTCTAAGCTGAAGGCTCCAAAAAACCTCCTTTACAAAATATATTTCAGTCAGTGTGTAAAACAATCCAGAAGTTAATCTAAAATTGCTTTACTCATATGTTATACTAATTTATCAAAAGGAATGGGCCTAGGTTTCTGATATTTTAAGGATTATTGTGAAATGTTTCCTTAAAGGGACATGAAATCAAAATATACTTAAAGGGAGACAGTTTAAAAATTAATGATTTATACATTATGAATGAGTATTCTATTTTAAGCAACTTTAAAAATTGTCTCGTATTATGAATGCTCCTTGTGATGTTGCTATCATTACTTTAAAAAAAAGGCATTAAATAGATAATTTATTTGCTTCAGTACTCTGGACAGAACTTTGTTTTTTTGGTTGGATTAATTTATCCAACAATCATCAAGGACAACCCCGGTTTTTTGGAAACAATTGTCCGTAATCTAAAATATCATTATTGATTTGCAAAGAAAGATAACAAGATAACTGTTAACATTTGCGAATCGGATTAAATTATAAAGTTGCTTAACATTTCATGCTCAATCTGAATCACCAACGCTAAATTTGTTTGGACAGTGTCCCTTTAAGAAATTTAAATAGTGTATTTACTTCTCTTCCTCTCTTGACATACTTTGCTTGAAAAGCATATCGAGATAGGCTCAGTAGATGAAGATTGGTGGATGCACAGATCTGCCTTATGTGATTGTCTCAACCATGTGCATTTAAATTTCTTCTGTTGAGGATATATAAATACTAAGAAAAATTGATTTACATTTTAAAGTCTAAACAATCTGCTATCTCTACAGATCATTTGATACAATTGTTTGTTTGTAATGTCTATTTAAAACTAAAGACGCCATTGCAAAATAACATATATGAGCACTTCCGACAAATACAAGCTCGAGGTTTATTTGCTAATAACAAACAAACCTGTAGTTTAACATTTATAAACAGATTATCCAAGTTACTGACCTTATAACCTGAATTTGATCATTAAGAAATATTGCGTGGGAAACGCATCTTGAAACACCAGATTAGCATCTTTAAACATTAGTCTAATGTCACGCAATAGCACACAATCAATGTGCATTATGAAATACATTTAATAGAGCAATGTCAATACTTCACAATAAGTCCAAAAATTTATTTTATGAACAATAAAGACATACAATATTAAATGTGTATTTGTATTAAAGAAAAAGACCGTTATTAAACCGAGAAATGTCTCCAACATTTAATAATGTGACAATATTAGATTTTAAAGAGAATTTAATCATTAATATTTAACGGATCACGGATATTAAATCTGCGTCACACTCACACATATCCGCATGACAAGCCCATGAGTTACTAATAATTCTACATGAAAAATAAAGTAACAGCACCACCATGAGGTATGTGTAAGGAAGTTAATAAGATATGAAACATTAATGAACGGCCAATCCGAGTTCATCACACAAACACAACTTGAGTCAGGATGGTCTCACAGACATTCTAACAATATTTCAAACTTTTATCCAATCAGATGTACAGATAACTTGTCCCATGGTGCATCTCATGTTTACTTCACCATATAAAAGTCCATTACACGTTGCCATCTTTGTCAGTTCTCTAATGCCTGCAGGCGTACACGATATATTTTTATATATATATATATATTTTAGAAGACAACCCAGCAGGCATGTCAGCTCCCAGGTTCACCAAGGAGGAGAGCGCTGCACTGGTCCACGCCGTCAAGGACTTTTATCCCCAGCTGTTTGGGAACAAGAGGAGGTTGACAGATGTGCACGTTAAGAAGGCCCTCTGGGAGTCTATCACCAATGCAGTTAGATTGGTGTGTGACGTCCAGAGGACCCAGGATCAGATCATGAGGAGATTCGGAGATATGAGGTTGCGGTTAACAAAAAAAGTCAACCTCATAAGGGACTGGGTACAAGCCCGTAAAAGAGGTGGCAAAAGAGAGGCCCCGCGGAAACTGTACCTACTCCCTTATGAGGTGACTTTATGCGAGCTCCTCAATCTCCGGGTCCCCAAAAGATTTCGATCCTCGCCATCCTCGGCCTCCTCTTCTTCACTCCCAGCTGCGGGATCTGAAAGTCCTGACGCGGGGGCCAGGGCAGCTGCTTCTCCGTCCGGTGGCCTGGGAGGAGATGGAAAATCTGAACAAGGTAATTATCCAACTTCATATAATAACTTAATATTTGTTATTTTTATCCAAAAATGTGTATATAGTCAGATACTAAACCTATACAGATCTCACAACATACACTACATATGATGTTTAGATATCTGATTTTACATTAGTGATACATGAAATAGGAATGACGTGTCTTGCGCTCTACAGAATATGCGTCACAGAGTGAAAATGGAATTGCGCATCCACGTTAACATGGCTTTGCTGTAAGTGGCATTGCTTTACACATGTTGCTCAAATGACGGATGCGTAATTCCGCTTGGAATCATTGCGCAATGATCGCGAAAATGGAATTGCGCATCCACGTTAACATGGCTTTGATGTAAGTGGCATTGCTTTACACATGTTGGTCAAAATGAAATGTGAATTATTATATATGTGAAGAATACAGTATTCTTTTTTTCAATATTATACATAATAAAAAAAGAAGAATACAAATAAATTATAACATATGCCCATCAATTGATGAGAATGAAATAACAAAAAAATAAAAATAAAGCTACAGTAAACAATAGAACTGATTGAAAATAAGAGTACAGGATATATTTATCATGAATTTAATTGAGGAAACAATTAACTCATGGGACTACCAAAGGATTAATATTTTAAAATTGATTTGCTAATAATGTAAAGATTTTAAACATGGCATGATTTGTATTAATGATATGCAATCCTCATTTAATATATTACAGATATGGATGTTGCTGCTGGATCCTTAAGGCAGGGCTTGTCACAGTATGGTATGTCTCATTTTAATTGACATTTGTCTTAGAAACATGGACAGAACATTACATACTAAATCCACATCGTTTAATATTTATATGTAATGTCCCTTTAATAGATGAAAAATAAATAATTCTTCGGGTATCCTTAAATAACATATTAGATTTTAATTGCATGCTCAATCCCATTCATTACATCAACATATGGAGTAGAGAATTCATTAACACCAACATTGTCAAATCAATAAAATTTGATATTAAAGGGATACTGAGGTAAAATTATTAATGTTGTCATTCAGATAGAGTATGCAATATTAATAAACATTTAAATATAATACTATAATCATATGTGAAATATTCTATTGCTAAATGTATTTTAAAATCAAGAATACACGTTTATCTGCAGCTCAATTTTGGTTGACCAACCTTGGTTTTTATTGATGATTGGTGGATACCTTCAACAAACAATATTTATGGTATCCAATATTGCTTATCTTCCTTTAATATTAAAATGTAGCAACATTAACATTATAATAGGAGTCAATGTTCAATCATTTTGAACAGTTTGAACAGTGAAATCAATGATTGAAAAAAATCATGTCAGTGTCCCTTTAATAAACAATAGATTCATTCATCTTTACATTCTTTGGATTAAACAATATTGATATATAATTCACATATTCACTGTTGGAGTTACTTTATAGATATCAGCATACTCTCACAGCACCATGATTACATATTTGTACTAATCAATTTTGTTTTGTATTGTGATCAATATGTGTTGTGTCCTAAACAAGATTACTGTACATTGCACAAATGCCTCGATGTGCCACATGTCTTTGTTTATATTTGTCAACAGCTGTTCTTCAAAATGTGGTTTGTGTGTATTGTTTGAAGAACATTGATCAATGGGTATATTTAGATATGCAATAGCATCGTATGAGATGAGTTTGATGTCTAATATAGTCAGAAATTAAACATATGTTCAATACATCATTTTTAACATAATCCCCTTGATTCAATAAAGCATTTTTTTGTTTAATGACTGCTCTCTTCTTCACATTTTCAAGTTGATTAATCATAAAATTCGATACAGATGTGATTTAGTCATATCCCAAATGTGTTTCCTAATATATATCTATATCATTCATAGAGAGAGTTGGTGTGGGGAGCCCACAGGAATACAGCAGTGACACAGAGCCGCCTTTGCGGTCCCCTGGTAAGTCCATTGACTCATTTATATGTCATTGAAGGTGTATTGGTAATCAATATTATGAGCATGATTCTGATGAAGCATAACATTTGAAACAAACATATAATTTTCTCTTCTGATTATATATTAATTTTCTTTGAATATTGAAAGATTAATAATTACAACTTTATTAGTCTACACCTTTGTTATTCAGAAGATGTATAGCATATGTTTGTTTCCATGTTCATTTTTGACAACAGTCATCAAGTGATGCACACATGAGAAATCTTAAATGTTCTATGTACTATGCTTTTCTGATTTAGAAATTAATACAAACAATACATTGAAAATCTGAATCATTGAGAATAACAAATCTAATGTAATTTGTATGCTCCATCAAAATGATGTAAATCATAACTTTGGGTGTGTATATCTTTAATGCAACATTGATGTGTGTCTTTGAACAACAGTAACATATGTTATAATATCTGATCTTAACGTGTACACAACGTTATGTTTTACAGAGCTTGATGTAACATGTGTGACGGAGGAGGAAGAGGCTGCCTTGGAGTCTGATGGGATGTGAAATATATCTATCATGTTTCCAACATGTTGCTTTATTTGAAATCATTTTATTGAAGACATTCAAAGTCTACAGCTTTTGCACTTTAAAAAGGAATATTATTTGTCTGTTCAAATACACTACTGCCCCCTTTCTATATCAGGCAGCATGAAAATATTTTTCTTTTTAAAAATGTATAATTCATGCCATCATTATGTCACATGCATATTCCAGGCCAAAACACAATAATAATGTTATAATTGTACAGACAGTAATTGATATTCATCTGAGTGCCTATATGCATACCATATCCTCATTTCATAATTGTTTACAAATTCAAACACACTTCGAAGTATATTGAAAACATAATCAATTTGAAATGCGTTTATTTGATTTCATGATGTATGAGATGTTAATATATTTGTTTTTTTTTCAGATGGATCCGCCACTTCTGGTCATCTGGTTTCCGCCCCTGCCCATGCCCAGACCCCTGCCCAGGCCCAGACTCCTGACCATGCCCAGACCCCTGCCGGCCCTTCCCATTCGTCATTTCCTGTCCCTCCCAAAACACGCCCCTACACCCCCCTTCGCCGCTCTCCCCGTATTATGGGCCGTACAGCTGCCCAGACCCAAACTCACCACTCCCCAGCTGTACGGCCTACCCCGGAGCAGCAGCTCATCCCTCCCCAAGCCAATCCCATCCCTCCCCAAGCCAATCCCATCCCTCCCCAAGCCAATACCATCCCTCCACAACCCAATCCCATCCCTCCCCCCTGTCTCAACCTTCATTGTCCTGGGTGTCGGATTGTCCTTCCCAGACACAGCTGTAAGTATCATTCAAAATCAACATTATAAGATACTTAAAGGTACACTGAAGGTAAATATTTTATATTGTGATTCAAATAGAGCATGCAATGTTAATCAAATTTATAATTTACTACTCTTATGAATTATTCTTCATTCTCTTGATATCTTTATTGAAACAAAGAAATGCCTAGAATTATTTTTAAATAGAAAATAATTGTGGACATCATTTCTTTATTGTTGGATGAATGTATCCATCAACCAGCAGGGACAAACAAAGTTGATAAACAAATATGGACTGCCCTAAAAACCGACATTCTTGCATTCAAAATCTAGCTAGAGAATTCTAACATTTAAAGAATATGTGTAATTTTTTCATATTTGTAATGTCATGCTCTATCTAAATCAGTCAATTAAATATTTAGGTTCAGTGTCCCTTTAATTTGATATCACTACATATACCAATCACCACTACTTGGATCCAACAATTTATGCACAAATGTTGATACATTATCTCTTGTCTAACCCAGTGGGAATGTAATTTCTTCAGGTTGCTATGTTTACACAGCTTGTCCTCAACGCCAAAATGTTTAAGGATAGGTGTGCCTACCACAGTATAATTAAAATATTTAAATTGCTAATGTAAGTACAATGTAAATCCTTTAACAAGATTTTATACACTCAAGCTGTATAAGTGGATCATCGAAAACCAATTAAAGGGGACAACATGTTTGAGTAAACTGTCCCTTTAATGATTTCGGTCTGTCTGAATAACATATTTCATGTGTAAAGAATCAATGAAAACTAATTGATGTAAAGAATGATTTGTCTTTATGATGACAATGTATCTTTGCTTATTTTTTCGTCTGTTGTGTAATTATCCTTAATATTTAATTTATTCTTTATTTTAGGCTGTGACTCAGCATGGCTCATGCTAGAAGGTCTAGCACGAGTAGAGCAGGCCGTGCTGAGGAACGCAGCTGGCCAGAGAGGGATGAACGACACCATGCAGGCCCTGCTCCGGATTCAGGAATTGATTCAGCAAGGCCTGAATCTGGAGCTGGACATGCACAGGACAATGAAGAGGATGACCAGTAAGTGGAGGATCTGGAGATGCTCCAAGGTCGCAGATAAGAATCCTCTGTCCACATGTTGATGTTTTGTTTTATTGTTGCCATTTGGCCTTTTTCAAAGTTTATTGTTGTGCCTGTTGCACTCTTTTACCTTGTCATATGTCTCCAATGGGGCTATGGTGGCCCTTGGCAACTCTCTTCATGGACTGTGATGCACTCTTTTACCTTGTCATATGTCTCCAATGGGGCTATGGTGGCCCTTGGCAACTCTCTTCATGGACTGTGATGCACTCTTTTACCTTGTCATATGTCTCCAATGGGGCTATGGTGGCCCTTGGCAACTCTCTTCATGGACTGTGATGCACTCTTTTACCTTGTCATATGTCTCCAATGGGGCTATGGTGGCCCTTGGCAACTCTCTTCATGGACTGTGATACACTCTTTTACCTTGTCATATGTCTCCAATGGGGCTATGGTGGCCCTTGGCAACTCTCTTCATGGACTGTGATGCACTCTTTTACCTTGTCATATGTCTCCAATGGGGCTATGGTGGCCCTTGGCAACTCTCTTCATGGACTGTGATGCACTCTTTTACCTTGTCATATGTCTCCAATGGGGCTATGGTGGCCCTTGGCAACTCTCTTCATGGACTGTGATGCACTCTTTTACCTTGGCATATGGCTCAAATATTCCTTATTTTTACAAGATTATTTCTAAACGTTGTTGATGTTTTCTTACATACTAATAAAAGACATGTCATTGCACCAATCTTTGTCCTCATTCTTCATGTTATTTTTTGAAAGCTATAGTTTATCTTGTTGATCCTTAAAGGGACCTACCAAAAATAATTTATTATAAAAAATCATATATGTAAGACAATTGTAAATGACTTTAAGATTAACATCTCCAATGTAATCTTATTATTTGTCTTTATATATTTTTCTCTTAGCTTTATCATTGCATGATTATGATTAGCATAGTAATTGTTTTATATATGTATATATAGATTGTTATTTGTGTATATATGTATATTTCAATTTTCAGATCCATGTGTGTATTTAGAAACTCTGCATGAATTGATGCACCTTTAACAAATGATCTGAGTATTGATACAATGATATAATCCCTGTAAAGTGTTCATTTAATTGAAATAGTATTGTCTATGTGTATCCTCTTTTTATAAAAAAAAACATGTCCCTTTAAGTGATGGTGAGCACAATTGTTAATGAATGTATTTCCATTTCTAAAGCGTTTTTGTCCTTTTTACATGAACAAGGACATATAATCTTATTAATAAACAATCTTATTGTAATGTTGACAGCACGTGTATTTCATTTTCAATTCTATCTTATTGTAAAAGTGTACCCAAATAAATCTCTGTGTGTAATGCAAATATTTTAGATGATGAATATTTTTTAACAAATATGTTAACAAAATACTTCTTCTCCCATATATGGCTATAGGTAGGCTGACCATATTTAAACTTGAATAAATTACACGTTTAATCAATCCATGTATCATTATTGTTATTCCAAAACAATCAAAACATATCTTAAAACATCAATGGCATATGTATTTCTCATGTGTATCTTTTAAATGTTAAAGATATACACCATAGCTATAGTTCAAGGGACAGTCAAGTCCGAAAAGATGATTCATGATTTGGTGACATTCCTATATAGCAATCTACACACATACTAGTTCCTAAAATATAAATATGTTTTTTAGTGATATGCCAAGCTGTCAACTGAGTCCTTGTATTGGCTGCGGTTTTTCAGCTATCTCGGATGCGCCATGTTGCTCAAAACGTCACCTGCCAGGCTGTCCAATGATTCCTTGTATTGACTGACGTTCTTACGTGATCAAGAATGTTCCTTTTATTGGATGGCGTTTTTACGCGATCAAGGATGCGCCTTTTTTTTTGGCGTTCTTACGTGATCAAGAATGTGCCTTTTATTGGATGGCGTTTTTACGCGATCAAGGATGCGCCTTTTTTTGGCGTTCTTACGTGATCAAGAATGTGCCTTTTATTGGATGGCGTTCTTATGTGATCAAGGAAGCGCCATGTTAAGACGTCACATGCAAAGGTAAAAAAACGTATGATTGGATTACGTAGTCCCGCAATATTTGTTTGTGCACGTTAAACACGTTTGTGACTGCAGCCAATTTTAAAAACCTTGCGAAGATGTATTATTTGCATCATGTTACATTGTTGACCCGTAGCTGATAAAGACCACCACATTCTCTTTTGCTGGATGTCTGGTTGAATAAACGAACGAAAGCAAAATGTTTTCATGCATATGATATTTCGAGGCAAGTGCAAATCTCTATAGTCCATGTTGTTTAATATGTTTGTCAACAATATGTTCCTTTTTCATAAAAATGACTGTTGTTTTTAATGTTAAAGATATCTAATTAATAAATATGCGCTATTGTGTTAGAATAAAGTAATCAATATGCATTTAGCTTTATCATATGCTAAATATATGATGCCGACTTATTCTAAATGTAATTTCGTTGTAAATTTTATTAAAGGTTCATTAGACACTCACATTATAAATCAAAATATTTTATTTTGTCTCTAGTTAGATAGTCCATTGTTTAACTAATACACGTTTCATTTTTCTTCTGTTCAAAGAAAATGTAATTAATTATCAGACTCCTCACCAAGCCTCTAAGTTTCATGTGAGTACCATCTCCAGCTTTCTCCTATTTGTGTAAAGGGTCTTTTCATATGTTAATGATGGGGTATTGTCTGGTTTTACGGTTGTAATGGGGGTTCATCTATATTTTCAATAGAGATAACCCGATTTTCTTAGAAAGTGTTTGAAGCTTTGTAATATTGATATCAGTATATGTTAATCTTGTTGTTTGTAGTAGTGTCTATTACATACAGTTCTGTTAAAAATATAGTATACTGTCCCTTTAATGCAAATGTTGATTTTTGTATCATGTATGAGTTCCACATTGTTTAATCTTCAAATATATTATTGTTAGCATATTTTCACCCCCCACTCCTAAAAGGACTTTAAACCATATTCATTGTTAAAACAAATGTCTTTCTTAAAAAAAGAATAACACAATAATGTCTCTTTAAGAAAATATACTTTATTTAACACGTCAATATAAATTTGATTTCAATATATCATTTTTGACCAAGTACATGTAGATATACCAACAAGCTTCAAATATGTGTTAGCATATGTAATTTTGTTAAAGGGACAGTTTAGAAAACAAATAATGTTTTGCATTATTATAAAAGTCAATTTTGTAATATCAATGATATCAAAGGTTTCTCACCAATTAATCATTTGTCTTTGTTTATTTAAATTTGCTAGCTAAACCTATGAGGTTCGTGTGCTCATTTCTTGGAGCTTGAAGAGTGCATGTAATCATTATACAATTTGACCACTAGAGGGCATTTGGATAGCATTTGTATATGTAAAACCTTGTGCTCATACAGCATATTTTTTACCATGTATTGATCATTGATATCTAAAAGGTTGTTATGTCAGAACAACAAATAAGTTTCCATAGGCATAGATGCAAGGTTAAGCACATAAGTCACAAGTATTTCTCCATGTTTTGTTGTTTCCAACTTGATAATGCGTAATACAGTGTTTTCTTGGTAATCAATAGTTTTCTGACTGTCCCTTTAAGCTGTGTTATTGGCATTCAAACAGTAATATGCCATCATGGATAATTGTAATGGTAATTTTGTTTGCGATTCGGGAAACAGTTTGGACATCACATCACAGAAACCAATCAATATCATGAACAAGGATAGGTATGTGATGATGTGATTTTCACACACTTATAACCCACACTCTGCAAACAATCTGCCTCCATGGACCCGGTCCCATAGAAGTAGATTATATACAGAGTGTGGTCCACAAGTGTATGAAAACCACATCATCACATACCTATCCATTACACATTAAATAAAAAAAAAAATTAAAGATGAAAATAAATACTTACTTCCTCTTCCTTCCCCTCTTCCCACGGGGCTGAGGCTCTGGGAGGGGCAACTGCCGACTCCGAAGAGTTCTCCTTGGAGAGGTTGTGGGAAGAGTGGAAGGAAGAGTACTGGGACGACCAAGGTGAGGAGGAGAAGATGGCTGAGGAGGAGAAGATGGCTGAGGAGGAGAAGATGGCTGAAGAGGAGAAGCTGGCTGAAGAGGAGGAGATGGCTGAAGAGGATGAGATGGCTGAAGAGGAGTAGATGGCCCGGCAGGAGTAGATGGCCCGGCAGGAGGAGATGGGCCGGCAGGAGGAGATGGGCCGGCAGGAGGAGGCCCAGCAGCAGGAGGCCCAGCAGCAAGAGGCCCAGCAGCAGGAGGCGGACCAGGAGGTAGACCAGCATGCGCCTCCCGGAAAAAATTGAACATCTCTTGGTGCAGATGAAAGATTCTGTTTTGGCCTTGTTCGATTCTATTGAGTATGTTTATTATTTGGTTTTGTCCTTCAATTATTTGATTTTGGCCATCAAGTATTCTAGTGCGTCCTTCGATATTTTGTATCCGGGAGTTACGCATCTGGTCTATGTAGTCCAGTAGAACCCGCACCTCCGCTATTTCCTCTTGTTGTGCTTGGCGGGGTACGCGTGCACGGTGGTGTGCGGGTCCTTGATGGTCCTCTGGTTCCGCGTGCTCCTCCTCTGCTTCCGGGGCCTCTTCATCAGCTTCCGTGCGCTCTTCGTCACGGGGGGCCTCTTCCCTCCGAAGTGGAAATTCCTCCCCACCACTCTCATCCCGGGGAGATAGATGAGGCTGTGTTTCTTGTGCTGCCTCCTCCCCAGACTCTGTATATTAAAAAAATTATTATTTTTTTTTTTTATATATTAGCATATTTGAAAATCAAGATTTAAATGACTTAGCTTACGATACAATTACAAATGCAGAATCATTAATCCACTTTGAAATCTAACAAACAATCAATACGATTTCCGCTTTTTCAAAACCGTGTTTGTGATCTCTGGTCAATCTGAATTTTTTCGCGTTTGTTTTCAGTCTGTTTAAATGCACACCTAACCTATAGCCTAGATACTGATGTAACCGCAAAGTAATTGAATGCGTGTAAACAACGTTATAGCATTAATCTGATCCTTAAAGGGACATGAAACCCAATGTTTTATCTTTCATGATTTAGAAGCATACATTTATTATCAACTTTCTAATGTACTTTTCGTATCTAATTAGCTTCATTCTCTGGATATTCTTTGCTGAAAAGCATATCTAAATATGCTTAAAAGATGCTGATTGTTAGCTGAATATAGCTGCCTCCTGTGATTGTTTCACCGTGTGCATGGCTATTTCTTAATTAAAATATATCTCAAGAATGATTCAAATTAGGTAATATAAGTACATTTGAATGTTTTGTCAAATTGTATTCGCTACCTCAATCATGAAAGTAAAGGTTTGCGTATAGTGTCACTTGAAATACATTCGTATGTGAAATTATTGTTCAATGAGCTTACCGTCAAATGAGAGTGGCAGGTTCCCGGTATCAATTCCTCCGATACCGACTATTTCCACCTCGGAGATGCTGGGCCGCAACATTTCCTCCCATCGGCAGTACTCTATTTCCAGGGCAGGTCCGCCACCGGTTCCTGCGGCATGTCGGGCCTCCAGACTTAATTTTTTCTTCAGATCCATCTTACAGTCCCGGTAGCGATGTTTTATCGATTCAAGATCTCTGTTCCGGCCACCCACTGCATTGACTGCATTTCTTATCTCATTCCAGAGCCTCCTCTTGTCAGTCGGGGTAGTCTTCTGGTGCTGCAGCCTCCTATACCTGGCCATATAGGCCTCTATGAGGGCCTCCTTCTCCTCCATCGAAAACCTCGCCTCCCTAGTCGCCTTGGCCTTCCCCTGTGACGATGCCCTCTGTTTCCCGGACTGTGAAGCCCTACTCTGTCCGCCACTGGGCCCAGCCACTTGTTCATCTTGAACCAAGTGGCTGGGTCCACCCACCGCTTCCACCCCCGCTTCCTGCCCCCCTTCCTGCCCCCCTTCCTGCCCTGTTCCTCTCCCCCTCCCTCTCCTCCCCCCTCTACCTCTCCCCTGCCTGGCCTCCATCTGTTCCCTAAACTAAACCCCAAATAATCAATCAAAAAGTGAGTGTGATGAAATGAAAGGGGGTCAAAATAAAGAACTAAAAAGACAAAAAAAGTGCTGAAAGTGTGAGAGGGATGTAAAAAAAACAAAGAGGGTAAGGAGTATTTAAATAAACCAAAAGAAGAAGAAGACTAAAAGGAGGATATGTAAACTAAATGTAACTAGGGTATGGGTATGGGATGGGTATGGGGTATGGGATAAGAGTAAATGGGATGAAATGGAATGGGACTACAGGGAATGGGGTATGGAGTGTAGTATGAGGGGGTAGGGGGTATGAAGTGTATGTAGTGTTATTGATAAGTGTATGTATGTATTGAATGTGTTTGCGTGTAAATGTGTTAAGTGTACAGAAAAATCACTCGCTCGCTTACTCACACTACTACTAATTCTCACTAACACACTACTACTAATTCTCACTAACAAACACTCCCACTAACTCTCACTAACTACCACTAACTTACGCTCCCACTAACAACTCTCACTAACAACTCCCACTAACTCACTCACGCTCCCACTAACAGACTCTCTCCCACTCCCACTAACTCCCACTAACTCACTCACGCTCCCACTAACAGACTCTCTCCCACTCCCACTAACTCCCACTAACTCACTCACGATAACACTAACAACTGACTCTCTCACGCTAACACTAACTCACTCACAATAATGCACCAACTCTCTAATATTAAACCTCCAATCTCCAAAGACCCAACAGCAACACAGTCAAAGAAACCCTGCTTGTGCGGTGCTTATATACCCTGTGTAAATGTTTAATGATGTACCTATTTGCGTTGTAAATTGTGTTCATGTGTGCTTTATTAGCAATTAATATTAGTGCAATGTGTATTAGGTGTGTGAATTTGCGCATGCTCATTTGGAGTTAGTATTTGTGGAATGTGTAGAATGCGATGATGTCATAGTGGTCGTTTTCTCTAACATTGTCCAATAGTATTCTTTTTAAATGTGAATTTGCGATGGTGTGTTCTTAGTGAAGTGTTGTATATGTATGTTTGTCCTAATATATAGTTATATTGAATGCGATTATTTTTCTAGTGTATGTATATTTTTTATTCCTTGTTGTTATTTTGCGATTTTCCGCATCTTAAAGTATATGCGTATTCCCCGTATTAAATTTTATTTCAAATCCCCCCGTTTGTGAATGTGTAATGCTTGTGTGCTTTGTTGATTGATTTTTGTTGTGACATTTGCGGCGTGTTATTGTTGTGCATGATGTGGTATGCGTCATATGACCGAGCTGTGCGTATTCGAGTGTTAGGTGAAAAAAGCAATTTTTTTCCTTTCCCATTGATCTCTATGGGAGACTGTCTTACGCGGGCAGTATTACGCGTGTGACATACACGCGTTAGGAGCTTCGTTAGATGGTCTGTTTTGAACTCTAAATACCGGAGTCAAACAATGCCGTGCGTTAGACATAAAACACGCGTGGCGGTAGCAACCCATCTACCGCCGAACTCCAAATCTAGGCCATAGAGAGGAAGACATCCAAAACAGACTGTCAATGCTTTAACAAGACCAACACTTATGAATTGGTTTATACAACAATGTCCATATATAAATGTATCAACATGTGTTTTTACAAATTTATTATTTTGAATATATAGATTTTATCGGCTCAGGTTTAACTCAAAGAATAAATAACCATTCTTCTGTTATGTTCCATTAGAGAACTCAAAACTCTAGTTTTGCCTGTATGTTTGTTGTTACACATGGAAATAATGCCACTCAATTCATTTCACATCTAGCCATTTTAATTGCAAGAAATCCTATTTGACAGTTGACATCATCAAATGCTTTTTTAGTATCAGGTAATGGGATCAGCACAAGTTTTTTTATCCAGTTACTGTGAATAATTACAGCATCAAACCAAAAGTATTATCAACCCCTTGTCAAGAGCTGACAATTCCTATTTGATTTATAGTAATCAATTTATGGATTAAACAGATGTCTGCAATAATTTTTCAATCCTATGCTTAAAGGGACACTGAACCCATTTTTTTATTTCATGATTCAGATAGAGAATGAAATTTTAAGCAACTTTCTAAGTTACTCCTATTATCAAATTTTCTTCATTCTCTTGGTATCTTTATTTGAAACGCAAGCATGTAAGTTTAGATGCCGGCCCATTTTTGGTGAACAAACTGGGTTGTTCTTGCTGATTGGTGGATAAACTCATTCACCGATAAAAAGGTGCTGTCCAGGGTCTGAACAAAAAACAAAGATTAAATGCCTTGTTTTTTAAATAAAGATAGCAAGAGAACGAAGAAAAATTGATAATAGGAGTAAATTAGAAAGATGCTTAAAATTGCATGCTCCATCTGAATCACAAAAGAAAAATGTGGGTTCAGTGTCCCTTTAAAGTGACATGGACCACTTTGAGATTGTAATATAGAATATTTAATTATTCATAGAAAAAAATGAAAATAAAAGCAAACTTTGTGCTATACTTTCATTATTTATTTTGTTCTCTTTACATGTATTTTTTTCCAAATTGCAGATTACTTAAGCCTAACACTGCTACATACCTGTTCCTAATTGGCAGACGGGATAACATACTGCAATGCAATGCAAGTTTTGCTGACAAAATGACAATAGCAGGCCTTGTATACTCCACTAACAAGTCTGGATTGGCTCATTCAAATAAGGCAAATGATGGAAAATAGTTTAATAAAGGAAAAACAATGGCACTTAAAGGGACAGTCAAGTATAAATTAAACTTTCATTATTCAGATAGGACTTTTAATTTTAATTGACTTTCCAATTTACTTTTATCATCAAATTTGCTTTTTTCTCTTGGTATTCTTAGTTTAAACTAAACATAGGTAGGCTCATATGCTAATTTCTAAGCCTTTGAGGGCTGCCTCTTATCACAGGCTTTTTAAATCTCTTTTCAACACAAAGAGACAGAAAGTACACGTGGGCCATATAGATAACACTGTGTTCAGGCACAGGGGGTTATTTAAGATCTAGCACAATACAATGCTAAATTTAAGACAATAGATAATAAACAGTCACAGTCATGTGATCAGGGGGCTGGAAGAAGGTTCCTAGATACAAGGTAATCACAAAGGTAAAAAGTACATTAATATAACTGTGTTGGTTATGCAAAACTGGGGAATGAGTAATAAAGGGATTATCTATCTTTTAAAACAATAACAATTCTATGGTTGACTGTCCCTTATATATAGAAAGTATTCTTAATTCTTATTCTGTTGATATGTTAAATTGTAAGACTACTGGAAATTCTTGGAACTACAGGGTGGTTTATGATACTTAAAGGGACATTAAACACTAAATAAATGCTAGATAGAATGATGCATTCAAAGAAAAGATTAGTCCATGACTAACATGTAGATGTATTTTTTAAACTTGTATTAGTTGTTTAAAAAGTGACAAAATAAGTGTAAAGTTTTAGTGTCTATAAAACACTGGGAGCTGCCATGTTGTAACTTGTGTTACCTTTTCTGCTGTGGCCAATTAGGGACAGTTATACATAGGTCATTAGAGTGTGCAGCCAATGGTTGTGCTGGATTTAACAGTGTTCTGCACTTCCATTTCTAACAGAAACTGAAAAGCTCACAATTTCAGAATGGAATTACAGGCAAAGAGGACAAAATAAATAATGAAAGTATATTGCAGAGTTGTTTTATTATATACAATTTATCATTTTATATTACCATCTCAAAGTGTTTTATGTCCCTTTAAAGGGACACTCAAGTCAAAATTAAACTTTATGATTCAGATAGAGCATGCAATTTTAAACAACTTTCCAATTTACTTCCCTTAACAAAATATGCAGTCTTTTTATATTTACACTTTTCGAGTCACTAACTCCTACTGAGCATGTGCAAGAGTTCACAGCATATACGTATATGCATTTGTGATTGGCTGATTGCTGTAACATGATACAGGGGGAGTGGAAATAGACATAATTTTGCAATTTATTTAACAAAAATCTACTACTCATTTGAGGTTCAGACTAAGTGCTATTGCATTGTCTTCTTATCATGCATTTGTTAATTATGTAAATCTAGTGTATTGACTGGTCCTTTAAAATAATGGACAGTCTACTGCAGAATTGTTATTGTTTGAAAAGATAGATAATCCCTTTATTACCCATTCCCCAGTTTTGCATAACCAACACAGTTATATTAATATTCTTTTTACCTCTGTGATTACCTTGTATCTAAGCCTCTGCAGACTGCCCCCTTATTTCAGTTCCTTTGACAGATTTGCACTTTAGCCAATGAGTGCTGACTCCTAAGTAACTCCATGGGGGTGAGTACAATGTTATCTATATGGCACACATGAACTAGTGCTGTCTAACTGTAAAAACTGTCAACATGCAATGAGATAAGAGGCAGCCTACAAGGGCTTAGAAATTAGCATATGAGCCTACCTAGGTTTAGCTTTCAACAAAGAATACAAAGAGAACAAAGCAAATTTGATGATAAAAGCAAATAGGAAAGTTGTTTAAAATTGCATGCCCTATGTGAATCATGCTAGTGTAATTTTGACTAGACTGTCCCTTTAAATATACAGTTCTCTTTTACTACTTCATGCTTTTTTTCTTTAGGAATTGTAACAAGTATTGATTCTAACATCTATTCAGGAAAAGGGTTCATAGCTTCATTAAAGGGACAGAAAACCCTAAAATTCTCTTTCATGATTTGGACAGAACATACAATTTTAAACAACTTTCCAATTTACGTGTATTGTCACATTTTCTTCATTATCTTGTTATCCTTTGCTAAAGGAACAGCATTGCGCTTCTGGCAGCTAGATGAACACCTCTAGTTAGCCAATCACAGTAAACAAATGTGTGTAGGCAGTGCCAGGCACCAATCAGCAGATATCTCCAATTAGTGTAGGATATGTGCATATACATTTTCAACAAAGGATACCAAGAGAATGAAGCACATTTGAAAATAGAAGTGAATTTAAGTGTCTTAAAATGAATAACTCTATCTGAATCATGTAAGTTTATTTTAGACTTTCCTATCTCTTTAAAATTGAAACTAACTGTGTAACCAAAACAACTTTATAGTGGCAATTTTAAAAATTGGCTGCTCCAGGAGCTTTATTATGACATATATATATATTTCCATCATGATTTAAAAAGAGCATGCAATCTTAAACAACTTTCCAATATACTTCTATTATCTAATTTTCTTCATTCTCTTGATATCCTTTTCCCCATTTTTCTTTAAAAAGCATATCTAAATATACCCAGTAGCTGCTGATTGTGGTTGCACATAGATTCCTCTTGTTTTTGGCTCACCCATGTGCATTGCTATTTCTGCAAAAAAAGGATACCTAAAAAATGAAGCAAATTAGATAATGGAAGTAAATTAGAGAGCAGTTTAAAATTGTATTCTTTATCTGAATAATGAAAGAAACATTTTGTATTTCATGTCCCTTTAAGCATAATATCATATATGGAGCTAAATGTGAGTTGCATAAAGATAGAAGGGCATTGTATTGAAGTCATGTATTTCACCTCTCAAGTCTACAAGTAACCCTTGATAGTCCATAAAAAGAAAAAAAAAGTGCAATACGTAAAATTATATACATTTTAAACAACATATGTAATACTCCGTAAGGGAGTTAAACTCCAAAACCCAGAATCCTTTCCTTTGTAGACTATCTATATAGTGCCTCATTTGTAAGTAGGTGTAAAAGTGTGTGTTAGGGATACAATATTTATCAAGCAAATCCAGAAAAGACCTTAGTATGTGTGATAATATATCCAATACATCTCCCACCGTTCTAACCCCAAGAGTCTTCCAAATACAAAAAGGCAGAGAGTCATAACCCGCAGGAAAATCTGCATTCCCCACCAATGGAATAAACTTAGTTGTAAGATTTTTAATCATTAAATATTTATAGGCCATATGCCAAGCTCTTAAGGTGTCTCTATATAGGATATTATGTTTAATCGTTGGGGATAGTTCTTGGAGAGACATGTAGGGCAAATATGCAGTTGAAAGAGGTGTTAAATCACAAAAGTGAAATGTATTAAGCTGACAATCAGTTACCAATCTCAATAAGGCTACCCAGTTATATAACTTCAGACTTGATTAACCCAAGCTAAATGTGAGGGGGTTTTCCATACCATATGACATTTTTAAAAGCTTTGGACATAAGCAAAATATCTGGATTGGTTAAGAGAAAAGTTAGCATGAGTAAGGGATATAAAATTCTGGGCATTTTTACCAAGCTGATGCCATCTGACAGACTTAGAGGGAGATTTTTACAATTCTGCATTTTTTGTACACAATTTAAGACATTGTTTTGAAATGTTTAATTCATAAAGTCTATGTGGATTATTATGTAAATGAATACCAAAATAGGTAAGAGTCTCCAGGACTACCTTAGTATGTAATGGTGCTATGTGTGTGTCTATGCAACCACAGGACTTAGAAGTGTTAATTTTATATCCGGAAAAACTGAGGCTAAATTAAAGATTAAGGGTGACAGAGGGCATTCCTGTCGGGTGCTCCTCTGTAATGTAAAGTCTGCTGAAAATAAGCCATTCACTAGTATGCGTGCTATAGGAGATTTTTTTTTTTCTCTTGTTAAGTGTGTTCAGTCCACGGGTCATCCATTACTTATGGGATATATTCTCCTTCCCAACAGGAAGTTGCAAGAGGATCACCCAAGCAGAGCTGCTATATAGCTCCTCCCCTCACATGTCATACCCAGTCATTCTCTTGCAACCCTCAACAAAGAAGGAGGTCGCGAGAGGAGCTGGAGTTTTTACTTAATTATTCTTCAATCAAAAGTTTGTTATTTTAAATGGCACCGGAGTGTGCTGTTTTTCTATCTCAGGCAGTATTTGGAAGAAGAAACTGCCTGCATTTTCTATGATCTTAGCAGGCGTAACTAAGATCCACTGACTGTTCTCGACATTCTGAGGAGTGGGGTAACTTCAGAAAATGGGAATAGCATGCGGGGTCTCCCGCAAATGAGGTATGTGCAGTACAATATTTTCTGGGAATGGAATTGACTAAGAAAACACTGCTGTTACCCGTATGATGTAAGTACAGCCTTACATGCAGTAGTAGTGACTGGTATCAGGCTGATAAATGTATGCACAGTAGAGTTATTTTCTAGGGACTAGAATTTGACTGAAAAAATACTGTTAATACTGATATAATGTGTGAGCCTTAACTGCAGTAGAAGCGACTGGTAGCAGGCTTAGTAATAACTTTACACAGCATCTGAAATGTTGTTTTTTAAAACGTTTACTGGCATGTTAATTGTTTTGTGAGGTACTTTGGTGATAAATCTTTTTGGGCATGATTTTTTTCCACACGGCTAACGTATATTTCTGCATAGAAACCGTTATATCAGGTCTCCCACTGTTGTAATAGGAGTGGGAGGGACCTTTTTTAGTGCTTTGTTGCGCAGTTAAAATTCTAGCACAGTCTTCCTGCTTCTTCCTCTTTGATCCAGGACGTCTCCAGAGAGCTCAGGGATCTTCAAAATTCGTTTTTGAGGGAGGTAGTCAGTCACAGCAGACCTGTGACAGTGTGTTTGACTGTGATAAAAGCGTTAAATCTTAATTTGATATCCGTTTTTTTGGGTACTGAGGGGTTAATCATCCTTTTGCTAATGGGTGCAATCCTCTGCTAATTAATATATTTAAAGAATTGTTGACTATAACTGAACTAGTTCTTTGTTATTCAATTGTGTTGTTTTTTTTTTAAAAAAAGGGGCTGCAGCGTTTTTTATATTGCTTGTAAACTTATTGAAGTAATTTCCAAGCTTGCTAGCTTCATTGCTAGTCTGTTTAAACATGTCTGATACAGAGGAATCTGCTTGTTCATTATGTTTAAAAGCCGATGTGGAGCCCAATAGAAATAGGTGTACCAATTATATTGATATTACTTTGAATAAAAGTCAATCTGTACCGATAAAGAAATTATCACCAGACAATGAGGGGGAAGTTATGCCGTCTAACTCTCCTCACGTGTCAGTACCTTCGTCTCCCGCTCGGGAGGTGCGTAAGATTGAGGCGCAAAGTACATCAAGGCCCTTACAAATCACTTTACATGATATGGCTAATGTTATGAAAGAAGTATTATACAATATGCCCGAAGAGGCAAGCGCGACAGCTCTGGGTTAAGGACAGAGCGCGCCGATGACACGAGAGCCATGTCTGATACTGCGTCACAATTTTCAGAACATGAGGACGGAGAGCTTCATTCTGTGGGTGACGGTTCTGATTCGGGGAGACCGGATTCAGAAATTTCAAATTATAAATTTAAGCTTGAGAACCTCCGCGTGTTGCTAGGGAAGGTGTTAGCGGCTCTGAATGATTGTGACACGGTGGCAATCCCAGAGAAATTATGTAGGCTGGATAAATACTATGCGGTACCGGTGTGTACTGACGTTTTTCCTATACCAAAGAGGCTTACAGAGATTATTAGCAAGGAGTGGGATAGACCCGGTGTGCCTTTTTCCCCTCCTCCGATATTTAGAAAAATGTTCCCTATAGACGCCACCACACGAGACTTATGGCAGACGGTCCCTAAGGTGGAGGGAGCAGTTTCTACTTTAGCCAAGCGTACCACTATCCCGGTGGAGGATAGCTGTGCTTTCTTAGATCCAATGGATAAAAAATTAGAGGGTTACCTTAAGAAAATGTTTGTTCAAAAAGGTTTTATATTACAGCCTCTTGCATGCATTGCGCCTGTCACTGCTGCAGCGGCATTCTGGTTTGAGTCTCTGGAAGAGGCGATTCGCACAGCACCATTGGATGAATCTTTGAGCAAGATTAGAACCCTTAAGCTGGCTAATGCGTTTGTTTCGGATGCCGTAGTGCATTTAACCAAACTTACGGCTAAGAATTCCGGATTCGCCATACAGGCGCGCAGAGCGCTATGGCTTAAATCATGGTCAGCAGATGTAACTTCTAAGTCTAAACTACTAAACATTCCTTTCAAAGGGCAGACCTTATTCGGGCCCGGCTTGAAGGAAATTATTGCTGACATTACTGGGGGTAAGGGCCACACCCTTCCTCAGGACAGGGCCAAATCAAAGGCCAAACAGTCTAATTTTCGTGCCTTTCGTAATTTCAAGGCAGGAGCAGCATCAACTTCCTCCGCTCCAAAACAGAAAGGAACTACTGCTCGTTACAGACAGGGTTGGAAAGGCAACCAGTCATGGAACAAGGGCAAGCAGGCCAGAAAGCCTACTTCCGCCACTAAGACAGCATGAAGACAGGGCCCCCTTTCCGGAGACGGATCTAGTGGGGGGCAGACTTTCTCTCTTCGCCCAGGCTTGGGCAAGAGATGTACAGGATCCCTGGACGTTGGAGATTATATCTCAGGGATACCTTCTGGATTTCAAAACTTCTCCTCCACAAGGGAGGTTTCATCTGTCAAGGTTATCAACAAACCTAGTAAAGAAAGAGGCATTTCTACAATGTGTACAAGACCTCTTAGTGATGGGAGTGATCCACCCAGTTCCGCGAACGGAACAGGGGCAAGGGTTTTATTCAAATCTGTTTGTGGTTCCCAAGAAAGAGGGAACTTTCAGACCAATCTTAGACTTAAAAATCTTAAACAAATTCCTAAGGGTTCCGTCGTTCAAGATGGAAACCATTCAGACCATCCTACCCATGATCCAAGAGGGTCAATATATGACCACAGTGGACTTAAAGGATGCCTACCTTCACATACCGATTCACAAAGATCATTATCGGTACCTAAGGTTTGCCTTTCTAGACAGGCATTACCAGTTTGTTGCTCTTCCCTTCGGGTTAGCTACGGCCCCGAGAATTTTTACAAAGGTTCTGGGCTCACTTCTGGCGGTACTAAGACCACGAGGTATAGCGGTGGCTCCGTACCTAGACGACATTCTGATACAAGCGTCAAGTTTTCAAAATGCAAAGTCTTATACAGAGATAGTTCTAGCATTTCTGAGGTCGCATGGGTGGAAAGTAAACGTGGAGAAGAGTTCTCTGTTACCACTCACAAGGGTCCCTTTTCTATTGATTCTGTAGAGATGAAGATTTACCTGACGGAGTCCAGGTTATCAAAGATTCTCAATGCTTGCCGTGTCTTTCACTCCATTCCAAGCCCATCAGTAGCTCAGTGCCTGGAAGTAATCGGCTTAATGGTCGCGGCAATGGACATAGTGCCATTTGCGCGCCTACATCTCAGACCACTGCAACTATGCATGCTAAGTCAATGGAACGGGGATTACTCAGATCTGTCCCCTTTGCTAAATCTGGACCAGGAGACCAGAGATTCTCTTCTCTGGTGGTTGTCACGGGTTCATCTGTCCAAAGGAATGACTTTTCGCAGACCAGATTGGACGATTGTAACAACAGATGCCAGCCTACTAGGCTGGGGAGCAGTCTGGAACTCCCTGAAGGCTCAGGGATCGTGGACTCAGGAGGAGAGACTCCTCCCGATAAACATTCTAGAATTAAGAGCAATATTCAATGCTCTTCTAACTTGACCTCAGTTAGCAACACTGAGGTTCATCAGATTTCAGTCGGACAACATCACGACTGTGGCTTACATCAATCATCAAGGGGGAACCAGGAGTTCCCTAGCGATGTTGGAAGTCTCGAAGATAATTCGCTGGGCAGAGTCTCACTCTTGCCACCTGTCAGCGATCTACATCCCAGGCGTGGAGAACTGGGAGGCGGATTTTCTAAGTCGACAGACCTTTCATCCGGGGGAGTGGGAACTTCACCCGGAGGTATTTGCTCAACTGATTCGTCGTTGGGGCAAACCGGATCTAGATCTCATGGCATCTCGCCAGAACGCCAAGCTTCCTTGTTACGGATCCAGGTCCAGGGACCTGGGTGCGGTGCTGGTAGATGCACTAGCAGCCCCTTTGGTTTTCAACATAGCTTATGTGTTTCCACCTTTTCCGTTGCTACCTCGACTGATTGCCAGGATCAAACAGGAGAGAGCATCGGTGATTCTGATAGCGCCTGCGTGGCCACGCAGGACCTGGTATGCAGACCTAGTGGACATGTCGTCCTGTCCACCATGGTCTCTACCCCTGAGGCAGGACCTTCTAATCCAGGGTCCTTTCAACCATCCAAACCTAATTTCTCTGAGGCTGACTGCTTGGAAATTGAATGCTTGATTCTATCAAAGTGTGGGTTTTCGGATTTGGTTATTGATACATTAATACAGGCTCGGAAACCTGTTACCAGAAAAATTTACCACAAGATATGGCGTAAATATTTATATTGGTGTGAATCCAAGAGTTACTCATGGAGTAAGGTTAGGATTCCTAGGATATTGTCTTTTCTACAAGAGGGTTTAGAAAAGGGCTTATCCGCTAGTTCGCTAAAGGGACAGATTTCTGCTCTGTCTATTCTTTTACACAAGCGTCTGGCAGAGAATCCAGACGTCCAGGCTTTTTGTCAGGCTTTGGCTAGGATTAAGCCTGTGTTTAAAACTGTTGATCCTCCGTGGAGCTTAAACTTGGTTCTTAAAGTTCTTCAGGGTGTTCCGTTTGAACCCCTTCATTCCATTGATATTAAGCTTTTATCTTGGAAAGTTCTGTTTTTGATGGCTATTTCCTCGGCTCGAAGAGTCTCTGAGTTATCTGCCTTACATTGTGATTCTCCTTATCTGATCTTTCATTCAGACAAGGTAGTCCTGCGTACTAAACCTGGGTTTTTACCTAAGGTTGTTTCTAACAGGAATATCAATCAAGAGATTGTTGTTCCATCGTTATGTCCTAATCCTTCTTCAAAGAAGGAACGTCTTTTGCATAATCTAGACGTGGTCCATGCCCTGAAGTTCTACTTACAGGCAACTAAAGATTTTCGACAAACTTCTTCTCTGTTTGTCGTTTACTCTGGACAGAGGAGAGGTCAAAAGGCTTCAGCTACCTCTCTCTCTTTTTGGCTTCGTAGCATAATACGCTTAGCCTATGAGACTGCTGGACAGCAGCCTCCTGAAAGAATTACAGCTCATTCCACTAGAGCTGTGGCTTCCACCTGGGCCTTTAAGAATGAGGCCTCTGTTGAACAGATTTGCAAGGCTGCAACTTGGTCTTCTCTTCATACTTTTTCCAAATTTTACAAATTTTACACTTTTGCTTCTTCGGAGGCTGTTTTTGGGAGAAAGGTTCTACAGGCAGTGGTTCCTTCTGTTTAATGTTCCTGCCTTGTCCCTCCCATCATCCGTGTACTTTAGCTTTGGTATTGGTATCCCATAAGTAATGGATGACCCGTGGACTGAACACACTTAACAAGAGAAAACATAATTTATGCTTACCTGATAAATTTATTTCTCTTGTTGTGTGTTCAGTCCACGGCCCGCCCTGTCTTTTTGAGGCAGGTTCTAAATTTTAAATTATAACTCCAGTCACCACTGCACCCTATAGTTTCTCCTTTCTCGTCTTGTTTCGGTCGAATGACTGGATATGACATGTGAGGGGAGGAGCTATATAGCAGCTCTGCTTGGGTGATCCTCTTGCAACTTCCTGTTGGGAAGGAGAATATATCCCATAAGTAATGGATGACCCGTGGACTGAACACACTACAAGAGAAATAAATTTATCAGGTAAGCATAAATTATGTTTTTACATTTAGATAATCTTTTCTCCACTTTATTTCTGATTAAAAAAAAGATTAGGGAGAGATGAACTGTTTATCCAATTGTTAAATTATTTTATATCATTTTGTATCAGAGTCTTCACCAGGCTATTCTTTCTGTCTAATTACCATACATAAATATTAAATTACATACGGTTTACCAGACCTGTTAATTCCTGTATCTCCTATTGTTCTAAAATACCTCTAATAACAAATTTATGAGCAAGCCAAGTTTATTAGTAGTTTATTTGTATTCATTAAGACATTATTTTTTGTTGGCATGGTTTGGGGCAATTGTGGGTGGGTCTTGGTAATTTGTGGACAAGGTTTAGCAGTTTGTATGCAGGATAACAGTGTTTCTGGGAGGTTTAGATTTTTTTAAGACTATATCTTAAATATAATGAAGTGTTGGGAGAGACAAAGGAACATAACTACCAGCCTACAACAACCTAACAATACTTTTCCCAATTTAAGACCAGATTATGTGTAAGTACCTTAGCTTTTAACAGAGTTCCCACCTTTCTTTTTCTTTTTTTTTTTAAAGTGCTTGTAAAGTTTAATGAAGTGCCCGGTATCTAAAAATAATTCATTAAACTTTACAAAGTCGCTTATTTTTAAATATATTTACCTTTGCGTCATGGTAAACATAACGCTGATCCTCCGTCCGCAGCTCCTGCTTTCATTAGCAGATCGATAATGAATCAGGCTTCCTCCAATTGTTGCGTACCTCACGAGCTAGACGCCAAAGGGGGCACACAACAAGCAGATTCGTCATCGATCTGCTAAAGAAAGCGGGAGCTGCGGGCGGGAGCTTCGGGCAGGAACAGCGTTATGTTTACCATAACGCAAAAGTATTTTAAAAAATAAGCGTCTTTGTAAAGTTTAATGAATGAAAGTGCCCCTGTTTTTAAATGGACACTGAACCCAAAATTTTTCTTTCGTGGTTTAGATAGAGCATGCAATTTAAGCAACTTTCTAATTTACTCCTATTATCAATTTGTCTTGGTCCTCTTGCTATCTTTATTTTAAAAAGAAGGCATCCAAGTTTTTTTTTTTTGGTTTAGACTCTGGAAAGCACTTTCTTATTGGTGGATAAATTTATCCACCAATCAGCAAGGACAACCCAGGTTGTTCACCAAAAATTGTCCGGCATCGGAAATTACATTCTTGCATTTCAAATAAAAATGCCAAGAGAATGAAGAAAATTTGATAATAGGAGTAAATTAGAAAGTTGCTTAAAAGTTCATACTCTATCTGAATCACAAAAGAAAAAATTTGGGTTCAGTGTCCCTTTAAGATTATTTTTAGATTCCGGGCACTTATTCATTGGACTTTACAATCACTTTAATATCTTTTCTTCCTTCATTTTTTATCTAACTGCCTGGTTATTTTTTTTTACTGATAGTAGCTAATGATTTTTGTCCCTTATAGATGATGGACAGTAACAACTTTCTATGCATTTTCCAACATTTTGTTTACATTTTCATCCTGTGGTTTTTAGAGGAACCAAGCAAAACCATTATATATAAGCTCTGGTCACGCTTGGCTTCATTGTAAGACTATTTTAAGATGTTAGATGTGCTGCATTGTGAAATAAAATTTGTCAATTGCATAAACAATATAACATGAACATCTAGTTAAAGTATAAGAATCAAGTGCATCACAGGCTTTTCAAGGTTTTTTTACAGGCCTTCATGAAGAAAAAAAAATACACTGCCAATAGAAATTAAAATATGGTGGCTAATTGATTTAGTATTGAGGATGCCTAATGTGTTCAACATAGGTTACATAGAGACACAGAAACCTAGATTTCTATGCAGGATAAGAACCATAGGCCCAAAATGTCTGCCCACCTTTCCTATAAAGTATGAGCTTAAAGGGACAGTTTACTGTAAATTTGATTTTTCCTTAATGTATTTTCAATGCCTTGTTATACCAGCACATAAAATGTCTGAGAAATTGAATTGTAAGGTTTATTTGTGTATATGAAATATCTGGTTTTGTGCTTTGAAACCACAGCCTATTTACAATGGGTTCAGCTTGCAGGTAATATCAAATCGCATTATGTCATCACTTTTATGTATATACGCTTGCTTCCTTATCTTATATTTTATTACTTAAAGTGAAAGTAAATCCTAGCGTTTTACAAACGCTAGGATTTACTATTGAAACAAATAAAGGGGACTTTTATTCATGAAGTATAAGATACTTCATGTAGAAAGCTCCTTTATTTGTTTCAACCAATCGCCGTTTTTACCTGGTACAGCGGCCCACGGCTAAAAAATGTTTTGGCTAAGAGGTGACGTTTTCACCTCTTAGCCAATAGCCATGCGGTAAATCCGGCTTGGGGCCCATGGGAGCCGGATTTACCGCACGGCTATTGGTTAAGAGGTGAAAATTTAATTTGCTCTCCCATCTTTCTATGTAATACGGGACATACCCTGGAGCTGGTTGCCAGAGTAATGCATAGTTCTCTGAAAGGCAATGTTTCATGGGATTTGGGGATATGCAAAGTTTCTCAAAGGTTGTGAGGGGTCTGAGGAGATTTATCCTGTCAGGGTGTTTAGATATGTATGATATACATTGATGATAAAGGATCCAATTGGGAAAAAAAAACCATAACCATTATCTATGAGGGGTGTAACTTTATATAAATGTTCTTCACAGGTGGTAAATCATCAGAGTTCTATGTGTGAGTTTTATTTGTTGTATTAATGGTGAGTATTTGGATGACATATGGTGATATTTCAGGATGATATTATCCCATACCTGAAATGCTTCACATATGAGTAAATTGTCAATGGTTTCTCGTGCTGTCCTACGGAAGGGAGTCCAGCACCAAGATCCAAAATGGGTAGCACCAATAATTTTGTGTTCAATTCTAACCCAAAGTTAAGTTTCAATGTTGATGAACCAATCCATTATTCACTGCATAAATATGGCTTGCCTATATTTTAGAAGATCTGGAACACCCAGTCCACCAGATAAAACTGGTTTACACATAATGGTTTTATTAATACTAGCATGTTTCTAATCCCATATAAACTCAAATATTTAATTCTGCATAGATTGTATATATTTAGGTGGTAAGGGTATAGGGAGTGTTTGTAATATATAGAGTAGACGTGGTAGTATGTTAATTTTAAAAATATGAATTCTTCCTAACCACAAAGTGTTTAATGATCTCCACTATGATAGGTCAGTCATTATTTAGCGTTGGAGGTAACTATAATTGGTTTGAAACAGATCCTGTATTTTTGGTGTTAGGTGTATCCCTAAATATTTTAATGACTTATCTTGCCATTTAAAATGACATAATTGTTTAAGAAGGTGCATGTCAACATGAGGTATAGTAATATTAAGGATTTCTGATTTGGTTTGGTTAATTAAGAAATTAGCTGTAGAGCAAATTTCTCAAATATATTGATTATGGGGGGTATGGAGTTGATTGGATTTGTCAGAGTAAATAAAAATATCATCTGCATATAACAATATTTTATATTCCAAATTCGTTATTCGAATACCAGTGATACTTGGGTCGGTACATATTTTATATTATATACTTTTTTTCTTAAGTTCACATACATACACAGTAAAATTACTATGATTCATACATTGATCAAATAGGTATTGTTTAGAGGTTGATTGTAGATAAGGTTCTTTTTTCCACCGTATCACAATTCGGAGAACACACAGACATACACATAAGATTAATTCCCCAATCAATTAGGTTCCTTACATTATATGACCACAAGTGTCAAATAGAGTAACAATATCAGGAGTCAGACACATCAGTCAGATACACTAGATATTCCTTCCAAAACTCAGAAACACCCCTTTAAGACTCTTAGTTGTGCATCCTTAGATACTTTTAGTCTGGGAACCTTAGAGCGTTAATATTGAGAAGTCTCTCATGAGGTCTAATAAGATCAAGAAACACAAGAAAAAGATGTATATGTTTTTATATAATTTGTATGACTTTCAGCAGTTATACATAAACATATATTTATGGTTTGTATAGTAGAACGCAATTCATGCAATGAAACATTCCAAAACTTCAGATGATGCCGAGACAATAATTATGTCTGATATTTCCTATTATGTGCTGGTTCACACATTTTTTATCATTTGACTTTTTAAAAAGATTGCATTGTTTTATTGATGTCTGATTGGTATCATTTAGGTGGAGTCCGATTGCAAATTTTTCAAGTTTTGGATACAATTTAATGTTACTATTGGCTCCTTGTTATTATAACAACTTCCGTTTTTAACATTCACAGATGTATTTAATGTTGCTAATGCTAACGATTTTATTTAGTTTGTATTGCCTGAGGAAACAACCATTTCTTATGGTCGAGAAACGCGTTGCAGTGTTAAGAATAAAAGCCTTTTTACCTTCAAATCTTTTGGAAGTTGTCATATGGTTTTTATACGGTTTTATCGCTTATTGGACGCTCAATAAAGCATACCGCAACACCAAGTTTATACCTTCGGAGTGGCTACTCCTAGAGCACGGCTGAGACCAATCTGGAGAAAACAAAGACACAGCTGACTAATGAGTTGTACCAGTGTGCTAACCACTGTTAAGTGTTAGTCTGCCTGCTGGCACCGGTCACAAGCACGGTGCAACATCATCTGGTAAGTCTTTTTATTTTGCACCATACGGCCTTTTCAAGACTTACTCACACTATGAGGCACCCTCTCTTTTTTCTTTGATTTTAAATAATAAAAGGGACATGGGGCATCCCTGTCTTGTACCGTTAGAGATGGAAAATGAGTGAGAGTCCCGTTAACTCTAATCTGTGCAGTCGGTGAATGGTACCGTGCAAATATCTTGGAAATAAACTTTTGACCCATACCAAATTTTTCCAGAACTGTGCATAAAAATCCTCAACGGACGTGGTCGAATGCTTTCTCCGTTTACGTGGAGATCATAACTGCGGGGATGTTACGTGTATTAGCATAATCTATCAAGTGTTTCGCTCTTGTTGTATTGTCCCTTGCTTCTCTATTAATTATGAACCCTACTTGATCCTTGTCTATGATTTTTAGTAATAGTAGATTAAGTCTAGTAGCTAGAAGTTTAGCAAAGATTTTTATATTGTTGTTTAACAATGATATAGGCCTATAATTTTCTACTCTATCTGTGGATTTGCTTGGTTTTGGTAACACCACAATGTGTGCTTTTAAAGACTCCACTAGAAATGGTTTAGAGTCTGTAATATAATTAAACAATTTTTGTAGGTGTGGGACAAGGATATCAATATATTTTTTATAATATTCTGATGTATATCCATCAGGACCAGGTGCTTTGGGCGCGATCCGATATACGGCGTAGTTTTTGGCGCAAGCGAGGGAACCCGTGCCGCCCGTAATTTCACCTTGCACATTGGGGTATTACATATACTGCGCCGTTAGATGCTAAACTGGCGTAAGTAGGACAAACTGGCGATCTTCTGAAAAGTGCGCAAATACACATTTTACTCGTCGCAAGTAACTTACGCCTGTATTTTGTCCACGTAAAGTCTCAATAAAGAGTCGTTTTATGCAAATTAGGCTAACACTCGTAAAAATCAACCGCGACTCCATCTAAAAATGCGCCACATAATTACGCTATTCAAAAGTCATATATAAACCCATGCGCAGCCGCCATTTTCTTCAGTGTGTTTGGATGGTTCGTTGAGCTACAGCACACTACAGTGGAGTGGAGGATTAGTCAGTAGAGAGAGAGGCGCAAACAGAGGAGTTAGTTAGGTCGCATTGTTGGTTGTTTAAGCTTGTACACTTACACATATTTTTACATATTGCACACATATTGCATACATACATATACAAAATACACAACACTTTTTTTCTAACACCTCACACATTTTATTTCAATTTTACAGTGTGATAGGCTGAGTGTTTGGTTGTGATTGTGTGTGATTGAACTGGGAGTGAGTGTGAGTGTGTGAGTGTGTGTAGTGTGAGGATGGCAGGGAGAGGTAGGGCAGAGGGGAGGAGGGGAGAGGAGTGGCAGGGAGAGGAGTATTGGAGAGGACAGGAAGAGCAGTGGGGTCCCCGTCAGGGAGTAAGTGGAGTGGGGAGAGGGAGAGCTAGAAGGGATGATGGGAGGGGAGATGCCCGAGAGCCCCAGAGACCAGGCACATCTAGAAGAGGGACAGAGGGTGCACATGGGGACAGAAGGGGGGAGGAGGGAGAGGATAGGGAGGAACCCACACCAGAGACATCACAGGGAGCAAGCCAGGTGTCCACAGAGGATGAGAGGATGAGATGTCCTAACTTCTCATTCGATGAGAATGTTGCCCTAGTCCAGGCCATCATGTGCAATCACAGTGCCCTCTTTGGCCAGGAGAAGGGCAAAGGCGTTGCCAAAAGGCGTAAAACAGCATGGTTGACGGTAGAGGAGGCCGTCAACAGTGTGGCCCCGCAGAGGAGGACTTTTGAGGGCCTTAAGAAGCGGTGGAATGACTGCAAGAGGCGGGTGAACGAAAAGATGGGACAGAAAGCTATGTACCAGAGGGGAACAGGCGGTGGTGCATCCCTGGACACAGAATACAACACCTGGCAGGAGATGATACGCAGGTCCCTGAGTATCACAGCAGTCCGTGGTCTTCCAGGGGCTCGTGACTCAGGGGTTGCAACCACAGCACATCATGCTGGTGAGTAACATCCCACACACCAGTATGATATGTATTTGAGATATATCATCCTTTAATTTCACACATTCATGTACACAATGAGGAGCATGGTATTTGGCCTACTAACAAAAACATCTACAATTATATTTGACATTAATGCTACTTAACCCAATGCAATTCATGATATGAGGTGGAATAGTGCAATACTAACATGTCTCAGAGTAACACAGGCCACAAGCCACATGTAGAGTTTTCAGTAAAAGGACACTATAGCCATCACAATACTTTTAGCTCAGAAAGCAGGTTCTGTGCCTACATCATGCTAAAGTAAATTGTGTGACCATAGTGTCACTTAAAGAACACATTTTTTTCCATCATTGACATGTACACATAACTATTGTATGAAACACATACCTGTATACTGTGCAGATTAAAATCCCTCATATCACAAATCACAATGGGCACATGCATGTTATAGAGTTTGACATGAGAATGAGTATAGGCTCTAGCATGTATCAATGTACATTGTATGCCCACATGGACATATATATGACTGTACTAATCCCTCTCATCATTTGACTCCTCCACAGAACCTCCTGTCACGAGGATGCAAACAGGCATGCCGCCAACTCCACCACCACCACCAGTCACAGGCATGCAGCCACCTCCACCACCACCATCAACAGTCACAGGCATGCAGACACCACCACCAGTCTTCAGGCAACCACGTGAACATTATGCTCCCAGGCATGAGCAGGGTTGGATGGCTTCAGTTGAGGACCCGGAAGTGATGCCACCACCATTGACATATGACCCCTGGAAAGATTTCTGGCCAGAGGAATATTCTTCTTTTGGCTTTGAGGGGGAGCCAAGTCAGCCACAAAGGATCCATGTATTTACCCCCCCACACACACACACAATCTCAGGGCAGTCATGGCTTTTACACACAGGGTATGTCACAAGAAGTGCCAACTGGATAGGCTGAGTGGTCACACACTGGTCATCAGTGGGACTATCAATCCACCCTGAGAGCTCCACCATCCTCTTCACTTGGGAGAGCTCCACCATCCTCTTCACTTGGGAGAGCTCCCCCATCCTCTTCACTTGGGAGAGCTCCACCATCTGCAGATGAACATATAGCTGAAAGTACTCAAGCACCAGCAGATGCAGCTGAAGATGTCCCACAAGTACCAGCAGATGCAGCTGAAGATGTCCCACAAGCACCAGCAGATGCAGCTGAAGATGTCCCACAAGCACCAGCAGAGGCAGCTGAAAAATGTCCCACAGGAACCAGCAGATGCAGCTGAACCTGCACTTCAAGCACCTAGAAGCCCTGCTGCTCAAGAGCCTGTGGATGCATTGTATTCTCCCCTGGGTGAGGAATACATTTCACTCCAGAGGAGGCTCATAACAAGCTGCAAGAGCAGACAAAGAGACCAAAAGAGGTTTCACAGGAGCCAAGAGAGGTTACACAAACGTAGCATAGAGCTGCAGAGGGACATGGCAGCATCATTAAGTGGAATTGTTCAAAACCAGTTGCAGATGATGAGAGTTCTGTCTGATATGCAGATGCAGATGGACAATAGATGGCGGGAACAAAATCAACCTTTGGGTGTGTTGGTTGAGCACTTTACACACCAGCAGGACACTGCCTTCAGCCTATCATCTGTGGGCAGCACTCCAGCAGAAACATCTGAATCTTCCACCAGGAGAACAAGGAAATCCACTACAGTCACCTCAGCCCCCTCATCCAAGAAGCCTAAAAAGAAATAAATATTCTTATAGTTCACCATAAATCTTGTCTTCTGTTATTTACCATATATTTGTCATCCACATCCATGTGAGGTGTGTTTTAGTACACTAATATTGTTAAAACATATAATAAGGCCTGTGTGGAAATGGCCCAAAAAGGTAATATTATCATGTTTATGACATATTCATGTTCTATAAACCACATCACATAGTTATGTATGAAGGGTACATATAGTAATATTCACTTACAAGATGTAAATCAAGGTTTCTCACATCCAATAGAAATTGACACATGGCATGGGTATATATATATATATAAATAATAATGTATTTACAGAAGGTGTGAACATAAGGTATAAACATCCATTTTCATTCTTCTTAATGATAGTCAATAAATCATAGTGACCTAAACATGAATTAAACTAATGAGATATTTTCAGTAATTAGGGTGGTTAAGGGAAGGGGGTGGGATGTAGTAGTTTCACTTACATGCAGTGGAAATCCGCAGTATGTAATTCTATGACCAGCTGCAGCAGGGGCAGCACCATGACCAGGGACCTCAGCAGCAACTATAGAATCAGCATGTATAGATAGAACAACAGGGGCTTGTAGGGCTTCCAGCACCCCTTGTGCCCCATGATGCACCCCTTGTGCCCCATGATGCTGCCTCTCTATGGAAAGCAGGGGAAACATGGTGGCTAATGAGGATGTGCATTGGCGGGTTTTTTAGGCTTCCTGTTGAGAGGTTGTGCTGTTTGTGATTGGTTTTACACACTTGCAGGGGCAGGAATAATAAATGCTTGGAAGAGGTTTAACTGTTTGAGATCAAGCGGCTGATATGTATGTTATTAAGCATGCATTTGTTAGGTCTTCAGAGAGTTACGTTGGTTTTTCTAGTCAGTGCAATGGTTGCTGCGCCTGCAATTTGTGGCGAGATGAGAATGGAGTAGATTTTCTGAATTCTGCGCGCGTCCTTACGCTGTATATTGGATACCAAATTGCGTGTCTTTTCTATGTCAGTCTATGGGTAAAAAAATACGGACGAAGGCTGAAATATACGTGCGTAACTTGTATGCTACGCCGTATATGTGATACCAAACCTGCGCAAAAACCGGCATCGCCGGCTTTTGCGGGCGCCGATGCATATCGGCTGGGGCCCGTCATCGGTAGGCAAGTCTTTAATGGCCTTTTGGATTTCTTCTAGACTAAATGGTTAATTTAAACTATCTCTGGGCTGTCTTTATCATTGTAAAGAGTGTTATCTCATCTAAAAATGTAGTTATATCTTCTGTTGGAGTTTTCTCCAAGTTATATAATTTTGCATAATATTGTCGAAAATCTTCCGCAATTATTTATGTTGTAGATAATGTTTTATGTTCTGTATTTTGTATATGCAGAATATATGATCTGATTATGTTGCGTTTAAGTTCTTTAGCTAATAGTCTGCTACATTTATTATTTTGTTCATATTGTTTCTGTTTTAGTTTAAAAGCATATGTTTTACCTTTTTTGTCTTTATCATCATTTAATTTCAGTTTAAATTCTTGTAGTCGTGCTAATGTAGTGTGGTTTGAGGGTTCTTTTTTGTGTTCCGTTTCCAGGTACTTTATCTGTTGTAGTACTTTGTCATAATAGTTCCTCTGCATTTTAAGCTGATGAACTTTTACACTGAGTAGCTCGCCTCTCATCACAGACTTATGGGCTTCCCATACCTGTCTGATATCTGATACAGAGTTAGAATTTAGCATAAAGTAGTTTTGTAGGGTCTCTGTTAACCATTTTTCCGATATGGGGTCTCCTAAAAGGGTTTAATCTAATCTCCAATTATAATTAGATTGAGACATAGAATCCCATTGCTGTTTGCATATAGCAACTGACCATAGAATGGTCTGTCCAAGATATGGGTAATATTTCAGATTTTTGAACGAGAGCTAAACTCGTGACATCTGCCATAATGTAATTGATCCTAGAGTAGCTGGAGTGGGGATGTGAGTAAAAAGTATAATTTTTTTCCTCCATATGGAGGACTCTCCAGACATTGTGAAGAGCTAGATCTCTTAAACACTTTTTAATCTTAACTAACAGTTTGTGTAGAACTGATGAAGTCCAATTATAATTATCCAACTGCGGATTTAAAGTGCAATTGAAATCCCCACATATTATCAAGGGACCTTTGGCTGCATCTAGTATTAAGTTAGTTAAATGCTTAAAAAAGTCTTGTGTTATGTTAGGATCATATAAGTTGACCAATGTTATACATTTATTATACAGCAGGCCAACTAGTATAATGTACCTTCCCTGCTTATCTTTAATTTGATTTATTACTTTAAAAGGGGTATTCTTTTTTAATAAAATTTGTCTCTTGGTGGAAAGTAATATCCCCTTTTTTCCCTTAAATATGTCCTATATTTCTCTTAACTGGACTATTTAGACCTTTTGAGTTTACTGTTAGTAGATTTAATCTCTCTATTCTATCTTTTACTATAATGAATCCTGTTTCTACGGGCAATTTGTTCTTAAGTGGGCTCCAAAGCTATAAAGGTAAATGTTAATTATGGTGAGTAAGGACCATGGGGATCCCCCATAAGCAAAGGGAGACATGAGGGCCGAATTATCAAGCTCTGAATGGAGCTTGATGCCCCTGTTTCCGCACGAGCCTTCAGAGTTATGAAGCAGTGGTCTAAAGACCGCTGCTCCATAACTTGTCCGCTGTCTCTAAGGCTGCGGTCTTCAATCCGCCCGATCCTATACGATTGGGCTGATTGACACCCCCTGCTAGCAGCCGCAAATCTGCAGGGGGCGGCATTGCACAAGCAGTTCACCAGAACTGCTTGTGCAATGATAAATGCAGACAGTGTATGCTGTCGGCATTTATCGATGTGCGGCAGACATGATACGCTACATCGTATCATGTCCGCTTGCACTTTGGTAAATTTGCCCCATAGTGTATGACATAATTGAAACATGAAAACTTGAGTAACTATATAAACTATAAACATAATGCTAAAAAGCACAATATCTCTTTGTACTTCAGAAAAGCCTATGGCTCTTTTTGCGAAAATGTGCTAAACAACCTCATAACCCTGTATTGACTATGCCGTAACACCGGCAACAAGTTATATACTTAACACTTCTAACCAAAACACCAAAAGCAACCATAGGATGAGCAATTTGTGATATATATGATATATCAACGTGAGCGATAGGTATGCACTCTGCATGAAGAAGTTCATTTATCAGTCCCTTCATTAATACAAAATGAGAAAAACACCTCTTTATAGTTGAGACATGGATAGATCTCACCCTTATGTTATGTCCATCATGTAGTAGCTGTAGTGGTCTGATCCACAGAATCCGTTGGAGCAAGGTGTTTGTTTTTTCTTTTTTTTGTTGGAGCACACCATGTGCCATTGTGACTTCTCTTGACAAGGCTGGATTGGAGATTTGAGTGCAGTGTTTGGTCTCTCCTGGTCCATGTGTTGATCTGGAGGCTTGAAAGTAATGCCTAGACCTCTGGTCAGAGTGTCCAGATCCTGAATGTTCTTGTAGGTATATGTGGTTCTTTCATATATAATCATCAAACTGAAGGGGAATCCCCATCTATATCTGATATGCTTTTCCTGCAAGACTTTGATTATAAAGGAGACTTCCCTTCTTTTTTGAATAGTATAGTGGATGAGATCCATGTATACTTGAAGATTGTGATCAAGATATTTTATATTGGGAAGTTGTCTTGCTTTAGACAAAACATCTTCTTTTTCTTTGAACCTTAGAAAGTGCAGAATCACATTGCTTGGTGGTGCATTTGGAGGTGGCATAGGTCTGAGAGCTCTATGTATCCTATTCATTTAAATTTCTGGTGCTTGTGGGTCTGTTTTAAGATATCTGAAGAAGTCCTGAACATAAGCCTCTAAGTCAGAACTTTTAACCGTTTAGGGATTCCCCTAATTCTTAAGTTATTACGTCTATTTCTATTGTCCAAATCATCAATCTTATCTTGGAGTGTTAATATTTGTGATTCATGTATATTCGCTTGTGCTATGATCAAATCAATTATAGCATTTAGGTTGTCCTGTGTTTCTTCTATATCCTCCACTCTATGTCACATCTCTGTTATATTCTGTCTCAATTATGTTAATTCTGTTTTAATAAGTGACTTTAGGGAATCAAAGTCTGCTTTTGATGGCAAATTAGCAATATCTGCTTTTATTTGTGCTAAATGGTCTAGTGAGGATGAGGGTGGAATTGCATGGTCTGATGGACTTGTAGTTGCGCTTAAAATACTGTTAGATTCTTGTGTGCTAGACTCAGATACATGAAAATGGAGCTGACAGAGGCTGGATGATTAGCCTGTTGTTTAGATGCCTTTTCCAAACAATATGTATTAGGCAGATATCTGGGTAGGTTGGTATGAATAGTTAAATTCAGCTGTGTCTGCCATATGAATTAGTATAGTCCCATGTGCAGTAGTATAGTCTCAATGGGCCTGCATTCAAAATGTAGAAAACTTCTATGTCTCTTTTAATGTGTATTTTCTGCCTCCCGTCATATTTCTTCTATTGTGTGCATATATACTGTGAGCAACTGTGTTTTACTCACTATCCCCACATAACACAGTATATTGGGCTGATATCTGCTTCTGTATAGGATATGTGGGTTTTAGTGTTAGCTCGTGCACACGGAAATCCGTCAATGTGTGAGATTATAGGCCCTCCATTATTTTGTGTTATGGCATTACTTTTATATATATATTTATTTTATCATTTAGGGTGACACTTTTATAGCAAATATCCCTTGCAGCTTTACTCACATTTTGCGTTTATTTGGGCCACCGTTATGTGTGAGGTGCTGCGTAGGCACTTGGTTAAAGATGGCGGATCCTTATCCTGTAACTCTCTGCTTCTGTGGTTATATCCGCTGCTGCTTGCCTCTCACAGATGTCCCATATACATTGATCTGTTCCTGTACACTTCTACCACACCTAGTGCTGTGTGCCTAGCAAAATAGCGTGGATTAGCTAGGCAGGGTTGTTTGCTTAGCTCGGAGCTCTGCCAGTGTGCGGCCATGTACTGGCATGGCCAGGCTCCACCCCCCACTACTGGGAATTTTATAGAAGAACTTGCCCAAAATACCTGATAATTTTTAGCATTTTTGCTATCACTCCATTTAAACAGAAATAGAGCCTTGATTTTTTTTATATTTACCTGTCAAAACTATATATATAAATATATTTAAGTAGAAAACCCAATATATTGATCTAGGCCCATTTTGGTATATTTCATGTCACCATTTCACCACCAAATGCAATCATATAAAAAAATCAATAACTTTTTCACAAACTTTGGGGTTCTTAATAAAATTATTTACATTTGCAATCATGGCACAGATGATTGTAAAAGTTTCTCTTGGATCCCCTTTGTTCAGATATAGCAGACATATATTTGGCTTTACCATTGCTTTTTGTTAATTAGAAGGCTGCTAATTGCAGCTGTGCACCACACTTCTATTATTCCCGACAGTGAAGGGGTTAATCAGGTAGCTTGTAAGGTTACTTTTAGCTTAAGTGTAAAGATTACCCTGACACCTGACACTTCTCACCCCTGATCCCTACCAGATCCCTCTCAAACTCTTCCCTCCCTCATCCCCACTGGTCACCACCACCTTAGGTACTGGCAGACAGTCTGCTAGTATGAAGATTTAAGGCAAAACATTTTTTTATTAAATATTTTTTATATGTTTTAATATTTTCTGCAGTGTGGTATCCCACTTTACCCTCCAACCTCCCACTTTCTAATGCCCCCCCCCCCCCCCTAACTAGTGTCTACCATCTTAGGTACTGGCAGCTGTCTGTCAGTACCTATAAAACACTTTTTTTATAATTGCTTTATTCCCCCCGCCCCACACATTTTCTGTAGTGTAGTAGTCTCCCCACCTCCCGCAATCTTTAGTTAGGGATCCCTCACCACCACCCTTTTTCTGTAGTGTAGCTCCCCATCCCTCCCTCTCCCTTTATTTTATTTTTTCCGCAGTGTAGGGCCCTCCCAGTCCCTCTCTTCTCCCTCCCCCTCCCCTGATGGACTGCCTATCCACCTCCCGGATTCCCTCCTACACCTCCCGCCGGCACCAGCAGATCGTTACAGACGGAGACACACACAGTGTCACCATCTGTAACGATCTGGCATCTGCCCTCATATGGAACCGGAGCACAGATCGTGCTCCAGTTCTATTTGCGGCAGATGCATGGAGCTCAGGAACTCCAGCTCTCGGCTTTAACTTAACAGCCGAGACTGCTGTTCTTCCTGAAGCTCAGACATATATATACATTGTGCGGTACGATAAGCAAAGTACCGCCCAACATATATATTCATCAGATTGGGTGAAGGGGTTAAATCTGATACCCTTCAACTTGGGACCAAGACCCCTTGTTTTGGAATTGCTATTTTTATGAAAAATGCCTTTAGTCTCAACTTTATTAAGCCTCTTAACATTTTTTAGACCATGTACCATTTTAGAAGCCATCCTTTAAATATATTAAATTTTATATGTTTATTTATCGCCTTTCTTGGAGATATAGGGGCCTATTTATCAAGCCGTCAACCTCAAATACGCTGGAATTCTGCAGCGTAATTGTGGTGAGCCTGATTCCCCTTATTTATCAAACGCTACAGACCGGCAAAAGAAGAATTTTGTGACGTAACATACGATCTGCCGGTCAAAGTCTGACACAGATTGATGCTTACGTTATTACAGATGATCCGAATGCAAATTCTGCACTATCTGACTACTTTTGTAAGTGAACAAATTTCTACCAGGTACGCTCGGCACTATTCCGGCCCTGCGTACCTGGTTTTCAATCTGCCACCCTGGAGGTGGTGGATGCCATAGGAATCAATGGGAGTCTGAAAGCAGCGAAAGCTTATGTTCGCTGCTGCCCGATATCCCATTGATTCCTATGGGAGAATAAAGTTACGGTTACACCTAACACCCTAACATATACCCCGAGTCTTAACACCCCTAATCTGCCGCCCCAACACCGCCGCCACCTACATTATACTTATTAACCCCTAATCTGCCCCCCCCTACACCGCCGCCACCTGCATTATGTTATTAACCCCTAATCTGCTCCCCCACACCGCCGCCACCTACATTATGTTATTAACCCCTAATCTGCCGTCCCCAATGTCGCCGCCACCTACATTATGTTATTAACCCCTACTCTGCCGTCCCCAACGTCGCTGCCACCTACATGATGTTATTAACCCCTAATCTGCCGTCCCCAACGTCGCCGCCACTATATTAAATTTATTAACCCCTAAACCTAAGTCTAACCCTAACACCCCCTAACTTAAATCTAATTTAAATAAATATAAATAAAATTATTATCATTAACTACATTATTCCTATTTAAAACTAAATACTTACGTATAAAATAAACCCTAAGATAGCTACAATATAACTAATAGTTACATTGTATCTAGCTTAGGGATTTTTTTTTATTTTACAGGCAAGTTTGTATTTATTTTAACTAGGTAGAATAGTTATTAAATAGTTATTAACTATTTAATAACTACCTAGCTAAAATAAATACAAAAGTACCTGTAAAATAAAACCTAACCTAAGTTACAATAACATCTAACACTACACTATAATTAAATAAATTAACTAAATTAAATACAATAACTAAATTAAATACAATAACCTAAATTAAATTAAATTAGCAAACACCAAATTACAGAAATTTAAACTAATTACACCTAATCTAATAGCCCTATCAAAATAGAAAAGCCCCCCAAAATAAAAAAAAAAACCCTAGGCTAAACTAAACTACCAATAGCCCTTAAAAGGGCCTTTTGCAGGGCATTTCCCCAAAGTAATCAGCTCTTTTACCTGTAAAAAAAAAATACAACCAACCCCCCCAACAGTAAAACCCACCACCCACACAACCAACACCCCCCAAAAAAATACTAACTAAAAGAAACCTAAGCTCCCCATTGCCCTGAAAAGGGCATTTGGATGGACATTGCCCTTAAAAGGGCAGTTAGCTCTTTTGCAGCCCAAAGCCCTAACCTAAAAATAAAACCCACCCAATACACCCTTAAAAAAACCTAACACTAACCCCTGAAGATCGACTTACCGGGAGACGTCTTCATCCAAGCCAGGCGAAGTGGTCCTCCAGATGGGCAGAAGTCTTCATCCAAGCCGGGCAGAAGTGGTCCTCCAGATGGCAGAAGTCTTCATCCAGACGGCATCTTCTATCTTCATCCATCCAGCGCGGAGCGGGTCCATCTTCAAGACATCCGACACGGAGCATCTTGACTACCCGACGAATGAAGGTTCCTTTAAGTGATGTCATCCAAGATGGCGTCCCTTAGATTCCGATTGGCTGATAGAATTCTATCAGCCAATCGGAATTAAGGTAGAAAAAATCCTATTAGCTGATGCAATCAGCCAATAGGATTGAGCTTGCATTCTATTGGCTGTTCCAATCAGCCAATAGGATTGAAGTTCAATCCTATTGGCTGATTGCATCAGCCAATAGGATTTTTCTACATTAATTCCTATTGGCTGATAGAATTCTATCAGCCAATCGGAATCTAAGGGACGCCATCTTGGATGACGTCACTTAAAGGAACCTTGATTCGTCGGGTAGTCGTCGGCCAAAGAGGATGCTCCGCATCGGATGTCTTGAAGATGGACCCGCTCCGCGCCGGATGGATGAAGATAGAAGATGCCGTCTGGATGAAGATAGAAGAAGCCGTCTGGATGAAGACTTCTGCCGTCTGGGGGACCACTTCTGCCCCAGCTTGGATGAAGACTTCTGCCCGTCTGGAGGACCACTTCTGCCCGGCTTGGATGAAGACGTCTCCCGGTAAGGCGATCTTCAGGGGGTTAGTGTTAGGTTTTTTTAAGGGTGTATTGGGTGGGTTTTATTTTTAGGTTAGGGCTTTGGGCTGCAAAAGAGCTAACTGCTCTTTTAAGGGCAATACCCATCCAAATGTTCTTGTCAGGGCAATGGGGAGCTTAGGTTTTTTTAGTTAGTATTTTTTTGGGGGCGTTGGTTTTGTGGGTGGTGGGTTTTACTGTGGGGGGGGGGTATTTGTATTTTTTTTTACAGGTTAAAAAGCTGATTACTTTGGGGCAATGCCCCACAAAAGGCCCTTTTAAGGGCTATTGGTAGTTTAGTTTAGGCTAGGGTTTTTTTATTTTGGGGGGGCTTTTTTTATTTTGATAGGGCTATTAGATTAGGTGTAATTAGTTTAAATTTCTGTCATTTGTTTATTATTTTCTGTATTTTAGTGTTTGTTTGTTTTTGTACTTTAGATAATTGTATATAATTTAGTTAATTGTATGTAATTTATTTAATTGTATTTAATTGTAGTGTAGAGTTAGGTGTTATTGTAACTTAGGTTAGGTTTTATTTTACAGGTACTTTGTATTTATTTTAGCTAGGTAGTTATTAAATAGTTAATAACTATTTAATAACTATTCTACCTAGTTAAAATAAATACAAACTTGCCTGTAAAATAAAAAAAACCCTAAAAAAAACCCCTAAGCTAGATACAATGTAACTGGGGGGGCAGATTAGGGTTTAATATCATAATGTAGGTGGCGGCGGTGTAGGGGGCGGCAGATTAGGGGTTAATAAGTATAATGTAGGTGGCGGTGGGCTCCGGGGGCAGTGGTTTAGGGGTTAATAGCTTTATTTAGTTGCAGCGGGGGCCATGATGAATGTTAGTTAACAACAGTCCACTGCTCATCGCCCCGTACTTGGTGCGCAGCTTTTTGACAGCTTTTTTGGTAACTTTAGAGAACGTATTCAGGTCCGCGGCAGCGATGTTAGGCGATCTTAGGTGAGCGTATTGGTGCCGGCGAATGCAAGTAAGTTGACAGGTTGATAAATAGGGGCCATAGTCTCAAGAACTGCACACAAAATTCAAGCAAAGGCTTAACTAGTGATCTGTAAAGGTGGCATAAGGTGCTTATTATTTGTGCTCCACATACCTCTGCCTATATAACCAAGCATTCTATTAGCTTTTCAGTTTATTAGTGACATTTGTAATGAAACATTTGATATTAATTTGCATAGCTTAACATTTTAAAAAAATTATCTAAAAACGCTTAATTACAACCATAAATTAATTTGCTCATGTCAGTATTTACGTTGGGTTCCATAGTATGATTTGAGCTTTATTTTTACATTCTTTTATAAAACCAGGAAACAATGCAAAAAAACTTCTAAAAAGAAAGAAATGGGAACAGCCAACAAAAAGCAAACAAACCTTGTGAAACTGGATTTCCAAGATGTCTGTTAAATTAGATAAACCCAAAAGTCTTGTTAAAAAGAAATACTACAGTTGTCAACACAGGTACTGGAAAATAACACAATAACCATGTTTTCTAATACATTACACTGATGTCCTAATGGAAATAGAACTCAATACATCCAATTCATTTAAAGGAAAGCTGAATTCAAAACTTTTCAGTCATCCATATGATAGAGCGGCATGATGTTTTCTTAGTCTTTTTGCCTTAAAGGGACAGTATACACTCATTTTCATATAACTGCATGTAATAGACATTACTATAAAGAAGAATATGCACGGATACTGATATAATCCAGTATAAAACCTTTTTACAATTTACTTAGAAGCTCCCAGTTTAGCACTGTTGATGAGGTTAGGCTGGGATACCCACTGAAATGGGCTGAGAGAGTAAGAAGAGCAGACACTCACCCCTCCTCCTCTGCATATGAATAGACCCATTAAACAACTAGGAGTCTGTAGACATCAGTATACATCTAAAACTTACGGGCTTGGTTAGGACAATGTTATGTATAAATAAGCAAAACTAAACATTGTTACAAAAACACTCCCGGATAGGCTATATAAATGAATCATCTACAAAACATTTATGCAAAGAAAAATCTAGTGTACAATGCCCCTTTAAAATACAGTACTGTGGGGGGAACTTCCGGGCAGCGGCCATGACTAGTCGCATATCTGCATGCTGCTGTTTTTGCATAACATGAACCCTTAGCTGACTCATCTTGGTACTACACAGCTTTATCTGCAACCCGCTAAATAACCTGCATCTGATGAGCCTAATATTAAGGAAATAGCTGCTGGCATCAGAGCCCAGTACAATATATGAGGTTGCAGCCTTTATTTCAACCCCCCGGCGAGATGCCCTACGGCCTTGTCGTTATGCAGCATTTATTACTGAATACTCTCACCATCTGTCTTACCTGCTAGAAGAAATAAGGGCTTTGTTATACGCATCAGATTTCCTTTACGGAAACCCTGCAAACTGCCATTGATCCACTGAATGCCCCGGCAAAGGAACAGAGAAAGACAGTTGATGCAACCCCATGTGGGTTAGAGCATCGTGTTGATTTACTCCAGAGCGGGACTTTGACCAACACAAGGGAGGCAAGTAAGTCGATGTGGGACACCGACGATTGTAAGAATCCAGAGCAGGGGCTGAAAAACAATGCTTACAAGCAACCCGCAATTAACTCCGCACAAGGGTATGTTACAGGGGAACCACACTTTACCTCAGAAGTTGCGAGACAACTAGTCACGGTTGACGCCATGCCATCTCGAAGACGCTCTCTGGAGAGAGCACAGGGAAGTCAGCTATATACTATTTTCCACAGAGCTGCGCCACAAGGAGACAACATGTAAGGACCGACAATAATGTGCAGATATCCATGTTGTCAAACGCATTTTCGAGACACAGTGAGTATAGCCGCACCGCCATTGGTTGAGAAAAGGGATTCAGCCCCTTGAATTATTCATACACTCAGGATAATTTAGAGACACTGCATGGCTTGCACAGAGTTAAAACGTTTATCAGAACAGATTTTGTTTTCTCTTTCCTTAAAGCGACAGTAAACACCAGAATTTTTGTTGTTTAAAAAGGTAGATAATCCCTTTATTGCCCATTCCCCAGTTTCGCATAACCAACACAGTTATAATAATATACTTTTTACCTCTGTGATTACCTTGTATCTATGCCTCTGCAAACTGCCCCCTTATTTCAGTTCTTTTGACAGACTTGCATTTTTAGCCAATCAGTGCTGACTCCTAGGAACTTCACGTGCCTGAGCTCAATGTTATCTATGTGAAACACATGAACTAACGCCCTCTAGTGGTGAAAAACTGTCAAAATGCTTTCAGATTAGAGGCGGTCTTCAAGGTCTAAGAAATTAGCATATGAACCTCCTAGGTTTAGCTTTCAACTTAGACTACAAAGAGAACAAAGCAAATTTAGTAATAAAAGTAAATTACATGCCCTATTTAAATCATGAAAGTTTTTTTTTTTTTACTTGACTGTCCCTTTAACGCCCATAATGAAGCCCTAAGGGGCTAATGTCTGCTATTAAGGAAACATTCTAAAACAGTTGTTATCTATCCTATCTATATGTTAATGTCTTAGTAGTATTTACCTATAGCAATTATTATGTTATGATTATTAGCATGTGAAATTTGTTAATAGTTCCTCTTTCTCTTATCTCTGTTTATATGAATAGTAATTAATATGTAAGGAATTGATGATGGCTCATTTAATATCCCCTGCTGTACCATCATGTAAAGGTACCATAAATGTGGTGTGAGATGGTTTTGCCATCAGCGTCCGAGACGGCGGGCTATTTTCTACTTAATTTCACTTTATTAAAGGGTACTGCAGCAGATTAAAAACCTCCCAGCCAAAATACCAAACTGCGACTCATAAGACTAATTTTCAGTGAGTTTACACTTGTTAGGACCTTCATAGTCAGACATAGGTCTACATATACTCTTAACCTCTGTCAAGCTGTTTTCATAGTTATTGTTAAGCATTAGACAGGCAAACTTATCTATATGTGTAACAAATATTGATCTATAAGAATGTCTAAAAAAAAAAAAAAAAAGGTATGTCATACTCTGACACCTAACCTACTAGGAGTAGCTTCCAATTTGCCCCTTATATCTGCTAAACATTTAATTTTTGTTGCATAACTTACTTGCCTAAACTTTTTAACACTACTGAAGGTTACTCTCCCAAAACTGCTCCAGACGCTCCCTCTACTACAGCTTTTTTAATTCTAATTGTGTCCAACACTATTTAAAGACTCAACATTATATTATCTATATAAAATGCATTTAGATGAGTTTTAAGCTAGAAAGGCTCACCCTGTGGTCATGATAGTTTTTACAGCTTTAAGTATCTTTACTGCAGATTTTGATGTTACCTGAATTGCTCAATGTTAAACACCACTTAAAGCTTAATATCTTAATCTGATCACTAGGTATAAGCAGTATCATTAATAATGTTGACAGATGTACAAACTCTATAAGATCACTATTATCTTTATTAAAATATAAAATAAGCTTTGTCATCTGAGATCTAAAAGCGGTCTCAATAATTGGTATTAACCTCCTATATCTTAAATAAATACTGACGAGGTCCAAAAGTGACTTCATGTGCCAATTTGGAGGTAAATTAAACATCAGGCATTTAGCTTATACTCTATATCTTTGTATCTCTTTTATAGGAATATGCAATGTATGTCTAAAAATTACAGTACTGTGCAAACGTTTTAGGCAGGTGTGAAAAACATGCAGTAACCTATGATTGCTTTCAAAAAATAGAAATGTTAATAGTTTATTTTTATTAATAAACAAAATACAAATTTAGGCCTAGATTTAGAGTTTGGCGGTAGCCGTGAAAACCAGCGTTAGAGGCTCCTAACGCTGGTTTTAGGCTACCGTCGGTATTTGGAGTCAGTCAGGAAAGGGTCTAACGCTCACTTTCCAGCCGCGACTTTTCCATACCGCAGATCCTCTTACGTCAATTGCGTATCCTATCTTTTCAATGGGATCTTTCTAACTCCGGTATTTAGAGTGAGTGAAGTGAGCGTTAGAAATCTAACGACAAAACTCCAGCCGCAGAAAAAAGTCAGTAGTTAAGAGCTTTCTGGGCTAACGCCGGTTTATAAAGCTCTTAACTACTGTGCTCTAAAGTACACTAACACCCATAAACTACCTATGTACCCCTAAACCGAGGTCCCCCCAAATCGAGGTAACCCCTAATCTGCCGACCGCCACCTACGTTATACTTATGTACCCCTAATCTGCTGCCCCTAACACCGCCGACCCTATATTATATTTATTAACCCCTAACCTGCCCCCCACAACGTCGCCGCCAGCTACCTACAATAATTAACCCCTAATCTGCCGACCGCAAAGCACCGCCGCCTACATTATAGCTATGTACCCCTAATCTGCTGCCCCTAACACCGCCGACCCCTATATTATATTTATTAACCCCTAATCTGCCCCCCTCAACGTCGCCTCCACCTGCCTACACTTATTAACCCCTAATCTGCCGAGCGGATCTCACCGCTACTATAATAAAGTTATTAACCCCTAATCCGCCTCAATAACCCTATAATAAATAGTATTAACCCCTAATCTGCCCTCCCTAACATCGCCGACACCTAACTTCAATTATTAACCCCTAATCTGCCGACCGAATCTCGCCGCTATTCTAATAAATGGATTAACCCCTAAAGCTAAGTCTAACCCTAACACCCCCCTAAGTTAAATATAATTTAAATCTAACGAAATAAATTAACTCTTATTAAATAAATTATTCCTATTTAAAGCTAAATACTTACCTGTAAAATAAACCCTAATATAGCTACAATATAAATTATAATTATATTATAGCTATTTTAGGATTTATATTTATTTTACAGGTAACTTTGTATTTATTTTAACCAGGTACAATAGCTATTAAATAGTTAAGAACTATTTAATAGCTAAAATAGTTAAAATAAAGACAAATTTACCTGTAAAATAAATCCTAACCTAAGTTACAATTAAACCTAACACTACACTATCAATAAATAAATTAAATACACTACCTACAATTATCTACAATTAAACCTAACACTACACTATCAATAAATACATTAAATAAACTACCTACAATTATCTACAATTAAACCTAACACTACACTATCAATAAATAAATTAAATAAACTACCTACAATTATCTACAATTAAACCTAACACTACACTATCAATAAATAAATTAAATACAATTCCTACAAATAAATACAATTAAATAAACTAACTAAAGTACAAAAAATAAAAAAGAACTAAGTTACAAAAAATAAAAAAATATTTACAAACATTAGAAAAAAATTACAACAATTTTAAACTAATTACACCTACTCTAAGTCCCCTAATAAAATAACAAAGACCCCCAAAATAAAAAAATGCCCTACCCTATTCTAAATTACAAACGTTCAAAGCTCTTTTACCTTACCAGCCCTGAACAGGGCCCTTTGCGGGGCATGCCCCAAAGAATTCAGCTCTTTTGCCTGTAAAAAAAACATACAATACCCCCCCCCCCCAACATTACAACCCACCACCCACATACCCCTAATCTAACCCAAACTCCCCTTAAATAAACCTAACACTAAGCCCCTGAAGATCTTCCTACCTTGTCTTCACTATACCAGGTTCACCGATCGATCCAGAAGAGCCTCCGATGTCTTGATCCAAGCCCAAGCGGGGGGCTGAAGAGTGACGTCCATCCTCCGGCTGAAGTCTTGATCCAAGCGGGCAGAAGAGGACATCCGGACCGGCAAACATCTTCATCCAAGCCGCATCTTCTATGTTCTTCAATCCGATGACGACCGGCTGATCTTCAAGACCTCCATCGCGGATCCATCCTTCTTCACCGACGACTTCCCGACGAATGACGGATCCTTTAAGGGACGTCATCCAAGATGGCGTCCCTCGAATTTTTTTTCAGCTCAAACAGCCCCATTGTTTCCTATGGGGGAATCGTGCACGAGCACGTTTTTGAAGCTGACCGCGTCCGTAAGCACCGCTGGTATCGAGAGTTGAAGTTGCGTTAAATATGCTCTACGCTCCTTTTTTGGAGCCTAACGCAGCCATTCTGTGAACTCTCAATACCAGCGGTATTTAAAAGGTGCGGCCAGAAAAAAGCACGCGTAGCTAACGCACCCCTTTGGCCGCAGAACTCTAAATCTAGGCGTTAGTGAACAGAAGAAAAGTCTAAATCAAATTAATGTTTGGTGTGACCACATTTTGCCTTAAAAAAGTAATCAGTTGTGCAAAGTCAGATATTTTGTAGGTATATATTGTGGTGCACGAATAAACAATTATGCCATATAGGTGATAATGGTCATCAATTCAATACATATGTTGAAACACAATAATTAACTGAAACTGAAACAGCTGTGTAGGAGGAATAAAGCTGGACAAGGAACAGCCAAACTCTGCTAACAAGATGAGGTTGCTGAAGTCATATACCATGGCAAGATTGAGAACCGCAACAACACACAAGGTAGTTGTAATTGTATCAGCAAGATCTCTCCCAGGCAGAAATTTCAAGGCAGATAGGGTTTTTCAGATGTGCTGTCCAAGCTGTTCTGAAGAAGCACAAAGCAATTTTAAGGACCGTAGGCTCAGTGGTCGGCCAAGGAAACTCAGAGCAGCAAATAAAAAAACACATGCTTACTTCCCTTCGCAATCAAAAGCTGTCCAGCAGTACCATCAGATCAAAATTGGCAGAAAACCGTTGGAATCGTGGTACACCCATCTTCTGTACCAAAAAGTCTGGTCCTCAGGGAAGAGTTGGGGTCAAAAAGCCATGCCTCCGATATAGAAACAAGACGTAGGGACCTTGCATTAAAACACAGGAACTGGGGTGCAGAAAAATGGCAGCAGGTGCTCTGGACTGAAGAATAAAAATGTAAAATATTTGACTGTAGCAGAAGTCAGTTTGTTTGCCGAAGTGCTGGAGATCAGTTCAACAATGATTGTCTTCAGACAACAGTGAAGCATGGTGGAGGTTCCTTGCAAGTTTGGGGCTACATGTCTCCAAATAGAATTGGGTATTTGGTCAGAATTAAAGGGACAGTCAACACCAAAATTGTTATTGTTTACTACCTATTCCTCAGCCTTGCACAACCAACATTGTTATATTAATATACTTTATAATATTTAAACCTCTGTCTGTTTCTAAGACACTACAGACAGTCTCTTATCACATGCTTTTTTATTTGCTTTTCACAACAGAGACTGCTAGTTCATGAGGGCCATATAGATAACATTGTGCTCACACCCGTGAAGTTGTGTACAACACAGCACTAATTGGCTAAAATGCAAGTCAATAGATAATAAAAGTCATGTGATCAGGGGGCTGTCACAAGAGGCTTTGATACAAGTTAATCACAGAGGTAAAACGTATATTAAAGGGAAAGTAAACACCAAAAATGTTATTGTTTAAAAAGAGATAATCCCTTTTTTTACCATTCCCCAGGTTTGCATAACCAACACTGTTATAGAAGTATTCTTTTTACCTCTTTAATTAGCTTGTATCTAAGCTTCTGCAGACTGCCTCCATATCTCAGATCTTTTGACAAATTTGCATTTCAGTCAATTAGTGCTGACTCTTAAATAACTCCTCGTGTGTGAGAGCAATATTATTTATATGAAACACATGAACTAACGCCCTCAAGCAGCGAAAAACTGTCAAATCCATTCAGATAAGAGGTGGCCTTCAAGGTCTTTGAAATTAGCATATGAGCCTATCTAGGTTTAGCTTTTAACTAAGAATACAAAGAGAACAAAGAAAATTTGATGATAAAAGTAAATTAGAAAATTGTTTAAAATGGCATGCCCTATCTGAACCATGAAAGTTTCATTTGGACTTTACTATCCCTTTAATATAACCATGTTGGCTGTGCAAAACTGGGGAATGGGTAATAAAGGGATTATCTATCTTTCTAAACAATAAAAATCTTGGAGTTGACTGTCCCTTTGATGATCTCATTAATACTAAAAAGAACAGGAAGATACCATCCATCATGCAATACCATCAGGGAGGCATCTGATTGGCCCCAAACGTTTTCTGTAGCATTACAACAACCACAAACATAAGATTGGCCGTGAATCTGCAGGGGGTGGTATTGCAACAGCAGTTCATCAGAACTGCTGGTGCAATGACAAATGTTGACAGCGTATGCTGTCGGCATTTATCGATGTGCAGCGGACATGATCCGCAATATCGGATCATGTCCACTCGCACATTAATAAATAGGCCCCTGTGTGTGTCACCATCTGTAAAGATCGGTGCTGGTGCCAGCGGGAGGGCGGGAGACGTCCCAGCAGCGGAGGGGGAGGGCCCTACGTTATAGAAAATAAAAATAAAGGGACAGGGAAGGATGGGGCAGAAACACTACAGAAAAAGGGGGGTCCTTAACTTTCAATTGCTGAAAAACAATTACAATAAACAAAGGGGGTTTTATAGGTAGTCGGAAAGCTGCCAGTACCTAAGATGGCGCCATTAGTTAGAGGGGGGAGGGTTAGAGAGCTGTTTGGGTGGGATCAGAAAGTTTGGAGGGTAAGAGGGTTTCCTATCCTGTAGAAAGTATAGGTCTATTTCATCAACACAATCAAGGTTTTTGAATATCACAATTGTATGCTGTGAAAATTTGTTTTGTACTATCCACTCTTTAAGCTTTTAGTGACATATTGTGTATATTTATTTAAGGTATTAGAGGTTTTGAACACTTTAAGAACTAATTTATTAAATTTATTTTTTTCCTCTCTCTCCTTCCCCCCTAGTAGCCCCACTCCATATTCCAGATTAGATGGTTAAGTTATTGACCTGGAATGTGGAAGGCATCCACTCCCCAATCAAAAGAAAAGCCATTATGAACTATCTGGGTAAAAAAAACTTTGACTTGGTATGTCTGCAAGAAACCCACCTTTCCGATTTGGAACATGGTAAAATTAAAGCCAAGTGCCTTAGGGAATCATTCTTTTCCTTATTTAAAATATCTTCTAGAAGAGTCAATAATTTAATGCAAAACTTACATATAAAATCCATCAAGTTATTAGAGACTAGGAGGTCAATTTATTAATGTGCGAGCGGACATGATACGATGTAGCATATCATGTCCGCTGCACATCGATAAATGCAGACAGCATATACTGTCATCATTTATCATTGCACAAGCAGTTCTTGTGAACTGCTGGTGCAATGCAGCTCCCTGCAGATTTGCGGCCAATTGGCCGCTAGCAGGGAGTGTCAATCAACTCGATTGTATTCTGATTTCTGTCCGCCGCCTCAGAGCAGGCGTACAAGTTATAGAGTAGCAGTCTTTAGACCGCTGCTTCATAACTTCTGCTCAGGCTCGCCGGAAACACAGGGCAACAAGCTCCATACTGAGCTTGATAAATTTACCCCAAAGAGGGTAGATGCTTGCTAGTTAAGTTGTCAATACAGAATGAAGAATACCTAATAGCTAATGTTTATAGCCCAAATGGCCTCAATGAAAAGTTCTGTGGTTGCTTAGTGAAAATTCTGCTTAAATTCCCTAGAAATAGGCTAATATTGACGGGAGATTTTAATGCTACTCCAAATTCCTATGTGGATAGGAGAAAGTTAGGGGAAATAACCAAGAAACCCATTTGCACAAAGTATCATCTAAAATATGGAGAGAGAAAATATTTTCGCCATTTTCACACTCCATGGGGCTAGTGGATGTATGGAGGCTATTGAATTCTAATAATTTAGAATATACTTGTTGCTCAAAGACACATAACACATTATCAAGATTAGATATGTTCTTTGTATCAGAGTGTTTGATTTCTAAGATCCTAAATTGTAAAATATTGGAACATACATTATCTGATCATGCCACTGTTATGCTGGAACTTGAAGTAAGGAAGAGGTTTCCATATAACACTTCCCCCCCCCTCCTACTTAATGAAATCAATCAGATTTAAGTATTTTTTTAAGTGAGAGATGGGAGCAGTTTTGCATTCACAATAATGAACATAGAAATAATATTCCAATCTTTTGGGAGAGTCTACCTAAAGGCAGAGATTAGTGCCTATGTGGCTAAACTTAAGAAAGCGCATAACGCATTGTATAAAGAATTGTCAGACAAATTAAGAGAAACATATGCTAAATTTCAACAGAATCCCAATAGGAAGAATAGGGGAAATTATTTCACCTGTGAAAAAAGAGATGATCAATTTTTGTTAGAAGAAGCACAGGAGTCTATATATAGAAATGCGGATACATTTTCAAGATATGGTAATAAATCAGGTAAATTTTTAGCATCTATTTTTAATAGACAGACAAAAAGGAAACCTATAGCTGTCCTTAAAAGTAAGGATTAACTAATTAATAAACAAGATCAGATAACCTTGCTGTTCCAAAACTATTAAAGTAAGCTCTATTCTTCACAAAAACCTTTGAGTGAAAATATTAATACATTTTTAGAAGATATTGATCTGCCTAGGATTTCAGATTCAGAGTTTGATATTCTAAACAATCCTATAGAAGAAGAGGAGATCTATAAAACAATCACCTCAATGGCTAAGGGGAAAGGCTCAGGTCCCGATAATCTGCCACCGGAATTTTATATAGCGCTATCAACTAAAACTGTACCCCTATTAACAGATCACTTTAAGCAATACTATGATGGTAATCTTAAAATCACGGATTCACTGATGATTTTAAAAGAGCTAATATTATATTGATCCCTAAACAGGATAAAGATCTGTCAGAAGTAACTTCATATAGACCTATTTCCCTATTAAACATTGGCTATAAAATCTTAATGAAGATCTTGGCAGAGAGGATGAAAACTATCATACCTATAATTGTACATCTTGATCAGGTGGGTTTTGTGAGCGGAAGATCTTCAGAAACAAATGTTAGGAAAATCCTACATACAATTTGTCATTATTGGGGAGATCGATCTGCTTTGCCAGAGGCCTTCCTGCTATCCTTGGATGCACAGAAGGTCTTCAACAGGGTAGAGTGATCATTCATGTTTGAAATTTTGGGGGAATTCGGTTTTGGAGGTAATTTCTTGGGATTAATTAAAAATATTTATTCTAACACAAAGCATCCCAATTAATAAAAAAATGGGATTTCGATTTATTTTTCCCTGACAAGGAGTATCCGGCAATGTTGCCCCCTGTCTCCTTTCCTATTTGATTTAATCCTGGAACCACTTGCTGCAAAATAAAGAAAGATCTTACCAGGTATCACTCTGGGAAGAGTTTTGATCAAAACCTCTCTATTTGCTGACGATCTTCTAATATTTGTGTCAGATCTAATGGACTTTATAAAGATTTTTGGTAATCTACTGGAAGATTATAGCTTGGTTTCATTTTTATAAAATCAATTTAACATAATCTAAAATATTATGGCAAAAAAAAAAATTGCCATTAATCTTATCAATTTATCGAAGCAGATTCCCTGCTTATTTCGGCTTAACAATTTCAGCTGACCCCACAAAATGGTATTGGGACAATATTTTTCCAATTTTACAGGAAAGCAATGAAAAAATGAAGAGTTGGGTAGGACTGCCCGTCTCTGTGATTGGCAAAGTAAACTTATTTAAAATGTTTATTTTAAAGATTTCTATGATTCTATTACTAAGACACTCTATACTTTTGAAGAATTTCAAAAGAAATTTCCTAAAGTCCAAACTAGACACAAATTCTATTTTCTTAAATTAAAGAGTTATATCGTTCAAGTAGCGATAAACTTTCCTTTAACCTGGCAGAAACACAATTTAATGGATTTTATTCAATCTGAGAAATGGTCACTATTATTAATTTATAAAATACTTCTAACTGCAGATTTGGGAAGATTTGAGAGATAAATGGGTAGATACGTTTAGAATTCCCCATTTAGACAACATACTCCTGAAAAGCCTCAACAACACTCAATCCCTAACTACTTCTGCGTATTTGAGGGAAACCCAATTTAAATTACTTCACAGGGATTATCTAATTCCAGGGAGGGTGGCCAAATGGAAGAAAGAGGTTAGAAACATTTGTGTTAAATGTTCATTTGATAATCAGGATTTAGGGCACCTGCTATGGGATTGCCCTAAATTGAAACAATTCTGGTCTAAAGTAGCATACTCTCAATATCTCTCAAATAATAAAAACAAAAGTCAGCTTAACGAAGGAATTTATTTTCCTTCTACTAAATAATAAATCACGGAGAGGTAAAGCGAACTTTATCCGGATAGTAATATTAACTATTTAAAAATTGGACTAATGCTAGGGTTCTGTCAATTAGGGAAGTAAAAAATACTTTAACCAATTATGTGATAATGGCTGTGTATGATTAAAAACTGGTGATCAAGGAATCGAGGAATCAAGGGTGATTGCTTTACGAAAACGTGGAGGGATTTTATTTACTATCAGGGTGCAGAATTTAAAACTTGCAAAGAACAGATTGTTAACATTCAAATGTGGTTAAGTGGTGGGAGAGGAGGGGGAGTTATGTATCGAGAAACTATTCTAACCAAGTAGGGAGAGGAAGAAAGAGGTACATTGATACAGGAAGAGAGAGTTAAAAAGAGGTACATTGATACAGGAAGAGAGTTATTTATTTCATTTTTTTTTTTTGACTCTCATATAAAATAAGAGTTCCTCATAGATTCTTCAATATTGTAAAGGTCTTTGCTTAAGAGCAAGTCATTGTTTTTTTGTTTGTTTTTTTCTTAAGTGTGTTGCTCTCTGGGATAAGGTCCTTTCATTTTTATACTAGCAAAGAAAACTCACTTACAGAAAGCGAGAGAAAGATAGGGTTTGTAGCAGTCACCCTCTGACTAATATAGTAATTAAAAAGTAACTTCGTCATTACTGACGTATAAAGTGACGAGCGCCAGGAGGGGGAATTGCTGGAGCGGCTTTCAAGATTAAAAGTTAAGTATTTTAACAAAACGAGTGAAATGTAAAGTTTGATGAATGAAAGTGCCTCTGTTTTTAATAGGGTTTTTAAAAACTAGGCACTGATTCATCAAACTTGACATTCACTTTAACAAGTGGCAGAATATAACACACATGAAGTTTTTTTTTTTTTTTTTTAAAGTATAAGCACTCTGATAACTGACTTTTGGTACTAGGGTAATGCTTTCTGGTTACCTAGGTAACTACACCAATCCTTATCCCCCAGTCTGCAACCGGATGTGTGCAGACTTTGCTTGAAGCAAAAGTTTTAACTGACAGCAGAAGGCTACACTGATTCCTGTTTGATGATCGATGCTGTTGGATTATCCTATTTCCTATATATTTCGGAATAAAGATTGGAACTTTTTAACTGTAGAAGGAATATTCCTAACATATTAAAGGGACAGTAAACACCAAAAATGTTATTGTTTAAAAAGATATATAAACCCTTTATTTACCATTCCCCAGTTTTGCATAACCAACACTGTTATAGAAATATAGTCCTCGATCACATATGCGGTGTCACCCGCAAAAGCCGGCAACGCCAGATTTTGCGCGATTTTGGTATTACATATACGGCGTAGCATACAAGTTACGGCCGTATATTTCACCCGTCACTCGCAATTTTTACTCCCATAGGCTAACATGGGACTGCGTCGTAAATCGGTATCCAATATCCAGCGCAAGGCCTTACGTGGCAAAAATGGAGAAATCTTACTCCATTTTCCCCTCGCCATAAAAGGCAGCCATAGCAGGACTTGCGCTGAGTATGGGAGCACCGTAACTCCCGGAAATGCCTGGAAAAATAAACTAACACTTAACGCATGCGCAATGTCTATCTACCTGTCAACCGCAATCCCCCACCGCAATAACGAATAAACTCTATTAACCCCTAAACTGTCATAGCCCACACCGCAAGTAATAACTAAATTATTAACCCCTAAACCGCCATAGCCCACACCCAATTAACCTATTCTAGTATTAACCCCTAAACCGCCATAGCCCACATAGGCTATTAAATGTATTAACCCCTAATCTGCTGCCGCCAATGTCGCCGCCACTATAATAAAGTTATTAACCCCTAAACCTGTCTAACCCTAACCCCCCCAACTTAAATATTATTTAAATTAATCTAAATAATATTAATATTATTAACTAAATTATTCCTATTTAAAACTAAATACTTACCTATAAAATAAACCCTAAGATAGCTACAATATAATTAATAATTACATTGTAGCTATTTTAGGATTTATTTTTATTTTACAGGCAACTTTGTATTTATTTTAACTAGGTACAATAGCTATTAAATAGTTATTAACTATTTAATAGATACCTAGTTAAAATAATTACAAATTTACCTGTAAAATAAAACCTAACCTAAGTAACAATTACACCTAACACTATACTATCATTAAATTAATTAAATGAATTAACTACAATTAGCTAAAATTAAATAAAATTAAATAAAATAAACTATAGTACAAAAAAACCAAAAACACTGAATTACAGAAACTAAAAAAAATTACAAGATGCTTAAACTAATTACACCTAATCTAAGCCCCCTAATAAAATAAAAAAGCCCCCCAAAATAATAAAATTCCCTACCCTATACTAAATTACAAATAGCCCTTAAAAGGGCTTTTTGCGGGGCATTGCCCCAAAGTAATCAGCTCTTTTACCTGTAAAAAAAAATACAACCCCCCCCAACATTAAAAGCCACCACCCACACCCAACCCTACTCTAAAACCCACTCAATACCCCCTTAAAAAAAACCTAACACTACCCCATTGAAGATCACCCTACCTTGAGCCGTCTTCACCCAGCCGGGAAGAAGTCTTCATCCGATCCGGGAACAAGTGGTCCTCCAGCCGGGCAGAAGTCTTCATCTGATCCGGGCAGAAGAGGTCCTCCATCCGGGCAGAAGTCTTCATCCAAGCGGCATCTTCTATCTTCTTCCATCCGACGAGGAGCGACTCCATCTTGAAGACATCCGACGCGGAGCATCCTTCCTGGCCGACGGACTAACGACGAATGAAGGTTCCTTTAAATGATGTCATCCAAGATGGCGTCCCTTGAATTCCGATTGGCTGATAGGATTCTATCAGCCAATCGGAATTAAGGTAGGAAAAATCCTATTGGCTTATGCAATCAGCCAATCGGATTGACCTCGCATTCTATTGGCTGTTCCAATCAGCCAATAGAATGCAAGCTCAATCCTATTGGCTGATTGGATCAGCCAATCGGATTGAAGTTCAATCCGATTGGCTGATTGCATCAGCCAATAGGATTTTTCCTACCTTAATTCCGATTGGCTGATAGAATCCTATCAGCCAATCGGAATTCAAGGGACGCCATCTTGGATGAAGTCATTTAAAGGAACCTTCATTCGTCGTTAGTCCGTCGGCCAGGAAGGATGCTCCGCGTCGGATGTCTTCAAGATGGAGTCGCTCCTCATCGGATGGAAGAAGATAGAAGATGCCGATTGGATGAAGACTTCTGCCTGGATGGAGGACCTCTTCTGCCCGGATTGGATGAAGACTTCTGCCCGGCTGGAGGACCTCTTCTGCCCGGATCGGATGAAGACTTCTGCCCAGCTGGAGGACCACTTGTGCCCGGATCGGACGAAGACTTCTGCCCGGCTGGGTGAAGACGGCTCAAGGTAGGGTGATCTTCAATGGGGTAGTGTTAGGTTTTTTTAAGGGGATATTGGGTGGGTTTTAGAGTAGGGTTGGGTGTGGGTGGTGGGTTTTAATGTTGGGGGGGTTGTATTTCTTTTTTTACAGGTAAAAGAGCTGATTACTTTGGGGCAATGCCCAGCAAAAAGCCCTTTTAAGGGCTATTTGTATTTTAGTATAGGGTAGGGAATTTTATTATTTTGGGGGGCTTTTTTATTTTATTAGGGAGCTTAGATTAGGTGTAATTAGTTTAAACTTCTTGTAATTTTTTTATTTTCTGTAATTTAGTGTTTTTTTGTGTACTATAGTTTATTTTATTTTATTGTATTTAATTTTAGCTAATTGTAGTTAATTAATTGAATTAATTTAATGATAGTGTAGTGTTAGGTGTGATTGTTACTTAGGTTAGGTTTTATTTTACAGGTAAATTTGTAATTATTTTAACTAGGTATCTATTAAATAGTTAATAACTATTTAATAGCTATTGAACCTAGTTAAAATAATTACAAAGTTGCCTGTAAAATAAAAATAAATCCTAAAATATCTACAATGTAATTATTAATTATATTGTAGCTATCTTAGGGTTTATTTTACAGGTAAGTATTTAGTTTTAAATAGGAATAATTTAGTTAATAATATTAATATTATTTAGATTAATTTAAACAATATTTAAGTTAGGGGGTGTTAGGGTTAGACTTAGGTTTAGGGGTTAATAACTTTATTATAGTGGCGGCGACGTTGGCGGCAGCAGATTAGGGGTTAATACATTTAATAGCCTATGTGGGTTATGGCGGTTTAGGGGTTAATAATTAGGCTTATTGCTTTGTGGGGGGTTGTCGGTCTAGGGGTTAATACATTTATTATTAGTAGTGAGAGGGGGGATTGCGGATATAGGGGTTTTACGTGTCGGGCTATTTTTGGGAGGCAGGTTAGACTGTTACGGGAGATTTAAAATTATCTTTACTTTTCTTAGGTGCCGGCAGTTTCTAAAGTGCTGTAAGTCACTAGCGACTCCAGAAATTTGTAGTTACGCTAATTTCTGGACATCGCTAGTTTATCAGACTTACGGCACTTTAGGAACTGCCGGCGGGGTATATGTAATACCCCGATGAGCGAGGTGAAATTACGGGCGGCGCTGGTTCCCACGCTTGCGCCAAAACCTACGCCGTATATCGGATTGCGCCCATACTTTTTACCTCTGTTATTACCTTCTATCTAAGCTTCTGCTGACTGCCTCCTTATCTCAGATCGACTTGCATTTAAGGCAATTAGTGCTGACTCTTAAATAACTTCACGTGCGTGACCACAGTGTTATCTATATGAAACACATGAACTGTCAAATGCGTTCAGATGAGAGACGGTCTTCAAGGGCTTAGAAGTTAGCATATAAGCCTACCTAGGTTTAGCTTTCAACTAAGAATAACAAGAGAACAAAGCAAATTTGATGATAAAATTAAATTAGAAAGTTGTTTAAAATTGCATTCCCTATCTGAATCATGAAAGTTTAATTTGGACTTTACTATCCCTTTAAAGCTGCTACTTTTTTTTTGTACAGTGTTTTCCTTATGTTTGTACATAATACTCCCGAGGTTTAGCAGGTATTAAGTGCTCTGTGCAAAAAAAAAAAAAAAAAAAAAAAAAGGCATTTGTAGCAGTATATAAATCCCACAAAAACTTTAGCCCTGTATACAACTTTCAAATAATTTACTTATGCTGTTGAATGGTTCAGAGACCACTACAGATCACTCTCAGATCACAAAAAATGTAACTATTCAGCTGAGCAGACAGCAGACACATTGCCCTGGCTGCTGCGCCGGCACCCTCCCCATCCCCGCACCTCCCCACACCACCCTGCGCCCCTGAACTGCCATGCCCCCGCTACACACAGTGATTTGACTTTTTTCTACTTTTAGTTGTAGCAGCCTGCCTCTTGTCCCCTCACCCTCCTGCCTGGGTAGTAAGACCGCCTTTCTAACATGCAGGATTAGAAGCATTGCCTGCTTTATGTGGCATAATAATGGAGAATGGGTGCGGTCACTCCTCACACTGCAGGGATAGGGCTAGGAGTGCAAAACCCATCGTACAACTGTAAAGCAATAAATTGTGCGTAAACAACCTGGGAACAAAGGGGAGATAAATCTCTAGCGATGCTGATGATCCGACTCTGAGTCTGAATTTCTCTCAGATCTTACCCGTGGCCAGAGTAGTCCTGACCACCGTCCTCAGAGACTCACAGCACACTGCCACACTCCACTAGTTAGTAGACACAGTGAGGCTCCTGAGGTGACTAGTCAGAACTTCCAAGTTAGTCCTCGAGACAACACATCGGCACTGTCGCTGCCTTCTCATGCCTGAGCTCAAAGATGAGTCAACATGGGACATTCAGTCACATTCGACAAAAACCACTGACTGTGTATTGGTAGTACGTGGTCACGAGATGACCATGTATGATCCCAATAGAATTTAAAAAAATAATTAATAACTTAAACATATAAAACTAGTCCTAAAGCCCGTTCACACGGGCCATTTTTTGAAGTACAGTAGTCCCACCCCTTGCTCTCTCTCCCTCCCCCTCTTTTGTGCTCTATCTCTCCCCTCTCTTTTTTGCTCTCTCTCCCCTCTCTTTTGCACTCTCTCTGCCCCCTCTCTCTCTCTAACCCCTCTCTTTTGCACTCTCTCTCTCTCTCCCTCCTCTCTTTTGCGCTCTCTCTCCCCCCTCTCTTTTGTGCTCTCTCTCTCCCCCTCTCTTTTGCTCTGTCTCTCTCCCCTCTCTTTTGCTCTCTCTCTCCATCCCTCTCTTTTGCTCTCTCTCCTTCCCTCTCTTTTGCTCTCTCTCCATCCCTCTCTTTTGCTCTCTCTCTCCCCTCTCTTTTGCTCTCTCTCTCCATCCCTCTCTTTTGCTATCTCTCTCTCTCCCCCTCTCTTTTGCTCTCTCTCTCTCCCCTCTCTTTTGCTCTCTCTCTCTTTTGCTCTCTCTCCCCTCTCTTTTGCGCTCTCTCTCTCCCCCTCTCTTTTGCACTCTCTCCCCCTCTCTTTTGCACTCTCTCCCCCTCTCTTTTGCACTCTCTCCCCCTCTCTTTTGCACTCTCTCTCTCCCCCTCTCTTTTATGCTCTTTCTCTCCCCCCTCTCTCTCTAACCCCTCTTTTTTGTGCTCTCTCTATCCCCCCTCTCTTTTGCGCTCTCTCTCCCCCTCTCTTTTGTGCTCTCTCTCTCCCCCCTCTCTTTTGCTCTGTCTCTCCATCCCTCTCTTTTGCTCTCTCTCTCCATCCCTCTCTTTTGCTCTCTCTCCATCCCTATCTTTTGCTCTTTCTTTCCATTCCTTTCTTTTGCTCTCTCTCCCCCCTCTCTTTTGCTACCTCTCTCCCCCTCTCTCTTGCTCTGTCTGTTTCCCTTCTCTTTTGCTCTCTCTCTCTCCATCCCTCTCTTTTGCTCTCTCTCCCCCTCTCTCCCCCTCTCTTTTTCTCTCTCTCCCCCTCTCTATTGCTCTCTCCCCCCTCTTTTGCTTTCTCTCCCCCTCTCTCCCCCCTCACTCTCTCCCCTCTCTCTCTCCCCCTCTCTCCCCCCTTTCTTTTGCTCTCTCAATTCCCCTCTCTTTTGCTCTCTCTCTTTCCCCCTCTTATTTTCTCTCTCCCCCTCTCTATTGCTCTCCCCCCTTTTTCTCTCTCTTCCCTCTATTTTGCTCTTTCCCCTCTATTTTGCTCTTTCCCCTCTATTTTGCTCTCTCTCCCCTACTCTTGCTCTTTCCCCTCTCTTTTGCTCTCTCTTACCATCTCTTTAGCTCTTTCCCATCTCTTTTGGTCTATCCCCCTCTCTTTCTCTCTCTCTCTCCTCTCTCTCTCATGTGCGGCCACACGCCCTCACCACGCCCAACCACGCCCACTTCCGCCTGCACCGTGCCACAAACAGGAGCAGATCAGGTAGACAGACTCTAAGGTCAGGTGTGTTTGTCCTCGTGTGGGCCCTACTGCGCATGACAGCTTCGGACAAACACACTTGGCCTTTTATATTATAGGATAACATTAAATAACTAAATAAATAAAATATTCTTTTTTTATTTATTTTTTAAATGTATGGGGCAATACAGGACAGACATCAATCTTCCCAGGACAGACCCCTAAAATCGGGACTGTCCCGCGAAAATCAGGACAGTTGGATATTTCTGAAACACACAAATATACACAAATACATAATACAAATACACACAAATACACACATACATAATACAAATACACACATAAATATACACATATACATAATACAAATACACACATACATACACACAAATACACACATACATAATACAAATACACACATACATACACACAAATACACACATACATAATACAAATACACACATGCATACACACAAATACACACATACATAATACAAATACACACATACATACACACAAATACACACATACATACAAATACACACATACATAATAGAAATACACACATAAATACACACAAATACACATATACATAATGCAAATACACACATACATACACACAAATACACACATACATAATACAAATACACACATACATACACACAAATACACACATACATAATACACACATACATAATACGCATATACATACATTTATACACACACAGACATATAAGCACACACGCAAATACATACACACACACATGCATACATAGAGAAGGAAATACATTTACATATAACTCCTTACTCCTGTTGTAGCTTAGCCCAATGTAAAGCTGATTTTAGAGGAGTAAGCTTTATCACAGGGGAAAGAGGTTGTCTCTGATGTAGGGTTGCCACCTTTTGCCCAGAAGATTCCTGGACACTTTCTAAATGGGGGTGGAGGGGACGTGGCTTGGGGACGTGGTTTAAAAAGGTGAGTTTAAAATCCTCCACTACGCACAAAATATAGAAAAAATAACTAATTTTTTCTATATTTTGTGCGTATTGGAGGATTTTAAACTCACCTTTTATCTCCCCCTAATTTAAAATGTTGTTGTATTCTGCCTGGAATCAACTTCACCCAGCAGTGATTCTAACCTTCTCCCAGCTGATGAGTGGCAAGAACCACGAAACAGTCTGTCCTTGGATGGTTATGAATCACTGCACTAACCCTAGCTAAGTTTATAAGCTGTGTGAACAGTGATACTTTGGCATAAAGGGAACCTGCTTAAAAGCAGACTGAAGTAAAAAGGTGTTTCATTGTGTACTTAATTTGCATATCTTACCCAGAATCATTTGCTACATTGGAAACAATGTAATTCAGAGGTTTTCTGTGGGAAAACAAGCCTCTGGGCCTGTCTAGATTTGTTAATGAACTACACAATTAGTTATTTTTTCTATATTTTGTGCGTAGTGGAGGATTTTAAACTCACCTTTTATCTCCCCCTAATTTAAAATGTTGTTGTATTCTGCCTGGAATCAACTTCACCCAGCAGTGATTCTAACCTTCTCCCAGCTGTTGAGTGGCAAGAACCACGAAACAGTCTGTCCTGGGATGGTTATGAATCACTGCACTAACCCTAGCTAAGTTTATAAGCTGTGTGAACAGCGATACTTTGGCATAAAGGGAACCTGCTTAAAAGCAGATTGAAGTAAAAAGGTGTGTCATTGTGTACTTAATTTGCATATATTACCCAGAATCCTTTGCTGCATTGGAAACAATGTAATTCAGAGGTTTTCTGTGGGAAAACAAGCCTCTGGGCCTGTCTAGATTTGTTAATGAACTACACAATGAGTTATTTATATATATATATATATATATATATATATATAAAAAATAATATATATATATATAATATATATATAAATAATATATAATATATATATAAATAATATATATATATATATATATATATATATATATATATATAATATATATAATTAATATATATATATAAATAATATATATATAAATAATACATATATATATATATATATATATATATATATATATATATATATATAAAATATATATAAATAATATATATATATATATATGCTTTCAACCAGCCGAAAATACGTTATATTTAGCAGAACTTAGGGAGCATAAGGAGAAAAAATATATATATCAGCATGAGGTAACTATAGTTATAACTTGGTGTCAAATGTTTTTTTTAACGTTGAAACAATGCACTGTGCTCACTAAATAAATACTAAATACGTGTCCCCAGTAAATTGGACCGGTCACCGGCTGCACGAGCACGCACCTCTGCTAACTCACTCTCTTCTTGTCTGATTGTCTCCTCCTGACTGAGTACTTACATAATCTGCGCATGCAGTACAGGCTCAGCGCAGCGAGGAACATGGAAGTGACGTCACGTGACCCTCCTCCTCCCTCCCTCCCACATGCTCCAGATTCAGACAGCGCAGGTTCTGTCACTCCTCCCGCCTGGTTATGAGCTCCCCTGGCCAGCTGTTTTTTTAAAATCTGCAGTCAATCAGTGCTGTGCCAGCCCCAGGGGAGCTCTTAGCCCGGGGCATTTGACGGTATTTCCGGGGCACGGGACATACAGTCCCAGACCGGGACTGTCCCGGTGAAACCGGGGCAGGTGGCAACCTTACTCTGATGTCATAAGGCATGGCAGACTACATAAAATATATATATATATATATTCTATGTGCATGACATGTTTATTGTGCAATGAAAACCTCTGCCTTTCTGAGCAGCCACAGTGTAAATTAAAAAAAGATTTATTACTTCGCTCTTGACTTCCTCCTGAAGCTGCACTTGCCTGTCAGCACGCTGTGTAAGCCATACTCATTGTGAGAGCTCCGGGCTGCTTGCTGACAGTTGGAGGATGCAGCTGTCAGTCAGCACAGAACCCCTGTTAGAGCACTCAGGCAGGAACACGACCAATCTATGACATCATGGTTGTCATGGTTAGTTTGCAATTTCTTCCTGGTTTCGAAAGGCAAACTTTGAAAGCCTGCTGCTGCTTGTAGACAGACACTGCTCGCTGACTTGATCTCCTCTCTGCTGCATTATATTAAAGGGACTGTCTGCACCTGATAAAACATTAATCCATACCTTTGATTAAGAAAAGAAGATCCACCTGCACCCCATTGCAGGTCCTGTATCTCGACCGGTACACAAGTAATACTGAAAAGAACATTGGTTTTGTTCATATAGATATGGCTGCCAAATTCCCCCCACTGTTACGTCTTTAAATTTTCTTAGATTAAATCGTCCAATCTGAAGCAACTCCTTAGTTCAATTGTGAAAATGTGTTCATGCCGATTCTCGCATGCGCAATAAAAAGGGGAACCAAATATCCATCACTTGTGTGCAATTGCCAGAGCAGAGATTAGTTAGGGTAGGCACAATCTATAATGAATAAAAAGACACAGCCAAAATACCGGAAGATGTGTTAAAAAAATTACAACCGCACTGCCGAGTTCTGCTTGTATGCGCTCGGAACGCTGGAGATTAGATTAAGTCAGCAGTTAGTTATGTGCTTCATCTCCCCCACAGTTCCGATGTCTATGGGACCCATCTGCACCGGGGCCCCGGTGGCACTGCACCTGTTGCACCGGTGATTGTTCCGTCCCCTGACAAACATTTCTCTTTTTGAAAGCATTCGTACTTTACAGCATTTTTGATCACCTACCTAAAACGTTTGCATAGTACTGTATATAATGTAAAAGCTTCTAAAATTTAAATTTGAAGTAATATACCAGCATCAGTTGTGCACTTCCTACTAATGATCATAGATGCTTAGAACCAATTATTAATTAGCATTAGCTGGAAGTACCATACAACCAATGAGCACTAATCTGAAGTACCTGTCAACCAATGAGAATTAGAAGGAATGCCAATTAGGCAATACATATAATTAGTAGGAAGGAACTGATACTGGTATGCAAATTAAAATTTAAAAGCTCCTTATGTCACAATTTTATTCAAAAACAAAAACAAACAATTTGACATTTAGATGCTGTTTTTTTACATGAATGACAGTACAGTATCAATTTGAGTAATTAAAAAGCAAAACACAAACAATTTAAAATAAAATGTAAAAATCTAATAAAGAACATATATAGTACTTCAAAATACACAAAATAAAGTACAAAGTACATTATTTAGCATTTAGAAATGGGATCATTTTAATGTTGATTTAGGGTAAAGTCACACCTACCATATGTTATTGCTAAGCTATTTTGGCAAGAACTTCAGTCCCACAAAGAATAGCTGATTCAGTAACGCCTGTTTACCTGGGTGTGAGCAAGAATGCAAATAATGAAATAATACAATGAGAAACATCCAAGCCAGAAAAGGAAACCTATTAACATTTATAAAAAATTATTTTGTATGAGCAGACACACAATCTGAAGGGAGGAGCTGTTTATGCTATTCAATATTTTTGTTTAAGTTTTCTCACAAGTAGAATGACTGTAAAGATTAAGAGACAAACATTTTTAAACAAATGATCTTTGTCTAAGAATAAAATGTTCCGAGTCATAAAATGGGGAGGGGGGGGGGTGCTCCAGCAGAATTCTTAGATTTCTCTCATTTGAACTAGAGGATTAAAGGGCCACTGTAAGTAAATATTTTCTATGCCTGTTACTAACTAACTACCCCAACTACGCTTTTTATCAATAGCATTTCATTAACATATCTCTACCGTATATCAGAAATCTTGCCTGCAAATTTAATTGTTTTCCAAACCCACTCCGTGGGTATCCTTTGCTCTGTACCAATCCGTTTACAATACCTAGGTTTCAAAATGGCGCTTTAAACACAATTTCATTGGTTTAAGTATTTTAAACACGCAGTGCTGAAAATAGTGGGCAGGATAACGTGACATCATCGGCAAATAAAAGATATAACTTTTAGAACGTTATGAAACTTCGTTTTGGAGAAAATATAGATCAGTAGGTTTTAATTAATGTTTATTAACTATAATATGTTAGTTGTTTGGCTTAAAAATTATAACAGAAAGTAATCCTTTAAGGAGAAGACTTTCTTTTGAATGGGGGATTTCATTCCCATAGGATGCAGGAAATCGCAAAGAGAAACAATCCCCTTCCCCAAGGAAATTTTCCAAGGAAGGGGAGGAAACTATTAGAGAGCCTCTATTTCTGCTTCACTTAAACCACTTTAAAATGAGAATTACCTCTTTCGAATGAGGGGAAAAAATCCTTCTTAAGCTCAGTAATTCTAATCTCCTCTCTCGCTATATACCAGGCTTAGTCCTCTCTTTCCAAAGCTGCTCCTCTAATTGGTAGGCAGCTGTCCTAAAAAGGATAGTCACTCATCTAAAGTATTTTCTGTGTGAGGTTATAGGAGTTCCAGACAGTATCTGATAAAGACAGCACACATAGTATCCCTCATGATAAAGAGGGGGTCCCTCTTTAAAATGAGAGGTCTCGGGGGCGGAGCCAACTATGGAGACAGTCAGACGTGTTTTTATGAAGCTCCAGGCTCTTCGATAGAATTATATTGCTTAATCTATGCATAAAGGGCTTACATTTCTGTTTTGTTATATGAATAAACAGGTATCATCTAATATACTCCTAAAGAAAGTGTAGATATCTAATTCTGTGAACGCATAGCTATCTCCTCTTAAGCTACGCCACGTGGAGTCACCAGAAGCTACCTACAACCCAAACAGCACTGCTGATATGGAGGCTCTAGAGAGGCACTATCAGAGCCTGAAAGGGGACCTAATGCTTCAATTATCTACCTTCACGCCACCGCTGGACCATCTAGCCAAGTGCACTGACACTGTACAACGTAGCAAGGCCTACATTACACCTGCATCCAAGTCTCAGGAAAATACAGAGATCCCCTCTGGCAGACTTCCATTGAACTCTAGGTATTGTAAGTTAGGGCGAGCATCAGACCTCTCTATTGAGCTGACTAAGCCGGCAAAGCTAGAAGTTGAGGTGACATCGCACTCTGGTATCTTGCGCACACAGGGGGACATACCACCTATAGCTCTACCAGCTCCCCACGATATCCCAGCTCAGCTCCAAGTCAGTACTCCGGTATACGGGACCTACTCAAGAGGGACTGCAGAATTCAACTATACGCCTGGAGAAGCGGCCTACGTTATGAGAGATAACGACCTTGGAGGAGGAACTCAGACCCCTGCAGGTACAAAACAGACTCCCACTAATGGCGGATCAGCTGTGAGCCTGCAGCGCACTCCTGGCAACATCTCAAGCAGCATCACAGGAACCTTCAGATCGGGATGTGAGCTGGATCGGGTAGTAAGGGGTCTCGCTAACCTGCTAACAGCAACTACATCACAATGGAGATACGACGTACAGGTTTTCTCACGCATCATGGGCACAAAAAGATATGGCATTGGTCATACTAAATGTCCTTACTGCTGTTCCCCTTACGCAGTTGGAGTTGGTTAAAGCAGCAGGGAACTTTGCAGCGAGTGGGAGATGAATCCTCAGTGTACCTGGGACTCTGCGCCACCAAACTTACAACTATAGACATCTATCAATACCTTTATAGCCATATCGGTTCTAACATTAACACTGCTGTTTAATAAGTTCATGAATGTTTGATTTATATATTAAATGTTTACTGTGTCCTGTATCTGATCAATTATTTTGCCTTGAATTAATCTAACTCTAAATAACGCTTGCAATCTGGCATACTGGGATTCTCACAGTAACATCATACTATAGTATTATTACCCAGAACTATCTATATATCCCAACATTAAAATGTCATAGAATTGTGTAGAAACCAGCAGGTCTCCCAGTATTCACCAATACCTTGCTTTTCTCAAGTTAATTAGATAGCATATATGACCAATCCTATTGTCAAGTATATAACTTGTGGTTAATCTGCCACTCGACAAATGAATATATAGAGATGTCAGACTCACTCAAAATGTATTTCTCCCATTTCAAATTACACTGCAATGATACCCCCCAATAGATCTTAAACATCTGCCTCAGAAGAGTATGAGGAACTTTGCCAAGCTTGCAGTGGGTTGAAAGCATAAACCACATCATTCAACATATTGTGATTTTCTTGTTGCCTATTTTAGCATATATATTCATATTTTACTTAGTTTATGAGGCATAGCTTTTATTTATTTAAGGTCAATGGCATATGCCGAGAAAACTCATTCTGGGACAGTTACGTTAATCTCCCGCCCAGAAGGGGATATAATTAAGACTTCGCATGACATGATCATATATATTTAGGATGACTTCTTTGATTTAATAAGATATTCGGTTGCTCAGATAATATCAAATTGTTTTTCCACGCGATTTTTAGAGCTAAAGTAAGCCACAGTATCTCCTCACATTTATTTTTGAATGGCGTGTGGTTCTCTTTTGATGACACCTAATGTGGGACTCCTCCAACTCCACACTTGCATATATTATGAGACTTTCAATGGATATTTATTACTTTGGTTATGATCATTATTTTCAAACTCAGAGGCCTGGGTTAGTCCTTTATGCAGCTGATTATATATTTACATAATGGTAAAGCAGCCCATGGGTATATATCATTCCACTGGAGACAAATTTTAGCTAGTCCTATACTGCATTAAGGCTTCTACATACACTTCGCTCTTCAATCCTAATCTATATTTTATGTTCCTAGCTACTATGTTAGCTATTATATTTTATATACCTTATGCTCCCATCAAAATGAATATCTACATAAGCTGAGTGCCTAGTCTTGATGACTCGCAGAACTTTTCTAAGACCTTACCCTCTATAACGTCATAAGTAATTTATAAGGTAATGCTGCCAGTGGCCGGGGCAGCATAGCAATTAAAAGGGAAGGCCTGCTGCATTTAAGCTATTACACGGGCATGAAGCTAGGGCACAATTAATGCTCTTCCTCTTTTCTACTCATCTGGTTAAATTTATTATCTCATTATCTCATGGTAATATTGGTATTATTTGGACTCCATTAGTAGAAGGGATCACCATATGGAACATTTTATAGGTCTCTACAGTCTGGGGATTTCACCTCAAATGTTATATATTGGAATGTCCATTTATTTATAGCCTTCCAGTCCCTGATATATGGACACTACGGTTTACTTATAGCCTATCTATTTTTTATGACCTACTCAGATGGAGAGTTCTCCCAGGGGTGTTATACCATATGCTTAGCATTATTATGTCTGATAGTATAGATATCACTATAGCTCACACGCTCAAAGACCCAAGGGTGACTTACCCAATCCTTACCAATCATATATCATATTATACTCATGCTACTGTTCTACATATTATAATTATATTCACACAGCCTTCAGTTATCTTGATCATTTTAACCGGAGCTCAATACTAAACTCTTTACTACTTATAACCTATATCAACAATTAGAATGCCCCCACCTCCACAATTTAAAGCAGCTCTTGCCTGCTGATTTTCCTAATTTTTCATATACTACCACATTTATTATTTAATATCATATAATTACCATAACACAATTTACAATATAGAAAATAAGGTCCCCACTCACATAGACTTAACATTACTTTAGACTATTCTTTAGTGTACCTTTATTAAAATTTATTTGCACAGCACACTCCATTACTCTTTTTCAATATAACTCAGCGACAGATATTTGATCTGCTTTTCCTTTTTTTTCTCTCTTTTTTCTTTTTTTTTCTTTTTAAGTATGCCACTATGCGAGAAATGCTGACAATTTATATGTTAATAGAGGTGCAGATTTCTCGATTGACCTGAAGGTAAAAATTTTTGGAATGTTAAAGTCTTATTTCTGCATGTATGTTTTGAAAACCTCAATAAAAAACCTTGGTAAAAAATAAAAATAAAATTAAAATGAGAGGTCTCCTACCACTCTGTGTACTAGAAGTGATACCAATAACTTCATGTAAGCAACAAAAACATAATTTATGCTTACCAGATAATTTCCTTTCCTTCTGTACAGGGAGAGTTTACAGCTGCATTCATTACATGTGGGAAATATTAAACCTGGCCACCAGGAGGAGGCAAAGACACCCTGGCCAAAGGCTTAAATACCTCCCCCACTTCTCTCATCCCCCAGTCATTCTGCTGAGGGAACAAGGAACAGTAGGAGAAATATCAGGGTGAAAAAAGGTGCCAGAAGAAAGATAAAAATTTAGGGCCGCCCATCTGAGAACATAGGTGGAAGCTGTGGACTCTCCCTGTACAGAAGGAAAGGAAATTATCTGGTAAGCATAATTTATGTTTTCCTTCTTAATACAGGGAGAGTCCACAGCTGCATTCATTAATTGTGGGAAACTATACCCAAGCTACAGAGGACACTGAATGCTAATGGGAGGGCAAAAGGAGAGGTGGCCCCCATCTAAGGGCACCACAGCCTGCAAAAACCCATTCTCCCGAAGGCTGCTTCAACAGAAGCAAAAAAAGGAAAATCAAAAAACTCTTTGGAAAGTAAGGAGGACCAAGTAGCTGCCCAACAATCAGATCCATAGAGATCTCATGCTAGTGACCCAAGATGACGTTACTGCTCTCGAACTGACCCGTAAACCTCTGAGGAGGCTTGTGTCCTGGTGTGTCCTATGTCAAGCAGATGACACTTCTCAACTAAAAATAAGGAAGTCGACAATGCCTTCTGACCCTTGCGCTTCCCAGATACATATATTCAACAGAGAAATCTGTCTATTCGTATGTAGCCTGAAAAATACATCAAGGCACAATTCCATAAAAAGAGAAAACTTTTCCCACTAGAGAAAGAATAGGACATATAAAAAGACCACAATCTCTCGATTGAAGTCACAAATAGACACAACCTCAGGAAGAAAACCTAACTAGGTTCGTAGAACAGCCTTATTATAGAGGAAACCCCAATAAGGAGTACGTATTGCAAGGTTGCAAGACAGAGATTATAGCACGTAGAAGCAATCTACAGACAAAGTAGATCATTGTAAATAAAATTCAAAGACCACCTCCTGCATAGGTACAAAAGTAGCCCTAGGTAACCACCTAAAAATAAGATCTAAGCTCCATGAAGGAGCATCAGATTGACTCACCAGCCTAAACGCAGTCAGAAACTGTACACCCGGAAGCTCAACGAGCCTCTAGAGCAGAAGAAACAAACAGGGCCCAGAAACTGTCCCAACAAGTAACTAGCTAAGAAGGCCCTTCTCCAGATCATCCTGGAGGGAAAAAAGTGAACCCTGGCAGGCCAGAATAGAGTGCCAGGATGAATCTTGCTCTTCCAGACAGAAGGGGTCCTCCACACCTATGATAGATGACGAGGAACCAACTTACGCGCTCAAGGAGAGGACCATAACCTCTAAGAAAAAAACCCTCTCTCGGCTAAGACCAAGTGACCTCTCACAGTCCGCCTCAGAGAAATAATATTCGATTAAGCAAAAGGAGCCTTGACCCAGCAGATCCTTGCAACAAGGTAACCCCCATGGAGGCGAAACTCCTAGACCGTGAACCCGATCTTGTGGTCACAAACGGAGCAATCAATCTCACTGATGCCTGCTCCTGCTAGGATCGAGCCATCAGTCAAGAAAGAGTGATATGGCAGAAGAAGAAAAAGGTTGTATTGAACCTCCAAGACACAGCTAATGATCCATTAGCTCCACCTGAGGATCCCTGAACCACGACCCAATAATGGGTAACCTGGGATAGGTACGGATGTCCTGAGATTCTCGATCGGCATCCCCATGCAAATACAAACATCCAAAAACCTTCAGATAGAGACTTTATTCCCAGATCAAGGGAATGTTTGTAGGGAACATCCGTCCCAGAAGATCACACTCAGAGAGTAGATCGCTGACAACGAGCAGTAGTGGGCGCCGCCCACCATCAAACTCGAGATACTACCCTTTATGCAGGAGAATCTCTCTTTCTCAGAAAGAGATCTAATCTACTGAGAGAAAAAGGCTGACTAGAATCCATACACTGGGACGAACCCAGAAGACCAAACCCTCCGAGCAAAATGCTTGCCTGAGGAACCATAAGAATAATCGTGAGGGAATCTCCTAAATCCACGGTACCTCATAGGACACGCTTTCCCAAAACTGACAGGCTTGCGACTTGAGTCAAACCCGCCCCGGGAGAGCTAAGAGAAATGTCCCTCAGGACAGGGAGATCTGGACAAGGACACTGGAGAGCGATTCTCCCAACCGGTATTCCAGGTAAATCTGTTAAGACAGATTCAAAACAGTGCCATGCCAATGTCTCGGCCTTGGCTGAGATGAGACCTGTCAAAGGAAAGAAATCCAAGAAGGGCCCCAGGACAAAAACATCACCCCCCACCACAGAGCCAGCGATGGCCTGAAGGGAGTCTGGAGGACACAACTTGATGAAGTAAACTCTAACTTCACAAAATCTAAGGAAAAATCTTCCTGTCTATAAAGACCAATTTAGCATCCAGGGATCCACCATGATGCCTACACCAGAGAACGCTGGTCTAGATCCATCTCTGAGGATCGAAGAAGACAGATGAAAACCCTACAAGTCATCTAACAGACGATGGTAAGTAAACCAGAATTGCCAAGACCAGGGCGCTACTGATAAATCTGGAATCAGGATACTGCCATGTTAAACCCCAGACCCCCCCCCCCCCAAAAAAAAAAAAAACTAGGATCAGAACGAGGTTTACTGGAAGAGACAGTCCATAAAACTGAAGTTTACCCAAAAGAGGAATGAAAAAGGAAAGATATCCTATGACCCAGACAGATAGAGAAACTCGCTCCTTTCCGCAGAAACTCGGTCAGGAATAGGAAATGGAAAAACATGACCACTCCCGGTCACACGGTGCATCATGCAGGACCGCCCCTGCAAAGGAAAAGGGCGCCAGCTTAATAAAACTGTGCAGCTCTCAAATATGAATAAAAACAAATAACCTGTATGTTCCGTATCAACCTTTGAGTCCAAACGTCTCCTACACATAAAGCAGCCAAAATCACATAATAAATATGATTAAAAACAAACCCCACTGTTCAATAATCCACCTCAGGGATTCCATAAAGATAAAAGTAGTCCCACTGTGACCCTGTCTTCTATCGTTAACATATGTATAAAAAATTAAATGATCTTACCGGAATCTATGCCGTGGAACAGAAAACACTGTGCTTCAAGTTTGACAGACTGTAGAGTTGCTTCTGACATGGACTTGAGTGAAGAAAAGCAGGCAGCGAAACTCATCAACGCTGATTGCTTAGGAGCTGTTAATATGAGTCTGGATGGTTTCGAAGAAAGACTCTCCCTGCATCTCCAGACTCTAACTTTCATCAATGCTCTGCCAAGTGCCAACCTCCTGTGATGAAAGGCAAAGAATGACTGGGGGATTAGGGGAGTGGGGGAGGTATTGAAGCCTTTGGCTGGGGTGTCTGCCTCCTCCTGGTGGCCAGGTTCAGTATTTCCCACAAGTAATGAATGCAGCTGTGGACTCTCCCTGTATTAAGAAGGAAACAGATGTCATCTTATAGGCTCAAGATAAAGGCTTATTGACCTTTAAATACATATATACAATATATTTTTTTTAAGTTTAAAAGTTATTGATATTACACCTCAGAATTCACTGATTTCCATCTGCCTAACTATATGGTTTGTTTTATATTATGTCAAATAGAAACATTTTTTTTCAACATAAATTTCCCTACAATGTCTACCCCCACTATTTTTTCAGTAATCTTTATTTCCATGAGAACAACATGTTCTTGCAATCACCATGAAGGGAAATTACAACACACTCTTTATTTGGAACATAAATGTGTTTTATTGGTTTGTTTATGGGGGACATTTATACAGTCAAAACAATTATATACAAAATATTACAGTTTTCTTTTTGTAAACCATCTCACATCAGTGACTGGCAAAAAAACTAATAAATGCCATTAACATTGCAAATTACATATTTAAGCATTTTCATTTTCAAGTCATCAATTAGGGTATAAACGCATTAACTTTAGCAGCAATATAAACCTTGTATCACAATATAACTACAAGTCATTTATCCTTTTTAGCATTAAAGGGACACCAAAGTAAAAAGTAATGATTCAGATAAAGCATGTGATTAAATAACAAAACATTCCAATATATTTCCATTATCAAAACATGCTTTTTATATACACACTTTCTGGGTCTCCAGCTCTTACTGAGCCTGTGCAAAAGTACATAGTATATAAGTATATGCATTGTGTGATTGGCAGATGGCTGTCACATGATACAGGGAAAGGGAACATTGGATTCATTTTGAAATTTGCCAGAAAATATTCTACTGCTTATTTCAAAGTGTAAATGCATTGTCATTTTATTGTGTATTCACTTCTACTGTGTTTAGTGGTCCTTTAAAACTCTTCTAGTTTCCTGAAGTTTCCCAATTTGGGCTTTAAAAAAGCTTTTAGGTGAATTAATAACTTCCCTTTTATGTGTACATCGATAGTTAAGTGAAATTTAAATGTTCCTGATTAAGATACAGGGGCCGATTTAACAAAGTGCGAGCGGACATGATCCGCTGTAGTGGACCATGTCCACCGCACATCGATAAATGCCGACAGCATAAGCTGTTGGCATTTATCATTGCACAAGCAGTTCTAGTGAACTGCTTGTGCAATGCCGCTCCCTGCAGATTCACGACCAATCGGCCACTAGCAGGGGGTGTCAATCAACCCGATCGTATGCGGTTGGGTGGATTGATGTCCGCCGCTTCAGAGGAGGTGTACAAATTAAAGAGCAGTGGTCTCAACTCCTGTTTAACAGTTACATTCAGGGCCATTCGGCCCTTGTTATATCGGCCCCAGAGTGTCCAATTTTAAAAAACTTTCCAGTTTTCTTCTATTTTCAAATGTTCTTTTCTACTCTAGGCTAGGTAGGATAATAGGAGCTTAGGACCATAAAAGGGTCTTTAGCATTCTTTGGCATAAAGTAATTAAATTAACTGGCAAATGTATTACATTTTATGACATGGTTGTAATGAACATTTTTTTTTGCAACAAAAAATAATACAATTTAACAGAAGTGCTTTGGAGTCTTTTTAATTCCTTAATGACCGTGAAGTACCATGTATGTCGCCAGTCATTAAGGGTTTTCTTGTTTCTACTAGTGCTGTTAATAACACAATCACCATAAAAAGACAAATGACGGTCCTTAAGGGGTTAAAGATTGCTAAACTATTCTGGGTTTTGTATCAGGAATCTCCCATTGGTGAATCCACATCCTAGTATTGGGAAGTGGAGCACATACATGAATCAAGCTACCTCTTCACCATACTGATCTTCTAATCCAGTTGCCTATCTGTATTATGCAAACAAGCACACACCAACATGTCTACAATAGGACATATACAACTTATACAACTTGGAAGAGTTTTTCAGGCTAATGTGGTATCAGTATACACAGACGGTATGTTCTTAGTCCTTTACACTATTAAAGGGATATGAAAGTCAAAATTAAAGTTTTGTGGTTCAGATGGAGAATGCAATTTAACCCCTTTGAGCCAGAACTAAAGTGTTAATATTGGAAGTAAGTTCCAATGTAAACACTTGCAGGAAAAATGAAAAACCGCGATTGTTGATGTGATCACATGATTTCAAGGCCAGGATCGGAACATGGATGAATGCCTACATTGTTAGGCAAGCCCCCAAATCAATCCTGATTTGGTCAATGGGGGAGGCTGCAGGACGCCTTATAAGGTAGGACGTTCCATGCTGTCCTTCTGCGTTAAAGGGACATGAAACCCACATTTTTTCTTTCATGATTCAGATAGAGAATATAATTTTAAACAACTTTCTAATTTACTTCTATTATTTAATTTGCTTCCTTCCCTTGTTATCTTTTGCTGAAAGGTTTAGCTAGGAAAGTTCATGAGCAGCAAAGAACCTAGGTTCTAGCTGTTGATTGGTTGCTGCATATAAATACAGATTTTCATTGGCTCACCCATGTGTTCAGTTAGAAACCAGTAGTGCATTGCTGCTCCTTCAACAAATGATACCAAGAGAATAAAACAAATTAGATAATAGAAGTAAATTAGAAAGTTGTTTAAAATTGTATTCTCTATCTGAATCATAAAAGAAAATTTTGGGGTTTCATGTCCCTTTAAAGCCCAGCAGCGTTAGGACGGCATGGAACGTCCTAACAGCATGAAGGAATTAAATAGACTTTTATTATCAAATGTACCTCTTGATATCCTATGTTGAAAAGCATACTTAGGTAGGGTCAGTAGCAACAATGCCCTACTCGAAGCTAGCTGGTGGTTATCGGCTACACACATATGCCTCTTGTCATTGACTCACCATACGTGTTCAGCAATGTCCCAGTAGTACATTGCTGCACTGGAGCTGACTTTAAATATGTGTTTAACCCCTTTTGTAAAACACACTGTTAAATGCAAGTAACAGTGCAATCATAAATCTTATAACAAATTACGTTTTCTTTTTGCACTTTAATGTCCATTTTGCAGGCCTTAAATTAATAATAAACTCCAACTTATCAGTTACTGATTTTTCCAACATAAAATTTAATGTTTAAAGGGACAGTCAACACCAGAATTTTTGTTGTTTTAAAAGATAGATAATCCCTTAATTACCTATTCCTCAGTTTTGCATAACCAACACAGTTATAATAATACACGTTTTACCTCTGTAATTACCTTATATCTAAGCCTCTGCAGACTGCCCCCTTATTTCAGTTCTTTTGACAAACTTGCAATTTAGCCAATCAGTGCTGTAAATTCACGTGCATGAGCTCAATGTTATCTATATGAAACACGTGAACTAACTAAAGAAATTAGCATATGAACCTCCTAGGTTTAGCTTTCAACTAAAAATACCAAGAGAACAAAGCAAAATTGTTGATAAAAGTAAATTGGAAAGTTGTTTAAAATGACATGCCCTATCTGAATCATGAAAGTTTATTTTGTACTTGACTGTCCCTTTAAGTTCTTCTTACCAGTGGAATCTAACTTTAATTTAAATAACCTGAGTCATACAAAAAGTTTAAATTTCCCCAAGCTTAAAGAAACAGTATAAAGGGCATACAATTTAAAACAACTTTCCAATGTACTTTTATCATCAAATTTGCGCTGTTCTCTTGGTATTCTTTGTTGAAGGTTAAACCTAAGTGGGCTTATATGCTAATTTCTAAGCCCTTGAAGGCCGCCTCTTATCTAGGTGCATTTTGACAGTTTTTCACAGCTAGGCAGAGGTATTTCATGGGTGCCATATAGATAACATTGTGCTCACTCCCATTGAGTTATTTATGAGTCAACATTAACTAAAATGCAAGTCTTTCAAAAGAACTGAAATAAGGGGGCAGTCTGCAGAGGCTTAGATACAAGGTAATAACAGAGGTAAAAAGTTTATTAATATAACTGTGTTGGTTATGCACAACTCAGGAATGGGTAATAAAGGGAATATATATATATTTTTAAACAATAACAATTCTGGAATAGACTGTCCCTTTAAGCTTAATTTATCAGGAAAAAATAAACATTTTTGTGAACGAGTGTAAAGCACAGAATAACTATGGTAACATTCAAGACTTGTAAGGTGTGGATTTATGTTAGCATTGTGCCACAAAAAAGGTTTTGGTAGTTTGGCTATATATCATGCTGGCCTTGTTGCATTAGTGATGATGTTATCCTTTTAACTATATTACTGTAGGTAAAATATGCTATAAGCTTTTTTTTTTTATATACTAAATTAAATATTTTCTGTTCTCAGGAAAGGGCCATCTGTCAGAATTAGGGTTACCACCTCGGCAATGTTTTCCTAGACACGTATGAGTTACACATGCTGCAGGGTGTACAGGGAGGAACATGAATAGTGCAGCCCAGGGTCACTATTCATGTGCTGTCCAGGAGCACAATGCATATTGCCCTCTGCACACCCTGCAGCATGTGTAACTCATAAGTGTCGAGGAAAACCTGGCCGAGGTGGCAACCCTAGTCAGGATGGATTGCAGAAGGCCAGAAAAGAGATGACAAATCCATAAAAGTCCTGGGACCTTCATTTTTATTTGAGACTCAAAACATATTTGATTATTGTACATATGTCTATATACAAAAGCATCTTTGTCTGTTTATTAAAAAAGTACACAACTGGCACCTCCATATTCTTGCTTGCTCTTTCAATACATTTATTAACCCCCTGTTCCACAGGTATTGCACCCTGTGGTTTTATGAACAAGGTACACAAAGTCTAAATGGACCCAAATCTTGAAAACTCACATAAGAAATAACCTCTTTATATTATATTCAATAAGTTATTAAAAGCATAATGTCTCAATTAAACATTATACACAATAGTATTTTATTATATATTTCCATGTGAAAAAATATAAGCACATAAATAAGATAGTGTCAGATTAGTTAGCTGGTATTTTAAGAAAATAAACCTGCAAATGAATTGGTCCATTAACAATGACACTTGGCAGTGATGATGTTGTTTAAAATGTATCATGAGCAATAGACTATAAACAAAATAATTTGTGTTAAATCCACAAATATTTATTTTTTAAGGTATCCAGTAAATTCCAAACCCTGTCTCTTCTTCCAGCATGGCAAAATATTTGAATAATAAATGTAACAAAAAAATAAAATCGCAATACAAAACCATTAGAAGGGACAAAGTGGGATATGTAGTGAAATAAATGTTAAAACAAGTTAGATGATACTTAGTTGAATCCCTTTTGTAAGAACATTCTGCTTTGATTGATTCCCACTTCAAAGGAAAATTAATTTAACTAAGTACCCTCTAATTTGTTTATGCGTTTATTTAACAATATTCCACACTTTGTCATTTCTAACAGCAAACTATTTGGCCAGTCACTGAGAGTTTCCACAAATAATTTCTATTGGCCATGTACACTTGTGAGTGGATGAGATGTCGGGTAAATAAACTCATTAAAGAATAAAAAAATAAAAAAAATTAAAACATGAAGTATGAATAATGATGATTGAACGATCTAACATAACAGATATGTCCATTTACATTATTCTGTAGTGTTTCTTAAACAGTCCTCAAGTAGCCCTGACAAGGCATATATTTAGAATGTTCATTTCTGGATTATTTTGAGTAACATTAAACATTTGATCTAGCAGGAAAATCCTTAAAACCTGGAAAGTTCAGAATATTTGAGGACTGGACAATTGATGCTTTATAGATCTGATGGAAACAAGGCATAATGCAAAAGGAATCAACAAACTATGTGACACGCTAGCTGAAATAAAGCAGAACTCTAGTTCTTTATCAAAATCCCTTATCTATTATTGATGTTAGTGTTGTGGAGAAAATAAGGATAGATTTGTCAATGTTTCAGATATTGACCCTTTAATTTTGTACCCACCAATTAATATTAATAATATGTATCCTTTTGCCATCCTTCTTCTTTGCTAATCTGAGTTCAAGAATTTAATGTAAACCAAAGTTCCACCAAGGAAGAGCTTCATAGATGTCTGCGAAGTAGAAGTGCTTTGAATCCAAAAGGCACTCTATAGTTAAAAATGATTAATAATAATATAAATTCATTATATTAAAATGGGAGGTCCAACTGCAAAGAATAAAACACTGACCAGGCAGGGCAAATCTTCAAAGTTGTCATCTTTTACAGGTTTGGAAAAGTCTTTAAAAATAACAATTATTTATAAATTACAAAATGCTTCACTGAAAAGTAGCAATTAATGTTCTCCCCATAAATTACTTATTTAAACTTCCGTCTTCCAGCCAGCGATCTCAAAGGAAGTGAACCTTCAATCCACTCATTTGGTGTTGATATCATTTCCTGCCAAAAGGCCACCTCTTCCTGCGTAGAATCCATCCAGTCCACTGAAATGCCATAACTACAACCTTAAGAGAACAAGAAGAAAAATAAAAAGTTAAATGCTAGCAGTATCACTTCTGTTTTCTCATTTTCATACATACATATAGTCTTTATTCCAAAATCAAGATTAGTATTTACAGATTCACTTATCATTACTGAAACTATATAATATAAATACATTCATGGTTAATCATAACAATCTACTCCCTACTGAACTGATTTACATCTACAGCATTGTGCCACATTCATTACATCCAATTTGCATCATGCCACATGCCACCCCTTATATAAGGTTCTCATCAGAAGATAAAAACAAAAAACAGCTGACACCTACACTAATTTTATACATTGTTAAACTTATGTGTTGATCTTCAAAAGCAAGGGTGTCTAGAGATCGACTTCTCCTTAAAGGGACAGTCTAGTCCAAAATAAACTTTCATGATTCAGATAGGGCATGTAATTTTAAACAATTTTCCAATTTACTTTTATCACCAATTTTGCTTTGTTCTCTTGGTATTCTTAGTTGAAAGCTAAATCTAGGAGGTTTATATGCTAATTTCTAAGCCCTTGAAGGCCGACTCTTCTCTCAGGGAATTTTGACAGTTTTTCACCACTAAAGGGTGTTCATGTGTGTCATATAGATAACACTATGCTCACGCACGTGGAGTTCCTAGGAGCCAGCACTGATTGGCTAAAATGCATGTCTGTCAAAATAACTGAAATAAGGGGGCAGTTTGCAAAGGCTTAGATACAAGATAATTACAGAGGTAAAAATATGGCTTTACAAGGGCAGAATATTATTCTTACACTTTTTTCTCATCTTATTATTGTCATCTATATATCAGCACTTTGTTTTTACTACCTTTTGGGAGCACCTATTTGAAAACATATTAGAATGTACGGATTGATATACAAAAGAATGGGAAAAAACTAGACATGTAAACAAGTTTCATAAGTAATAAACTGACCAGAGTAATCTAAGGTCTGAAGCATGGTAATATCCTAAATGCTAATGTTTCACTATAACAAGACCAACCTAAAGAGTACACTACCTGTCCCAAGTCCAAGTCTGATCCCTCCAAGGAAATGATTGCTGAGTTTTTCATGATCCCAAACAGTCAACTCAACACATGCATCCTTGAGATCCTCTGTGTGGAAGCCATCATATACTATAGTGTGGTTGAAAACAGGGTTTGAATCCCTTTTAATGACACGTGTCTTCTGGTAGCTCTTTTTACTAGTGTCGGGTAGCACATAGCTGAGGAATTTGGAGAGAAATGTTTTTAGAGCATGCATATTGCCAAATATATTTCAGACAAATTTAAAGTATCAGTATGCAAATTTCACTTGGTGTTACCCAACTGAGCTTAAAGAAAAGCAGATACAAAAAAGGCACAGCTATTGAGGTAGTAACAGGAACACACATTTTTAAAGGGACACCAAGCAAATACAGTTATGATGGTGCTTAGGATAAACTACAGCCCTCGGGATACCAAATAGTAGGTCACCACTATGCAAACTGGTTGCCACCAATATGTGCTAAAGCAGGAGTTCCCAGAACATCTCCTTAATATAGTGCAGAATAAAACACAAGTAATCTATGATGTCTGCAAGCCCCCATAAAATAAAAAGGCAAACCATGTGACAGAGGCTACAAATAAAATGTGCCCTTTATTAAAAAAAATAAAACAGAAGGACAAGGCTTTAGTCCTTAATAAGATCTAGTTTTTTATTATTATAGGCTCTTAATTTTTCACCATGTAGGAGGACAAACATGAAAGTCAAAATAAAACGATTTAGAGACCATATATAATTTTACAAAACTTTCCAATTTACATATATTATCAAATGTACATCTTTCTCTTGGTGTCCCTTGTTGAAACTTAACTTCTTTCCATGAGAGCGTACCGCGTATGTAGACTACAATGCTTGAGTTTATGTAATTCTCTATATACTGAGTAATAAATCCACAAAGGACACTACTAAAGTTCCTTGTATTACAGAAAACATATGATTCAACTTAAATTTTTTCTGAAATAGTTTTTTTTTTTCCCAAATAACCAGCAGGTTGTGTATTATAATAGTTGGAATATACATTGTCACTATTGCTTTGTCATGAGTGATTGCAGTATGCAATATGAAAATAATACAAATATAATTTTCAGTCCACTTGAGTCAATTAAACCTGTTTAATCAATTATGTCTGTAATACAATGTGGGAAATTATGGACCAAGAGCTAAAATAATGCAATATCTAATTCTGAAAATGGTTCCTTCCTTCAAAGACCCAATGTCCAAAACCATAGGAAAACTTGGTGGGCAAGTATGGCTTTTATGGATTTTAGGGACACAGTGTACAAAAGCAGTGGTGGGTGTTCATCCAATTAAAAAAAAAAAAATCAACAACGTCACGTTACTCTACTACCAATTACTCTGCTGGTAAACCAATTAGCAGTAGCAGCACATAAGTCTGCCAAGCACTAAAAAATCCTTTAACCAATGCTCTCTTTTTTGTTCTGGCAGGAAGGACTAAAAAGAAATGGTTACTTACTCTTCTAACACATAGGGGTTCATTACCGCTGTCTGTAACACACATAGGGGTGAATCACTTCTCTGTGTAAAGAAGAAGTTTACTCAATGCTATTTGGGATTGACAGGAAGGGTTCAATACCATATTTTTTTAGATACTGACAGGAATAGTCCCCATCTATTTGTTTTATAGCAAGAAGGAGTTAATCATTGCTCCCTGTGTGTGGAACAAATGGTTTAATCATTGGACTCTGACAAGAAATAGTTACTCTGCTGTCTGTGTCTAGAAAGAATGGCTTAATCACTGCTGTAAACATACATATAAGTATGATATTAATGGGAGGATAATGTGCAGAGGTGAAAGTGCAAGTGTTTATTGTAGCACAGTATCTAAATAAACAAGTATGTAAACCTGATTGTTTAAATACACTAATAACTACTATAATTTTACAAAAAAACAGAAATAGGGGATGATATCTCATGAAACACAAATTGTAGTTAACGTTATGTCTATATTTTTATACTTTACATATGATAAACATCAAACAAATCACAGGAGTCTTAAAGATTATTGAGAAACACAAAAAGATCTTAAATATCCAAATGTATCTGTTAATATAACTTCTTATATTCAAACTATGAAAGGCAATAACTCTTTAATGAATAGAATTAAAACCACTGACCATTTGACAAAAGAGTCCACCCCAGATGGCCGTAGCTGTGGTAAATCCTTGGTGTCTTTCACCCATATGTGGACCTCACCTGATGAAGGATGTTTTGGGCCTAAAATAGAATGGGAAGAGAAAGAGATCATTAAGAGACTCACAATAGGATAAGAAAGAGGTAATCGAGAGACTGACAATAGGAAGAGAAAAAGGTAATTTAGAGACTCAAAATAGGAAGAGAAAGAGGTATCTTTCAATAAAGAATATCAAGAGAACAAAGCAAATTTGATGATAATAGTAAATTGGAAAGTTGTTTAAAATTGCATGTCCTATCTGAATCATGAAAGTTTAATTTTGACTAAACTGTCCCTTTAAGTATATAATAGTGCTAGTCACTGCTTGTGCATATTTATCCTTAGGGTTTGTGTAAGAAGTAGTGATCAGTGCTGAGGTATAGGTGTATGTTATGTTCTTTCATGTCCTATTACCTATAAAGTGCTGCTAAAGTTTCTTTCTGTAAAAGTATCCTAAACCATTTCTTGAATTATTTGCACACTTGGAAACTGTCTGAAATAAACATCAAAGTTTGTTACCTTTTTCTTGATTTTAACAATGTATATTTTATGTAAATTTAGAATCCAAAATGCAAAATTGCCTTATGCTGAAAAATGATATTACACTATATTACATTCTAATGCAAAACTTTAAAAAAGTTATAATTTACTCTTATAATCAAATTTGCTTTGTTCTTTTGGTATCCTTTCTGAAAGAATTAACTTAGGTTCATAGAAGCTTAGGAATTTGCATGTGTCTTTAGCAGTCTATGGGAGTAATATTTGCAACAATAGTGTGTTACATGATACAGGAGAAGTAAAAATAGGCATAACTTTGAAATGTGTCAGTAAAAAATGTACTACTTATTTGAAGCTCAGACTTAGGGGTAGATTTGTTGGCCCTTGCTCCCCTTCTAAAGACCGCTGCTCCATAACTTGTCCACTGCCTCTGAGGCTGCGTTCTTCAATCCACCCGATCCTATATGATCAGGCTGATTGACACCCCCTGCTAGCGGCCGAACTGCTTGTGCAATGATAAATGCCGACAGTGTATGCTGCCGACATTCAGCGATTTTTGTCGGACATGATACGCTACAGCATATCATGTCAGACAGACATTGGTAAATCTACCCCTAAGTGCATTGTCTTGTTATCATGCATTTGTTTATTATGCATATCTACTGAATTTACTGGTCCTTTAATAAGTGGAATATTTTTTATCTTTAAAAGCAAGCTGAACTGTGGGAAAACTACTCTGTGACATAATTAAGCAAATATAGAAATTACAGGGAGTGCAGAATTATTAGGTAAATGAGTATTTTGACCACATCATCCTCTTTATGCATGTTGTCTTACTCCAAGCTGTATAGGCTCGAAAGCCTACCACCAATTAAGCATATTAGGTGATGTGCATCTCTGTAATGAGAAGGGGTGTGGTCTAATGACATCAACACCCTATATCAGGTGTGCATAATTATTAGGCAACTTCCTTTCCTTTGGCAAAATGGGTCAAAAGAAGGACTTGACAGGCTCAGAAAAGTCAAAAATAGTGAGATATCTTGCAGAGGGATGCAGCACTCTTAAAATTGCAAAGCTTCTGAAGCGTGATCATCGAACAATCAAGCGTTTCATTCAAAAGAGTCAACAGGGCCGCAAGAAGGGTGTGGAAAAACCAAGGCGCAAAATAACTGCCCATGAACTGAGAAAAGTCAAGCGTGCAGCTGCCAAGATGCCACTTGTTTGGCCATATTTCAGAGCTGCAACATCACTGGAGTGCCCAAAAGCACAAGGTGTGCAATACTCAGAGACATGGCCAAGGTAAGAAAGGTTGAAAGACGACCACCACTGAACAAGACACACAAGCTGAAACGTCAAGACTGGGCCAAGAAATATCTCAAGACTGATTTTTCTAAGGTTTTATGGACTGATGAAATGAGAGTGAGTCTTGATGGGCCAGATGGATGGGCCCGTGGCTGGATTGGTAAAGGGCAGAGAGCTCCAGTCCGACTCAGACGCCAGCAAGGTGGAGATGGAGTACTGGTTTGGGCTGGTATCATCAAAGATGAGCTTGTGGGGTCTTTTCGGGTTGAGGATGGAGTCAAGCTCAACTCCCAGTCCTACTGCCAGTTTCTGGAAGACACCTTCTTCAAGCAGTGGTACAGGAAGAAGTCTGCATCCTTCAAGAAAAACATGATTTTCATGCAGGACAATGCTCCATCACACGCGTCCAAGTACTCCACAGCGTGGCTGGCAAGAAAGGGTATAAAAGAAGAAAATCTAATGACATGGCCTCCTTGTTCACCTGATCTGAACCCCATTGAGAACCTGTGGTCCATCATCAAATGTGAGATTTACAAGGAGGGAAAACAGTACACCTCTCTGAACAGTGTCTGGGAGGCTGTGGTTGCTGCTGCGCGCAATGTTGATGGTGAACAGATCAAAACACTGACAGAATCCATGAATGGCAGGCTTTTGAGTGTCCTTGCAAAGAAAGGTGGCTATATTGGTCACTGATTTGTTTTTGTTTTGTTTTTGAATGTCAAAAATGTATATTTGTGAATGTTGAGATGTTATATTGGTTTCACTGGTAAAAATAAATAATTGAAATGGGTATATATTTGTTTTTTGTTAAGTTGCCTAATAATTATGCACAGTAATAGTCACCTGCACACACAGATATCCCCCTAAAATAGCTAAAACTAAAAACAAACTAAAAACTACTTCCAAAAATATTCAGCTTTGATATTAATGAGTTTTTTGGGTTCATTGAGAACATGGTTGTTGTTCAATAATAAAATTAATACTCAAAAATACAACTTGCCTAATAATTCTGCACTCCCTGTATATCTGTTCCAAGACGTTTTGTATGTTTTATGCAGAGTACATGTTTGCTAGGTTACGACAGAGCTCACTCGTTATCTCTCACATGCTCAGAGGAATAATTTGGTTGTCCCTGCGAGTGGTAAGACGTCTCCTATTGAAAAGTAATAGAGCTCACTGGAAAGGGACACCGCTCTGTAGAGCGAAGTTAGCAGTGAGCGTACTCTAAAACGTAAATCCTGCAGCCAATATAAATCACATTACGATGATTTCTGCGTATAGAATCTTACAATTGCCTATATATTTGTTTGCATGTGTTTGTCTATTAGGGTTAGAAGTATTTTGAGTCTTTTGAAAAAAGCTCGCCACATTTTAGTTTAAAAAAACTGAGATCTGTAGTGCAAAAATCTTTACACTGGGATTAGAGAGATAATTTCATATACGCCCCTGGAATGCCCATTTTCAGATCATTTTACAAAAAACAACAATTATGCTTTGTATTTCGAACTTTTAGGTACGAATTGCTGTGTTTTTTGTGCATCAATTGATAAAATATCATTTTGTTACAATTTTTGATGCACCTTAACAACACAATTTTTTCCTGCGTATTTTTGTGTGTATGATTCAATAATTTATTGTTGTAAGATTTTTGAAAATCTGCATTTTATTGTGCACATAACATACTAATAGCCAGATTACGAGTTGAGTGCAAAATTGCACTTTGGTGAGTGTGATATTTGCACTCCACACAGTAATACCGGTGCACTAGCATTACAGGTTTTGCGCAATGCGAATGCAACCTCACATAGCAGGGAAGCTTTGCGCTCATGAGAGCACGCTTCCATAGGCTCTAATGGGAGCCTCGTTCTCATGCCGTGAGATACAGCAGAGAACCTAGCGCAGCCAAGGGGGTAAGTCGCGCAGCAAATTCTAAATATATATGTATATGAATATTTATGCTTTTATATGTGTATATACACATATTAACACATCAATATATATGTATATAAGCATATACATATGTATTTATAGGAATAACACAGTCCTCACAGACTGCAATACAAAGGCATTTCTCAGTGACGTTTTTTTCCCTAATACCCCAAATCCCCTCCTTTTAACCCCTCATAACTTCTTTGTGCAGTTATATTTTAAAAAATTAAAGATGCTGATATTTTTATTTTATTAAGGATATGCACACTTTTTTGTGGGGACAGTTGGGGAACATTTTTTAAATTAACCAGAGGTATGGTTAATTTTCGGAGCGCTAATTGCTACCGCGAGCTAACGGTAGAATTAACCAGCCACTTGTAATGGCTAGTTATTTATGGTGCGCCCATAAATGGGCGAATTTGCCCATTTATGGGCGCTCAATAAATTAGCACTCCAGTTGTAATCTAGCCCTAAAAATGCAGTATACGCCCTTAGTGAGACACCCTGTTTTCAGGGTAAAAAGTGACTTTACATCATTCCACCAGGTATATAGAAGTACTGGTGAACATTCTCTAATAGTCTCACCAGCTCAGAGACCTTTAGATCATCAGGCCCCCAGTGACCTTACTAAAAATTCCCGAATGTCCCATAATTTGAGCTGCCGAGCGTGGGTGCTATTCAAAAATTATTGGGATGGACTTAAAGAATAAATAACTTTAGTGTACACTACCCCTTTAAGTAGGATTAGGATGGTTCTCAGTTGAATAGGCAAATAGTACATTGCCCAAATGCAATATATGAGTGCAATATATGATTGTATTTTATTCAGTCCTAAATAAGATGGCTACAATGCATAACAAGTAGGTAAATTTAGTCCATATGAAATCTTACCTAGACTGCCTGGTGGAATATATTTAATAGATAGGTTCATAACACCTCGATGATCCACACCATTCATAGCAGACAGACTCTAAGAAAAAAAACAAAGGGAAATACATTACAGCATACATAATGCTCTATCGCTGCATACCAAGCTAGTATTACCTACTGCAGCAAGGGCGAACCTCGGCACTCCTAATGTTTCAGAACTACATTTCCCATGATGCTTAGGCACTCTGAAGTCCAGTAAAGCATCATGGGAAATGTAGTTCTGAAACATCTGCTGCTGCCTTGAGGCCACTTATGTAATTCATTAAAGTGTATTGCATCGAAAGTTGTTCTTTGCATTTCAGGAGACGCAATACAAGTACATATTGCCATTTAAATTAAAGCATAAATAATTTTGTTAATAAAATAAATAAATATAAAAACAACAGACGTGACATACATGTGATACCTTAGCTAATAAAGAAAACTAAGGAAACAACTTAGGTCCCTTTTTTAGAAGTGGCTGTTTGTGCCGGATAATTTTTCCTTCTACTGTGTGCACTAGGTAATCTAGTCCAATAAAGTACACTTTATCTCTATTATGTCATTGTTTTTTTAATCAAATAGTGGTCACATTGTATGTGCTTGTTAGCATGACCAGTCCGCCATCTTTGAACGGTATCTTTAAATTAAAAACAAGCCTTTTGACAGGTTTTTAAACATGTAAATTAACACTTACATAAATAACCACTAGAGGGCACACATAAGAACACAATGTAACAATGAAAATAAACTTTTTTGTCTTCTTAATATAATAATTTCACTAATTTAGATTGTGTAACAAACTACAGTTAAAATGTGCAATTTTGTTTTGCTCAAGATTAAAAGTACAATTATTTTTCACTATTTATCAAGCTTAATGATGCCAGTAATATCAACCATGATCATAAATTAACTGATAAACTCTAAAAACAGAGATGTGAATCTTATTTATTTTAAAATATGGAGGTGGGAAGACCAGGGAGTAGAGAGCATATCTATATATAAATGGGGACAGTACATATAAACCTAGATTACAAATGTACCAATATTTTGAGTGAGATTTCTAGAGTAAGTTGTGCTCAAATGAAATCCATACTGTAAGTATATTGCAAACATCTGAAAGCTCATATTAAAAATGTTCTTGATTGTATGTTAGTATAACTCGAGCACAAATTACTAGAGCATAAAGAACAATCGGCTAGATTTAGAGTTTTGTCGGTAACGACCCGCGTAGCTAACGCATGCTTTTTTTCCCCCCGCACCTTTTAAATACCGCTGGTATTTAGAGTTCACAGAATGGCTGCGTTTTCAGTGCGTTAGGCTCCAAAAAGGGAGCGTATAGCATATTTACCGCCACTGCAACTCTCGATACCAGCGGTGCTTACGGACGCGGCCAGCTTCAAAAATGTGCTTGTGCACGATATCCCCATAGGAAACAATGGGGCAGTTTGAGCTGAAAAAAAACCTAACACCTGCAAAAAAGCAGCGTTAAGCTCCTAACGCAGCCCCATTGTTTCCTATGGGGAAACACTTCCTAAGTCTGCACCTAACACTCTAACATGTACCCCGAGTCTAAACACCCCTAACCTTACACTTATTAACCCCTAATCTGCCGCCCCCGCTATCGCTGACACCTGCATATTTTTTTTAACCCCTAATCTGCCGCTCCGTACACCGCCGCAACCTACATTATACCTATGTACCCCTAATCTGCTGCCCCTAACACCGCCGACCCGTATATTATATTTATTAACCCCTAATATGCCGCCCCCAACGTCGCCTCCACCTACCTACAATAATTAACCCCTAATCTGCCGACCGGACCTCACCGCTACTATAATAAATGTATTAACCCCTAAAGCTAACTCTAACCTGAACCCTAACACCCCACTAATACAATAAATTAATTAAATAAAATACCTACAAATAAATACAATGAAATAAACTAACTAAAGTACAAAAAATAAAAAAGAACTAAGTTACAAAAAATAAAAAAATATTTACAAACATTAGAAAAATATTACAACAATTTTAAACTAATTACACCTACTCTAAGCCCCCTAATAAAATAACAAAGCCCCCCAAAATAAAAAAAATGCCCTACCCTATTCTAAATTAAAAAAGTTCAAAGCTCTTTTACCTTACCAGCCCTGAAAAGGGCCATTTGCGGGGCATGCCCCAAATAATTCAGCTCTTTTGCCTGTAAAAAAAACACATACAATACCCCCCCCCAACATTACAACCCACCACCCACATACCCCTAATCTAACCCAAACCCCCCTTAAATAAACCTAACACTAAGCCCCTGAAGATCTCTCTACCTTGTATTCACCACACCGGGTTCACCGATCGGTCCAGAAGAGCCTCCGATGTCTTCATCCAAGCCCAAGCGGGGGCTGAAGAGTGACGTCCATCCTCCGGCTGAAGTCTTGATCCAAGCGACAAATGAAGAAGTCCATCTTCGGGAAGAAATCTTCATCCTATCTGGGCAGAAGAGGACATCCGGACCGGCAAACATCTTCATCCAAGCCGCATCTTCTATGTTGTTCTATCCGATGATGAGCGGCTGATCTTGAAGACCTCCGGCGCGGATCCATCCTCTTCGTTCGACGTCCAACTGTAGAATGAAGGTTCCTTTAAGGGACGTCATCCAAGATGGCGTCCCTCGAATTCCGATTGGCTGATAGGATTCTATCAGCCAATCGGAATTAAGGTAGGAAAATTCTGATTGGCTGATGGAATCAGCCAATCAGATTCAAGTTCAATCCAATTGGCTGATCCAATCAGCCAATCAGATTGAGCTCGCATTCTATTGGCTGATCGGAACAGCCAATAGAATGCGAGCTCAATCTGATTGGATCAGCCAATCGGATTGAACTTGAATCTGATTGGCTGATTCCATCAGCCAATCAGAATTTTCCTACCTTAATTCCGATTGGCTGATAGAATCCTATTAGCCAATCGGAATTCGAGGGACGCCATCTTGGATGACGTCCCTTAAAGGAACCTTCATTCTTCAGTTGGACGTCGAACGAAGAGGATGGATCCGTGCCGGAGGTCTTCAAGATCAGTCGCTCGTCATCGGATGGAACAACATAGAAGATGCGGCTTGGATGAAGATGTTTGCCGGTCCGGATGTCCTCTTCTGCCCGGATAGGATGAAGATTTCTTCCCGAAGATGGACTTCTTCATTTGCCGCTTGGATCAAGACTTCAGCCGGAGGATGGACGTCACTCTTCAGCCCCCGCTTGGGCTTGGATGAAGACATCGGAGGCTCTTCTGGACTAATCGGTGAACCCAGTGTGGTGAATACAAGGTAGGGAGATCTTCAGGGGCTTAGTGTTAGGTTTATTTAAGGGGAGTTTGGGTTAGATTAGGGGTATGTGGGTGGTGGGTTGTAATGTTGGGGGGGTATTGTATGTGTTTTTTTTACAGGCAAAAGAGCTGAATTATTTGGGGCATGCCCCGCAAATGGCCCTTTTCAGGGCTGGTAAGGTAAAAGAGCTTTTCTACTTTAATTTTAGAATAGGGTAGGGCATTTTTTTTATTTTGGGGGGGCTTTGTTATTTTATTAGGGGGCTTAGAGTAGGTGTAATTAGTTTAAAATTGTTGTAATATTTTTCTAATGTTTGTAAATATTTTTTTATTTTTTGTAACTTAGTTATTTTTTATTTTTTGTACTTTAGTTAGTTTATTTAATTGTATTTATTTGTAGGTATTGTATTTAATTAATTTATTGATAGTGTAGTGTTAGGTTTAATTGTAACTTAGGTTAGGATTTATTTTACAGGTAATTTTGTAATTATTTTAACTAGGTAGCTATTAAATAGTTCTTAACTATTTAATAGCTATTGTACCTTGTTAAAATAATTACAAAGTTGCCTGTAAAATAAATATTAATCCTAAAATAGCTACAATATAATTATTCGTTATATTGTAGCTATATTAGGGTTTATTTTACAGGTAAGTATTTAGCTTTAAATAGGAATAATTTATTTAATAAGAGTTAGTTTTTTTCCGTTAGATTTAAATTATATTTAACTTAGGGGGGTGTTAGGGTTAGACTTAGCTTTAGGGGTTAATACATTTGTTAGAGTAGCGGCAAGGTCCGGTCGGCAGATTAGGGGTTAATAATTGAAGTTAGGTGTCGGCAATGTTAGGGAGGGCAGATTAGGGGTTAATACTATTTCTTATAGGGTTATTGAGGCGGGAGTGAGGCGGATTAGGGGTTAATAATTTTATTATAGTAGCGGTGAGGTCTGGTCGGCAGATTAGGAGTTAATTATTGTAGGTAGCTGGAGGCGACGTTGTGGGGGCAGATTAAGGGTTAATAAATATAATATAGGGGTCGGCGGTGTTAGGGGCAGCAGATTTAGTAAGGTTCTTATGCCACTTTATAGATCATTAGTTAGGCCTCATCTTGAGTATTGTGTGCAGTTCTGGAGGCCATATCTTCAGAAGGATATTAACAAACTTGAATCTGTGCAAAGGAGAGCTACCAAAATGGTACATGGTCTAAAAAATAAAACTTACCAGGATAGGCTCAATGACCTAAATATGTATAGCTTAGAGGAGAGAAGGGAAAGAGGTGATATGATAGCAACTTTCAAGTACATTAAAGGGTTTAGTAAAACTGAGGCTGTGGGTATTTTACATAAAATGGAAAATTCAAGAACAAGGGGTCATGAGCTCAAGCTAAAGGGTAGTAGATTCAGGAGTAATTTGAGGAAGCACTTCTTTACAGAAAGAGTGATTGATTTATGGAATAAACTTCCTCAAGAGGTAGTAGCAACAAACACTGTGGGGGACTTTAAAAATGCATGGGACAAGCATAGGGCTATCCTACGAACTAGATAAGTTTATACTGTTAGGTAAGGTTGGGCAGACTTGCTGGGCCTATGGCTCTTATCTGCCGTCAATATCTATGTTTCTATGTTTCTATTAGGGGTACATAAGTATAACGTAGGTGGTGGCGGTTTGCGGTCGGCAGATTAGGGGTTAAAAAATTTTAATCGAGTGGCGGCGATGTGGGGGGACCTCGGTTTAGGGGTACATAGGTAGTTTATGGCTGTTAGTGTACTGTAGAGCACAGTAGATAAGAGCTTTATGAACCGGCATTAGCCCAGAAAGCTCTTAACACCTGTTTTTTTTTTGCGGCTGGAGTTTTGTCGTTAGATTTCTAACGCTCACTTCAGCCACGACTCTAAATACCGGCATTAGAAAGATCCCATTGAAAAGATAGGATACGCAATTGACGTAAGGGGATCTGCGGTATGGAAAAGTCGCGGCTGGAAAGTGAGCGTTAGACCCTTTCCTGACTGACTCCAAATACCAGCGGGTGGTAAAAACCAGCGTTAGGAGCCTCTAACGCTGGTTTTGATGGCTACCGCCAAACTCTAAATCTAGGCGAATGTGATGCCCATTTTGAAGCTACCAGACACCTACAACTTAAACCTGATACAATGGCCATACAGCAGGTCTATCCTTCTCAATACAGATGTTTAGTAAACATATAAATACATTAGCCATATATTGGAGCTGGGGTATTATGGGTATACAGTACAGGTTTGTGTGATGTGTAATATATATTCATTCTACTGTAAAATTGTTCATTACACATATTTTCTAAAGGGACAGTATACTTGATTTTTTTTATTGTTTAAAAAGTTAGATAATGCCTTTACTACAAATTCACCAGCTTTGCATAACCAATATTGTTATATTAATATACTTTATAACCTCTAAGTTTGCCTGTTTCTAAGCCCCTGCAGGCCACCCCTTATCTCAGTGCTTATTATTAGCTTTTTATATCTTGCAAAACAGCTAAACGGTGCTAGTTCATGTGTGCTATATAGATAACAATGTGCTCATTCCTGTGGAGAATGATAATGGGTATACAAGAACCAGAACTGATTGGCTAAAATGCAAGATTGTAAACAGCACTGAGATAAGGGGCAGTCTTAAATACAGATAATCAAAGAGGTAAAAAGTATATTAATAAAACCGTGTTGGGCATGCAAAACTGGGGAATGGGTAATAAAGGGATTATCTATCTTTTTAACCCCTTCTCTACCGGGACTTTCAGAAAAAAACTTGCCCAAAATACAGAAGAATTTTTAGCATTTTTGCTATCACTCCATTTAAACAGAAAAAAGAGCCTTGTTTTTTTTTTATTTACCTGTCAAAACTATATATATATATTTATATTTATATTTAAAGTAGACAACCCAAGGTATTGATATAGGCCCATTTTGGTATATTTCATGCCACCATTTCACCGCCAAATGCGATCAAATAAAAATAATTGTAAATTTTTACTTAATCCCTTCAAAACAGCTCTCTTCCCTCCCTTACCCACCACTGGGCACCCCCATCTTAAGTACTGGCAGACAGTCTGCCAATGTAAAACTGTAAAGCTTTTTTTTTTTTTTTTTTTTTTTTAATTACAGGGTAGGATACCTCCTTACCTCCAACCTCCCTGATCCCTCACAAAAAGCACTCTAACCCTCCCCCCTCTAACTAGTGCGGCCATCTTAGGTATTGGCAGTACCTATAAAACGGCTATTTTTATGTAATTTTCTTTTCTTTTTTTTTTTCTGTAGTGCAGTGGTCCCACCACCTCCCCCACTCGCCAGTTAGGGACCCCCACACTTCACCCCACCTTTTTTCCGTAGCGTAGCACCCCTTCTTTCCCTCTCCCTCTATTTTTTCTACAGTGTAGGGTCCTCCCAGCAGCTGATCACTACACTCAGTGACACAGACAGTGTCACTGTGTGTAACGATCTTGCATCTGTCCTCATATGGGACTGGAGCATCAATTGCGCTCCAATTCCATATGCAGGCAGATGCCTAGAGCTCAGGAACTTCAGCTCTCGGCTGTAACTTTACAGCCGAGACTGCTGGAGCTTCCCAAAGCTCAGACGTATATATACTATGGAATAAATATACCAAATATCACAATAAAAAATAATAAGTGAAATAAATGTGATAATCAAATAAAAAGGTGAACCATAAAATAAAAGTTCCTATGTAAGGATATGTTTATTCTTTTGGGATAGGTCTCCTCGCTCCTCTGCAATCCTCCTCGGAGGATTGCAGAGGTATATATACTATGGGGTTGATTCATCAAGCTCCGTATGGACTTCAGGCTTGCTGGAAACAGGAGTTAAGAAGCAGCGGTCTTAAGACCTCTGAGGCGGTGTACAGCAATCAGCCTGATCACATACAATCAGGTTGATTGACACCCCCTGCTAGCGTCCGCAAATCTGCAGGGGGCGGCATTGCACAAGCAGTTCACCAGAACTGCTTGTGCAATGATAAATGCTGACAGCGTATGCTGTTGGAATTTATCGATGTGCGGCGGACATGATCGCTACAGCGGATCATGTTCATCTGCACAATAGTAAATCTACCCCATTGTGCGATACGATAGGTAAAGTACTGCATGACGTATATATAAGTCGGATTGGGAAACAATTTTAAAGTAGACTGTCCCTTAAGTTTGTTAATTTTGGTGAGGTTTTGTTCTAGTGTATTGCATAAAACAATGTTAACTTATGTCTACATACCCGTGGCTTTAGCGTGTACCAGTTGGGTTTTACGTTGCTCCAGTCCCAGCTGGTAAGGTCAATTTCCATCTCTCCAAGGAAGCTGTTTCTACCCAGGGGGTCATTGTGCCACACAGAAAGATTCAGTTTCTGGATCAGCAACACCATTTTGTCTATTTTGTACTAGAGGAAAGTTATCTTTTAGGATCAGTCATATACACAGAAAAAAATCTTAAAAGGGACAGTACATTTATATCATGTCTAGGAAAGAACAAAATATTAAACATGTTATAGAGATATTATTGCATTAAAAGGGTTACATTGAAGTTCTTTATTTTGATGCTACTTGAAAGTACATGTCTATGTACAACTGTTCCTTAAAGGGACAGTCTTTAGCAAATTTTTTTATATCTTAAAAAGATAGATAATCCCTTTATTACCCATTCCCCAGTTTTGCACAGCCAACACCGGTATCTGAATATACGTTTTACCTCTGTGATTACTTTGTATCTAAGCCTCTTCTGATAGCCCCCTTATCGCATCGCTATTTATTTATTATCTATTGAGTTGTATTTTAGCCAACAAGTGCTCTGTTATGCACAACTCCACGGAAGTGAGCACAATGTTATCTATATGGCCCACATGAGCTAGCAGTTTCTTGTTGTGAAAAGCTAATAAAAAAAGCATGTGATAAGAGTGTCTGTAGTGGCTTAGAAACGGGCAGAAATTTAGATGTTTAAATGTTATAAAGTATATTAATATAACAATGTTAGTTGAGCAAAGCTGGGGAATGGGTAGTAAAGGCATTATCCATCTTTTTAAACAATAACAATTGTTATGTAGACTGTACCTTCAAGTACTAACTGGTCATGGGCTAGTAAACAGACATGCCCCACAAGCATAAAAACAAACAAAAATATATATTTTTCTATCATATAGGTGGTGAGAGTGCACAAACCATTACTCCTGAGAATTACTCTTACCACTAGGAGGAGGCAAAGATCCTCAAACACCAGGAACTCTATAAAACCCCTCCCACCTCACTGGCAACTAATTCTTGGCTTTGACTCCGCTAGAGGAAGGTGAAGAATGAAGATGCTTTTGATTCTTCAGTGAGAGGAGTTCTCAGACTGAGTTGAGGCCCACCTCCCCCTCAGAGTACAGTGATTGTTGGATGGATGTATCTGGAGTATAGGTAGTGGCATATTTTTCACCTATTGAAATTTAGTCACAAGCCTTTCCACAGATGTTGCAGGGATTTGCCCTTTGCCTCTTTCTGTTGGTTTGTCGATATACTCCTATTCCATATCCTCTGCTATGTTTCAGCACTGGTTTTTGCTTCCTATTGGTTTCCTACAGTAGCAGAGTGCCTACTGGTAAGTACTTGCCGGTTAGGTTATTGTTATATATATTTATTATATATGTATATAACCTTGGGACAGTTATATATTTTTTAGGTAATTCCCCTTTATTGTTAAGTATTTATAATTTTGCGTAATTTTTGTTGCTGAATATTTTTAAATGCACACAGTTTTTTTACGTGGGCACATTGACACATGCCAGTTTTCTAGCCTACGTACGTCAGTGTGATGGCTTACATTTTGGTGTACGTTTTTTACTTTATATAATGCCAGTTTGATGTGCGCCTTCTTTTTTATGTACGCTATTTAGATAACAGGTGTTCTACCACATCTCTGCTTTTATCATTTTTAAATGTATAAATTTGTATGAGTACTTCCCAGAAGGGGTAAATGTTTCCTTTCCTTTAAAGTTTTTTTTTGCAATGTTTAGCTGTATGCTTGTATTTTTCTGCACTTTAAGGGACAGTCTAGTCAAAAATTAAACTTTCATGATTCAGATAGGGCATGAAATTTTAAACAACTTTCCAATTTACTTTTATCATCAAATTTGCTTTGTTTCCTTGGTATTGTTGAAAGCTACAACTAGGTAGGCTCATATGATAATTTCTAACACCTTAAAGGCTGCCTCTTATCTCAGTGCATTTGGACGGTTTTCCACAGCTAGATAGAGCTAATTTGTGTGTGCCATATATATATTACCAAAAAAACTCAGATATATGTAGAAATATGTATTTAGGAATAAATAGAACATAGAAACGTTATTTCCTTTAGAGGTTAAGGTTCTAAAATAGATGAGGATAAGCCGTTTGCTGTTTAAATCCTGTTTTTATTCCTATGGTTAAATCCTGTGATATATTTGCTATCCCTGATATAGTGTCTGAGATTGTTCTAGAGATTGGGCTTAGCCAGCTATTTCTTTTTAACCCTTCTGCAAGGTTTATGAAAATGTATCCTTATTTAGCTTTCAATGTTTCATTTTGGGAAACTATTTCCAAAGTGGATGGTGCTATTTCTACTCTGACTTTACATACCCCAATTTCCTTTGGGAGTTAGAATCCTTCCAGAGGAGGCTTTTTTAAGACGGTTATTTTAGATCATTAGAATATACTACTGATATGGCTGCTGCTTCCTTCTTTTGGTTTAGTAATCTTTTTAGGAAGTTTTCTGATGATTCTGCTAGTGAAGATTTTAAACCTCTCTGGCAAATGTGCTTATGCTTTCTAGTCAGTGATGGATCTAGAATTTATGGGAGTGCTTGTTCCTGTTCTTTTGTTGGTTTTATTGTAATCTATTCTGTATTCCTTTTTAGGAAGGAACTTTCAGACCAGTTCTGGGTCTAAAGGCTCTGAACTAATCTTTCAGAGTTTTAATTTTCTAAATAGTGACTATTTGGATTTGTTCTGCCTTTTATTTGGAAAGTTCAGTCTAAGGGGTAGATTTATGTAGGGCAGAGCGGACATGATTCGCTATAGCGAATAATATCAGCTCAACCTTGCTAAATGGCGTCGGCATAAGCTGTCGGCTTTTATCATTGCACAAGCATTTCTATTGAAATGCTTGTGCAATGCCGCCCCCTGCTCACCGGTGGCCAATCGGCCGCTAGCAGGGGGTGTCAATCATCTCGACCTCTGCTTCTAAACTTCCATTTCTGGCGGACCAGAAATGATCGGGGTCGGAAGCAACATCCACTGCTTGTTAAATTGACCCCTATGTCCATATCAGTTTTATGGGATATTTATTTTCATGTTTCTATTATCTAGGAACATCATCTGTTTCCTAGGTTTGCCTTTCTGGTGTAGAATTTTCAGTTTATTGCTCTACCATTTCCTAGGTCTTGGGTACCCTTTTTATGACAGTTTTTAGGAGTATGAAGCCAGTGTCTGGCTGTTTAAACCTTCTGTTTCTTTCTTTTCCCTCAGTTGCTCTTTGCATGGAGTTGTTAGGTTGGTGGCTTTGGATGCTATTTCTTTTGATCGCTTTCTCATGAAACCTCTTTAGCTTTCTATGCTTCAGCAGTGATGCAGGGGTCTTACTCTCTGTTTTGGTGGCTGTATTATCAGCTTTTTTCGCAGGGTGCTTCTTTTCATCCCAACAGGTTCAAGTGTGCCTAACTCATATAGCCAAAAGGATTCCCGTTGTTTTAAAATGAACTCTCTATCCCCTCCTCTACGTGGTTTTTTGAATAAAATCAATTATTTGAAAGCACAAATTATTTATTGGATGTCCTGCTTCTAGGAAATGATTACCTACGGGGCAGTCTTGTTCTTAGTCCTGATGCTGCTTTTGTGTTCAATAATCCTATGATGGCCACTCCTATATGGTTAAATACCCTAATAGGCATTTACCCATATAAATGACAAAGGAAGTGGAGGATTTTTCACCCATACTAGGATGGAAAAAAATAAGCCCCTTTTATCATATTAGATAAAGTCTCAGACAGTGCAAAGTTTATTTGTTTTCCTGATGACATGGAGATTGAATGAATAGTCATCGATTGTTCTCTGATTCTATTATTGAGACTGATACAGTTTTGCGAGCCAGTATTCAGGGAGTTTTGTTATAAGGTTTATAGGACCTTTATTTCCTGAGGTAAGGATCATGTTTTTTTCCTGGCATTCTTTTAGAATTCCTAGTTTTTGCGGGATGGTTTGGATATGGGTTTATCCACCAGTTCTTTTGGAAGGGTCAGATTTCAGCTCTCTCAGTTCATTCCCTATAGTCATAGCTTTGTTCTAGCTTTGGCTAGAATTAAGCATATTTTTAACCAATTTTCTCCTTCTTGGAGTCTTATTTTGGTTTTGAGGATTTTGCAGGCTTCTCTTTGTGAGCCTATGCATTAGGTTCTGTTTCTTTTGCCTATTTTTTTCTGTTAGAAAGGGCTTTTATGAGTTATCTGCTCTTCTAGTTTGTTTGTGTTCTTTTCTGGTTACATGAAAGGGCAGTAGGCTTCTTGCATTGCTTTGTCTTCTTATTCGAGACCTCTGTTCCATAAGGCTTTTTTGGAGGCAGGTTAGCCTCCACCTTAACGGATTACTGCTCATTCTTTTAGATTGATTGCCATTTCTTGGAATTTTAGAAATGAGGCTTCAGTTGTCCAACTTTGTAAGACAGCTATTTCTTAATTTCTACCATTTTGTTGTTTTCGCTCATTCTGTAGCAAACTTACAGCTAGATTATGAGTTGTGCGTTAGGGTAATAAAGCAGCGTTAACAGGTCCTAACGCTGCTTTTTTTACGCCCGCTGGTATTACGAGTTTTGCATTTTTAGGGGATTGCAGATCAAGGCAATAAAATGCAAGCTCAATCCTATTGGCTGATTGCATCAGCCAATAGGATTTTTTCTACCTTAATTCCGATTGGCTGATAGAATTCTATCAGCCAATTGGAATCTAAGGGACGCCATCTTGGATGACGTCACTTAAAGGAACCGTCATTCAGTAAGAAGCCGTCGTTTGAAGAGGATGCTCCGTGCCGGATGTCTTGAAGATGGACCCGCTCCACGTCGGATGGATGAAGATAGAAGATGCTGTCTGGATGAAGACTTCTGCCCGTCTGGGGGACCACTTTGCCTGGCTTGGATGAAGACTTCTCCTGGCTTTGTTGAGGACTTCGGCCCGGTTGGATGAAGACTTCTGCCGCTTCCTTGAGGATGGATGTCCGGTCTTCAGAACAGTAAGTCGATCTTCAGGGGGTTAGAGTTAGGTTTTTTTAAGGGTGTATTGTGTGGGTTTTATTTTTTAGATTAGGATTTGGGCCGCAAAAGAGCTAAATGCCCTTTTAAGGGCAATGCCCATCCAAATGCCCTTTTCAGGGCAATGGGGAGAGCTTAGGGTTTTTTTAGATAGTATTTTATTTGGAGGGTTGGTTGTGTGGGTGGTGGGTTTTACTGTTTGGGGGGTTGTTTGTATTTTTTTTTAAAGGTAAAAGAGCTGATTACTTTGGGGCAATGCCCCGCAAAAGGCCCTTTTAAGGGCTATTGATAGTTTAGTTTAGGCTAGGAATTTTGTTTTAATTTTTTTGGGGGGCTTTTTTTTATTTTGATAGGGCTATTAGATTAGGTGTAATTAGTTTAAATATCTTGTAATTTATTTATTATTTTCTGTAATTTAGTGTTTGTTTTTTTGTACTTTAGCTAATTTAATTTAATTTATTTAATTGTTGTTAATTTAGTTAATTTATTTAATTATAGTATAGTGTTAGGTGTTATTGTAACTTAGGTTAGGTTTTATTTTACAGGTACTTTTGTATTTATTTTAGCTAGGTAGTTATTAAATAGTTAATAACTATTTAATAACTATTCTGCCTAGTTAAACTAAATACAAACTTGCCTGTAAAATAAAAATAAACCCTAAGCTAGCTACAATGTACCTATTAGTTATATTGTAGCTAGCTTAGGGTTTGTTTTATAGGTAAGTATTTAGTTTTAAATAGGAATTATTTAGGTAATAATATTAATTTTTATTTAGATTTATTGTAATGATATTTAAGTTAGCGGGCGTTAGGGTTAGACTTAGGTTTAGGGGTTAATACATTTAGTATAGTGGCGGCAACGTTGGGGGCGGCAGATTAGGGGTTAATATAAATGTAGGTAGGTGGCAGCGATGTTAGGGACGGCAGATTAGGGGTTAATAATATTTCACTAATGTTTGCGAGGCAGGAGTGCGGCGGTTTAGGGGTTAATATGTTTATTATAGTGTGGCGATGTTGGGGGCGGCAGATTAGGGGTTAATAAGTATAGGTAGGTTGCGGCGACATTGGGGGCGGAAGATTAGGGGTTACTAAATATAATGTAGGTGTCGGCGATGTTGGAGGCAGCAGATTAGGCGTTCATAAGTATAATGTAGGTGGCGGCGGTGTCCAAGCGGCAGATTAGGGGTTAATAAATATAATGCAGGTGTCGGCGATGTCGGGAGCGGCAAATTAAGGGTTAATAAATGTAAGATTAGAGGTGTTTAGACTCGGGGTTCATGTTAGGGTGTTAGGTGTAAACATAACTTTTATTTCCCCATAGGAATCAATGGGGCTGCGTTACTGAGTTTTACGCTGCTTTTTGGCAGGTGTTAGACTTTTTTTTCAGCCGGCTCTCCCCGTTGATACCTATGGGGAAATCATGTACGAGCACGTACAACCAGCTCACCACTGACTTAAGCAGTGCTGGTATTGGAGTGAGATATGGAGCAAAATTTTGCTCTACGCTCACTTCTTGTCTTTTAACGCAGGGTTTGTAAAAACCCGTAATACCAGCGCTGTAGGTAAGTGAGCGGTGAGAAAAAACTGCTCGTTAGCACCACACAGCTCATAACGAAAAACTTGTAATCTAGCCATTTGGTAGGTTAGTCCTCCAGGTAGTTGTCTCAGGATGATTATTTGCATGTTGGTTATTTTATCATTGCATGTTTTTTGCCCTTTCTTGGGGGTTATTGGGATTTAGGTTTTCAGTGTAAAAATATGTTTCTTAAATCCTACCCTTTATGTTTCATTACTTGTGGACTTCACTGTTTGGGTATTAGTTTAATGGACTGTGGACTCTCACCACCTATATGAAAGAAATTAATTTTGTTAAAGGGACACTGTACCCAAAAATGTTCTTTTGTGATTCAGATTGAGCATGAAATTTTAAGCAACTTTCTAATGTACTCCTATTATCAAATTTTCTTCATTCTCTTGGTATCTTTATTTGAAATGCAAGAATGTAAGTTTAGATGCTGGCCCATTTTTGGTGAACAACCTGGGTTGTCCTTGCTGATTGGTGGATAAATTCATCAACCAATAAAAAGTGCTGTCAAGAGTACTGAAACCAAAAAAAGTTTAGATGCCTTCTTTTTCAAATAATGATAGCAAGAGAACGAATAAAAATTGATAATAGGAGTAAATTAGAAAGTTGCTTAAAATTGCATGCTCTTTCTGAATTACAAAAGAAAAAATTTGGGTACAGTGTCCCTTTAATGGTGGTGAGAGTCCACAAGACCCCACCCTGTGTTTTAAAGATTTTTTTTTTTTTCTTATGCACATCTTTTTTCCCTGCTTCTTTTTGTTTTGTCTTGATTATTTTCCTACCTCTTTGGCTTGGCTAGATGTCAGACTGAGTTGCCAGTGAGGTAGGAGGGTGTTTTTTTTAAATTAAATTCTTTATTGGTTTTAATGCTATAAACACATTGTCAGATGAATAACATTTTCAACAAGGAAACAAAAACTTTTACATAAAACAAAAGTTTAACAATTGAATTATAATATACAACGTTGTACTTTCTTTTAATCAAATTTCTAATTCCAGGTACCAACTATATATAATTAATGTATCATCTTTATTTGTATATGTATGTTATGTTTTCCTATATTCATGTCTTGTCTTTTTAATCCCAAATTTATAAAAACGTCCAAAAAAAATAAAGTCTTGTTTACCAACAAATGTGTAGTACAATTTTTCTAACTCCAGGACATGGACTGGCACAATTTAACATACAATAAAGCAGTTTTTACAATATAAGCAGGGGATAGGCAGTGTATTTTTCAGACGGATAATAGTTGGGAAGAGTGTAACAGAGGACCATATGGTTTTTGTTAATCAATTATTGATTTTGTCCCAATACTCTTGGAGACAGGGGCAGGACCACCATATGTGAGTGAGGGTTCCCACTTTACCACCTTGTCTCCAGCAAAATGAGGAGGAGTTGGGGAATATACTATGTAGGAGGTGGGGTGTAAGGTACCACCTGGAGAGTAGTTTACAATTATTTTTGACTATTATTAGGGTGATTGATGATTTCTTGGTCATATTAAAAATATGAGTTTATTGGGTATCTGTTAAGGGGGTATTGAGCTATTTTCCCCATGTTGTAATATATGCCGGTCTATTGGTGGGGAAAGAGCCCCTGAGAAGTTTGTAGATAACGGAAATGTGGGATTTTGATATAGAGGGGATGGTGCATAATGTATCAAAGGGGGTAAGTGATCTAGTGAGTTCCGTCTTATACAGACTATTCAGGATGGTGTGTCTTGCTTGAAGGTAGGGGAACCAACAATTAAAGGGAGGGCCAATGGTCTGGGATAACTCAATTTGTGGGTGGATTAGGCCTTTATTCATAGTCAGATAAAATGAGAGGTTGGAGGGTTTACCATCTATGATAGGAGTCTGAAAGGTACTGGCCTGTAGGAGAATAGGGTTGTTTAATAAACGGGTGAGGGAGGATATCAGTCCTGATAAAGTTGTGTGACATGTTAGGGATTTGTCCCAGGTTTTATTGGTGGCTGCAATGAGTTGGTTAGTAGATACCTTGGGAGGTCTATATTTGCTTGGTATCCAGTAGGTGTCACCTAGGTTTATGCCTCTTGCTAAGAAGGCTTCCAGCTGAAACCATGGTTTATTGTGTTGCGAGTGTGTCCAGGACACTATGCGGGCCAAGTGTGTTGATCTGTAGTAGTCTATGAGATTCGGTACACCAAGGCCACCATCTTCTCTACTAAGATATAGGTTATGTTTAGAGACTCTTGGTCTTTTTTGAGACCAGATAAAATGTTTGATTGCTTTTTGCTGTTAGATATTGAGCGGGTATATCTAATGGGAGGACTTGGAATATGTATAGGTATTTGGGGAGCAGGTTCATTTTGACTGCGTTTATACGCCCCATCCAGGAGAGATGACCTTGTTTGTGCCAGATGTCTAATGATTTTTGTGTTTCATTTTGTAAGGGGGTGTAGTTGAGGTTGAATAAGTCAGAGTAGTTTGTGGATATGTCAATTCCCAGGTAGTGTATAATGCTCTTGATCTGGAAAGAAGTGTGGGTGTTAATGTAGTGACACTCATCATCTGAGATTACTACAGGCATCAAGACAGACTTATCCATATTTATGGAAAAGTTAGAGGCTCTTTTATAATCTGAAAATAAATTATTTTAGGAGAGGGTGTATGGAGTACTTAGGGGAACTTAGGGTAAATATAATATAATCTGCATAAAGCAGACATTTTTGTTGTATGGGTCCAAAGGTCACTCCATGAATTAAGGAGTTATTTCTTACTCTTGCTGCAAAGGTTTCTACTGTGAGTGCAAAGAGTAGGGGTGAGAGGGGGCAGCCTTGTCTTGTGCTGTTGTTTATGAAGATTTTTGGTGATAGGGTATGGTTAGCACTTATTCTAGTGGATGGTTTTCTATATAGCAACTGGATGCAGTTAATTGTAGTATTAGTAATCCCAAACTTCGACAGGGTGGACCAGAGGAAGTCCCAGTCCACTCTGTTGAAGGCCTTCTCTGCATCGGTAGAAAGGAGGATTAGAGAGGATTGTTTAGCAATGGCAGAGCTCAAGGTCTGCAGGACTCGGATGGTGTTATCCTTAGCCTCTCTTCCTGGAATAAAGCTGACCTGGTCAGCATGTATTATAGTGGGGAGAATTTAGTTAATTTGTGAAGCTAGCAATTTAGCGTATTATTTAACATTAATATTTATAAGGGAGATTGGACAATAGTTTGCGACTAAATCTGTTGACTTGCCTGGCTTTGGGATCACTGATATTGTAGCTTCGAGGAGAGAAGGGGATAATTCGCCATTATGGTCTAGAAATTGGTAAATTTCTAGAAGATGAGGGCTAATCTGTGGCTTGAGTAAGTGAAAGAATATAGGGGTGAACCCATCGGGGCCTGGAGCTTTGCCCTGTGGTAGTGTTTTAATTGCCTCGTACACTTCCTGCAAGGTAAATGGGGCATCTAGAGTGGACCAGCCATCAGTAGTGAGGGAGGGTAGCGGGACGTGGCGGAGATTATCGTCTATCAATTTAAGTTTGGTCGTGAGGTTCTATACCGGTAAGTTGTAAAGAGAAGTGAAGTAGTTGGCAAATTGGTCAACTATGTCTTTACTGTCAAAGTGGGGCTTCCCTAGGGGGGTCTTTTATCTGTGGTATAAATGCTTTATATTGCCGTTTTTGAGGGATCTGGCCATGAGATGTACTGCTTTATTACTTTCTATAAATAAAATTAGATTTGGCTGTAAGGGAGCGCATATGTGCACTTTTAATTAGGTATTGGTTAAGATATTCTCTAGCTTGTTGCATCTCCAAAAAGAATTGCTGGGATTTTAGATTTCGTTTAAGGGCTGTCTCGCTAGTCAGATGATTGTTTTAGAGTGTAGTAAACTGAGCAGCTCTTGTTTTTCGATGTTTGTAAGTGTGTTTTATTAATTCCCCCCTAATGTAGCATTTATAGGCTTCCCAGTTATTTACCGCTGAAGTAGCAGTGAGAGGTAGGAGGGGTTTTATAAAGTTCCTGGGGCTTGGGAATCTTTGCCTCCACCTAGTGGTAGGGAAGAGTATTTCCAGGAGTAATGGATTGTGGACTCTCACCACCATAAAAGAAACAAATTTATCAGGTAAGCATAAATTATGTTTTTTCTTCCACACATAAATATATTTTTATAAATAAATGTAACACATTTTAGTATGCCCTCTTTTATATGCAACAAATAATATAATAACTTTAATGTCAGATGAACGTAAAGTAGAAATAGAAAACATTAACATGTTAGATCGAATTATACAATGAATCCTACAGTATTAGAATATATCAAACAAATTTCCATTGCATTTATATAAATTAAACCACAGTATATATATATATATATATATATATATATATATATACACACACGGTATATATATATTTGAAACGCTTGAACTTACCACTGCTATAAATAAAGGGGACTTTCAGTCATGAAGTATAAAAACTGCTGAGTTCAGAGTCTCTGGCCACCCACAACACCACTGTATTTTCTCAATGAGGTGACATTTCCACCTCTTAGCCAATAGCCTGCTAGCCATACGATGAAAACATCACCTCATCGAAAAAACTGCAAAAAACAGCAAATAAAGGAACTTTCAGCATTAAGTTTTTTTTCATACCGAATGACTGAAAGTTCCCTTTATTTATAACACTGGTAAATCCTAGTGTTTAAAAAAACGCTAGAAATTACTATTATTTTAAACTAAATTTGTAAAAAATAAATAATTATTCTGTGCTTTTAAATATGTACAAATTTGAAATTTAAAATAATTGTCATAACCTACTTATTCTAATACAACCATGTAAATATAAATGATTTCACAAATGTAAAAACTTTATTGATCTAAGCACAGCATTTCTTTACCCGCAGGACTTCATTGTAAACAGGGTTTGTTGTCCTCCTTTTTACAGATGTTTTTCTCTTGCCCATTCTGGCCTTGTCTGGAAGCAGATATGTCTTTACGTAGCTGCAAGAGTACGATAATCACAATTATAGATGCCCTACATTTATCATAAGCACCTCTGGTCACATTGCCCTATTGACATTTATTATTATTATTATAATAATCATTATTATAATATTAATTCAAATATATAAATACACCAAACTTAAAATAAATGTATTGTGAATATGAAAGTGCACCAATAATCTTAACATATTTTTGCTCTGAAAAAAGTAACAAAACTGATGATGCAGAATGCATGTTTATGCACAATTAATATTCAAGTGTCTGATAAGGCCAACCCCCAAAGCACTACTGTGGACAATGATAAGCATACAAACACAAAGTAGTTTCATAAATAAGAAGACTGCTAGATGCCATCACTAAATAAAAAAGCAAATTTGTCCATCTAAAAACACAGGTATTATTATTCCTTTCACGCCATTACGCCATTAGGACGTTCCATGCCGTCCTAACAGCGCTGGTCTTTAACATCCTACTATATACAGCGTTCTGCAGCTTCCCCCTTTGACAAAGTTAAGAATCGGCCTGGGGCGTGCCAAGCAGCATAGACAGTCCCCATGATCCGACCCTGGCTTTGAAATCACATGATTGCATTGATGATCGTGTGATTTCATTTTTACTAATAGTGTTTCCCTTGGAACTTCGTTCTAATGTTAACACTATAGTACCCTATAGTACCCGCACAAAGGGGTTATTATTATTGTTATCACTGAACATGTTTTATGTTAAAAGAATATGTAATACATAAAACAGACAAAATAAATGAATACAAGACGATGAGGGCCCTATTCTAAGAGGTTACAGTCTACAAGCTGAAGGGTGGGAAGACATACGGTTGCAGGAGAGAGATAAGGCAGTTCATGATTTATTTTGCACATTAGGATGAAGAGGAACAATCAGGGGTGAGTTGGTAAGCCTCTCTGAATATGTGGGTTTTCAGAGTGTCTGAAACTATAGAAGGTTTAATAAACTCTGATGGAGCAGGGAAGCAATTCTAGAGAGTATGAGCAGCATTCAAGAGGCAGAAGAAGGAAGTAGTAATAACAGGACAAATATATATAAGCTGATCAAACAGGGCGGGTAGGGAATATTTGGAGACAAGTGAGGCAACATAGTTAGGTATGAGGTTGTTGAGAACTTTGTAGGTTAGAGTCAATATTTTAAACTGTATTCTAGAGCAGATGAGGAGCCAGTGTACAGACTGGCAGAGACAAAATGAGTGAATAAATTTATATTTTGCTAATGTCTTGAGTAAGGAAAGTGCGAGTTCTAGAGATATTGAGTAGCAGGATTTGTTAAGCGGGTAGAGAGTGTTAGGTAGAGATGTCCTGATATGCTGGATGCTTCTTTCCATCGTTCCGGAGATCCCTGAATGCTAATATAAAACTCTGAGGGGGATATTTATCAAAGGGTCAACTATGTTGCATTCGCCAGCATCAATACGCTCGCCTAACATCGCCAAACATTGCGGCTGCGGATCTGAATACGATCTCCATATTTATTAAAAAAGCCGTCAAAAACACACGCACCAAGTACGGGGCGATGAGCATCAGACTGTTGTTAACTAACAGTCATCGATGACAATGCTATTCGTGTTTTTCCCAACTTTATTTATACCATTTCACTAAACGCCGCAACTATACTAAAATGTTTAACCCCTATCCCGGGACCACAGCCGCCACTAAATAAAAGTATTAACCCCTAAACTTCTGGCCTCCCACATCACCACCACTAACTAATCTTATTAACCCCTAAACCACTGGCCTCCCACATCACCACCACTAACTAAACCTATTAACCCCTAAACCATCAGCCCCCACATTGCCAAAAACTAAATTAAGCTATTAACCCCTAAACCTAACAACCCCTTAACTTTAAATTAAAATTACAACATCCATATCTTAATCTAAATTAAAACTTACCTGTAGAATTAAAATAAACTAATGTTAAACTATTAATTAACCTATCCTAACTATTATACTAAAATTAAATTAAACTACCAATTAAATAAACTAAATTACATATTAAAAAATCCTAATCCTACTAAAATTATTTACATATACAATTAAATCTTATTAAAAGTACTAAATTACAACAAAACAAACAAACACTAAGTTACAAAAAACAAACACTAAGTTACTAAAAATAACAAACCAAATTATAAAAAATATATTTTTTACACCTAATCTAATAGCCCTAGCAAAATAAAAAAGTCCCCCCAAAATAAAAAACCCTAGCCTACAATAAACTACCAATAGCCCTTAAAAGGGCCTTTTGTGGGGCATTGCCCCAAAGATATCAGCTCTTTTACCTGTAAAAATAAAATAAAAACACCCCCCAACAGTAAAACCCACCACCCAACCAACCCCCCCAAATAAAAACCCTAACTCTAAAAAAAAACCTAAGCTACCCATTGCCCTGAAAAGGGCATTTGTATGGGCATTGCCCTTAAAAGGACATTTAGCTCTTTTACATTGCCCAGACCCTAATCTAAAAATAAAACCCACCCAAAAAACCCTTAAAAAAACCTAACACTAACCACCGATGATCCACTTACAGTTCTTGAAGTCCCGCTTGAAGGATCCATCCAGCCGGCGAAGTCATCATCCATGCGGCAAAAAGTCTTCATCCAGGCGGCCTCTTCCATCTTCATCCAGCTGGCGAAATCTTCATCCAGGCGGCCTCTTCTATCTTCATCCAGCCACCACGGAGTGGGTCCATCCTGAAGACATCCGACACGGAGCTCCTCTTCTTACGGTCGCCGATGTAAACTGAAGCTTCAATGCAAGGGACGCGATTCAAGATGGTGTCCCTTGCATTCCTATTGGCTGATTTGAGTGTTAAATTCAAATCAGCCAATAGGAGATGAACTTCTGAAATCCTATTGGCTGTTCAAATCAGCCAATAGGATGAAAGCTACTGAAATTCTATTGGCTGATTTGAACAGCCAATAGAATTTCAGTAGCTCTCATTCTATTGGCTGATTTGAACAGCCAATATGATTTCAGTAGCTCTCATCCTATTGGCTGATTTGAACAGCCAATAGGATTTCAGAAGATCGCCTCCTATTGGCTGATTTGAATTTAACACTCAAATCAGCCAATAGGAATGCAAGGGACTCCATCTTGAATCGCGTCCCTTGCATTGAAACTTCAGTTTACGGCGGCGATCTTAAGAAGAGTAGCTCTGCATCAGATGTCGTCAGGATGGACCCACTCCACGCCGGCTGGATGAAGATAGAAGAGGCCGTCTGGATGAAGACTTTGCAGGCTGGATGAAGATAGAAGAGGCCGTCTGGATGAAGACTTCTTGCCGCATGGATGATGACTTTGCAGGCTGGATAGATCCTTCAAGCGGGACTTTAAGAACTGTAAGTGGATCGTCGGGGGTTAGTGTTGGGGTTTTTTAAGGTTTTTTTTGGGCAATGCCCATACAAATGCCCTTTTCAGGGCAATGGGTTGCTTAGGTTTTTTTTAGAGTTAGGGTTTTTATTGGGGGGGGGGGTTGGTTGGGTGGTGGGTTTTACTGTTGGGGGGGTGTTTGTATTTTTTTTTTTTTTACAGGTAAAAGAGCTGATATCTTTGGGGCAACAAAGGGTTGCAGATATGCATTCAGAAGAGGAAGGAGTCTTGGGAACATATTAGCGCCAACACAGCTTAAGCCAGAGCACCCTGAAATTTCATCTTGGTTAAGATTCAAAGGCACATATAAGTGCAGCTATGCGCAATGCATAGCGTGCGAATATTTACAACAAGGAGAGGGTTTTGTCAGTACAGTTACGGGGGAAAAATTTAAACATTTCTCTTGTCTTAACTGCAGATCGTGCTATGTGGTATATGTACTTACCTGCATTGATTGTGGGATTCAATATACAGGCCTCACTACGAGGGAGACCAGAGATAGGATTAGGGAGCATGTTGCCAACATAAAAGCTGGTAAACTGACTACACCTCTTGTACAGCATTTCAAACAGGTACACTGTAAAAATGTTAACTCCTTGAGGTGAACTATAGTTGAAATGGTTAAATGTAAAGAGAGTGGGGGAAATAGAGACAAATTGCTAGCCAATAGGGAGGTCTATTGGATACACAGGCTCTGGACAAGAGTTCCAGATGGATTGAACTCAGAATATGATTTTATTAATTTCTGGGAATAGGGGTCCTGATACTGTGTATGTATGTATATATATATATATATATATATATATATATATATATATATATATATATATATATGTATGTATATATATATATATATATATATATACATGATTATATATTCATGTGTATATATATTTTTATCAGAATGGTTTTCTAGTATTCAGATTATTAGGCTGATTTAAAAGTAGAAAATAATGTATCAAATACATGTATTCAATGTTGCCATATATATGTACCAATTAATCACATTTGATAAAGTTGTTATGTTTTGTCAACTTTGATACAGTAACTCAAATGTATGACACCATAGTAAGAATATTCAGCTACCCTGAGTTGGTATTATTAGGTGCTTTATTCATTTGTATTTGATCTGTGTACTATATTTGGCATTTTGATGTAATTTTTGTAAAAACATAACTTGACCTATCTTCTGATGTTTGTATTAAGGTCTATTTATCCCCGATATTCTAAACAGCTGTTAAAGTGTTTAGAATCACATAATTCTGTAAAAGTGAGTTATTGCTTAAATACAGTTGCAACTTAAATTGTAATTGTAGTTACAACTTTAGCAATAATGGGTATGTTCAGAGCTCCACTCCAAGAAAAAAAGGTGTGTTTTTAACCTAATCAGTATGCCCCAACAGGTATAAATGGCCAATGGAAATCTGAGACTGTAGCTACGATTACAGCCTTTTGAGCCAAAACGCATCAGCAGACAGTCCTTGGAGTGGAGTTCACACCACTCACATTGCCACTTGATCCATATTGTTTGTCTTACTTCTTTTGCCAAAGAGGTTTTTAAGAATTCTAAATAAGGACTTCCTTTATCAACATTTCTGGCTACGAGTGCACCTTCACTTTTTGTGCTGTCTGGATTTCCTGAAACAAAGGTTTGCACAGTTGATTTCGGATGTTTCCTGCATTCCATATTCCCACTCACCTCACACAGCATAACTCAGCAGTGACCGAATTGGAGGTCAGAGGTCGGTAGCCGGAGACGCTGGATGACGTCAGATGCCATTAGGTGAACGAGCCATAGAGGGGAGCGGAGTCAAGACCAGTCCCTATACGGTTGAATTACCGGACTGTTCCACAGTGGTTTCGAAGCAAGACAGAAGACTAATAACGCTACCTGAGGACAGGCTATTCACAGGTTACGGCAGTCTTATATATACAGACCGGTTCTTTGGAGGTGAGGTGAGTGGAGGAGGGTTTCACAACTGTTGGTGTCAGCCCTCTTTTGAACTTCCATTATATATTTCTTGTTGAGTTTTCAGAGTGGAATTCCATTGACACAAGTGGTATTTGCCTTATGGGTACTATAGGTGCCGACACATTATTGTATGCATAGGTTAATTAATAGTTTAAAATTAGTTTATTTTAATTCTACAGGTAAGTTTTAATTTATATTACGATAGGGATGTTGTAATTTTAATTTAAAGTTAAGGGGTTGTTAGGTTTAGGGGTTAATAGCTTAATTTAGTTTTTGGTGATGTGGGGGGCTGATGGTTTAAGGGTTTATAGGTTTAGTGGTGGTGATGTGGGAGGCCAGAGGTTTAGGGGTTAATAAGTTTAGTTAGTGGCGGCGGTGTCGGGGAGCGGCGGGATAGAGGTTAATACATTTTATTTGTGTTGGCGATGTCAGGGGCGGCAGATTAGGGGTGTTTAGACTCGGGGTTTATGTTAGGGTGTTAGGTGTAAATGTAACTTGTTTTCTACCATAGAAATCAATGGGGTATATTTCATTGTCTTGCAGCATCAAACATAAGCTTTCGGTGCTTTCAGGCTCCCATTGATTTCTATGGCATCCGCAGCTTCAAGGGTGGCAGATTGAAAACCAGGTACGATGCATCAGAATAGCCGCAAGCGTACCTGTTAACTATTTGATAAATTGGGAAAAGTGTCAAATAGAGCCGAATGTCGGAACATCTGTAATGACGTAAGAATCGATCTGCGTCGTATTGAGATTGCGGGATCGTATGTTACGTCACAAATTTCAACATTTGTCGGTCTTGAGGCTTTGATAACTAGGTCTGATCAATCTCGCAACAATTACGATGCGGCATTCCGGCGAATTTTCAGTTGAAACTTTGATAAATAGGCCCCTGAGTATCATGAGCACTGTCTATGGGCTGAAGGATTTTTAGTATACTACTAATTTATATTCCTGAACTATTGCTGCATTTGCCTCACCGCTGGCATGTTAATATAAATTGATCATGAGGTATTAGGGATCCATTGGCCATCTAGGTCTCAGCACACATTAGTGGGTAAGGTCTGTATTTAAAATTTTAAAACTAATATGAATGCAGTTTTCACACTGCAATAACTAGGTTACCTTAAAACGCACAGCATTCCCGGAATTGTCCTTTGTTATTATTGTTTCTTTGCATGGTCCACAGGAATAAATGAACAATAATATAACATAGTAATTTATTTCTATGGACCCTGTAAAGAAACAATAAAGGTTCTTTCTTTGAATTGAGGCTGGAATCTACTTGTTCATTTTGCTGATGGTGAGACTTGGCAGTCTGTGATTTCGTGCCCATATGCAATAATTGTGCTGTTTTCGAGTTTGTTTGAAGATTGTTCTTTGCCATTGGCAGAAGCAAAAGTTTGGTGAAGTCAACTGAGATGAGCGATGTGATACCATTTGTAAAGTGTAAATCTCCTTGTAAACACCTCTTTATTTGTGCAAATAAACATAATTTGGCATTAATTTACCTGAACTTTATACATCCTAGTAAGTCATCCAATTTGGCAGTGAGTTGAGTCTACTCTGGCAGACCATACTGCGGTGACAGCCAGATGTTTGACATCTCCCCAACAAGCATCAAGTACAATTAACACATTCTGTAATGCTACTGTGTCACCTCCCAAACTAGGTGACGTTTAGTCATCTTAACAAAAATGCATCACTGCTATTTAAAGTGTAGCGAGAGAGCGCAAAACAGAGGGGGAGAGAGAGCAAAAGAGAGGGGGAGGGAGAGGGAGCAAGGGGTTGGACCGATGTACTGCAAAAAACTGACCCGTGTGAACGGGCTTTAGGATTAGTGTTCTTATAATTTTCAAATTAGTTAATAAAATATGTCATGACTTCTGGCATTCAAGGGTATACACATACAGTTTAGCTCAAATATGTAAGAAAACATAAACATCAATAAAATATATACCTGTCCCCTTATATACAGAAGCAAAAAGCAAATACAGAAATAAATTGGTGCACTTTAAAAAAATTCTTAAAGGTTAAAAAAATGGTTAAAATATATCTTGTCACATACTAATAAATATAAAACAAGTTACATTTTATAGCAAAAAGTAGCAACAATGTCTAATGTGGTCACATCAAATGGATTGACTATATCCTTGTGTGTATATGAAATATTCTATCACCAATTGTTGTGACTACATTTTACATCAGATATTTACTATTATGTAACAATATATATTTTTACTACTTTTTTGCATTGAAAACATCAACAGTTTTCTATGTTATGTGAACAACCCATAACAATGACTACATAAATTAAAAGGCACACTCAAGTCAAAATTAAACTTTCATTATTCAGATAGAGCACACGGTTTAAAACAAATTTCCAAATTACTTCCATTATCTTAATCTTTTAATATGCTCACTTTCTGAGGCACCAGTCCCTACTGAGCATGTGCAAGATTCATAGAATATATACATTATGGCCTTTTTATTATGCATTTACTGATTATGCTATTCTATTGTATTTTGTGGTTCTTTAAAGGGACCGTCCAGTCAGAATTAAACTTTCATGATTCAGATAAGGCATGTAATTTTAAACAACATTCCAATTTACTTTTATCATAAAATTTTCTTTGTTCTCTTGGGATTCTTAGTTTAAAGCTAAGCCTAGATAGGCTTATATGCTAATTTCTAAGCCCTTGAAGGCCGCCTCTTATCTGAATGCATTTGACAGTTTTTACAGCTAGAGGGCGTTAGTTCATGTGTGCTATATAACATTGTGCTCACGCACGTGGAGTTACTTATGAGAGGGCACTGAATGGCTAAAATGCATCTGTCAAAAGAACTGAAATAAAGGGGCAGTCTGCAGAGGCTTGGATACAAGGTAATCAAGCTTTCAAGGTAATTATGCAAAACTTTGGAATTGGTAATAAAGGGATTATCTATCTTTTTAAACAATAAAAAGTCTGGTGTAGACTGTCCCTTTAAGTTCTCATTCCTTTCTTATTAATTATTTCAGAAAAAAAAGAAAAATCCTACTAACGGATCTGATCGCCCTTTCTTCTCGTCCACTACGGCCAGGTCCTTACACTGTGCCACGAAAATCTGAAACTCGCGATTCTTTTCGTCGTAATCCAAAGAAAACTGGACTGTTCCCTGGGCATCCACGCTGCCAAAATCCCCACTGTACACACTGAGCACACTGTTACTGACCTGATAAAAGAAGAAATGCATAAAAATGTTTGAAGGCTTAGTAAGTATGAGCAAATAATACAGATGTGTCATGGAATAACGAGTCAGCTGAAGCAATACTTACTATAAGAAAGCTGAAACATATTTAATACAAAGCTCTGAACCCTTCTCTGACATTGCACACACAATACCTACGTACCAGGGAAATAATTATGTAACATTATTTTGGGTTGAAATGGTTATTTTGGGGGTGAGTTTACATTATAAATTGTAGTCAGTAAATTTGTTACTCATTGAAAAATCTCTTTTTAAACAGCCATACATAACCATTTGTTGCATAATATTTTGTAGTCAAGTGATAGTTGAACCAAGGACAAATATAAGTAAGGCCCCATAACCCTTATGCTACCTGAGATTTCCAACATCCCGGCAATTTTCAGGACACCTTTAAAGGAGTGTGGTGTGGTGAAGTGTATGGGTGCGGCCTTCATGGCAGCCACTGCACATGCTGTATGCACAATAAAGGAGTGCACTGTGCTTGTATAAAGTAGTGTGCCTTGCACCCAGCATTTCCAGTATGCACTGAACAGCAGGCCTTATATTTGCCTGCATCTGCTCCTGTCTCCCACACACTGCGCTGTTGCACCCCATCCTCTCTCTCTCTCTCTCTCTCTCTCTCTTCCCTGCCTGGCAGACACTGCATATGAAGTCTCTTCAAGCGTCAAGCATCATAAATGGAATTTGAAGCCTAGGCATACAATAAGCAGGCATGGGCATTTAGCTTCTGAATGTAGGAGAAGGCAGCCATTTGTGGTGCTCAGCTCTTTTCGGAGCTAGTGTTCTATCAGATTAAGCTACCTGTCAGAAACAAGCTGCTTGTGCATTGAGCATGTGCTCTGTGACGTTACCGCATTCCAAATCGGCATAACAAATATGTTTGAAATGCGGTGATCTCACGGGAGCATGCAGACTGCACGGGTAGCTTATTCTGACGAAGGAGTAATACCTCAAGCTATGCCTCTGTGACTGTCTGCTTACTCGCATGCGCAATCACAGGGGTAGCTTATTCTGACAGATTTTTTCACAAGAAGAAATCAAACTTCGAAAAGAGCCAAACACCACAAGTGGCCGTCTTCTTCTGCGTTCGGATGCTAACGAAGCATCCAAATGCCCATGCTTAGAAGTTAGTTTCTCTATTCTTAATTAAAAAAATATTTTTTTTGCAGCTTTCCATTTCCTAATGACAGCACAGAGAGAATTAGCCATTTTGTGCATCCTACAAACCTGACCACATATCAGCTTTCTATGCAATGTGTCATCTGCTTATGCTTAAAGGGATAAATGATAAATGATAAATCATATATATAAAAACTCTGCAATATACTTTCATTATTTATTGTGTCCCTTTTTCTATAATTCCATTCTGAAATTGTGAGCTTTTCAGTTTCTGTTAGAAATGGAAGTGCAGAACACTGTTATATTCCACACAGCCATTGGCTGCATAGTCTACTGACCTATATATAACTGTCCCTAATTGGCTACTGCAGACAAGTTAAAACTTGGCAGCTCCCATTGTTTTAAAGACACCAAAACTTTACACTTATTTTGCCAATATTTAAACAACTAATGAAAGTTTAAAAAAATACATCTACATGCTATTTTCAGACTAATCTTTTTTTGAATGCATCATTCTATCTACCATTTATCTAGTGTCTAATGTCCCTTTAAGCCATGTTCTCAGTTATAAAATTAATTTAAATTTTCTGATAATTCTCAGATTTTAAAGTAAGAGGGTTTGATGTAAAACATATGTACTGGACATTCTCTGGCAATATAACAATTGTGTTAGCACACAATATTTTACAATAGGACATGCAGAGTGTACAACCTGCAAGAGCAGTCTGTCTCGCTATTACAAAGCTGATGAGGTTGTTTCGTTTATACTTCTCATTAACCATTTGAAGTTGTCCTTTTTGCATATGTTAGAGTTTTATAGAGATCAGGTTTTTTTTTTTCTCCATTTTAATTTGTTCTGTAAGGTTTTAAATACAAATTTGTGATGTTGGTATAATTTACTATAGAGTGATTGGTTACAAGATAGAAATGGCTCTACTGATTGAAATGGCTTAACTTGCAACTTGACACAGTTTTCTTTTTACAAGATACTAGTTTTACACACAAGCTTTATTGAATCAAATCATTGTGTGCACACACTGCAATACAGCAACTATATTGTTGACTAAGGTTAGTATTCCTTTAAGGTGATTTTTTTTATAACAATTCATTCAGACCACAGGCTCTAGCTCCAGTTTATCTTTACTCACTGACTTCCACTAAAGAAATGTAATAATCTCTTTTGTTAAATGATTTCTCTCTAAAATTATTGAACTGATCCACATGAAATATTTCACCTTTTTATGAATGCTTATAACTAGTAAAGTCAGAAGAGGGCTTAAAGGGACACTAAACCCAAAGTTTTTCTTTCATGATTCCAGTGGCGGCTGGTGACTTTTGAAGATGGGGGAGCACTAGCCCCGCCCCTCAGATGGCTCCGCCCATTTTAATGTGTGTGTGTGTATATATACATACATACACTCTGCCAGTTACCTTAAAATGACATTAAACCCAAAAGTTTTCTTTCATAATTCAGACAGATAATACAATTTTAAACAACATTCCAATTTACTTCTATTATCTAATTTGCTTCATTCTTTAGATATCCTTTGTCAAAGGAATAGCAATGCACATGGACGAGCCAATCACAGGAGGCATCTATGTGCAGCCACCAATCAGAAACTACTGAGCCTATCTAGATATGCTTTTCAGGAAAGAATATCAAGAGAATGAAGCAAATTAGATAATAGAAGTAAATTAGAAAGTTGTTTAAAATGGTATTCTCTATCTGAATCATGAAAGAGAAAAATTGGGTTTAATGTCCCTTTAAAGGCAAATGCAAGCAAAAAAACAAACATTCCAATAAGAGGCTATATTCACTAAGAGAGATAGGTGGGGTGGCAGCAGTGTAAAGGGGCAGCTCAAAACTAGGCTATGGGGGTTGCTCAGAAAAAGGTAGATTGGCTGGAAGTTCATAGGCTGTTTCTGTTTCAAAGTAATAAATTAATTTTCCCACAATAAAATTTTTCTTGGATCTCTACTTTAATTAAAACATATGGGGGGGGGGAAGCATACATATAATAAGCTACAAGAATAAACCTATACATGCATGACACAGCTTATTTAAACAATATGCACACATACACACAGAATATATATATATATATATATATATATATACATACACACATTACACAATTATATATGTGTGTGTGTTTATATATATATATATACATATATATATATATATATATATATATATATACACACACACATACGCCATTTTATAATACTTAGTAGTTTTTCTTCATTTTAAAAGCAATTGTGTAGATTTGGAACCCCCTAGCAGCTGCTAAACCCCATAATTGAAGCTGTATACCTTCATATTAAGATCTGTTGTTGGGCTGGCTATACACATGTGGCATGGCTGGGATCTCCTGATGACATCACTGCTACTGCTGACTGCTCGTGTGAAAGCTATGTCAAGCATTTTAAAAGCTTGTGTTTGTGCCTTGTTCCCAGCAGCAGCAGTTGGGAGCAAGGCCGGACTGGGACCAAAAAACGGCCCTGGCATTTTAGGGCAAAAAGGCCCCTCTTATTCACATACATGTAGGCACACAACATATACAGCATTTACATACATGCAGCCACACACACTAAATAGCATTCACTTACATGCACACAACACACACCACTTACATGCACACAACACATAATTCACATACATATAGACACAACACACACACACAACACAGCATTTTCATACATGCAGATGCACAACACACACTACCCAGCATTCACATACATATACACGCAGACACACTACACAGCATTCACATACATATACACGCAGACACACAACACACACTGCACAGCATTCACATACATATACACGCAGACACACAACACACACTGCACAGCATTCACATACATATACACGCAGACACACAACACACACTGCACAGCGTTCACATACACGCAGACACACAACACACACTGCACAGCATTCACATACATATACACGCAGACACACTACACAGCATTCACATACATATACACGCAGACACACTACACAGCATTCACATACATATACACGCAGACACACAACACACACTACACAGCATTCACATACATATACACGCAGACACACTACACAGCATTCACATACATATACACGCAGACACACAACACACACTGCACAGCATTCAAATACATATACACTCAGACACACAACACACACTGCACAGCATTCACATACATATACACGCAGACACACAACACACACTGCACAGCATTCACATACATATACACGCAGACACACAACACACACTACACAGCATTCACATACACGCAGACACACTACACAGCATTCACATACATATACACGCAGACACACTACACACACTACACAGCATTCACATACATATACACGCAGACACACTACACAGCATTCACATACATATACACGCAGACACACAACACACACTGCACAGCATTCACATACATATACACGCAGACACACAACACACACTGCACAGCATTCACATACATATACACGCAGACACACAACACACACTACACAGCATTCACATACATATACACGCAGACACACTACACAGCATTCACATACATATACACGCAGACACACAACACACACTGACAGCATTCACATACATATACACGCAGACACACTACACAGCATTCACATACATATACACGCAGACACACAACACACACTGACAGCATTCACATACATATACACGCAGACACACTACACAGCATTCACATACATATACACGCAGACACACTACACAGCATTCACATACATATACACGCAGACACACAACACAGCATTCACATACATATACACGCAGACACACAACACACACTACACAGCATTCACATACATATACACGCAGACACACAACACACACTGACAGCATTCACATACATATACACACAGACACACTACACAGCATTCACATACATATACACGCAGACACACAACACAGCATTCACATACATATACACGCAGACACACAACACACACTGACAGCATTCACATACATATACACGCAGACACACTACACAGCATTCACATACATATACACGCAGACACACAACACACACTGACAGCATTCACATACATATACACGCAGACACACAACACACACTACACAGCATTCACATACATATACACGCAGACACACAACACACACTACACAGCATTCACATACATATACACGCAGACACACAACACACACTACACAGCATTCACATACATATACACGCAGACACACAACACACACTACACAGCATTCACATACATATACACGCAGACACACAACACACACTGACAGCATTCACATACATATACACACAGACACACTACACAGCATTCACATACATATACACGCAGACACACAACACACACAGACAGCATTCACATACATATACACGCAGACACACAACACACACTACACAGCATTCACATACATATACACGCAGACACACAACACACACTACACAGCATTCACATACATATACACGCAGACACACAACACACACTACACAGCATTCACATACATATACACGCAGACACACAACACACACTGACAGCATTCACATACATATACACACAGACACACTACACAGCATTCACATACATATACACGCAGACACACAACACACACTGACAGCATTCACATACATATACACGCAGACACACAACACACACTACACAGCATTCACATACATATACACGCAGACACACAACACACACTACACAGCATTCACATACATATACACGCAGACACACAACACACACTACACAGCATTCACATACACGCAGACACACAACACACACTACAAAGCATTCACATACATATACACGCAGACACACAACACACACTACACAGCATTCACATACATATACACGCAGACACACAACACACACTACACAGCATTCACATACATATACACGCAGACACACAACACACACTGCACAGCATTCACATACATATACACGCAGACACACTACACAGCATTCACATACATATACACGCAGACACACAACACACACTGACAGCATTCACATACATATACACGCAGACACACAACACACACTACACAGCATTCACATACATATACACGCAGACACACAACACACACTACACAGCATTCACATACATATACACGCAGACACACAACACACACTGCACAGCATTCACATACATATACACGCAGACACACAACACACACTACACAGCATTCACATACATATACACGCAGACACACAACACACACTGCACAGCATTCACATACATATACACGCAGACACACAACACACACTGCACAGCATTCACATACATATACACGCAGACACACAACACACACTGCACAGCATTCACATACATATACACGCAGACACACAACACACACTGCACAGCATTCACATACATATACACGCAGACACACAACACACACTACACAGCATTCACATACATATACACGCAGACACACTACACAGCATTCACATACATATACACGCAGACACACAACACACACTGACAGCATTCACATACATATACACGCAGACACACTACACAGCATTCACATACATATACACGCAGACACACTACACAGCATTCACATACATATACACGCAGACACACAACACACACTGCACAGCATTCACATACATATACACGCAGACACACAACACACTACACAGCATTCACATACATATACACGCAGACACACAACACACACTGCACAGCATTCACATACATATACACGCAGACACACAACACACACTGCACAGCATTCACATACACGCAGACACACAACACACACTGCACAGCATTCACATACATATACACGCAGACACACAACACACACTGCACAGCATTCACATACATATACACGCAGACACACTACACAGCATTCACATACATATACACGCAGACACACTACACAGCATTCACATACATATACACGCAGACACACAACACACACTACACAGCATTCACATACATATACACGCAGACACACTACACAGCATTCACATACATATACACGCAGACACACAACACACACTGCACAGCATTCACATACATATACACGCAGACACACAACACACACTGACAGCATTCACATACATATACACGCAGACACACTACACAGCATTCACATACATATACACGCAGACACACAACACACACTGACAGCATTCACATACATATACACGCAGACACACTACACAGCATTCACATACATATACACGCAGACATACTACACAGCATTCACATACATATACACGCAGACACACAACACACACTTCACAGCATTCACATACATATACACGCAGACACACAACACACACTGCACAGCATTCACATACATATACACGCAGACACACAACACACCCTGCACAGCATTCACATACATATACACGCAGACACACAACACACACTACACAGCATTCACATACATATACACGCAGACACACTACACAGCATTCACATACATATACACGCAGACACACTACACACACTACACAGCATTCACATACATATACACGCAGACACACTACACAGCATTCACATACATATACACGCAGACACACAACACACACTGCACAGCATTCACATACATATACACGCAGACACACAACACACTTTACACAGCATTCACATACATATACACGCAGACACACTACACAGCATTCACATACATATACACGCAGACACACAACACACACTGACAGCATTCACATACATATACACGCAGACACACTACACAGCATTCACATACATATACACGCAGACACACAACACACACTGACAGCATTCACATACATATACACGCAGACACACTACACAGCATTCACATACATATACACGCAGACACACTACACAGCATTCACATACATATACACGCAGACACACAACACACACTACACAGCATTCACATACATATACACGCAGACACACAACACACACTACACAGCATTCACATACATATACACGCAGACACACAACACACACTGACAGCATTCACATACATATACACACAGACACACTACACAGCATTCACATACATATACACGCAGACACACAACACAGCATTCACATACATATACACGCAGACACACAACACACACTGACAGCATTCACATACATATACACGCAGACACACTACACAGCATTCACATACATATACACGCAGGCACACAACACACACTGACAGCATTCACATACATATACACGCAGACACACTACACAGCATTCACATACATATACACGCAGACACACTACACAGCATTCACATACATATACACGCAGACACACAACACACACTACACAGCATTCACATACATATACACGCAGACACACAACACACACTACACAGCATTCACATACATATACACGCAGACACACAACACACACTGACAGCATTCACATACATATACACACAGACACACTACACAGCATTCACATACATATACACGCAGACACACAACACACACTGACAGCATTCACATACATATACACGCAGACACACAACACACACTACACAGCATTCACATACATATACACGCAGACACACAACACACACTACACAGCATTCACATACATATACACGCAGACACACAACACACACTACACAGCATTCACATACATATACACGCAGACACACAACACACACTGACAGCATTCACATACATATACACACAGACACACTACACAGCATTCACATACATATACACGCAGATACACAACACACACTGACAGCATTCACATACATATACACGCAGACACACAACACACACTACACAGCATTCACATACATATACACGCAGACACACAACACACACTACACAGCATTCACATACACGCAGACACACAACACACACTACACAGCATTCACATACATATACACGCAGACACACAACACACACTACACAGCATTCACATACATATACACGCAGACACACAACACACACTACACAGCATTCACATACATATACACGCAGACACACAACACACACTGCACAGCATTCACATACATATACACGCAGACACACTACACAGCATTCACATACATATACACGCAGACACACAACACACACTGACAGCATTCACATACATATACACACAGACACACAACACACACTACACAGCATTCACATACATATACACGCAGACACACAACACACACTACACAGCATTCACATACATATACACGCAGACACACAACACACACTGCACAGCATTCACATACACGCAGACACACAACACACACTACACAGCATTCACATACATATACACGCAGACACACAACACACACTGCACAGCATTCACATACATATACACGCAGACACACAACACACACTGCACAGCATTCACATACATATACACGCAGACACACAACACACACTGCACAGCATTCACATACATATACACGCAGACACACAACACACACTGCACAGCATTCACATACATATACACGCAGACACACAACACACACTACACAGCATTCACATACATATACACGCAGACACACTACACAGCATTCACATACATATACACGCAGACACACAACACACACTGACAGCATTCACATACATATACACGCAGACACACTACACAGCATTCACATACATATACACGCAGACACACAACACACACTGACAGCATTCACATACATATACACGCAGACACACTACACAGCATTCACATACATATACACGCAGACACACTACACAGCATTCACATACATATACACGCAGACACACAACACACACTACACAGCATTCACATACATATACACGCAGACACACAACACACACTACACAGCATTCACATACATATACACGCAGACACACAACACACACTGACAGCATTCACATACATATACACACAGACACACTACACAGCATTCACATACATATACACGCAGACACACAACACACACTGACAGCATTCACATACATATACACGCAGACACACAACACACACTACACAGCATTCACATACATATACACGCAGACACACAACACACACTACACAGCATTCACATACATATACACGCAGACACACAACACACACTACACAGCATTCACATACATATACACGCAGACACACAACACACACTACACAGCATTCACATACATATACACGCAGACACACAACACACACTGACAGCATTCACATACATATACACACAGACACACTACACAGCATTCACATACATATACACGCAGACACACAACACACACTACACAGCATTCACATACATATACACGCAGACACACAACACACACTACACAGCATTCACATACATATACACGCAGACACACAACACACACTGACAGCATTCACATACATATACACGCAGACACACAACACACACTACACAGCATTCACATACATATACACGCAGACACACAACACACACTACACAGCATTCACATACATATACACGCAGACACACAACACACACTGCACAGCATTCACATACATATACACGCAGACACACAACACACACTGCACAGCATTCACATACATATACACGCAGACACACAACACACACTACACAGCATTCACATACATATACACGCAGACACACAACACACACTGCACAGCATTCACTACAGATGTCAGCCCTCTATGCTCTGACCCAGGTACAGTACTGTATCTTATTGTGACTGACAGCTCTGTGCACTAATGAAGCCAACAATGATGAGTAAAAGCTTCTTTGCAGATTTTTGCATCCCTGGAAGTTCAATCATTGACAAAGCCCTGGGAAAAGGTTAGCTACAGCAATGAGTGGAACTGGCTACACATGCAGCTTGATCAGCATATTCCCCCTTTAAACAGATTGCACTCTGCTTGCCTGTCTACAGCTGCCTGCCCTTCGACAATGCCACAAGAAATGTCAGTGCCACTGCCCATAACAGGAGGAAATAGAAAGAATCTCTGTTCTGCATAAACTACAGCAACAGGGAAAGGACTGTAAAGATTAAATGTACTACCCACCTTGTAGTAACTTCCTGACTTGTTGCTGCAGATGGTCCAGGAGTGAAACGGGAACTGGCTACACCCACAGCTTCAGCCTCCTGCTTACAGATCAGCATTCCCTCCTGTTAACAGAGCCTGCGCTCTGCTTGTCTGCCTGAAGCTGTCTGTCCTTTCCCCTTACCACAGTACATGTAACTGCAGATAAGAGGAAATAGAATCTACACTGCATAACTCCAGCAGCAATAGGAAAGGGGCTATAGGGTACACTGAAGTATCTCTCACTGACATGCTGCAGGCACTCCCACCCCCGGCAGACAAAATATGCTAATGAGCTGTGTCTGTGTCTGCAATGAGCTCCGTAACTGCACTGACTGAAGCTGTATCTCTGTCAGAATCTCTCACTCGCTGTGCATTTTTAAAAAAATCAGATCTCTTCTGCTAGTGCTGTGCTGTGTATTGCAGGCTGTTTATTTGCAAGATAATCTTGCAAATAAACAGCCTGCAATACACAGCACAGCACAGAACTAGCAGAAGAGATCTGATTTGAAAACGCACATTGAGAGAGAGATTCTGACAGAGATACAGCTTCAGTCAGTGCTGTCTGTTACAGAGCTCAGTCTCCACTCTCCTGCAGAACGTCCCCTCAGTGACTGTCTACCTAAGCAGCACGGTTCAGGCAGTAACCCTATTTCACGCCCGAAATGACTAAAGTACCAGGCAATCTTACTTACTCCCTAACTCAGTCAGATTCTGCATGCCGCTGCCCCCCCATAAAAAAGCACAATTAAAACAATAAAAGTTTTCACTTAGCTGCTCTGATTCAGGGCCCCCTTGCCTGGCAGTAAGTCCACTCCTGCACATGCTGGCTGCTATCTTCTGGCTGCTGCCTGAGATGCTCCTCCCAAACACACAGTTCTTAGTGTGCGAGTGTCACGTGACAGCTGGCTCCCGCACACTAAGAGCTGTGCGATAAGGAAGGCAATGGGCTGGCCTGTAGGTGGCGCTGCAGTCAATGCAGGCTGAAAGTGGAAAAAGCTATTGCCTATACTTCTATCTATCGCACGTGCGATAGATAGAAATATAGGCAAAACAGCCCTTTCCACTTTCAGCCTTAAGAATTAAAAACTGCAGTTTTAATGTTTTTTTACTCAAAACTGCAGTGGAGCCTGCAAGATTGTTTTATTTTATCAACAATAAAGTTTTAAAAATAACTTTTTTTTTTTCATTAGGGGTCAGGGGGTTCCAGGGGTCAGGGGTTCCAGGGGTCAGTCAGGGGGTGCACGTGCTCAAGTGCTCCTATAGAGGAGCCTCCACTGCATGATTCAGATAGAGAATATAATTTTAAACATCTTTCCAATTTACTTCTATTTACTAATTTGCTTCATTTTTTAGATATCCTTTGTTGAAGAAATATCAATGCATATGGGTGAGCCAATCACACGAGCATCTATGTGCAGCCACCAATCTGCAGCTAATAAGCATATCTAGATATGCTTTACACCAAAGTATATCAATTTTATGAAGCAAATTAGATAATAGAAGTAAATTAGAAACTTGTTTAAAATTGCATGCTCTTAATAAATCATGAAAGAAATAATGTGGGTTTCATGTCCTTTTAAATTGATATCACCATAGATGCTGGCAAGAAAACTAAGAAAAAGAAGAATAGGTAGATTTATTTAAAAAAAATAATCATACAAATTAAAAGCCAGTGGTAAAAGTTTAGTAGCTGTTCCAACCAGGCTCCATGAATTCATTAAGCCCTGGCTTAGAGAATAACGTTATTCATGTGTTTTGCAAGTCCTATTGAAAACTAAGGCCCAGATTACGAGTTTTGCGTTAGAGGCTATGTGGTGCTAATGAGCAGTTTTGTCTCACCGCTCACTTTCCTACAGCGCTGGTATTACGAGTTTTCAGAAACCCGTCGTTAAAAGACTAGAAGTGAGAGTTGAGCAAAATTTTGCTCATTACCGCACTCCAATACCAGCGCTGCTTAAGTCAGTGGTGAGCTGGTGTAACGTGCTCGTGCACGATTTCCCCATAGGAATCAATGGGGAGAGCCGGCTGAAAAAAAGTCTTATACCTGCAAAAAAGCAGCGTAAAACTCCTTAATGCAGCCCCATTGATTCCTAAGGGGAAATAAAAGTTATGTTTACACCTAACACCCTAACATGAACCCCGAGTCTAAACACCCCTAATCTTACACTTATTAACCCCTAATCTGCTGCTGACACTTAAATTATAATTATTAACCCCTAATCTGCCGCTCCGGACACCGCCGCCACCTACATTATACTTATGAACCCCTAATCTGCTGCCCCCAATGTCGCCGCCACCTACATACACTTATTAACCCCTGATCTGCTGCCCCAATGTCGCAGCCACTATAATAAACATATTAACCCCTAAACCTCCGCACTCCCGCCTCACAAACATTAGTTAAATATTATTAACCCCTAATCTGCCGGCCCTAACATCGCCGCCACCTACCTACATTTATTAACCCCTAATCTGCCGCCCCCAACGTCGCCGCCACTATATTAAAGTTATTAACCCCTAAACCTAACCCTAAACCTAGCACCCCCTAACTTAAATATAATTTAAATAAATCTAAATAAATATTACTATCATTAACTAAATTATTCCTATTTAAAACTAAATACTTACCTGTAAAATAAACCTTAAGATAGCTACAATATAACTAATAGTTACATTGTAGCTAGCTTAGGATTTATTTTTATTTTACAGGCAAGTTTGTATTTATTTTAACTAGGTAGAATAGTTATTAAATAGTTATTAACTACCTAGTTAAAATAAATACAAATTTACCTGTAAAATAAAACCTAACCTAAGTTACACTAACACCTAACACTACACTACAATTAAATAAATTAAATAAATTAAATACAATTACCTAAATTAAATTAGCTAAAGTACAACCCCCCCCACTAAATTACAGAAAATAATAAACAAATGACAGAAATTTAAACTAATTACACCTAATCTAATAGCCCTATTAAAATATAAAAGCCCCCCCCCCCCCAATAAAAAAAACCCTAGCCTAAACTAAACTACCAATAGCCCTTAAAAGGGCCTTTTGCGGGGCATTGCCCCAAAGTAATCAGCTCTTTTACCTGTAAAAAAAAATACAAACAACCCCCCAACAGTAAAACCCACCACCCACACAACCAACCCCCCAAATAAAATACTAGCTAAAAAACCTAAGCTCCCCATTGCCCTGAAAAGGGCATTTGGATGGGTATTGCACTTAAAAGGGCAGTTAGCTCTTTTGCAAGCCCAAACCCCTAATCTAAAAAATAAACCCACCCAAAAAACCCTTAAAAAAACCTAACACTAACCCCGTGAAGATCGACTTCCCGGGAGACGTCTTCATCCAAGCCGGGTAAAGTGGTCCTCCAGATGGGCATAAGTCTTCATCCAAGCCTGGCAGAAGTTGTCTTCCAGATGGGCAGAAGTCTTCATCCAGACGGCATCTTCTATCTTCATCCATCCGGTGCGGAGAGGCTCCTTCTTCAAGACATCCAACACAGAGCATCCTCTTCTTCCAATCAGCCAAAAGGATTGAGCTGGCATTCTATTGGATGTTCCAATCAGCCAATAGAATGGAAGCTCAATCCTATTGGCTGATTGCATCAGACAATAGGATTATTTCTACCTTAATTCCGATTGGCTGATAGAATTCTATCAGTCAATCAGAATCTAAGAGACGCCATCTTGGATGACGTTACTTAAAGGTACTTTCATTCTGTGTTAGTCGTCGGATGAAGAGGATGCTCTGCGTCGTATGTCTTGAAGATGGACCCGCTCCACGCCGGATGGATGAAGATAGAAGATGCTGTCTGGATGAAGACATCTGCCTGTCTGGAGAACCACTTCTGCCCGGCTTGCATGAAGACTTCTGCCCGTCTGGAGAACGACATCTCCCGGTAAGTCGATCTTCAGGGAGTTAGTGTTAGGTTTTTTTAAGGGTGTATTGGGTGGGTTTTATTTTTAGGTTAGGGACTTTGGACGGCAAAATAGCTAACTGCCCTTTTAAGGGCAATGCCCATCCAAAAGCCCTTTTCAGGGCAATGGGGAGCTTAGGTTTTTTTAGATAGGTTTTTATTTGGGGGGTTGCTTGTGTGGGTGGTGGGTTTTTTCTGTTGGGGGGAGTTGTTTGTATTTTTTTTGACAGGTAAAAGAGCTGACTACTTTGGGGCAATGCCAAGCAAAAGGCCCTTTTAAGGGCTATTGGTAGTTTAGTTTAGGCTACGTTTATTTTTTTTTGGGGGGGGGGCTTTTTTTATTTTAATAGGGCTATTAGATTAATTTAAATTTCTGTAATTTGTTAATTATTTTCTGTAATTTAGTGTTTGTCTGTTTTTTGTACTTTAGCTAATTTAATTTAGGTAATTGTATGTTATTTATTTAATTGTATTTAATTTAGTTAATTTATTTAATTATAGTGTAGTGTTAGGTGTAATTGTAACTTAGGTTAGGTTTTATTTTATTTTACAGGTACTTTTGTATTTATTTTAGCTAGGTAGTTATTAAATATTTAATAACTATTTAGTAACTATTCTACCTAGTTAAAATAAATACAAACTTGCCTGTAAAAGAAAAATAAATCCTAAGCTAGCTACAATGTAACTATTAGTTATATTGTAGCTATCTTAGGGTTTATTTTACAGGTAAGTATTTAGTTATAAATAGGAATAATTTAGTTAATGATAGGAATTTTTAGTTAGATTTCTTTTAATTATATTTAAGTTAGAGGGGTATTAGGGTTAGATTTAGGGGTTAATAACTTTAATATAGTGGCGGCGACGTTGGGGGCGGCAGATTAGGGGTTAATAAATGTAGGTAGGTGGCGGCGATGTTAGGGATGGCAGATTAGGGGTTGATAATATTTAACTAGTGTTTGCGAGGCGGGAATGTGGCAGTTTAGGGGTTAATATATTTATTATAGAGGCGGCTATGTCCGGTTCGGCAGATTAGGGGTTACATTTTTTCATTTAGTGTTTGCGATGTGGGAGGGCCTCGGTTTAGGGGTTAATAGGTAGTTTATGGGTGTTAGTGTACTTTTTAGCACTTTAGTTAAGAGTTTTATGCTACAGCGTTGTAGTGTAAAACTCTTAACTACTGACTTTAAAATGCGGTACCAGTCTTGACAGGAGAGGGTCTACCGCTCACTTTTTGGCAGACTCGTAATACCGGCGCTATGCAAGTCCCATTGAAAAAAGAGGATACGCAATTTACGCAAGTGGATTTGCGGTATTTCCAAGTCTGGCCAAAAAAGTAAGCGGTACACCTGTACCTTCAAGACTCGTAATATCAGCGGGCGTTAAAAAGCAGCGTTAGGACCGGCTAACGCTGCTTTTTAAGCCTAACGCAAAACTCATAATCTAGCCGTAAATTTTTTGTGCAGGTATCAAAATATCTACTGAAATATTTACACCTGTGAAAAATTAAACTGCCACTAGGTGGCAATAGTTTTACAAAAAAATAATTTCTCACCCTCCACCCTCTGTTATTATACGAAACATGGTCAATGGGCTTTTATTTGAAATTACACAAACAATGGATATTTTTTTTAGCCTGTAATTATTTTATTTACTCAAATTTTGTATTGCTATGAAATATTATTTGAAACACAGTAACATCATAAACATAATTTCCTATATTGTCACATGCCTCATCTGTAACTCCTTTGCCACTAGCAATGTGTGTGACTCTAGTAAAGTGCAAAGTACACAAATATTTGTTTATAAAGCAGCAAGGTGTAATTACTTTGTGGATGTTCTTTTGTGTAGGTTTACAGTAAATAGCAGTTGATATGCAGGTTAATCAGTGGATGTGTTTAGATATGAGTGGTTAAGGCAGAGCTTTCCAAACTTTTCATGCTGGCGACACACTTTTTAGACCTACATAATTTCGCGACACAGTAATTCAGTTGTACTAGCAAACAGGAGGTTAAACTAACTTGTTTTAAGAGATACGGACACATACATAAATGATATAATAACTAAATGTATTTACAAGTAACAGTAAGTATGTGCAAGAATTAAAAAAAGTTTAATATCACCAATAGCTACTTACTATTTTATCGGGATGTATGAGGTTGATGGGATGAACACAATTTCTGAATATTTTGTGGAATATTAGATAAAGATACTCGCATTTCATTATCAAGCATTTTTAAGCTTCTACTTCCTATCCATATATCAAGAGCAGGAGCAGCAATGCACTACTGGGAGCTAGCTGCAAAAAAAACGCCACTGACTTCAGCTCAGCATTTAAGCTGCCGCCGTCAGAGCTCGGTGAGTCCGATTGACAACTACCTGCACTACAAACACACTGCTATCCCACTCACTGACTACATGTGCAGTCACAAGCCGATTGAGGAGACTGCACATGCAGTCAGGAGCCAATGTGCTACCAATGGGAATAGTTTTAGTTCCCACTGAGCTGCGGCAATAGGTTAAGATGATCTGTGACCCCCTAGGTATCAATCACGTGTCACGTAGCAGGCAGGCGGAAAGTCAGAAAAAAATGTTTTTACAAAAATTTGTGCTGAAGCAGGGACACACCTACACACTGCTGCCGACACACTAGTGTGTCCCGACACACAGTTTGGAAAGCACTGGGTTAAGGGGTAAATTTAGAAAGGGATATATTTGTAGTGGACTCTTTGGATTTAAATTTAAACTCTTGTTTCTGAGCATTCACCCCTTCCTTAGATTGGAATATATACACACCAAAAGACAACCAAGTGTTCTGTTTGTTTGACTGGATTATGATGGCTTTGTATTTGAGCATTTCACAAAAAGTTACATCAAAGACTCTTAATACATTTGAATAGATTATACTGTATTCATGGTAATGCAGAATGCCAAATAAATAAACAGCTCGTTTAGGCAGCCTGCAGCATTCTGAAAACCTAGAGTATTAATCATTCATACAGCTGAAAGCTACAGTTAGGCCTCCTTATTCTGCAGATGGGTCACTGACCTGCTACATGCATAATTATACAGAAATATATTATTTAACCAATAGAATTGATAAAATTAGTTCATATGGCCATGCAAGTGTAAATAATTAAAGGGACACTAAACCCAATTATTTTCTTTCAGGATTCAGGCAGAGCATGCAATTTTAAGCAAATTTCTAATTTACTCCTATTATCAATTTTTCTTCATTCTCTTGCTTTCTTTATTTAAAAAGCAGGAATGTAAAGCTAAGGAGCCGGCCCATTTGTGGTCCATAACCTGGGTTACACTTGCTTATTGTTGGCTAAATGTAGCCACCAATAAGCAAGCTCTATCCAAGGTGCTGATCCTAAAATGGGGCAGCTCCAATGCTTTACATTCCTGCTTTTTAAATAAAGATAGCAAGAGAAAAAAGAAAAATTAATAGGAGTCAATTAGAAAGTTGCTTAAAATTGCATGCTCTATCTGAATCCTGGAATAAAAAAATTGGGTTTAGTATCCCTTTAAATTAATACAACTCAGCCCAGCCCCTTATTCTGTTTAAGGGTTGATGTTTTACATACTGAGGAAACTGACGCCATATCTGATGAGTTACTTCCGCTGCTCTGGGTCTTCCTATGCCTCCTCAGCTGGAAGCTAATTTCAGAAGCGGTGTCTGATTCAGTCTGAAAATATGAAAAACAATTTATTTGTAAAGTGAGAAATTCTCAAGAAATGTCCAAAGAGACACAAAATCTATAGTGAACCATTAGTGACTTATAGCATTTTAACAGCATTTATTTCTACATATGTTATCCGTTTTCTGAGCCTTTCTAGTAGCATGGCAAACACCACATAACATATAACAACCACCACTACCTCATGAAGAGTGATAGGTAGCTGCTGTGGGCACAGAGTGACTTTAGTGATGTAACAATTTCTGGGCACCAAAAACATTTGAGAATTTTATTTCAGAAACTAAGACGTAACTTAAAGGACCACTCAATGCATTAGAATTGCACAATTAACAAATGCATAATAAAAAGACAATGCAATGACACTTACTCGGAATTTCAAATAAGCAGTAGATTTTTTTCTGACAAATGTATTTTTTCCTCACATTTCCCAGCCCCCTGTATCATGTGACAGACATTAGCCAATCACAGACTAGTATACGTATACCCTGTGAGCTTGTGCACATGCTCAGTAGGATCTTATTCCCCAGAAAGTGTGAATATAAAAAGACTGTGCAAAATTTGATAACAGAAGTAAATTGGAAAGTGTCTTAAAACGGCTGCTCTTTCTGAATCATAAAAGGTTATTTTGACTTGAGTGTCCCTTTAAACATAATTTCCCCAAACAAAGTAGGTTTGGTTTTCAAACATTCTCTTAAGTATTATTTGTAATCCACAAAAGGATTAAAACATTTTTTTTTGGGGGGGGGAGTTATTTTGTATTAGTTTTATCCTTGGCATAATCTCAAAAGTTTTACCAGTTATCCCCAGCTTTATCTGCTACAGGCAGACTAATTAGCTAATTATTCTTGGCTTAGTGTTGCTCATGTTGTTTGAAAGACTGGCTGAAGGATGGAATGTGAAGTGAGACAAGCGCCAGAGAATGCGGAAGAAGTGATGTCTGTACCTACATTATAGAAAATATAAATTACTTCATTGGTTTTGGAGATAATAAATTGATTGTAGTAGGTAAGTTAACCCTTTAAAATTCGGAATATTTCATATTTAAATAAAAGGGACATGAAATCCATTTTTTTTCCTTTCATGATTAGGATAGAACATTCCATTTTAAACAACTCTCCAATTTACTTCTATTATCTAATTTGTTTTGTTTTCTTGGTATCCTTTGTTGAAAAGCACACCTAGGTAGGCTCAGGAGCAGCAATGCACCATTGTGCATATATATGCCTCTTGTCATTGGTTCACCTAGTTTGTTCGGCAAGCAACCAGTAGTGCATTGCTGCTCCTTCAAAAAAAGTATTCCAAGAGAATGAAGCAAATTTTATAATAGAAGTAAACTGGAACATTGTTTGGAATAATATCTGAAGCATGAAAAAAAAGAAACATTTAGGTTTCTTGTCCCTTTAAAGAAAGCAAATGCAGGAATGTGTTTACTATTGATATGGCAAGCGACTTATAGGTTGAGAATACACCTTGTAATAACAACATAGCTTCTGTATGTTTGCAATAAATTAAAAGTACATTAAATGTACCAATGGGATATAAAAACATTCTGAGTAAATTAAAACTGTTTGCTGCAACTGTTTTTCAATGGCTAAACGTCCATGCACTCCCAATTCTCAGACTTGGAAAATATAAATTTTAAGAGTTAATTTAAAAGAAAATGGTGGCAACATAAATAAGGAAAGTACAGAATATTGCAATGTTTGTTCTACTAAGCATAATTATTTTATATTACAATCTCAAAGTGTTTCACACCCCCAAGCTTAGAATACCTGCTGTCAGTAAACCTTTAAGAATCCACAGAGTGGTGATTTCTCAGTTGCATTCACCTTGGCCAGCCTGTGCAGAATAACATTACACACTGAGAGATAGTGTTGTATCCCATGATGCTCTGTCAGCTGCATGATATTATTTATCATCTCATGTTTGCTGAGGACACTTTCTATAAATTCGCCTCTGACAGAATTACATCCATTAACAAAATGAATCTAGATGAGATACCCAATCACTGCAGCCCTCTCCTATAATTAACCTTAGCCAATGGGGCCACCTCAGGTTGCCCCCCCCCCCGGTAAAGTATTTCTTGATTTGAACAATAAAAGACGGCCTTTGCTATTTAACATTAAATGCTATAAAGATTACAAATAACAATAGCTTGACTGCCAAAGACGCAATAATAGAACCACTGATGTATGTATAAATATATATATATATATATATATATATATATATGTATACACACACATACTGTATATATACATATATATATTATTTATATATATTATTTATATATGCCCACTCCCTGTGCAAGGAAAAACATATGATATAACTGCTCTCTTTAGATTTACAGGCTACAAAACAGCTCTTTTAATTTGTGGAATAACGGATATAAACCCAATGGGTAGATTCAAGTACAGTCAGAGTTGGACATAGGTAAAGCTTTCACCTTTCCATACTGGGCACTGAACAATTTATAACCATTTTTTGTGATAATGACTTTATTATTTTCATTTCCTAAAGTTGTTCATGTGCAGATGACATTATATGTATCAGTAATTATGGTCACTAAACAATATCCAGTAAAATATATCACCTACTAAAACCAGCTTGTTTACAGAACGTTATGATATGAAGATGTTTTATACAGTGGAATCTAGAGTGGGCTGGAGGACAGAACTAGATTGTGCATGCAATTTACACCATGACAAAGTGCTACAGGTTTAAAACAAGTCTGCAACACAAGCCCATTATTTTTAAACTGGTAAAATGTGAAATTTAGGAAGTCCGACAAACATGTACGCCAAATCAAAGGGCCATCAAAGTAAAAATTAAAGTTTCATGATTAAGATATAGGGGCCAAATTATCAATCTCCTAATGGAGATTGATGCCCCTGTTTCTGCGCAAGACTTCAGGCTCGCCAGAAACAGCAGTTATGAAGCAGCGGTCTTAAGACCGCTGCTCCATAACTGGTTCACTGCCTCTGAGGCTGCGATCTGCAATCCGCCCGATCCTATACGATCGGGCTGATTGACACCCCCTGCTAGTGGCCGATTGGGTGCGAATCTGCAGGGGGCGGCACTGCACAAGCAGTTCTGGTGATCTGCTTGTGCAATGTTAAATGCCAACAGCAACAGTGATGTCTTTCTGACATGATACGCTACAGCGTATCATGTCGGACAGACATTGATAAATTGGCCCCATAGCATGCAATTTAAAAAATACACTTTCACTATCAAAGCGTGCACATTCTTTTTATATTCTCACTTTCTGGGGCTCCAGCTTCTACTGCGCATGAGCAAAAGTGCACAATATATACGTATATGCATTAGACATGTGCATTCAAACTATTTGTTAGGAAATGAATGCCTGTGGCATTCGGCTATTTTCGGAGCCGGATTTCTTCTTCTGAAAGTGTAACACACAAAGATATAGATTTGCACAGATCTTAGTGTGATGCACTTTAACAAGAAGAAAAAAAATGTCACTGGCGGTGGCCATATTTGGCATTCGTTTCCTAACAAATAGTCTGAATGCACATGCCTAATATGCATTTTGTGATTGGCTGGTGGCTGTCACATAATACACAGGGAGGGAAAATTGGATTCGTTCTGATATTTGCCATAAAATATTCTACTGCTCATTTAAAATTCAAAGTAAGTGCTATTGCATTATTTTTGCGTATTTGTCAGTTATTAAATTCCACTGTATTTAATGGTTCTTTAAACAAGCCTCTATATATATATATATATATATATATATATATATATATATATATATATATATATATATATATATATATATATATATAAGGCAGACTAGAATCAGTAATAACACAGAATTGCAGTTATTTTGTTATCTGAACCTCTAATGACCCATCTCACACAGCTCATCTAGCTTGCTCCATCTACAACACATCTTCAATATATACTGTACCTTTCTTGACAAAAATGTACTCATTTGTATTCTGCTAAGAATGATATATTATTTATTAGACTGAATTATATCTTATACTTATATCTATTATGCAAGCTTGAGTTGATGGGAATGTTGGATAGTTTGAATCCCAAATAGGTTTTCAAAGGACTGAAATATCAGCCTCTCAATATATAAATTTGAATTCAAGAAATGTTACTGTTTGTACATAAAAGGAGCACTTACCTCAGATAGTAAAGCTGGGGTAGATCTACTGAGCTCCTTCGCTCGCTCGGGCTCTAAAAGCTGATGTGTTACAGCTTGAGGTTTGTTATATGCTGAAGATAAAACCAAGAAGGAAATGAAAATACATACATATGGCATGATTTACGTGCAAAGCATTATTCATCTAGCGCTGGTAACAACTGCTGCTCTCATCATTCTAAAACGGTAAAGGATGTAGTTAGACAATTAATTTACGAAAAAGTAGTACTAGTAGTAGTAACTATTTTTTTTTAAGTTTCCATGTAAAATCATAAGTCATTCTGAACTCTTCAATAATGGAAGTCAGTAAAGGGATGGAGAGAAAATGTAGTTTGTACAGGGACACAAATAAATATGGTTTAGTCATTTTGTATTTTCCTTAAATAAATAAAATAAAACATGCATATCTAATGCCACTGTGCATTGCTCCAAGATAACACGTATGGTCCACATTTCTAAAAAGATTTGTCCCACGCATAAGTGGGTGCGCCAAGCAGAGACTTTTAACTTCTATACGATCATAAGATTTTTATTCAAACCCTATTTATCATGTTTTGTGCCTAATTGGCAATTTTACTGTGTATATCTCTATATGTATTATTGTTTATATCCCGACATCTGATATATTTTGTTGTTTCTATAGATTTTATTAAATAAAGCTTTTTTTTTTTAGTTCACTCGATATTTTATAAATTTTATGGTATAATAGACATTATAGACAGTCAGCTCTGATAGGAGCGCTTCTCCCCTTTTCTGTACTAATCACTGTGCCTAAGCAGCCATCTTGTACTTATTTAGTATTAGTGAACGTGCGCCAGCTGTATGGTACAGTATTGTGAGGTCATTGTGGGCGGGAACTGTCGTGCTGTCCTCAGCAAAATGAGTAAAGTTAAGGATGTCTGACAAGCTGATATTACAGCAGAAAAAGGGATACGTGGTGCAGTGAGTGTATGTTTTAAAAAAATCACAGACTATGTTTGTATCATTCTAAAGTGAAACTAATAAATACTGTTTTACCTCAACCCCAAAATGTGTTGGGAAAAAAAGGATATGGAAAAATGAAGCACTTACTCAAGACCATATAATACCCAGACTATACAATATCATGACAGCTTTATAAATGACCATTACATGAACAGGAACAGCTTGTATTAGAACACATTTAACTATAGAGGTTAAAACAAGTTGCAATATAGTATACTTTCATTACTTATTTTGCCCCCTTTTCCCGTAATTTAAACAGACTTCAAACACAAAACGTTTCCTTCATGATTTAGATAGAGCATGACATTTGTAACAACTAATTTACTTCTATTAACAATTTTTCTTTATTCTTTTGTTGACAAGCAGGGGTGTAAGCTCAGGAGAGTGCACATGTTTGGAGCACTCCCTAGATGGCAGCAGTTTGCAAGAATGTTACCCTTGCAAGAGCACTAGAGGGCAGCAATATTTCCTGCCATGTAGTGCTCCAGACACCTACCTAGGTATCTCTTCAACAGAGAATACCATAGGAACAAAGCACATTTGATGATAGAAGTAAAATGGAAACATTTTTAAAATAGTAAGCTCTGTCTGTTTCACAAAAGAAAAGTGTTGTGTTTCATATCCCTTAAATTGAAAGTGCAGTCTTTCCACTTCTAACTCAGCTACACATTTGTTTCTAACTGGCATTAGCAGGGAAATCACATACCAACATCTCCATTATTTTGCAGCCAAAAGAATCCATCTGGATGCAGCAAAGCTGCATCCCAGTGGATTCTGAAAATGGCAGGGTGGTGAAAGAATCCACCACATTTTCGGAATCCACCTGGATGCAGCGTAGGCAAACAAAGCCTAAAAAAAAAAAAAAGCGTAACCGCCCGCAAGAAATAGAAAAAAAACCTAACCGCCTGCACGAAGTATAACTTTAAAAACCCTAACCTCCCTCAAGAAGTATTAACAAACACCGAAACCGCCAACCTCTCTAATCCGCAAATAACATAATTAAAATATTAACCTCTAAACCACCAAACCACCACATCGCAATAAACCTAATTAACCTATTAACTCCTAAACCGCCAACCCCTCACATCGCAATAAACCTAATTAACCCCTAAACCACCAAACCCCCACATCGCAATAAACCTAATTAACCTATTAACCCCTAAACCGACAAACCCCCACATCGCAATAAACCTAATTAACCTATTAACTCCTAAACCGCCAACCCCTCATATCGCAATAAACCTAATTAGCCCCTAAACTGCCAAACCCCCACATCGTAATAAACCTAATTAACCTATTAACCCCTAAACCCGACAAACCCCCACATCACAATAAACCTAATTAACTTATTAACTCCTAAACCGCCAACCCCCCACATTGCAATAAACCTAATTAACTTATTAAATCCTAAACCGCGAACCCCTACAACACAAATAACTAATTTAATTACTAAATCCCCTTACCTAACACCCCCTAAATTAACCCCAATTATTACTAAATTACACTTAAAATAAGAAAACCTAACATTAAATTACAAAAAATGAATCTAACATTACAAAAAATAAAAAAGTCTAACATTACAGAAAAAATAAACAAAATTATCAAAAATTAAAAAATTAAACCTAATCCCTATGAAAAAAAAACTCAAATAAAAACACCCCCTAATCTAAACTACCAATATAGCCCTCAAAAGGGCCTTTTGTAGGGCATTGTCCTAAGTTAAACAGCTTTCTTATGTTTAAAAAATGCTATGTCCCCCCTAACAGTAAAAACTCCCACCCACCAAACCCTCAAAAATAAAAAAACTAACACTAAAAAAAACTAAATTACCCATTGCCCCCAATGGGGCATTTGTATGGGCATTGCCCTTTAAAGGGCATTCAGTTTTTTTACAGCCGATTAAATCCCTAATCTTAAAAAAAGAAAAAAGAAATCCTAAAACTAAGCCCCAAATAGGTACTCACTGTTCCTGAAGTCCGGCGGAGAAGGTCTTCTTCCAAACGGCTCCATCATCTTCTATCTTCATCCGGAGCAAAGGTGGCACGGAGGTGCGGAGCTGGCTTCCCCGATGCACAGATCCTCAGCGGCGGTTCTGAGCGATGGTCCTCAGCGGCGTGGAGGCTCCTCTTCATGCGATCGTCCGTTGCACACTGAAGATTGAATGCAAGGTACAAGATGATCGAGCCGCCTGGTAGAAGACCTTCTCCGCCGTACTTCAGGAATGGTGAGTACCTATTTGGGGCTTAGTTTTAGGATTTTTTTACATTTTTTTTTATTTTTAAGATTAGGGATTTAATGAGCTGTAAAAGAGCGGATTGCCCTTTTTTAGGGTAGTAAAAGAGCTGAATGCCCTTTTAAGGGCAATGCCCATAGAAATGCCCCTTTAGGAGCAATGGGTGGTTTAGTTTTTTTTAGTGGTAGTTTTTTTTTTATTTTGGGAGGTTGGTTGGTTGGGGTTTTTACTGTTAGGGGGTAATTGGTATTTTTTTTAAGTAAAAGAGCTGTTTAAGTTAGGGCAATGCCCTACAAAAGGCCCTTTTAAGGGCTATTGGTAGTTAAAGTTTTCGGTTAGGGGGTGTTTTTATTTTAGGGGGATTTTTTATTTTTATAGGGGTATTAGTTTAGGTTTACATTTTTTATTTTGGATAGCTTTGTTTATTTTTTTCTGTAATTTTAGATTTTTTTTATTTTTTAGTAAAATTAGCTTGGGCAGGCTTATTGCCATGTGAACTATAATTTGATAAGCAAATTTATTGATAAATTTAGCAGAAAAAAATAAAATGTTTTGAAAAATAAGGTCATTCATTGTAGATTTCATTTTTTAATTATTATTTTGCAATATGCATGTTTATTAAAAATCAATATATGTAACTGTTGCTGGTAAGCATTAGAAAGGATTTTTGTTTGAGAATTTTGATTAAGCGAGCACTCAAAAGGTAGGAGTTTCTCTTTCAGCATTTAGCAGATAACTGAACTATAGCATCAATGTAAATTTCTGTCATTGAATTTCTATAGTTTTTATATATGTGATTAATAAAAATTGCAACTCAGTGTATTGCAGACCCAATGTTAAGGGGGTCATAGGTAAGAACCTTGTCAACAGAAGCCTAATACCCAATCATGGGCAAGATTATGAGTGGAGCGCTATTTATCACTTTTGCTTGCGTGCTACTTGCGCCAGAAATAAACTTTTTGAGTGCATAGAGTAGAGCTCGTATTACAAGTTGAAAGTAAAAAGTTATTGCTTGCGCGCTAACCCGAACACATATTCTCAAGTGCGCTAACCTCACATAAATTTACGAATATTTCCCAAGTTCTTCACATAGCAGAATATGTTCTATTTATTCATAAATACATATTTCTATATATATCTGATGGTATTTTGACAATATATATATATATATATATATACACACACATATATACATACACACACACATACATACCGATATATATATAGGAATATCTATTTATAAATACTTCTTTATTACATATTCACCTATGTGCAGAACACTGGAATGTCAAATATTTCCACTGAATACATATATAAAACATTTATCAAAAATGAATATTGCATAAATATGCTTTTACATGTTTTCATATACTTGACTGAAAAGGGCTCTTATGCGCACACACAAACACACACACATATATATATATATATATATATATATATATATATATATATAAAATACAAAAAATAGGAAAGGAAGCGCTCAAAAGTCCACAGATAAAAAGTAGAAAAAATAGTTTATTGGGACAAAAGTTAAAAACAAACGATATGTCCTAGATAGAACATCTTAAAAAATCCAAGTTGTAATGCAGGTGCACAGAGCAGACATGTTTGCTGCAAACAGCACTTATTCACTGCTTACCTGTACACCTGCAAAGCCCTGCCTTATAATCAGTGACTCCCTTAAAGGGATACATACATTTAACAACATGGAAATGGCCACTAGGTATTGAACAAATAGAATAACATTAAATCAGTAGAAAAACACATAAATGTATTACATTGTAAATATAACCTGTAACTATAACAATATGGTAATATTATGTTTTATGTGTATCAAGAGAAATATTTAAAAGTAAATTTGTTTAAAATTACATCTTCACTAATCTAATTATCCTATATTATAAAAGACAAGAGTTTGTCTGAAGCCGTCATGCGCAGTTCAGACAAACTCTTGCAGCTGATCGCACGCGCACCCTTGGCCAGCTGTTGATACTTCGCACGCGCGCACTCTCCCACCCACTTAGCATGTTTGTTTCTGACAAAACTGATGTGAGCACTTTGACCCCCCTTGCTGAATGCGCACGCACCCTCGCACTCACTTAGCCGCACGCGCACGCGAACCCTAGCCGTTTACATGACCCACTTAGCCTATCACACAATGCGCACGCGCACGCGCATGCGAACCCACGCGCACGCAACTAGCCGTTGAAAGCGTCGCGAGGCATAATACATTGCGCATTTCTATTGCACTGGCACTGAGAAAGGTCATTATTTGAAAGCTCCGCAATTAGCAAAAAAAACATATCTACATTTAACAAAAAACAAAAAACCTCTTTACTTTAAACATTTGCTCTTTAGTTTAAAAGAATTGGGTCTTGAAATTTTAGTTTAAAAAAAAAATTGTTGAAAAAAAAATGCCCTCAGGACTTATGTATGTGCTACATAGCACATATTAAAAACAATTACCTCAGGACTTATGCTCAGGACTTAGGACTTATGTATGTGCTACATAGCACATTGTAAAAAAAAATTACCTCAGGATTTATGTATGTGCTACATAGCACATAGTAAAAAAAATTACCTCAGGACTTATGCTCAGGACTTAGGACTTATGTATGTGCTACATAGTACATAGTAAAAAAAAATGGGGGCAGAGAGCCAAAGAGAAGGGGGGGGCAGAGAGCCAAAGAGAAGGGGGGGGGGGCAGAGAGCCAAAGAGAAGGGGGGGCAGAGAGCCAAAGAGAAGGGGGGGGGGCAGAGAGCCAAAGAGAAGGGGGGGGGCAGAGAGCCAAAGAGAAGGGGGGGCAGAGAGCCAAAGAGAAGGGGGGGGGCAGAGAGCCAAAGAGAAGGGGGGGGGCAGAGAGCCAAAGAGAAGGGGGGGGGGCAGAGAGCCAAAGAGAAGGGGGGGGGGGCAGAGAGCCAAAGAGAAGGGGGGGGCAGAGAGCCAAAGAGAAGGCGGGGGGGGGGCAGAGAGCCAAAGAGAAGGCAGGGGGGGCAGAGAGCCAAAGAGAAGGGGGGGGCAGAGAGCCAAAGAGAAGGGGGGGGGCAGAGAGCCAAAGAGAAGGGGGGGCAGAGAGCCAAAGAGAAGGGGGGGGCAGAGAGCCAAAGAGAAGGCGGGGGGGCAGAGAGCCAAAGAGAAGGGGGGGGGCAGAGAGCCAAAGAGAAGGGGGGGGCAGAGAGCCAAAGAGAAGGGGGGGCAGAGAGCCAAAGAGAAGGGGGGGGCAGAGAGCCAAAGAGAAGGGGGGGGCAGAGAGCCAAAGAGAAGGGGGGGCAGAGAGCCAAAGAGAAGGGGGGGGGGCAGAGAGCCAAAGAGAAGGGGGGGGCAGAGAGCCAAAGAGAAGGGGGGGGAGAGAGAGCCAAAGAGAAGGGGGGGGAGAGAGAGCCAAAGAGAAGGGAGGGGGAGAGAGAGCCAAAGAGAAGGGGGGGGAGAGAGAGCCAAAGAGAAGGGGGGGGGAGAGAGAGCCAAAGAGAAGGGGGGGAAGAGAGCCAAAGAGAAGGGGGGGAGAGCCAAAGAGAAGGGGGGGAGAGCCAAAGAGGGGGGAGAGAGAGAGCCAAAGAGGAAAAAGAGACAAAAAGGAGAGAGAGCCAAAAAGGAGAGAGAGCCAAAGAGGGGGGAGAGAGAGCCAAAGAGGGGGGAGAGAGAGCCAAAGAGGGGGGGGGAGAGAGCCAAAGGGGGGGGGAGAGAGCTAAAGGGGGGGAGAGCCAAAGAGGGGGGAGAGAGAGAGCCAAAGAGGAAAGAGAGCCAAAGAGGAGAGCAAAAGAGGGGAGAGAGACAAAGAGGGGGGAGAGAGAGCCAAAGAGGGGGGGGGGGGGCAGAGCCAAAGAGGGGGGGGGGAGCCAAAGAGGGGGGAGAGCGCCAAAGAGGGGGGGAGAGCGCCAAAGAGGGGGGAGAGAACAAAAGAGGGGGGAGAGAGCCAAAGAGGGGAGGGGAGAGCAAAAGAGGGGGGGGAGAGAGCCAAAGAGGGGGGGGGAGCCAAAGAGGGGGGAGAGAGAGAGCCAAAGAGGGGGGAGAGAGAGCCAAAGAGGGGGGAGAGAGAGCCAAAGAGGGGGGAGAGAGAGCCAAAGAGGGGGGGAGAGAGAGCCAAAGGGGGGGGGGAGCCAAAGAGGGGAGAGATAGAGCCAAAGAGGAGAGAGAGCAAAAGAGGGGAGAGAGCCAAAGAGGGGGGGGGAGCCAAAGAGGGGGGGGAGCCAAAGGGGGGGGAGAGCCAAAGAGGGGGGAGAGAGAGCAAAAGAAAGGATGGAGAGAGCCAAAGAGGGGAGAGAGAGAGCAAAAGAGGGGAGAGAGAGAACAAAGGAGAGGGGGGAGAGAAAGCAAAAGAGAGGGGGGAAAGAAAGCAAAAGAGAGGGGGGAAGAGAGAGCAAAAGAAAGGGGGGAGAGAGCAAGGGGTGGGACCGCTGTTCTGAAAAAAATGGCCCGTGTACACGGGCTTTAGTACTAGTTATGTATATAGGAATAAATACTAAACATTCTATTATAGTGGGAACATACCAATAATTAATGGATAGATGATGGCTAAATTAAAGATATCATATGTTTCATGTTGAAATTAAAATGAATATTAGAAAAAATGTAATGGAATATATATATATATATATATATATATATATATATATATATATAAATGGAAGAAAAATATATATATAGCTTGGCAAACTCAGAGTGTTAGGCAAATAAATCTAGGTCACGCCTTTTATTAATTCCTAGGGGATAACTGGTTTGTAGGGTAAAAATCCAAAAGACTTCACTCTTATCTAGATGTATTTCCCTGTTTCCTCCTCTGTTTGATAAGGAAAGAAGTCTATACCTTGAACAGTAAGTGCATTGACATCAGAGTTATGAAAATCTCTGAAATGCCTAGCTACAGGTGTATCTGACTCCTCGTTCTCAATACTTCTCAGATGTTCTAAAAATCTTTCTTTGAGAGGCCTTTTGGTTTTGCCTATATACTGTTTCAGGCATAATTTGCATGTAAGCCGGTATATAACATGTGTGGTTGCACAATTAATGCTAAAATAAATTTTATATTGGTTGTTGGTTACAGATGAAGTGATAGTATCCCCTTCAGTAACAAAATTACAGATTCTGCAAATAGGTCTTCTGCATTTAGAAAAACCTTTTTTCCGTTGTAGCCAGTTTTTATTGGTCTTAGACTTTATATCTGAAGGAGATAAGTAATTCGCAAGAGTCTTACCTTTTTTAGATATAAAATTACAGCCCTCTTTCATGATTCCCTTTAATATAGGGTCTGAATATAGTATGGGAATAGATTCCCTCACTATATTACATATTTTATTGTACTCAAGACTATAATTGGTAATGAATTTCGGTCTCTTATCCATTATCTGATGACCATTTTTAGCTTTATTTTATAGTAATAAATTCTCCATGGGGATACAATCCACTGTATGTTTAGCTTTAAGAAGAACTTCCTCTGTATAGCCCCTATCCTTTAATCTTTGCAATGATAGAGTAGCTTTTTCTGATAGTATATACATATATATATATATATACACACAAATTTAGTTAAGATTAACGGAGTTCACATGTATCCTGACTATTTTGCTTTAATTGGGGTTTGTCCATGCATACTACTGCAGCTGACAGGTATGTGGTTCAACTGAGACCTTTTGTGGATCTACCTGGACACTAACACTTCTCTGCCTTGCTTTGTTTTACTTTATAACGCATTAACGTTCTGCCTTTGACAAGTAATATTTGGACATGGCTAATGTATGATGACTTCAAACAAAGCGTGACTTTACATTATATCGGACAATATCATGTCTAAATCTCTGCATAACAACTGGATGAACAGATTCTACATGTGGTTAAGATCAACAGAGTTCATATGTATCCTGACCATTTTGCTTTAATTGTGGTTTGTCCGTGCACACTATTGCAGCATGTGGATTAACTGAGACCATTTAGGTATCTATCTGGACTGGTGTGCATTTATATTCGTCCAGTTGTGATGATCTAACATGGTTTATTGTAGCCATTTGTATTTGACCTGTATCTGCACAGAAGACTGCCATACGCTGGTTTAGGTTCACACTGATTTTGTTATCACTGTAACAAAATTATATATATAGACTGAGGAAAGAAGAGTATCATCTAGGTCTATGTATTTGGGGACTGTAATTGCATATCGTATATTTTAGTTTCCCCTATATTTATTAACTGTATTTGGTCTTGGCAATCTGTATATATATATATATATATATATATAAAAGGGAAATTGTAAATACCATATGTTTATAGAAATGTAAAATTGCCAATGATTCCAAATGTAATTATTAACTGCATTTTGTATTCATATTGCATATTTGTATCATTATACCTAAGTGGTAACAAATAGGTTAATTAGTATTGTTTTTAATTGGGTGGAGGATAGCCCTATAAAAACACCTCCCATATGTTAGGGGAGTATGTCTATGATTACAGCCGTGGAGGCTGAAACATGTAAGACTAAGTGATTACTTTTAAACCTATTGGCAGATCTGGTTTCAAGCCTACACTTCTTTTAATTCGATGACAATAAAGATTCTTTTTAATGGACTCTTGATTACGCCTGGATCCCTTCTTTATCGTTTACATATATATATATATATATATATATAAATAATTGTGCTCCCTGTCAAAATGTGGACATTAATTTGTCTTTACTATGCTAGTGATACATCAAAATTTACATACATATATCTTTCTTTGTAGATTTATATATAGCCTCTATGCATATCTATATATTGTTTTTGTAGTTTATATTGCATCTCTTTGGGCTTTGAATACCTTTCTGTGTTTTTTTGGACTCTCCATTTTCTAATTTAACTTTAATTATGGATCAGCAGGGAATGAAGTGTTTTATGTTTGAGGATCTTACCAAAACACCAGATCCCTCTGCTGATACCTTACAGTCTTGGCTAAAAGATGCTGAACATGACTTGGAGAGCCTTTTTATACAGATGGATAGTTTGAGAAAAAAAAGATATAAAACTAGAAATGGACATTAAGACTTTCCTTATTTATCAACAAAGGGAACATATACCTAGGGGTCGGATTAAGGCATTTCCATCTTTCCATGTCACATGTCTTAAATTTATTGAGGAGTGGAATGTTGCACTCACTACATGCTCTTAGATACTAATGAATATATTAGTAAATTACAAGAAACAGAGATTAGCCCTGATTAAACAGATGCAGGATCTACAAGTGGAGTTAAAACAGGTACAGACGGAACCAGATTTTAGCTTATATAACATTCAATTTAAGGAGAATATACAGAAATTTCAAAAGGAATTCTGGGAGTTTAAGACACAGAAAATCGGGATAAAATTGATTATGATTCAGAAAATGTATATCTTTGGTCTCATAGGGCCTAAAATTCCAGGAATAATAAGGGCAAAAAACTTAAGTATAAAAAGTCTAAACAGGGGGGGCGGAGCCAACTGCCGTGCAGGACAGTCGCATCAGTGTGGAGCTCCGTGTGATTTCTCAAGTTAAAACCCTTACTACAGCCTGTGAAAGTGCTTTATTTACATTAAAAAGCATCCCTGGTGTTCCGGTCACCCCACTGAACAAACCTCTCCTTGGTCCGGCTGGACTAAGGGGTTAACTGAGCAAGAACTCAAGCGCTAAGCCGGGCGCCCTTAGACATAGGCCTATCATCGCATCTGAGCTCTCTCTCCTGCCTAAGCTCCGGAGGGTCGGGGATCCGCTCCGGAGCTGCTACCTACATAGAGGCTCTAATCGGTCCCTGAGAAGGGGACATCAGCGTTGCTGCCGTCTGAGGTACTATCGAGCCCACGTGGCTGGTGAACACGGCAGCGCATACACTTGTCGGATCCACTACAGAGGGGCCAACATAAGACTAAGCTGAGACTACAACGGGCTCTTAAGCTGTTGAAATCGGAGCCTAATACCTGTGGAAAGTGCCGTTGCAGACAGCCCTGCGAGCTCCCTGGGAGCCGCACACCGCACATTGCCGCCATCTTGAAAGTGGAGCCTCACACGCCGGACCTCATGTGAGCAAGCAGCCCACTGCTGCAGCAGACCTACGGCTCACAAGGTGTACACACCCGGCACTGCTCACCTGACTCCTGAAATATTCTGAGGGGTAAGACTTGAAAGTTTTCCATCCACACTACGCACAGCACAAATAAGGTCTACTGAGGCCCTATATATTAAGTACGCCACATTGCCCCACGCCTAACGACCTGAGCTATCATCTCAATCTATCAGCCCCTGATCCCTCATATAACCCTGAACTGTAGAGACACATTATTGGGGGCTCTCCTATAAGAACTGTGTTGCTTGTACTATACCTCAAGTGCTCTAGAGCGCATATCCAGACACAGGCCTTTTTTTTTTTTCTGAACCTTGCTATACTCGTTAACACCTACACTGTGTTCTGTCACCTGTGACCCAACACCCATTATCTCCAAACAGGGATTTAACACTTTAAACTGTTGGTGTTCTATCTAAATCCTTTTTGGTTTGCCTGCACACAATACTTCTGGCAGGCTAAGCCCTGCTGGAATACATAAACTTTAACATCATAGGCAACAGGACTGCAACCAAGCTATATTAAGGAACTGTAATATTTGAGCACTAATAAGCCACAGATCCATTTTGTGGCACATCCTGCTTAGTGTATTATTCAGAACTTGGGTAACATTACTGTTATAAAGTTTGGGCTGCTGCGTCAGCATGTGTATCTCTGCAGTTTAAACTCAGAGTGGAGTGTCTTAACCCATACCCTTTTTTTCTGCAGGAAAAGAACTGGTTTAATTGTACTAGACCTTGAGCGGTGCAACATTTCAGTACAGTGTTTGCCTATTAACATCTATTCTTTTCATGTTTTAGGTTATATATCTGGTTTAGAATGTTTACTGTTTAACCTAACCTTGATTCTCTCATTACAGACCTATTACCATAAGAGGTCACCTTTCCACAGATATATAGTATAAGGTGATATCTTGTCCTCTCACATGTATCACTGTTTTACAGGTCTAGAGGTGTTACTTTTCACTAGGTGTTAAAGACCAGAAGCTCACCACTATAACAATTTAAGCACTCTCTCCACCCCTTTCCTGCTGTGCGCAGTCACAGTAGGTCATATCCCCATTCCTTTCTCCGTCTTGACCCAGTGTGGGTAATTTCCCCTGGAGAGGGTGTACATTGAGAATTCCGCTCTGCCGACCTCAGCAGTGGACTGATTGAGATCTACTCATACTCAGGGGCATGCCCACAAAATCCACTGTGGCATTAAGCAATCTGCTGGAAATGGCCGCCTAAATCAAGATTGACGTCAGGGGGACTTTAGTTAGACACTCCTCACCATTGTCCTGCTTACTACTCTCTATGCTATAGAGCAAAGGCCAAACCACACTGGTCTATCACGGAAAACAGGCTTTAAAATATGTCCCAGGCTTCTAAGAGAAAATCAAAACCGTCCCATCCACCCCGGAAAACAGTTGCAGATCATTTTAAAAGTCATCACGCTGGGAAATCCCAAATGTATAGGGAATCTGCCTCTGCACTGGAGGGCAGCGAATCTGAAGGCAGCATGGACTCCCAATCCCCTATACCAGATGCTCTGTCTGCCAATATTGTTGATGTCCTAACCAGGCGTATGAACCTCCTTCAAGACACGCTAACAAAAGAAATTAAAGGTTCTACAGCTGAGCTTCGTAGAGAAATTGGTGCATTAGGAGAGCGCACTGAAACCTTAGAGCGCAAACAAGAAGACCTAATTGTGGATCATGCCCACCTACAAGCTTACTCTCAAAACCTAGCGATACAGATATCTGATCTGGATCTAAAACTAGCCGATATGGAGGACCGCTCCAGACGAAACAATCTGAGATTTCGTGGAATATCAGAGGAAATCGGCCCCCAAGAACTGGAGTCTTATGTTTTGGAGTTTTGTAATATCTTACTACCTTCTTTGGATCCGCCTGGTCTCCTGTTAGACAGAGTCCACAGAGTAGCACGGCCTAGATCTGTTTCCCAAGACAAGCCCAGGGATGTCCTAGCTAGGATCCATTTCTTCACCCATAAAGAGAAGATACTGAGAGAGCTGGTTAACAAACCTCAACTCCCGGATAAATTCCTCCAAATTACTGTGTTTCCGGACATCTCCAGTTACACCTTGCAGAAAAGGAGATCCTTCAGGAATATTACTCAAATCCTAAGAGCGGATAATGTCAGATATAGATGGGGATACCCAACAAGGCTCATAGTTACTAAGAATGGTGAGACTCACACAATTTTTACCCCTAAAGAAGGGTTTGACCTGCTACAAAGCTGGGGCCTAACTTCAGCTAAACCCCGATCAGAAGCAGATTTTTTGACCTCTAGAGACTGCTCTGAAACCACGAGCACGGCTCAATCATCGCAGAAACCTAGTCGTACCAACACCCCGCAGGTCACAAGAATCCGAGCTAGTGCCCTAGAATTCACTCCTGGACTCCAAAAGCCTACTAAATGAGAGATAGATAGCTCTGGTCTTTACACCTAACCGCTCCTGTTTCCATACTGTTTCTACATCTGAAATTGAGTAAAATGTATATCTTGTTGAATATATTTATCATGTGTTAATTGTTCATTATCTAAATGGTGTGGGGCGACCCGGGATTCCCCGTGAAGGAGGGGCGGCTTGCCCAGAGATACCTGATTTCCTAAGTAATTATCTCCTCGCGGTTAGGACTCAAGGGTGCTCCCTACCCCATTGTACTATCCAAGTAGCTAGACCTCCCTTGAACATTTACTTGTTGCTAAATTGAATTATTCCTAGGGATAGTAGAAACCTTGGTCCATTTCATAACACTAATGATATCTATCACTATGTTAGTAGATAGGTAATATGCTATTCAGTTTGTTGTAAAGACAATGGTTTGTTCTTTTTGTTCATACTCCCCCAATGACAGTCAATCTACATCTACAAGTTACATACTTGTACTACCCCCCCCCCCCCCCATATACGCAAATTTATTTGTGCTATCCCCTTATACGGGGACTGGAGAAGTCAGTTTTGTATTCAAACACACTTCTCCTCTTGGTGATCCAGTGGTTCACCATACTGGCTACAGTTTTTAAATCTCACCTAATTCACACAATTACGATTGGCTCAAACCTATAGTCTTATTTGTACTGTCTGTGTTCAACAGTTGTTTGTCCAGTTCATTTGTTTAACATTTTCACGTTCTCTCTTTTACTTTTCTCTTATTACACCTCAGGTGTTGTTATTGTCCACTAATACGAACGCTGAATTTAGGGTTCATCAAGTGCCATATTTAGGTGCGCAGACCCAGGCGGGGTGAGTTACATTCCTAATTCCTCTCCCTTTCCTTGTCCCTTATTGCCTACCCCTCCCCCTTACCCTTCCTAAACTTAAAGATGGCGGCGACTTCTAATAGTATTTCCTTTGCAACCTTAAATGTCAAAGGACTTAATTCACAAGAAAAGAGAAGCATGCTTACCAATATCATGAGGTCTCTGAAAGTCCAAGTTGTATTTCTGCAAGAGACTCATTGGCTTGCGACAACCCAGAACCCATACAGAACCCCTGAATATCCTATAGTGGTCCTAGCCTCCCATACTGAGAAAACCAGAGGTGTAGCAATTGCCATACATAAATCCCTACATTTCGAACATATCCATGCAGAGAAAGATAACCAGGGACGATTCCTATTGCTTAACTGCAAGTTAAATGGTATCCTGTTTACTCTTGCCAATATATACGCCCCAAACCAATTACAATCTAAATTCTTGAAAGGGATGCTGGTTAAAATTGAGAAACACAGGATGGGAACGACAATCTTAGGGGGCGACTTTAATATGATTTGGGATCCCCTACTGGATAAGAAAGTTCAGAAAGGGAAAAAAATTGATGCATACTCTATAACCACTGCTAATAAATTTCGACAATACATTATCCAGCATAATCTATATGACATATGGAGGGCGCTCCACCACGATGACAGAGACTATACATACTTCTCCAGACCCCATAATTCATACTCCAGACTTGATCATTTCTTCACTGACTCGTGGACATTGAATAGAGTCTTAACGTCACATATTAGGGTTTGCCCTTGGTCGGACCATGACATCCTTACGTTTACCCTCTCTACAGATTTCACCACAGAATCTAGACCTAGCTGGAAACTCCCGAAACAAATGCTCCAAGATAAAACCTTTAAAACCTCACTTCAAGCCTCTATTATAGAGTTCTTGAGAATAAATGAGATCCCAGATATGTCCCCTCAAACAGTGTGGGCTGCGTTGAAAGCATACATAAGAGGGATATCTATTAGAAGAAAGGCAATATTACGACGCCAAGCCGGTCTACCTCTGGGTCTCCTCTTGGTTGAGCTACGCTCTGCAGAACAAGAGAATAAAAATTCTCCAACTACAGATCTGGCTGACAAAATTGGGGAACTAAGAGCACAACTGGCAGATAGGGAACTGCAGAGAGTTAAAGACTCCTATGCCCGATTCCGACAGCTGATGTACTGTCAAAGCAACAAGGCCTCGACCCTTCTTGCTCACAAATTAAAAGGCAGAACAGCGGCAGCTAGAATTCTGTCACTCAAAAGAGACACTACCTCGGTCTCCTCACCCAAAGAAATTGGAGAGACGTTTGCGTCATATTACTCTGACCTATATCATCTTAAGCCTTCAATGGCTAACAAGGAATCCTCCGCACAGGAGGTTATGGATTTTCTGCAGAGCCTAGGTTTGCCAACTCTCCCAGAGGATGATAGAGAGGCACTTAAAGCCCCATTCTCCCTCACGGAACTTAACCTAGCCATTAAGCATACTCAGAATAACAAGGCTCCAGGTCCTGATGGCTTCCCGGCAGCCTTTTACAAACTGTTCAAAACAGAACTAAACAAGATCCTCCTGAGGGTCTTTTGTGAAGCCCGAGAGGCAGGTTCGTTTCATAAAGAATTTTTACAGGCAGTGATCCTGCCCATTCCTAAACCGGACAAAGACCCCTCGTTATGTACGAGTTATAGACCAATCTCATTAATAAACGGGGATGTTAAACTTTATGCGAAACTATGGGCTAACCGCCTTAATAGCTTGCTCCCAAAGGTGATCCATACGGACCAGGTCGGGTTCACGTTCGGTAGGGAGGGCCCAGACAACTCTCGGAAAATGTTGAACATACTTACAGAGTCATCCAGGCTGAGGCTGCCCATGCTGGCCCTGTCACTAGACGCAGAGAAAGCGTTTGACAGGGTCAGATGGGAATACTTGTGGCACACGCTCGCCCAATTTGGCATACCTAACGTAGTGATCACGGCAATACAAGCCCTATATTCTTACCCCTCTGCAACGGTTAGAGGTCTGGGATTTGCCTCTCCGACCATTCATATTACTAATGGCACTAGGCAAGGATGCCCTCTGTCACCCTTAATTTTCTCCATGGCCATTGAACCTTTGGCTCAGGCTATTAGGCAATCACGCGCAATCAGAGGTGTCCAACTTGGCAGGGAGGCTGTGAAGATAGCATTGTACGCGGATGATGTGACACTATTCCTAACGAATCCAATAGGCTCCTTGCCGGCACTTTTTGATATTGTCGCCGAGTTTGGAGCTCACAGCTACTATAAGGTTAACGTCTCCAAAACGGAGGCTCTACCGGTATGCATTCCAACCTTTGAATTGGATGTATTGCAAACATCATACTCCTTCCGATGGTCACAAACCACTATTCGACATCTGGGGGTACAACTTGGTCCGGATCCAAAAATGGTGATCAATGTTAACTACACAGATCTCATTAGAGTGGTCACTGGGCTTACCTCTTCCTGGAGCCTTAAAGAGATTTCGTGGCTGGGTCGTATTGCATCTTTTAAGATGACGATCTTGCCTAAAATCCTATATTACTTTCGTTGCATCCCACTAAATGTCCCCAATGCTTTAATAGACAAGCTCCAGTCTCTTGGACAGCGCTATATTTGGGGGCAAATCTAAGCCTCGGATTGCGGCGAAAATACTTCAAAAAAAATATGAATATGGAGGGGTTGCAATGCCTAGTATACGTGGCTACTATGAAGCAACCAGGTTATCACATGTCATGGCATGGGCGAACAAAGGAGAACCGCAGGGATGGAAAAACATAGAGGCACTAGCCCTCCCTTTGGGCTTAGAACTAGCGGACCTACCCTGGATCCCTAGCCACTGCCTGGATGATCTGGGACTAAAAAACGCCATTGTTAGAGATACTCTAAAAGTTTGGCATCACCTTAGAAACCTACGCGACATTGCCCCGCATCCGTCCCCCATTCATTCCCTGTCAGCTTTGCTGACAGCTCTACCTGATACGCATGTCCTACATTGGTGTGAGTGGGGCCTGCATTCGATTTCCAACCTATACCCCGCCGGTACTCTACTCACTCCACATACTATTGGAACAATTATCCCAGAAACCCCTCTTTGGGTTTCCTTTGAATACTCGAGACTTTACACTTTTATGACATCCTGGGGATTCACCAAGACCCTAAATAGACCCCTGACTAACTGGGAAAAACTGTGGCAGCTTCCTATCAAGACTCCTAGACTCATATCGTTTCACTATGACCTCCTACAGATGTCCACTAACAGAGACAGACCCTGGCAACTAAGGGCCTGGGAGGGAGACCTATCCAGACCAATTACAGATAAAGACCTACGCACAGCTATGACGTTAACTAAAAAGACGGTTCACTGTGCAAACACCTTGGAGGCCTACATGAAGCTATTTCTGAAATGGTACTACACCCCCTCGAGACTGTCACAAATGTTTCCTACAACGTCTCCTATGTGCTGGAGAGAATGCATGCAAAGAGGCTCAGATATTCATGTATGGTGGGACTGCCCAACACTTGCACCCATGTGGGGTCAGATAGCTAACCTATGCACCAACCTAGGGCTCTCTATCCCACTCACCCCTGTAATAGCTCTTCTGCACATCTTTCCAAGAAACGTTCCAGCCCATGTTTCCAAACTGATCATCTTTGTCCTAGCGGCCATGAAACTGGCAATAGCAAGGGCCTGGAAGCAGGCCATCCCTCCAGATATTTCAACTGTTACATCTATAATACAGATGTACGCTAAAATGGAACAAAGTTTCTATTTTAATATGGATAAAGAAGACTTATATTGGCAGATTTGGGAGCCTTGGTTTACTCACCAGGGAAATCATAGTTAAATATGTAGACATGAGACAATCCCCGACCACCCACTTTAACGTATTTTATTTCTCATACCTAGTTATAATGAGGTAGGCAATTGATGACTCCCGCCTTTCTAAATCTATTGTCAAACTCTGACCACCCTCCTCCTCTCCCCTTTCCCGCTCCCCCCTCCCCTCTATCCCCCCCCCCCCCCTCCTAGAATATGCTCTGCCCTAACCCGATATCTCTCCCCCCCCTCTCCACCCCCTCAAGGAGGGTCTCCCCCGCCTGGGAACCCGCATTAGGGTCACTAGTAGAAGTGTGTAGAAAGGCATTTCCGAACTGACTCTATGAAGTCTATAGAAAGTTGAGTTCATGTACGGGACTGGAATATTACCCTGGTCCCTATATTTAGGTTTGTTCATAATAACTGAAAATGAGGTTTATGTAAATGTCATTATATTTTAAATCTGATATGCTCATTCCAGATGTTTTAGTTCACTAATAATGTATATACCCACGATGTAGCTACAACAAAAGTATTGTATGTATACATGTATAGTTCCTGGACATTTGTGTTGCAATATTTGTTGTTATGCATATTCCTCAATAAAAAGATTTAAAAAGAAAAAAAAAAAAAAGTCTAAACAGGACAAGAGGGTATTATTTAGTGATACTGAGTATGATTATGATACTTCAGATAGTGATTCTGCATTAGAAACACAAGGTGAATCAGATTAATTTGTTAATCAATCATCAGTATTGCATACACCCAGTATCCGAGTACAGGAACAGTCACTCTAGGGGTGGTAATAGGGAAAAGAAATTGGATGAAAGAGAGGTCTTTTGGATCCTACACCTTAAAACGAGGGTGCCTTCAGGTTTAAATTCAAGAATGGATGTCAACATGTTTATTAAAAATGAATGTAATTTGAAAATATTTTTCCATTTGATGTATATTATTATATTATTATTTTTCAAACTAATTAATTCGTAATTAATATATGTTTTTATATAGCATTGAACCTACATAGACTACCTTCAATAATCATTGATATATAGACTAACATGGTATGCAGTATGCATTTTAGGTTTCAATTTGTTCTATATGCTTCATTTTGAAAAAGCAACGGGCTTTAAAAACATAAAAACATAAAAACATGCATTTATGTATATATCTGTATTAATTTTGGTATTGTTATTTGAGGATACGATTAATGTTGTAATGAGTATATTTTGTGTTGGGTCTGTATGTGTGTTTTTCAAATTTCAGGCTTAGCAAATCATGCAGGGTGTTAGTTATATTATGTTAAGGATCTTTAGGGGTTAATTGAATTACTTAATTGATGTTTTTCTATTGGATGTTAAAAACTACTTATAGAGCTCACCTACCCCCTGTTCCCTATCAGTGAACAAGTGCCCTAGAGGCATGAAACACGTATGATGTCACAGGGGGATCTTGGTTCCCCATGTTTTTCCTTGCAGTCTTGTTTTTATCTGGGCTACCGTCCATATCTATGTTTTTAACGCGTTGTACTGAATAAAGGAGCTTTTTACTCATCTATCCTGGAGTGCCGAAGACTTTCTTGTGTTTCTATATATATATATATATATATATATATATATACATACATATACACATATGTATTTATGCGTTTAGAATGTGTATATATGTCTGTAGAAACATATATACACATATAAATACATTTGTATACATATATATATATATATATATATATATATATACACACACACATTTAAGACCATCATCTTTAGACATGTATATGTATTTATCTCTATGTTAAAGCCCTTTGCATCCTCTTTTTCCTATTCATCTCATATCTTTGAGCCCTTATAACTTTTGTGTGCAATATTTTTTTTAAATAATTTTTATTAGATGGTGTTATTATGAGTGTAAGTGTACTTTGTAATATATGTTTGATGTGTTTTGTGACACTTTTTTTTTCACAAAACAGGTAACCATTGCTCTGAGGTTGCGGTAATCATTCTAGGGTAAATCGATATTGCGCTCATGCGTTTGCATTTACTTTCAATTTGCAATATGAGCGCAATTTAACTTGCGTGCAAACCATGGTGAAAACCCAATATCGCTTGCGCGCAAACGATAGTGCTCCACTCGTAATCTAGCCCCTTATATACTATTTAAAGAGACACTGAACCCAATTTTTTTTCTTTTGTGATTCAGATAGAGCATGCAATTTTAAGCAACTTTCTAATTTACTCCTATTATCAAATTTTCTTCATTCTCTTGGTATCTTTATTTGAAAAGCAAGAATGTAAGTTTAGATGCCGGCCCATTTTTGCTGAACAACCTGGGTTGTTCTTGCTGATTGGTGGATAAATTCACCCACCAATAAACAAGTGCTGTCCAGGGTTCTAAACCGAAAATTGGCTGGCTCCTTAGCTTAGATGCCTTCTTTTTCAAATGAAGATAGTAAGAGAATGAAGAAAAATTGTTAAAAGGAGTAAATTAAAAAGTTGCTTAAAATTGCATGCTCTCTCTGAATCACGAAAGAAAAAATTTGGAGTTAGTGTCCCTTTAAGCTATGTAAGCATTTGTAGGGGTTTCTTTTCATTGTGAACTATGACAGTAACTACTAGGAGCATTAGTAGTATTCTGTAGCATATTTACAAAAACTCACCACCATGGAGAGAAATTAAGCTAAGTCTTTGGATTTGAACATTTATGTACGTGCCTCTCCTTCAAATCCAGAACCGTGCACAGCGACATAAATGGCTCTCAAGCTAAAATTTGCCTTTCTACAATTGTTTAAGTTACCTCACAGTACTGACAAAACTTCTTAAATAATCTCACCAGACCAAAGAACTTTAGATCATCAGACGCAGTATCAAAAAAACCTTCCATCATTAGCAGTTAAATATAATTCCCAGTGTGTTCTTTTTTCAAATTATCTTCACTGGACCTATGGCTATGGTCAAACCATGCGCATAAACTCAATTTTAACAACCCGTTTGGATCATCTAATGCTCAAATTTTTAATCCCTCATTTTAAGGTAGGAAGGGTAAAAAACATGTACCGAAGACCACCCTATGGAGCAATTTTATTTTTTAAGAGTAGCGTTCCCAAAGTGAGCTTATTTACATTTTGTGTGGTTAATTAGGTAGCGGATTAGAAGGCAGCAAGACTTTGTATAAGACAAACTTTTTTTTTTTAATATATATTAAAAGGGACAGTCTAGTCCAAAATAAACTTGCATAATTCAGATAGGGCATGTCATTTTAAAACAACTTTCCAATTTACCTTGATCACCAATTTTGCTTTGTTCTCTTGGTATTCTTAGTTTAATTTCTTAGACCTTGAAGGCCGCCTCTTATCTGAATGCATTTTGACAGTTTTCACCACTAGACGGTGTTAGTTCATGTGTGCCATATAGATAATACTGTGCTCACGCACGTGGAGTTACCTAGAAGTCAGTACTGATTGGCTAAAATGCAAGTCTGTCAAAAGAACTGAAATAAGGGCGGCAGTCTGCAGAAGTTTAGATACAGGATAATCACAGAAGTAAGAAGTACATTAATATACCTGTGTTGGTTATCCAAAAGAAGGGAATGGGTAATAAAGGGATTATCTATATTTTAAAACAATAAAAATTCTGGTGTAGACTGTCCCTTTAAGAAAGCAAAAATGAGTTCACATATTTGTTCTATATCATTAATGGGCAATCTGTGAATGTGTCTACTTAGCATGTGCAATAAAACAAATGAAAACATTTTATTTTAACAGCAGAATGTCCTTTTATACTGTGTGCGTGTGTCTGTTCATATATGCATGCTAGCTTGTGTGTGTGTCTGTTCATATATGCATGCTAGCTTGTGTGTGTGTCTGTTCATATATGCATGCTAGCTTGTGTGTGTGTCTGTTCATATATGCATGCTAGCTTGTGTGTGTGTCTGTTCATATATGCATGCTAGCTTGTGTGTGTGTCTGTTCATATATGCATGCTAGCTTGTGTGTGTGTCTGTTCATATATGCATGCTAGCTTGTGTGTGTGTCTGTTCATATATGCATGCTAGCTTGTGTGTGTGTCTGTTCATATATGCATGCTAGCTTGTGTGTGCGTCTGTTCATATATGCATGCTAGCTTGTGTGTGTGTCTGTGTGCCCAATGTGCACATCTGTATGAAAAACAAACGTTAGTGAGCTCTAAAAAGTAACAAACTTTGGGCTAGATTACAAGTTGAGAGCTAATTTATCACACGCCCGCAAACGCCTGATAAATAACCAGCCATTACAACTGGTTATTGCTACAGCGAGCTTGCGGTAGCAATTAGCACTCATAAAATTAACCAGAGATCAGATATTTGGTTAATTTTAGAATTGTCCCCCAATTGGCACAAAATACAATGATGTGTAGTTTATTAAAAAAATAAAAATTGAAGCAGTTATGAGGGCTGAAAGTTGGCGGATGTGGGGTGTTAGAGAAAAAAAAAAACGGCACTAAAAAGTGCCTTTACATTGCAGTCTATGGGGAATCTGTGTTCCCTGTAAATATATATGTATATGCTTATATACATATATATTTATGTGTTAATATGTTTATATACACATATTAACACAAATCCTATATTATAAAAGGCCAGGTATGTTTGTCCGATGCATTTATGCGCAGTAGAGACTGCGTGAGGCAATCATACCTGGCCTTAGGAATCAAATCAGTATCCAGTGATCAGTGTCGGCCGCGAGGCCTTAAGGCTCAGTGGTAGCTCGCATGTGCGTGTGCGAGAAAGGCCTTACACAGCGGCAGGGAGGGGGAGGAGGGAGAGGGGAACATATCTGGCCATAAATCACAGGGGTAGGGAGGAGGGATGAGGGAGGGGGCTGAGGGGAACATACCTGGCCTTACATAACAGCGGCAGGGAGGGGAACATACCTGGCCTTACATCACAGCGTCAGGGAGGGATGAGGGAGAGGGGAACATACCTGGCCTTACATCACAGCGTCAGGGAGGGGGAGGAGGGATGAGGGAGAGGGGAACATACCTGGCCTTACATCACAGCGTCAGGGAGGGGGAGGAGGGATGAGGGAGAAAGGAACATACCTGGCTTTACATCACAGCGTCAGGGAGGGGGAGGAGGGATGAGGGAGAGGGGAACATACCTGGCCTTACATCACAGCGGCAGGGAGGGGGAGGAGGGATGAGGGAGAGGGGAACATACCTGGCCTTACATAACAGCGACAGGGAGGGGAACATACCTGGCCTTACATCACAGCAGCATGAACGAGGGATGAGGGAGAGGGGAACATACCTGGCCTTACATCACAGCAGCAGGGAGGGGGGAGGAAGGAAAAGGGATGAGGGAGAGGGGAAAATACCTGGCCTTACATCACAGCGGCAGGGAGGGGGGAGGAGGGATTAGGGAACATATCTGGCTTCACATCACAGCGACAGGGAGGGGGGGATGAGAGAATCAGGAGGGGGGTTGAGGGAGAGGGGAACATACCTAGCCTTACATCATAGCAGCAGGGGGGGAGGAGGAAGGGGGGCTGAGGGAGAGGATAACATACCTGGCCTTACATCACAGCGGCAGGGAGGGGGGAGGAGGGAGAGGGGATCGGGAGAGGGGATGAGGGAGAGGGGAACATACCTGAACATACCTGGCCTTACACATTTTGGCTAGTATATATGTAAATATATATTAGTATATATGTAAATATTTATATATATATATATATATATATATATTTGCTGCCCATCACTGTGCAACTTACCCCCTTTGCTGCACTAGTTTTCATGCTGAGTCTCACGGTATGAGAACGAGGCTCCCATTGGAGCCTATGGAAGCGGACTCTCATGAGCACAATGCTCCCCTGCAATGCGAGGTTGCGTTCGCATTGCACCTGACTTGTAATACCAGCGCACATTTGCATACACTGCTATTACTAAGTGGAGTGCAAATATTGCTTTTGAGGAAGCAATATTTTGCACTCAACTTGTAAACTGGCCCTTTATTGGATTAGTAAAAAATGGAAACATATTAAAGTAGTCAGAGTAAATTACATCTAACGCATTTTGTCTCAGTGTGCCTTAAAAAAAATTCTGCCTAGGGGTTCCTTAGATTAATTTTCAGCCCCAGGTATTTAGTCAGAGCCTACAGAACAGAAAACTAAATGGCTTCTTGTAAGTAATAGAAGCTGCAACCATTTTTATTGTGTGTGCTAAGTTCTGTGGTATACAAAGAGCTATCTCTGTACCTAGTAACAACTTATTTGTTGGAATAATAATTCCAGAAGACATTGAAAATACGTCTTTATGAAACCAAAGCCTAAAAATGTAAAGTTGAATTGAATACCATTTATAAAAGAATTGGACCAAATACACATTATAAGAAACAAGTGTTTAGAGGAAATATAGGAGAATGATTATATGCTTGTTTTATTTACTAATTAACATAAAACTTACTCTCAGTGGTGGTATAGATATTCACCATGCTTCTTGCATTGCTAAGGCTAGTGATCTGTGAGGTGTTAATGGTTTCTGAATTTTCACTGGCTCCCAAGTCTGTGAAATGATACAAAGCACAGAAATAAGTTTAGCTTTTACTGTATTACAGGTTGAAAACAGTACAGGGTATAGAGGTTGTTTTTTAAAAATGTTTTTGATTCCTCTTGCCTACATCTCAGACCTTGTCTCCAGATACTCTCCCTCCTGTCCCATTCGCTCTGCTTGTTACCTCCTCACATTCCCGTTTACAGGACTTCTCCAGACTGGCTCCAGACTCTCCCCTAGTTTTAAAAGCTTCAAGCACTCCCTAGAGACTCTACTGTTCAGGGATGCATACAACCTACACTAACCTTTCTTTATACCAGTTCCTCTCCTCCATTGCTATCCCCTGAACCCCCTTAGCAGAGCCCAACTGTTTGCAGATCCTCTTCATAAGAGCAAACTACAACAGTGTGACTCTCGGCAGGGCCCTCTACCCATTTGATCCCTATAAATGTTACCTTGTATACCGTCTATGTTTATAGCGCTGCGGAATCTGTTGGCGCTATACAAATAACCAATAATAATAATCATAATTCAAATGACAGATGGTCTATTATAATACTAATCAGTGTGGATAAAAATAATTTCATTTTAAAAAGAATTACAAAGATAGTTTTGTTTTTTAATGCAACTCAGATTTTTTTTAAATCTGATCATTGTATTTAAATCATTTTTTTTCATTTAAATCTGATTTCTTTAATAAAATACTTTTTGAGAAAATGTTTAGCTATATATAGTTTTTTCTATTTAAGATACATTATAGCCCAGATGTTATTTATCCTGAAATAAGGGTTATGTTTTAATTATGTAGAATGAAGCTGAAATGTTTAATATTTTTAGTAAATTCATTCCATTAATCCATTCACAATATCATGTTCTCCAGGAAGTTTCTATAACATTATTTTGGGCAATTTTTCTCTCTAGACAATAGATTCTCAAAACTATGAATTTGTGTCTGCAGCGATAACATGCCACTTCTTCACAGCAAAAAAAATGTTTAAAAAATCCACATATAGTGTTGAGAAAAATACCTTAGTCCCATTGTAAATCTGCAAATCTATGTACACAGAATAAACCCCTTAAAAGGACAATAAAGGCAAAATTAAACTCTCATGATTCAGATAGATCAAGCAGTTTTAAGAGACTTTCAAATTTACTTCCATTATCTAATTTATCTTTTTATATACACGCTTTCTGATGCACCAGTGCCTACTGAGCATGTGAACAAATTCACTAGGTATATGTATACTAGTCTGATTGGCTGATGGTTGTCACATGATACAGGGGACCGACAAATAGTGAAAAAGAATAACTTTGTCAGAAAAAAAATCTACTGCTTATTATGCACTTGTTAATTATGTAATTCTACTATATTGAATGGTACTTTAAGCTTTGAGAAGTTAAATGAATAGAAGATTATTGGAGCTAAAGGGACACAAAACCAACATTTTTTCTTTCATGCTTTAGAAAGAGCATGCCATTTTAAACAACTTTCAAATGTACTTCTATTATCTAATTTGCTTCATAGTCTCTTTATATGCATTGCTGAAAAGCATATCTAAATAGGCTCAGTAGCTGCTGATTGGTAGCTGCAAATAAATGCCTTGTGTGATTTGCTCACCCATGTGCATTGCAATTTTTTTTCAACAAAGGATAGCTACAGAATTAAGCAAATTAGATAATAGAAGTAAATTACAATGTTTAACATTGTATTCTCTATCTAAATCATGAAGGGAAAAAAATTGGGTTTCATGTCCCTTTAAATAGATCTGCACGGAGGAGGCAGGGCTTGGAGCCGTTCGAGGATGGAGCTGTAATCACTTAGCTCCGTGAAACACTGCTCAAATTTGGGTTTAAACAAGGCAAACATCGCTCCCATAATTTCCAAGAATAAAGGGGAAGGAGAGATGAGTGCACAACAAGAGGATGGAGGCGTAAACTGAGCACGCTGGAGACAAACTAATAGCGCTTAAGGCAGAAGCTGAAGGGAGCCGGTCGCCATCTTGGCCACGAAGTGTAACTGTCTGCACCTAGAGGATAACACTGAACAAATCGGCTGATCCGCAACGGAGGTAGACGGATACAACATCCTGGACATAAGGATACAATCCGACATCCAAGTAAGACAAAATGGATATATTTGACCATGAATAAAATAATGTATTAAGGGAAGGAAGAAACCGACAATAAGGGCATCAGGAGGGAAAGGAAAAATATAAACAAATAAGCGTTAGCTGAAAGATATATAAGCCCTCATATAAGAAGAGGATTGCAAGGAGTGATCTCTCTTTTCAAGTATTAAAAAGGGATAACACAGCTTATTAAAGCAACAAAGGCTTACAATATTTTAAGCTTAAGGACACTCTGTGTTTGCTATGGAAACCTATTACTAACAAGCATATAGCGAACAACATAAGATAATTACATTAGACAGCCATACATAGGTGAAGATGATTTATTCTAGGACACTGCTTACAGACACAGGATAAACCGGACGCCATATGGCTGATATGAAAAGAGCAAAAGAAAGTAGGATATGGTTGTTTCATGGGCAAACTGGGATGTTTATTTACTGAAAACAGAACTGTTATAAGCAACTTGTACTAATCTCACTATATGCATAATAGAAACCTTCTCCCTGACTAAGACAACTACTTGCTCTTCCTGACTAGGATGTGGGAATATATAAAAGACTTTACTATGCACTGAAAATGGAATAGTGAAGACCCCAAGACTCATTATACCCTAGTAATAGCTGTGGATGAGAGGAAACAGTTAATCTATAGGGGAAACAAATAGCAGCAATTCAGTGACACACAACCCCGATCCAAATATACCCAATTTACATGCATCCAGCTGCAAAAAAGCCAATACATTTACATCAGAGATATATATATATCTGTAGACCAGGAACTAATTAAGCTGTCTTGTTTGTTGATACACCCCTGCTGTTATGTCGGCCAGGAAACAAAATAAGCCATCTCAAGGGCCCAAAACACCAGCAGCTACCTTGTTTTTCAAACCTGTAAGATGGGAAAAAGCACTAGAAATTACCAGTAACATTACAGAGGAAGATGTCGACTCTGACACAGACTCACAGATTAATGAAGAGGATTCTATACCCGCTACAAAAGCTGACTTACGAGCTCTAGTATCTAAACAGGACATTAACAAGAATTTTGACAAACTTTGGGAAAAATTTGATTCCTTCCAAAATACTGTCACTAACAGCCTTGCAGAAATAAAACATTACATCACAGAATTAAGTTCCAGAGTGGATACACTAGAGGAATCTGAAATCGCCACTACAGAAGATTTAACAACACTTAAATATCACCTGTCTGAACAACAGCAAGAGGTGAATGAGATGCAGGACAAGTTAGAAGACCTCGAAAATAGAAGTCGCAGATGCAATCTGCGGTTGAAAGGGATACCGGAATCTGTTCCTGTGAATGAGTTACACATCTATCTACACCAACTTTTCCAGGCAATTACTGGAGAAGTTGAAAACGAAAAATTTCAATTAGAAAGGGCTCACAGAGCACTGAGGGCCAAACCGAAAGAAGATGCCGCACCCAGAGATGTAATTGTAAAATTTTTAAGATTTCCGGAAAAAAGAAGCAATTTTAGCGGCAGCTAGGAAAAACTCTACTTTTAAATTTCAAGGGACAGTTATTCAATTCTATCAGGACCTGTGTGTCAAAACGCTACAACGAAGATTCCATCTGAAACCGCTTACTACACTTCTGAGGAAGAATAAGATCAGCTATCGGTGGGGATTCCCCTTCAACCTACACATCTTCCACAACGGAAAATCCCTAAGTCTGAAAGAACCAACAGAAATCCTAGCGATCTGCAATAGGTTGCAGTTGGAGGTTCCAGATTTACCACAGATGAAACTAATAGAGGCTACATCACAGAAACCATCTGGCTCTGGTCAGCCACAAAGACAAAGATGGACCAGGTTAACGAAAAGGAAAGCCAAGACATGACATTTTTGCTATATAGACAACCGAAGGGTTTGTTAAACATGTTGTGCACTTGGTAAATGTGAAGGGTGGGAAACCACATCCTTCTTTCTACTATTTTCATCCCAGGTCAAAAGGCTGGGTCGAATTGGTATGTACATTGGTTCTACAGTTAAAAGAAGTTGGGACATGGAAGATTCGGGAGGGGTCAGAGTGGTTAGGGTAGATGTCTTTTATAAATCACTTAGTTACAAGATGCCTATGAAATAGACTGATGGGAACTACCCAATTATCAGTTTATTGAAGATAAAAAAAAAACTTAAATTTTTCTTAACTCACAAAAGGCTCACAAGCAGTGAAGGTAAAATGCATTCACAAAATATTTTTTTTATGTGCGGGGGAGGGGGATGGGATTTCTTTTTTTCTTTCTTCTACAATTAGTTCTTAACTGTAGGAGGAATGTTCTTTATCATTGAAAATGTCTATGTATTTGTTCTGGTTTATGTTTTAATATATTGTTTTGACTGTTTAACTGAATTAACTAGGAAAGGAAGCACACATCTGCAATGTCAAGTAAACAGAAGGTGGATCCGGGGGAGGAGCCCCAGACTTAAAACTGTAAGTAATGACAGGTGACATTAGGCTTATTACACATAATGTAAGGAGCCTAAACTCAGATCTTAAACGCAGGACAGCAATGGGCCAGTATTCTAGACTAAAGGCTAATATAATATTTTTACAAGAAACACACTTTACCAAAGAGGTAGTGCCGAAGTATTGGTCGAGATGTTTTACCCAGCATTATCACTCAACAACAGATAAAAAGAAGAGGGGAGTGTAAATTTTACTTCACCATTCACTGGGATTTGTGGTAGAAGAGACAACCAGGGATCCAGAAGGAAGGTTTTTGATAATAAGAGGGAGACTTCGAGACAAACAAATAGTTTTATGCAATATTTATGCACCCAATGAGACACAGACTTCTTTCTTCTCCCACATTTCATATTTGCTAACTCAGTGGTCACAGGCTAGGATATTGATAGGAGGGGATTTTAATATATCAATGTATGCGCATATAGACACAGTCAGTAACAAACTAACTCAGAAACAGACTCTTGGGACACTTTATACGGTAAAACTACAGATTATACGTATTACTCTCACGCCCATAAAATCTATTCCAAACTGGATTATGTTTACCTGAGCCAAATATGGATCCCAGATTTAATGGCCTCCAAGATCCATGCTTGTGCATGGTCAGACCACTCTATAGTCCAAGTAGATATTAAAGAAACATTCCACACCAGTGCAACACGTTCTTGGAATTATGACTCTTTTGTACTACAAAACCCAACAGCACACAGTTCTATATCCCGTGCATTAGCAGAGTACTACTAACCCGATCAACGCCTGGGCAGCACACAAGCCCTTTATTAGGGGATTACTCATTAAAGAAAAGGCTGCTTTAACTAGGGCTAATAGAAGCCAAATTGACTCTTTACAGGCACAGATAGACACCCTTACTAAACTACACCAACAAAACCTAGCGGCAACAACCTTTCAAGAATTGCTATCTAAGAGATCAGAACTAGCAACAATTATGAATAAAGTGTCTATTAGAGCAGCCCATAGGTTGAAATCACAATATTTTTTATATTCCAATAAACCAGATAAGTACTTAGCACACAAACTTAGAGAAAAGACTAAATCTTTTGCGATACCGTATCTACAGAAAACAGACGGAACTTACACTTCGAATCCCCAGCAGATAGCTGATAGCTTTGCCCTTTACTATGCTCATCTCTATGATGGAGAGAAAACCGCACATGACGACCAGACTAGACAATTGCTATATAAATTTTTAGAGGACGCTAACCTTAAGCCCATAGACAAAGCGACCAATGATGAATTAAACAGGGGGGTGTCGACCAGGGAGGTACTCATTGCCATTAAGGAACTTAAACCAGGAAAAGCTGCTGGCCCAGATGGGTTTCCAGGAGAGTATTATCAACTTTTTAAATCCATTCTAGTTCCACATGTAGAGAAATTTTGTAACGACATCTTGCAAGGTAGGCAAATCCCAAAAGAAATATTGCAGGCTAAGATAGTGGTGATACCAAAGCCGGGAAGGAACCCTAAATTATGTCAAAGTTATAGACCTATTTCCCTAATTAATCAAGACAAAGATTTTTACTAAAATTTTAGCAAACAGACTCAAGATGTACCTTCCTGACTTGGTTCACCAAGACCAGTTGGGGTTTATTTTAGAGAGAGAAGCACCAGATAACACTAGACGTATGATCTCCCTGGTTGACTACCTTAATAAGACGCAAACGCCTTCTCTGGTCCTATCTCTGGATGCGGAGAAGGCGTTCGACAGAATAGACTGGGAGTTTATGATGGAAGTTTTAGATAGGTTGGGATTTAGGGGACCCTTCGTACAAGCTATTAGGAGCATCTAATCCCATCCCACAGCCCATATTAGAGCGGCAGGTTATCAGTCAAAGCTCATAGAAATACGGAACGGGACAAGACAAGGCTGCCCCCTTTCACCACTCCTATTTGCGCTGTGCATAGAACCCTTAGTGGCTAAGATCCGTTCGTCCCCAGAAGTTCATGGAGTCATGATGGAGGGGAATGAATTCAAAATTTCCTTATTTGCGGACGATGTCCTCCTAACCTTAACCAAACCGAAGATATCCCTGCCACACATATCAAATACTACAACACTACTCTATTATCTCAGGATATAAGATCAACTTAGAAAAGTGTGAGGCACTACCGATTGCCCTCCCAAGCCACACCAAAAAGGTAATTGAAGCCAATTTCACATTTGCATGGGCTAAAGAGGCGATCAAATATTTAGGAGTCAGAATCTCAAGTGATGTCACAGAACTATATAAACTGAATTATGTCCCTTTATATAAGGCAATTAGGAAGGAGATAAACACCTGGAGGAGGGGCGGGTTCTCTTGGTACGGACGCCTATCGGCCATTAAACTGAACATTCTCCCAAGATTACTGTATCTTTTCCGGGCCCTACCAGTTAAAATCCCCTTATTGGAACTTAACAAACTACAGACTGACTTGGTAGGTTTTCTAAGGGGCAACAAAAAAGCTAGAATTCCTTCCCACATACTATTACAACACAGACAGCTTGGGGGGGTTGGGGGTTCCAAACTTACTGAACTATTACCAAGCGGCGAGATTAGCACAGACTACTTTATTAGGTAAAAAAACAAATGATTTGGTGTGGATACGTGTGGAAACCCTGATGTCGGGCTGTAAACATCCGGATGATATCCTGTGGGAGCATTCGGGGCAAACATCTAGGGACAAGCAGACCTCGAGACTCACAGAAGAGATGATGTCTCTGTGGAGCTCATTATCTACGTCTCTACAATTGCTTCCAGCAGACTCATTGATGAGACCAGTTAGGACAATTATAGGCTCAGACTTTCATTCACAACTAGGAAAGTGGGAAAATAAAGGGCTTTATAGGGTAGCTGATTTTCTACACAAAGGTAAGATTGCTACATATCAGCAGATACAAGAGAAACTAAAACCAGAAAAATTACACTGGTTTTTATATTTACAAATAGCATCAGCTATCACAAAGGCTATACCCCGAAACCCTAGTCAAAGTTTGACGATACTGGAGAGTTACTCTAGCTCCAATGTCAGAAACAAAAAGCTAATTTCTCACATATATATAGTGATACAGAAGGCCAGGACTACTTCTATAACTTCCCTAATGGAGAAATGGGAACTAGACACAAATAAGACAGACAAAAGAAGAATGTGAGGTAGTCTTTCAAGCAGCCGGGAAGGGACTAATAAGTGCTGAGTTTAAAGAAAATTGCATTAAATACACCTTTAGGTTGTATCTCACTCCGATAGTCACATCACATTACACTCCAAATGGTAGTAAAAATTGTTACAGAGGGTGCGCAGAGACGGGGACATATATGCACATGTGGTGGGATTGCCCGCAAATAAAACAGGTATGGACTGACCTATCTAACCTATTGAGTGAAGTATTATCTGAAAATATCACACTGACAGCGTCTCAAGCACTACTAAACGAACACATACAATCACTTTCATTCGCACCCTATGCACTGCTACTAGGATATGTGTGGCTAAATATTGGAAGACAGGGGCACCCACATGGGGGGAGGTAATGGTAAAGATCAAAACTACTTACAAGATGTCTAAATCAGCATCTTTTATACAGGATAACCATGAACAATTTTTAAGAGTATGGAACTGCTGGATATTGAAGGGATTTTAATAAATTTCGGCTATAGGAAAAATGTACTTGGATACCACATACCATAGACATTCAATAAGGAGGGCACGGGAACATGAGACACTGACTGAACATAAAGACTCGCGTTTGACACTGAGACTGGGGGCTACTTTCCCGGATCTACAGTAAGAAGATTAAGGAAACAGGCAAGTTATTCAGTTTTTGTTTGTTTTTTTTGTTATATTGTTTGATGTTTAATGTTATAATTTTTAGGTGGGAAAAAAGAGAGGTTTAGATGATATGTTTGAGAAACATGGAGAGAGAGGGGATATCAAAGGAAAAAGATCCTACAAAGTTTTTCCTCTGGACGCTGTATTCGCCTCTCTTTCGAGAAACCTCCATTTAGGTATTCGGACACACTGATTAGCAGATCTTTCTGGACTAAACTAAGAAATTATAAAGGTACAGTTGGGGGGTTCCCCCTTTTTCTTTTAAGCCCCTCGTCATGGAGGGGAGAGAGGGGGGTCTCCTTTTGATGATGAATATGTGATGTACAAAGTCCTTTTTTTTGTGTGTTCCGCAATAAAAAATTATTTCAACTAAATAGATCTGCACAAGGAGCTAAGTGAAACATATCATGTTATTGTTTCAGTTAAATAAAACCATTGAAATTGCTATTACTAAGATGATGATTATTTTTCTCCTTTCAGTGAAGTGCAGTAGAAAAGTTGCCCAAATATGAATGATTAACATAATAGACTGGAAATTATTAATCTCACAACATTTTCATAATTATGTATCCGTATTTATAATTGTATAAAAAAACAGCAAGAATTTGTTTTTATATTAAAATACCACTATTTAAATTGAGTCTTACTGACTTAAATAAATTTGATTCAAATCAAATCCACCTGGATAAAAACAACAGATAGAAATGAGACAACAGATTTAGGAACTTACACAATTGATGCATATTTCATATTATGAAAATGGAATCAAATAGAGCTTCTAAGTGGTTACAAGGAAATACTATTGAAAATACTAATATTAACACAGAGGGCAGCGGACTCAAGAAGAAAGCATTATCTTAAATAAATATAGTGAGGCTTAGGGCTATTATAACATTATGGCTTAAAGTTCTTAATAATTTACGTGTGGCACAGATATTCCCTTAATGTTTTGGTAATATATATGACTATTATGTACTGATTATCTAATTCAAAAGAAAAAGTGATCAAAATACATAATTAGAAAGAACAAGACCAATACCATTCTCAGTTTCAGTAGCTGTATTTTCTGTCATATCTCCCCCTTTTCGGTCAGTGTGTTCAATGATTTTCTTGCATTGTTCTTCATCAGAAGTAACTGTATCAATTAATATTTGGACTCTACTGAACAGGGACTCGCTAACTTGTGGTTTAGATTCTGGTATAATGTGTTCTTCCACAAAACCTAACATTTCCGACTCAGGGACAGTTTCAAACTTTTCATCTTGAGGAGAGGAGGGAGAATCAACTTTCTTCTCCTGATGCACTGAAGGAGCTCTGATGGGTAACTTTGACTTTCTTGAAGCTCTACTAGTGCCACTGCTTTCCTCACTATGTGATGTGGTACCATTGTTTTCAGACACAGAAACACTTTTAGAAATGGATGAACCTTTACTCTTTCCATATGTAGATCTTGGTATCATTGAGGATGAACCTTTTCTTGGTGGAGCAACATAGAATTGTTCATCTTCACTGGAAGATAAGACTGGTGCTCTGTGGCTGACATGCCTTAGTCTATATGGAAGTTCAGGAGAAACCTCTCCATTTTGACTTTTGTTGGATTGAATAGAACTAGCACAATTCAATACTGGCTGCTGCCGTGTTGATGGCTCTTGTGGATGTTTTGTCTCTACTACATCCTGGTTGTAAGTGCCTTTCATACTGGCTGAATTGTCTGCCCCCTTCTCCCAAAATTTCTTCAGTGACATGAACTGGTCTTTATCTAGCATGGCATCTTGCTCAGTCAATTTGTCTTTCATAGATTGCACTGTGAAATTGGAACCTGATCTAAGATCTTTATCAAATTCTGCTTCTGGCGAGGATAGACCCGAGCGTCCAGGTGCTTCTGATTTCTTTGCATTGTTGTCTGACTGATCCAGCTGCAATCCTGTTTCGGGCCAAGAAAGCCCTATGCTTGATTTTCTTTTTACAGGAATCTTACTTGGGCTTTTTACTGAAGTATTTTCTTGTGTGAAATTCTGGTCTCTGTTGTCACCACTGGCTGATAAATTTGTTGGTGTATCTGGCAGAATTGTTTGCCCCACTATAGAAAAAATATTTATAGTTATAAATAGAAGTATGCTTCACAAATATATAACAATTAAGAAAGCATTCGTATTTACTGTACAATTGTTAAAAAATTTCAGCTCAAATATACACGTTTAAGCTTAAAATGTAAAAAGAAATGGGGGAAAGTCTAACCCAATATTTCCATAAAAAAGTTATAAACTCATTTTTGTAACCTGACTATGGTTTTTGTTATATATTAATTAAATACTGTCAATACAAGACCTCCGAGTCCAAAATGTATTTAGTTTATACATATAGGTAGTAAATCTATGTTTTTTAAATGAATAGTGTGAATATTTAAACAAAAAATATTGTGGGAGGTTCCCACTGCTTATTATTATAATGTGTAATGATATTTTTTCCCAAACATACATCCAGGTTGATCTGTAGATTTCTTGCACATTCTACTATATGCAAAGATTTCCTTAATTTGCTTAATCCATATAAAACAATGCATTAATCTAAAAAAGTAACAAACTTACAACTATAAAATATAAAAATAACAAAGCATATTCATCAAGAGATTTGATAAACCAATAGACAAGGAGTTGGTGTTGGTATTTTACTTTCCTCACGTTGCACCTTTCAACAAAAACAGCCCTTCTCTTCCTTTACATTTTCTTCATTTGAAGCACACATTATTTGTTTATTCTCTCCCCTCTCTATACGTGTTGCAGTCATATACTGCCCCCTGGCTCCTCAACTCAAGTTTTACATCACTTTGCTTATTTTCATTCCTCAGACACCCCTGCCCTCATTCTTGGCGACTTCAACATCCCTCTTGACAATCCCACTGCCTCCTCTGCAAAATAACTTCTGCAACTCACTTCCTCTTTCAGCCTGTCACAATGGACTGAGTCTCCCACTCACAAAGATGGTCACTCCCTCTGATTTTCAGCTATCGATGCACTATCTCAAATTGTACAAACTCCCATTTTCCTCTTTCTGACCATCATCTCCTCACTTGCAACATCACATCCATCCCTACAACTCCCCCTCCCTCTACACTTCAAACCAAACTTCACAGAAGCACTAACTCATTAGATTAGCAACAGCTTGCTAGCTCTCTCGAACCACTGCCTCTTCCATCCCCTCCTTTTTTGGCCCTGACCAATCTATCTGCCACTATAACTCCACCCTTACATCGGTCATTGACAATCTGGCCCCACATACCATAGCTCAGAAACCACACTCTCATCCTCAGCCCTGGCATACTCCTCTGACACGGTACCTACGCAGATGTTCCCGTACTGCTGAGTGACACTGGTGAAAATCTCAGAGTTAAGCTTACCTTCACTACAAGTTCATCTTGAACTCCTACCATACTGCCCTAAATCTTTATAAGCAACAATACATCTCTACTCTTATCTCTACTCTTTCCTCTAACCCAAAACATCTGTTTTCCACATTCAATACTCTTCTCAACCCACCCCCACATCCTAATACAACTTCTCTCTCAGCTCAAGATTTTGCAAGCTACTTCAATAACAAAATTGACGCCATCAGAAATGAAATCAGCTATCAACATACTACCAATCTCCCACCCCCTCAAAAGCTCACAATCATCCAAAACCCAAATAGCCATAAATTTAGCTCTTTTGCCCCTGTTACCGAGGAAGAAGTTTCTGCCCTTATACTGTCCTCCCACTTCATTACCTGTCCCCTCGACCCCATCCCCTCACAGCTACTCCCTTCCCTCTCTTCTACACTTACCCCTACACTCACACACATTTTCAACCTCTCCCTCAGCACTGGTATATTTCCCTCATCTCTAAAACATGCACTGGTCACACCTATCCTCAAAAAACCTTCTCTTGATCCAACCTCCCCATTCAACTACCGCCCTATTTCCCTACTCCCTCTTGCCTTAAAACTCCTTGAAAAACTAGTATATGCATGTCTATCCCATTTTCTTACACTAAACTCTTTTCTTGACCCACTGCAATCTGGATTTCATCCCCATCACTCCACAGAGACAGCTATTGTCAAGGTTACCAAGGACCTACTTACAGCAAAATCCAAAGGCCACTTCTCTCTGCTTATCTTCCTTGATCTGTCTGCAGCCTTTGACACTGTCTACAACACTCTTTTGTTCCAAACCCTCCAATCCTTCGTCATCTGCGACACAGCTCTCTTGTGGTTCTCTTCCCATCTATCTAACCGTACCTTTAGTGTAGCCTTCTCTTGAGCAGCCTCTGTCCTGTTACCACTTTCTTGGGGTACCTCAAGGCTCTGTCCTCGATACCCTTCTCTTTTCAATCTACCGTCATCCTTAGGTTTCTTTAAAAAGTCCCATAGGTTTCAATACCATTTATATGCCGATGACACCCAAATCTACCACTCTGCACTAGACCTACCTCCTTCCTTACTAACCCCTGTCACTAACTGTCTTTCTCATATCTCATCTTGGATCTCCTCTCACTACCTTAAGCTAAATTTCTCCAAAACTGAACTCCTTATTTTTCCCTCTTCTTCCAAAATCTTCACCACCCAATTTTCTATAACTGTTGATAAATCCATCATTACCGCTTCCCCGCATGCCCGATGTCTTAGGGGTCACACTCGACTCAGACCTTTCTTTCACTCCTCACATTCAGTACTTGGCTAAAGCCTGCAGCTTCCACCTTAAAAAGATCTCTAAAATTAGACATTTCCTTACACAAGACACAACTAAGATTTGAATCCACTCTCTCATCTTTTCCTGCCTCGACTATTGCAACTCTGTCCTCTCTGGTCTACCTAGCTACCGCCTAGCTCCTTTACAATCCATAATGAATGCCTCTGCCAGGTTCATCTTCCTTACACATTGCTCTTCATCTGCTGCACCTCTCTGCCAATCCCTTCACTGGCTTCCTCTTGCTTCCAGGACTAAACACAAAATCCTCACTCTGACAAAGCCCTCAACTGCACTGCTCCCCCCTACATTTCAGACCTTGTCTCCATATACTCTCCCTCCCGTCCCCTTCACTCTGCTCACGATCTCCTCCTCTCTTGTTACTTCTTCACATTCCCGTTTACAGGACTTCTCCAGACTGGCTCCCATCTTGTGTAACTCCCTGCCTCTCTCCACAAGACTTAAACCTAGTTTTAACAGCTTCAAGCGCTCCCTGAAGACTCTACTATTCAGGGATGCATACAACCTACACTAACCTTTCCTAACTCCATTGCTTTCCCCTTGAACCCCTTAGAATGTAAGCCTATGAGCCCAGCTGTTTGTAGATCGCCTTTATAAGAGCCAAATAAAATGGTGCAACTCTCGGCAGGGCCCTCTACCGATTTGATCCCTATGAATGTTATTGTGTATACCGCCTATGTTTATAGCACTGCGGAATCTGTTGGCATTCTACAAATACCTGATAATAATAGTAGATGGATATTTGTTTTAAGGGATATTAAACAGTGCCCCTTTAGTAAAAAGAAATCTGTTAATTCAAAGTAAAACTAAAAAGAAACAGGATGTGTTAAAAAACAGCAATGTAGCACGAAAACGCAACAACATAAAAACACCCACACTCGCACGCTAACCCGACCGTGTATTCAAGAGCGCTAAACCCAATATGAAATATTAATATTTCACATTCCAATGTTCTTCACATAGTAGAATATGTTCTATTTATTCATAAATACATATTTATATAGATATCTGTATATTCACCTATATATCTATTCCTAAAAATATATAGGTATAAATATGTATTTTACATGAACAGTATCAGATAAATATAGAAATGAAAAATATGTGTTTTGCACATTGTGTTTTTTCGCAAATTTAGATGTTGACATGGTCGGGTTAGCGCCTTAAGATTACTAGTTTTCATGTGTGCTAACCCAACTGTGTTGATATCTAAATCACGAAAGACAATGTGCAAAACACATATTTTACATTCCTATGTTCTTTACAAATGTACTTTTGTATGCAGTGTTAGGGGAAAAAAAATCTGAAAAAAAGCTTCTTATAGGCTAAAGTGGCAAGTATTTAGTGTGATTGGAAAATGGTGTATATAACAATCCCAAGCACACTGCTAATGCAGTAAAATCATGTTTGGAGAGAAAAACAGCTGATAAAACACTGACAGTCATGATCTGGCCTCCACAGAGCCCAGACCTAAATATTATAGAGCCAGTATGGGATTAACTGGACAGAGAAAAAAATAAAAAAAGACAACCTAAATCTGAAGAACTCTGACAAATGCTGAAAAAAGCCTGGTATAATATACCAAAAGATTACTTCAGAAAACTTCAGGACAGTCTGCCCAAAAGAGTTCAAGATGTGATTAGAGCCAAGAGAGGTCACACAAAATGGCTTCTTAAGGCAAAATTCAGTATTTTTTATATTTTGTGTAAATATTGCCTGTATTTTCTGTTTATATTAAAATGAAGGTTAAGTTGCCTGTATGTCAAACTTGAATCCAATTCTCTGTCCAAAATAAATATGGGTTTCAGTTACCATGTTGCATGAAATCATCTTGAAATAAAGTTATTGCCGTATTATCTCAATATTTACAGTTTATCAAAATCTACCCATTTTTTTAATTTTTTTTACTTCTCAGTCACATTCTCCAAACTACCAATTAAAATTCTGTCCGTTAGACGGCCGTCAATCTACTGTACGTCACCCGCCTACTATTTAAACAGCGCATGCGCTACTGTCTCACTCTCCATCTGGACTCATATGCGCGGTCCCGTTCCGCGCAGGCGTAATAGCTTGCAGTCGTTAGACAATTATTTGATTAACAAATGCGCATTGGTGAGTGTATGCAATAGTATCACATGTGCAGTAGTAGTTCACATCGGCGTATTGCGGATGCTCAATAGTTGAGGTTCATCATGCACTCACTTGGGAGACCGCTCTATACGTAATAGCGGAGAAAGTCACAAAGTAGTTGTGGGGAGAAGTCTGCACAAAAACGGTAGGCAGATTACTATATTTAAAAAAAATATATAAATTCATAAAATATATTAAAATAAACTTAGCGATTTTAATAAACAGACCAAAAATAAATATGGATGGTCATTAAAACTTTGCTAAAAAGATACATCTAATTGTGGCCTTAGACTTTTACACAGTACTGTATTTTTCTAGATATATCTGATACTGTTCATGTAAAATACATATCTATACCTATATATGTAACGGAATAGATATACACATAGGTATATACACATATACATAGAAATATGTATTTACAGTAAAAAGGGGCATTTTCCTGAAAGTGAAGAACATTGGAATGTTAAATATGTACAGTAAATATACAGTAAAAACAACTACATCTGTACACACAGATAAATATGTATATATATATATATATATATATATACACAAAACACGGACCGGGTACACATCCCATGACCCTGCAACATGCACAGCTGCCTGTGACTCTGGTGACAGTGCAGCTTCCTGAGAGTGCTGGTTTGCACCCAGGGCTGTGCATGTTGCAGGGTCATAGGATGTGTACCCAGTCCGGCCTGAGAGTGCTGACCCCACCCGTGTTTTGTATATGTTTGGGGAGATTACATAAGCCTGTGCACCCTCCATTTTTTCACAGTTGTTTGATTGTGAGCCTGCAATGTGTGGCTGTTTAGGCACCCAGGTTTATTTGGAAGAAACCTTGACAAGGTACCTGGGCTTTTCCCATTTGGCCAGATGCGGTAACTAATTCTTCCATTGCTGCTTTTTATCTTAGTTGAGAGCTTGTGAGTGAGTGCTGGACTTTTTTTTGTGTGTTCATACATATTTAGACATGTGTATCTATGTATCTCTAAGTTAAAGCCCTTTGCATGCCTTAACACCTGAGACCTCATATTTTTGAGCCTTATAAATTATTTTTAAAAATGCATTTAAAAGTTATATCAGACAGTGTTATTATTAATGTAAGAAACATATAAAGAAGAGTGCCTCATAGTGCAGTTATCCAAGGTAAAAAGCGGTAAGTGAATGAATGCTGACAAATGGTTGCTCGTGTCACCATTTGTCAACATTCATTCACTTACTGCTTTTTACCTTGGATAACTGCACTATAAGGCACTCTCCTTTATATTTTTCTTAGATGACCTTTGCAAGCCCAATCCGCTAGAAGAAAAGCTGACTCAAGGACTACACTTTGAAAATAATTTTACACACAATTTTTTTCCCCCCATCTTGTACAATTTTGTATTATTTTGTATAATTTTACAATTTCACAGTGCACACGCATATGTGTGTCATTTATTTTTTCCTATATATTAGTATTTTCCCCTTTTATTATTACCACTAACATTACCCACTTGAGGTTTCACAATTTTCCCATTTTCCTTTAACTTTCTTACTTTTGAATTTGATCATCTCACATTTCCATTTGTTTTATTAATTTTGCGCCCTCTGTTAAATTCCTAATTATAGGAATTTGCATTATATATTTATTATGAATGTAATTGTAATTTTAAAGGTATTTTTTATGTTTTTTGTGCCATTTTTTTTTTGTCTCACACAACAGTTAACCCAAGCTCAGAAGTCGCGTTAACCCAGCATGTTAAATGTGATTGTGCTCAAGCGAACACGTTTACTTTCAACTCATAGTATGTGCGCTACTTTAGATGCACACAACAGTTAGCGCTCCACTCATAATCTAGCCCTAAATGAGGGCTAGAAATTTTCAGTATAGCCACTACCCTCAGCTAGATAAGACAGCTACCATTACACAAATTATGGTAGATGTTTTTTTCAGTCCTATACTAATCATTGGCAATAAACTATTTGCAGCTAGCAGATAGGTGTCTCCTAGCAACACTTCTAAAGAAAAACTGCTAATTTGCCTTACTGTAGAGACCCCAACCTCCTTGTAGTGCTGTGACAGGAAGTAATGGACACTGCAAAATCTAAGTTAAAAAAAAAGTAATCAAAGGTAAAATCCTTCTAAAGTTATGAATATTTACATATTGCAATGGTTTATATTAAGTATAAAACTGCTTAGTGTTTTTATCACAATGAAACAGACTGTTTTATATATCCCTTTAAATTGTTTCACTAAATTCACTATCCCATTGTGCCATCACATTTTTTTTTATTAGGCTGTATTTAGCCAGTTGGCTTCCATTTGACTATAACTGATATGTCATATTAATTCCTTTACTCCTTTCTTGTATTACCTTATCAGCTGATAAAACCACAATCATTATACAATTTACAAGTTCTTTTTTATTTATGAAGAACGTATATATAATCTTGTCCTCGTCAGTATGATACATGAATGCTACAGAATATCTCTGTATCTATTAATCATAAACTACTAAAAACTGCAGTGTTTCCAGATGAAGGCTTTTCTGATTTGTTGGATACAAAGTTATAGTTAAAAACCTCTCTTATAACATATATAATTAGGTATAATATATACTATTTCACAAATAGCCAGATAGATAGAAAGATTAAACAATCGATAGATAGATAGATAGATAGATAGATGTACTGTCAGCTGTTTTGTGATATCAGTATGTACAGCGTGAAATCTATATAAAAAGCTATGTTACCTTGACCAGACGATTTTGATGTCAAAGAATCCTGCGATGGGGTTAAACCAATTCCAGTGTCCACTGATGATACATCACTTATACTGGATCTCTAGAAAATAATGTGTAGCACATAAGGATATTTCAAATGGCCATTAAAGCTTCCTCATCCATTAGGGGGCATAGATTTTATTATTTTATTATTTTTTTTAAAAAGTGTTCTTATCTGTATCTGAGGTCTGCCAATAATCTTCAATGTTCTCTATGCAAATTACTAAGCATAAAAGTGTAATACACATCTCATAGTCTATATTAAACATATATTCTAATTTGATTTGGGAAAACATCATTAATATTTAACTATCTACATACATGGGAACCGTTTTGAATCAGGTATGTTTGCTATAGTTACCAAATATGCTGAAACCTTTGTCCAACCCCTATATATGAGAGAACCTCTCTGGGTGATAACATTCAAATTCATTAGTCTAAGTCAAAGGTGGCAAACGTGCACAAAGTGGCATTAAAAAAATACTGACACTCCACCTCTGGGATGCCAACATGCTGCTTGTTTTTATTTGACTGTGATTGAGATGGGCAGCTTAGCATCCTTTTAAGTCAAAGCTTACAAAGTCCCCGCAAGTTGTGGCTTATACATCAAATCACTGCCCTGTTATGTAGAGACATAAGGTTTGGGGTAGCTGTGACCTTGATTGTAGTTGCAGTAGTGAGTCAAGGCATTTCAAGGTTTATTTTGGGTAGGATAAAAAAAAGAGGAGAGATAATAAGGGGGCAATTTATCAAGCTGAGACGGACAAGGTGCACATACGCGCCCCTTCCCGCCGCAGCTTGCCTCTTGCGGGTTGAATTCCCATGGCGGAATTCAGCATTGCACACAAACGCTATTTTGCGCTTGTGTGCAATCCAGCCCCCTGCCCACACACACAGCCAATCACGCACTGGCAGGAGAGGTAGTGAAAGGTTAGGAAAGGTTAGGAAAGGTTAGGTTAGGAAAGCAGAGGTCTGATGACCGCAGGTTGTTAAATACGGCGTGCAGGTTCTCTTGTGAGAACCTGCAGTCGTATGGGGTCGAAAGGCTTACGAAGCCTTTGATAAATTGATTCCTAAGCCTCTGAATAGGTGTAGAGACTTACTATATTTTTTCCTTATAAATTCAAACTATATAAGGAAATAAAGCGTAATTGCTGATATACGGTAAGGATTTTGTTAGGAAATGCACAAATATGGTGCCACGTTTTTGCATAGAGAAACATATTGAAAACTCTTCTACTATATCTGTAAAGACAAATATGTTCCTTAAACTTTGTGACCTGCCCTGATGTGCAGGGGGACACAGAGGGGCCACAAAAAATGCCAGTTGAACCCTTGCAATATTATGGATTGCATGTTCAATTATTGCCCCTAGACATGCAGGTCTGTACTCAATTGAGATCTCTGATACCCCTGTAATTATGCCCCTGATATCATTTAAAGCGACTCATAATCTATTAAGGGAATACTGGTCTGTGGATCAGTAATAATAAAGATACATTTTAGTGGTGGCATTGCCAAGTAAAAATGTATCATAAATACTGAAATCATTTAACATTGGCTTATAAACACTAGTGGTTATTATTATTATTATTCTTTATTTATAAATCGCCAACAGGTTCCACAGCGCTGTCCATGGGTACAAAAAAGTACAAAGGTGAAACAATACAATAAAAGACAAATATTATAGGCAAATACAGGGGGTATTGAAGGCCCTGTTCCCGTGGGAACTTACAATCAAGATGGGTAGGAGGATGGGAAATAGGAGGTGGGGACTGCAGAGGTGAGAATGAAATTAGTGAGGAGATAGATGAGGGCAACTGTTAGGTAAGTGAAATTCATTTGTTACTGAGTCGGGTGATAAGTTTTCTTGTACAAAATGGTCTTTAGGGAACGTTTCAAGGAAGTTAGCAGACAGTCTGACAGCTGGCGGAAGTGCGTTCCAGACGGTTGGTGCCGCACAAGAGAAGTCCTGTAGTCAAGCATGAGGAGGTGATGGTAGAGGAAGAAAGGAGCAGGTCATTGTTGGATCTTAGGGGGCAGGCTGGAATATATTTGTTGATGAGTGAGGACAGGTAGGGTGGGGCAGCATTGGTAAGGGCTTTGTAGGTCAGGGTGAGAATTTCAAAGACAACCCTGCTCATTCTAACAACCAGTTGTTAATTTACAATAGGAATGTGATCTAACCTACAGAATACACACCTTCTCAAATGCACATTGCGGAGATGTCTCAGGCAGGAAAGGAGGAATATCCTTTTGTATAGATGCATCAGAAAGTATTTCTTCATATTCTTTATCATCATTAACTCTGTAAATTAAAATATACATTTCAATCAATAAATATAGGTCATACAAATTGAATTCTTCATTTAACAATAATATGTGCCAGGAAAGTGAGAAATGGAGCTCAGTGAGTGTGAGGAATATGAAGTAAAGGAGAATTTTGCGGTCAAAATTTAGTAAAGAGCAGTGGGTTTAGAGCAGCACATTAACCATATGCATTTTTTGGCAAACAAAACTGACAACAGTAGAATAAACTATGTTTAATGAACTTAAACTGTGTGTGTGAGTGTGTGAGTGTATGTGTGTGTGAGTATGCAAGTCGGCACTGTGCTACAGCCAGACTGTGATGGTAGATAGTCAATGGGGACAACATTTTTCCACAGGTATTTTTTTTAACGAAATATGGGCACACATAAATAAACCCTATGTATGTTTGTCTGTGTGTATGAGTGTGTGTATATGCGTGTGTGAGCGTGTATGTGTGTTTGAGTGTTTGTATGTATGTGTGACTGTGTATGTGTGTGAGTGTTTGTGTGTATGTGTGTCTGTGTGAATGTTTGACTATGTGTGTGAGTGTTTGCATGTGTGTGTGTGTGTGACTGTGCATGTGTGTGCAAGGGTGTATGTGTGTGCGAGTGTTTGCATGTGTGTGACTGTGCATGTGTGTGCAAGGGTGTATGTGTGTGTGTGTGTGTGAGTGACTGTTTGTGTGTATGTGTGTCTGTGTGAGTATGTGACTGTGCTAGTTAGACTGCGAAGGTAGGCAGTCAATGGGGATACTGGGGACAGACCCACAGGCAGACTATACTGCATGGAAAGTGCCTCGGAGTCACTGGAAAAAATGTCTACATATGTGCTGAGCTGTGGAGACAGTCCTCTCTTCTGTAAGATGGGAAATTACTCAAGGCAGCTCTACTTTAGCCTGCTGCTTGAGATGCCTGACCCACATGTGCCGTGGCTATCACGTGAAGCGCTTGGCTATAAGCTAAAGAGGCTCTGCTCCAGGATGCTGTATGAGCTGGGCGGCTCTATTCCAGGCTGCCCTCAGACACTCCTACCCTACGTATACACAGACTGATAACCAGACAGAAGTTCAAGTGCATGGTAATAGTGGTATTTTTTCTTCTAAAGAAGCGGTCACATAATTACTTATAGAAACAGGAACTATTCTGAAATGGTGCAAACTGAAGCCTTGTAAACCGAGGGCCACCTGTATATATATTAGGGTGGCCACCTCAGTCATGTTTTCCTGGACACTTATGAGTTACACATGCTGCAGGGAGGAACATGTATTGTGTTTCTGAACAGCACTATTCAAATTCCTCCTTGCACACCCTGCAGCATGTGCAACTTATAAGTGTTCTGTATTTTAAGGGACGGGTGGCAACCCATATATATATATATATATATATATATATTCCACTGAAATAAGTGTACGCCCAGGAACATTAAATTTCAAGTTATAACACAAGCACTCGCTGGACTTGATACAGGTGAAATAAACATAATTTATGCTTACCTGATAAATTTATTTCTCTTGTAGTGTATCCAGTCCACGGATCATCCATTACTTGTGGGATATTCTCCTTCCCAACAGGAAGTTGCAAGAGGATCACCCACAGCAGAGCTGCTATATAGCTCCTCCCCTCACTGCCATATCCAGTCATTCGACCGAAACAAGCCGAGAAAGGAGAAACCATAGGGTGCAGTGGTGACTGTAGTTTAATTAAAATTTAGACCTGCCTGAAAAGGACAGGGCGGGCCGTGGACTGGATACACTACAAGAGAAATAAATTTATCAGGTAAGCATAAATTATGTTTTCTCTTGTTAAGTGTATCCAGTCCACGGATCATCCATTACTTGTGGGATACCAATACCAAAGCTAAAGTACACGGATGATGGGAGGGACAAGGCAGGAACTTAAACGGAAGGAACCACTGCCTGTAGAACCTTTCTCCCAAAAACAGCTTCCGAAGAAGCAAAAGTATCAAATTTGGAAAATTTGGAAAAAGTATGAAGGGAAGACCAAGTTGCAGCCTTGCAAATCTGTTCAACAGAGGCCTCATTTTTAAAGGCCAAGGTGGAAGCCACAGCTCTAGTAGAATGAGCTGTAATCCTTTCAGGAGGCTGCTGTCCAGCAGTCTGATAGGCTAAACTGATTATACTCCCAAGCCAAAAAGAAAGAGAGGTTGCCGAGGCCTTCTGACCTCTCCTCTGTCCAGAGTAAACAACAAACAGGTTAGCTGTTTGGCGAAAATCTTTAGTAGCCTGTAAGTAAAACTTCAAGGCACGGACTACGTCTAGATTATGCAAAAGACGTTCCTTCTTTGAAGAAGGATTAGGACATAATGATGGAACAACAATCTCTTGATTGATATTCTTGTTAGAAACCACCTTAGGTAAAAACCCAGGTTTTGTACACAGAACAACTTTATCTGAATTAAAGATCAGATAAGGAGAATCACAATGTAAGGCAGATAACTCCGAGACTCTTCGAGCCGAGGAAATAGCCATCAGAAAAAGAACTTTCCATGAAAGAAGTTTGATATCAATAGAATGAAGGGGTTCAAACGGAACCCCTTGAAGAACTTTAAGAACCAAGTTTAAGCTCCATGGAGGAGCAACAGGTTTAAACACAGTAAAAAAAAAAAAAAAAAACCTATTGGGAGCAGGAACACAATTCATTGCACCCTGCAACACAGCAGCACCCTCCATTCCACTTATACTTTCAGCGCCTAATTTTTCTCGGGGAAGTATTATTATTATTATTATTATCATTATTGTTTTACTTATTTATTGATATATAATTATATGTCATGTTTTAGGCAGTGTCATGTTCTTTAGGCAGTGTGTGATAGATATGCCGTTTTAAAGTTTCTTATTCCTGGGTTCACGCCTGTGAGTTTTGCATCATATTATTTAGAAGCCTGTAGCAGAGATTGATATAATCATCTTTTTTATCTACTCATAGTATTTATTGACTTGCATCACCACATTTACATCTATATTTATATTTTTATATTTTTCGTGGGGTCAGAGAAGCGCAGTCTATTTTTGATTTTGTAGGTTTAAACACAGGCTTAATTCTAACTAAAGCCTGACAAAATGCCTGAACGTCTGGAACTTCTGCCAGACGCTTGTGTAAAAGAATAGACAGAGCAGAAATCTGACCCTTTAAAGAACTAGCTGATAATCCTTTGTCCAAACCCTCTTGGAGGAAGGACAATATCCTAGGAATCCTAACCCTACTCCATGAGTAATTCTTGGATTCACACCAATGAAGATATTTACGCCATATCTTGTGGTAAATTTTCCTGGTGACAGGCTTTTGTGCCTGTATTAAGGTATCAATTACTGACTCGGAAAAGCCACGCTTTGATAGGATCAAGCGTTCAATCTCCATGCAGACAATCTCAGAGAAAGTAGATTTGGATGATTGAAAGGACCTTGTATTAGAAGGTCTTGTCTCAGAGGCAGAGTCCATGGTGGAAAGGATGACATGTCCACTAGGTCTGCATACCAGGTCCTGCGTGGCCACGCAGGCGCTATCAATATCACCGATGCTCTTTCCTGTTTGATTTTGGCAATCAGACGAGGGAGCAGAGGAAACGGTGGAAACACATAAGCCAGGTTGAAGAACCAAGGCGCTGCTAGAGCATCTATCAGTGCCGCTTCTGGGTCCCTGGACCTGGATCCGTAACAAGGAAGCTTGGCGTTCTGGCGAGACGCCATGAGATCCAATTCTGGTTTGCCCCAACGGAGAACCAATTGAGCAAACACCTCCGGATGGAGTTCCCATTCCCCCGGATGAAAAGTCTGACGACTTAGAAAATCCGCCTCCCAGTTCTCTACACCTGGGATATGGATCGATGACAGGTGGCAAGAGTGAGTCTCTGCCCAGCGAATTATCTTGGAGACTTCTGACATCGCTAGGGAACTCCTGGTTCCCCCTTGATGGTTGATGTAAGCCACAGTCGTGATGTTGTCCGACTGAAATCTGATGAACCTCAGTGTTGCTAGCTGAGGCCAAGCCAGAAGAGCATTGAATATTGCTCTTAACTCCAGAATATTTATTGGGAGGAGTTTCTCCTCTTGAGTCCATGAACCCTGAGCCTTCAGGGAGTTCCAGACTGCACCCCAACCTAGAAGGCTGGCATCTGTTGTTAAAATTGTCCAACCTGGACTCCGTCAGGTAAATTTTCATTTCTACAGAATCTATTAGAGTCCCTAGGAAGGAAACCCTCGTGAGAGGAGATAGAGAACTCTTTTCTTCGTTCACTTTTCACCCATGCGACCTCAGGAATGCCAGAACTATCTCTGTATGAGATTTGGCAATTTGAAAGCTTGACGCCTGTATCAGGATATCGTGTAGGTAAGGAGCAACCGCTATGCCTCGCGGTCTTAGGACCGCCAGAAGTGAGCCCAGAACCTTTGTAAAAATTCTTGGGGCTGTAGCCAACCGAATGGAAGAGCTACAAATTGGTAATGCCTGTCTAGAAAGGCAAACCTCAGGAACTGATGATCATTCTTGTGAATCGGAATGTGAAGGTAGGCATCCTTTAAGTCCACTGTGGTCATGTACTGACCCTCTTGGATCATGGGTAAAATGGTTCGAATAGTTTCCATCTTGAATAACGGAACTCTGAGGAATTTGTTTAGGATCTTTAAATCCAAAATTGGTCTGAAGGTTCCCTCTTTTTTGGGAACCACAAACAGATTTGAATAAAACCCCTGTCCTTGTTCCGTCCGCGGAACTGGATAGATCACTCCCATTACAAGGAGATCTTGTACGCAGCTTAGGGATGCCTCTTTCTTTATCTGGTTTGCAGATAATCTTGAAAGGTGAAATATCCCTTGTGGAGGAGAAGCTTTGAAGTCCAGAAGATATCCCTGAGATATGATCTCCAACGCCCAGGGATCCTGAACATCTCTTGCCCAAGCCTGGGCGAAGAGAGAGAGTCTGCCCCCTACTAGATCCGTTGTCGGATAGAGGGCCACTCCTTCATGCTGTCTTAGAGGCAGCAGCAGGCTTTCTGGCCTGCTTGCCCTTGTTCCAGGACTGGTTAGGTTTCCAGGCCTGCTTGGATTGAGCAAAAGTTCCCTCTTGTTTTGAAGCAGAGGAAGTTGATGCTGCACCTGCCTTGAAATTTCGAAAGGCATGAAAATTAGACTGTTTGGCCTTTGATTTGGCTCTGTCCTGAGGAAGGGTATGACCTTTACCTCCAGTAATGTCAGCAATAATTTCTTTCAAACCAGGCCCAAATAAGATCTGCCCCTTGAAAGGAATGTTGAGTAATTTAGACTTTGAAGTCACATCAGCTGACCAGGATTTGAGCCATAGCGCCCTACGCGCCTGGATGGCGAATCCGGAATTCTTAGCCGTTAGTTTAGTCAAATGAACAATGGCATCAGAAACAAATGAGTTAGCTAGCTTAAGAGTTCTAAGCTTGTCAACAATTTCAGTCAATGGAGCAGAATGCCGCCGCAGCAGTGACAGGCGCACTGCATGCAAGGGGCTGTAAAATAAAACCTTGTTGAATAAACATTTTCTTAAGGTAACCCTCAAATTTTTTATCCATTGGATCTGAAAAAGCACAACTGTCCTCAACCGGGATAGTGGTACGCTTTTCTAAAGTAGAAACTGCTCCCTCCACCTTAGGGACAGTCTGCCATAAGTCCCGTGTAGTGGCATCTATTGGAAACATTTTTCTAAATATAGGAGGTGGGGAAAAGGGCACACTGGGCCTATCCCACTCCTTGCTAATAATTTCTGTAAGCCTTTTAGGTATTGGAAAAACATCAGTACTCACCGGCACTGCATAGTATTTATCCAGCCTACACAATTTCTCTGGCACTGCAATTGTGTCACAGTCATTCAGAGCAGCTAATACCTCCCCAAGCAATACACAGAGGTTCTCAAGCTTAAATTTAAAATTAGAAATCTCTGAATCAGGTCTCCCCGATTCAGAGACGTCACCCACAGACTGAAGCTCTCCGTCCTCAGGTTCTGCATATTGTGACGCAGTATCAGACATGGCTCTTACAGCATCTATGCGCTCTGTATCTCGTCTAACCCCAGAGCTATCGCGCTTGCCTCTCAATTCAGGCAATCTGGATAATACCTCTGACAGGGTAATATTCATGATTGCAGCCATGTCCTGCAAAGTAATCGCTATGGGCGTCCCTGATGTACTTGGCGCCATATTAGCGTGCGTCCCTTGAGCGGGAGGCGAAGGGTCCGACACGTGGGGAGAGTTAGTCGGCATAACTTTCCCCTCGACAGACCCCTCTGGTGACGATTCTTTTATAGATAAAGACTGATCTTTACTGTTTAAGGTGAAATCAATACATTTAGTACACATTCTCCTATGGGGCTCCACCATGGCTTTTAAACATAATGCACAAGTATCCTCTGTTTCAGACATGTTTGTACAGACTAGCAATGAGACTAGCAAGCTTGGAAAACACTTTAAAGCAAGTTAACAAGCAATATAAAAAATGTTACTGTGCCTTTAAGAGAAACAAATTTTGACAAAATTTGAAATAACAGTGAAAAAAGGCAGTTACACTAACAAAATGTTTACAGTGTATGTAACAAGTCAGCAGAGCATTGCACCCACTTGCAAATGGATGATTAACCCCTTAATAACAAAAACAGAATAATAAATGACAAAAACGTTTTTTAAACACAGTCACAACAACTGCCACAGTCTACTGTGATTGTTACCCTCCTCAAACACGACTTTGAAGCCTTTTGAGCCCTTCAGAGATGTCCTGTATCATGCAGAGGGAAGCTGAATGTCTCTGTCAGTAGCTGCACAGAAAAGCACTAAAATAGGCCCTTCCCACTCATATTGCAACAGTGGAAAACCTGTTTCTAGGCAAAAATCAAACCAGCCATGTGGAAAAAAACTAGGCCCCAATAAGTTTTGTCACCAAACATATATAAAAACGATTAACATGCCAGCAAACGTTTTATATTACACTTTTATAAGAGTATGTATCTCTGTTAATAAGCCTGATACCAGTCGCTATCACTGCATTTAAGGCTTAACTTACATTAATCCGGTATCAGCAGCATTTTTCTAGCAAATTCCATCCCTAGAAATATATTAACTGCACATACCTTATTGCAGGAAAACCTGCACGCCATTCCCTCTCTGAAGTTACCTCACTCCTCAGAATATGTGAGAACAGCCATGGATCTTAGTTACTTCTGCTAAGATCATAGAAAATGCAGGCAGATTCTTCTTCTAAATACTGCCTGAGATAATTAGTACACTCCGGTACCATTTAAAAATAACAAACTTTTGATTGAAGTTAAAAAATTAACTATAATACACCACTCTCCTCTTACTACGTCCATCTTTGTTGAGAGTTGCAAGAGAATGACTGGATATGGCAGTGAGGGGAGGAGCTATATAGCAGCTCTGCTGTGGGTGATCCTCTTGCAACTTCCTGTTGGGAAGGAGAATATCCCACAAGTAATGGATGATCCGTGGACTGGATACACTTAACAAGAGAAAAAAGTGTTTTATTCCATATAAAAAAGTGACGTTTCAGGGGTGTTCACCCCTGCATCAGACCAACGGGTTGGTCTGATAAAGGGGTGAACACCCTGAAACGTCACTTGTTTATATGGAATTAAACACGTTTTATTTCCCCTGTATCAAGTCCAGTGAATGCTTGTGTTATACATTGGATATACAGGGAGTGCAGAATTATTAGGCAAGTTGTATTTTTGAGGATTAATTTTATTATTGAACAACAACCATGTTCTCAATGAACCCAAAAAACTCATTAATATCAAAGCTGAATAGTTTTGGAAGTAGTTTTTAGTTTGTTTTTAGTTATAGCTAATTTAGGGGGATATCTGTGTGTGCAGGTGACTATTACTGTGCATAATTATTAGGCAACTTAACAAAAAACAAATATATACCCATTTCAATTATTTATTTTTACCAGTGAAACCAATATAACATCTCAACATTCACAAATATACATTTCTGACATTCAAAAACAAAACAAAAACAAATCAGTGACCAATATAGCCACCTTTCTTTGCAAGGACACTCAAAAGCCTGCCATCCATGGATTCTGTCAGTGTTTTGATCTGTTCACCATCAACATTGCGTGCAGCAGCAACCACAGCCTCCCAGACACTGTTCAGAGAGGTGTACTGTTTTCCCTCCTTGTAAATCTTACATTTGATGATGGACCACAGGTTCTCAATGGGGTTCAGATCAGGTGAACAAGGAGGCCATGTCATTAGATTTTCTTCTTTTATACCCTTTCTTGCCAGCCACGCTGTGGAGTACTTGGACGCGTGTGATGGAGCATTGTCCTGCATGAAAATCATGTTTTTCTTGAAGGATGCAGACTTCTTCCTGTACCACTGCTTGAAGAAGGTGTCTTCCAGAAACTGGCAGTAGGACTGGGAGTTGAGCTTGACTCCATCCTCAACCCGAAAAGGCCCCACAAGCTCATCTTTGATGATACCAGCCCAAACCAGTACTCCACCTCCAGCTTGCTGGCGTCTGAGTCGGACTGGAGCTCTCTGCCCTTTACCAATCCAGCCACGGGCCCATCCATCTGGCCCATCAAGACTCACTCTCATTTCATCAGTCAATAAAACCTTAGAAAAATCAGTCTTGAGATATTTCTTGGCCCATTCTTGACGTTTCAGATTGTGTGTCTTGTTCAGTGGTGGTCGTCTTTCAGCCTTTCTTACCTTGGCCATGTCTCTGAGTATTGCACACCTTGTGCTTTTGGGCACTCCAGTGATGTTGCAGCTCTGAAATATGGCCAAACTGGTGGCAAGTGGCATCTTGGCAGCTGCACGCTTGACTTTTCTCAGTTCATGGGCAGTTATTTTGCGCCTTAGTTTTTCCACACGCTTCTTGCGACCCTGTTGACTATTTTGAATGAAACGCTTGATTGTTCGATGATCACGCTTCAGAAGCTTTGCAATTTTAAGAGTGCTGCATCCCTCTGCAAGATATCTCACTATTTTTGACTTTTCTGAGCCTGTCAAGTCCTTCTTTTGACCCATTTTGCCAAAGGAAGTTGCCTAATAATTATGCACACCTGATATAGGGTGTTGATGTCATTAGACCACACCCCTTCTCATTACAGAGATGCACATCACCTAATATGCTTAATTGGTAGTAGGCTTTCGAGCCTATACAGCTTGGAGTAAGACAACATGCATAAAGAGGATGATGTGGTCAAAATACTCATTTGCCTAATAATTCTGCACTCCCTGTGTATATATATATATATATATATATATATATTTTTTTTTATGATTATTTATATCTAAACATATACATCTATATGGATATATACAGATATATATACTGAATATAGAAATATATCGTATATACAGATATATATTGAAATTGCTATTTTAAAATCAAAATCAAAAACATTTTCTAAGTAAAGAACATTGGAATTTAAATTATTTATATTCAAAACACATAAAAAAACACATTTGAATTATTAAAAATGATATTGCATGTTTCAAGGGATTTGACTGGGAATGGCAAAAAAGTGTGTATGTATGTATGTATATATATATATATATATATATATATATATATATATATATATATATATATATATATATATATATATATATATATATATATATACACATAGTCATGGTCAAAAATATTGGCACCACTGAATTTCTGTCAGATAATGCACCACTTCGCCTAGAAGATTGTTGCAATTACAAATGTTTAGGCATTCTCGTGTTTATTTCTTTTGTTTGTATTGGTATGACTCAAAAAGGTGGAGAGAAAAAAGCCTAATCTGACAAATTCCAAGCAAAACTCCAAAAATGGACTGAACAAAATTATTGGCACCCTCAATTTAATATTTGGTAGCACACCTCTTGGAAAAAATAACTGAAATCAATTGCTTCCTGTAACCATCAATGAGTTACTTACACCTCTCTACTGGAATTTTACCAGAACAGAAATCTTGAAGGTAAGGTAGAGAGAAATATAAAGTGCACATATTTTTTTTTCATGACTTATCGGAAAAAGTTTAACAAGTGAGTTTACCATCCCTTTAATTGTATTTTATATGTGTGTCACACTTTATTTTAATATGTTATTTCTATGTTTTGTGCAGCATACATAAAATACAACCTACAGCTTTGGATAGTATATCGGTAATAAAGGTTGTATTTTTTCCTGGGAATGACAATTCTGATATTTGTTGATTATCATGTATTTTACTGCAGTAAAGTGTTCTGTTAAAATGATTACATATTAATATTGTAGTGAAGCTGTGAAATTACTGGTGAAAGATTGTGATATACTATATTTCTGCAACGCCAATAAAATGTAATTGTCTGTTACGCAGTGAACAAAATCACATAAATGCACACTGAGCTTATCTTCTGCTGCAGATGATTAATATCAATTATTTGTAAGTAGACAAATAAAGAAATCACCTTTCAGTTCTTTGGTTAACCTGACATTCTGCAAATGCTGGTATGCCTCGTATCGCTTGCTTATTGTCACAGGCTCCTCCATTGCTCAGGTCTAACAGGGAAAATAAACGCTAATTTTAGTTCCAAAACATTAGTGCACTGAAAAAACATAATTTATGCTTACCTGATAAATTTATTTCTCTTGTAGTGTATCCAGTCCACGGATCATCCATTACTTATGGGATATTAACTCCTCCCCAACAGGAAGTGCAAGAGGATTCACCCAGCAGAGCTGCTATATAGCTCCTCCCCTAACTGCCATTACCAGTCATTCGACCGAAAACATGCAGAGAAAGGAAAACCATAGGGTACAGTGGTGACTGTAGTTTAATGGAAAAATTACCTGCCTTAAAGTGACAGGGCGGGCCGTGGACTGGATACACTACAAGAGAAATAAATTTATCAGGTAAGCATAAATTATGTTTTCTCTTGTTAAGTGTATCCAGTCCACGGATCATCCATTACTTATGGGATACCAATACCAAAGCTAAAGTACACGGATGATGGGAGGGACAGGCAGGCTCTTTATACGGAAGGAACCACTGCCTGAAGAACCTTTCTCCCAAAAACAGCCTCCGAAGAAGCAAAAGTGTCAAATTTGTAAAATTTGGAAAAAGTATGAAGAGAAGACCAAGTTGCAGCCTTGCAAATCTGTTCAACAGAAGCCTCATTCTTAAAGGCCCAAGTGGAAGCCACAGCTCTAGTAGAATGTGCTGTAATTCTTTCAGGAGGCTGCTGTCCAGCAGTCTCATAGGCTAACCGTATTATGCTACGAAGCCAAAAGGAGAGAGAGGTAGCCGAAGCTTTTTGACCTTTCCTCTGACCAGAATAAACGACAAACAGGGAAGACGTTTGTCGAAAATCCTTAGTTGCCTGTAGATAAAATTTCAGGGCACGGACTACATCTAGATTGTGTAGCAGACGTTCCTTTTTCGAAGAAGGATTAGGACACAAAGATGTAACCACAATCTCTTGATTGATATTCCTGTTAGTGACCACCTTAGGTAGGAACCCAGGTTTAGTATGCAGAACTACCTTGTCTGAATGAAAAATCAGATAAGGAGAATCACAATGTAAGGCAGATAACTCAGAGACTCTTCGAGCCGAGGAAATCGCCATTAAAAACAGAACTTTCCAAGATAACAACTTGATATCAATGGAATGAAGGGGTTCAAACGGAACCCCCTGTAAAACATTAAGAACTAAGTTCAAACTCCATGGTGGAGCAACAGTTTTAAACACAGGCTTGATCCTAGCTAAAGCCTGACAAAAAGCTTGAACGTCCGGAACTTCTGACAGCCGTTTGTGTAAAAGAATGGACAGAGCTGAAATCTGTCCCTTTAAGGAACTAGCGGATAAACCCTTTTCTAAACCTTCTTGTAGAAAAGACAATATCCTCGGAATCCTAACCTTACTCCATGAGTAACTCTTGGATTCGCACCAATATAAGTATTTGCGCCATATCTTATGGTAAATCTTTCTGGTAACAGGCTTCCTAGCCTGTATTAAGGTATCAATAACTGACTCAGAAAAACCACGTTTTGATAAAATCAAGCGTTCAATTTCCAAGCAGTCAGCTTCAGAGAAATTAGATTTTGATGTTTGAAGGGACCCTGGATCAGAAGGTCCTGTTTCAGAGGTAGCGACCAAGGTGGACAGGATGACATGTCCACTAGACCTGCATACCAAGTCCTGCGTGGCCATGCAGGCGCTATTAGAATCACTGATGCTCTCTCCTGTTTGATTCTGGCAATCAATCGAGGAAGCATCGGGAAGGGTGGAAACACATAAGCCATCCCGAAGGTCCAAGGTGCTGTCAAAGCATCTATCAGAACCGCTCCCGGATCCCTGGATCTGGACCCGTAACGAGGAAGCTTGGCGTTCTGTCGAGACGCCATGAGATCTATCTCTGGTTTGCCCCAACGTCGAAGTATTTGGGCAAAGACCTCCGGATGAAGTTCCCACTCCCCCGGATGAAAAGTCTGACGACTTAAGAAATCCGCCTCCCAGTTCTCCACTCCCGGGATGTGGATTGCTGACAGGTGGCAAGAGTGAGACTCTGCCCAGCAAATTATCTTTGATACTTCCATCATTGCTAGGGAGCTTCTTGTCCCTCCCTGATGGTTGATGTAAGCTACAGTCGTGATGTTGTCCGACTGAAACCTGATGAACCCCCGAGTTGTTAACTGGGGCCAAGCCAGAAGGGCATTGAGAACTGCTCTCAATTCCAGAATGTTTATTGGTAGGAGACTCTCCTCCTGATTCCATTGTCCCTGAGCCTTCAGAGAATTCCAGACAGCGCCCCAACCTAGTAGGCTGGCGTCTGTTGTTACAATTGTCCAGTCCGGCCTGCTGAATGGCATCCCCCTGGACAGATGTGGCCGAGAAAGCCACCATAGAAGAGAATTTCTGGTCTCTTGATCCAGAATCAGAGTAGGGGACAAGTCTGAGTAATCCCCATTCCACTGACTTAGCATGCACAATTGCAGCGGTCTGAGATGTAGACGTGCAAAGGGTACTATGTCCATTGCTGCTACCATTAAGCCGATCACCTCCATGCATTGAGCTACTGACGGGTGTTGAATGGAATGAAGGACACGGCATGCATTTTGAAGCTTTGTTAACCTGTCTTCTGTCAGGTAAATCTTCATTTCTACAGAATCTATAAGAGTCCCCAAGAAGGGAACTCTTGTGAGTGGAAAGAGAGAACTCTTCTTTTCGTTCACCTTCCATCCATGCGACCTTAGAAATGCCAGTACTAACTCTGTATGAGACTTGGCAGTTTGAAAGCTTGAAGCTTGTATCAGAATGTCGTCTAGGTACGGTCTTAGTACCGCCAGAAGAGCACCCAGAACCTTTGTGAAGATTCTCGGAGCCGTAGCCAATCCGAATGGAAGAGCTACAAACTGGTAATGCCTGTCTAGAAAGGCAAACCTTAGATACCGGTAATGATCTTTGTGAATCGGTATGTGAAGGTAAGCATCCTTTAAATCCACTGTGGTCATGTACTGACCCTTTTGGATCATGGGTAAAATTGTCTGAATAGTTTCCATTTTGAACGATGGAACTCTTAGGAATTTGTTTAGGATCTTTAAATCCAAGATTGGCCTGAAAGTTCCCTCTTTTTTGGGAACCACAAACAGATTTGAGTAAAACCCTTGTCCTTGTTCCGACCGCGGAACCGGATGGATCACTCCCATTAATAAAAGATCTTGTACGCAGCGTAGAAACGCCTCTTTCTTTATTTGGTTTGTTGACAACCTTGACAGATGAAATCTCCCTCTTGGGGGAGAGAATTTGAAGTCTAGAAGGTATCCCTGAGATATGATCTCTAACGCCCAGGGATCCTGGACATCTCTTGCCCAAGCCTGGGCGAACAGAGAAAGTCTGCCCACCACTAGATCCGTTCCCGGATCGGGGGCCCTCGATTCATGCTGTCTTAGGGGCAGCAGCAGGTTTCCTGGCCTGCTTGCCCTTGTTCCAGGACTGGTTAGGTCTCCAGCCTTGTCTGTAGCGAGCAACAGCTCCTTCCTGTTTTGGTGCAGAGGAAGTTGATGCTGCTCCTGCTTTGAAATTACGAAAGGAACGAAAATTAGACTGTCTAGCCTTAGGTTTGGCTCTGTCTTGAGGCAGGGCATGGCCTGGCCTTTTGTAATGTCAGCGATAATTTCTTTCAACCCGGGCCCGAATAAGGTCTGCCCTTTGAAAGGTATATTAAGCAATTTAGATTTAGAAGTAACGTCAGCTGACCAGGATTTTAGCCACAGTGCTCTGCGTGCCTGAATGGCGAATCCGGAATTCTTAGCCATAAGTTTAGTTAAATGTACTACGGCATCTGAAATAAATGAGTTAGCTAACTTAAGGGCTTTAAGCTTGTGTGTAATCTCATCTAATGAAGCTGATTCAAGTGTCTCTTCCAGAGACTCAAACCAAAATGCTGCTGCAGCCGTGACAGGCGCAATGCATGCAAGAGGTTGCAATATAAAACCTTGTTGAACAAACATTTTCTTAAGGTAACCCTCTAACTTTTTATCCATTGGATCTGAAAAGGCACAGCTATCCTCCACCGGGATAGTGGTACGCTTAGCTAAAGTAGAAACTGCTCCCTCCACCTTAGGGACCGTTTGCCATAAGTCCCGTGTGGTGGCGTCTATTGGAAACATCTTTCTAAATATCGGAGGGGGTGAGAACGGCACACCGGGTCTATCCCACTCCTTAGTAACAATTTCAGTAAGTCTCTTAGGTATAGGAAAAACGTCAGTACTCGCCGGTACCGCAAAATATTTATCCAACCTACACATTTTCTCTGGTATTGCAACTGTGTTACAATCATTCAGAGCCGCTAACACCTCCCCTAGTAATACACGGAGGTTTTCCAGCTTAAATTTAAAATTTGAAATATCTGAATCCAGTTTGTTTGGATCAGAACCGTCACCCGCAGAATGAAGCTCTCCGTCCTCATGTTCTGCAAATTGTGACGCAGTGTCTGACATGGCCCTAATATTATCAGTGCACTCTGTTCTCACCCCAGAGTGATCACGCTTACCTCTTAGTTCTGGTAATTTAGCCAAAACTTCAGTCATAACAGTAGCCATATCCTGTAATGTGATTTGTAATGGCCGCCCAGATGTACTCGGCGCTACAATATCACGCACCTCCCGAGCGGGAGATGCAGGTACTGACACGTGAGGCGAGTTAGTCGGCATAATTCTCCCCTCGTTGTTTGGTGAAATATGTTCAATTTGTACAGATTGACTTTTATTTAAAGTAGCATCAATACAGTAAGTACATAAATTTCTATTGGGCTCCACTTTGGCTTTAGCACATATAGCACAGATATCTTCCTCTGAATCAGACATGTTTAACACACTAGCAAATAAACTAGCAACTTGGAAATACTTTTCAAGTAATTTACTATAATATGAAAACGTACTGTGCCTATAAGAAGCACAGAAAAAGTTATGACAGTTGAAAATTAATAAACTGAAAAGTTATAGCATCAAATCTTTGTAAAAAACACAATTTTAGCAAAGGATTGCTCCCATTAGCAAAGGATAACTAACCCTGATAGCAGAAAAAAAAAAAAAAATACAGAAATAAACGTTTTTTTATCACAGTCAACTACAATCTCACAGCTCTGCTGTGAGTGATTACCTCCCTCAAAACAAGTTTTGAAGACCCCTGAGTTCTGTAGAGATGAACCGGATCATGCAGGGAAGACAATAAACTTCTGACTGAATTTTTTGATGCGTAGCAAAAGCACCAAAAAAGGCCCCTCACACATAACAGTGAGAGAGATCAGTAAACTGTCATAAATTAAATAAAACGACTGCCAAGTGGAAAAAAATAGTGCCCAAAACATTTTTTCACCCAGTACCTCAGAAAATTAAACGATTTTACATGCCAGCAAAAAACGTTTAACATTAATAAATTGAGTGTTATTAAAAAGCCTGTTGCTAGTCCCTGCAAATTAGGCTAAAGTTTTATGCATACAGTATAATTCCAGTGAAGTGCCATTCCTCAGAATACTGAAGTGTAAAATATACATACATGACAGCCTGATACCAGTTGCTGCTACTGCATTTAAGGCTGAGTTTACATTATATCGGTATGGCAGAAATTTCTCATCAATTCCATTGTCAGAAAATAATAAGCTGCTACATACCTATTTGCAGATTAATCTGCCCGCTGTCCCCTGATCTGAAGTTTACCTCTCCTCAGATGGCCGAGAAACAGCAATATGATCTTAACTATTCCGGCTAAAATCATAGAAAAACTCAGGTAGATTCTTCTTCAAATTCTACCAGAGAAGGAATAACAAACTCCGGTGCTATTATTAAATAACAAACTTTTGATTGAAGGTATGAAACTAAGTATAATCACCACAGTCCTCTCACACATCCTATCTATTCGTTGGGTGCAAGAGAATGACTGGTAATGGCAGTTAGGGGAGGAGCTATATAGCAGCTCTGCTGGGTGAATCCTCTTGCACTTCCTGTTGGGGAGGAGTTAATATCCCATAAGTAATGGATGATCCGTGGACTGGATACACTTAACAAGAGAAACAACACACCACAAACATATTATTTATATAACAAATGTTTTAAAACACAATATAAAATAGTTTAGGGCTATTTGCTGTAAAGACTGCCCTCCTGAGTGTCGCAGAATGATTAATGTTTATTATTTGGCTCCATGATGAAAATGATCTACACTACATAGTGCTGCTTAAAATAAACAATATGCAAGTGTGTGCGTACATGTATATATGTGTGTGTGCATACATGTGCATTTCTGTGTATGTGTGGAAGTTTTTGTGTTTGTGTGTGTGCATATATATGTGCATTTCTGTATATATGTATGTGTGTGCATTCACATGTACGTGTGCTGTTTCGTGTGTGTGCATGCTTATGTTTGTGTGTATATACATATCTCTATGTATATGCATGCATATTTATGTACATATGAATGTGTGCATATAGATGTGTTTTTGTATATATGTGATTGTGTGTGTGTGTATAGGTTGCATGTGTTTGTGCACGTCCGTTTTGTTTAGCCCTTTGAATATGTCCGTATGTGTTCCTGTATAAGTCTTTCTGTGTGTATGCCTGTTTGTGCGTGAGTTTGTTTTGTCTTTGCTATGAACAAGTACAATCACAATATCATCCCCCACAAAAACAAAACGAAAGAAAAATCTGTCAAGGGGTAAGTACATATTTCATATATTCTGTGGCAGACAGATAGTATATTGCAGATAGCAATAACACAATGACATTTATACACTGTATGAACATATTATAAATATTCCACTTATATCTGCATTTCTTCAAAATTAAAAACTACAGACTGATGACTTCAGTCTAAAATAGCTTTAAAACAACACACTTTTCAATGCTGCCTTACACTAGCAAAGGAGAGCAGTCACTAAACAAACAGTTTTGACATGTGCTGTCACCGCCCTGTCAAACTATATAATATCACCTGGGACACAGGCAACCAGTCAAGCTAATCCGCTCCAGGACTTTGTTTTTGCCGTTTCCTGTTTAGAGGTTAAGTCATCTGATATTGGCAAACATAGGAGGAGACCAACAAGGCTAATAAATAGATCCCTGCTGTTTGCATTGGCACAGACCCAAGCTGAGCTACACAAATAAATAGAGACTAAAACTCCCATCAAGGCAGGCAGGTCTGAAAAGTTCTGCCTTAGAAGAGGCCTTTTATAGCCCTTTACATCAATATGTGAACTTCAGTCTCAAGTCTCAGAACCACTAATTGAGCTAACAAAGAAAAGGACAGAATACTGAAGAAGTCAAGTAAAAAGAAAACACACCACATAGCTACTTGTTTGCCACTGATTATTTTGGTTGTGTACAAATATTGAGAGAATAAACATAAAATATATTCCAACATGTCACTTTCCTACTGCAACCCCCCCAAACCTCCTCCCACTTGCCTCAAAATCCATCCCAAACACAATACATTGTACAAAACCACAGTCCACTAGTGTAATTGTGTAGAAAGAGGCAAATATGTCTCTTCTTTATTATTTGACTGTTATGCAAAAGAGAAAGCATACACAAGGAGCACTGCCCAAATATGCTCTTCTGTTTATGGGAATAATGTTCAGTGGAAATAAAGTGTTAATGACCCAAATTCACTTCAGTCACAAAATCTTCCAAAACAAAACAACAACAAAAACAACAACACTCCCATCAAGGCTCACTGTGTTTTAACAAACATAAGTCACATTCCTTGGGGAGAATTCCTGTAAGGGTGATCTATTTTTAAGAAAATGAAAGCCTGAAGAGAAAGTTTATAGATTTGCTCATAATACACAGGGATAATGTGAGTGACTTTAGATACCAGTATCTTACTATTCAGGAGGTGAGTGAATTTGAGCCTGTGCTTTCTCTCTAACGGATAAGTCTGCTTTATGCCTAATTCAACAAAAAGTAAAAGTAAAGGGGTAGTCTAGTCAAAATTAAACTTTCACGATACAGATAGATCATTAAATTTTAAGCAACTTTCTAATTTATTGCTATTATCAATTTTTTCTTTGTTCTCTTGGTATCTTTATTTTAAAAGGCTGGGATGTAAGCTTAGGAGCTAGCCCCTTTTAGGTTCAGCACCCTGGGTAGTGCTTGCTAATTGCTCGCTATATTTAGACACCAATCAGCAAACGCTACCCAGGTGCTGAACCTAAAATGATCCGGCTCATAAGCTTATATTCTTATTTTTCAAATAAAGATACCAAGAGAATAAAGACAATTTGATAATAGGAGTAAAATTACAAAGTTGCTTAAAATTAATTTTGACTAGACTATCCCTTTAACCTTCAGCTGATTGAGTCTACATATGCAGACACATGGCTATGTTATATATAGACTTAATATGTTTGCATGTTTCCATGGTAAAAACAGATCTTGCTTTGACCGATTGAGTATATAATATTTCCATAAACTTAAATAAAATATTATTTTAATATCTTATTCTGTATTTCGGAAAATCAAGTTTTAGAGTAAACAACATGCTTCCCATTTATATGATGAACCCTTAGAACAAATCGTAGTATAGGTCTGCAAAGAAGTTATCAAGAACCTTCAGGGTTACAGCAACCCTCCAGTGTGTACATTTTCTACAGTCTGGCAGAAATAATTAGTTCATTGTATTAAGAGTTTTTAATACAAAGGTGAAAAAGTAATATAAACCTGCCCAAAAAATACCTGAAGTTTTACAACTGATGTATAACGTTGTTGGTTCAATGTGTTTATATAAATGATCAAACATAATTTTAGTTTCTAAAAAAACACAAACACATGGTTCTTTAATTTTAGTTGATTATGTTTTCACCTTTGTTTTAATGTTTAAACTGTAACATTATTACTTACATTTACATTACTTTACATTATTACTTACATTTTATATAAATAGACAAATATAAAGAATAAGAGCATTTGATCATATTATTGTATCGGTCTGTCTACAGCACAGAGAGTCACTAATACTAGAGGACTATCATATGCACAAAGTTCTAACTGAGCCGTAACTCTCAATATTCAATATAGACCTTGTAATCAAATTCATTTGGGGCTAGCTTTGAAATCAGTGAGATGTCATCTCTGGAGACGTAACTAACCTGAAAAACTAAATTTATGCTTACCTGATAAATTTCTTTCTTTCCGGACATGGAGAGTCCACGATGTCATTCCAATTACTAGTGGGATATTCAACTCCTGGCCAGCAGGAGGAGGCAAAGAGCACCCCAGCAAAGCTGTTAAGTGTAACTTCCCTTACCCATAATCCCCAGTCATTCAGCCGAAGGAAAATGGGAAAAGAAGAAAACACAAGGGAGAAAAAGGTGCCTGAAGTTTACTCAAAAAACTGTTGAATTATAATTAAAAAGAGGGCGGGGTTGTGGACTCTCCATGTACAGAAAGAAAGAGATTTATCAGGTAAGCATCAATTTTGTTTTCTTTCCTAAGACATGTAGAGTTCACAACGTCATTCCAATTACTAGTGGGAACCAATACCCAAGCTAGAGGACACAGAATGAACAGGGAGGGAGAAAAAGGCAGGAGAACCTAAACAGAAGGCATCACCGCTTGAAGAACCTTTCTCCCAAAAGAAGCTTCCTCCGAGGCAAAAGTATCAAATTTGTAGAATTTGGAAAAAGTATGCAGAGGACACCATGTAGCCGCCTTGCTATTCTGTTCCACAGAAGCTTCATTTTTGAAAGCCCAGAAAGAGGAGACATCCCTAGTGGAATGAGCCGTAATTCTCTCAGGAGGCTGCTGCCCAGCAGTCTCATAAGCGAAATGAATCAAACTTCTCAACCAAAGAGACAGAGTAGTAGAAGTGGCCTTCTGACCCTTACGTTTTCCAGAGAAAACAACAAATAGGGCAGAAGATTGCCGAAAATCTGTAGTAGCTAGTAAGTAAAAATTTAGAGCTCGCACAACATCCAAGTTATGCAAAAAAAGGATTAAGACAAAAAGAAGGAACAATAATTTCCTGATTAATGTTTCGATCAGACACCACCTTAGGGAGAAAACCCAATTTGGTACGAAGGACCGCCTTATCAGCATGAAAAATAAGGTACGGTGAATCACCCTGCAGAGCTAAAAGCGCAGACACTCTGCTAGCAGAAGAAATAGCAAGAAGAAACAAAACCTTCCAAGATAACTATTTTATATCAATAACATGCATTGGCTCAAACGGAGCCTGCTGCAAAACTTTAAGAACTAGATTAGGGCTCCACGGGGGATCAACAGGTTTAAACACAGAAGCACAGAGGCGCCAACATGGCCTAGTAACGTCACGGCAGTCAGATACAAAACATCAGCAGGATAGGAAATATACTCACAAGCGTAGCGCACCCAAATGGTGCTATTGTGGCAGCCTGGAAAATCAAACAGTGGTCCAGCTCACTGGTGTCTCCAGCCAGATAGAGATGATCCTTGGCGAGGGCCTATCCTATGATGCTTATAAGGGCAATGTATCCTCTGCGATAAATCTAAATGGTTTCTATTCCATTGACTGAGCATGCAAAGCTGCAGCGGTCACAGATGGAACCAAGCAAAAGAAATGATGTCCATGAAAGCCACCATCAGACCAATCACCTCCATACATTGAACCACTGATGGACGAAAGGCAGACTGGAGAGAAAGGCAGGAAGCAAGAAGTTTGGATTTTCTGACCTCCCTCAGGAAAATCTTAATGGACAGGGAATCTATTATTGTCCCTAGGAAACACACTTTTGTGGAACTAGAGAACTCTTTTCCAGATTCACCTTCCACCCATAAGAACGCAGAAAAGACAACAACATCTCTGTGTGAGACTTTGCTAGTTGAAAAGATGGCGCCTGAACCAAGATGTAGTCTAGACAAGGCGCCACAGCAATTCCCTGGGATCTGACCACTGCCAATAGCGCCCCCAGAACCTTTGTAAATATTCTTGGAGCCATGGCCAGACCAAACGGAAGCGCAACAAACTGGAAATACTTGTCCAGAAAAGCAAACCTCAGAAACTGGTGATGATCCCTGTAAATGGGAACATGAAGATATGTGTCCTTCAGGTCTATGGTCGTCATGAAATGACCTTGTTGTACCAAAGGAAGAATGGGACGAATAGTTTCCATCTTGAGGAATTTGTTGAAACACTTTAGATCTGGAATGGGACAAAATGTTTCCTCCTTTTTGAGAACCACAAATAGATTTAAATAGAATCCTAGATCTTGTTCCTTTAGAGGAACTGGTACAATAACTCCCATGGAGGATAGGTCCTTAACGCAATTTAAGAAGGCCTCCCTCTTTACCTGATTTGAGGATAATCTTGACAGGAGATATCTGCCCCTTGGAAGGCAAGACTTGAATCCTATTCTGTAACCCTGGGATACTACAGTAAGTCCACAGGGACAATGCGTATCCAAGCCTGTCAAAAAAGAGAAAGCCTGTCCCCCACCTGATCCAAACTTGGATCGGGGGTGGACCCTTCATGTTGATTTAGAGTCAGCGGAAGGCTTTTTGTTTTGTTTTTCCTTGTTCCAGGGCTGACTTGATTTCCAAGTGGACCTGGATTGATCTGGTTTGGAAGAGGAAGAGGAGGACTTTTGACTCTTAAAGTTGCGAAAGTAATGAAAATTAGAAGACTGATGACCCCTCGGTCTATTCTTCTTGTCCTGAGGTAGGAAAGATTCCTTTCCATCCGTAATCTCTGAAATGATTTCCACCAGACCAGGTCTATATTATCTATCGGAATCAGGAAATAAAAATGGTTGAGTTTCATGTCCCATTAAAGTTAGGCAATGTACCAGCAACAGCACAAAGGCTAGAGGCAACATATCTTCTTAACCCAACCAATAAGATGTGTGTGAAGTGTCTCATATAGATTTTTGTGGGGTTTTTATGTAATTAAAAAACCATTGAAAAATCCAGTTTATAGCCACATTTAACAAAGTATAGGCGGACAAAGCTCCCAGTCAGGTAACAATTCTCCCTCGGTTAAGGACTTGCCAGGCAACATCCACTGCCTGCATTTAATACTGCAAAATCAATTGCTCGTGCAGCTGCACAGGGCAAAGCTTGTCAGTTGTTCCAGACAAATAAGTTCAAGGTGATTTAAAGGGACAGTGCACTGTAAACTTGTTTTCCCCATAATGTGTTCCCAATAACTATGCTGCTGCATATAAAATGTATGAGAAATTGCTTATTTAAGCTTATTTTTTTTGCAAATTAAATAACTGGAATTGCTCTTTGAAACCACAGCCCATCAAAATAGGCTAAGCATGCAGTGTGATTGGATCTTGTTATCTTATCTCTCAAATGCTTCCCTTTCTTATCTCTGTAGCTGAACAATACTTAGAAAAAACAATTGAGAATTAACATTTTAGAGCTTTATCTCTTCCACTTCCCACTGGTAGTGTAATTTCTTCCTCTGTTTGCCTTTACATAGCTTGTCAATTGCTTATACCTAGGAATACAAACTTTCATTATAGCTATGGATACTACAGGCTAAATCAGCTATTCCAAATGCCAATAAAAAGTCTAATGAGCTATTTGTAAACAATTTAATACATTCCAGCAGGTAAAATGGATCATTGGAAACAAAATAAGGACAGACATTTTTTTGAGTTAACTGTACCATTAAAAGGAACATTAAACACTAGACAGATGCTAGATATAATGATGTATTCAAAGAAAAGATTAGTCTGATAATAACATGTAGATGTATTTCTTAAAGTTTCAGTAGCTGAGCAAATAATGTCAAAATAAGTGTAAAGTTTTAGTGTCTATAAAACAATGGGAGCTGCCATATTGTAACTTAAGTTCCTTCTCTGCTGTAGCCAATTAGAGACAATTATAAATAGGTCACTAGAGTGTTCAGCCAATGGCTGTGTTGAATATAACAGTGTTCTGCACTTCCATTTCTAACAGGAATTGAAAAGTTCATAATTTGTTAATGGAATTACAGCAAAAGAGGATAATAATAAATAATGAAAGTATATTGCATATATATATATATATATATATATATATATATATATATACATATACATACACTGTATATATATATATATATATATATATATACACACACTGTATATATATATATATATATCTAATTTATCATTTTAAATTGCCATCTTTTTAATGGAACTCATATCTCTAATTAAGAATACTTAGAACACTAATGAAGAATGCTCAGATTTATACATAAATAATAGCATTTTACATCTAAGATCTCTGTTTCATAGTGACAATACAGTTCACTAGGCCCAATAAGGGAAGAATATACAAATAAAATATGCAAAGGAAAGCTCCACACCTTATAGACAGGTTGATAAACAAGTCTATCCAGTTGTGCTGTGCATTGTATGTCATTATCACTAAATACCTATTTCCAAATACACTCTATGCAATTAGTAAAAACTATTTTGGTATGCCAATTATTATTCTCATTGACAACACTGTCAAATGATTAAAAAATAATATTTATAATAGGGGTATATTTTACCCTGATTTTTTTTATTTAAAAACTTTTAATTACTATATTGTTGGCAACCATGTTTAACATATTTTTGCTATAAATATGTTTTCCAGGTAATGTGGCAACACACTATTATTTACAAACACAGTTAAAGGGACATTACACACTAGATTTTTCTTTGCATAAATGTTTTGTAGATGATCTATTTATATAGCCTATACAGTTTTTTTTTTGTTTGTTTTTTTTAAATATGTATAGTTTTGCTTATTTTTAAATAACAGTGCTCTGATTTTCAGACTCCTAACCAAGCCCCAAAGTTTTAGGAGAATACCGACGTATACCTACTCCAGCTTGCTTCTGTTTGTGTAAAAGGTCTTGTCACATGCAAAGGAAGAGGGAGGGGGGAGTGTCTGCATTTTCCCCACTTGCAGTGGGTGTACCAGTAATATTTTAAACAGAGCTAAACAGGAAGCTTCTAAGTACGTTTTTAAATGGTTTTATACTGGATTTTTATATCAGTATCTGTGTAAATTATTCTTTATAGTAGTGTCTATTACATGCAGTTATATGAAAATTGGTGTATACTGTCCCTTTAAGTACAAACATGGAGCCACCTCAGCAGTATTTATTAAAGAGAGAAGACATTCCTTGTTACAGCTTCATACAATACAGCTAATATTTCACAGCACTTAAAGGGCCACTAAACCCAAAATATTTTTTTCATGATTCAGATAGAGAATACAAATGTAAACAACATTACAATTTACTTCTATTATTTATTTTGCTTCATTTTTTAGATATCCTTAGTTGAAGAAAAAGCAATGCACATTGGTGAGCCAATCACACGAGGCTTCTATGTGCAGCAACCAATCAGCAGCTACTGAGCATATCTAGATATGCTTTTCAGCAAAGAATATTAAGAGAATAAAACAAATTAGATAATAGAAGTAAATAAGAAATATGTTTAAAATTGCATTCTCTTTCTAAATCATGAAAGAAAAAATGTGAGTTTAATGTCCCTTTAACATAAGAGATAATGATGTTCTGTTGATTCATCAAGAAATAAGTTATTTTCCTTACTAGGAAGGGTTAAAGCTAAACTAAACTTTAAAAAAGAGAAACGTTGTTTAAATATATGACAGACAAGATTCTTATCCACTCCCTTATCATTTTCTGCCTTGACTACTGCAATTCTGTCTTCTACGGTCTCCCAAGGTACCGCCTGTCCCCACTGCAATCCATCGGGAATGCCTCTGAAAGGCTAATTTTCCTTAAGCATCTCTCTACATCTGCTGAACCTCTTTGCCAATACCTCCACTGGTTTCCCTTATCCTCAAGAATAAAATTCAAATAAAATTTATTTTTTTTTAACCTAACATAAAAAGCCCTTACCAACAATGCACCCTCCTATATCTCTGCCCTTGTCTGCAAATACTCTACAGCCTGCCCCCTCCGCTCTACCCAAGGCCTACTTCTCTCCTCATCTCTTGTTACTTCCTCACACTCTCGCCTGTAAGACACTTCTAGAACTGAACCTATCATATGGAACTCCTTGCCTCGCTCAGTCAGACTTCCCTCTAGTCTCAAAAACTCCAAGTGTTACTTAAAAGAATATCTGTTCAAAGATGTGTACAACTTACTTTAAGATCTCTCTACTACTTATGTTTCCCTCTCTCTCAATGTCCCCATGTAATTCCATTAGAATGCAAGCTCACAAGTCCACCTGTCCTGTTTATCATTTTATGTAAAGATGGTTTACAGCTTACAGTACCTCAAGACAGGGCCCTCTACCCTTATGATTTATGTAAATGTCTTCTATTATTGTACCCCATAAATGTATACTTAATGTTACAGTGCTTCATAATATGTTGGCACTCTATATATATATATAAGCAATAATATAAATAATAACAACGCTGAGAAGAGGGCAGCATGGCGTGTTATTGGCTGTAGTAGTTTTTAAATAAAAAATAATGAAATATACACTCAGAAGAGTTAATAAAACACCAACAAATTAAGAAGGAAGTCTTGCCTTCCCAAAAGCATGGTCCAAGTCAATAATGCCCTTTAGCCTGATCAGCCTCAATACATTTACTGAAACAAGAGCTGAAAAAAATAATAATAAAACAAAATACTATATAGCCTGCTTAATCTACAAGCCATATTATATAATGGAAAGTTTAGCTTTTTTAAATATATCACTTTGGACAATGGGGATGATTTCTTCTAGTTACATGGACAAATACTGACTGGTTATGGATTCAGGTTTTGGGACAGAACAGATTTCATAAATACCAGTCCAGGAAAAAAGAAAAAGGATACAAATTCAATACCCTAAATTCAATACAACCTTTTGATAAACTGACTATATTAGAAAATTGCAGAATTGATGAAGATTTGTACCACAGGTCATCACATCTGCAAGTTCTGAGCCAAGCTCCATTATAATCAAAATAGCCACATCTATCATATAACCATTTACTTCTCACTGCATAGTGCAAGTTCCGCTAAGAAAGATACCAGTACCACACCTTTAAAAACTCTATAAACCATTCCACATACGTAAAAAAGAAAGCATGGAAAAAGTTAGAGAAATAAAACAAAAAACAAGATAACCTCATCAGTTTTGAAATAGTGAGCCACGACTATAAAATGCGATAGTTCCCAGGGACAAAATAGACTTTATGAATTCTGCATGCAAAGTGTAAGCAAAAAATCCTAACCACACTTCTAAAACCCCAATAGGCAGTCCCAGGAGACACCTTTCACTCTATCCAGTGAGACTACTTTGCCATAACTAAACAAGCATGCAAATAATTTACATACTGTACACAAACATTTACATAAAACAATTTGAATGCGAGTTTCCCAAGTGTTGAGGTTGTAATTATTGTTTTTCAGCATTGCTAGCAGCCCTTGTGTGATGTGTCAGTAATTTGGCACCTCACACAATAGACATTACTACTAGCCAACTAATGAATTTCAAACATGAAATCTAGACCAATGGGATCTGTTAGAGCAGGGTTCTTCAAACGACGGGTCGGGACCCATTACTGGGTCACAACACCATGTGTACTGGGTCGCAGGAGTATGTTTGGTGTATTGTATGAGACTGTCTGTGTGCTGTGCGTGTGTTGTGTATGAGAGTGTGTGAGGTGTGTGTTGTATGAGAGTGTGTGTGGGTTCTATGAGTGTGTGTGTGTGTGTGGTGTGTATGTTATATGAGAGTGTGTGTGGTATGCGTGCAATATGAAAGTGTGTGTGCTATATGAAAGTGTGTGTGTTGTATGAGAGAGTGTGTGTTATATGAATGTGTGTGTGTTGTAAGAGAGTGTATGGGGTGAGTGTGTGTTACATGAAAGTGTGTGTGTTGTATGAGAGTGTGTGGTATGTGTGTTACATGAAAATGTGTGTTGTATGAGAGTGTGTTTGTGTGTTGCATGAGTGTGTGTTGTATGAGTGTTGTGTGTGTAGGTTGTATGAGAGTGTGTGTGTTATTACGTTTTACAACACTTTCAAATTTGGCTACAATCAGGAATAAAGCATGCACATATTTTAGTCTCTTTGCCAAACATTGCAGCTATCATGTTGTTTATTTCTTAAGAAATTTTCAGACCAAGTATAAAAATTGGGTCTCAAAGGTATGTGGTATCATGGCACTGGGTCTTGGGGGGAAAGTTTGAAAAACCCTGTGTTAGAGGATTCTGTGGAATGGGCGCTATATTGCTTCTGTAAGTTCTGTTACAGATATAGATATACAACATTTTAGAAATCTTAGAAACCAATGTTTGTCCCTAAGCACTTACGTTGTGTTTGGACCTTTTTCTTCCTTATTGATGCTCGGAGAAGATCTGAACCATGAAGGTCTTCCTGAAAGCGTTGAGACTTCACATCATAAAACCATTCACCAGTTACAAATTTTTTCTTCTTTTCATCTTTTATAGATCCTTGCAAGCGTCTAGAAGAAAAATGTATCAGAAAACAATTTCAGTAATTGAAGCTAAAATATTTTATACAATAAAATAATTAAAAGGACACAACACGCCTGAATTAATCCTCCATAATTGTCTAATCAAGCATAGAAAAAAAGTACATTTATTATTTATATTGCCGGCTCTAGAAGAGAGTATAATGCATCTACCATACAGGAGTATGAATATACAGCAATGCAAAACAGTGATTCACAAACTATGTTTAGTAGTGTAGTGTGTAAGCTCATTTGCATGTAATCTCTGATTGGCTAGAATAAAGGAGAACAGGGCTACATATTAATTAGCATTTTTAACAGGGTGTACCCCTGAATTGGCTTGGATTTACAAAATACTGCACATGTTTCTAACAAAATGTAATTTGTAAAAAATAAATAAATTGTGCCGTTTTTAGCAGTACCAATCATTAAGCTAGTGCAGAGTAAACATACTTGTATCTCATGAAACCTTAGTCTCAAAGTCATGTGTGTTGCTTAAAGGGATACTAAACCCAAATTTTTTCATTCATGATTCGGATAGAGCATGCAATTTTAAGCAGCTTTCTAATTTACTTTTATTATCAATTTTTCTTTGTTCTCTTGCTATCTTTATTTGAAAAAAGCAGGAATAAAAGCTTTGGAGCCAGTGTTCTGTTAAGGGGCCGAACTTTTGAAAAGTGTGAACCATGTCACTTCCTGTGACGTTACATCAGCTGTTGTACAAATTTTGGCCCTAATGCGCATGCGTGTCAGCATCATCACATACCTGGCCGCATACGTTACTGGGAAACTGTGAAATTCAGAAGCCTTTCTATAGCGCATGCGTGGGATTTTCTATCACAAATGGGGGGTTTATGGAAAGCTGTTTATTCTCCTCGGTAATATTTGGAAGTCCGCCCCCCCCACTGCAACTACTCCCATTAAGCTGAGTCTCCGTGCGTGTAATGACAAACAACCACTCGGCTATCACCACTGCTTCTTCAGCTGATCCAATGCAGCTTTTCACAGGCTCCCTTCAATGTCATTGTTTAAACATTTGTTGCAGCAGTAAGCATTGGATCAGCAGAATAAGCAGGAGCGATAGCCGAGTGGCTGTTTGTCATATACGCACGGAGACTCAGGTTAATGGGAGTAGTTGCAGTGGACTTCCAAATATTGCCGAGGAGACGAATAAACAGCTTTCCATAAACCCCCCCATTTGTGATAGAAAATCCCACGCATGCGCTTCTGTATTTCACAGGTCTAAATAGTTTCCCAGTGACGTATGCGGCCAGGTATGTGATAACGCTGGCACGCATGCGCATTAGGGCCAAAATGTGTACAACAGCTGATGAAACGTCACAGGAAGTGACATGGTTCGCTCTTTTCAAAAGTTCGGCCCCTTAACAGAACACCGGCCCATTTTAGGTTGAGAACATGGGTTGCTCTTGCTGATTGGATGGCTAAATGCAGGCACCAATCCGCAAGCCCTATCCAGGGTACTGAACAAAAAATAGGCCGGCTCCAAAGCTTTCATTCCTGCCTTTTCAAATAAAGATAGCAAGAGAACAAAGAAAAAATTATAATAGGAATAAATTATAAAGTTGCTTAAAATTGCATGCTCCCTCTATCTAAATCATGGGGGGACAAAATTTGGGTTCAGTATCCCTTTAAATCTCCTTTTTAATGGCAGTAGATTTATCATTTGAATTTTTGGAGTATGCAAATAAATTATAATAGCTGGGTCAATTAAACCCAACAAAACAATTCTTCACTTTTTATTCATCTTTTCATAAAATAAAGTGCATAAAACTTTACAACTTGAAAGTAAACACGATGAAAACATGAAAAATCATATTTCTGCGATATTCATATTTAATAGTGTTATACTGTGTATTATATACTGTAAATATTTCACATTCCAATGTTCTGCGCACAGCATATAATCATATAGATATATATTATACCAAAAATAACATCAGATGTATGTAGAAAAATGTATGTATGTATAAATAGAACATGTTATGTGAAGAACATTGGAATGTGAAATATTCATATTTTCATGTCGGGTTAGCGCACATAAGAATATGCAATCGGATTTGCATGAGAATAGGGTGTTTTTCCCACTTTTTTTCTCTATTTACTTCTATTGAGGTATATGTGAACGCGCACACAATATTCTAACTTCAGCTTTTTGCGCTTGTCGGGTTAGCGCAAGAGCGAAAACAGTTTACATTCAACTCATAATATGAACGCAACCGGATGAGCGCAAGAAGCTTACTTCTAGTGCAATTAATACTCTAGCGGAAGCGTTCATTTGCGCTTTACTCGTAATCTAGCCCTAAATCTATTATTAACATTTGCATCCTTTTGCAGTCCAGTGGCACATCACTTAAAAGCCTTGTGTATTGTTTATCATTTCCTTCACTGTGGCCAATCAGAGAGAGAGAGACAAAATGAGCTCCTGCACATACCAAGCAATAATTGTGCAGCATGTAGGAGGATCAGGGTTCTGAATGACGCAGAATGAACTCCAGCCTCTACAATATTAAATTAAATGAAAAGTGTGCAAAATATATGTATGTTCATTGCAAAGTTCTTCACTATGCATAATTAAACCTGTATAGATAATTACATTTAAATGTTAATACCCCTTTAAGATTAGTAAGTAAATATTTAGAACATTTTAAAATATATAATGAAAATCTGATATTCGTAACATAAATGCCTTAAGGGACAAGGAACTCAAAATGTCATGATTCAGAAAGAGCATATCATTTTAACTAACTTTCCAATTTATTTCTATGATCAAATTTGCTTCATTCTCTTGATATCCTTTTTTTAAAAGCATACCTAGGTAGGCTCAGGAGCTGCGAGCTAGCTGCACATGACTGCCTCTTATCATTGGCTTACTGATGCGATCAGCCAGTAGTGCATTGCTGCTCCTTCAATTAAGGATACCAAGAGAAGAGAATGAAGGAAAATTGATAACAGTAGTACATTCGAAAGTTATTTAAAAATGTATTCTCTATCTGAATAATAAAAATAAATTGGATTTTACGTCACTTTAAGACTAGGCACGTGATAATCACAAATGTGCCACCATGGAGAAATCACACAATTTTTTTGAGATTATTTAGACCTTATATTGTAATATTGGAGTCTCTCCTCCACATACTGAACCCTGCATAGTGAGATAAACATCTCCCAAGAAAACATTTGTGTTTCTAAAATACTTTGAGGATCTCACTGTACTGACGAGACTTCTTAGATCATCTCGCCTGAGCTTTAGATCATCGTGCCCTGCGTATGACTGAACTGTGTGAAATGGTAAATGAAAGAAAATGCACAAACAATAATTCAGAGGATATAGTTAAATACATAAATAGCTGTTTCTTTTACCTTTTTTTTTTTAATTCCCAATCAAATGCATTTAAATAACTAAAGCTATAGCAAAGAATATCTGAAGTGAATCTTGCACTTTGGGATTTAAGGCCAAGGACTGTACCAGCTTCTTGGTCTCAAGTGAGTGCACAACTTTTTTCAGAGCTGTTAATAAAATGAATTATTACAAACTTAAATAAATACAAAATAAATATTATATTTAGATTACCAATTTTGCTTCGTTTTAGGTACCAACTCCTCCCACCCGCAACTTCCGGATTTTATTCACTCTAACATATACAGCGGTCCAACCCGCTGTTTACGTAGAGCAATGCGCGCTCCCGGCTTTGATATCCACAACACATGCGTTACATGCCGATGCCTAGCAACATAGTATTCAGTGAATACTATCATGTAATACGGTACAGCAGCATTACATTGTCCCTATGTTACATCGTCCCTATAATAATACTTATACTAAAGTTATATTTTTGTTTGTATAATATTTAAATTGATAAATAACAGTTTCATTTGTTTGCACTTTTCTCACACAAAATAAAGCGGAGTATTATATTGAAAGTATTAATCTGATTCCAACGATGTAACCCCCACAAAAAAAATTTGCAGCTTTTAAAACATTAAATTTATTATCAATATCGCAAAATCGCATATTATTTAGTTTATATCATGCCCAATAAACTGTGCTATGTTATGCTTACGAACGCATTGTATTAGCATTCATAACGGAGCCCATGTACGATCAATACTTACTAAGCGCTCTGATAATTGTTGAATAAATTACTAAGTCCCATAAAAGTGAAATAGCGCATGCGCGAAATGTGAACGCGCGTCAGAGCTCTTTGTTACAACCGGTTTCAAACGCAAGCGCATTACGGACGCGTGAAGTCGAAAAAAGGGGTTTGGTCCCCCCGGGGGGGATTGGATTATTGGTTGACAAAAGCGAGCCTACAATGTCAATCATTAATCCAAGATGGCGGGCGGAGGATTGAAATGATGATCGTATTGAAATAAAGTTAAAATAATAGGTAATTAGAACTTTGAAGAAAAAATGATAAATTAAAGTGCCGTTATTTTAACGTCAATTTTTAGGCAGTGTTGACCATGCAGTCTGACTTTACATTCACTTTAAAGTAAGATGTCTTTAGGGAGATACAAGTGTCAATACCTGGTCATGTGACACAGTGATGCATGTGTGTTATTGTTACAGCAAGTGAAACTAAACTATAGGTTGTATTTCATTTGTTTTTACTTCTTTTCATTCTTCTTTTGGTTCTGTTCTTTTCATTCTTTTATAGTTGTCTTGCCAGCATGCACTGTCTGGTTGTTATCTTTAGAAATTAATTAATAATCAACAGGGAAGCCTACAGAAGATTCTGTCCTACTGATGAACAGGAGTGGGCGTGACAAGTAAATACAAATACCATAACATGTATTTAATGGTTTATTTTTATGGTTAATTTACTATATTATAAAGTAATACTTTTTTTTTTTTTTAAGTGTGCAATGAGGAGTAATATTTCCCTCAACTTTTAGCTCCCAGTTGGGTGGATCAATCAAGTGGACAGTTGTTCTAAATGGTCCAAACAGAGGGGATAACGACCAATTTAAGATGAAATGCATATTTTGTAAAAAGGCTACAAAACAATACCTTTTGCAAAAGAGGACTTTTTTAAACAAATGTAAATCAGTAAGGTTTTTTGTTAATGTTAAAGGGGTACTAAACCCAATTTAGTTTAATGATTTAGATAGAGCATTCAATTTTAAGCAACTTTCTCATTTACTCCTATTATCAATTTTTCTTCATCCTCTTGCTATTTTAATTTAAAAAGCAGGAATACAAAGCTTAGGAGCGGGCCCATTTTAGGTTCAGCACCCTGAATAGCGTTTGGAGGCTACATTTAGCCACCAATAAGCAACTGCAACTCAGGTTTTGAACCAAAAATGAGCTGGTCTCCGAAGCTTTATATTCCTGCTTTTTAAATAAAGATAGCAAGAGTCCAAATAAAAAATAAAAAAAAGTAATTGTATCAGCTTGAGCTCAATAGAATTTAAAACACGTCTGGTTAGTGTGAATTTAGAGCTTGCCTTAAAGGAAGAAAAAAAAAGTTGCATAAAACACAACATAAATGCATGTACAGTTACACTCATTTAACCACTGTCTGATAAAAATTATTTTGAAAAAATTATTTAAAAAGTTATAAGGGCTCAAAGATAGATGGTATACGGGGTTTGGGAAAACCAAGGTCTGCAAAGGACTTTAACTTATGTATGGAGAGAGAGTTTTACAAAATACAATGGCCTCTATTTATCAAGGTCTGACGGACCTGATCCGACAGTGCGGATCAGGTCCGCCAGAACTCGCTGAATACGGAGAGCAACACGCTCCGTATCAGCATTGCACCAGCAGCTCACTAGAGCTGCTGGTGCAACGCCGCCCCCTGCAGAATCGCGGCCAATTGGCCGCCAGCAGGGGGTGTCAATCAACCCGATCGTACTCGATCGGGTTGAATTGCGGCAATGTCTGTCCGGCTGCTCAGAGCAGGCGGACAGGTTATGGAGCAGTGGTCTTTGTAACCGCTGCTTCATAACTGGTGTTTCTGGCGAGTCTGAAGACTCGCCAGAAACACGGGCCGTCAAGCTCCGTCCGGAGCTTGATAGATAGGCCCCAATGTGTCAGATTGCAAGTGACGCACTATTTTATTTTCTTGTGCTAACTGCGCTCAAGTTAAAATGTTACCACAGACGAATAACGTGCCTAATACAAATTCAAAGTAAAAAGTTAATGCACAAGTGAATCTCTCTCTCTCTTTACATGATATTTAATAAAAGTGTATATATACAGCATTTGGATATGGCGATGTGATCAAGCCACACATACAAACTAACGGCTAGATTACGACTTTTGCAGTAGAGGCTATGCGGTGCTAACGAGCAGTATTCCCTCACCGCTCACTTCCCTACAGCGCTGGTATTACGAGTTTTTACAAACCCGTCGTCAAAAGACAAGAAGTGAGCGTAGAGCAAAATTTTGCTCATTACCGCACTCCAATATCAGCGCTGCTTAAGTCAACTGTGAGCTGGTCGTACGTGCTTGTGCACGATTTCCCCATAGGAATCAACGGGGATAACCGGCTGAGAAAAAGTCTAACACCTGCAAAAAAGCAGTGTAAAGCTCCTTAACGCAGCCCCATTGATTCCTATGGGGAAATAAAATTTATGTCTACACCTAACACCCTAACATGAACCCCGAGTCTAAACACCCCTAGCCTTACACTTATTAACCCCTAATCTGCCGCCCCTGACATCAACGCCACCTACCTACATTTATTAACTCCTAATCTGCCACTCCCAACATCGCCATCACTATACTAAATGTATTAACCCCTAAACCTAAGTCTAACCCTAACCCTAACACCCCCTAACTTAAATATAATTTAAATAAATCTAAAGAAAATTACTATCATTACCTAAATTTTTCCTTTTTAAAACTAAATACTTACCTATAAAATAAACCCTAAGCTAGCTACAATATAACTAGGTATTTATTTTAACTAGGTAGAATAGTTACTAAATAGTTAATAACTATTTACTAACTACCTAGCTAAAATAAATACACATTTACCTGTAAAATAAAACCTAACCTAAGTTACAATAACAACTAACACTACACTATAATTAAATAAATTAACTAAATTAACAACAATTAAATCAATTAATTTTAATTAGCTAAAGTACAAAAACAAACCCCCACTAAATTACAGAAAATAATAAACAAATTACAAGATATTTAAACTAATTACACCTAATCTAATAGCCCTATCAAAATAAAAAAAAGACCCCCCAAAATAAAAAAAAAACCCTAGCCTAAACTAAACTACCTTTTGGGGGCATTGCCCCAAAGTAATCAGCTCTTTTACCTGTAAAAAAAATACAAACAACCCCCTTAACAGACTAATGAAAGTACCTTTAAGTGATGTCATCCAAGAATTCTATCAGCAAATCGGAATTAAGGTAGAAAAAATCCTATTGGCTGATTGGATCAGCCAATAGGATTGAACTTCAATCCTATTGGCTGATTGGATCAGCCAATTGGATTGAACTTCAATCCTATTGGCTGATTGCATCAGCCAATAGGATTTTTTCTACCTTAATTCCGATTGGCTGATAGAATTCTATCAGCCAATTGGAATCTAAGGGACGCCATCTTGGATGAAGTCACTTAAAGGTACCTTCAATCGTCTTTAGTCGTCGAATGAAGAGGATGCTCGGCATCGGATGTCTTGAAGATGGACCTGCTCCGCACCGGATGGATGAAGATCGAAGATGCTGTCTGGATGAAGACTTCTGCCCGTCTGGAGGACTACTTCGCCCGGCTTGGATGAAGACTTCTACCGGCTTTGTTGAGGACTTTGGCCCGGCTTGGATGAAGACTTCTCCCGGTAAGTCGATCTTCAGGGGGTTAGTGTTAGGTTTTTTAAGGGTGTATTGGGTGGGTTGTAATTTTAGGTTAGGGTTTGGGCTTGCAAAAGAGCTTACTGCCATTTTAAGGGCAATGCCCATCCAAATGCCCTTTTCAGGGAAATGGGGATCTTAGGGGTTTTTTTTTAGATAGTATTTTATTTGGGGGGTTGGTTGTGTGGGTGGTGGTTTTTACTGTTGGGGGGTTGTTTGTATTTTTTTTACAGGTAAAAGAGTTGATTACTTTGGGGCAAAGCCCTGCAAAAGGTCCTTTTAAGGGCTATTAGTAGTTTAGTTTAGGCTAGGGTTTTTGTTAGTTGGGGGGGGGCTTTTTTTATTTTGATAGGGCTATTAGATTAGGTGTATTTATTATTTTCTGTAATTTAGTGGGTTTTTTTGTACTTTAGCTAATTTAATTGATTCAATTGTTGTTAATTTAGTTAATTTATTTAATTATAGTGTAGTGTTAGGTGTTAGTGTAACTTAGGTTAGGTTTTATTTTACAGGTACTTTTGTATTTATTTTAGCTAGGTAGTTATTAAATAGTTAATAACTATTTAATAACTATTCTAACTAGTTAAAATAAATACGAAGTTGCCTGTAAAATAAAAATAAATCCTAAGATAGCTACAATGTAACTATTAGTTATATTGTAGCTAGCTTAGGGTTTATTTTATAGGTAAGTATTTATTTTTAAATAGGAATAATTTAGGTAATGATAGTAATTTTCTTTAGATTTATTTAAATTATATTTAAGTTACGGGGTGTTAGGGTTAGGGTTAGACTTAGATTTAGGGGTTAATAACTTTAATATAGTGGCGGGGACATTGGGGGTGGCAGATTGGGGTTAATAAGTGTAGGTAGGTTGCGGCGACATTGGGGGCGGCAGATTAGGGGTTAATAAATATAATGTAGGTGTCAGCGATGTTGGGGGCAGTAGATTAGTGGTTCATAAATATAATGTAGGTGTCCGGAGCGGCAGATTAGGGGCTAATAATTTTATTATAGTGTTTGCGATGCGGGAGGGCCTCGGTTTAGGGGTTAATAGGTAGTTTATGGGTGTTAGTGTACTTTTTAGCACTTTAGTTATGAGTTTTATGTTATGGCGTTGTACCATAAAACTCTTAACTACTGACTTTAGAGGATCTTCACAGGGTAGGGTGTACCACTCACCTTTTGGCCTCCCAGGACAGATTCATAATACCGGCGCTATGGAAGTCCCATAGAAAAAAGACTTTACGAAGTTTACGTAAGTCGTCTTGCGGTAAGGCCAAAGAAGTGTGCGGTGACCCTAAACCTTCAAGACTCGTATTAACAGCGGACGAAAAAAAAAGCAGAAGAGGACCTCCAGACGGGCAGAATTCTTCATCCAGGCGGCATCTTCTATCTTCTTCCATCCGGAGTGGAACGGGTCCATCTTGAAGACATCCGACGAGGAGCATCCTCTTCGTTCGACGGCAACTGGAACAATGACGGGTCCTTTAAATGACGTCATCCAAGATGGCGTCCCTTCAATTCCAATTGGCTGATAGAATTCTATCAGCCAATCGGAATTAAGGTAGAAAAAATCCTATTGGCTGATCCAATCAACCAATAGGATTGAAGTTCAATCCTATTGGCTGATTAGAACAGCCAATAGGATTGAGCTCGCATACTATTGGCTGATTGTAACAGCCAATAGAATGCGAGCTCGATCCTATTGGCTGATTTGATCAGCCAATAGGATTTTTACTACCTTAATTCCGATTGGCTGACAGAATTCTGAAATTGAAGGGAGGCCATCTTGGATGACGTCATTTAAAGGACCCGTCATTATTCCAGTCGCCGTCGAACGAAGAGGATGCTCTGCGTTGGATGTCTTCAAGATGGACCCGCTCCGCTCCGGATGGAAGAAGATAGAAGATGCCGTCTGGATGAAGACTTCTGCCCGTCTGGAGGTCCTCTTCTGCCCGGCTAGGATGAAGACTTCGGACCTTCTGGAGGACCACTTGTGCCCGGCTGGGTGAAGACGTCTCAAGGTAGGGTGATCTTCAAGGGGGTAGTGTTAGGTATTATTAAGGGGGGATTGGGTGGGTTTTAGAGTAGGGTTGGGTGTGTGGGTGGTGGGTTTTAATGTTGGGGGGGTATTGTATTTTTCTTTACAGGTAAAAGAGCTGATTACTTTGGGGCAATGCCCTGCAAAAGGCCCTTTTAAGGACTATTTGTAATTTAGTATAGGTTTAGGGATTTTTATTATTTTGGTGGGCTTTTTTATTTTATTAGGGGGATTAGATTAGGTGTAATTAGTTTAAATTTTTTTTAATTATTTTATTATTTTCTGTAATTTAGTGGGGTTTTTTTTTTCGTAATTTAGTTTATTTAATTTAATTGTATTTAATTGTAGTTAGTTTAGGGAATTAATTTAATTATAGTGTAGTGTTAGGTGTAATTGTAACTTAGGTTAGGGTTTATTTTACAGGTAAATTTGTACTTATTTTAGCTAGGTAGTTATTAAATAGTTAATAACTATTTAATAACTATTGTACCTAGTTAAAATAAATACAAAGTTGCCTGTAAAATAAAAATAAAACCTAAGATAGCTACAATGTAACTATTAGTTATATTGTAGCTAGCTTAGGGTTTATTTTATAGGTAAGTATTTAGTTTTAAATAGGAATAATTTATTTAATTGTAGTTATTTTATTTAGATTATTTAAAATTATATTTAAATTAGGGGGGAGTTAGGGTTTGGATTAGATTTAGGTTTAGGGGTTAATAACTTTATTATAGTGGCGGCGACGTTGTGGGTGGCAGATTAGGGGTTAATAAGTGTAGTTAGGTTGCGGTGACATTGGGGGGGTGCAGATTAGGGGTTAATAAATATAATGTAGGAGTCGGCGAGGTTGGGGGCAGCAGATTAGGGGTTCATAAGTATAATGTAGGTGGCGGAGGTGTCCGGAGCGGAAGATTAGGGGTTAATATTATAATGCAGGTGTCGGCGATGTCGGGGGTTGCAGATTAGGGGTTAATAAGTGTAATATTAGGAGTGTTTAGACTCTGGGTTCATGTTAGGGTGTTAGGTGTAGACATAAAAAGTTTTTCCCCATAGGAATCAATGGGGCTGGGTTAAGAGCTGAATGCTGCTTTTTTGCAGGTGTTAGGTTTTTTTTCAGCTGTCTCAGCCTCATTGTTTCCTTCGGGGAAATCGTGCACAAGCACGTTTAGCCAGCTCACCGCTACTGTAAGCAGCGCTGGTATTAAGGTGAGATGTGGAGCTAAATTTTGCTCAACGCTCACTTTTCTGAGGCTAACGCCGGCTTGCAGAAAACTCGTAATACCAGCGATGTCTTAAGTGAGGGGTGAGAAAAATCAAGGAGCGTTAGCACCGCACAGCCTTACCAACAAAAACTCGTAATCTAGCCGTAAGTATCCTAACCTAACACCCCCTAACCTAACATCTCCTTAATTTAACCCAAATTATCTAAACTAATAAATTCTAAAGTTACAAAAAATAAAAAAAACTAACGGCTAGATTACGAGTTTTGCGTTTTGAGGGGTGCGGTGCTAACTTGCACGATATTGTCACTGCTCACTTTCATACAGCACTGGTATTACAGGTTTTCCTAAAATTGGCGTAATTAGGCAAGAAGTGAGCGTAGAGCAAAATTTTGCTTCATACCGCACTCCAATACCAGCGCTGCTTAAGTCATCAGTGAGCTGGTTGTACGTGCTTGTGCACAATTTCCCCATAGACATCAATGGGGAGAGCTGGCTGAAAAAAAGCCTAACACCTGCAAAAAAACAGCGTAAAGCTCCGTAACGCAGCCCCATCGATTCCTATGGGGAAACTAAATGTATGTATACACCTAAAACCCTAACGTGAACCCTAGTCTAAATACCCCTAATCTTACACTTATTAACCCCTAATCTGCCCCGACATCGCCGACACCTATATTTTATTTATTAACCCCTAATCTGCCTCTCCCGACATCGCCGACACCTACATTATACTTATGAACCCCTAATCTGCTGCCCCCAACATCGCAGACACCTACATTATATTTAGTAACCCCTAATCTGCTGCCCCCAACACTGCTGACACCTACATAATGTTATTAACCCTAATCTACTGCCCCCAATGTCGCTGCCACTATAATAAACATATTAACCCCTAAACCGCCGTACTCCTGCATCGCAAACACTAGTTAAATATTATTAACCCCTAATCTGCTGCCCCTAACATCGCGCCACCTACCTACATTTATTAACCCCTAATCTGCCGCCCCCAACGTTGCCGCCTTTATACTAAATTTATTAACCCCTAAACCTAAGTCTAACCCTAATCCTAACACCCCCTAACTTAAATATAATTAAAATAAATCTAAATAAAATTTGTTATCATTACCTAAATAATTTCTATTTAAAACTAAATACTTACCTGTAAAATAAACCCTAAGATAGCTACAATATAACTAATAGTTACATTGTATCTAGCTTAGGTTTTATTTCACAGGCAAGTTTGTATTTATTTAACTAGGTAGTTATTAACTATTTACTAACTACCTAGCTAAAATAAATACAAATTGACCTGTAAAATAAAACCTAACCTGAGTTAACTAACACCTAACCTTACACTACAATTAAATAAATTACCTAAATTAAATGCCAAACAGAGACAGATGCGCCACATGGCCCAATATTGTAGTTTCCAAATTTATGTAGATTTTACTATATAGTTGAACTCACATGTATTGGAGCACCTCAATTGGTGCAAATGACACAGTCTGGGATCTATAACAGTCACCCAGCAGACCGGCCTCTCGAGTTGTTCAGGGTCTGTGTAAAATAGAAAACACAAAAAAGCCTATATGGCCTAGTATTGTATGACTAGAGTGATTTCACACCAGATAGTAGTATATGATTTTGAACTCACATTTGGTGAAGCATCCCCAATGATGCTATAGAGACAAGCTGGGATTAATTCAGTCACCCAACAGACTTAGCTCGTGGCATACAGCATGCAATAGTCCTCTCAGTGGTCTTTAGGTCAGTGATATCCTCAGATAAAAACCAGTTCATAGGCAGCAAGTGTTTATAGTAAAAGTTAAAATCACTTTAATAAAATAATATTAAATTGCGACGCGTTTCTCAGTCTCAGACTGTTTCCTCAGGCATAATAAAATGGTTTACAAACACTTGCTATATATTCCTAAACAAACCACTTAACATAATTGGTAACACTTGTTGTGGGTGTGGTTTATGACATCATCAGTATCCTAGCTACTGATATATTTTAGCAACAAATGTGACACAGTATTGTATACTTAAACAATGTACATCAGAGTTTACATTTTATGAGTCAAGTGAAACAATCTACCTCATACTTTGCAGTGCAAATATTAATCATAATACATAAAACACATCAATATTATAATATTGTAGCAATACATATATTTCCCCATATCCAGTGAGATTTGTCTCATGCTACTCAATCATATCTGATTCCTATCTCTATTTCTATTTAATGTCTAGGCTGGGTCTGTTTTATATCAGAACATCTTTAATCCATTGTTTAATGGTTTATCTTTTTTCTTATTTAGTTTTTAAGTGTCTGATCCCTCTCTGCCAATAGCCCCAATCTACATTTAATATGAGGGTAACTATTTTTTGTTCAAACCTTTGTATTAAACATTATAAGCCCTTTGATTTATTGGTATGTAATAGTTTTATAATCTACTGCTGTGCATAAACTGTGATTTCAAATGGCAGGTTGTTGACTAACCTTATAGGGCTATTGATCCATTAGATTCGAGTAGTTTCAAACGCCATCTGATGTTCTAAATGGCGTGTGTGTTGCGCTAATGCGCATGTGTACAACGTCAATGTGTATGTGAGTAATGTTGCCAAGGGAACAAATAGTGTTAGTCAATTATACGTTGTGCGTAAAACGTGATACGTCCCAAGCTGCGCCAGTGCGCATGTCAGCACTGCTAAGGCGTCTCAAGCTTTCGTTGCCAAGGGAACCGGAATCCCATTCAATCTCACGTTATGCGTGTTATAGCCTTACAGCTGATAGGTTAGTATTATCTTGTAGGAGGTTTTTATTGTTTATGCTAGTGCGCATGTCAGCATTGCCAAGGAGTCTCAAGTTTTCATTGCCAAGGGAACCAGAATCTCATTCAGTCTCACGTTATGCGTGCTATAGCCTTTCGACTGATAGGCCAATATTATCTTGTAGGTGGTTTCCATTGTCCATGGGAAATAGACACCAACTACAAATTGAGACGTATATATTTGCTCTCTTGTCCACAGTAACCCCCATATAATAATGGCATATTAGTGGAAAAAATATATAATAATAATAAAGAGCAATATCATATTCCATGTGTACCGAGTCCTTCCCATCATAACATATCGTAGTGGGATATGATTACAGACATGTAATGACATAATACCATATTTAGAACAAATGTTAGCCAAAATGATGTATGTTGTTATACATCAGAATATGTATGTATATATTGTTCATATAGGAAATCATAAATATTATAAATTTTATAAATTTTATAAATTTTATAAATTTTATAAAACTAGATCTCTTTTGACTCACAGTGTGTGTATTTCAGTAGTTAATATCCAGTGATACATACTACTATGTGATGTTGTTATAACAATATATAGGTCATATTATAACTAATCGTTATTATTGGGCTGATGGTACTGCGGCTCCATAGGAGTATATTTTACTAATACCCTTCCTTTATATGATGTCCCTATTTGTATTTACTAAGTGTCATGTATGTGTATAAACATGTGTGTATCTTAGTGGTGTCAAATTTCATAAACAATAGGATTAGTGGTTCAATTTCAAGATATAGTTGTTACTTTGGTGTTTTTTGATATCTAATTGATATGTGTATTCATTAATATTCTGCTCAAGTGACTATATGTGTTTACTTGTGTCAAATGTGTGTGTTAGATATATTTATATATTTGTTAGTGTCAGATTTTGGAAAAGTGATGTCTGATAGTTATATTTTTAGTCTTTATAGAAATTTTTCCTTAGTGTGTAGGAAGAGATATACTTGCAAAAAGTGTTAGATTTTTTGTGTTTTCTATTTTACACAGACCCTGAACAACTCGAGAGGCCGGTCTGCTGGGTGACTGTTATAGATCCCAGACTGTGTCATTTGCACCAATTGAGGTGCTCCAATACATGTGAGTTCAACTATATAGTAAAATCTACATAAATTTGGAAACTACAATATTGGGCCATGTGGCGCATCTGTCTCTGTTTGATATTTTAGATTGCTTAATTGGATCCTGGTCTGGACCACTACAGATTGCTGCCTTGGTATTCTACTATCAAGACCTTTATAAAGGACAATATAGTGATCATTGTCACCCATTAACCACTATCTTTGAGTGAGATATAACTATCCTATTAACATTGTGATTATCAAATTGTTTAGGCTAACATCTATTTACTCTGTTCACAACGTATATACTAGTTTTGAGTGAGATACAACTGTCCTATTAACATTGTGATTATCAAATTGTATAGGTTAACATCTATTTACTCTGTCCACAACATATATACTAGTTACTACTGAATCAGTGTATCATCATTTATACTGAAAAGTGCATTTCTATTGGTAACATATAAGCTACCTCATATACTACATATTACCATTTATAGATACTCTCAAGGGCGCCCCCTTTTCTTTTGTTGTATTACTAAATTAAATGCAATTACCTAAATTACAAAGAAAAACAAACACTAAATTACACAAAATAAAAAAAAGACATTATCAGATATTTAAACTAATTACACCTAATCTAATAGCCCTATCAAAATAAAAAAGCACCCCCAAAATAAAAAAAACCCTAGCCTAATCTAAACTACAAATAGCCCTTAAAAGGGTCTTTTGCGGGGCATTGCCCCAAAGAAATCAGCTTTTACATGTGAAAAAAAATACAAACACCCCCCAACAGTAAAACCCACCACCAACACAACCAAACCCCCCAAATAAAAAACTAACTTAAAAGGGCATTTAGCTCTATTGCTGCCCAAACCCTAACCTAAAAATAAAACTCACCCAATAAATCCTTAAAAAACCTAACAGTAACCCCCGAAGATCCACTTACAGTTTTGAAGAGCCGACATCCATCCTCAACAAAGCCGGGAGAAGTCCTCAACAAAGCGGCAAGAAGTCCTTAACGAAGCCGAGAGAAGTCTTCATCCAAGCCGGCAGAAGTGGTCCTCCAGACAGGCAGAAGTCTTCATCCAGACGGCATCTTCTATCTTCATCCATCTGGCGAGGAGCGGGTCCATCTTCAAGACATCAGGCATGGAGCATCCTCTTCTTCCGACGTCTAACGAAGAATGAAGGTTCCTTTAAATGACGTCATCCAAGATGGCGTCCCTTGAATTCCGATTGGCTGATCCAATCAGCCAATAGGATTGAGCTTGCATTCTATTGGCTGTTCAAATGAGCCAATAGAATGTGAGCTCAATCCTATTGGCTGATTGGATCAGCCAATAGGATTGAAGCTCAATCCTATTGGCTGATTGCATCCGCCAATAGGAATTTTTCACCTTTAATTCCTATTGGCTGAATGAATTCTATCAGCCAATCAGAATTCAAGGGATGCCATCTTGGATGACGTCATTTAAAGGAACCTTCATTCTTCGTTAGACGTCGGAAGAAGAGGATGCTCCACGCCAGATGTCTTGAAGATGGACCTGCTCCTCGCCAGATGGTTGAAGACTTCTGCCCGTCTGGAGGACCACTTCTGCCGGCATGGATGAACACTTCTCCTGGCTTCATTGAGGATTTCTTGCCGCTTCGTTGAGGATGGATGTCGGCTCTTCAAAACTGTAAGTGGATCTTCGGGGTTTAGGGTTAGGTTTTTTAAGGGTTTATTGGGTGGGTTTTATTTTTAGGTTAGGGGTTGGGCAGCAATAGAGCTAAATGCCCTTTTAAGGGCAATGCCCATCCAAATGCCCTTTCAGGGCAATGGGGAGCTTAGGTTTTTTTAGTTAGGTTTCTATTTGGGGGTTTGGTTGTGTGGGTGGTGGGTTTTACTGTTGGGGGGGTGTTTGTATTTTTTTTTACATGTAAAAGAGCTGATTTCTTTGGGGAAATGCCCAGCAAAAGGCCCTTTTAAGGGCTATTGGTAGTTTAGTTTAGGCTAGGTTTTTTTTTATTTTGGGCGGGGGGGGGGGGTTATTTTGATAGGGCTATTAGATTAGGTGTAATTAGTTTAAATATCTGATAATATCTTTTTTTATTTTGTGTAATTTAGTGTTTTGTTTTGTTTTGTAATTTAGGTAATTGTATTTAATTTAGGTAATTTATTTAATTGTAGTGTAAGGTTAGATGTTAGTGTAATTCAGGTTAGGTTTTATTTTATGGGTAAATTTGTATTTATTTTAGCTAGGTAGTTAGTAAATAGTTAATAACTATTTAGTAACTATTCTAAATAGTGTAACTATTAGTTATATTGTAGCTAGCTTAAGGTTTATTTTACAGGTAAGTATTTAGTTTTAAATAGGAATTATTTAGGTAATGATAGGAATTTTTATTTAGATTTATTTAAATTATATTTAAGTTAGGGGGTGTTAGGGTTAGACTTAGGTCTGGATGAAGACTTCTGCCCGTCTGGAGGACTACTTCGCCCGGCTTGGATGAAGACTTCTACCGGCTTTGTTGAGGACTTTGGCCCGGCTTGGATGAAGACTTCTCCCGGTAAGTCGATCTTCAGGGGCTTAGTGTTAGGTTTTTTAAGGGTGTATTGGGTGGGTTGTAATTTTAGGTTAGGGTTTGGGCTTGCAAAAGAGCTTACTGCCATTTTAAGGGCAATGCCCATCCAAATGCCCTTTTCAGGGAAATGGGGATCTTAGGTTTTTTTTTTTTAGATAGTATTTTATTTGGGGGGGTTGGTTGTGTGGGTGGTGGTTTTTTACTGTTGGGGGGTTGTTTGTATTTTTTTTTACAGGTAAAAGAGTTGATTACTTTGGGGCAAAGCCCTGCAAAAGGTCCTTTTAAGGGCTATTAGTAGTTTAGTTTAGGCTAGGGTTTTTTTTTATTTTGGGGGGGCTTTTTTTATTTTGATAGGGCTATTAGATTAGGTGTATTTATTATTTTCTGTAATTTAGTGGGTTTTTTTGTACTTTAGCTAATTTAATTGATTCAATTGTTGTTAATTTAGTTAATTTATTTAATTATAGTGTAGTGTTAGGTGTTAGTGTAACTTAGGTTAGGTTTTATTTTACAGGTACTTTTGTATTTATTTTAGCTAGGTAGTTATTAAATAGTTAATAACTATTTAATAACTATTCTACCTAGTTAAAATAAATACGAAGTTGCCTGTAAAATAAAAATAAATCCTAAGATAGCTACAATGTAACTATTAGTTATATTGTAGCTAGCTTAGGGTTTATTTTATAGGTAAGTATTTATTTTTAAATAGGAATAATTTAGGTAATGATAGTAATTTTCTTTAGATTTATTTAAATTATATTTAAGTTACGGGGTGTTAGGGTTAGGGTTAGACTTAGATTTAGGGGTTAATAACTTTAATATAGTGGCGGGGACATTGGGGGTGGCAGATTGGGGTTAATAAGTGTAGGTAGGTTGCGGCGACATTGGGGGCGGCAGATTAGGGGTTAATAAATATAATGTAGGTGTCAGCGATGTTGGGGGCAGTAGATTAGTGGTTCATAAATATAATGTAGGTGTCCGGAGCGGCAGATTAGGGGCTAATAATTTTATTATAGTGTTTGCGATGCGGGAGGGCCTCGGTTTAGGGGTTAATAGGTAGTTTATGGGTGTTAGTGTACTTTTTAGCACTTTAGTTATGAGTTTTATGTTATGGCGTTTGTACCATAAAAACTCTTAACTACTGACTTTAGAGGATCTTCACAGGGTAGGGTGTACCACTCACCTTTTGGCCTCCCAGGACAGATTCATAATACCGGCGCTATGGAAGTCCCATAGAAAAAAGACTTTACGAAGTTTACGTAAGTCGTTTTGCGGTAAGGCCAAAGAAGTGTGCGGTGACCCTAAACCTTCAAGACTCGTATTAACAGCGGACGAAAAAAAAAAGCAGAAGAGGACCTCCAGACGGGCAGAATTCTTCATCCAGGCGGCATCTTCTATCTTCTTCCATCCGGAGTGGAACGGGTCCATCTTGAAGACATCCGACGAGGAGCATCCTCTTCGTTCGACGGCAACTGGAACAATGACGGGTCCTTTAAATGATGTCATCCAAGATGGCGTCCCTTGAATTCCGCTTAGCTGATAGAATTCTATCAGCCAATCGGAATTAAGGTAGAAAAAAATCCTATTGGCTGATCCAATCAACCAATAGGATTTAACTTCAATCCTATTGGCTGATTAGAACAGCCAATAGGATTGAGCTCGCATACTATTGGCTGATTGTAACAGCCAATAGAATGCGAGCTCGATCCTATTGGCTGATTTGATCAGCCAATAGGATTTTTACTACCTTAATTCCGATTGGCTGACAGAATTCTGAAATTGAAGGGAGGCCATCTTGGATGACGTCATTTAAAGGACCCGTCATTATTCCAGTCGCCGTCGAACGAAGAAGATGCTCTGCGTTGGATGTCTTCAAGATGGACCCGCTCCGCTCCGGATGGAAGAAGATAGAAGATGCCGTCTGGATGAAGACTTCTGCCCGTCTGGAGGTCCTCTTCTGCCCGGCTAGGATGAAGACTTCGGACCTTCTGGAGGACCACTTGTGCCCGGCTGGGTGAAGACGTCTCAAGGTAGGGTGATCTTCAAGGGGGTAGTGTTAGGTATTATTAAGGGGGGATTGGGTGGGTTTTAGAGTAGGGTTGGGTGTGTGGGTGGTGGGTTTTAATGTTGGGGGGTATTGTATTTTTCTTTACAGGTAAAAGAGCTGATTACTTTGGGGCAATGCCCTGCAAAAGGCCCTTTTAAGGACTATTTGTAATTTAGTATAGGTTTAGGGATTTTTATTATTTTGGTGGGCTTTTTTATTTTATTAGGGGGATTAGATTAGGTGTAATTAGTTTAAATTTTTTTTAATTATTTTATTATTTTCTGTAATTTAGTGGGGTTTTTTTTTTCGTAATTTAGTTTATTTAATTTAATTGTATTTAATTGTAGTTAGTTTAGGGAATTAATTTAATTATAGTGTAGTGTTAGGTGTAATTGTAACTTAGGTTAGGGTTTATTTTACAGGTAAATTTGTACTTATTTTAGCTAGGTAGTTATTAAATAGTTAATAACTATTTAATAACTATTGTACCTAGTTAAAATAAATACAAAGTTGCCTGTAAAATAAAAATAAAACCTAAGATAGCTACAATGTAACTATTAGTTATATTGTAGCTAGCTTAGGGTTTATTTTATAGGTAAGTATTTAGTTTTAAATAGGAATAATTTATTTAATTGTAGTTATTTTATTTAGATTATTTAAAATTATATTTAAATTAGGGGGGAGTTAGGGTTTGGATTAGATTTAGGTTTAGGGGTTAATAACTTTATTATAGTGGCGGCGACGTTGTGGGTGGCAGATTAGGGGTTAATAAGTGTAGTTAGGTTGCGGTGACATTGGGGGGGGTGCAGATTAGGGGTTAATAAATATAATGTAGGAGTCGGCGAGGTTGGGGGCAGCAGATTAGGGGTTCATAAGTATAATGTAGGTGGCGGCGGTGTCCGGAGCGGAAGATTAGGGGTTAATATTATAATGCAGGTGTCGGCGATGTCGGGGGTTGCAGATTAGGGGTTAATAAGTGTAATATTAGGAGTGTTTAGACTCTGGGTTCATGTTAGGGTGTTAGGTGTAGACATTAAAAGTTTTTCCCCATAGGAATCAATGGGGCTGCGTTAAGAGCTGAATGCTGCTTTTTTGCAGGTGTTAGGTTTTTTTTTCAGCCGTCTCAGCCTCATTGTTTCCTTCGGGGAAATCGTGCACAAGCACGTTTAGCCAGCTCACCGCTACCGTAAGCAGCTCTGGTATTAAGGTGAGATGTGGAGCTAAATTTTGCTCAACGCTCACTTTTCTGAGGCTAACGCCGGCTTGCAGAAAACTCGTAATACCAGCGATGTCTTAAGTGAGGGGTGAGAAAAATCAAGGAGCGTTAGCACCGCACAGCCTTACCAACAAAAACTCGTAATCTAGCCGTAAGTATCCTAACCTAACACCCCCTAACCTAACATCTCCTTAATTTAACCCAAATTATCTAAACTAATAAATTCTAAAGTTACAAAAAATAAAAAAAACTAACGGCTAGATTACGAGTTTTGCGTTTTGAGGGGTGCGGTGCTAACTTGCACGATATTGTCACTGCTCACTTTCATACAGCACTGGTATTACAGGTTTTCCTAAAATTGGCGTAATTAGGCAAGAAGTGAGCGTAGAGCAAAATGTTGCTTCATACCGCACTCCAATACCAGCGCTGCTTAAGTCATCGGTGAGCTGGTTGTACGTGCTTGTGCACAATTTCCCCATAGACATCAATGGGGAGAGCTGGCTGAAAAAAAGCCTAACACCTGCAAAAAAACAGCGTAAAGCTCCGTAACGCAGCCCCATCGATTCCTATGGGGAAACTAAATGTATGTATACACCTAAAACCCTAACGTGAACCCTAGTCTAAATACCCCTAATCTTACACTTATTAACCCCTAATCTGCCCCGACATCGCCGACACCTATATTTTATTTATTAACCCCTAATCTGCCTCTCCCGACATCGCCGACACCTACATTATACTTATGAACCCCTAATCTGCTGCCCCCAACATCGCAGACACCTACATTATATTTAGTAACCCCTAATCTGCTGCCCCCAACACTGCTGACACCTACATAATGTTATTAACCCTAATCTACTGCCCCCAATGTCGCTGCCACTATAATAAACATATTAACCCCTAAACCACCGTACTCCTGCATCGCAAACACTAGTTAAATATTATTAACCCCTAATCTGCCGCCCCTAACATCGCGCCACCTACCTACATTTATTAACCCCTAATCTGCCGCCCCCAACGTTGCCGCCTTTATACTAGATTTATTAACCCCTAAACCTAAGTCTAACCCTAATCCTAACACCCCCTAACTTAAATATAATTAAAATAAATCTAAATAAAATTTGTTATCATTACCTAAATAATTTCTATTTAAAACTAAATACTTACCTGTAAAATAAACCCTAAGATAGCTACAATATAACTAATAGTTACATTGTATCTAGCTTAGGTTTTATTTCACAGGCAAGTTTGTATTTATTTAACTAGGTAGTTATTAACTATTTACTAACTACCTAGCTAAAATAAATACAAATTGACCTGTAAAATAAAACCTAACCTGAGTTAACTAACACCTAACCTTACACTACAATTAAATAAATTACCTAAATTAAATGCAATTACCTAAATTACAAAGAAAAACAAACACTAAATTACACAAAATAAAAAAAAGACATTATCAGATATTTAAACTAATTACACCTAATCTAATAGCCCTATCAAAATAAAAAAGCACCCCCAAAATAAAAAAAACCCTAGCCTAATCTAAACTACAAATAGCCCTTAAAAGGGTCTTTTGCGGGGCATTGCCCCAAATAAATCAGCTTTTACATGTTAAAAAAATACAAACACCCCCCAACAGTAAAACCCACCACCAACACAACCAAACCCCCCAAATAAAAAACTAACTTAAAAGGGCATTTAGCTCTATTGCTGCCCAAACCCTAACCTAAAAATAAAACTCACCCAATAAACCCTTAAAAAACCTAACAGTAACCCCGAAGATCCACTTACAGTTTTGAAGAGCCGACATCCATCCTCAACAAAGCCGGGAGAAGTCCTCAACAAAGCGGCAAGAAGTCCTTAACGAAGCCGAGAGAAGTCTTCATCCAAGCCGGCAGAAGTGGTCCTCCAGACAGGCAGAAGTCTTCATCCAGACGGCATCTTCTATCTTCATCCATCTGGCGAGGAGCGGGTCCATCTTCAAGACATCAGGCATGGAGCATCCTCTTCTTCCGACGTCTAACGAAGAATGAAGGTTCCTTTAAATGACGTCATCCAAGATGGCGTCCCTTGAATTCCGATTGGCTGATCCAATCAGCCAATAGGATTGAGCTTGCATTCTATTGGCTGTTCAAATGAGCCAATAGAATGTGAGCTCAATCCTATTGGCTGATTGGATCAGCCAATAGGATTGAAGCTCAATCCTATTGGCTGATTGCATCCGCCAATAGGAATTTTTCACCTTTAATTCCTATTGGCTGAATGAATTCTATCAGCCAATCAGAATTCAAGGGATGCCATCTTGGATGACGTCATTTAAAGGAACCTTCATTCTTCGTTAGACGTCGGAAGAAGAGGATGCTCCACGCCAGATGTCTTGAAGATGGACCTGCTCCTCGCCAGATGGTTGAAGACTTCTGCCCGTCTGGAGGACCACTTCTGCCGGCATGGATGAACACTTCTCCTGGCTTCATTGAGGATTTCTTGCCGCTTCGTTGAGGACTTCTCCCGGCTTCGTTGAGGATGGATGTCGGCTCTTCAAAACTGTAAGTGGATCTTCGGGGTTTAGGGTTAGGTTTTTTAAGGGTTTATTGGGTGGGTTTTATTTTTAGGTTAGGGGTTGGGCAGCAATAGAGCTAAATGCCCTTTTAAGGGCAATGCCCATCCAAATGCCCTTTCAGGGCAATGGGGAGCTTAGGTTTTTTTTAGTTAGGTTTCTATTTGGGGGTTTGGTTGTGTGGGTGGTGGGTTTTACTGTTGGGGGGGTGTTTGTATTTTTTTTACATGTAAAAGAGCTGATTTCTTTGGGGCAATGCCCAGCAAAAGGCCCTTTTAAGGGCTATTGGTAGTTTAGTTTAGGCTAGGTTTTTTTTTATTTTGGGCGGGGGGGTTATTTTGATAGGGCTATTAGATTAGGTGTAATTAGTTTAAATATCTGATAATATCTTTTTTTATTTTGTGTAATTTAGTGTTTTGTTTTGTTTTGTAATTTAGGTAATTGTATTTAATTTAGGTAATTTATTTAATTGTAGTGTAAGGTTAGATGTTAGTGTAATTCAGGTTAGGTTTTATTTTACGGGTAAATTTGTATTTATTTTAGCTAGGTAGTTAGTAAATAGTTAATAACTATTTAGTAACTATTCTAAATAGTGTAACTATTAGTTATATTGTAGCTAGCTTAAGATTTATTTTACAGGTAAGTATTTAGTTTTAAATAGGAATTATTTAGGTAATGATAGGAATTTTTATTTAGATTTATTTAAATTATATTTAAGTTAGGGGGTGTTAGGGTTAGACTTAGGTTTAGGGGTTAATAAATTTAGTATAAAGGCGGCGACGTTGGGGGCGGCAAATTAGGGGTTAATAAATGTAGGCAGGTGGCGGCGATGTTAGGGGCGGCAGATTAGGGGTTAATAATATTCAACTAGTGTCTGCGATGCAGGAGTACGGCGGTTTAGGGGTTAATATGTTTATGTTGCAATGCGGGAGGGCCTCGGTTTAGGGGTTAATAGGTAGTTTATGGGTGTTAGTGTACTTTTTAGCACTTTAGTTATGAGTTTTATGCTACAGCGTTGTAGTGTAAAACTCATAACTACTGACTTTAGAATGCGTTACGAATCTTGCGGGATAGGCTGTACCGCTCACTTTTTGGCCTCCAAAAAAAAGCTTGTAATATTGGCGCTATGGAAGTCCCATTGAAAAAAGACTTTACGCAAATTGCGTAAGTTAATTTGCGGTACGGCCAAAAAAGTGTGCGGGACAGCTGTACCTACAAGACTCGTAGCGGTAGTGAAAAAGCAGCGTTATGAGCCTTAACACTGCTTTTTTACTCATAACGCAAAACTCGTAATCTAGCCGTAAGTTTACAAAAAAAAAAAAGGCTAACATTACAGAAAATAAAATATCAAATTACCAAATTTAACAAAATTAAACCTAATCCCTATGAAAATAAAAAATCCCTCCCAAATTAAAAACACCCCCTACTCTAAGAATAAACTACCAGTAGCCCTTAAAAGGGCTTTTTGCAGGGCATGCCCCAAGATAATCAGCTCTTTTATAAAAAATACACAAAGTCCCACCTTACAATAAACCCCCCACCCCCCAAAAACACTAAAAAACCTAAACTACCCATTGCCCTGAAAAGGGCATTTGTTTGGGAATTGCCCTTAAAAGGCCATTTAGCTCTTTTACTGCCCATCCCTAATCTAAATAAAACAACTCCCCCAAAATAACCTTAAAAAAACCTAAGTCTAACCCCCAGGTTGCTACTCACCATTCCTGAAGTCCGGCGGAAAAGGTCCTGTTCCAGGCGGTGAAGTCTTCTTCCAAGCGCGACCTCTTTTTCTTCCAGGAACATCCTGTGCGTTGCGGAGCTGAAGACTGAAGACCGATGACCGCGGGAGCTGAAGACTGGCAACCCTGGAATTGAAGACCGGCGACTGCGGAGCCATGGAGAGTGGAGGATCCTCTTCATAAGATCTCCGCCGTACACTAAATATTGAATTCAAAGTACGCGATTAAAGATGGCGTCCCTTGAATTCCTATTGGCTGATTTGATTCTTCCAATTCAAATCAGCCAATAGGATGAGAGCAAGTGAAATTATATTGGCTGATTTGAATAGCCAATAGAATTTCACTTGCTCTCATCCTATTGGCTGATTTGAACAGCCAATATAATCTCACTTGCTCTCATCTATTGGCTGATTTGAACAGCCAATAGGATTTGAGTAGCTCTAATCCTATTGGTTTATTTGAATTGGAAGAATCAAATCAGCCAATAGGAATTCAATGGACGCCATCTTTAATCACGAACCTTGAATTCACTATTCAGTGTACGGCGGAGATCATACGAAGAGGATCCTCTGCACTCCATGGCTCCGCGGTCGCCGGTCTTCACTTCCAGGGTCATCGATCTTGAGCTCCGTGGTCATCGGTCTTCAGCTCTGCCCTCCGCTCCGGATTGTTCCTGGATGAAGAAAGATGAGGTTGCTGCTTGGAAGAAGACTTCACCGCCTGGAACAGGACCTTCTCTGACGGACTTCAGGAACGGTGAGTAGCAACCTGGGGGTTAGACTTTTTAAGTTTTTTTTTTGGGGGGGGTTGTTTTATTTAGATTAGGGATGGGCAGTAAAAGAGCTAAATGCCCTTTTAAGGGCAATGCCCAAACAAATGCCCTTTTCAGGGCAATGGGTAGTTTAGGTTTTTTAGTGTTAGATTCTTTTATTTTGGAGGTGTGGGGGGATTTACTGTTAGGTGGGACTTTGTGTATTTTTTGTAAAAGAGCAGATTATCTTGGGGCAATGCCCTGCAAAAAGCCCTATTAAGGGATACTGGTAGTTTATTCTTAGAGTAGGGGGGTGTTTTTATTTTGGGGTTTAGCTTTTTTATTTTCATAGTGACTAGGTTTAATTTTGTTAAATTTGGTAATTTGATTTTTTATTTTCTCTAATGTTAGCCTTTTTTTTTGTAAACAGTTTTTTTTTGTAACTTTAGAATGTATTAGCTTAGGTAATTTTGGTTAATTTAAGGGGGTTTATTGCGATGTAGGGGTTTTGCGGTTTAGGGGTTAATAGGGTAATTAGGTGTATTGCGATGTAAGGGTTTTGCGGTTTAGGGGTTAATAGCGTAATTAGGTTTATTGCAATGTGGGGGTTTTGCGGTTTAGGGGTTAATAGGGTAATTATGTGTATTGCGATGTGGGTTGTTGACGGTTAAGGCGTTATTAATTTTAGTTTTTCTTGCAATTTTTTGGGGAAGGCGGAAATATAGGTAAAAAACTGCTAGGTTTATTTTTCCGAGACAGCTCAGTCTAAACATTATTTATACAGTCACAATGCATAGTGACTGTATAAATAATGTAGACACTGACATTTTTATTAATGCTTATTTTTTCAGTGTCAGTGTCTACATTATTGATACTGTAGAAAGCAAAGAATTGCACAAGCACCAAGGGTATAAATCAGCTTGTTTGCAGGTGTGCCAACTATTGGACCTGCACCAAGGTCCCAAGAAGTCAGTCCAAAAATAATGATATAGCTGCACCACCAACTGTATTAAAACATCATTATGTGGCACAATAAAATAATGATGTTTTAATACAGTTGGTGGTGCAGCTATATCATTATTTTTGGACTACATTATTGATACAGTCACTATGCATTGATATAGTATAAATTATGTGTGTGCGGAGTTACGGAAATTGCCGATCGCAACTTCCAAAAATATTGTATATAAAGAAATATACTTAGATAGTAGATATAATTTAAAGAGAGGATTTTTTTGTATTTATTTAGGACAGTATGTTGTCCAAATAGAGAGTGGCTATATCAGTAGTTTATTATATAGAAAATATTGTTGATATAATTTAAGACAGTGGTCCATTAAAATTATAGTATTGCTACACCTGTAGCTTAAATATTTATATAAAAGAAGAGTTACAAAATAGGTTGTTTCTACATCTGTAGGTTAAAAAATAATTAGACTGCCCTCTGGACAGGCTTATCAACTAATATATATATATATATAAGAGTAATAGTTTATTTTAATATGTTTTTGATGACTTTTGTGAAATAATTGTTTTTAGCACTTACACTTCCTGTCTAATTTGCAGCAGACTATATTTCAGTGGAATCATCACAACATCATAGAATGGCTAATATACAGTATATATATATATATATATATATATATATATATATATATATATATATATATATATATATATATATATATATATATATATATATATATATATATATTGGACACAAGTTATATAATAATTTCTGAAAATAATTTGCAGCTTATGGCTTCCATCTAAGTTTCTAGCATTTTACCAAAAATCCAATTGCTTATATTTACTAACATTCTACACAATAGTCAGTTTGTACATCTTACAGGGACACTGACATGATATATACATGACATGCAAATGATAACAGTCAGAAGGAAGGACAGACTATACAAAGATAGACAAAGACAGACAGATTGACAGACAAGATGGGTAAACAAACAGTCTACTATTTTAAGCAATAGCGTTAATCATAATTACAAACGTTCTTTCTGGATTCTACCTGATTCTATCACCATCCTTCTTCTGCAATTCTTCATCTCTCTGAAGCACTTTCATGAGCTTGTTATATTCCTCCTCGGTTAAAAAACTGAGGTCCAGCATGGTTCCTGCGCTGTTCTTCATTTTGAAAGCTACTGTACCATACACTTACTATCGAACGGCAAACCTGCATTCATTGAAAGTCTGTTTTTATGTAATGTCTTGAAAGGAAACGTCTCTTTAAGGTTCTCTGTTAGTGAGAGCTCAGCATGCGGAATTTTGGCTGTTTCATAATGTCAATTTAGTTACTAGCAGGCAATGAAGGATAATTTCCATCCACTATTCCCAGAGCTTGTACAGTATATCCAGATGACGTGAGCAGACTACACTGCTCCCCATTGTACTGGAGGGCTGAGGTATGGGAGAAGACTTTTCATGTCTTCTGAGCTATCCCCTCTTCCTTTGGAAACGCAGCCTGATATGTAAACTGGTTTGGCTTCACCTGTAAAGAAACATTTGAGATCTTTTAAGATTTAGATCAACATAACATATGGCAAGTGATTGTGTACATTGGGAGTGGATATTTACTCGTCAGAGCAAGTTCCAAAGAAAGCTATAATATCCTGCTTATTCCTAGGTCTCTGGCAAATCTTCCCAAGGTAGCTTGCATAAAATGATATCAGACTTATTTCACCCTTGGCACATGGGTAAAGTAAACAGCAAGAGTGCATGTTCAGTGCATGTTGTTTTAGAAAAATATAACTAAGGCAAACATGTAGAGTGGCACACATGAACAGATCAAAGCAAATGACATAAAGACCAAGGTGACCTGCTTTGTGTTTTTACTTTATTTGTAATACACAATTCTAGTGATCTTGGAGAGTTAAAGTGTATTTCAGACCTGATAAGGTCAATAAGGTATAACACAGAAACGGATACTGAAAGCCTTTTATAAACTCCTACATGCAAAACCTTGCACGCAGTATACATTATACACATATATATAGATAGATAGATAGATAGATAGATAGATAGAGATAGAGAGAGAGATAAATAGATATGTTCAATTGCAAGCAGTATATGTTTTTATTTGTGCAATTGAATGCAGTACATATGTTTGCATTAGTACAACTGCATGCAGTATTTATATTTATTTCTGCAACTGCACACAGAATATATATATATATCCTTATGTTACTGGAATTTCTTCCTGTTTAATACTTTACTGCCTCCATACATCACACTGCTCCTTTTGTAAACTAGTTCTTATATTATATTATATTTATTTACCATCAGCCATACTAGAATTTCAGGGCATAAGCTGCAAGCATATAACATACGCATTTCAAGGCTCAGTAATCTACATAGCTGTCCGGTCAGCGACTGCAAACATGCACTGGGAGTGTCTACCTGCTCAACCACTTTCCTTCCCTTACGGCATATTAATATTTCCAGTAAACCCTTTCCTCAACATAGCCAATGGGTATAGCGAGCACCTGCAGTGTGCCATAAACAAAGCCTTTGTAGAGATGCAATTACAACATCTTGTGTGGGAAGAGCAGTTTAAAATAATACATTGTTATATTGTGAACAACACATGAAGGCAATTGCCTAAGAATATTGTATTCAAATCTGTATGTTCAGTTGCTGGAAGTTGGCCACTCCAAATAGAGGTAATGTCTAGTGAAAGAGAAAACTGTCTGGAAGAGGATCAAAAGTGCTGTGCTGCTGCACTAATTAGATCTCATAAAGGTACTTGTAGCGTTTTCTCACAATCACACACCTTAAACAAATAAAACAGGATGAATATGTATACATACTACATACACGTATGCAAGGCTGAAAAACATCACTATACTTTACCAGATATGGAGAGAAAGTTACTCAATTTAAAATAAGACAAAAAAAATTACTTCTTACTCATCCTGAACCAGTGCAGATTTATAAATATACACACACAGTATATATCTAGAGTTTTACAAAATACTGACAAAGGGCCAGATTGCATTAAAATGTTAGCGCAGACAATTAGCATGCCTATTACAAATATGAAAGTGAATGCACAAGCAAAAATCTCTCTCTAATTTTACATAAAAACTGCATACCACACACAGCACAAATGCTAGACAACACAAAACACACATCTGCTACATAAACAGCAACCACAGAAACACAATACAAACACTGTACACACAAACACTTTACATATATGCATCACATGAACGTTACATTACACACACTATGCATTACAGCATCTACGTATTACAGGTTTATGACTTTTTATACAAAACAAAAAATACCCAAACACATTTCTAAAGATACTTGGAGTTTTGAGATAGAGGTGCAGGCCCCAATGTTTTCTTTCTTTTTTGGTAAACCAAGGCTTCCAATAATGGCTGAGGAAGAGAAAACATCACTTTTGTGTGTGTAGATAAACACAATAAAATGGGTGCCATATAGTCACTCACTAATTTATCGGAGTGAGTATATTGCACCCATTTTATTGTGTTTATCTACACACACAAAAGTGAAGTTTTCTCTTCCTCAGCCATTATTGGAAGCCTTGGTTTACACAAAAAAAAAAGAAAACATCAGAACCTGCGCCTCTGTCTCAAAACTCCAAGTACCTTTAACAGTCTTCTGGGAGAGACTGAAAGAAGGCAGCGGTCCGTTCAGAGGGGAGTATTGCTTTTTTGTCATCCGGTACAGTTATTGTTGTAAGACCTATAATAATCTGTTTTGTGTTAGTTCTTTTTATACAGAAACAACAACAAAAATTGTACAAAGAACTAAACGCTTCATTCCTCAATATAGAAAACACATCTTCCATTTATTTTCCAAATACCTTCAGTGTCAGTATTTTGTAACAACTAAAACATAAATAACAACTGTCACAGGACCATGGTCATGCAGCATCACATATCAATCTCTTCTTTTTGAAAGCCAACAGATTTCTCTCATTCTGCGATGTGTCATTCACACAAACCAAAATCATTCAAATGCCCCTTGATTTCTCCTCGATCCCAGTCAAATATCTAATAATTTTTCTAAGCATCTGCCACGTGTCCCTTGAATATACCACACACACATGCACTACATTTTCATCTTGACCATGTTTATCCTTAGGATGTCTCTCAGACATTACAAAACAGTGTACTCTCTGGAGTTCTCTCATTGTCAAATACCTGTTTACAATTATCCAAGTATCATCCTTCTGTCTACTCATCACTCATCTCTCTCTCTATCTCTCTCTCTCTATATCTCTATATATATCTCTCTCTCTCTCTATATCTGTATATATATATCTCTCTCTATATATATATCTCTATATATATATATATATCTCTCTCTCTATATCTCTATATATATATCTCTCTCTATATATATCTCTATATATATATCTCTCTATATCTATATATATCTCTCTCTCTATATATCTCTCTATATCTCTCTCTATATTTCTCTCTATATCTCTCTCTATATCTCTCTCTATATCTCTCTCTATATCTCTCTCTATATCTCTCTCTATATCTCTCTCTATATCTCTCTATATCTCTCTCTATATCTCTCTCTATATCTCTCTCTATATCTCTATATCTCTCTCTATATCTCTATATCTCTCTCTATATCTCTCTCTATATCTCTCTCTATATCTCTCTCTATATCTCACTCTATATCTCTACACACTGCAGACAAATATTTATTTTAATATTAAAACAAACAATAAATAAATACCTTATCTGCCAAAGCTGACATTTGTAAAGATCTCAATTTTTTTTTTAATTTATTCTAAACATAAATACTCTGCCTAACCTTTGCAGAGAAAAAGGGCAGTCCCCGTGTTAGCCAGGGAATTCAAATAAAATGAAAATACTTTAGTAACAATATAACAAAAAACAATTTACAGGTGATACCTTTAATAGCTAACTATAGTGGGTACAATTGCAAGCTTTCAGGACACTGGGGTCCTAGAGAATGCCCTCCAGCCACTACATACCTTATATCCACATTGGTCCCATATCAATTTAAAACCAATTGCTATATGAAAACATCCAAATGAAATATTTAGGGCATGTTAAGGACATGCTCTCATCAAGTGAGAATCTCATCTTTCCATTAAAAGTCCTTAACTGATTCAAGGGCTTACATCTTCCATGAATCTCCACAAAGTAACTGGACATAAAAGTTTAAATCTGATGACCAGTGACCAATGGACTGTAAATATGTACAGTTACTTGTAATCTCATTTCTTAACAGAAACAGTCCTCTGGTGGAAAATCTTAAACATAGAAACAAATCAAACTTGTTCTAACCATTTCAAAATTAGCTTCAAGCAAAACTATCTAGACATCTTTGATATTTTCACAAACTCCTTCTTCAATTAATACCCATAAGCGTATGAGCAATGCTAGGCATCTCAGACACCCCCTCAAATGGTTCCTTATTGAAAGCAATGAATGTCTTCCTAAATAACTGTAAAAGGGCAGGGTCACAGTCTAAACAGGTAGGTCCTCAGCCAAGACTAGAAGGGTTCAGTCACTGCAGGCACTGAAAACGGCCTGAGGAAACAGATTGATTTAAGATGAGAAACGCATTGCATCTGTTTATGATTTATTTATTTTTTTAAAATATTTTTTATTAAGATTTGTGACAAGGCATACATACAAATATCTAGAAATAGCAACATAATAGCATTCAAATGAAGTTGTACACAAGATGTTACATATACATTATACAGTCTTGAAATAAAGATCTTCAGGAGAAAGCAAATGTAGAATAGTTGCCTAATAAACATTATACCTCCAAAATACTACAAAGGGTCACTTTTGGACCACATCAGTGCGAGTTCACAGTTTGGGAGGTATTACCAACTAAGAAGATCACTTTTGGATCTTATTGACAAATCTTCTTTTATAATTTTATTAAAAGCTGTGAAACATGCTTAAGTGAGCTTTGAAAACTTTAGCTAATAACTGTAGAACAAGCAAACACAAGTAAATGAGGTGCAGATACTCAGGATAAGCAAAGGGATATTTGATAAAGCTATGCTTATTAAAGATATAGGATGTATTTGCATTACTGGAGATCCCTACTGTTAAATGGGCAGAGAAGGGAGATTAAGTTACAGATAACAGACAAACGCTTGGGCTTTCGGAAAACTGTACTGTCTCAGAAGAGGAAGGTCCCACAAAATAAGATCATTTTTCTTGCAGATTTGAGATGTGTAGCAAGGCAACCTAACACATGAAATATATTGTTAAGTATAAATAGGATTTCGCCATATGTGTAACTCAGGAGGGAGATTTACAACATTTACCTATATAGAATGAGGGGATGACCTTACAATTAAGAAGGGAGAAAGGTATATTTGGCTTCTAGATGGGGTCCTTTAGGTATAACATTGTAGTTTATAGCAGTAAGGTAAACAGATATCTGGGTTAGAACTAAATCATTTATTGGGACAAATAAATACTAATGTGTGCCTTAATATATAGTTTTATCTAGATGTAGTTTTCAGCCTTGGTAATTGCAGACACTAGAACCTAGGTTAGGTCCAACAGATATACACACTTTAAGTGAAGGGAGTTGCCCCCCGCCATCTCGGCCGCTGACAGCAGGACGCCATCCCAAATTAATAAGCAAAACCGCTAGGGAAATAAATAAAATGCAGTGGCTCAATAGCTTCAAGGTGAACATAGATGGAAGATAGATAGATAGATGTGTAGATAAGAGGCTGTAAAGGCAATCATGTTTGCTGAACATTAATAAGGTCCCATAAAACATAAAAAGCTATACAAGTTACATCAGATGGTGTGTCATAAAATTTTTTTAGCTCTAAATAAATAAATACATTCAGGATCTCATAGTGGTAATATATGGGATTGTTGTTAAACGTTATACTAACTTGAGGCAACAGGATAAATTTTCTGACCCTGGAAAGTATGGAACAGCAAAAAACAAAGGCATCTATCCTGTAAGTTATACTTAGTTAGAAAATATGACCCTCATTATAACCAATGTTACACTAGCCGACATGGGCAAAGAGAATCTCCCTAGATTGTCACCATCCTTTTCAATATGCATACAGTCAGTTTTAGAAGGGACCGCTGGTGGTCCATCTGACTCACGGCAAGGTTGCCTGGCATCTGGCAGTAACAAGTGAAGCCTGGTGAGCAGGGAAGTCCACTATGTCCACAAAGAGCAGTCCGCAGCACGCCCACCCCGGGTCCCAGTTCAGGTAGAGCAAGGGGTGAATGTAGAGCGGCTAATGGAGAAAAGAGATGCTCGTGAGTGCTGCGCTGTCCGCGGTTGTGCGTGTCTGGTAATCCCTGAGTGTAGACTTCAACTAGGATCTCCTTTATGACAAGTTCCAGAGGCATCTGCTGCCAGGCTAAAGTGGCAGTAGGTCCGCCTGTGTCAATGTCCTTTTCCCCAGCTCTCAGACTTTGAATGTGGCTCTCTATGGCATATATTACTTGGTTGAGTCCGGTGCCTTGAACCACAAGTTCAGTAGGAGCAGAGTGTGAGTCCCTCTGGGGGATAGCTTGCTGGTTAGTGCGTAGGAGATCGGTGGTTGAAGGGGCACAGGTCTGGGATATATATGTAGAGCCCTTGAACACAATCCCTGATCTGTTTGCCAGCGTGCTGCCCTGCCGCGTTGTCATTTCCCCGTTCCAGCAGATAGTTATTTCTCCAGGCCCATCAGATGGAGGGCGGAGGCGCCGGGGCCCCAAGGCGCCACCATCCCCACAGCCAGACGGGTCAGTGTCAGGACAGGCAGGTTGCGGGAATAGGCAAACGTCGCTATTCGTAGATGAGTGATAGAGTTTGCTCTCTAAGGCAGCATGATGGCTCTCTAGTAAGTTGCACAGTTCTGCGAAGAAGGTTGAAGGGATCTCCATGACAGACACCTATGGTTCAAACGTTTGAGCATAAACACAGTAAACGATGTTCACGGGATTGCTTGTAGTATCTTATTTCTTTGACACCTTGCAGGGTTCTGCGGTATTTCCCTGCTTCCTAATGACAGAAGCAGGTGTTCGCTCTGCCGGGGGTTAAATTAGTAGGCCGCAACCTTTGTGCCTTACCGGGGTAGTGCAGATAGCTTCAAATCTAAAGATGGTGGTCAAATACACTGTAAAGTGATTATCTGTGCTAGTTTGGCTCAAAAAAATCAGTGTAACAGGGTAGATAAAAAAAGGGTTTTAGATAGATTTGTGCTAATGATGAGGAGAGCTGATGAATATGCGACCAGTCATGGCCGCCTCCCGGAAGTTCCCCCCTGTTTATGATTTTAGTCTTTTAAGTTGTAACTGATGTTTTATTAAAACTTTTTATTACTTGTCAACCAAGTGGTTACTGCACAATCTTTTCACTGCTCCTGCTGCAGCTAACAGCTATCTATTAACACGCTGAGAAGGTTTGAAACAGACTGGGTACTACAGGAACCAGAGGGCGTGTACCAGAGTGTCAGTCAGCTGGTGCTTGCCTACCTAGCACTGTTTCATACATAGTGATCATCCAAATGTGAGTTACCATTCTAATATACAGTTTTTAAATATCTACACTAGGAGGCGTCCTTTTGTTTATTGTTTTTAGCTGGTGATCCCATACCGTATGAGAAACTGCCTCTAGTGGATGTTTGTCTGTTTTTGGGACATTAAAGGGACCTAAAACAAGTTAGGATAGAAACAAAATATAATAATAAGTAAATGTACTTTAATTACCTTTACATGCAAATTTATACTGCAGTGCCTCAACATTAACCCTTTCTTTGAAGTTTCTGAATTGTCCTTCTATGGCTGCATCTATATCTACCATTTTTTGGTAGAATGCAAAAGTGCACAGTGATTATCTGCTGGAGCATGCCTAGAAGCAAATAAGCTGATGTGTAATACAATACACAAAAAACCTCAGCCAATCAGAATCAAGTTCAATCCGATTGGCTGATTCAATCAGCCAATCAGATTGAGCTCGCATTCTATTGGCTGTTCCGATTAGCCAATAGAATGTGAGCTCAATCTGATTGGCTGATTCAATCAGCCAATCAGATTTTTCCTACCTTAATTCCGATTGGCTGATAGAATCCTATCCGGCCAATCAGAATTCGAGGGACGCCATCTTGGATGACGTCATTTACAGGAAACCGTCATTCGTCGTTCAAGTCGTCGGCCAGGATGGATGTTCCGCGTCGGAGGTTCTCAGGATGCTGCCGCTCCACTCCGGATGGATGACGATAGAAGATGCCTCTTGGATGAAGACTTCAATCGGATGGAAGACCTCTTCTGCCCGCTTGGATGAAGACTTCATACCGGATGGAGGACCTCTTCTTGCTCCGCTTGGATGACGAATTTGGCTCGGCTGGGTGAAGACGACTCAAGTAGGGAGATCTTCAGGGGCTTAGTGTTAGGTTTATTTAAGGGGGGTTTGGGTTAGATTAGGGGTATGTGGGGTGGTGGGTTGTAATGTAGGGGGGGTAATTGTATGTTTTTTTTTACAGGCAAAAGAGCTGAACTTCTTGGGGCATGCCCGCAAAGGGCCCTGATCAGGGCTGGTAAGGTAAAAGAGCTTTGAACTTTAGTATCTTAGAATAGGGATAGGGCATTTTTTTATTTTGGGGGGCTTGTTATTTTATTAGGGGGCTTAGAGTAGGTGTAATTAGTTTAAAATTGTTGTAATATATTTCTAATGTTTGTAAAATTTTTTTAATTTTTTGTAACTTAGTTCGTTTTTTATTTTTTGTACTTTAGTTAGTTTATTTCATTGTATTTATTTGTAGGAATTGTATTTAATTTATTTATTGAATAGTGTAGTGTAAGGTTTAATTGTAGATAATTATAGGTATTTTATTTAATTAATTTATTGAAAGTGTAGTGTTAGGTTTAAATTGTAATTTAGGTTAGGATTTATTTCACCAGGTAAAATTTGTAATTATTTTAACTATTTTAAGCTATTAAATAGTTCTTAACTATTTAATAGCTATTGTACCTGGTTAAATAAATACAAAGTTACCTGTAAAATAAATATTAATCCTAAAATAGCTATAATATAATTATAATTTTTATATTGTAGCTATAATTAGATTTATTTTACAGGTAAGTATTAAGCTTTAAATAGGAATAATTTTATTTAATAAGAGTTAATAAATTTCGTGTAGATTAAAATTATATTTAACTTAGGGGGTGGGTTTAGTTGTTAGGGTTAGACTAGCTTTAGGGGTTAATACATTTAATAGAATAGGCGTGAGCTCCAGTCGGCAAGATTAGGGAGTCAGTAATTGAAGTAGGCTGTCCGGCGATGTTAGTGGAGGGCAGATTAGGGGAGTAATACTACTTATTCAATTTATAGGGTTGGTGAGGTGGATTAGGGGTTAATAACTTTATTATAAATAGCGGTTGCGGTACTGGTCGGCAGATTAGTGGGTTAATAGAGTGTAGGCAGGATGGGAGGGCGACGTAGAGGGGGGCAAGATAGGGGTTAATAAATATACTATAGGGGTCTGCGGTGTTTGTTAGAAGGGCAGCAGATTAGGGGTGGTACATAGGGATAATGTAAGTTGCGGCGTATTACGGGAGCTCGGAGATTAGGGTTAATAATAATATGCAGGGGTCAGCAATAGCAGGGGGGGGCGGCAGAATAGGGGTTAATAAGTTAAGTATAGGGGTGTTTAGACTCGGGGGTACAAATGTTAGAGTGTTAGGTGCACGTAGGAAGAGTTTCCCCATAGCAAACAATGGGGCTGCGGTTAGGAGCTGAATGCGGCTTTTTTTGCAGGTGTTAGGTTTTTTTCAGCTCAAAACAGCCCCCATTGTTTCCCTATGGGGGAATCGTGCACGAGCACATTTTTGAGGCTGGCCGCGTCCGTAAGCAACTCTGGTATCGAGAGTTGCAGTTGCGTTAAATATGCTCTACGCTCCTTTTTTGGAGCCTACGCAGCCCTTTCTGTGGACTCTCAATACAGAGTTATTTTTATGGTGCGGCCAGAAAAAAGCCAGCGTTAGCTACGCGGGGTCCTTACCGACAAAACTCTAAATCTAGCCGTAAAACTTTACAGTTGTTTTGTCAATATATAAACAACTCATAAAACTTTTTAAAAAAAATACATATACATAACATATTATTCTAAGACTAATCGTTTCTTTGAATGCATCATTCTATCTACAATTTATTAAGTGTTTAATATCCCTTTAACTAATAAGCTTCCCCATGTGTATTTACTTCAGAGTTAAACTGAATAGACTACATTATCAGGTACTCAATGTATTCTGAAAATTTTGTTACCCTACTTTTTATATATCCTTGGCAGTGGCACAGTTTCGACATTATTGGGGGAAAAACTGATTTATTAGGACCAATATGCTACATATATATATATAAAATGGGACTATCTTGAATTGAGCTATAAGAAAATATTACAAAATGTGTAACACTAAAAACCTTTCAATACAGGGAAAATGTTGTGATCTTTCCAACCTAATTCTGTTTTGAAAACGTTTAGCTAGGCCAGTGACTCTTCCCTTGGTATAACAAAATTCTGGTTGAATACAAGAGGTTTACTGAAAAATGAAAGAAGAAAATTTGGTCACTCAAGGGGGGAGAAGAAATCAGAAAAATAAAAGGTGTTAACAATTAAAATATGGAACATGCAAATGTATTAAAAATACCCATAATATTCTATAAAGGCACATGGGGCTATTTACTCTCATGTTTATCAGTTATAATGATTAGATTTCAGTAAAAATTACATCTACAATCGTTGATTTTGGGGGTTTGACCTTGAAAACTCAGGGTTTCACACAGTGAGAGCATTTGGAATGTTCCTATACACATTATTTTACATACAGACATTTCACGTTTAAATACAGAACTTCAAAAACATAAAATATGCAGCCAAAATCCTAATTTCTCTTACAACTGGTTTCAGGTAAGACTCACAGCGTAATCACATTATATGCTTACAATCTGTGAATAGATTAAACAGGAAGCTGTACTGCATAAAACGTTTGTGTTAAAACTTGTGATGTCAGATATCAGACACCATACAAATAAATAAAAACACAATAACTGTACAGCTTTTAATGTGAGAGCATCAAACATGTTTGTACATTAGAATTATTATTATTTTATTTATTTTTTAAAATGGGAGCTGATAAGATTTATTAATAACACCTTATGCTTCCACCAGTAAAGTTACCAGTAACTGTAGTCTGAGGGCACACTAGTCTATATAGATCAGTTCCTACCTTCACGTTCCTTGTTTCCTCTCTCTCGGCACCTGTCCTTTCCTTTTGTTTACCCAACTTGTGTCACATGTGATGTGGCAGGTGAAAACTTCCCTGTATAAGTTCAGCTTCTTGTTGGAGGGCTGCCCACTATCAAACCTGCCCTTTTATTGCATAGATCATAGCAGTAACACACAGCAGACAGGCCTCAGAATGAGATGCATGCAATAAGGTGACTACTAATGTGTTCTCTTCTGAGAAGGAAACACCTTGCTTTAACAACCAAACGTCTTCCTGTCACCTCCCTGATTGTTTCCAAACAATAGGCCATACCTGCCTGCAGCACTAATAAAGAGATCACTACACAGACATGCACACATTGCACATTAGTCAGCAATGTATTGTAGAAATTAGAATACTTTAACAAGTACAATATGGAACAATACACTCCCCCAGTTGTTCATAATATTAATATTGCAACACTTCCAAAACAGTCGTGATAAAGGCATAAACAGTCTGACTGGTTTAAAGTGTTATCAGCTTTTGCTTTTCACAAGGTTTCTTCCTCCATTGTATAAGTGCAGGTGTTTAAAGGGAAAGTCTACTCCAAAAATTGTATTATTTAAAAAGATAGATAATTCTATTATTACTCATTCCCCAGTTTTGCACAGACAACATAGTTATATTAATATACTTTATAACCTCTCGGCTAGATTAGAGTTTTGCGTTATGAGTGAAAAAGCCTCATAACGCTGCTTTTTCCCTAACGCTGGTATTACAAGTCTTGTAGGTACAGCTGTACCGCACACTTTTTTGGCCGCCACGCAACGTAACTACCGCACTTTTTACAAAAGTCCCTTTTCAATGGGACTTCCATAGCACCGGTATTACGAGTTTGCCTGTCCGGCCAAAAAGTGAGCACGTACAGCCCATAATTACAAGATCCGTACCGTCAACTGAAAGTCAGCAGTTATGGGTTTTACGCTAACAAAGCTGTAGCATAAAACTCATAAACTAAAGTATTACAAAGTACACTAACACCCATAAACTACCTATTAACCCCTAAACCCAAGGCCCTCCCCGCATCACAAACACTAAAATAAAATTATTAAACCCTAATCTGCCGCTCCGGACATCGCCAACACTATAATAAACATATTAACCCCTAAACCGCCACACCCCCGCATCGCACACTAGTTAAATATTATTAACCCCTAATCCTGCCGCCCCCAATGACACCGCCACCACTATACTAAAGTTATTAACCCCTAAACCTAACCCTAACACCCCTAACTTTAATATAATTAAAATAAATCTAAATAAAAATTACTATCATTAACTAAATAATTCCTATTTAAAACTAAAATACATACCTGTAAAATAAACCCTAAGATAGCTACAATATAACTAATAGTTACATTGTAGCTATCTTAGTTTTATTTTTATTTCACAGCCTGCATTTGTATTTATTTTACTAGGTAGATTAGTTAGTAAATAGTTATTAAATTTACCTGTAAAATAAAACCTAACCTGTCTTACACTAACACCTAACATTACACTACCATTAAATAAATTACATTAATTAAATACAATTAACTAAATTACAAAAAAAAAATAAATCACTAAATTACACAAAATAAAAAGAAACTATCAAATATTTAAACTAGTTACAACCTAATCTAATAGCCCTATCAAAATAAAAAAGCCCTCTCAAAATTAAAAAACCCTAGCCTAAACTAAACTGCCAATAGCCTTTAAAAGGGCCTTTTGCGGGGCATTGCCCAAAGAAATCAGCTCTTTAACCTGTAAAAAAAAAATACAAACAACCCCCCAACAATAAAACCCACCACTCACCACAACCAAACCCCCCCCAAATAAGATCCTATCTGAAAAAACCTAAGGCCCCATTGCCCTGAAAAGGGCATTTGGATGGGCATTGCCCTTAAAAGGGCATTTAGCTCTTTTTCTTTGCCCAAACCCCTAATCTAAAAATAAAACCCACCCAACAAACCCTTAAAAAAACCTAACACTAACCCCAGAAGATCCACTTACAGTTTTTGAAGACCGTACATCCATCCTCATCAAGCCGGGTGAAGTCTTCATCCAAGTGGGCAGAAGTCCTCATGAAGCCAGGAGAAGTCTTCATCCAAGCGGCAAGAAGTCGTCTTTCAGGCGGGACAGAAGTCTTCATCAAGACGTCATCTTCTATCTTCATCCTTCCGCCCGCGGCGGCTCCATCTTCAAGACATCCGGCGCCGGAGCACTCCTCTTCCTACGGTCCCAGCCGTACACTGAAGGTTCCTTTCAAATGAACCATCATCCAAGATGGCATCCCTTGAACTTCCGATTGGCTGATAAAAATTCTATCAGCCAATCAGAATTAAAGGTAAAAAAATCCTATTGGCTGATGCAATCAGCCAATAGGATTGAGCTTCAATCCTATTGGCTGAATCCAATCAGCCAATAGAATGAGAGCTCAATTCTATTGGCTGATTGGATCAGCAATAGGATTGAAGCTCAATCCTATGGGGCTGATTGCATCAGCCAATAGGGTTTTTTACCCTTTTATTCCGATTTGCTGATTCTATCAGTCAATCGGAATTCAAGGGATGCCATCTTGGATGACATCATTTAAAGGAACCTTCAGTGTACGGCTGGGACCGTATGAAGAGGATGCTCAGGAGCCGGATGTCTTGAAGATGGAGCCGCTCCCCGTCGGAAGGATGAAGATAGAAGGATGCCGTCTGGGTAAAGACTTCTGCCCACCTGAAAGACGACTTCTTCCCGCTTGGATGAATACTTCTCCTGGCTTTGTTGAGGACTTCTGCCCGCTTGGATGAAGAATTATCCCGGCTTGATGAGGATGGATGTTCGGTCTTCAAAAACTGTAAGTGGATCTTCGGGGTTAGTGTTAGGTTTAGATTAGGGGTTTGGGCAAAGAAAACGAGCTAAATGCCCTTTTAAGGGCAATGCCCATTCAAATGCCCTTTTCAGGGCAATGGGGAGCTTAGGTTTTTTAAATAGGATTTTATTTGGGGGGGGGGTTTGGTTGTGTGGGGTGGTGGGTTTTACTGTTGGGGGGTTGTTTGTATTTTGTTTTACAGGAAAAAGAGCTTGATTTCTTTGGGGCAATGCCCGCAAAAGGCCCTTTTAAGGGCTATTGGCAGTTTAGTTTAGGCTAGGATTTTTTTTTGGGGGGGGGGGGGGCTTTTTATTTTGATAGGGCTATTAGATTAGGTGTAATTAGTTTAAATATTGATAATTTCTTTTTTATTTTGTGTAATTTAGTGTTTATTTTTTTGTAATTTATTTAATTGTAGTGTAATGTTAGGTGTTAGTGTTAGACAGGTTAGGTTTTATTTACAGGTTATTAACTATTTACTAACTAGTCTACCTAGTTAAAATAAAATACAAAATTTAGCTGTGAATAAAAAATAAACCCTAAGCTAGATACAATGTAACTATAGATATTTTGTAGCTAGCTTAGGGTTTAATTTACAGGTAAGTATTTAGTCTTAAATAGGTATTATTTAAAGTAATAATAGTAGGTTTAATTTAGATTTATTTTAATTATATTAACTAAAGGGGTGTTAGGGTTAGGGGTTAATATATTTATTTAGTGTTAGTGATGTGGGAGGCCAGAGGTTTAGGGGTTATTAACTTTAGTATAGTGGCGGCGGCGATGTCAGGGGTGGCAGATTAGGGGTTAATAAGTGTAGGTAGGTGGCGGTGATGTTGGGGGCGTCAGATTAGGGGTAATAAGTGTAGGTAGGTGGCGGCCGATGTCGGGGGCGGCAGATTTGGGGCTAATAAGTGTAGGTAGGTGGCGGCGATTGTCGGGGGCAGCAGATTAGGGGTTAATAAGTGTAGGTAGGTGGTGGCGATGTTGGGGGTGGCAGATTAGGGGTTAATAAGTGTAATGAAGGTGTTGGAGATGTCGGGGGCAGTAGATTAGGGGTGTTTAGACTCAGGGTTTATGTTAGGGTGTTAGGTGTAAACATAACTTTTCTTTCCCATAGGAATCAATTGGGGCTGCATTACGGAGCTTTACGCTACGTTATTGCAGGTGTTAGGCTTTTTTTTAGCCGGCTCTCCCCACTGATGTCTATGGGGAAATCGTGCACGAGCACGTAAAACCAGCTCAAAACAGTGCTGGTATTTGTGTGCGGTATGGAGCTCAACGCTGCCATATTGCCCGCTAACGCCGGGTTTTTGCAAACCTGTAATAGCAGCGCTATTAAAGGTGAGCGTGGAAATAACTTGCAAGTTAGTACCGAGCCGCTCATAACGCAATCACATTACTTTTTTATTTATTATCTATTGACTTGCATTTTTTGCCAATTAGTGCAGTGTCATGCATAACTCCACAGGAGAGAGCACAATGTTATCTATATGGCACACATGGATTAGCAGTCTCCGGTTGTTAAAAACTAAAAAAAAAAAACACAACAAAAAAAACATGTGATAAGAGTCTGTCTATATATTAGAAACAAGCAGAAATTTAGAGGTTTAAATGTTAAAAGTACAGTATATTAATATAACAAAGTTAGTTGTGCAAAGCTGGGGAATGGGTAGTAAAGGTATTATCTATCTTTTTAAACAATAAAAATGTTGGTGTTGACTGTCCCTTTAATTATAACCCTATACTCATTTCATTTAGCAGCTTTGTAGTTTAATAAAAAAAAAAATGGTATAATTGCTTAGAAACTCTAACTTAATGGTATAAAATAATTGTTTTGGTCATATGATTTCATTGAATATGTATTTGCTTTACATATTTAAAAAATCATATTTTGTCATTTTGACCCATTTAAGCCAAGTAAAGAAAGCCAAAAACTTGAGTCCATTAACAACAGCATATAACAAGTTAAAAGTCGCTAATGGGATCGACGTAATTGTACCACAAATTATAGTTTTTGGTCTGCCATTTATTTCAGTGGGAACCAAAAACTACCTTCTAGTGCTGTAATTCGGTGAGCACAAATATCCATCATTTTGGAAGCAATGATTACTACCAGCAATGTAGACTCTGCCAGAAGCCCCAATATTCAATGCATCAACAGACCGACGAGAAGTTAACTTCTGACCTTGTCGGCCTCGCAGTCATTTGTTCTGTCATTATTTTCTAAAAAAACGGGATGGACCCGCAAAGCGCTGACAAGTGGCAATGTATCTCCCATAGGAAATAATAGGGATTCCAGCTTCTGCAGAAGTCTGCCGGCATCATCACTTGTCAATACTCTTCAGTGTGTGTGTGTGTGGGTATTTGAGTGTTCCACACAGCCCTGACAGTGGGCTCACTAAAGTCAAACACAGTTTCTGTGTAAGGACACAAATAATACAAACCTTACCTTACTGTACCTACACTACCTGCCTCACACTGTAAAGTCTTGCCACTGAAAAGGTGGTGAGACAACCATGACTGACACCCTAGACCTAACCTGCAGGGCTGCCCTTGGAATATATGCTCATCTAAGGGCAATGCCCAACCAATTTTCCTTTTCAGGGCAATCTTTATTTAGGAATTTTTTTTTAACTTGTTTTTTTATTTTAGAATAGGGCTTGTTTATGGGCAAAAGAGCTATGTTCACTTTAGGGCACAACACTAACAAGTGCCCTTCTAAGGGCATTGCCCAACCAAATTACCTTTTTGGGGCAAACTTTTTTTTAGTATAGTTTTTTTATTTAACTTTAAGATAGGGATTTTTTTTATTGAACAAAAGAGCTGTAATTACTTTAGGGCAGGGGTTTTCAAAGTCGGTGGGCTTCCCCTATGACGAAATTAACACGTCAGTGCATTCCCCCCCATAACAGATGTTACTTTATTTTTTCTCTTTAAATACGTTTTTGATGTTTATCTTTAGTTTTAACTTGGGCAATTTACATCAGATCCAGGTTTCACACACAGATCTTAAGCGCTGGTTCTCCTCAACCAACTTGTACTTTATTGCTCCTGTGTTAAATGCAACTTACTGATCAAGACAACAAATGCAATGCAGTCTTTGCATGATATTGACCTTGGTGCCTTTCTTCCACCTACATTATGCCCTTTGCCTGTTCCACCACAAAATGTCAAGTGTCAATATCATCTCTTAAAAACTGATGTAAGTTTTACCAAAATAAGATGCTGCTTGTGGTTTCCATAGGATGATGTGAAATGTCGCTGCTCTCATGCCTCCCCTTATATGCTCTTATGCCTCCCCTTATATGCTCTTATGCCTCCCCTTATATGCTCTCATGCCTCCCCTTATATGCTCTTATGCCTCCCCTTATATGCTCTCATGTCTCCCCTTATATGCCTCCCATGCTTCCCCTTATATGCTCCCATGCCTCCCCTTATATGCTCTTATGCCTCCCCTTATATGCTCTCATGTCTCCCCTTATATGCTCCCATGCCTCCCCTTATATGCTCTCATGCCTCCCCTTATATGCTCTCATGCCTCCCCTTATATGCTCTTATGCCTCCCCTTATATGCTCCCATGCCTCCCCTTATATGCTCCCATGCCTCCCCTTATATGCTCCCATGCCTCCCCTTATATGCTCTCATGCCATCCCCTTATATGCTCTCATGCCTCCCCTTATATGCTCTCATGCCTCCCCTTATATGCTCTCATGCCTCCCCTTATATGCTCTCATGCCTCCCCTTATATGCTCTTATGCCTCCCCTTATATGCTCTCATGCCTCCCCTTATATGCTCTCATGCCTCCCCTTATATGCTCTCATGCATCCCCTTATATGCTCTTATGCCTCCCCTTATATGCTCTCATGCCTCCCTTATATGCTCTCATGCCTCCCCTTATATGCTCTCATGCCTCCCCTTATATGCTCCTTTATGCCTCCCCCTTATATGCTCTCATGCCCTCCCCTTATATGCTCGCATGCCTCCCCTTATATGCTCTCATGCCTCCCCTTATATGCTCTCATGCCTCCCCTTATATGCTCTCATGCCTCCCTGGGGAGGCAGACCTCACACTTTGAAAACCACTGATTTAGGGCATTGCCCTACCAAATGGCCTTATCACGACATTTTTTAGTTTATGGTTTTAAAGGCTTTGTTTTGGGGGGATGGGAGGGTTACTTTGGGCTTTTGTTTTAGATTAGGGATTTGTGTGTCAACTAAAAGTATTTTTTTTTTTGTTTTAGGAAGTTTTTTTTTGTAATGTTGCTATTTGTTACTTTGTGTAACTTAGGGGGTGTTAGGTTAGCTGTTAGAGAGTTAAGCAGTGTAGGATTAGTTTGCATTGGGGGATTGTGGCAGTTTAGGGGTTAATAAGTTAGGGAGTGTTTGCAGTGGGCTATTGGCAGTATAGGGGTTAAGTAGTGTAGAGTTAGTTTGCAGTGGTAGGTTATGTCTGTTTAGGGGTACATAGTTATATTTATTAGGCCATTGTTGCTTGGAATATTTTACCAGCATTGCCACCCATTGTGATATATAGTAAACAACTCTCGGCGATGCTGCCTATAAACAGTAATGATGGCACTTTTCTTCACATCATGTTGGATCCCTGTTGAATATATCACCACCTCGCAGCACTTTCAATCATTGGGGCCTAAATTTTGTTATATAATCCCAAAGAAATAATAGTATGTTTTATTTATATAGATTTTTTGGTATTTTATTATTACAATATATGGTAATCTTGTTGACGTTAACAAATTATGGGTAAATTGTGCTCTTGCTGAAAAGTTTCCTAAATGAATAATACCAGTAAATTCACACAAACTTCAATATTAAGTGGAAAAAAAAGTAACACAAGGTGTAGAGGTGCCTGAAGTTAAAGTGAAAAATAAACAGTCTTAAAATAAAGGGTGGGCTGTGGACTCACCGTATCCGGAAATAAATACATTTATCAGGTAAGTACACATTTTGTTTTCTTTCCTAAGATAATGGAGAGTCCACAGAATCATCAATTACTGTTGGGAACCAATACCCAAGCTAGAGGACACCGATGATTAGGGAGGGACAAGACAGGTAACCTAAACAGAAGGCACCACTGCTTGAAGAACCTTTCTCCCAAAAGTATCCAATTTGTAAAATTTGGACAGGGTATGCAGAGAAGACCAAGTTGCAGCCTTGCTAATCCGTTCCACAGAAGCTTCATTTTTGAAAACCCAAGAAGAAGAGATAGAAGAGACAGCCCTAGTGGAACTGAACTGTAATTCTCTCAGGAGACTGCAGCCCAGCAGTCTCATAAACAAAACCAATTATACCTTCTCAACCAGAGAGAAAGAGAAGTAGCAGAAGCTGTCTGACCTTTATGTCTCCCAGAGAAACAAACAAACAGGGCAGAAGACTGGCGAAAATCCTTAGTCGCCTGTAAATAAAATTTTAAAGCACACCACAACCTCCAAGTTGTGCAAAAAACACTCTTCAGAAAAAAAGAACTATGACAAATAGAAGGAACAACAATTTCCTGATTAAAGTTTTCTGTCAAAAACCACTTTAGGAAAGAACATAAAATAATACGAAGAACCGCCTCATCTGCATGAAAAATAAGATAAGGCAAATCACACTGCAAAGTTTAGAGTTCCAACACTCTCCAAGCAGAAGAGATAGCAACAAGAAACAAAACCTTCCAAGATAACAACTTAATATCTATGGAATGCAATGGCTCAAACGGACCTTGCTGCAAAACTTTAAGAACAAAAGTTAATGCTCCCAGGAGGAGAAACAGACTTAAACACAGGCCTGATACTGACCAAGGCCTGACAAAAGATTGCACATCTGCCAGACGCTTAAGCAGCAAGAAAAGATAATGCAGAAATCTGACTCCTCAGAGAACTGACTGACAAAACCTTTAGCTAGACCTTCCTGTAGAAAGGACAAAAATTCTCAGAATCCTGACCCTACTCTAAGAGTAGCACTTTTATTCACATCATTAAGATATTTACGCCATATCTTATGTAAATCTTGCTCATAACAGGCTTGCAAGCCTGAATCATGGTCTCAATTACCGACTCTTAGACCATGCTTAGACAGAACTAAGCGTTCAATCTCCAAGCAGTCAGCCTCAGAGAAACGAAAACTTGGATGAAAGAAGGGACCCTGATCAAAAGGTCCTTCCTTAGAGGCAGTCTCCAAGGGGGAAAAGATATCATCTCCACTAGGGTCTTTATACCGCTCCTGCAAGGCCATGCAGGGACTACTAGAATTACCAATGCTCTCTCCTGTTTGAGAAGAGCAAAGACTCGTGGAAGGAGAGCAAACGGAGGAAACAGGTATGTCAGCCTGAAATCCCAAGGAACTGCCAGAGCATCTATCAGAGCGGCCTGTGGATCTCTTGACTTCGAAACGTACCTTGGAAACTTGGCATTTCGCAGGGACACCATAAGATCCAACTCCGGCACCCCCCATTTGGGGGTTAAATTGAAGAACACCTCCGGATGGAGTTCCCCAGGATGAAAAATCTGTCTGCTCAGGAAATCCACTTCCCAGTTGTTCACTCCAGGAATGTGAATGGCAGATAGACAACAATTGCGTCAGCTTTCCGCCCACTGAACAATCCATGTCACATCCTACATGGCAAAGGAACTCAGAGTTCCTCCCTGGTGGTTGATGTAAACCGTTGAGGAATTATTACTGTCCAAATCTGAGATTTCACCCTCAGAAACCACCCGTCAAATTTTCCTCACCAGACTTAGGATAGAGGATGACCTGCGTAGTAGTAAAATGGGAGCAGAAACCTTACATCTGAACTCTTGCATTTCTCCCGTAGGAAGGAAAACAAAACAAACAGGTAAGCCGTAGATGATACCTGAGTTGCAAAATCTGTAGGCAAAAACACCCCTCCAGAAGATTGAGAGGAAACGCAGGGCACTGCATGTGATGCCATAGAGGCTTGGGATGTTTAAGGAGAAACTGTGGCATAGACAGAACAGCATCATCCTAGGAGACATAAGACTCATAGGGCAGCTTTTATCTGTACTAATTAAACGCTATTTCCAAGCATTCAGCACAGAAAAATAACATTTTAAACTCAACAAACTGTTCCTCAAGAGCATTAATTTTGTACCTAGGAACAGGCTTTTAATCATAAAATAAAAAAAATATATATATATATTGAACCTTGAGGATTCATAAATCAGCATCAGCAGTCTAAGGGGATCCAACTCTAACCTTATCCCATGCAAAAGAGTACCAGTTAGACTACAAAGAATATCACAATAAACAATAAGACCGTGAGTGAAACAACTGTGTCTATTCTTTTAATAAAACATTATGACAAGCATGTTCTAATTCTTTTTTACCCACGACACCGCCAGAATAAAAATGCTCACTGGAGAGCGAGGCGGGGTGTTCATCCTGCCAACCAGCAAACCCTTAAAATGGCGCCGCTCTATTAGAAGGAGGCGTGGCCACAATTGTATGGGGAAGAGGCATGCTAAAATCGCGTTAGGTTACATTACACTGGTCGGAGTCCTAACTGAACTTACGATCCCCAGAGACCAATGCTAAAACATATGGCACAGCACAGAATAAAGATTATAAAACCTCCATCATGGAATCGCATCGCCTTCATGAAAACATAAGCCCTTAGTAGGAAAAACAGCATATAGTCTCATAGGAATGGCGTCTAAAACTAAATGTACGCTCTCCTAAAAGACTCCATTCAAGGAATAACTTGAAAAAGAAGCCATAACTCATATATAAACCTTGCCATATAGTGCCTGCTCCCTGCCCTAAAAACCCTTCCCTGAAGGATTTTGTGTCCCAAAGAATTGCAGTTTTTTTAAGCAATAAAGGGTTATTCTTTCTTTAACCCCTTCAGTGCAAGCCTCCTAGCCACAGAAGACAAAAGGCACTTGCCTGCACATCTAGATGTCCAGCAGGAGGACAGCTCATCCAGCATGAGAGGATGTCACTCCTCACAGAGACCTGTAAAAAAAAAGAAAGATCAGAGTAAACCTACTAAGGCTTTCTATACCAGGGCAGCAACATGTTAGGAACTTGTAAGGTGGGCCTTACTGTGATTTCCTAACTGATTTAAAGCCACCACATGCCCTACTGAAGAGACTAATGTGTAGTACGGCTAGACCCCATCTTGAGAGGAAAGTTCAGAGCAAACCTACTCTGCTTTCAAAATAATAAACTCTTGATTGAAGAGAAATAATCAGACACCAACAAACTTCAACTCCTTCTTGCACCACAGGCAAAGAGAATGACTGGGGGTTGTGGGAAGGGAAGTGGTGTTCTTTGCCTCCTCCTGCTGGCCAGGAGTGGTATTCCAACAGTAATTGATGATTTCATGGACTCACCGTATCTTAGGAAAGAAATACATTTATGAATGTGATGGTCTCCATTATTCTGAAACGGATATTAAACACAAAGTGATCCCCCATTACATCTTTAATTAAGGAAAATAAAATAACATTTTACATATGTGATTTTGCTGTAAACAATGAAAAACAAAATTTTAACATTTAGCTTGTTCCACTATCTATAGAGGCTGTAAAGCCCCAATTATGCTGAGCTATTGTGAAAATTTACAATCCCTGTAATATCTACATAGTGATTAGACCCAAGCACAATCTCATTCACATCTGTCCCTAGCTGGACAAGAGGGAAGACACTAGGAACATGGATTGCATCCATGATTTTCAAGGCAATTCTCAACTGATCTTCATCTGTAGATCATCACTGATTGAATGATGTATTCAGAGCAAAGATTAGCCTGATAATAATGTGTACATGTATTTTCAAAAATATTAGTGGTTTAAATATTTTTTTAAAAAGTAAAATGTTAATGTCCATAAAGCAGCTGGGCGCCGCCCTATTTTGTAACTTGGGTAACCTTTTCTACTGAAGGCCAATTAGGATGGTTATAAATAGCTTACTAGAGTGTGCAACCAATGGTTGTGTGGAATATAGCTGAGCCTGCGCTTCCATGTTTAACATGAATTGGAATGTCCACAATATTTAGAATTAATGACAGAAAATAAGAACAAAATAAATAAATAAAAAAGTATATTGCAAAGTTGTTTTTCTACATGTAATTAAACAATTTATATTAATATCTTGAGGCGTTAAATGTCCCTTTAACAACACGTGTTGGGATCCCCTTTGGGAATGTAGCCACTTGAGTTACTCCAAATGAAGCATAATGGGAGTTGGGAATAGTTTAGCCAAGCTGTCTGTCATTAGTTGCTGTCCTACTGAAGGCTGAGCTTAATAAGATGTTGTTCCTCCCAACCCACCCTCTGTTTCGGTCTTGTTTTGCAGTTGCTAATCCTGAGTTTCTTGATAGGTGGCAGGACTGAGCTTTAACGAGGTTTAATTAGTTAGCTCTCCTGCGCCCTCCCTGTGATAGATGCCCAGCTATCAGTTTAGTCCTTATAACTCACAAGTTATCATCATTGGATTTTGGACTCCCCTCCTGTTGGTGTAGGTTGGCTGTGATGTTAGATTGATGGGGTGCCATTTAGGTTGGAGCCTCTCTGGGGGGGGGGGGGGCAGAAGGTTGGTTGTGTCTTTGATTTAGGGTCTGTATTAGCCGTCATGGATGTTGGTTTTAGTTATAAGTAGTGTGGTGGTTAGCATGGATCAGGTGGGCCTAGATAGAAAGCACTGTGCACATGCTCCAGTGAGGGCTGGCTGAAGAGCTTTTAGGGCATCACACTTCCCCACTTCTTAGATGCAAAAACTGGGAGTGGCCCCAACTTCATTTCAATAGTTGGTTTCCATTTCCTTGTCCTAATGTCCTTCCATGGTAAGTTAGAGGAGCTTGTTTACACACCTACATCACTAGGCTGCCTATTAATTAGTTAGATTCATTATTTGCTAATTATTTTGTGATGTGAAACAGCTGGTCTAAACCCATTCCTTGTCTCTTTCTATAATCTTGTATTATTTCCCACAGGTTATGAGGGCGGCATGTGGCGATTCTTACGCTTTGGGCAATTGTGGTTGAAAATGTTTTTGTATATGTCTAACGAATAAGGCAATTTAACCCTTTTTATATAGATCTTTTGCAGTGTAATTGTGTGTGTAATTACACTTTTTTATTAGGTTTAAAAAAAAAAATGTTTAAAGTTATATTATATATATATATATAATAAAAAAAAAATTGTAGCCAAGGGTACCCACCCCCACCCCGACTCCACCACCATACCAAAGTCAATGCTGCACATACATCCATATTGCGCAAAAGGAGAGGCTGTGATATGTTTCAACTCCCCTCCATTGCGCAATATGGATGTCTAATATGAACTTTTGAGTTAGCCGCTAGAGACTGCACACCCAGTGGTGCTTAAGTCTCTTCGTGGCCCATACCGCTCCCAATGAGGCTGCTCTCTTAGCTGGGGCTCTATGACGATCTTCAGTTTCTTCTTGCACATTAAAATAACATTAAAATGCATTTTGAAGAAAAAAAATAAATAAAAACAACAAACTGGGTAAAATTAAATTCTAAGATTTATGGCAATTTCTGTGTTTCTTGATTTCTAGGTTTTATATAAGGATGCAGAAGTTACATATACATATATGTTACATGTATGGGGGCAGTTGAACATTATTATTATTTTTTTTTTTATTGAGATTCAATTAAAGGCATACAAATTTTAAATGTCAGTTCAGAGTATACAGAGAAGTCATTTCAGAACATTTGATCAATAAAACACTTAACCATAACCAATAGAGCAGTGTTTTTCAACCAGTGTGCCGTGGCACACTAGTGTGCTGTGAGAGATCCTCAGGTGTGCCACAGCAGACTGACACAGTGCGGGGGTGTCCCTCTTTCAAATTTTGAAATATGGGAGGTATGTGACAGGCTCATCAGGCATCATTTACAACCATGACATTGACATTCATTCACAGATATATGTCTGTATAGTTTGTAGAGGGCATGGCATGACAGCACAGTACAGTGTATATATATATATATATATAATATTATATATATATATATATACCATATATATATCCTGTATTAGGCTGCAATGTATGAGTTTGTAAAATTTTGGGATGGTGGTGTGCCACAAGATTTTTTTAATGTAAAAAACATGTGCCACGGCAAAAAATAAGGTTGCAAATCACTGCAATAGAGACATAGCATAGTTACAAGACATTTGTAAAATTAAAGCATGTGGTTTATGCTATCAAACTATAAGCCTTCTAAATGGACTATGAAGCCCCTCTTGGACCTCTCATTGTTATAGAAAATATATTAAGCTAAGGAAGGCTATTTGAAACAGTAAGATACCACTCTTGGGTCTCAATGAGTGAATCTTAGTTTTCTCATTTTAAGGAGGCATTTATCAATTACCACTATGGTTAAACATAGATTTAAAAGTTAGGGGATATAGAAACATACGTGGGATATATTTTCCCCTAGTTTACTAAGCCTAAGATTTGGAGGTTTGGCGGTAGCCGGGAAAACCAGCGTTAGAGGCTCCTAACGCTGGTTTTAGGCTACCGCCGGTATTTGGAGTCACTCAAAATAGGGTCTAACGCTCACTTTCCAGCCGCGACCTTTCCATACCGCAGATCCCCTTACGTACATTGCGTATCCTATCTTTCAATGGGATTTTTATAACTTCCGTATTTAGAGGTCGTTTCTGAAGTGAGCGTTAGATCATCTAACGACAAAACTCCAGCCGCAGGAAAAAAGGTCAGTAGTCTAAGAGCTTTCTGGGCTAACGCCGGTTTATAAAGCTCTTAACTACTGTGCTCTAAAGTACACTAACACCCATAAACTACAGTACCTATGTACCCCTAAACCGAGGTCCCCCCACATCGCCGACACTCGAAAAATTTTTTTTAACCCCTAATCTGCCGACCGCCACCTACGTTATACTTATGTACCCCTAATCTGCTGCCCCTAACACCGCAGACCCCTGTATTATATTTATTAACCCCTAACCTGCCCCCCACAACGTTGCCTCCACCTGCCTACACTTATTAACCCCTAATCTGCCGACCGCAAAGCGCCGCCACCTACGTTATCCTTATGTACCCCTAATCTGCTGCCCCTAATACCGCTGACCCCTATATTATATTTATTAACCCCTAATCTGCCCCCCTCAACGTCGCCTCCACCTGCCTACACTTATTAACCCCTAATCTGCCGACCGGACCTGAGCGCTACTATAATAAAGTTATTAACCCCTAATCGCCTCACTAACCCTATAATAAATCGTATTAACCCCTAATCTGCCCTCCCTAACATCGCCGACACCTAACTTCAATTATTAACCCCTAATCTGCAGACCGAATCTCGTCGCTATTCTAATAAATGGATTAACCCCTAAAGCTAAGTCTAACCCTAATACTAACACCCCCTAAGTTAAATATAATTTAAATCTAACGAAATTAATTAACTCTTATTAAATAAATTATTCCTATTTAAAGCTAAATACTTACCTGTAAAATAAATCCTAATATAGCTACAATATAAATTATAATTATATTATAGCTATTTTAGGATTAATATTTATTTTACAGGCAACTTTGTATTTATTTTAACCATGTACAATAGCTATTAAATAGTTAAGAACTATTTAATAGCTAAAATAGTTAAAATAATTACAAATTTACCTGTAAAAGAAATCCTAACCTAAGTTACAATTAAACCTAACACTAGACTATCATAAATTAATTAAATAAACTACCTACAATTATCTACAATTAACCTAACACTACACTATCAATAAATTAATTAAATACAATTGCTACTAATAAATACAATTAAATAAACTAGCTAAAGTACAAAAAATAAAAAAGAACTAAGTTACAAAAAATAAAAAAATATTTACAAACATAAGAAAAATATTACAACAATTTTAAACTAATTACACCTACTCTAAGCCCCCTAATAAAATAACAAAGACCCCCAAAATAAAAAAATGCCCTACCCTATTCTAAATTACTAAAGTTCAAAGCTCTTTTACCTTACCAGCCCTGAACAGGGCCCCTTGTGGGGCATGCCCCAAGAAATACAGCTCTTTTGCCTGTAAAAAAAAACATACAATACCCAAGCCCCCCAACATTACAACCCACCACCCACATACCCCTAATCTAACCCAAACCCCCCTTAAATAAACCTAACACTAAGCCCCTGAAGATCATCCTACCTTGTCTTCACCTCACCGGGTATCACACCGATCCGTCCAGAAGAGCTCCTCCGATGTCCTGATCCAAGCCCAGCGGGGGGGCTGAAGAGGTCCATGATTCGGCTGAAGTCTTCATCCAAGCGGGGCAGAAGAGGTCTTCCATCCGATTGAAGTCTTCATCCAAGCGGAATCCATCGGAGCGAAGCGGCAGCATCCTGAAGACCTCCACCACGGAACATCCATCCTGGCCGACGACTGAACGACGAATGACGGTTCCTTTAAATGACGTCATCCAAGATGGCGTCCCTCGAATTCCGATTGGCTGATAGGATTCTATCAGCCAATCTGAATTAAGGTAGGAATATTCTGATTGGCTGATGGAATCAGCCAATCAGAATCAAGTTCAATCCGATTGGCTGATCTGATCAGCCAATCAGATTGAGCTCACATTCTATTGGCTGTTCCGATCAGCCAATAGAATGCAAGCTCAATCTGATTGGCTGATTGGATCAGCCAATCGGATTGAACTTGATTCTGATTGGCTGATTCCATCAGCCAATCAGAATATTCCTACCTTAATTCCGATTGGGCTGATAGAATCCTATCAGCCAATCGGAATTCGAGGGACGCCATCTTGGATGACGTCATTTAAAGGAACCGTCATTCGTCGTTCAGTCGTCGGCCAGGATGGATGTTCCGCGGTGGAGGTCTTCAGGATGCTGCCGCTTCGCTCCGGATGGATGCCGCTTGGATGAAGACTTCAATCGGATGGAAGACCTCTTCTGCCCCGCTTGGATGAAGACTTCAGCCGGTATCATGGACCTCTTCAGCCCCCCGCTTGGGCTTGGATCAGGACATCGGAGGAGCTCTTCTGGACGGATCGGTGTGATACCCGGTGAGGTGAAGACAAGGTAGGATGATCTTCAGGGGCTTAGTGTTAGGTTTATTTAAGGGGGGTTTGGGTTAGATTAGGGGTATTGTGGGTGGTGGGTTGTAATGTTGGGGGGCTTGGGTATTGTATGTTTTTTTTTTACAGGCAAAAGAGCTGTATTTCTTGGGGCATGCCCCGCAAAGGGCCCTGTTCAGGGCTGGTAAGGTAAAAGAGCTTTGAACTTTAGTAATTAGAATAGGGTAGGGCATTTTTTATTTTGGGGGGCTTTGTTATTTTTATTAGGGGGGCTTAGAGTAGGTGTAATTAGTTTAAAATTGTTGTAATATTTTTCTTATGTTTGTAAATATTTTTTTATTTTTTGTAACTTAGTTCTTTTTTATTTTTTGTACTTTAGCTAGTTTATTTAATTGTATTTATTTGTAGCAATTGTATTTAATTAATTTATTGATAGTGTAGTGTTAGGTTAATTGTAGATAATTGTAGGTAGTTTATTTAATTAATTTATTGATAGTCTAGTGTTAGGTTTAATTGTAACTTAGGTTAGGATTTCTTTTACAGGTAAATTTGTAATTATTTTAACTATTTTAGCTATTAAATAGTTAAGAACTATTTAATAGCTATTGTACATGGTTAAAATAAATACAAAGTTACCTGTAAAATAAATATTAATCCTAAAATAGCTATAATATAATTATAATTTATATTGCAGCTATATTAGGATTTATTTTACAGGTAAGTATTTAGCTTTAAATAGGAATAATTTATTTAATAAGAGTTAATTAATTTCGTTAGATTTAAATTATATTTAACTTCGGGGGGTGTTAGTGTTAGGGTTAGACTTAGCTTTAGGGGTTAATACATTTATTAGAATAGCGGTGAGCTCCAGTCGGCAGATTAGGGGTTAATGTTTGAAGTTAGGTGTCGGCGATGTTAGGGAGGGCAGTTAGGGGTTAATACTATTTATGATAGGGTTAGTGAGGCGGATTAGGGGTTAATAACTTTATTATAGTAGCGCTCAGGTCCGGTCGGCAGATTAGGGGTTAATAAGTGTAGGCAGGTGGAGGCGACGTTGTGGGGGGGCAGATTAGGGGTTAATAAATATAATATAGGGGTCGGCGATGTTAGGGCAGCAGATTAGGGGTACATAGGGATAATGTAAGTAGCGGCGGTTTACGGAGCGGCAGATTAGGGGTTAATAATAATATGCAGGGGTCAGCGATATCGGGGGCGGCAGATTAGGGGTTAATAAGTGTAAGGTTAGGGGTGTTTAGACTCGGGGTACATGTTAGAGTGTTAAGTGCAGATGTAGGAAGGGTTACCGCATAGCAAACAATGGGGCTGCGTTAGGAGCTGAAACGCGGCTTTTTTGCAGGTGTTTGGGTTTTTTTCAGCTCAAACAGCCCCATTGTTTCCTATGGGGGAATCGTGCACGAGCACGTTTTTGAGGCTGGCCGCGTCAGTAAGCAACTCTGGTATCGAGAGTTGAAGCTGCGTTAAAAATGCTCTAACGCTCCTTTTTTTGGAGCCTAACGCAGCCTTTATGTGGACTCTCAATACCAGAGTTATTTTTATGGTGCGGCCAGAAAAAAGCCCGGCGTTAGTTTTTTCGGGTTGTTACCGACAAAACTCCAAATCTAGGCCTAAGTAAGCTGTGTGTGTGTGTGGTGTGGGGGGGGGGGGGGGGGACAAAGCCAACAGTAATGTAGGAGGCTTGTTGCTCATTATAAATAATTCAGTATCTTAGACATAGCTATAACACATACTATGGGGTCAACAGATATAGAGAGGTAGAGTATACATGTCTGTGTCACATCTGTATAGGGTAAGCTATAAGAGGTACCCATATCATATGGGGAGAGTTGGGAAAATGCTATGTGAGCAATATTGCCTATATAGGATATGAACTGGGGTATGTTAGACTAAACAGATATTTGGAGTTAAATACATGTTCCTATTGAGGGTACTCAAACTAATGGGATCTATGTTAGCGACATATGCTGAACCTTTAAAGGGACAGTATACACTCATTTTCATATACTGCATGTAATAGACACTACTATAAAGAATAAGATGCACAGATACTGATATAAAAATTCAGTATAAAACTGTTTAAAAACTTACTTAGAAGCTGTCAGTTTAGCTCCGTTGAAAAGGTAGCTGGAAAGTCCACTGAAAGTGGTAAATAAGACACTCCCCCCTCCCCCTTCTTTTGCATATGAAAAGACCCTTTACACAAACAGGAGCAAGCTGGAGTAGGTAGCTGACGGTATTCTCATAAAACTTTGGGGCTTGGTTAGGAGTCTGAAAATCAGAGCAATGTTATTTAAAAATAAGCGAAACTATACATTTAAAAAAAACAAAAAACTTTATGGGCTATATAAATAGATCATCTACAAAACATTTATGCAAAGAAAAAATTAGTATATAATGTCCCTTTAAGACTAAAGCCATAATACATATAGAATTAAATGACTGCTATAGACACATGAGAATGCAATATTAATTCCTAAATTGGAGTATAATAAGTCCACTCTTGCCGCCGGGTCGCAGACAGCTTGAGATGAACCCCTTCACCCACAGTGTGGGATAAAGTATAAGCATTATATGGCTAATAGGGTATAAGATTTAATATCTAGCTAGAAAAAAACTACTATTCCTCTTATCGCAATAGACCTATACATTGCGTAATAAACAAACATATAAATTATAACATACTTCAAATTACCAGTGGGTGCAGTTAACAGGAGAATTTTATGCATAGTAACTATAGAAAATGAGGGCTATACGTATTACATAGGTGTTATGTTCATACAGTCTCACAACCAGTTTTAAGTTATACACCAACTGTAAAATGCATTAAAACCATAAATAGAAATCCACAGTCTAACCTACACACATGTATTACCCAAGAAGAAATAACAACCTCATCATTAGAACTTTCTTGAAGAGCAATATCCCTCTGACAATGTGGAGCTAGCCAACTCTCTTGACATTGTAAGGCTACCACATGAGTATGGGCCCTATACCCAGTGGCAAAAAGTTGAAGTTCTAGCAGTTAATTTAGTAAATTGAATGGCTCATACATTGATAGGTCTATTCTCAGGAGGTTGAAACAAAAAGAGGTATGAACATCCAAAATAAGTACATATAGTTAGCACTCACATTCCCTTTATGTTAGATATTAGACTAAGTGTGGATGGCGGATAAACTAGGAAAATGAAAATCTAACTTTTATTGGGACTTTTAAAATCAATGGCAAGACAATACATTTAAAATTACAGGAACCTGAATTAACTTAAATAAGGACACGATCAACGGTAACTCGTAAAGGATAACACCTTGTTATTATAAAATATTAGCTAGTCAAATGGGTTAAAAGACCTAGGATGTCAAGTTAATCCATAGTCCTAAAACTCATATGCTAATAAAATATTACTTAATGGTGAGACGTGGGAATTCCAGCGGAGTGCCAATAAGACTACCGGTATGTATCTAACTCGCACAGATTGGTTGATCCTTACCAATAAGCCGTTTAAAAATACTATTATAATCAAACTATTTTCTGTGCATATATAAATATCTCTCACAGCTGGTCTAATCCCTAGATAGGGGCCGGTATTTGTTCTTATTAATGGTTAACAACTAGTGTTAAAGTAACTGCATCCTACGAGCTGCTTGCATTTCTAATAATAGTGAATGCCTATGACTCACAGCAGTACATGATTCGAAATCAACTAGTCTTAAAGTAACTGCATCCTAAGGGCTGCTTGCATTTCTAATAATAGTGCATGCCTATGACTCACAGCAGTACAAGATTTGTAATTCCATTAATTTACTCAGGTTTCTGCTATCCATCTACAATGGTGATAACTCAGTTCGATTAACACCTTATATTTCATTGATCAATTGTAATTACTGTATTCATGAGGAAAACATTAACTGAAGTTGATTCCATTTACAACTTCATTTGAGGTGTTCGTATCTACCTAATTAATGTAATACCAATTAACTCTAGACAAAATTGAAATATATTCCATATACAATATTATTTATTCAACTATATGTACATGGTATACCACAATATACCATAACCACTACACTTTTGGTATGCTGATACTCTATCTGATCACTATATCTGACCTACACTTAACAGCTGGAATTCCACGTCTCACCATTAAGTAATATTTTATTAGCATATGAGTCTAAGGACTATGGATTAACTTGACATCTTAGGTCTTTTAACCCATTTGAGTCTTGACTAGCTAATATTTTATAATAACAAGGTGTTATCCTTTACGAGTTACTGTTGATCGTGTCCTTATTTAAGTTAATTCAGGTTACTGTAATTTTAATGTATTGTCTTGCCATTGATTTTAAAAGTCCCAATAAAGTTAGATTTTAATTTTCCTAGTTTATCCGCCATCCACACTTAGTCTAATATCTACATAAGGGAATGTGAGTGCTAACTATATGTACTTATTTTGGAGGTTCATACCTCTTTTTGTTTCAATTTATGTTCAGTACAGAGCACCCAGTCACTTTAACACTTCATATTACAGCTTTAGGAGGGTTTTATTCAATTCCCTCTTAGCTATTAATAGTAATTATAATTTCACTTTTATACTTTACAGTAGTGCCATTGGGCCCCCTTTTTTCTTTGCTATTCTAAGGAGGGTTCAGAGCAAACCCTTGCAATTAGATGAGGGTTTAAACATTTGTGATGTTTTGCTTGTGTCCAGTGATGCCACACCTGATTGGTCTATACCATTGCTCCTCTAGGATTGGTGCAAATACAGTTTAAAAAGCTTTCACAGTCTCATTCTATCAGCCCTCCGATGAAGCGTTCCTGACTGTGACCTCACTTACTTGTTACTGATTTTGGACTGCAAATAAACCCTTTGATTTTCCAGCATCTCTACTCCTGAGCCCAGCGTATTTTTTCTCCTTTAATCTGTTCTACTAGCGGTTGGGCATACCGCTCTGCATTGCTGCTCTTTTTTGCCGTCCCAACTTGGATCCCGGGCATATACTCCGCCCCTCTATGACTTGTTACTTACATGAGCCTATCAACGTCAGGGGTGACGAACCAGGAAGTACATTCTACAAAGCCAGATATCCTTGCACGCCAGGAAGGGACACGCATACTGCACCCCCCCGGGATGGGTTTCATCGCCTATCCGTGAGGAAGTACAGCAGCATGCCCAGGCACCCTCACCAGATCTGTGGAGGGTAAGAATCAACGGCACTTGTGACTGTGTACACTTAATATTTATATCCCTAACACCCCTGACATTCAGGCTGAAGCGGACTACCTTATACAGGAATTCCTTTGGTATCCAGAGTTGCGGACATCATATGTATACTAACTGTTTGTTCCCTCATATATTAATAGTTGGGGACTATATATACCCCATTTTGAAGGATTCTTATATATACCTTTAAGAAGAAACCGAGGGGGATTTTTCCTGAACACACTGTTCTTTGTTACATTTCGTCATTCTTTTCAGGGCAATGGGGAGCTTAGGTTTTTTTAGTTAGGGTTTTATTTGGGGGGTTGGTTGTGTGGGTGGTGGGTTTTACTGTTGGTTGGGGGGGTTGTTTGTTTGTTTTTTTTACAGGTAAAAGAGCTGATTTCTTTGGGGCAATGCCCCACAAAAGGCCCTTTTAAGGACTATTGATAGTTTAGTTTAGGCTAGGGTTTTTTTTTATTTTGGGGGGGCTTTTTTATTTTGATAGGGCTATTAGATTAGGTGTAATTAGTTTAAATATCTTGTAATTTGTTTTTTATTTTGTGTAATTTAGTGTTTTTTTTGTAACTTAGGTAATTGTATTTAATTTAGTTAATTGTGTTTAATTTAGGTAATTTATTTAATTGTAGTGTAAGGTTAGGTGTTAGTGTAAGACAGGTTAGGTTTTATTTTACAGGTAAATTTGTATTTATTTTAGCTAGGTAGTTATTAAATAGTTAATAACTATTTAGTAACTATTCTACCTAGTTAAAATAAATACAAACTTGCCTGTAAAATAAAAATAAACCCTAAGCTAGATACAATGTAACTATTAGTTATATTGTTGCTAGCTTAGGGTTTATTTTATAGGTAAAGTATTTAGTTTTAAATAGTAATTATTTAGTTATTAATTGTAGGTTTTATTTAGATTTATTTTAATTATATTTAAGTTAGGGGGGTGTTAGGGTTAGGGTTAGACTTAGGTTTAGGGGTTAATAAATATAGTATAGTGTTGGCGACAGGGGTGGCAGATTAGGGGTTAATAAATGTAGGTGGCGGCGATGTTAGGGACAGCAGATTAGGGGTTAATAATATTTAACTAGTGTTTGCGAGGCAGGAGTGCGGCGGTTTAGGTGTTAATATGTTTATTATAGTGGCGGCGATTTCCGGAGCGGCAGATTAGAGGTTAATAATTTTATTTTAGTGTTTGCAATGCGGGAGGGCCTCGGCTTAGGGATTAATGGGTAGTTTATGGGTGTTAATGTACTTTTTAGCACTTTAGTTATGAGTTTTATGCTACAACTTTGAAAGGTAAAACTCATAACTACTGACTTTAGAATGCGTTACCAATCTTGCGGGATAGGCTGCACCGCTCACTTTTTGGCCTAAAAAAAAAAAGCTTGTAATATCGGCGCTATGGAAATCCTATTGAAAATAGACTTTACGCAAATTGCGTAAGTTAATTTGTGGTACGGCCAAAAAAGTGTGCGGAACAGCTGTACCTACGAGCCTTAACGCTGCTTTTTTACTCATAAAGCAAAACTCGTAATCTAGCCGAAAGTTAGGTATCTTCCCTCTCTTCTGGTGTAAAGCCTCTCTAAAGTTTGGTTAATTTGTTATTAGAAGAACCGCCCAATCCTTGAACAATCTGTAAAACTGTAATGGTAGGTAGATGGAGCTATCACCTATTTTACTGGTAGGCTCTGTGTACCTTCAAATGTGTGACAAAGAAGTGGTCACATTTAGTAGTGAAACACTAAATTTACACCAAAGTTCAATCAAGATTTAGTTTTTTTTTTTTAAATAAAAAAACTAGATTATTTGCTCTATAGCATATGTAATAACCCATAATTTGTAGTTGCAATTTGATCTATATTTAAAGGGCCACTGTAAGTAAATATTTTCTATGCCTGTTACTAACTAACTACCCCAAATACGCTTTTTATCAATAGCATTTCATTAACATATCTCTACCGTATATCAGAAATCTTGTCTGCAAATTTAATTGTTTTCCAAACCCACTCCGTGGGTATCCTTTGCTCTGTACCAATCCATTTACAATACCTAGGTTTCAAAATGGCGCTTTAAACACAAAGTTATTGGTTTAAGTATTTTGAACATGCAGTTGCTGAAAATAGTGGGCAGGATAACGTGACATCATCGGCGAATAAAAGATATAACTTTTAGAACGTTATGAAACTTTGTTTTGGAGAAAATATAGGTCAGTAGGTTTTAATTAATGTTTATTAACTTTAATATGTTAGTTGTTTAGCTTAAAAATTATAACAGAAAGTAATCCTTTAAGGAGTCTCTAGTTGGGTGTAGAGGTAGGTCTTTTTCATTTATTATGAGTAAATAAAAAATAAAGACTACAACACAAGACATCAACAACCAATTTACAATTCTGTGTAGTTACAGTTTACAACAAATTCTAGAGAGTCACTGCACACTATGATATTCAGAAGTACCCAGACATTCAAATATGCATTCCATATTCCCACTCTAAGATAATTGTCACCATTCCAGTGTATACTAGGGTATTACCCAATGACAAAGTATATTGTGAGAGTTACTTCCTGTAATATGTTTAAGGAGATTACACATTAAGGGAAAAATCAGTTTGTTTATATTGACTTGTATTTGTAATTAAACTTAATATACACACAAACACATGCACACATTTATGCACACAAACACATAGACACATGCACACATAATCAGAAAAACTAAACACTAAAACACTTACCACAGTTAACTGTTTGCTTTCTGTCACAGGAGCGAGCTGCACTTAATCTTATGGCGCGGTCGGGCCGGGATGTGACTATACAGCTGGCCCGATGCGCTGTGTTAAAAAAGCAGACCCGCTCAGCAGAGCGCAGAGAGTGGGTCTGTAAAACGGCGTTTTTTGTTAAAAATGAAAAGGGGATATTATGTGTTAGAAAGTTTGGCTAATATAATGTTATATAATTCTGCACTATGTGCAGAATTATATAACATTAATTTTAAGGTTTACTGTCCCTTTAAGCTTGAGCTGCAGTCGGCTCCCTAAAAGGACGGGCCCGGTAGCAGTGGAAACCCCTGAAGTCCCTTTAGTTACACTCTTGGCTGCATTAACATTAACAATAACATTATTGTTATATTTCCAGGTTTCATGCATCCTATGTGGTTGTACCTTCCATATGTGGTCTCTTTTTGTAACCTGGAGCTCAGTGCTGCAGACTAGCATGTTGAGTATGCATGGGTTGGATGCTGTAGCAGTTTACCATGATGTACTTGCAGGAGTAAGGGATATGTATCCTTTTCACAAGAAAGGAAGGGAGAGGACAAACTATAGGCGTATGTAGTGAGGAAAGATCCAGCTCTGGAGGATGATGAGATCTAGCCTACAGTCAGAATGAAAAGACAGCCAACACTTAGCTAGTATTTATATAATGCGTGTACTAGCCACACACAAATGTACTGGCACTGAATGCACCAGTAATACTACTGGCCATCAGAGCATGCATGAGAGGGGAAGCCAAACCAGTGACACACAGTAAGAGATATCCCCAAAATTGTGCTAACGTTTACCGGAATAATTTTTTGGAAGTTATTGCAAAGTGGTTCTATACAAATTTTAAATGCATTTGTGTACATATCAGATTTGTATTTAAAGGGACACTGAACCCACATTTTTTCTTTTGTGATTCAGATCAAGCAATGTTAGACAACTTTCTAATTTACTCCTATTATCAATTTTTCTTTGTTTTCTTGCTATTTTTATTTGAAAAAGAAGGCATCTAAGCTATTTGTTTGGTTCAGAATCCAGGAAAGCACTTGTTCGTTGGTGGATGAATTTATCCACCAATCAGCAAGAACCACCCAGGTTGTTCACCAAAAATGGGCCGGCATCTAAGCTTACATTCTTGCATTTCAAATAAAGATACCAAGAGAATGAGGAAAATTTGATAATAGGAGTAAATTACAACATTGCTTAAAATTGCATGTTCTATCTAAATCACAAAAGAAAAAATTTCGGTTCAGTGTCTCTTTAATAGCCCTTTAATAATCCACAACAGAAAATAACAACAATTGTGATCCTTCAATTATAGTTTTAATATTTCTCATAGATTATTAATCAAATATATACAGGAACTGACCTGTGCACAAAATTAATTGAGTCATTTATAGTCTACTGTTTATTTAAAATATTTGACAATTTTACTTTGTTTGCTTCCCAGGAGGAGACTACTGACAAATATATTTGCAAATCTGTAGAAAAGAACACACTGTCTAAATGATGTGGTTTATGTTATTCTACATTAACTCTTTCCTAGCTTGGTAAAATCAAACACCTAGATTACGAGTTTTGCGGTAAGAGGGGTGTGTTGCACTTTATTCTCACCGCTCACGTACCTGCAGCGCTGGTATTACGGGTTTTTATAAACCCGGCGTTATCAGGCAAGAAGTGAGCGTAGAGCAAAATTGTGCTCCACACTGCATTCCAATACCAGCGCTGCTTAAGTCAGCAGTGAGCTGGTCGTACGTGCTCATGCACAATTTCCCCATAGACATCAATGGGGAGAGCCGGCTGAGAAAAAGTCTAACACCTTCAAAAAAGCAGCGTCAAACTCAGTAACGCAGCCCCATTGATTCCTGGGGAAACACATTTTATGTTTACACCTAACACCCTAACATGAACCCCAAGTCTAAACACTCCTAATCTTACATTTATTAACCTCTAATCTGCTGCCCCCGACATCGCCGACACCTACATTATATTTATTAACCCCTAATCTGCCGCTCTGGATATCGCTGCCACTATAATAAACATAACCCCTAAACCACTGCACTCCCGCCTTGCAAACATTAGTTAAATATTATTAACCGCTAATCTGCCGCCCCTAACATCACCACCACCTATCTACATTTATTAACCCCTAATCTGCTGCCAAATAAATACAAACTTGCCTGTAAAATAAAAATAAACCCTAAGGTAGCTACAATGTAACTATTAGTTATATTGTAGCTAGTTTAGGGTTTATTTTATAAGTATTTAGTTTTAAATAGGAATTATTTAGGTAATAATTGTAGGTTTTATTTAGATTTATTTTAGGTTAGGGTTATACTTAGGTTTAGGGGTTAATACATTTAGTATAGTGGGGGCGACGTTGGGGACGGCGGATTAGGGGTTAATGAATTTAGGTAGGTGGCGGCGATGTTGGGGGTGGCAGATTAGGGGTTAATAGGTATAATGTAGGTGGTGGCGATGTCCAGAGCGGCAGATTAGGGGTTAATAAGTATAATGTAGGTGGCGGCGATGTTAGGGGTGGCAGATTAGGGGTTAATAATATTTAACTAGTGTTTGCGAGGCGGGAGTGCAGCGGTTTAGGGGTTAATATGTTTATTATAGTGGCGGCGATGTCCGGAGCGGCAGATTAAGGGTTAATATTTTTATTTTAGTGTTTGCGATGTGGGGTTGATAGGTAGTTTTATGGGTGTTAGTGTACTTTGTAGCACTTTAGTTATGAGTTTTATGCTACAGCTTTGTACCATAAAACTCTTAACTACTGACTTTAAAATAATTTAGGAATCTTGGAGGTAGAGGGTGTACAGCTCACTTTTTGGCCTCCCAGGACAAACTCGTAATACTGGCACTATGCAAGTCCCATTGAAAAAAAGACTATTTGCAATTTACGTAAGTTGATTTGCGTTAAGGCCAAAAAAGTGCGGTGCCCCTAAACCTGCAAGACTCGTAATACCAGCGGTAGTAAAAAAGCAGCGTTATGACCTGTTAACGCTGCTTTTAAAGCTTACCGCAAAACTCATAATCTAGCCGAAAGTATGTACAGTAAACATGCAATGACGTTAAAGAGAGCTGACAAAAAAAGTCACAGGAGTAAAATACATGGGGTTCATGTGCTTTTATCCACTTAAAGGGACAGTCTTTTATCAGTTTTAAAAGACAAATTACACCTTTATTACCCATTCTCCAGCTTTGAATGACCAACATTGTTATAACCTCTAAGTTTGCCTGTTTTTCTAAGACCCAGCAGGCTGTCTCTTATCTCAATGCTTTTTAAATCTTGCACAACAGCTAGACTGTGCCAGTTCATGTGTACCACATAGATAACATTGTGCTCAATACCATGGAGAATGATAATGAATACATAAGAACCAGCCCTGATTGGCTAAAATGCAAGATTATAAAAATAACTGAAATAAGGGGGCAGTCTGCCGAGGCTTAGATACAAGGTAATTACAGAGGTAAAAAGTATATTAATATAACAGTGCTGGTTATGCAAAACTGGGGAATGGGTAATAAAGGGATTAGCTATCTTTTTAAAGCATAACAATTTTCAAGTAGAATGTCCCTTTAAAATGCATAATTATTTATTTAGCAAATGTGTTTTTTTTTCTCTTTTGACTAACAATTAATGTACAATCTATTCTTTAGCATAGAGGGCAAAGCTTATGTTTTTATTTTATATAGTAACTTTGTTTTTATGCAGCAAAATACAGGATTGTCTACATCTGCTTGAAAATGTTAGGCGTAAACAGTGCCAGGTAAGAAAATTAGATTATATCCGCCTTGCATCCTCCTTGCCAACATATGTAAGGTAATGATATTTGACTATGTGTAGTTTATGGCAAACGTAGTTAAATTAACTAAATTGTTGGTGCAATTTTCTAACCCTTTGTATTTTAATTTTTTAGATTGTTAAATTATTTTATATGTAAAAAATATATAGATTTTATATAGATTTTTAGAATCCTGTTCACCTTAATAGAACACTGTATTTTAATGCATTTTCATTGGTTTTGGGGTTTTTTGTGCACAATTTAAACACTATTTTGATTTTCCTAATTCATATTTAGAAATTTCCACAGTGCCTATATTATTATTATTATTATTATTACTTTATTATAATATGTAAGCTCAGGGCAGATAATGTAATGGTAAATGGTAAATTTAGCTTTTTAGAAAATCCCCAGCTGGAACCTCTTGACACCGCACATCAAAGCTGGGAGTAAACCCCATTGTATAAGTGACACACACAGATCAGTGACTGCAGATACTTAGCTGGCTGTGCTATAAAAAGTGACCATTTAACCCCTTTTTAGATGTAAAACACACAGATCAGTAACATTATCCCATTGGCCTCCAGTACTATATAACCATAAAGGCAATAACATTTGGTCTTTGTACAGTTGCTGTTTCCCTTTCTAGCAAGGTGCACCCCTCAGCTGGGTATGCCTGTGCAACTTAACAGCTCTTAAAGGGACTTGAATGTGATGCAGAATATTTATAAATAGCACGATGTCTAGTAAAATCTTCACAAAAATACTAGTTACAGTCTACTCAATAATTTTGAGTAGATAATCCCTTCATTACCCATTCCCCAGGTTTGCATAACCAACACTGTTATATTACCTTGTATCTAAGCCTCTGCAGACTGCCCCCTTATTTCAGTTCTTTTGACAGACTTGCACTTTAGCCAATCAGTGCTGACTCATAAATAACTCCATGTCAGTGATCACAATGTTATCTATGTGGCACACACTAACTAGCGCTGTCTAGCAGCGAGAGTTCTGTCAAAATGCACTGAGATAAGAGGTGGCCTTCAAGGGTTTAGAAATCAGCCTATGGAGCCCATTTATCAAGCTCCGTAAGGAGCTTGTGGGCCTGTGTTTCTGGCGAGTCTTCAGACTCGCCAGAAACAGCAGTTATGAAGCAGCGGTCACAAAGACCGCTGCTTCATAATGAATCCCCAGAAATCAACCCGATCGAGTACGATTGGGTTGATTGACACCCCCTGCTGGCAGCCCATTGGCCACGAGTCTGCAGGGGGCAGCATTGCACCAGCATCTCACAAGAGCTGCTGGTGCAATGCTGAATACGGAGAGTGTATTGCTCTCCGCATTCAGTGATGTCTTGCGGACCTGATCCGCACTGTCGGATCAGGTCCGCAAGACATTTGTTAAATAGGCCCCTATGAGCTTACCTAGCTTTAGCTTTCAACAAAGATTACCAAGAGAACAAAGAATGTGCTTGGCCTATGCTCCACAGAAATGCCAAAAAGCAGTTTAAAAACCTAGGTTTACAGTCTAGCCTCTCTAGGGAGTGTGGGACAAAGTACAATTTTGCTTGCACCTGTCAGTACCACTATATGGTGTTTTGCAAGAGCACTAGAAGTCTGCACTATTTCCTGACATGTAGTGCTCCAGCCATGTGCAATTGTGCACAGTCCACTACCTACCTAGGTATCTGTTCAACAAAGAATACCAGGGAAACAAAGAAAATTTGATAAGAGAAGTTGGAAACTTTTTTTAAAGCCTCTAAATCACAGAAGAAAGATTTTAGGTTTTGGATCTCTATAATAAATTAATATCTCTATCCTATTCAACACTTATTTCTCTTTTCCAGTGCTATACAGGTCATGTACTATTTACATTTAAGACAATTTGATACAAATAGAAACATGACAGATAACTATTTGTTATGAGGTCCTCTACCCAGCACGGAATAATATACTTTAACATTGAAGCTCAAATAATTTAGGTTCACTGTTTCCAGATTCCAATAGTGTGTCTTGTTCCATGGTATTTACAGCAGTCTCTTAATAGTGTTTTTTTTATTTTTTTAAAAATGTGTTGTCGTTATTGCCAATAACTTGTACATAATTTTTTTTGCTCTGTAAATTCCTGCACAGAGGTTTATACAAACTAGCAATGTGCAATAAACTGAGAGACAGACTAGTGCAAAAATAAAATATTGTATTATAATATTTTAATTTTGTTCTGATGGGCACCTCAACTATGTGTTGACCCCTGCAATGTACCGCCTGGGAGCCACAATGCATTGCTGCTACTGAGAAGGACAAGGTCTGTAAACCAATCAGGAGTGGCATACTTGTGTTATATAATGTTTTATTAAAATCGATTTGCAATATACTTTCCTTCTTTGTTTTGTACCATTTTTATTGTTATTTAATAAATGTTTGGTTTTCTTAGCTCCACTGAGTTTTCTATCGAGAAATTGGCGCCAATGTTGAAACCTAAATTTTTTCCTAATCTATCTTTTCTGCTGAGGACAATTAGGGCCAGTTATAAAACAGACTGTAAACCCTGTCAGTTACTTTAACAATTTCCCTAAAGCCTTGTTTGCACACTTTTCTATTGCCTGTTTTATATCAGTCCCTAATTGTCCTCTGTGGAAGCAAGAAATAAGGGGAAAACCTTGTTTCCAAGATGACGGCACCCAATACTTTGTAGAAAATAAAGTCATTTATAGAAGCTAAACCTTTACACTTATATTTTTAATATTTAAACAACTATTATAAAATGCTAAATTAGTAATATATTCAAATCATTAGCCTGAGAATTTTATAAATATCTGGTTGACAAACAGTTATTTCAGGCAAATAGTTTTTGCCTAGGCCCTTGGCAAATCGTTATTTTAGATTTTTTTTCAGCTTTAAAAAAACATTTTGTCCCTGCTCGCAAATATGCCCCCAGGTACCCTGAGAAATTGGCCCCTGTTCACCAATAGGTTTATGTTCCAAGGCACACAAGAAAAGTGCTCCCTACTCAGACAGGCATGTGGCCCCTGTTTGATGTTAAAGCACCACCAAAAAGTGTCCTCCTCTGCTACTTCAATAGGCTCCTAGGCAAGTGGGGGAGATGGCCCCTGCTAGCCAATAAGTGCCCAGGCACCCAGAAAAGGGGCACCTGCTTGTCATTAAAGGGACATGAAACCCAAAATGTTTCTTTCAAAATTTTGGTAGAACGTCAATTTTTAAACAATTTTCCAGTTTTCTGCTATTATCAAATTTGCTTCATTCTCTTGGTATTCTTTGTTGAAGGAGCAGCAATGCACTACTGGTTTCTAACTGAACACATGGGTGAGCCAATGACAATTGGTATATATATGCAGCCACCAATCAGCAGCTAGAACCTAGGTTCTTTGCTGCTCCTGAGCTTTCCTAGATAAACCTTTTCAGCAAAATGTAACAAAAGAAGGAAGCAAATTAAATAATACAAATAAATTGGAAAGTTGTTTATAATTGTATGCTCTGTCTAAATCATGAATGTCTAATTATGACTTTACTGTCCCTTTAAATGGTCCATGCTTGCTAATAGGCTCACAGACACCCCAGAAAAATGACCCCTGCTCAACAAAACTCACCTAAGCACCCTGGTAAAGTGACCCCTGCTCACTATTATGCACACAGGTACACCAGAAATATGACCCCTGCTCAACAATAGGCACACAGGTACCCTAAGAATGTGGTCTCTGCTAACCAATAGGTGCCCAGACACCCTGGGAAACTGGTCCCTACTCACCCAAGAGGTGCACAGACACCCTCGCTAATAGGCACCCAGGAATTCCAGGAAAGCGGCTCTGCTTACCAAAATACATTCAAGCATCCTAGGAAAGAAGACCCTGCTTGTCAAAAGGCTCCCAAGCATCCCAGAAAAGTGGCCCTGCTTGCCAATAGGCTCCTAGGCACCCCAGGAAAGTGGCACCTGCTAGCCAGTAGGGGACCATACACCCTAGGAAAGTGGATCCCTGCTCACCAAAGCTCGCACAGGCACCCTGAGAAAGTGTCCCCTGCTCAAAGAAACACACCCAAGCACTCTCAGAAAGTGGCTCCTGCTTACCAATAGGTGCACCGAAAAATGTGGCCCTTGCTTGCCAATAGGCACCCAGGCACCCCAGTAAAGTGGCCCCTGCTAGCCAACAGGTGCCCAGACCCCCCCGTCAAAGTGCCCCCTGCTTGCTCAATAGCCACACAGACACTGCTAACTAATAAGCTTCCAGGCAATCCTGGAAAGTGTCCCCTACTCATCAAAACACACCCAAGCACCCTGACACCCAGGTACCCTGGGAAAGTGGCCCCTGCTTGCCAATAGCCGCCTAGGAAACCTTAAGGAAAGCGGCCCCTCATTAACTGATTCAAGACACACTGGGAAAGTGGCACCTGCATGTCAATAGGCGTCCAGGCAACCAAGGAAAAGTGCTTGAACATGTTTTGGTGAGCAGGGCACCTAATGGAAAGCAGAGACCACTTTCCGGGGTGCTTCGGTGCATATTGGGGAGCAGGGTCCACTTTGCTTGAGGGTTCCCTAGGTGACCATTTGTGAGCAGAGGCCATTTTCCTATGTTGCTTGGGCACCTATTGGCAGTAGGGGTGACTTTTCCAGGTTGCCTTGATATCATGGGTCACTTTCCAGGGGTGCCTGGGAACCAATTGGTGAGCAAGGGGCCACTTTACTTGATGGTACCTAGTCAGCTATTTTCAAGCAGGGGCCACTTAAATGGGGTGCCTGAACATTTATTAGCAGGCAGGGACTACTTTCCTGAGGTACCTGGGTGCATATTAGTGAGCAGTGGCAACTATAACCACCTCTAAGTTAGAAGGGGCCACTTTCCCAGGGTGCCTGGGCATGTATTGACGTCCCTGGGGGTTTCTAGGTTTCTATTGATAAGTAGGGGCCACTTTTTCTAAATGCCTAGGTACCTATTGGCATGCTGGGGCCATTGCCCTGGGGTGCCTGGCACGTATAGGAGAACAGGGGCTACTTTACTTGAGGGTTCCTAGGTGGCTATTGCCAAGCAGGGCCCACTTTCCTGAGTTCCCTGAGGCCATATTCCTGGAGTGCTTGGGTGCCTATTGGTGAGCAGGGGCAATTTTATTTGAGTGTTCATAGGTGGTTATTGGTGTCAGTTTTCTGGGGTGCTTGAGCGCTTATTGATAAGCAGGGGGCACTTTCCTGGGGTGCCTGGGCACTTATTGGCCAGGAGGGGCACTTTCCTAGAGTGACTGGGAACCTATTGATGAGCAGAGGCCTCTTTCCCAGGGTACCTGGGCATATATTGCTGAATAGGGGCCACTTTCCTTGAGGGTTCCTAGGTGTCTATTAGTGAACAGGTGCCACTTTCAAGGGTTGCTTAGGCTTCTAATGATGAGCTGTGGCCACTTTCCCAGAGTGCCTGGGCATCTATTGGCAAGCAGGGACCACTTTCCTGGGGTGCCTGGGCACCAATTTGATAGCAGAAGCCCCTTTCCAGGGGTACCTAGGTATCTACTGGCAAGCAGGTCTCATTGACATGTATATTAATGAGCAGGTACCTTTTTCCAGGAGTACCTCGGCATCTATTGGCAAGTACTGGCCACTTTCTGGGGGTGCCTGGGTGTGTATTGGTTAGCAGAGGCCACTTTCCTTGAGGGTTCCTAGAAGGCTATTAGCAAGCAAGGGCCACTTTCCTTGAGGGTTCCTAGAAGGCTATTAGCAAGCAGGGGCCACTTTCCAGGGGTACCAAGGTGCATATTGGTGATCAGAGGCCATTTCCTTAGGGTACCTAGGTGTCTGTTGGTGAGCAGGGGCCACTTTTACCACCTATTAGCAAGCAGTGGCCACTATCCTGAAGTACCTGGCGACCTATTGGCAAGCAGGGGCCAGTTTTCCTGGGTGACTGTGCATATATTAGTAAGAAGGGCTCACTTTACTTGAGGGTTTCTAGGTGGCTAGCTATTGGTTAACAGGGCTACTTTCAAGGAATGCCTTAGCACCTATTGGTGAGCAGGGGCCACTTTGCCAAGGTTGCCTGAGCCCCTAGGCAAATGGCTTTGAAAGCTGAAACATACAAAACTATTTGCCTTAATACTAGTTAGGCAATTTACTATTTGCCCACTATTTGCTAATTTGTTCTGTCTGCTCAGTCCTGTGGTTCAGTACAAGGAGTAGACGTCTCACCTGCATTCTCAAACTAAAGATCTGTCCCACACCAATATGACTGCACAGTAAAAGCTTGATTTTGGAGGCAATGAATATTGTCTAACTTTTAGCAAAGAAAGGCACATTCCTTCTGTAAAAGTGTTTTCCAGTCTGGGTGGACAATTTCTGCACATGAATACTAAACCAAACAGATTGATGGTCACTGGATCCTAAGTTCTCACTTACAGACACATCTGAAACGGTATCACTGTTTGGACATAGAGTTTGGATTTGGAACCACGTGGCCTGAGAGACGTTTCTACACTGGGGCTATCCACCCCACTCTCCATACTCTGGAGGTGGGCAAGATTTTCACCGCCAGATTCTCACCACGGAATGAAAGATTAAAGAGTCCAACAATTCCATTCGATACAAGCATACTACACAGACTTTATTGGGAGGGATTCTGATCCAAGAAAAGACAGATCTATTCTGGAACAGATTGACTGAGGAGTTTTCTACCATCACTTCCCTTTAAAGCTTCATACTTACCTCATAGGATTGGGGTTAGTTCTGGTAAGCAGAAATTTCTATTATCATACGGTTTCTACAATAGGATTATTTCCAGAAATGGACTATAATATTTGTCTGACAACAGCAGTTCAAAGTATTACTGACTTTGTTATAGAGACATTACCTATCTGTGCGCCATCTGTTTATTATTGATTTTCTCACACACACACACACATATATATATATACATACATACACACACACACACATATATATGTGTACACTCCAAAAATGGACTGGATAAAATTATTGGCACCTTCTCAAAATTGTAAGAAATAATTGCATTCCAAGTTTGTGATGCTCCTTTAATTAGTAATTAAACTCACCTGTATCAACTAACAGGTGCTGACAATATAGAAATCACACCGGCAACCAGTTAAAATGGTGAAAATTTGACCCAACCATTCTGTTTCTGTGTCTGTGTGCCGAACTAAGCATGGAGAAGAGAAAGAGCAGCAAAGAATTGTCTGAGGATTTAAGAACAAAATTGTGGCAAAGCATGGACATTCTCAAGGTTACAAATCCATCTCCAGAGATCTTATTGTTCCTGTGTCCACTGTGTGCAACATTGTTAAGAAGTTTACAGCCCATGGCACTGTAGCTAATCTCCCTGGACGCGAATGAAAGAGAAAAATTGATCAACGAATGCAACGAAGGATTGTTCGAATGGTTGATAAAGAACCTTGATCAACTTCCAGACAAATGCAAGCTGACCTTCAGGCACAGGGTACAAATTTTTCAGCTTGCACTATACGTCGTCACCTAAATGAAAAGGGACACTATTGTAGGAGACCCAGGAGGACCCCACTGCTGACACATAAACATAAAAGCTAGATTGGAGTTTGCCAAAACGTACCTGGGGAAGAATGTGCTGTGGACAGATGAAACAAAATTAAAGCTTTTTGGTAAAGCCCATCATTCTACTGTTTTAAGAAAACGAAATGAGGCTTTTAAAGAGAAGAATACAGTCCCTACAGTCAAACATGGTGGAGGTTCACTGATGTTTTGGGGTTGCTGTGCTGCTTCAGGCACTGGATGTCTTGACTTTGTTTATGGCATTATGAAATCTGAAGACTACCAAAGAATTATGTGGTGCAATGTAGGGCCCAGTGTCAGAAAGTTGGGTCTCAGTCAGAGGTCATGAGTCTTACATCAGGACAATGACCCAAAGCACACATCAAAAAGCACCCAGAAATGGTTTAAGACAAAGAGCTGGAGAGTACTGAACTGGCCAGCAATGAGTCCAGATCTCAATCCCATAGTGCACCTGTGGAGATATCTCAAAACAGCAGTTGGGAAAAGTAACCCTTTCAATCTGAGAGACCGGGAGCAGTTGGTGAAAGAAGGGTGGTCCAAAATTCCAGTAGAGTGGTGTAAGAAACTCATTGATGGTTACAGGAAGCGACTGATTTCAGTTATTTTGTCCAAGAGGTGTGCTACCAAATATTAAATTGAGGGTGCCAATAATTTTGTCCAGTCCATTTTTGGAGTTTTGTGTGGAATGTGTCAGATTTGGCTTTTGTTTTCTCTCCACTTTTTTGTGTTATACCAATACAAACAAAACAAATAAACATTAGAATGCCTAAACATTTGTAATTTCAACAACTCTCTGGGCGAAGTGTTGCATTATCTGACAGAAATGCAGGGGTGCCAATATTTGAAATAATTTATTTTCTCAGGCTAATCTTTGATTTGAATATATCATTTAGCATTTATTTACTGTTTAATAACAGTTAAATAGCAAACAAAATATATTAAAGGACCACTAAATGCAGTAGAATTGCATAATTAACAAGTACATAATAAAAAGACAAGGCAATAACACCTACTCTGAATTTCAAATAAGCAGATTTTTTTTCTGGCAATTTTTTTTTTTCTCATTTTCAGGCCCCATGTATCATGTGACAGACATCAGCCAATCACAGACTAGTATATGTATACTCTGAGAGCTTGTGCACATGCTCAGTAGGATCTTGTTTCCCATAAAGTGTGTATATAAAAAGGCTGTGCAAAATGTGATATTGGAAGTAAATTGGAAAGTGTCTTAAAACGGCATGCTGTATCTGAATTATAAAAATGTATTTTGACTTGCGTGTCCCTTTAATATAATAAAACATTTTTAGTGGAGATAGAGATTTTTGTTCAACTTGAGTAGTGGTCATGCAGGAAGCAACTGCAAAGAGTTTCTGCAGTTATAATAAACAGATTCAAACCTCTCATTTCATTTAATTATTTAAATCTTTCCACAATTACATTTTAAACAGCTGTTGAGCAGATGGTATACATCCACTCATCTGTAACTTAGAAATAGATCATTTTTCATGAGTTGCTGTAAAAAGATCTTTATCCCTACTGTTTTTATCCTCAAATACAGAGAAGATCAAACCCCTCTGTTAAAGACCTATTAAATTAATATTAAAATGTTTATCAGGCCTAACAGCACAACCCCCTACCCACCAAACCCCCCAAAATAAAAAAAGAGCTAATTAAAAAAAAAATATATATATATATATATACAACCTAATCTACCTATTGCATTTGTGTGGGCATTGTCCTTAAAAGGGCCATTAGCTCTTTTAGTGCCCATGAAAATAAAAAAGCCCTAATCTAAAAAACAAAAAAAACCACCCCAAAAAATAAAAAATAAACCTAACACTAACCCCAAAATAGGTACTCACCATTCCTTCCTGAAGTCGGCGGTGAAGGTCTTCTTCCAGGTGGCTCCATCTTCTTTTTTTTTTTTTTTTATAAATTCTTTTTATTTACGCTTAGCCACTCTAAGCAACGGGAAATAACATAATCTCAACATAATCTATGTCACGCAGGACAAATAATATATCAGCGATGATACAAAAACATATTAAAGAAACATTCTCCCAAATATATAATGTCCTTGTCCAGCTTTCCTGACAAGGACCAAGTTATAGTGGCTAATTTTCAAAAATGAACATAGACCCAAACACTCCTAAAAAAGACAAAAAAAGACAGCACTTCTCAAAGACTGTATTGTACCAGAATTGAACCTTCTGCCATAACTGAGAGATTTTAGGACAAGCCCATAACATATCGAGAAGATCAGCCCGAATATACGAACAATGTTCACACATGAAAATTTTATCAGGAAAATATTTAGTTAGTAGCGCCGGGGAAGTATAATAGTTATTTAATAATTTCAAATGAGATTCTTTCCAAATCACTGGCACCGAATATTTAGCCACTGTCGCGAGGCTATTAGATATTTTCTCATGATCTATAGAGGGGATATAGTGCAACCAAAATTTAATTAATTTATCCTCCTCCAATATACCTTGTTTAGTCAACATAATATCATAAATTAAAGAAATTGATGCATCTCCTCCAATAAATTTCCTAATACAGATCTCGGACCAGTCACCTCTCCTAATCGCATACCAGTTTTGGGCACTAACAAAATGCCGGATTTGGAAGTAGTCAAATCAGTTTGACCTGGGTAGAGAAAACTGTTCCCTTATAGTTTCCCAGGGGAGTATCTGTAAATCGTTATTAACTAACTGATACAAATATTCGAGCCCCCCAACCTGCCAATCCTGGAAGCATTTTTGGTCCACACCAGGTAGAAATGACGGATTCCCCCTAATGGGTAAGAAATCAAAAAAGGAAGTATCAATTTTAAGAAGCTTACAAAACTTTTGCCAAATCACCACTATGTTCCTAACTGAAATAAAGGAAGATATCCTGAATGGTAAGGAATGCAGAGGGCAATTTAGAAGGGCTTTTAAGGATCACGGTTTAACCATATATGATTCAAGCTCATATGTAGAGACCAGATTGGTCTGAGCAATCCAATCAACTGCAATTTTAATCAGGGATGACCAATTGTACAATCTGATATTTGGTAGGGCCAGGCCTGCATCCGAATATTTCTGAGATAGCCTATTTATCGAAATTCGCGTTTTTTTTGGCTTTCCATAAGAACTTCGAAAACCAGGAAGAAAGATTCTTCAAATCCTTATTTAAAATTATAATGGGTAAATTTTGAAGATAATAGAGAATTTTAGGGAAAATTATAGTTTTAATTAGATTGATAGAGGCTGTAAGTGAAATAGGAAATGCAGTCCAGAGCTTAAGATCATCTTGAATTCTCTGAAAAAGTAACCTAAAATTTGCCTGATACCACAGTCTCGGATTTCTATTGATCTCTAACCCAAGATATTTAATTGAATTAACTTTATGGAATATTGTGTTGGAGTGATCTGCCTCCTGCTGCCCAAGCCACATCACATCACTCTTCTCCATATTTATTTTATAGCCCGCAAATGTACTAAAAAGATTTATTGTATGGACCACTTTCGGAATCGTTATTGCCGTTTTATTCAAAAATAGTAAGATGTCATCAGCATAGAGTAGTATTTTCAAATTTTGACTACCCAAAGGAATCCCAGGCAGGACCTCTCACAATTTATTTGCCAGCGGTTCCAAGATAATATTAAAAAGAAGAGGAGAGAGAGGGCAACCCTGCCTTGTACCTCTTTGCAATAATATCCTGGGAGATGCCTTACCATTTACCAAGAGATATGACACCGGGTTCTGGTATATTCTTTGGATAAAATTTAAAAAATTGTCCGAAAAGCCAAATTTGATTAATGTTGAAAAAAGATGTCTCCAAGAAATGCAGTCAAACGCTTTGACAGCAGCTAAGGTAAGAACCGCTATATCTTTGAGGTCATTTTTCTCTGTCAGCCGTTCTGAATTCCAGATAAAGTCAACTAAAGTTGTTAACTTTCTTATATTTTTAGCGGAACTCCGTGATGACATAAAACCTACCTGGTCTGAGTGAATCAACTTATCCAAGCAAGAGATTAATCTCTGGGCTATAATAAAAGCTAGAATTTTGTAATCAGCATTGAAGACTGAAATAGGCCTATAAGAGGCCGGGTCCTCTGGGTTTTTTCCTTTTTTCAAAATCAGGGAGATGTTGGCTGAAGAAAAGAACACAGAAATTGAATTACCTAGTATATAGTAATTATTATATAATTTTTCCAATATCGGTATAACCTGATCCGCTAAGCTTTTATACAATTCAGCTGGTAACCCGTCCGGACCTGCTGCTTTGTTAAGTTTGGCGTGTGATATAGCTTTACTAATTTCTTCAACTGAGACAGGTGCATTTAACATATCCAGTTCTTCTTTTTGTATTTTGGGGACAGAAATCGATGACCAGAACTTTGTCTGGTTATCTTGATTGAACTCCCCTTCCGTGTATAATTGCTGGTAAAATTTAAAAAAGGTTCCGGATATCTCATCCGTATCAGAAGTGCGTCCACCTTCTGCCTGAATCACAGAGATAGAATTCTTCTTCTTCCTGGCTTTGACCAACCAGCCATGTGTTTGGCCGAGCTACCATGGATACCCCTAAACCACAAATTAATTTTGGACTCCTCTTCCTGGTGTTTTTGCAGTAAGAAGGAATCTCTTACCTCCCTATTCAAGCTTCAGTGTGTGGCGCACGATCACACAAAGAAAATCCTCCACATCAGATGACCGCGCCGCCGCCAATCCACATCCACTCCTCCAGGATGAAGATTGAAGATGGTTCTGCGCTGGATGCAGATGGAGTGTCGCTCTTCAGGAATGGTGAGTACCGATTTTTGGGTTAGTGATAGGATTTTTTTTAATCTTTGGGGTGGCTTTTATTTTTTTATAGATTAGGGTTTTTTATTTTAATGTGCACTAAAAGAGCTGAATGCCCTTTTAAGGTCAATGCCCATACAACTGCCCTTTTCGGGGCAATGGGTAGATTAGTTTTTTTTTTAGTTAGGATTTTTTATTTTGGGGGGGGTGGAGGGTTTGTAATGTTAGAGGGCACTTTGTAGTTTTTTGGTGTAAAAGAGCTGGCAATCCCCTCCAAAAGGCCCTTTTAAGGGCTATAGGTAGTTTATTTATAGATTAGGGGTTTTTGTTATTTTGGGTTTGGCTTTTTAATTTTAAACGGGGGTATTAGATTAGAAATATCTTTTTTCATTTTGGATCATTTCGTTTAGTATTTTTTGTAATGTTAGATTTGGTTATTTTGTGTAATTTTAGAGTTTATTATGTTTTTTAATGTTAGGTTGTTGTTTTTCGTAGTGTTAGGATTTTTAAATTTTGTAATTTAGGTTTTTTATTTTTGGTATCTTATTTTTTTTAAATATTAATGTTAGGTTTATTTATAGTTTAAGCTTAGTTTTTTTTATATTTTACAGGTAAGTTTTCATTTATTTTAAAATGTAGTTATATTGTAACTTTAATTTAAAGTTAGGGGGTGTTAGGCTTAGGGGTTAATAGTTTAGTTTATTTTGTCACTATGTGGGGGGATGGTGGTTTAGAGGTTAATAGGTTGATAGGTTGATTTGGTGTTAGCCAAGCAGGGGGATGGCAGATTAGGGGTTAATACTTTAATTTAGGTAGTCACAATGTAGGAGGGATTGAAGGACCTATTCCCGTGGGAATTTACAATCTAGAAGGGTAGGAGGTTGAGAAACAGGAGATGAGGACTGCAAGATTGAGAAAGATGTTAATACAGAGTTAGATGAGGGAAATGTTAGGTAAGTGAAATTAATTTATTATTGAGTTGGGTGGTAGGCTTCTCTGAACAGAAAAGTCTTCTGGGAACATTTAAAGGAAGAAAGATTAGGGCAAAGCCTGACAGCACGAGGGAGAGTGTTCCAGAGGGTAGGTGCTGTACGACAGAAGTCCTGCAGTCTAGCATGAGAGGAGGTGATAGTCGCGGATGCAAGGAGCAGGTCATTGTTGGATCTTTGTGGGCGGGCTGGAGTATACTTGTGTATTAGAGAGGATAGGTAGAGGGGAGCGGCGTTGGTGAGAGCTTTGTATGTAAGGGTGAGAATTTTGAATTTAATTCTGCTGTGAATGGGGAGCCAATGAAGGGACTCACAGAGAAGTGCAGCAGATACAGAGCAACGGGAAAAGTGGATCAGCCTGGCAGAGGCATTTAGGATGGATTGAAGGGGGGAGAGGCGGGAAAGAGGAAGGCCAGCGAGTAGGTAGGGAGAGAGAGCAGGGGTGGAGAGGTAGATCTGGGTGTCATCAGCATAGAGGTGATATTTGAAGCCATAACTGTTGATAAGTTTACCCAGCGAAGAAGTATAGATGGAGAAGAGTAGAGGACCCAGAACAGATCCTTGAGGTACTAAAACAGACAGAGGCATAAGAGAGGAGTAGTCACCGGAAAATGACACAGAGAAATACCTGTGAGAAAGATAGGAGTGAATCCACGAAAGAGCAGTGTCACAGAGGCCAAAAGAGCTAAGGGTCTGTAGGAGGAGGGGGTGGTCAACTGTGTCAAAGGCAGCTGAGAGGTCAAGTAAGATGAGTATAGAGTAGTGGCCAATAATTTTAGCAGAGAGAAGATCGCTAGTAACCTTGGTAAGGGCAGTCTCAGTTGAGTGTTTGGGGGCGGAATCCAGATTGCATGGGGTCAAGCAAAGAGTTGGTGGACAGGAAGTGGGTTAGGCGATTGTAAACTAGTTTTTCAAGGAGTTTTGATGTTAGTGGAAGCAGTGATATGGGACGGTAGCTTTCAGGAGAATTAGGGTCGAGGGAGGGTTAAAGGTGGAGAAGAGTCGTTTAGGGTTTGAGGAAAGAGTAGATATGAGAGAAGAGAAGTAGGTTTGCTTGGCTAAGTGAAGGGCAGAAGTGTATGAATGAAGAATAAACTTACAGTGTATGAAATCAGGTTCAGAGTGAGTTTTCCTCCAGACACACTCAGCAGTATGGAAGCATTTTTGCAAATAGCGTGTTTGCTGAGCATGCCAGGGCTCTAACTGATGGCGTGGTGTTTTGGGCAGCTGGGGAGGGGCAAGTGTGTCTAATGCAGAGGAGAGAGTTTTGTTATAGTGGGCTGTAGCGAGATCAGGGCAGGTTATAGTGGAAGTGTGAGGGAGGAGATTTTGAACGATTTTTGAAAATTGGAGCGGATCTACAGCATGTGTATTTCTACAGGTGCGGGGGCGGGATGGAGAAGTGGGTTTAGCTGTTGCATTAATATTATAGGTGACCAGGTGATGGTCTGAAATGGGAAAAGGGCGACAGGTGGTGTCAGATACAGAGCAGAGGTAGGAAAATACCAGGTCGATGGGGTGTCCATCACGGTGAGTCGGGAATAGGGTGGATTGTGAGAGACCGAAGGAGGATGTGAGTGAAAGAAGTTTAGAGGCAGCAGGGGCAGATGGGTTGTCAATGGGAATGTTGAAGTCCCCAAGAATTAGGGTTGGTATATTTGAAGAGAGAAAGTGAGGAAGCCAGGCAGCAAAGTTGTCAAGGAAATGTGAGGTTGGTCCAGGAGGGCGATATATGACTGCCACTTTGAGGGAGAGGTGGGAGAATAGGCGAATACGGTGGACTTCAAAGGAGGAGAAGGAGAGAGATGGGATTGGAGGTAGGGGGAGAGCAGGATCCCAACACCGCTGCCACGTTTCTTACCTGGCCTAGGGGTATGCCTAAAGTGAAGACCACCATGTGTGAGAGCAGCAGTTTATGGATGCTAGTTTACTTTGTAACATATTTTTTTAAAATTTTGTGAAACATTTTTGTTTTGCAAAATCCATAACTACTGGTCTTTGATTGCGGAATGGATCGTTGCGGTATAGGCTATAACACTAGCGGAATAGCTATACCGCACAACTTGTAATACCGAGTAGCTGACCATTCCGCACTCAAAGGCCATTTTTAAGCGGTAAAGCCATACCGCACAACTTGTAATCTTGCTCATAGTTTGTAGTAATTACAAGCTCTAATAATTTAGAGTTTTTGCATTACAATGTCCCTTTTACTTAACAATTTAAAATGACAGTATATGCTGTGATACCTTTTTGTTAAATGAACTTTCAAGGCTAAATTTCTGAGTAATCTTAAAAGAACACTTGCCTAGACACAGTAAAACTGGCTGGGATTTCTGAGCTTCATCTATGTGATATGGCAGAACTTCAGGACTCCTCACATGATTTATTAAAGAAAAGAGATGAAAGCTGTGTTTCTCACACAAGGGTGTTCCCTTTATTTCTTGATGAGGAGAGACAAAAGCAACACGCTACAGTAATCAAAGAAAATGATGTTGTATGCACATTTTTATTTGGTGTGCAATAGAATATTTAGGAATCTATTTTTAAATCTAGATATTATCTCTTTGCTGCTGCCATTTAGTGCTCCAGATGTGCACACCCACAGCATATCTACTTGCTTTTCAACAAAGGACACCAAGAAAACAAAGTAAATTTGGTAACGGAAGTCAAATTAAAAGTTTATTTTTAAAGTTGTATATGCTAAATTATGAAATAAAAAAAGCATAGTTTGAGAGATCTAGAAGACCATACTTACATTAAACATTAATATTTCTTAACATATATGTAATGCTATATTTCATGCCACAACTCAAACCTTAAGAGTGAAACCTGTTTCTTTTGTCATGCAATTTAAAAAGCAGGTTTTAGACACAACGGAGTCGATTACAATCTGTCTGATATCGGCTCCTGATCATGAAGTTTTGGTCTATATTGGCAACTTTTGACGGTTGATCACAATTCAAAATGGATTCAGCTATAAGTTTGTTTTCACTCAAAAACATCTCAATAACTTGTTTTTGGTTGTTAAGTACCTGTTATCGGGATTGAAACTGGGAATCCAATCAATACTGAGAAACACATTGGCTCTTTTACACATTTAAGGTTTTACATTAGAGTTGTTTAGAATAAATCACTTTCCTGAATTACAAGTGTGAGATTAACCTATTGAAATCTGAATCCATCCTGATAGTTGGATAATATAAATGTCATAACTGTATATGGGCATAATAGGTATACTGGGTATGTTTTCTCAATATTTTAATTAACTACTTAAAAAGTATTTTTTTTTTTTGCTAAATATTGATTGGAAAAAAACCTTTTCCCGGTTTGTTGAGATTTAGATCTGAAATCAAGCACACTGCAGGAAATTAGTTTTTATTAGAATAAAGTGGCCATAACTGATATACGGCCAGATTACGAGTTTTGCGTTATGAGCGACTCAGTAATAACTAATACCTATTTAAAACTAAATACTTACCTGTAAAATAAACCCTAAGCTAGCTACAATATAACTTATAGTTACATTGTAGCTATCTTAGGTTTTAGTTTTATTTCACAGCTAAGTTTGTATTAATTTTAACTAGGTAGATTAGTTAGTAAATAGTTATTAACTATCTACTAGCTATCTAGTTAAAATAAATACAAATTTACCTGTAAAATAAAACCTAACCTGTCTTACACTAACACCAAACATTACACTACAATTAAATAAATAACATTAATTAAATACAATTAACTAAATTGCAAAAAATAAAAAACACTAAATTACACAAAATAAAAAAGAAATTATCAAATATTTAAACTAATTACACCTAATCTAATAGCCCTATCAAAATAAAAAAGCCCCCCAAAATAAAAAACCCTAGCCTAAACTAAACTGCCAATAGCCCTGAAAAGGTCCTTTTGCGGGGCATTGCCCCAAAGAAATCAGCTCTTTTACCTGTAAAAAAAAAATACAAACAGCTCAATCAATTGATGTAACTATAAGTTATATTGTAGCTAGCTTAGGGTTTATTTTACAGGTAAGTATTTATTTTTAAATAGGAATTATTTAGTTAATCATAGTATTTTTTTATTTAGATTTATTTTAATTATATTAAAATTAGAGGTGTTAGGGTTAGACTTAGGGTTAGGTTTAGGGATTAATAACTTTAGTATAGTGGCAGCGGTGATGTTGGGGCGGCAGATTAGGGGTTAATAATATTTAACTAGTGTTTACGATGCAGGAGTGCGGCGGTTTAGGGGTTAATATGTTTATTATAGTGGCGGCGATTAGGGGTTAATATTTTTATTATAGTGTTTGCGATGCGGGAGGGCCTCGGTTTAGGGGTTAATAGGTAGTTTATGGGTGTTAGTGTAACACTTTAGTTATGAGTTTTATGCTACAGCTTTGTAGCGTAAAACTCGTAACTACTGACTTTAGATGGCGGTACGAATCTTGATGGTATAGGTTCCCCAAGCAAAGCTCGTAAAACCGGCGCTATGGAAGTCACATTGAAAAAGGACTTTTTGAAAGGTGCGGTAGTTACGTTGCGTGACGGCCAAAAAAGTGTGCGGTACAGCTGTACCTACAAGACTCGTAATACCAGCGGTAGTGAAAAAGAGCTGTATGTATGTATGTATATATACACACACATACTTACATATATACACACACATGCGTCTGAGCTTCAGGAAGCTCCATCAGTCTCGGCTGTTAAGCTACAGCCAAGAGCTGGAGATTCTGAAGCTCCAGGCATCTGCCGCATATGGAACCAGAGTGCGATCAGTGCTCCGGTTCCATATGAGGGCAGATGCCTGATCATTACAGATGGTGACACTGTGTGTGTCACCGTCTGTAATGATTGTTGCTGTTGGCAGCTCAGCAGCGGATGGGGGGAGGGCCCTATGCTACAGAAAAAAATAAAGGGACAGAGAGGGATGGGGCAGCTACACTACAGAAAAAGGGGGTTGGGATGGGGGGGGGGGGCTAAACAATGATCCTGGGAGGGGGGGAGGGGGCCACTACACTATAGAAAATAATTTAAAAAAATATTTAAAAACAACAACAAAAAAGTTTTAGAACGTTTTATAGGTACTGGAAGAAAGCTGCCAGTACCTAAGATAGCTGCAATAGTTAGAGGGGGATCCTACCCTGCAGAAAAATAAAGATAAATGAAAAAATGTAATAAAATAAAAAAAGCCTTAATGTTTCATATTGGCAGACTGGGGGTGGGGGAGGGAAGAGAGCTGTTTGGGAGGGATTAGGTAGGGATCAAGTGTCAGGTGGGAGGGTAATAACTACACTAAAGCTAAAATTAACCTTACAAGCTACCTAAGTAACCCCTGGTTAGTGTGGTGTGCAGCTGCAATTAGAAGCCATCTAAACAAAGGAGATCTCAGAGAAGCTTTTACAACCATTTGTGCTATGATTGCACAAGCAGTATGTTAATAATTTCAGTGAGAACCCCAAAGTTTGTGAAAAAAATAAGCAAAATGTATTTGATCACATCAATACCTTAGGATGTCTACTTAAATATATATTTATATATATAGTTTTGACAGGTTAATATTCAAAAACAAAGCTCTATTTCTGTTAAAATGGAGTGATAACAAAAATTCTCCAATGTTTGGCAGTTTTTCTCTGAAAGTCCAGGTAGTGAAGGGGTTAAAGGAACACTCAAGTCAAAATTAAACTTTAATGATTAATATAGAGCAGCAATTTTAACCAACTTTCCAATTTACTTCCATTAACAAAATGTGCACAATCGTTTTATATTTACACTTTGAGTCACCAGCTCCTACTGAGCATGTGCAAGAATTCACAGACTATAGGTATATATGCATTTGTGATTGGCTGATGGCTGTCACATGATACAAGAGGAATGGAAATAAACATAACTGAAATTTGTCAGAAAAAAAATCTACTACTCATTTGAAGTTCAGACTAAGTGCTATTTTATTGTCTTGTTATAATGCATTTGTTTATTATGCAAATCAACTGTGTTTACTGGTCCTTTAAGGCAAAAATAACTTATTTTCTACTCTGTTAAATAAACAATAAAAAGCTTTTCATTGCCCCTTAAAAGGGGCATCAAAGCTATTTTTATATGCATCAGCAATTTAAAAGTGATCAAAACTGTACATTTCTTAGCAAAATTTGCATTGTCTTTCATTCCAGAGACAGCCCCCTTGAAAAGCCTATTAAGTGTTGTTTATCTTATCTCCTTTGCTGAGGCCAACTGGGGTCAGATGTGATCTCCTGCACATCTCAAACAGTAACTGTGTGACAAGAAGGATGGTCAGGGTTCTGAATTCCACTGAATACATTTTAGCCTCTCAGGGTGCAATGTAAACCATCCCATTTTCTTAAAATAAATTACAAGAAAAGCAGGGAAAGTAAATAATGCAAGTGCATTGTAAAGTTGCTTTTATTTTTTTAGCTAGGCATAATTTATATTTAAAATTACATTTTGAGTTTAATGATTTTTTTTCAGCACGTGCATGCTGTTTTAAAGGGACATGAACATTTTTCTTTCATGATTCAGACAGTTCATAACATTTTAAATAAAATTCTAATTTACTTCTATTATCAAATTTTCTTAGTTTTTTAATATCTCGTTGAAAAGCAGGGAAGTAAGCTCAGAAGCACTATATGGCAGCAGTTCTGCAAGAATGTTATCCATTTGTAAGAGCACTAGAGGGCAGCACTATTTCCTGTCATATAGTGCATTAGACACTTAGGTATCTCTTCAACACAGGATATCATGGAAACAACACACATTTCATAATAGAAGTAAATTGGAAACTTTAAAAGTTGTTTACTCTTTCTGAATCACAAAAGAAAATTGTTGCGTTTCATATCCCTTTAAGTTTTACTACTCTGTAAATATTAGAAACAAGGAACCATTAACATTTCAAGCACATCCAATGTTAAATGCTGGAGATAAATAGCGGATCAGTGGTTTAAAGGGACGTTAAAGACTAAATAAATTGAATGCATCCCCCTCCGATTATGGGTGCATGAAATGTATTAAGATTTAACTGTAGGTGAGGGATGAGTTGCTGCAATTGTGAAAACACATCAGTTCTGGAATGCAGTGAGAGCTAGATTTCAACATGGCCGCACCCATGACTAGAGGGAGGCTGGGTATATCTGTATTTAGTACATAATGTCGATTTAAAGGGACAGTGTAGTCAAAATTAAACTTTCATGATTCAGATAGGACGTGTCATTTCGAACTTTCCAGTTTCCTTTTATCATCAACTTTGCTTTGTTCTCTTGGTATTCTTAGTTGGAAGCTAAATCTAGGTAGGCACATATGCTAATTTATAAGCCTTTGAAGGCCACCTCTTATCTGAATGCATACAAAAGTTTTTCACAGCCAGAGTTCATGTGTGCCATATAGATAACATTGTGCTCATGCCCGAGGCGTTACTTATGAGAGGGCACTGATTGGCTAAAATGCAAGTCTGTCAAAATAACTGAAATAAGGGGGCAGTAAGGTAATTACAGAGGTAAAAGTCTATAAATATAACCATTTTGGTTATGCAAAACTGGGGAATGGATAATAAAAGGGATTATCTATCTTTTTAAACAATAATAATTCTGGTGTAGAGATTGTCCCTTTAAGGACAAGGGATCTAAGTGGGCACCAGGGGCAACAAGCTCAGTGGTGCTTTCTTGGTCACCTTCAATTACCTGAAGAAAAGAGGAACTCACAACAATGCCCCACAATCTATTTCAACTGTGCATGCAGAGAAGCATTTTGATTTGGGTGCACAAACTGGGCAGTGAGAGAAGAAAAGACAATTATGATGCTGTAAAGGAGCAGAGTTCAGTGCAAGAAAACAATTTGTGTCTGGTGTTTTATTATAACATTAACTGACACTAGGGAAGGCCCTTAGACATGGGAGAATGTCTGACCTGTCATTACATGTTAGAAAATGGTTTTATGCTGGGCTGTTAGTCGGTCTAGGGCTGTCACTGCTGATAATATATTTTCTTTAGGAATGTAAGATAGTGAGTGACATAACACACCCTCGATGATGATGCGAAGCAACAGACACCTTGAGGACCTTTGTCATGGATGATTATATATTTCCTACCTGTTCTATGTTAAATGTTGCATATATTATGTATTAATATTGTTTCTGTATTTTATTTGTACCATATTGTAACAATGCAATGTTTTGTGGACCCAGGACATACTTGAAAATGAGAGAAATCTCAATGTATCCTTCCTGGTAAAATATTTTATAAATAAATAAATACAATTGTATTGTTATTTCACTCTACATGCAATGATTAAAGAATATGCCTGCATAACTGGGGAACATTTCAAAACTTAATGACTCAGCTTGGAGAAAGCTATCAGTTATCTATATACTAAATGAAAGCAACCAATCATGTTGTTTCCTGGTCAGATGATGTGCTAATCCATAAAGGTAATGAACTATAACAACTCTTAAAATGAAGCAGAGTCATTAGACTGTGAGAACTGAAGGTGCAATATTGTTTTCTCTACATTCATGACCTGGAGGGTAAATACAGAGAGTTTGTTCTGGAAAGTAACCAAAACGGCAAATTATTTCTTAATTAAATAATCAAGAGAATACACTATTTTTTTGGGGGGAGCACCAGGTGTGTGTAGTTGTTTTTAATTCCATTAAAATGGCATTAAAGTCAAAGACTTTTCAAGTTACCTCTATTACCAAATTTACTTTGTTGTCTCTGTATCCTTTGTTGGAGAACATACCTAGGTAGGCTAAAGAGCAGCAATGCACTACTGGGAGATAGATGGTGATTGGTGGCTACACACATGTATGTTGTCATTGGCTCACCAGAGGTGTACAGCTAAGTGGAGCTGACTACCTTTGCAGGGGTTAAACACAGTTATATGCAAGCAATAGTACAGCAATAAAATATGCTTATGTGATTGGCTCACCCATGTGCAATTGTGTTTCTTCAGCAAAGAATGCCAAGAAAATAAAGCAAATTACATAATAGAAATACATAGGAATGGTGATTGGAAATGTATTTTCTATCTGAATCATGAAAGAGAAATTGTGGGTTTCATGCAATTAGTTGGTGCTTTCGATAGCTTACATGATATTTATAAATAACAGAAAATGTTATAATGTTGCAACGTATTCCCCCCAACTTGTCTACTTTACAATTGCCCCTTGGCTGGCAAAATTTGTTTGTGGAGAACACTGTGAATATATATATATATATATATATATATACACACACACACACACACAGTATATATACAGTATATATATAAAATGTAAATATATAAAACAAATGTAAATATAGAAAACAAATACAGGTGCACAAGAGACCTACCCTGAAAGCTATTTTTTTCTACCTCCCAAATATGTGGTCTGACTTCTAGATTCTACACATATCTGTCAAGTCCGGCTCTACTGTGTCAGCTATGAAGCAATGAGAAACCTTGCATAATTTGTTTACTCCTCTTTATAAATAACATTCTTACATAACGGGTCAAAGATATTAGGGTAGTAGCATTGGTATAAAATACGGCCAGATTACGAATGGAACGATAATTAATGCTCCTGCTCGAGCGTTAATTGCGGTAGAAGTAAACTTTTTGTGTGTATCGGTTTACTCTCATATTACGAATTGAAACTAAAAAGTTATCGCTATCGCGCTATCCCGACACGCATAAAAAGCTGAACTTACAATATAGCGTGTGCGATAACCTATTCCCCATAGATGTCCATGGAAAAAAAAAGTGGAAAAAAACACCCTACACATGCGCATATTCTCATGTGCGCTAACCTGACATGAAAATAGGAATATTTCACATTCCGATGTTCTTCACATAGAAGAATATGTTTTATTTATTGATAAATATATATTTTTATATATATTTGATGGTATTTTGGTACAATATATATCTATACCTATATGTATATACATGATTATATATGGCTATTGATATACTGTATAATGATTATATATAGGTATATCTATTTATAAATACATAGGTATAGTTTATATATATATATATATATATATATATATATATATATATATATATATATATATATATACACAAATGTCTATTTATAAATACTTTGAATATATTCTGCTGTGCGCAGAACACTCGAATGTCAAATATTGACTGTAAATACACAGTATAACACTTTATTAAAAATGAATATTGCATAAATATGCTTTTACATGTTTTCATCTTCTTAACGGCAAAGGGCTCCAATGCACTTGTATTTATGTCTATATATGTATACATATGTATTTATGTGTGCATATATGTCTGTAAACACATATACACATAAATACATATGTACACACACACATTTTATATATAGATAGATAGATAGATAGATAGATAGATAGATAGATAGATAGATAGAGAGATACACTAAATACACTAAATACAAAATGTAGAGAAAATAACTCATTGTGTAAACCATTTACAAATCTAGACAAGTCAGAAGACTTACACCGTTTCCAATGCAGCAAAGGATTCTGGGTAATATATGCAAATGGGGTTCACAATGACTCACCTTTTTACTTTTAGCCTGCTTTTTAAGGCAGACTTCCCTTTACGCCATAGCATTGCCGCATTACACAGCTTTTACGTTTAGCTAGGGTTAGTACAGTGATTCAGACCAATCCCAGGACAGCTGTTTCGTGGTTTTTGCCACTCATCAGCTGGGAGTAGGTTGAATCACTGCTTGGTAAAGTTAATTTCTGGGGGAAATACAACAACAATTAAAATTATGGGGAGGCGAAAAGTGAGTTTAAAATTCTCCACTAAATACAAAATGTAGAGAAAATAACTCATTGTGTAAACCATTTACAAATCTAGACAAGTCAGAAGACTTATTTTTCCCACAGAAACTCTCCGATTACACTGTTTCCAATGCAGCAAAGGATTCTGGGTAAGATATGCAAATGAGGTTCAGAATGACTCACCTTTTTACTTTTAGCCTGCCTTTTAAGGCAGACTTCCCTTTACGCTATAGCATGTGTAATGCTATGGCATAAAGGGAAGTCTGCCTTAAAAAACAGGCTAAAAGTAAAAAGGTGAGTCATTCTGAACCTCATTTGCATATCTTACCCAGAATCCTTTGCTGCATTGGAAACAGTGTAATTGGAGAGTTGGGAAAAGTAAGTCTTCTGACTTGTCTAGATTTGTAAATGGTTTACACAATTAGTTATTTTCTCTACATTTTGTATTTAGTGGAGGATTTTAAAATCACTTTTCGCATATATATATATATATATATATATATATATATATATATATATATATATATATATATATATATATATATATACACACACACACATACATACACACACACTGTATATACACACATGCATACAAATATATCTTTAGACATGTATATGTATATATCTCTATGTTGAAGCCCTTTGTCTGCCTTTTTTTATTCTACTACCTGAGATCTCATATCTTTGAGCCCTTATAACATTTGTGTGCAACATTTTTTGTGAATAATTTTTATTAGATGCTGTTAATTTGAGTGCAAGTGTACTATTTTAATGTATTTTTTGTTTTGTGACACTTTTTTGTTTCACAAAACAGTTAACCACAGCTAATCTGACAAGCGTTAACTTTAATTGCGCACAAGCGACCGTTTTACTTTCAACTTGTAATATGAGTGCAGATTAATCTGCGCGCAAATGCAAAAACACAATATCACTATTTGTTAGTTTTAGTCATATTTCCTAGAGTCCACCTTAGCATTTCACCCAGTTACCAATTTATCATTGCAGAATGCAAAGTTCTCCTACAAATACGGTTGTTGTAGTTCTCCATAGGCACTGAGGAGAACAGCATTATAAATCACCATGTATTTGAGCTTGTGTCATGTTCACATCTATTTCTGATGGAGTGCTTTCTGGATCTAGCAGGTGTATCTTTACCTAGGCACCAGAAAAGGCCTGAGAATGAAGAAAGTATACTCTTGCAAAGCCTCAAAATACAGGTACATATGCCAAACATAGAACGCAAAACTGCCCCACAATGAACGAATATTCTACTTACAATTTAAATGTGTTATGGTTACAACGGGTCATTATTATAACAGAGTTAAATAAAAAAATGTATTGTGGTCTCATCAAATGTGCCCTGCTAGTTCCCAGTAGAGTATTGTTGCTCCATAGTCTACCTAAGTATATTTTTTCTACAAAAGATTAAAGTAAATGTGTAAGAGAAAAAAATGAATGCACAAATTTTCCCCCATGTAAAACACAAATGTAATAGATAAATTGAAGACAGCAAAAAATACTAAATTAAAAAAACAAGGGTTTGAAATAATAAATCAGGAAAACTTCATGCTTCTCGCTCGCCTTCCAAATTAATAGTGCAATTTTTTGATAAATATGAGCGCATTTGTGTGGTGTGGTGTATTAAGAAAGACATATTTAAAAATGTTATTAACCATTGGGGCACCATGAGTGTAATGTTAACTCTCATTTGAGAGGTGTCTATTACCTTTCATTTTAGGGGTCTCATGGATCTATTCATTTTTTGCAGAGAATTTCACCTCACACCCTTTTTATTGCTTAAAATCAGGTATAATAGCTGGGGAAAAATATACATCAAGCATGTGATATCTGTCATTCAAATGTTTTTATAGAATGAATATCGATCGTAACATTCAAACATTTCATTTTAACATTCAAATATAATGAATGAATTTAAATACCGATTTCCAAATACCTACATAGAACTCTATAAGAATCAGTATTAGTGTCAATATAAAAATATTGGAGTGTTACTTTTAACAATGAAATTCTCTATACAATATTTTTATTGTTTCCTTAGGTTTTTAAATGTTACACTTGACAAAGGGGAAATGAATTCCGGGTTATGGGAAGTAGCTAGCGGGGCAGTGGCTCAACGTTAACGATATTTTGCCACTAATTACCAGCTTGCTCTCAATAGTTTATTGCTACTACTGAGCCATCTAGGTATGTTTTTCAAAAAAAGGATACCATGAGAACAAAATAAATTGGATAATAGTAGTAAAGTAAAAAGTATCTTAAAATTACGAGCGCAATCTGAACCATGAAAGTTTATTTTTGACTTACATGTATCTTAAATTTCTTACTATTGATACATATGTATATATAACTGTTGGGTTATCTGATTTATCTACAAAAATTTCCATAGACTCCAAAACATCTTTAATGGATTGGGATCAACCCCTATATGTTATATATCATTCAGATAGAGCGTGGCATTTTAAACAACATTCTAATTTACTTTTATTATCTAATTTGGGACATAAGAGACATGAAGCACATTTTTTTTCTTTCACGATTCAGACAGAGCGCACAATTTGTAACAACACTCAAATTTACCTCTATTATCCAATTAGTTTTTTTCTTTTGGTTTACTTTGTTCAATGAGCAGCAAAGCATTACTGGGAGCTTGCTGATCTCATCTAGTAAGCCAATGACAAGAGTCATATATGTGCAGCAAGCACACAGTACTGCATTTCTGCTCTTTGGTCAAAAACAGTATAACTTTCAACAAATTATACTAAGAGAATAAAGCAAATTAGATAGTAGAAATAAATTGAAAAGTTGCTTAAAATTGCATGCTCTGAAGCTTAATTGCGATATTACTGTCCCTTTAAAAGTGCAGGTTTTCCTTGAAAAGAAGGTTACACAAAATAAGGTCTTACAAACCTCAAATTTGGACAGGCAGGCAATTTTCTGTAGGAACATAAGCCAAAATAAATGATGACACATCTAACAAATTGCTGCTGTTTTGAGACTTTTTTTTTCTCCAAGTCTAATATGCACCTAAGCAAAGTAAACAGTTGATGAGTTTTTCCATATGCTGCATATGCAGACAGGATACGCACACATAGCTTTTGGCACAGCTTCTCAAGGACCTGTAGCCTAATATGAGCTAAAATAATCCCTTCAACACAAGTGTCTGTCAGCACTGAAACCATTAAAGGAACCTTTACTATAAAAACACAGATGGGCACATCTATGACTGTTTTCTGTTACTTTGAAACACTCTCAACTAACAAAATGCCCTCATTTGTTAACCTAGGGGTCAGCAACCTTGGCTCTCCAGATATTTTAGAACTACATTTCCCATGATGCTTAGGCAGCTTAAAGACATTTAAGCATCATGGGAAATGTAGTTCTAAAACAACTGGAGAGCCAAGGTTGCTGACCTGACCCAGGCAATACCATGATAGAACATTACAGAGAAGAATAGACAAAATAATGCAAGCTTCTAGGTAACTTTAAAAAATGTGTAATAAAGGCTGAAAAACCCCAATAAAACAAAACAAAAATGTGAAAGTACATTTGAAAGAGCACTATTTATTTGTTTGCAGGTTATGGTAAAGCTGTTTATTTTAAAAAGGCCATATATAGTATAATTTTATTTATATATATATATATATATATATATAGAAAGGCTGCAAAATCAGCAAATGCATACTACAAAGAACTTAAAGGGACATAATACAGGTAGCCCTCAGTTTACGCCGGGGTTAGGTTCCAGAAGGAATGGTTATAAATTGAAACCGTTGTAAATTGAAACCCAGTTTATAATGTAAGTCAATGGAAAGTGAGGGATTAAGGTTCCAGGCTCCTCTCAAAATTGTCATAAGTAACACCTAATACATTATTTTTAAAGCTTTGAAATGAAGACTGAATGCTAAACAGCATTGTAAACCTAATAAAATAATCACACAACACAGAATATATAATTAAACTAAGTTAAATGAACAAAAACATTTGCTAAACAGCTTTATAAACCTAATAAAATAATCACACAACACAGACTTCACTTGCATTTTTCTGCAAACAGATCTTTCTATGCATTCCAATCTGGACTTATTTATAGAGAGGAAGATCTTGTTCCTTTGAAATTTGCTCGATAGCGCAGGTCTGGTTAAACTGATTAATTTCAGCTTGCTTGGCTTTACCGCAGCACAAGCAGACAGCTCCACCTACTGGCTATTTTAATAAATGCACTGCTTCTCAATGCTTTTCAATAGCAGTCACATGACTGGAAAAAAAGGTTGTTATTCTGAAACGGTGTAAATTGAACCGTTGTAAAACGAGGGCCACCTGTACTCATATGCTAAATCACTTGAAACTGGTTCAGTATAACTGTAAAAAGCTGACAGGAAAATATCCCCTGATGATCTCTATATAAAAAAGGAAGATATTTTACCTCACAATTTCCTTAGCTCACCAGAGTAAGTTCTGTGTAAAAATGTATACTTCAGCTGCAGGTAAAAAATTTTTTTTTTTAAAAAATGAAGAACTCTTTTACTGTGATCTCATGAGATTTCACTTAACTCTCATGAGATTTCATAGTAAACTTCCTTAAACTGAATAGGGAAATAAGATGAGAGTGCACAAAGCTCGCTCCTTTGCCTATCCCGGGGCAAAAACACTGATTTGCTGCTTAGAAGTCCTTTACAATGGGATGTGACTACTAAGGATTTTTTTAGGTAAAATATCTTTCTTTTTTACATAGAGATGTTCAGGTGATATTTTCTAGTCAGCTTCTTACACCTATGCTGCATCACTTTCAAGTGTTTCAACATTTGGGTATCATGTCCCTTTAAGGGATATTCCAGCCAAGATTGTAAACCACATGGCTGCTTTTCTGTATTGAACAGAAGCAATTTTGTAATATACATGCATTAGGAAAAATGCTTCTAATAAAAGCTATAGCTGTTTCAAAAGTGCACCAGCAATTTAAAAACAACACTTGTTCGGAGAGCCTAAGGTGCTTGTACCATCTGGTAATGACTCAATTTGTTTATTTCTGACACGATACAAGTCCCACTGATGCTCTAAACAGCTGCAGTATTTAAAATGTGGGTACAGTGAAATATCTAGCTATGCCTCACATGCACAGAAAAATGTTAACACAAAAACACTGATACAAAATTTAGCAGGTACCACTATATCTAACCCACAGTAGATTAATTTGCACAATACTATGGGGTCCTTTATGATGGATCAAAAGTAGCCCGCACAGAGGAGACGGAAAAAAAAAACTAAGCTCCTTCCTGGAACAAACTGATCTAAGTAGTATAACAGAGGCAGATCGCGAATTACTAAACTCTACAATTAAACATGCAGAAATAGTCTCAGTTATTAAAGACTTGAAACCAGGGAAAGCTCCGGGACGGACGGTTTTCCCATAGAATACTATAGACATTGATGGCTCAGATCATTGGTGGGTGGGAGCAGCAGCTAGGAGGTGGGTGGGCGGACCATCGATGTCTTGGGGGTATATTACTTACACAGCAATATCGCCGACACTTGGCGGCAGTGGCGATTCCGATTTTTTTTTTTTTTTTAAAATTGTATATCGATGGGGGGCTCTCTGGATGTTGGGCAAGGAATCTGGGAGGGGGAGGGAGGATATTGAGGGGGGCAGCTACACTACAGAAACTATCCAATTTAATTTAAAAAATAAACTATTTTAGGGGCAAACTGGGTACTGGCATACAGCAGTCAGTACCCAAGATGGTGGCAAATAGGTAGAGGGGGGAGGGTTAGAGAGCTGTATGGGGGGCTAAGATGGGATCCAACACTGCAGAGTCAATTGAAAAAAAACAAACAAAATGCTTTTTATTTTAGTACAGACAGACTTTCTGCCAGTACTTAAGATGGCGGTGACAATTGTAAGGTGGGGGAGGGAAGAGAGCTGTTTGAGGGGGGTCAGGGAGGGTTCAGGGGGTGGGATGTGTCAGGTGGGATTCTGATCTCTACACTAAAGCTAAAATTAACCCTACAAGCTACCTAATTAACCCCGTCACTGCTGGGCATAATGCAAGTGTGGTGCGCAGCGGCATTTAGCGGCCTTCTAATTACCAAAAAGCAACTCCAAAGCCATATATATCTGCTTTTTCTGAACAAAGGGGATCACAGAGAAGCTTTTACAACCATTTGTGCCAAAATTGCACATGCTATTTGTAAATAATTTCAGTGAGAAACCAAAAATTGTGAAAAATGTTTTTTTATTTGATCGCATTTGGCAGTGAAATGGTGGCATGAAACATACCATAATGGGCCTAGATCAATACTTTAGGTTGTCTACTAAAAAAATAAAGTATATACATGTGAAGGGATATTCAGGGATTCCTGACAGATATCAGTGTTACAACGTAACTATCGCTAATTTTGAAAAAAAAAAAAAATGGTTTGGAAATAGAAAAGTGCTGCTTGTATTAATTGCCCTATAACGTGCAAAAAAAGCAAAGAACATGTAAACATTTGGTATTTCTAAACTCAGGACAAAATGTAGAAACTATTTAGCATGGGTGCTTTTTTTGGTAGTTGTAGATGTGTAACAGATTTTGGGGGTCAAATTTAGAAAAAGTGTTTTTTTCTTAAATTTTTCCATCATATATTATAAACAAAATTTATAGTAAATTATAAGATATGATGAAAATAATGGTATCTTTAGAAAGTTCATTTAATGGCGAGAAAAACGGTATATAATATCTGTGGGTACAGTAAATGAGTAAGAGGAAAATTACAGCTAAACACAAACACCGCAAAAATGTAAAAATAGCCTTGGTCCCAAACGGTCAGAAAATGGAAAAGTGCTATGGTCCTTAAGGGGTTAAAATTGCATGCTCTATCTGAATAATGAAAGTTTAATTTTGACTTGAGTGACCCTTTAACATAGCAACGAAGAACTGCAGATTTTTAAAGAAAGACATTTTAACAGTACATAGGTATAATATAGTAACCAATTACTGATTGTACCAGTAGAGAAATAAATGGTCAAATGTTATCTCTAAACTCAGTATGCTGAAGAAAACACATCATTTACCCAATATTACAATTAAACTCGCTCTTGTTTTTGTGGATGTGACATTCTGAGAGATTTGTTTTGCCAGTTAGTTACAAGACAGGTTCACTGTAACCAGGACAACAGCCTACGCCAATAAAAAAAGCTACAAACTTGAACATTCCAAAGAGGACAGATACCTAGTGGCAACATTAAGTGATTTATAGTTAACATTGTATATTTCTACCAGAAAACTTTATTTGTGTGATCAAACTCTTGAGTCACACATCAAATGTACCTAAATCTCTAAAACAGAATCTGATGTGGGCGATATATTGTATTAATTTTGTTGCATTTGTTATTCAAATTACAAAATGTAAAATTGATATGAAATATTCAAAGTAGAAAATGTAAAATTTCTATTAAATATACCTAAAGGCAGGAAAGGATAAAAACAATATAATATTACCAAAAAAAGATGTATGAATTAGTTGAACTGTGAAAGTGAGTTAAATAGGATGCAAAACATCTCCGTCTTAAAAAATACAATAAGACTACACTTAAAAAGGGACAGTAAAGTCCAAATTAAACTTTCATGATTCAGATAGGGCATTTGATTTTAAACAACTTTCCAACTTACTTTTAAAATCAAATTTGCTTTGTTCTCTTGGTATTCTTAATTGAAAGTTAAACCTAGGTAGGCTCATATGCTAATTTCTAAGCCCTTGAAGGCCGCCTCTTATCTGAATGCTTTTAACAGGTTTTCCCAGTTAGAGGGTGTTACTTCACATGTGCCATATAGAAAACATTGTACTCACACCCATGGAGTTATTTAAGAGTCAGCACTAATTGCCTGAAATGCAAGTCTGTCAAAAGAACTAAGATAAGGAAGCAGTCTGAAGAGGCTTAGATACAAGGTAATCACAGCGGTAAAAAGTATATTTCTATAACTGTGTTGGTTATGCAAAACTGGAAAATGGGTAATAATAAAGGGATTAGCTATCTTTTTAAACAATACCATTTTGGGGGTTTACTGTCCCTTTAAAGGACCATTAAATACAGTAGAATTGTATAATCAACAGATGCACGATACAAAAGCAATGTAGTAGCACTTAATTATCAGTAGATTTTTTTTCTGCGAAAATTCAAATTTTGCTATGTTGGAAATTTGTTTACAATTGCATTCTCAGTGTGAATCATTAAAGAAAAAACTAACACCCAACAAGTTGCGCAAACCTGAGCGCATTTTCTCAAGTGCGCTAACCCTACATGGAAATATTAATATTCCACATTCCAATGTTCTTCACATTGCTGAATATATTCCATTTCTTCATAAATACATATTTATATATATATATATATATATATATATATATATATATATATATATAAGGTTATCAGCTACAATATATATATATATATATATATATATATCTATCAGTGATGTGCAGTCACTAGAGGCAGGTGAGGCAGGGTTTCACCTCTCATATGGGCAAAAATATATTTTTTTAATTGGCTTTAAAAAAAAATACAAAAATAAAAATATTGCAATTTTTTTTTCCAGCATTTTTTTTCCCACAGCTACATGTTGTGCAATAGAGAGGCACAAGCAGGTCTGCCCTCCATTACACAACTTGCTGCACCACCTACTGGATGAAAGTGGTTAAGATCATTCCATGGCCCATAAGTGCTTATTTGAGGCAGGCCTCTTTGGGGCTGACCCAATCCAGTGAGAGGTATCAGTCAGGGGAACTTAAAGTGTCAGTAAACCTTAAAAATAATGTTATATAATTCTGCACATAGTGCAGAATTATATAACATTATATTAGCGCAATCTTTATAAAACATAATTTCCCCTTTGAATTTTTTTTTAAAAAAAACTGCTGTTTTCCAGACCCGCTCTCTGTGATCTTCTGAGTGGGTCTGTTTTTTTCAAACAGTGCATCGGGCCAGCTGTATAGTCACCGCCCGGCCCGACTGCGCCATAGCACTAAGTGCAGCTCGCTCCTGCTGTCTGACAGAGCAGGAGCGAGCTGCACTTAGTGCTATGGCGCGGTTGGGCCGGGCTGTGACTATAAAGCTGGCCCGATGCACTGTTTGAAAAAAACAGACCCACTCAGAAGATCACAGAGAGCGGGTCTGTAAAACAGCAGTTTTTTTTTAAAATTCAAAGGGGAAATTATGTTTTACAAAGATTGCGCTAATATAATATTATATAATTCTGCACTATGTGTAGAATTATATAACATTACTTTTAAGGTTTACTGTCCCTTTAAGGTTTGGGCTGGATGTTAAATCATATAAAACAAAACAAAAACGGAAAAAAAATACTTTCATTTATTTTGTTGCTGCCCTGTACAGCTGCCGGCTTTGATTTAATAAAAAAGAGAGTTCTGTACTCCCCTCCAAGTGCAGTGGAATGTTCCACTGTCACTTCCTTACAGAGCAGGAAGAGATGCAGAGAGAGCAGTGTTTTAGCCACATTTTATTGAAGTAAGCTATGCAACCTTAGATTTTACAGAAAGGGATACTGTTAGTGAAAAATATAATTTATGCTTACCTGATAAATTCATTTATCCTGTAGTGTAGTCAGTCCACGGGTCATCCATTACTTATGGGATTATATCTCCTCCCTAACAGGAAGTGCAAGAGGATCACCCAAGCAGAGCTGCTATATAGCTCCTCCCCTCTACGTCATATCCAGTCATTCGACCGAAAACCAAACGAGAAAGGAGAAACTATAGGGTGCAGTGGTGACTGGAGTTTAATTAAAATTTAGACCTGCCGTAAAAAACAGGGTGGGCCGTGGACTGACTACACTACAGGAGAAATGAATTTATCAGGTAAGCATAAATTATATTTTCTCCTGTTAAGTGTAGTCAGTCCACGGGTCATCCATTACTTATGGGATACCAATACCAAAGCCAAAAGTACACGGATGATGGGAGGGATAAGGCAGGAACATTAAACAGAAGGAACCACTGCCTGTAGAACCTTTCTCCCAAAAACAGCCTCCGAAGAAGCAAAAGTGTCAAATTTGTAAAATTTTTAAAAAGTGTGAAGTGAAGACCAAGTTGCAGCCTTGCAAATCTGTTCAACAGAGGCCTCATTCTTAAAGGCCCAAGTGGAAGCCACAGCTCTAGTAGAATGAGCTGTAATCCTTTCAGGAGGCTGCTGTCCAGCAGTCTCATAGGCTAAGCGTATTATGCGACGAAGCCAAAAAGAGAGAGAGGTAGCCGAAGCTTTTTGACCTCTCCTCTGTCCAGAATAAACGACAAACAGGGAAGAAGTTTGACGAAAATCTTTAGTTGCCTGCAAATAAAATTTCAGGGCACGGACGACGTCCAGATTGTGCAGAAGTCGTTCCTTCTTTGAAGAAGGGTTAGGGCACAATGATGGAACAACAATCTCTTGATTGATATTCTTGTTAGTGACTACCTTAGGTAAGAACCCAGGTTTAGTACGCAGAACTACCTTGTCTGAATGAAAAATCATATAAGGAGAATCACAATGTAAGGCCGATAACTCAGAGACTCTTCGAGCCGAGGAAATAGCCATTAAAAACAGAACTTTCCAAGATAACAGTTTGATATCAACGGAATGAAGGGGTTCAAACGGAACACCTTGCAGAACGTTAAGAACTAAGTTTAAGCTCCACGGCGGAGCAACAGTCTTAAACACAGGCTTAATCCTAGCCAAAGCCTGACAAAAAGCCTGAACGTCTGGAACTTCTGCCAGACGTTTGTGTAAAAGGATAGACAGAGCTGAAATCTGTCCCTTTAACGAACTAGCAGATAAACCCTTTTCTAAACCTTCTTGTAGAAAAGACAATATCCTAGGAATCCTAACCTTACTCCATGAGTAACTCTTGGATTCGCACCAATATAAGTATTTACGCCATATTTTATGGTAAATTTTCCTGGTAACAGGTTTCCTAGCCTGTATCAAGGTATCAATCACTGACTCAGAGAATCCACGCTTTGATAGAATCAAGCGTTCAATCTCCATGCAGTCAGCCTCAGAGAAATTAGATTTGGATGTTTGAAAGGACCCTGAATCAGAAGGTCCTGTCTCAGAGGCAGAGACCATGGTGGACAGGACGACATGTCCACTAGATCTGCATACCAGGTCCTGCATGGCCACGCAGGCGCTATTAGAATCATCGATGCTCTCTCCTGTTTGATCCTGGCAATCAATCGAGGAAGCATCGGGAAAGGTGGAAACACATAAGCCATGTTGAAGACCCAAGGTGCTGTCAGAGCATCTATCAGTACCGCTCCCGGGTCCCTGGACCTGGATCCGTAACAAGGAAGCTTGGCGTTCTGGCGAGATGCCATGAGATCCAGATCTGGTTTGCCCCAATGATGAAGCAGTTGGGCAAACACCTCCGGATGAAGTTCCCACTCCCCCGGATGAAAGGTCTGGCGACTTAGAAAATCCGCCTCCCAGTTCTCCACGCCTGGGATGTGGATCGCTGACAGGTGGCAAGAGTGAGACTCTGCCCAGCGAATTATCTTTGAGACTTCCATCATCGCTAGGGAACTCCTTGTTCCTCCTTGATGGTTGATGTAAGCCACAGTCGTGATGTTGTCCGACTGAAACCTGATGAACCTCAGAGTTGCTAACTGAGGCCAAGCCAGAAGAGCATTGAAAATTGCTCTTAATTCCAGAATGTTTATTGGAAGGAGTCTCTCCTCCTGAGTCCATGATCCCTGAGCCTTCAGGGAATTCCAGACTGCGCCCCAACCTAGAAGGCTGGCGTCTGTTGTTACAATCGTCCAATCTGGCCTGCGGAAGGGCATCCCCTTGGACAGATGTGGCCGAGAAAGCCACCATAGAAGAGAATCTCTGGTCTCTTGATCCAGATTTAGCAGAGGGGACAAATCTGAGTAATCCCCATTCCACTGACTTAGCATGCACAATTGCAGCGGTCTGAGATGCAGGCGCGCAAAAGGTACTATGTCCATTGCCGCTACCATTAAGCCGATTACCTCCATGCACTGAGCCACTGACGGGTGTTGAATGGAATGAAGGACACGGTAAGCATTTAGAAGTTTTGATAACCTGTCCTCCGTCAGGTAAATTTTCATTTCTACAGAATCTATAAGAGTCCCTAAGAAGGGAACTCTTGTGAGTGGCAATAGAGAACTCTTTTCTACGTTCACCTTCCACCCATGCGACCTTAGAAATGCCAGAACTAACTCTGTATGAGACTTGGCAGTTTGGAAACTTGACGCTTGTATCAGAATGTCGTCTAGGTACGGAGCTACCGCTATGCCTCGTGGTCTTAGTACCGCCAGAAGAGAGCCCAGAACCTTTGTAAAGATTCTTGGAGCCGTAGCTAACCCGAAGGGAAGAGCTACAAACTGGTAATGCCTGTTTAGGAAGGCAAATCTTAGATACCGGTAATGATCCTTGTGAATCGGTATGTGAAGGTAGGCATCCTTTAAATCCACTGTGGTCATGTACTGACCCTCTTGGATCATGGGTAAGATGGTTCGAATAGTTTCCATTTTGAACGATGGAACTCTTAGGAGTTTGTTTAGGATCTTTAAGTCCAAGATTGGTCTGAAGGTTCCCTCTTTTTTGGGAACCACAAACAGATTTGAATAGAACCCTTGTCCGTGTTCCGACCGCGGAACTGGGTGGATCACTCCCATTAGTAAGAGGTCTTGTACACAGCATAGAAATGCCTCTTTCTTTATCTGGTTTGCTGATAACCTTGAAAGATGAAATCTCCCTTGTGGAGGAGAAGCTTTGAAGTCCAGAAGATATCCCTGAGATATGATCTCCAACGCCCAGGGATCCTGGACATCTCTTGCCCAAGCCTGGGCGAAGAGAGAAAGTCTGCCCCCCACTAGATCCGTTTCCGGATCGGGGGCCCTCACTTCATGCTGTCTTAGGGGCAGCAGCAGGTTTTCTGGCCCGCTTGCCCTTGTTCCAGGACTGGTTAGGTTTCCAGCCCTGTCTGTAGCGAGCAACAGTTCCTTCCTGTCTTGGAGCGGAGGAAGTTGATGCTGCTCCTGCCTTGAAGTTACGAAAGGCACGAAAATTAGACTGTTTAGCCCTTGGTTTGGCCCTGTCTTGAGGCAGGGCATGGCCCTTACCTCCAGTAATGTCAGCGATAATTTCTTTCAAACCGGGCCCGAATAATGTCTGCCCTTTGAAAGGAATATTAAGCAATTTAGATTTAGAAGTCACATCAGCTGACCAGGATTTAAGCCACAGCGCTCTACGCGCTTGAATGGCGAATCCTGAGTTCTTAGCCGTAAGTTTGGTTAAGTGTACTACGGCATCAGAAATAAATGAATTAGCTAGCTTAAGTGCTTTAAGCTTGTTTATAATCTCATCCAATGGAGCTGTGTCAAGGGTCTCTTCCAGAGACTCAAACCAGAATGCCGCCGCAGCAGTGACAGGCGCAATGCATGCAAGGGGTTGTAATATAAAACCTTGTTGAACAAACATTTTCTTAAGGTAACCCTCTAACTTTTTATCCATTGGATCTGAAAAAGCACAGCTATCCTCCACCGGGATAGTGGTGCGCTTAGCCAGAGTAGAAACTGCTCCCTCCACCTTAGGGACCGTCTGCCATAAGTCCCGTGTGGTGGCGTCTATTGGAAACATTTTTCTAAATATAGGAGGGGGTGAAAAAGGCACACCGGGTCTATCCCACTCCTTGTTAACAATTTCTGTAAGCCTTTTAGGTATAGGAAAAACGTCAGTACACACCGGTACCGCAAAATATTTATCCAGCCTACATACTTTCTCTGGAATTGCAACCGTGTTACAATCATTCAGAGCCACTAAAACCTCCCCTAGTAATACACGGAGGTTCTCAAGCTTAAATTTAAAATTTGAAATGTCTGAATCCAGTTTACTTGGATCAGATCCGTCACCCACAGAATGAAGCTCTCCGTCCTCATGTTCTGCAAATTGTGACGCAGTATCAGACATGGCTCTATTACTATCAGCGCACTCTGTTCTTATTCCAGAGTGATCTCGTTTACCTCTAAATTCTGGCAATTTAGATAGTACTTCAGTCATAACATTAGCCATGTCTTGCAAAGTGATTTGTATGGGCTGCCCTGATGTACTTGGCGCCACAATATCACGCACCTCCTGAGCGGGAGGCGAAGGTACTGACACGTGAGGAGAGTTAGTCGGCATAACTTCCCCCTCGTTGTCTGGTGATATATTTTTCACATATAAAGTTTGACTTTTATTCAAAGTAACATCTATACATTGAGTGCACAAATTTCTATTGGGCTCCACATTGGCCTTTAAACATATTGAACAAACAGCTTCATCTGTGTCAGACATGTTTAAACAGACTAGCAATAACACTAGCAAGCTTGGAAAAAAAACTTTTAAATAAATTTACAAGCTATATAAACAACGCTACTGCGCCTTTAAGAAAACATAAAAATGTGACACAGTTGAATTAACGATGAACCAAATATGTTAAAACAACCAAATTTTAACAGAAAATGTATAAAGTTAGCAGAGAATTGCACCCACAAGCAAAAGGATGATTAACCCCTTAATACCCAAAACGGATAACAGTTGAAATAATAAACGTTTTTTTTATCACAGTCAAACACACTGTCACAGATCTGCTGTGACTGATTACCTCCCTCAAAACTAGTTTTGGAGACCCCTGGGCTCTGTAGAGACGTCCTGGATCATGGAGGAAGAAACAGGAAGACTGTGACTAAATTTTTACTGCGCAATAAAGCGCTAAAATAGGCCCCTCCCACTCATATTACAACAGTGGGGAAGCTCAGTAAACTGTTTTTATTCAGAAACAAACAACAGCCATGTGGTAAAAATCATGCCCATAAAGTTTTATCACCAAGTACCTCAGAAAAAACGATTAACATGCCAGTAAACGTTTTTTAAAAATGAAAATTATGAAGTGTTATTAATAAGCCTGCTGCTAGTCGCTTTCACTGCAGTGCAGGCTCAAATATTACTTTAATATAGACAGTATTTTCTTAGTGAAATTCCATTCCCCAGAAATACCTCAGAGTATACATACATACATATCAGCCTGATACCAGTCGCTACTACTGCATTAAAGGCTGCACTTACATTACATCGGTATTAGCAGTATTTTCTCAGTCAATTCCATTCCTTAGAAAATAATATACTGCACATACCTCCTTGCAGGTGGGCCCTGCATGCTATCCCCTGTTCTGAAGTTACCTCACTCCTCAGAATGGCCGAGAACAGCAAGTGGATCTTAGTTACGACCGCTAAGATCATAGACAAACTCAGGTAGATTCTTCTTCTAATGCTGCCTGAGAAGAAACAACACACTCCGGTGCCGTTTAAAATAACAAACTTTTGATTGAAGAAATAAAAAACTAAGTTTAACACACCACAGTCCTCTCACACGTCCTATCTATTAGTTAGGTGCAAGAGAATGACTGGGTATGACGTAGAGGGGAGGAGCTATATAGCAGCTCTGCTTGGGTGATCCTCTTGCACTTCCTGTTAGGGAGGAGATATAATCCCATAAGTAATGGATGACCCGTGGACTGACTACACTTAACAGGAGAAAAGATAATTTAATGAATGTGGTTTAGTGTTTTTTGTTTTTTACTCTTTTACAGCAATTTAAGGATCGTTTTTGTATTTTGTTTACTCAAACTTTACAGTCACCCACTACCTTAGCAGCTTGCCTCAGTCTGTACTGCACACTAGTATATAACCTCTGTACTGCACACTAGTTTATAGTCTCACTCTCTTACTGACTTATGAACTCTCTGTAGCTCTGCAACTGTGTTTTCTCACAACATTATTATATAAAGCATGGTAATGTAAAATGAAACCAAGCAGTTTAGAATGAGTTATAAATGTCTCACTCTCTCTCCCCTCTGTCTCACTCTCTCTCTCTCCTCTGTCTCTCTCTCTCTCTCCTCTGTCTCTCTCTCTCTCTCTCTCCTCTGTCTCTCTCTCTCTCTCCTCTGTCTCTCTCTCTCTCTCTCCTCTGTCTCTCTCTCTCTCTCCTCTGTCTCTCTCTCTCTCTCTCCTCTGTCTCTCTCTCTCTCTCCTCTGTCTCTCTCTCTCTCTCCTCTGTCTCTCTCTCTCTCTCCTCTGTCTCTCTCTCTCTCCCCTCTGTCTCTCTCTCTCCCCTCTGTCTCTCTCTCTCCCCTCTGTCTCTCTCTCTCCCTTCTCTCTCTCTCTCTCTCTCTCTCTCTCCCCTCTGTCTCACTCTCTCTCCCCTCTGTCTCTCTCTCTCTCTCTCCTCTGTCTCTCTCTCTCTCCTCTGTCTCTCTCTCTCTCTCCTCTGTCTCTCTCTCTCTCTCCTCTGTCTCTCTCTCTCTCTCTCCTCTGTCTCTCTCTCTCTCTCTCCTCTGTCTCTCTCTCTCTCCTCTGTCTCTCTCTCCTCTGTCTCTCTCTCTCTCTCTCTCTCCTCTGTCTCTCTCTCTCTCTCCTCTGTCTCTCTCTCTCTCTCTCTCCTCTGTCTCTCTCTCTCTCCCCTCTGTCTCTCTCTCTCCCCTCTGTCTCTCTCTCCCTCTGTCTCTCTCTCCCCTCTGTCTCTCTCTCTCCCCCTCTGTCTCTCTCTCTCCCTTCTCTCTCTCTCTCTCTCTCTCCCTTCTGTCTCTCTCTCTCTCACCTCTGTCTCTCTCTCTCTCCCCTCTGTTTCTCTCTCCCCTCTGTTTCTCTCTCCCCTCTGTCTCTCTCTCTCTCCCTTCTGTCTCTCTCTCCCCCTCTCTCCCCTCTGTCTCTCTCTCTCCTCTCTGTCTCTCTCTCCTCTGTCTCACTCTCTCTCCCCTCTGTCTCACTCTCTCTCCCCTCTGTCTCTCTCTCTCTCTCTCCTCTGTCTCTCTCTCTCTCTCCTCTGTCTCTCTCTCTCTCTCCTCTGTCTCTCTCTCTCTCTCTCCTCTGTCTCTCTCTCTCTCTCCTCTGTCTCTCTCTCTCTCTCCTCTGTCTCTCTCTCTCTCTCTCCTCTGTCTCTCTCTCTCTCTCCTCTGTCTCTCTCTCTCTCTCCTCTGTCTCTCTCTCTCTCTCTCCTCTGTCTCTCTCTCTCTCTCCTCTGTCTCTCTCTCTCTCCTCTGTATCTCTCTCTCTCCTCTGCATCTCTCTCTCTCCCCTCTGTATCTCTCTCTCTCCCCTCTGTATCCCTCTCGTCTCTCTCTCTCCCCTCTGTGTCTCTCTCTCTCCCCTCTGTGTCTCTCTCTCTCCCCTCTGTGTCTCTCTCTCTCCCCTCTGTGTCTCTCTCTCTCTCTCCCCTCTGTGTCTCTCTCTCTCTCCCCTCTGTGTCTCTCTCTCTCTCCCCTCTGTGTCTCTCTATCTCTCCCCTCTGTGTCTCTCTCTCTCCCCTCTGTGTCTCTCTCTCTCCCCTCTGTGTCTCTCTCTCTCCCCTCTGTCTCTCTCTCTCTCCCCTCTGTCTCTCTCTCTCTCCCCTCTGTCTCTCTCTCTCTCCCCTCTGTCTCTCTCTCTCTCTCTCCTCTGTCTCTCTCTCTCCCCCCTCTGTCTCTCTCTCTCCCCTCTGTCTCTCTCTCTCTCTCCCCTCTGTCTCTCTCTCTCCCATCTGTCTCTCTCTCTCCCCTCTGTCTCTCTCTCTCTCCCCCTCTGTCTCTCTCTCTCTCTCTCTCCCCTCTGTCTCTCTGTCTCTCCCCTCTGTCTCTCCCATCTGTCTCTCTGTCTCTCCCCTCTGTATATCTCTCTCTCTCTCTCTCTCATCTGTGTGTCTCTCTGTCTCTTCCCTCTGTCTCTCTCTGTCTCTTCCCTCTGTCTCTCTCTGTCTCTTCCCTCTGTCTCTCTCTGTCTCTTCCCTCTGTCTCTCTCTGTCTCTTCCCTCTGTCTCTCTCCGTCTCTTCCCTCTGTCTCTCTCCGTCTCTTCCCTCTGTCTCTCTCTGTCTCTTCCCTCTGTCTCTGTCTCTCTCTCTCTCCCCTATGTCTCTCTGTCACTCCCCTCTGTCTCTCTCTCTCTCCCCTCTGTCTCTCTCTCTATCCCCTCTGTCTCTCTCTCTCTATCCCCTCTGTCTCTCTCTCCCCTCTGTCTCTCTCTCTCTCCCCTCTGTCTCTCTCTCTCCCCCCTCTGTCTCTCTCTCTCTCCCCTCTGTCTCTCTCTCTCTCCCCTCTGTCTCTCTCTCTCTCATCTGCGTCTCTCTCTCTCCCCTCTGTGTCTCTCTTCCTCCCCATCTGACTCTTTCATCCCTTATGTGTCTCTTTAACCCTCTGTGTGATTGTGTCTCTCTCTCTCTTTCTCTCTAACCCTCTGTGTCTCTCCCTCTCCCCCCCCCCCCCCGAGTGCTTTTCTGTGTTTCGCTTTACCTTTTATTTATTTAATTAATGAATTAGTGGTGCCATCTGAGGATGTGGCTTTATTTAAAGGGTGGGGTCAAGCGCCCCATCATCTTTAAATTTCACCAGCCACCACTGGATCAAGAGACATTTTTATATTTACTGAATAATGAAGGAATCTATAAGCATAATTTGCAGCATTAAAGTAAAAAGTATGTTTTAAACATATTTTAATGGGCCTGGATTTCTAGATCTCATAATCAGAGCAAGCATTTTGTTATCTGGCAAGAGTTTCTGTTACAATCCTTTAGACTAAAATCAGATGTTTACTAAGTTGACCAGTTTTCCAAGGCACCATTTAAAGGGACATGAAACCCATATGTTTTCTTTCATGATTTAGAAAAAGCATGCAATTTTAAATAACTTTCCAATTTACATCTAATATCTAATTTTCTTCATTCTTTTGATATCCTTTGTTGACAATCATATCTAAATATGCTCAGTAGCTGCTGATTGGTGGCTGCATATATATATATATATATCTCATGTGATTGCTATTTCTTCAACAAAGGATATCTAAAGAATGAATACATATCCTAGCCACTGCCTCACCAGCCTCTGACATCACCGCACGTCACTGACGATATGTGTTTTTCAGGTATTATATATATATATATATATATATATATATACATACACACACATACACACAGATATATATATAGGAATATCTATTTTAAAATACTTGGAACATTGTAATGTGATTTTTTTTACAGTAAATACATAGTTAAACACTTAATGAATATTGCATAAATATGATTTTCCCTGCTTTCAGCTACTTGACTGTAAAGGGCTCCAATGCACTTATATATGTCTCTATATGTGTACATATGTACTTATGTGTTTATATGTGTATATACAAAAATACATATGTACATGCCTTTAAAACACATGTATATATATATATATATATATATATATATATATATATATTTAAATTATTATTATTAGTGTTATTATGAGATTAAGTGTACATTTAAATATAATTTTAATGTGTTTTGTGCAACATTTTTGTTGAGTGTAGCCGTTAACCAGTGCTCTGGATAAGTTGTGCTATCCAGACATACATTAAATTCAATTCTGCTAAAGTGAACGAGTTTAATTTCAACCTGTAATATGCGTACAATAGCCGTGATAAACCCCTTTTCGTTTGCGCGCAACAGTTAGAGATCCACTCGTAATCTAGCCCAAAATCTGAAAAAAAATATTTTAATGCTCAGTATTTTATTGTTGCCATTTGTTCCAGCTTGTACGATGGGCAAGAATTTGAAAGTGTTAAATAATTATTCTTGGAAAAGCTAGTAATGTAAATCAATATGAATTATGTTTTTAGTAATAAACAGTCAAATCCATGTGTCTCTAGTATTTGTTTTAATAATCACAAACTATAGAAGCTTTTCACACAACAATTTTCAGTTTCAGACCTTTTTTCTTACATAAAACTGAATTATCTAGAATAAATTTGTAAAATATTTACAACATGCAGGAATGAAGATTACTTTTACAGCCAGCTATAACTTCCCTATGATAAAATAATCATCTTATAGAAAATATCATATAGCTGTCACAATCTTTTTCTATCTTCAACAAAGCCACAGATAAACAGTTTGTGGTTTTCAGCACAGTCTAGTATGGGTAAATTTGCACCTGCTGCACTGGTAAAGGACTGCAAATCCAATACAGTGTTGTCACCTTCACTATAGGTCCAATATGACCCCAGACTGAGGTTACATATAGTATAATTGCAATTTTGTTAGCAATTTTTCCATTATTTGGCAGTCCAGGGTCACACCCATTAAAAATCACCCTGACTATTTTTTATCTTATCCCCCCTGCTATGGCTAATTAAGGAACCACTAAATACAGCAAGAATTGCATAATTAAGAAGTGCATAATAAAATGACAAGGCAATAACACTTGCTTTGAATTTCACAAAAGCAGTAGATTTTTTTTCTGACAAGTTTATTTTTTCACACATTTTCCAGCCCCCTGTACCATGTGACAGACATCAGCCAATCACAGACTGAATCATGAAAGTTTAATTTTGGACTTGAGTTTCCCTTCAAATATAAAATGAGATATAAGCTCCCACACTGATTAAGCAACTACTGTAGAAAATTTTGCAGGACGCTCCCCAACCCCAGTGCAAAACTTACTAATGTTCAAGGTTAAAATTACAGAAAAATCCAGATGTGCAGAATTATGTAAAATAAGCAAAATCTTTGCTTCTCAAAATATTTGAAACTATAGAATATATTAGTGAGCTAAACGTATAATTACCTTGCAAGTGCCGACATCCTCTTCGAAGCAGCAGGTTTTTCTTTTACAACTGTGTCATAGTCTTGCTGTCTATTCACAGTGAGCCCGATCACGCCATTCAACTAAATGTAGCGTATTCCTACAGTAGGTAAAGCAGCCAACAGCTTTAGTGCGGGAGCTCATGAATTCTATATTTTCAAATATTTTTTAAAAAACAAAGGCTTTCTTTATTTACATAGTGCATAATTATGCTAGATTTTAAACAAAGTTGACCCTTAAAAACTCTAGAGGGAGTTATATTTTAAATGTAATGTCTTTGATGCTGCTTCACTGGGGAGTCTATTCAAGGAATAAGCTAAGTCTAAAGCTGGAGGTTAAACCCCAAAATGTTACTCTTTCATAAATACAATCACATACTGAAATCCCAGGAAGTGCTTTTCAATTTGTAGTTTTTTATATAACATGCAAATTAGCGTCTAATCCTCAAGTAAAATTGTGAATATTTCAATCGGAGATAACCTGTACCCAACAATTATAATGAAAAAACATGTTTTTTTCATCATGTGACAATATGTCAAATAAATTTTAAACCTATGTCATATTAAATGGATAGCAATGGCATTTTTTACATATGCATACATTATGGGCTACATTACAAGTGGATCGCTAAATTATCTCGCTCCCGCAAACAGGCAAATTTGTCTGTTTGCGGGAGCGCAATAATTAACCAGCCATTTCAAGTGTCTGGTTATTGCTACCATGACCTTGCGGTAGCAATTAGCACTCAGAAAATTAACCTAGAGATTAGATCTCTGGTTAGTTTTCTAAACGTGCCCCAAATGCCCTCAAAACAGAGGGCATTATAGTTTTTCTATTAAAAAAAATTTAACATTTTTTTTAATAAAAAAAACTGCACTAGACAGTTTTGGGGCATTAAAGTTGGTGGGAGTGGAGTGTTAGAAAAAAAAACGGCACTGAAAAGTGCCTTTACATTGCGGTCTATAGGAACTGTGTGTTCCCATAGACTGCAATGTAAATATATATGATTATATTCATATATTTTATATGTACTGTATATACACATATTAACACACAAATATACAGTATATGTATATATTCATATAAATATATATATTTAAAAATGCTGCCCATCGCTGCGCTACTTACCTCATTCGCTGTTCATGAGCTTGCGTTCGCACTGCGATTAACTTGTTATACCAGCGCACATTATCGCGTGCTGGTATTACACAGTGGAGCGCTAAATTTGCTTGCATGCAATATTTAGCGCTCCACTTGTAATCTGGCCCTACATTAGGAATTAAGCACTGCATTGTAAAATATCTGCAACAAAATAAATTTAAAACTGTAATTTTGTTCACAATATTTAGACTAATTATATTTAAAATACTTCAATTGTAAATTTAGGGCTCTGTAATCCTTGTGTTCCAAGCTACCTTTCCTTTCTTGTGTTAATATACTGTAACTCCTGTGCAGCACTGTGGTGCATTACAAATAAAGATACTTTTTCATTTATTCCTCTGTGAAAAGCACAATTGGGCTAAAAGAAGCTACTCACTGAAGGTAACCGGGCCATAGAACACTGAGCTGTTCATCGTTCCTGGCAAATTGATTATTTTTCTGTTTGTATTTGTATTATGACCCCGGGCAAAGTTTCCCTAAGGGTGATGGGGGAAACCAGGTGTGGACCCCTTGCCCAGTGTGCTTAGAGGGATAAGGCTGCACCTCGCTGATGAGGCCCATTGAAAGTTCAACACAAAGACATTTGTTTTACAATATACAAGACATATGCACAGGGTATACTATGCACAGTGTGGCAGTGGGTGATAATCATATGAGGAGTAGTGAAAATGTTTAAATGTTAAATTTTTTAGCTTACAATACAGTAATGAGTTTACCCCACGTAAATAGTCTTAAAAAACATCCAGCCATTATTGCACATTTGTATTGGTTTTGCACTCCCTTACAAATTAATGTTTTCTTGCATAATTTTCTATTACATAGGAAGGTACTATCTTCCTATTAATAGTTTCTCCTCTTGAGTGATATGTTGCATAATGACGACAACATAAGAAAGTTAAAGTAACATTTATTTTACTAATGTTACAAAAGTGAAGTGAGTTTTCCCCATTTATGCTGCTCAGGCTGCTTTGATAACCAACAAGTTATACCAGCATGGTTAGTGTAGTGCTATGGTTAGTAAAATTTGGGTTGCAGGGTCTACCTAAGGTTTTTGGGCCACACCTCAACTGTGACTTTGATACATCCTTCAGATGTATTGAATATGGAGTACTTGGCACTTGCTTCACACCTCTGACAACTTTTTCCCCCTCAAACTGCAGACACTGGGGGAGATTTATCTCTGCCTGATATTTCCGGGTCGCCAGAAACATAAGTTAAGAAGTAGCGGTCAGGCTACAATGAATCATGTCCGCCTGGCATTTGATAAATTGACCCCCATGCCTCAATCTTCCTATATAAATAAAATGAGTATGCAGACTCATAGGCTATTGCCAATAGGATTTCAGTAGCTCTCATCCTATTGGTTGATTTGAATTTCAACAATCAAATCAGCCAATAGGAATGCAAGGGACGCCATTTTGAAAAGGCTCCCTTACATTGAAGATCCAGTGTACGGCAGTGACCTTATGAAGAGGACGCTCCGCGCCGGATGTCTTCAAGGATGGATCCGCTCCGCTCCGACCGGGATGAAGATAGAAGATGCTGTCTGGATGAGGATAAATGTCCGGACTTCAAAAACTAAGTGGATCGTCGGGGGTTAGTGTTAAGGGCATTTGTATTTTTTTTACTGGTAAAAGAGCGTATTTCTTGCAATGCACTACAAAAGGCTCTTTTAAGGGCTATTGGTAGTTTATTGTAGGCTGGGGGTGTTTTTATTTTGGGGGGCTTTTTATTTTTATAGGGCTATTAGATTAGGTGTAATTGTTTTTATTTTTGATAATTTTGTTTGTTATTTTTCGTAATTTTTTAGTAGTGTTCGTTTTCGTAATTTTTTAGTAGTGTTCGTTTTTTTTAATGTGTAATTTATTTTTTTTAATTGGTAGTTATTTTAATTTTAATATAATAGTTATGTTAGGTTAATTGTTAGTTTAAACTTAGTTTTTTTTTTATTTTACAGGTAAGTTTTTATTTATTTTAAGATAGGGATATTGTAATTTAAATATAGAGTTAGGGGGTTGTTAGGTTTAGGGGTTAATAGTTTAATTTAGTTTTTTGCAATATGGGTATCAAACATAACATTCTTGCATGACTGCACATACATGACTTTCCCTTTTTGTCTTGTAAAATTTGCAGTTCCTCTTGATCTTCCACATCTTTATATCCTGTTTGAACAATAACTTATTTACATTTAAATTTCAATAGAAATAGTTTTGTATTCATCTCCATGATTTCATCAATGTAATAAATACCTGTGTACAGACTCTGCGTTAAGACAGTTGCAAACAATTTGTCAGATTGCAGGAAGAAATAACTGTGCTATGTTTGCAATAAAAATAAAAATGTATTAGACTTCAAATAACCTACTTATTCTACTAAAAAACAATATTAGTTTAAAGTGTATTGTTACTGTATAATACTTGGGTAGCCAGATAGCCTACAGTAAGCATACAAGGCATTCAGGGAGACAAACTATTGTACCACAACTGCACAATCCATATCACAAGCTGTAAATTCTTCCACGGTTCATTGCATTATACAGATCAGTTTATCTGCCACTGTGCTGATCACTCAGATTTTTACAAGGCTGTTTGGAACAAATCCATTATTTCAACAGCAAATAATAAAACTGAAAAGCAAGGATCATCCTGACCTGAAAAATGCACCATTTGTAGAAAGACAGAGAGAGAATGTGCAGTCTGCTGGAGACTTGTAAGAATTACCTATTAGCAGTGAATCAGCAACGCTTTATTCTACCTACCAGAGAAATGGCTGATCATGGCTTATACAAGGGTTTACATTTCAGATGTAAAATTATGAATACATTTTATAATAAAAAATTCCAGTCTCTCAAATCTAAAGTCAGGCTAGCAGTATTAAAAGTGAAAGTAAATCCTAGCGGATTTACTATTGAAACAAATAAAGGGCACTTTCATTCATGAAGTATAAGATACTTCATGTAGAAATTTGATCGCCGTTTTTACCTTGTACAGCAGCCCACGGCAAAAAGAAAACCTTGGCTAAGAGGTGACGTTTTCACCTCTTAGCCAATAGTCGTGCGGTAAATCCGGCTCCCATGGGCGCCAAGCCGGATTTACCGCACGGCTATTGGCTAAGAGGTGAAAATGTCACCTCTTAGCCAAAAAATTTTTTTGCAGTGGGCTGCTGTACAAAGGTAAAAACGGCGATCAATTGAATCAAATAAAGGAGCTTTCTACATGAAGTATCTTATACTTCATGAATGAAAGTCCCCTTTATTTGTTTCAATAGTAAATCCTAGTGTTTGTAAAACGCTAGGATTTACTTTCACTTTAACTCTTACATTGCTATGTGACTAGTAAAGGATCGGACACTCCAAAAATAATTATGTGTTAAAAAGATTGTGTAATATAAATAAATATTTGTAATTTACTGTATATATATTAAACGTGCTTACCTGTATATTCTCAGAAAATGTGATGACTGCCAAACCCGCCATTAGGCTTATTATATGAGCCCCATAATTGTGTTCTACTTGAGTAGGACCATCTTGACACCTCACATGCACAGTTCATTGATATAGATGAAAAGCGCCAAAAAGCACTCAAAAGGAACAGCAAAGATGATGAAACAGTGGGTGTCCTACAAGTGTGCATGTGATTTGTCAACATTTTTAGTGCACATGTGAAGCTTGACTGGAGCCCGATTATTAATTTCAAAAACGTTCTGCCTACTTTTATGAGAGGTCGTTGCCGTGGGTTTTATGAAAATTTAAAATAAAGATTTTAGGTACTTAGAAGCTTTGTTTCATGAACAAGTAAGTACATTTAGGGCCAGGTTACGAGTGGAGCACAATATTGAACTTTTGCAAGCACGATATTTGCGCTGCACTCAGTAATACCATCTCACGGAAATGTGCGCTGGTATTACAAGTAAAGCGCAATGCGAACGCAACCTTGCATTCACATTACCACAAAGCAATGGAGCCTCGTTTTCATGCCAACAGCCATGGCAAACAACCTAGCGCAGAGGCAATTCACAAAGTGCTGGGCAGCAATAAATATATATATGTATATGCTTATATACATATGTTTAAGTGTTTATATGTGCATATTAACAAATAAATATAAATAAATATATATGTATATGCTTATATACATATGTTTAAGTGTTTATATGTGCATATTAACAAATAAATATATATAAATAAATATATATGTATATATTTATAGAGAAAACACAGCCCCCCACTGACCTCCATGTAAAGCCACATCCCCTCACTTTGACCCCTTATAACTGCTTTGTGCAGTTTTTTTTTTTAAAAAAAAGTTCATAGGTTATATTTTGTTTTAATGTAATGTCCTCTATATTTTGGGGGCAATTGGGGTAACTTTTTCTTTTTAACCAGAGGCTAATTGCGCTTAGCGCAAAGTGAAACATCGAGCTTGCGGTAGCAATAACTTGTAATGGCTGGTTATTTAACGTTCGCCTGTAAACGGGCAAATTTTCCTCTTTGCAGGTGCACGTTAAAATAACGCTCCACTCGTAATCTGGCCCTTAAGCTGTATCTTTATTATACTTTAGTTTCTTGCAATGACAGTTTACAAAGATTTCTAACCCTTTCATTTTTTTTATTAACAAAAAGGCATTGATAATCTCAGACTGGCTACAGGTTATCTTCAAAATGACAGAATACAGCATCAAATCATTTGTAATAAAGACCCAGAAACCAGTGGGAATTTAACAATTGTATACAAAAATAACATTAAAGGGGCAGTCATTTTTTAATGCAAAACATTAAATTGTTTAAGCTGTAGTTTCCATTAATAATAAATCAGATATAATACTTCACTTTTTAGACTTACATTTACCTCAGAATGTGATAGTGGTACAGCCCTTCAGAAGTATACTGCTGGTGCCTAGACATTTACCAGTGCTCTCTTGGCACTATCCCTGCCTTCTTTACCTAATAGGGCTGTTCATTAGCACCTCATCGTCTCCAGGTGTAAATTTGACACATTGAAAAGGGGTAATGTATATAGTATTTATTATCAAAGGAGGCTCCAACTAAATTACTAAATTACTTTAATGCTTTTTATTAATATATATATATATATATATATATATATATATATATATATATATATATATATATATATATATAATAAAGTTAACTGTCCCTTTAAAAAAAACTAACAAAAAAAAAACCTAATAAAACTGGCTGGATTTTTTTTTATTTAAGAAAATGTAAAATCTCAATCATGATTTCAGTTGAATATTAAGAAAAAATGATGCAGTAACATTTACTAATATGGCATACTGATAGCAGACATTAAAAACCATTATATCTGACAATAAGACATGTAAAAATGATGTCTGTCAAGTCTAACAGCCGATCTAATAATTCTGGTTAAACACTTATCTGGTTTTGACAACTAAACTCCTTTAAAATGTTTACAACTGGAATGTTGAAATAACCCATCCTAAAGATAGTAAATAATACTAAAATAGACATTTTGCTAATTAATTTAAATACACGTTTTATTTTCACACCACATCAATAATTTTTGAGTAAATGCAATACTAAGATACTACAAACAAACATAGATGCATACACTTTTTGTTAAATACCTTATTTTCCAAAGATGAATGCACAGTCTAGAAAGGCTTTGACCCTCACCCTGTAAATTCCTGGACTCAAAACGACTTCACAAAACCCGAGCTGACAATAACCTGCATTCTGGGAGCGTAGGCACAATACAGTGAGGAAGAGATGTGTCAATAGCAGGCAGTGGGCTGGGCACTCCCCGGGGGGTGGGGAACTATGTAAAAGGTGTGTGACAAGATAACAAAAATAACTCACTGGAGTTAGACACCTGCTGCAAATGCCTTCACTGGGGGAAGCTGGATCACTTGCAGATTTTATCATTTATCTGGGATTATTGCAGTTCAGAGATCAAGTATAAATATAGCCCCAATTCAGTAGATCAAGTATAAATATAGCCCCAATTCAGTAGATCAGCAACTTGAAATACATATTTGAGCAGGAAGACTGAAGCATTAATTACGATTATTCATAATTTATTTAAATACTTAATTTATAAACACTCTGGAAATTGGGTGGGCTACCAGTAATTTTCAGCAACCCAGTTACATGAAGTTGCTGGGATTCTTTCCAGGTCCGTATGCATTTAGTAAATATACAGACATCACTGTAAATGTAATAGTTCCTTTCCTACCAGTTAAGGGCTTGAACCAATCTCTTAGCAATGCATTGCAGCCCACCACGTCAAACTGCCTTGCAAAATAAGCACTCAGCAACTGTTTATACTGTATTCAATGTTAGTGCAGCTATGTTGTACCTGTGATTCCCAGGTGAGCAGGTGCAGAGCTGGTTCAGCAGGAGAGAGCAGCGGAACCCAGGCGCACTGCATATTCTGCACTTGGCTGAGGCAAAGCCAGGACTGGGACTATAGGATCAGGAATCTCCTGCTCAGCAATATCCCTAGCCAGGGCTCAAGGATTAGGAGCATGCAGCTCAGGAAGACCGAGATCAAAAGTACGACTAGGACTGCAAAAGCAAACAGCAGTCTGTATACGAATGTCCAAGATCAGCAGACTCTGGAAAACTCAGACATGGATTTAGCATGTAACAAGCAGCTATAACTGGATGCTGCTGAACTAGATGTAAATATGTATTGAAACTTCCCTCAACACATAGTCAACTAATATCTATCTATCTATCTATCTATCTATCTATCTATCTATCTATCTATCTATCTAATCTATCTCTATCATCTATCGCATAGTGTAGCTAGGTGGTTGATCTAGGTACCTTTCTTAAAGGTGTGTTTTTGGATTTGTAAGGTTTTTCTTTACAGTTATAATACTAGATGACACATGGTCACATATTTTGTATTTCTATGGGTCTATAAATACAAAATACTTTAGAACAACGATAAGATCTTCACTCTTAAAGTGACAGTACTTCTAAAAGGTGTTGTAATGAAAGCCCATTTTACTTGGTCTGATGAAGGGGTAGAACCCCAAAACGTCACTGTATTTTTGTGTCCATTAAAGTATAAATATAAATATAACAATTACTGAGTTGAGGTGTGTCAGCCACGCTCATTGCTAACAGGTGCATAAAATCCAGCAGATAGCCATTAAATCTCCATAAACAAACATTAGAATTAAAATGGGTTGTACTGAAGTGCTGTTACAATTAAAGTGATTGTAAACTTCAATGAATTAAAGCCCAGTATAAAAAAATAATCTTAAAATCCGGGGCACTTTAATTCATTAAAGTTTACAAAGATGCTTATTTTTTAAAATAGGTACAATTTCATTATGGAAAGCATAACTCTGATCCTCCGCCTGCCTTTCCTGCTTTCTTTAGCGTATGAATGACGAATGAAGCTTCCTCTAATCATTGCGTGCCTCACAAACTGAATGCCAATGGGGTCTATATACAGTATATACGTTTTAGGCAGAAAAATCAAAATAATAATTGGTTTGACCACCCTTTGCCTTCAAAAAACATACATTCTCCTATACACTTGGCAATGTCAGGGATTTGGTGGCCATATTGTCAGGTGCATGATGAAACAATTATACCAAACAGGTGCTAATAGTCATCAATTATATATGTAGGTTGAAACACAATCATTAACTTAAACAGAAACAGCTGTGCAGAAGAAATAAACCTAGGTGAGGAACACCGAAACGCTGCTAACAAGTTAAGGTTGCCGAAAGCAGTGTAATGTCAAAAGTCATACTCCATGGCACAACAGAGCACAGCGACTGTGAGGGAGTTATGGTGTGTGAAACTCAGAATGCAGGAACAGATACACAGAACAATAACATTATTTTTGAAAGCTTTACTGATTGATAGGCAAAAGAACAGTTGGTAGTTCAGAAAGAAGATTACAAAAACAGCAAGTTTGAACATAGGCCTTATGAAAATCGCTAAACTCCAAAACCAGGTTCAGAATACCTTAAGCAGCTTGCAGTAATTAAGTCCAATATACACTGGTGCTTGAATTGAAGAGTAAAGGGTGAGGTTGACACAAAATACCTGATAGGTGCAGCTGGTTTGAAGAAGGCTGTCACCTTATATATATAACACCCATAGCACATACATCGATTATATAAAACGCCAGTCAGTCACAATTTTAATGATTAAAAGCTGCAAGGTATTGATTTTATATATTTTGTGAGCCTCCAGTCATCCTCTGTTATCCATTGGGCTAGTCTTGGATCTACTTACCTTGCCTTTGTTTGTGAACCGTGGAATCTGTAGCAGTGCTGTGCAAGGGTGGAGAGAGCAGTGGAGGTGTTAAGCCGGTCTGCGAGTTAGCTGAACAACTCTGAGAGTTCGGCCTGCCTCATTTGCACTGTTGAGTGCAAGGTGTTTGTGAGCATTGAGTTTATACTCTTTTAATTGTCTAACGTACTATCGAGACATACTTCACCATTGGAGCGACCTCTTTTATCTTTCTCTGGTTTGAGGAAAGCTGTCTGGTACTGTATGGTAGACACAGGTTTCTCAGCAGGCACAGAATACCCAGCTGGTACTGTTGGTGAGACTGTCACTAAATACTGTTATGAGCTGCTTATTCTATTTTCATTATTTTATATGTTTAACCAAACTTTTCCTTTTCTTTTACTGAACTCTTCTCTGAAACTGCAGATATATTACTTCTGTATTTTCTAATAAGTGATGTATCTTTAACAACTTACTTTTAGCCTAATAAGTATGTATCAGTACATCTTAAAGTTATGGCTTCTCCCATACAAAGTTTTCTAAATATCTGAAACTCAAGGTAAAATCCAAGGCTTCTCTGTACAGTATCAACTTCTCAATCCAATTAGCCAGCTAGCCTCTGGTCACATTCCAAGAAAACATATCTCCCAAATTTTAACATAGAGGACCTGTTTTTATTCTTCCTTTCCTAGTAACCACTAATCATGTGAGATTTATTGGCCAATCATTATAAGCCAATTAGCTCTCTGCTTTGTAAGGAACTGTAATAGTATAAAAATGCATGTATATGAAAATGTGTTAGTCTTGCGTTACTGTTTTTTGTGCTGGGACACTGTTGCAACAGTGTAATAAAGATTACCTCTCCTGAGGTGAGCCCTTGTTTGATAAATATCTGGTCTGGACCTCTTTATTACTGCACCTGAGACGAGCTCACTCACGACAATACCATATAAGTATAGCAGACACAGCTTCAGGAACAAGGTGAGCATACACCAGTATCAGGTTAGGAACAGGATGCATAGGATGTTTCCTTTCAAAGAAGCATGCACTTCTGATGCTGGTACCCAACCTCTCTCATCAGGAGCATATCTCTTCCAATAGATGTGCTACTCCAGTCTTCCTGTACAACGTCTGGCATTCAGGATTTCTTTAACCTCATATTCTTCTGATCCATCCACCATGACTGGCCATGGAGTTAGGTGGCTTGTGAGATGGAAAGGGGTCAGGCAGTGCAGGTTTGAGAAGAGACACATGAAAAACTGGATGGATGCGATAGGGAGATGGCAACTGGAGACAAATTTCAACTGGAAATATAATTTTTTTCAATGATGAAAGGTCCAATGAAGCGAGGGCCTAATTTCTTGGAAGGAAGAGGAAGTTGAAGATGAGCAGAGGATAAATATACTTTGTCTCCAACTTGATAAGCAGGAGTAGGACGTCTCTTCTTGTCAGCATAATGTTTATATTGTTGTTGGGCCTCCTATAATATCTTCTTTATTACAGAGAAAATATTGTGAGCCTCCTGTAGCCGTTGATCAGCAGCAGGAACTGAGCTTTGGAGAGGGGAGCCAGGTAACATGATTGGATGGTACCCATAGGTACACAGAAAAGGGGACATGGATTTAGACCTATGAACAAGGTATTGAGTCCAGTCATCTTGTAACGTGGTAGTATAACATCTGAGGTATTGCTCCAGAGGTTGGTTCGTAAGTTCAACCTGGTCATTTGTTTACCTATAGTCTCTGGTAATCCATGTAGCCAGAAAATCTCTTGTAGAAAAATAGTGGTTGTGTGAACTGCTTCCGGTACACCCATGGTGGCAACAAATTAGGCCATTTTAGAAAAGCGATCTACTACAACTAAAACTGAAATGTAAATCAACTATAAAGTCCATGGCCACCTATAGAATCTGTGATGTGGAGGTCACGTGACCACTTCTTTCCAATAGTATCTGTTATCATTAGTAAATCCACATATTCCATCTTTAGAATTTGTAGCTGTTTTATGATGTGAAAAACCACATATTTTTTTTAACTAATAGTATTTTTTTATTTTACTTTTTCAGCCAACAGCATATTTTTCTATAAAGCTTCTCTGATTCGTTTTAAATTTAACTTGGGAATTTCTTTATTTCTACCTTCTTTCTTTTTATATTATATTCTCATTAAGATACAATGCCTCTCTTAGGTTATATATATATGTTGTGTATATATATATATATATATATATATATATATATATATATATATATATATATATATATGTATGCATGTATGTATGTATCTATCTATCTATACCCAGGTGGTAAATCACCATAGAACAGGCTAACAATAGTATTGAGCCAGTTGATCGTTCCTGTGAGTGTGCTTCTCTCTGTGTGTATTTAGTCTCCCTATGGGAAAAAGGGGAAACCAGACATGGACTCCTTGCTCAGTGTGCTTAAAGTAATATGGCTACACCTCACTGACGAGGCCCAATGAAGGCCGAAACGATTGGGGTTGCTGTGTTCCTTGTTCAGAGAGGAATTGCCTGGTATTTCAGTGCTGGACTGACCATAATAGGCGGGATCAGACTGATATACTACAGGAAAGTTCTTATCTGTGAAAAGCATTACTGGGCTAAAAGAAGCTGCACCCAGGTGATAAATCACCATAGAACAGGCTAACAATAGTATTGAGCCAGTTGTTCGTTCCTGTGAGTGTGCTTCTCTCTGTGTGTATTTAGTCTCCCTATGGGAAAAAGGGGAAACCAGACGTGGACTCCTTGCTCAGTGTGCTTAGAGGAATATGGCTACACCTCACTGACGAGGCCCAATGAAGGCCGAAACGATCATCTTGGGTTGCTGTATTCCTTGTTCAGAGAGGAATTGCCTGGTATTTCGGTGCTGGACTAACCATAATAGGCGGGATCAGACTGATATACTACAGGAAAGTTCTTCTCTGTGAAAAGCATTACTGGGCTAAAAGAAGCTGCACCCAGGTGGTAAATCGCCATAGAACAGGCTAACAATAGTATTGAGCCAGTTGCTCGTTCCTGTGAGTGTGCTTCTCTCTCTGTGTATGTATATATATATATATATATATATCTGTTTGGGGGTTTCACAGACACTTAAGCTGATGTAATTTCAGTCACATGTGCAAATCTCTATCAATAAGAACTTGTTTTTTACTTTGATCATGTGACTGCATTGTTTTTGGTTTAATGTTCTGTGTTATTTCTATTTTGGTGCACAATACAATGATTATACATAACAGTCAGATAATACACATGTAAATACCACTGTTGATCATTTTTAGAAGTTCTGTACTTGTTTTGGTCATGATATATGATAGTTGCATGTTTCAGATGTTTATGTTAACAATAATCATTACCATGATAACATTTGCATATGATGATGTGTGTGTATATATATATATAGTCCATGTAGAAAAAATGTGACAGCACCACAGTACAAAGTTCTTCTTTAAAGGTGAAAAATGTTCTTTATTAGGATATAGCAACCATAAAAACAACTTTCGGACCTACATGGTCCTTAATCATGCATAGTTAAAAGACAATCAAACAAACATTTAAAAAGGGTATCTGGACCAATCAGGTTTCAGTTTCCATTACTAATTGGTTTAACCCATACCTATCCAGGTTTTACAAACTACAATATAATAGTGACCTCTAGTGGTACCAGAATATATACCATTTTATAAAATTATAAAAACAAATACAAATCATAATCTCTATTCAGACCATGGGGATGTAATGTATTTAGACGCTTAATCCACCATACTTCTTTTTGTTTCAATTTTAGTTCCCTATTACCTCCTCTTCTATGATTGGGGATATGATCAATTACTTGGAAATGAAGTTGGCTAACTGTGTGTCCCATATGTGTGAAATGTGCAGATACATCCCCATGGTCTGAATAGAGATTATGATTTGTATTTGTTTTTATAATTTTATAACATGGTATATATTCTGGTATCACTAGAGGTCACTATTATATTGTAGTTTGTAAAACCTGGATAGGTATGGGTTAAACCAATTTGTAATGGAAACTGAAACCTGATTGGTCCAGATAACCTTTTTAAATGTTTGTTTGATTGTCTTTTAACTATGCATGATTAAGGACCATGTAGGTCCGAAACGTCGTTTTTTTGGTTGCTATATCCTAATAAAGAACATTTTCACCTTTAAAGAAGAACTTTGTACTGTGGTGCTGTCACATTTTTTCTACATGGACTGTGTACATTGGAGTTTTGCAGATACTCCTTGGTGACAAGCACACAGGTTGAAAATTAAGCATAATTTATGGTGCAGGACTCCAACTACTTACCTTATATATATATATATATATATATATATATATATATATATACATACACTCTATTGTCATGCCTGATGAAACAGCTACTCCTTGAGCTGAGAAACACGTTGCATTTTTGTAAACAGATTAGCTGCACACTGATGTTTTATTAAAGCTTTTAGTACTTTTATCAAGTTGCAGTGTACTGTTTGTGGAAGGTGGCTGCTGGATTTCACCTGATTGCCTGTGGCCGGATATTGCAGACTCTCGTGTCTAAGGAGGAATTCTACTGGAGGTTGTTGCTGGGAGCATTAGTCAGCTGGTGGCTGTAACATCCAGCCTGCCTATTTGCACTATTCATCTATATAGTGCCATCTCACTTGTGAGTGACCCATTTGGGATTTTTTCCCCCATAAATCACATAGTCTACACTCTGAGGCGCCCTTTTGTTTTTACCTTGCAATTTCAGCCCAAGGTCTGCTTGGCACAGGAAGTGGTTGTATGAGACCTAAAGGAGATTGTCGTGAGTCCTTGTTAACTTTACACACAGGACAAGATTTTATTTATTTTTGCATGCCCGGCCACCATAACTGCTGACTAATTAACTCTTGAGTCTTATGATACGGAGGATGGCACTACCACCTTGCTGTCCTGAATCTGGAACTCTGGATGTTCAATAGTTTCTGAGGAACTAGAAGTATCTTCAGAGTTTAGAGTCTAGAGTAGAGTTTAGAGTAGGTGAATAATGTCCCATAAGGAAACTTTGCTAGCTACAAAATGTTCTGGTTGTAGAATAGTAGTTGGCTCAGATTCTATTTTCTCATTCTCTCCAATACGAGATAAGGAATCTGCTTTACCATTTTTGGCTCCAGGTTGATATGTAATGAGGAAATGGAAGAGATTAAAAAAGAGTGCCCACCGCTGTCTGGTTTTGAGTCTACGAGCTGAACGTAAGTATTCCTGATTTCTATGATCTGTGAAAACAGTAATGGGATGATTGGCCCCCTCCAGTAGATGTCTCCACTCCTTGAAGGCTGTTTCTATGGCAAGTAGTTCTCTATCCCCCACGTCATAGTTTCTTTCTGCTGGGGAGAGAACTTGAGACAGGAAGGCCACAAGGTGGAGGTAATCCTTGTCATCAGCTCTTTGAGATAATACTGCTCCAATGGCTGTCTCAGAGGCATCAACTTCAATATATAAGGGGCTGCCATGGTTCAGTTAAAATCAGGTTGAGGAGGTAAAAAGTTGTTTTAGGTTGTCAAAGGCTTGTTGTGCTTTGTTAGTCTAGTGAAATGTGATGGTCTTCATTGTAAAGGCTGTAATGGGTTTTGTAAAAGTTTGCAAAACCTACAAAGCATTGAATGGCTATTTTACTGTCTGGAGTGGGCCAGTTTATTATAGCTCCAATTTTCTTGGAATCCATATGGATCTCTTCTGGTGCTAAGATGAAGCCTAAGAATTCTTCTGATTCAGTGTTAAAGATACATTTCTCCAGTTTAGCATATAGATGATTAGCTCGTAGATGAGAGAGCACAGTTCTCACATTATCCTAATGTTGTTGTATCCTAATGTTGTTGTACAGAAGAGAAGTAAATGAGTTAGGCTACTACATACATGTCCAGGATATCATGAAAAATGTCATGGACAAGCCTCTGAAAGTTAGCAGGGGTGTAGCACAGATCAAAGGGTATCACAGTGTACTCCTAGTGCCCATAACAGGGAACAAATGCAGTTTTCCTCTCATCTCCTTTCCATACTCTTACAAGTTTGTAAGCCCCTCTTAGATTAATTTTACTGAAGATTACTGCTGATCTGAGCCGATCCATAAGTTCTGGAATAAGTAGTAATGAATATTTATTTTTTACAGTAATGGCATTGAAGTCCCTGTTGTCTATGTATGGGCGAAGTTCTCCATCCTTTTTGCTGGAAAAGAATATGCCAGCCCCAGCGGGTGACTTGGATGGTTTGATAAACCCTTTCTGAAGATTTTCTTCAATATATTCTTTTAACACCTTTAACTCTGGTTCTGATAATGGAAAGATGTGACTGTAGGGAATTGAAGCCCCATGAAGGAGATCAATTGGGCAATGATATTCCCTATGGGAAGGGAGAGTATCAGCTCCTTTCTTTTCCAAAAACATCATGAAAATCCTGGTACATTTCTGGTATTTGAACAAGAGGTCTTACTGGAGTCTTGGGTTTGAGGGTAGCATTGATGAGGGACTTAAGACAGTGCTGAAGGCAAAATTGGGATTTAAAGTGTACAGTTCCAGTTTCCCAGTTGATAAACAGATTGTGTCTTTGGAACCAGGGAAAGCCAAGTACTAAAGGGAACAGTGGTGAAGTTCCTAAATCAAAGATCACAGTCTCTTGATGCCCAGGCCCAATTGTGACCGATAAATAAATGGTTACATTTGTGATGGGACCAGTTTTCAATGGTAAGCCATTGATGAGCTGTATGTGAATTGGCTTTTCCTTAGTGACACTGGGTATCTGCAGTCTTTGGGCTAATTGAGTGTCCAGAAATCATCTGCTGGGCCCTGAATCAATTATGGCAGGTAGATTAACAGAGTTTTTGTCCCACTGCAAGAGGTAGGGACAAATGAGGCGTTTGATCAATGGTAAGGAGGGGGCTTAACCCCAAACGTCTTGGGCATGGCAGTGCACACTCAAGCTGGCTTCCACAGTACAAACAGAGGTTTAGCAACACTCTTCTTTGTTTTTCGCATTCAGAGAGGGGACCTCGGACACCTCTTATTAGAATGGGTTCTTCAGCGGAGGGAGCTGGTAAAGGTGGAGGCAGAGGACTAACAAACCATTTGTGTGAGGGCTATAGGCAGTAGATTTTTCCATGTGCCTTTCTCTAAGGCGGTAGTTGATCTGAGTTGACAAAGAGATTAGGCTTCTTAGAGTCTTTGGTACCCCTACTTATGCTAGCTCATCTTTCAAAGTATCAGACAGGCCCAAAACAGTGGTTCCCCAGTGAAATAACAGTCCATACATGTATAAAGTCTGAGTAATAAGTTCTAGGTTGCAGAGAAAACTGAATCTGAAAAGAGGTGATAAAAGTCTGTAATTGACACTGCACTGATTCCCATTAAGGAGTAGATTACAAATGGAGCGCTAATTTAACTTGCTCCTGTAAACGGGCAAAATCACCCATTTACGGGTGCACGTTAAATAACCAGTGAGTGGCTGGTTAATGCTAACGCAAGCTTGCAGTAAACCTCTGGTTGATTTAAAACATTTTCCCCAATTGCCTCTTGCAAGTTCCATTTTTTTTTTGTGGCTGAGGTAGTTAGGGTATGTAAAACTCAGGATTGCAGAAACAGATACATAGAACAATGAAAGTCTTTTGAAAGCTTTACTGAATAATAGGCAAAACAACAGTTGGTAGTTCAGATTGAAGATTACAAAAATGGCAAGTTTGAAAATAGGCCTTATGCAGATCCCTAAACTCCAAAACAAGGTTCAGAATACCTTAAGCAGCTCGCAGTAGCTAAGTCCAATAGACATGGGTGTTTGAATTGAACAGTAAAGGGTGAGGTTGACACAGAATATCTGATAGGTGCAGCTGGTTTTAAGAAGGCTGTCACTGGTAAGGTAGACACAGGTTTCTCAACAGGCACAGGCTACCCAGTGGGTACTTTTGGTGAGACTCTCACGGGATCCTAGATAGGTACAGCATTCACAGTTGGTTTGAGGAAGGATCTCACTGGTATGGTAGACATAGGTTTCTCAGCAGGCACAGGATATCCAGCGGGTACTGTTGGTGAGCCTGTCATGGAATACCAGACAGGTACAGCAGGCACAGCTTCAGGAACAAGGTGAGCATACACCGGTATCAGGTTATTCTGCTTGGCTTTCAGGATCCAGGTGAGCATACATAGGTGCAAAGCAGATGCTTGGTCTCTGGAGCAAGGTAAGCAAACACAGGTATCAGGCAAGTATGAATGGTGACTGGAGCAATGTGAGCATACACAGATGCAAGGTAAGTATGTTTAGACTCTGGAGCAAGGTGAGCATACACAGGTATCAGATATGTACTCTTGGTCTCAGGAGCAAGGTGAGCATCCACAGGTATCAGATAAGTATACAGAATACCTATAAGGGGAAAACCAGGCAGAGGTGCCTCTTAGTGTAGTATTATCAGGACATTTGGAGGAGAAAAGAAAAAGTATTCTCTCACATTTGATAAAGCACACAATAGTGCTAGTAAGGCAAGCCGAGACTTCTGAGCCGCTCGGCTGACTCTACATCCAGCACCCCTGGCGGATATATTACAAGGGTTCTGGTCCTCACTTCCTCTCACATTATGCCCTAAATAGCAAACAGCAGCTCCAGGTATCCCACACAGGATCTCACCGGTCAAAAAGGCAAAACGGCAATGGTCATAAAGGTAGTGTCAGAACCTCCATAGATAGAAGTGGTAGCAAATATTTAAAACAATTTATTTCTTAAAAACAATATTATTTTAAAAAGTGAAGCATTTCTCGGCGATCAATGCCATTTCCTCACACTGTAATATTACAACTTAACCGCTACCTATTTAAATCTACCTGCTCCAATCAAAAGATAGGCAGTGCAAAGGGAAACGCCTCCTCCCATGACATCACACAGGTGAACAGCATCCACAATATGTTACTGGATACATTTGGAAAAGAACGTCTCCTCCTGTGACATCACACAGGTGAACAGCATCCAAAGATTATTGTTATATAAATATACAAAAAGAAACAATATTGAGTACAGGCATAGACAGATAAATCAAATTGATACAATGGTCATTTATGCAAATAGTGTTTCCAGAGATTACCACATCCATAAATAGCAGATCGGTATGCTGCTAAATGCTCAGAATGATGAATTCTATCTAAAGAAATATTTACTACCAAGGTGGTCTGGTCTTCTATGGACGCTTTATAGATGACTTTATTTTTATTTGGAAAGGTGGAATCTCTGAGGCTTATAGTTTATCATAGAACATCTTAATTCTAAGGATATGGGTATCACCTTTACTAGTTGTATACAAACTCAGTCTATTGTGTATCTAAACCAGAGCTTTCCAAACTTTTCATGTTGGTGACACACTTTGTAGACCTACATCATTTCGCGACACAGTAATTCAGTTGTACTAGCAAAAAGGAGGTTAAACTAACTTATTTTAAAAGATACGGACACATACATAAATTATATAATAACAAAATGCCTTTACAAGTAACAGTATGTACAGTATGTGTAAGAATTAAAAAAAGTTTAATAACACCAATAGCTACTAACTATTTTAATGGGCTGTATGAGGTTGATGGGATGAACACAGTTTCGGAATATTTAGTGGAATATTAGCTAAAGACACTCAAATTTCATCATCAAGCATTTAAAAGCTCCCACTACCTATCCATATATCAAGAGCAGGAGCAGCAATACACTACTGGGAGCTAGCTGCAAAAAACCCAAACACTGACTTCTGACTTTAGCTCAGCGTTTAAGCTGCCACCCTCAGAGCTCTGTGAGTCCGACTGACTACTGCCAGGGCTGCAAACACACTGCTGTCCCACTCACTGGCTACACGTGCAGTCAGGAGCCAATTAAGGAGACTACACGTGCAGTCAGGAGCCAATGTGCCGCCAAATCCACCAATGGTAATAGTTTCAGTTCCCACTGAGCTGTGCCAATTGGTTAAGATGATCTGTGACCCACTAGGTATCAATCACGTGTCAACCATTTGATATGCGTAGCAGGCAGGTGGAAAGTCAGAAACCAAAAAACAATTAAAAAAAAAAAAAAATTAAAAAAAAATTGTGCTGAAGCAGGGACACACCTACACACTGCTGCCGACACACTAATGTGTCCCGACACACAGTTTGGAAAGCACTGATCTAAACCTTGCCTTATCTTTCACTGATATGGGAGTAGTAAAATCACAAACACACTTTAAATCTGTGGACTGCAACAGTTTTTAAACTATTAAAGTAACCATTATTTGCAAATGGGTGAGTGAGTAGAGCGCTGGAGATTGTGATTCCAAACACCTCACTGGAAAAAAAAGTCCTTCTAACTTTTAAAATAGAAAATAGAAAATTGTGAGTAGTGAGGGCGCTAACAAAAGCTTAAGGAATTGGGATCTTAGATATAAAAATTGATTGGCTAGATTTAGTTCCTACACCAGAAATTCATCAAAAATAAAGCAGTGAAAAAATATATAAAAATATAAAAAATTGATAGTGTGCGTATCTATCTCATATAGATTAATCTAAAGTGCAAAGTGCAATGTCCTCTGAGTTCCTATTAAAAAAGAAACCTATAGTGTTATATTATCGAGTACAATGTGCATTTGGATACTATCATAATCTTATATAGATAGTGTATATCGTAAGCTGTGTGTTTTTGAGCAGTATATAAGATATGACTTGAATACTGTTATAATCTTATATTGTCTCCCAGATGATTATTAGTATACAGATCGTTAAATCGTCTATACGAAAAACATGATACAAATTCTAAGGGATCCAATAAAAAAAATTTTTATTTTGATTCAAAGAACTTTATCTAAAAGATTTTGAGGCTAAGGGGACGTCTCCCCAAAATTTATTTTATCAGTATAACCTTAAGTTTGTTTCGAATGTTATATTAAGCTTAAGCAACAATGTAACAAGTAAGAATAATTTTAAATTATAAAATCTAAGAGACTGTAGCTCTATCACAAAAATATTGTATCACAGAAAAATTGTATATCTTAAAACAGAGTAAATTTAAATTCTTTTCATAGTCCAATATATTGCAGGAAAAAGCTTGGATGTTAGAGTCTCTTTGTACAAAGAAATATTAAATACCTTCAGTATGAGTTATCTTATCCTCTTTGTTGTTTAAAGAACTTTAAATGCTAAAGTTTCTTTTCTGCAGAAATGTATTAGATATCTTTTAGTATGAGTACCTTTATCTTCTTATGTTTTAGCTTTTGCCTTGTTTACTCACTCGATGCGGCTTTTGGTTCAGAGCCGCCGCATGTTCTCGGCGACTGACGTCACTCTCCGGTCTTTAGTTATCTGATTCCAAGATAAGTTATAGTGGCTTGGCGATTCCGGTTTTTGAATATTTCTTCCCAAAACTTCCTGCTCTTAGTGCCTTGCACGCAGGGATGTGTAGTTCAGATAGATGATGTTTGCAATATACCAATAGATGCAGGTGAGAGCATAACCCGGGTTACAAAATCGTAGCAGTGGTATCCGAAAGCAAAGCATGCAAACCTTAGATACTTTCTGAAAGTCACTTGAAGTCACAAGGGTCGACGAGTTTCACTCTATACAGAGCTTTTTCAAGATACTTGTGACTTCTAAACTCAGTCTTTTAAATATGGTGCCTGAATCTGATTGGTTAGTTGTCAGTTTGCTTAAAGGGCCATAATACCCAAATGTTTAAACACTTGAAAGAGATGCAGCATAGCTGTAAAAAGCTGACTAGAAAATATCTCCTAAACATCTCTATGTAAAAAAGAAAGATATTTTACCTCAAAAGTTCCTCAGTAGCCACCTCCCATGGTAAAGGATTTCTAAGCAGCATTTTAGTGTGTCTGTCCTGGGACATCTTAGGGGATGAGCCTCGTGAACTTTTTACACAGAACTTACTCTGCTGAGCTGAGGAAATTGTGAGGTAAAATATCTTCCTTTTTTACATAGAGATTCTCAGGTGATATTTTCCTGTCAGCTTTTTACAGTTATACTGCATCAGTTTCAAGTGATTTAGCATATGAGTATTATGTCCCTTTAAGGTGGAATTTTTTCTTGGTAACTCATACCTTAAGGTGGAATTGTTTAAATTTTTTTCTTTAGTTATATTTGGTATCCTTATTAATCTAATTTTATTTATTCATATATACATATAGATGTTTTTATACTAAGAATATTAATTCTGATATACTTCTGTTTTTAATAAGGCTTCGAATACCTGATATTTCAAAATATCAAAAATTAATAATCCATCTTAAATTTACTCATCTTAATTTATGAATTTCTAATTTCACCTGGTTCAAAAATATGTCTCTGGGAATATACTTTTAATTTCTATGTCCAGATAAAGTATAGACATCAACAGGTCATCAAAAGAATTCATTTTAAAATGGTATGAGCTATCTGAAATAAACCTCTAAAAAAACGCACAAGAGTATGAGTTTTTAAAAAATTCCACCTTTAAAAAGTATGAGTGATTTCTTCTAAAACTTTAACCTATAAAGAAAAAAATTTAAACAATTCCACCTTAAGGTATGAGTTACCAAGAAAAAATTCCACCTTAAGCAAACTGACAACTAACCAATCAGATTCAGGCACCATATTTAAAAGACTGAGTTTAGAAGTCACAAGTATCTTGAAAAAGCTCTGTATAGAGCGAAATGCGTCGACCCTTGTGACTTCAAGTGACTTTCAGAAAGTATCTAAGGTTTGCATGCTTTGCTTTCGGATACCACCACTACGATTTTGTAACCCGGGTTATGCTCTCACCTGCATCTATTGGCATATTGCAAACATCATCTATCTGAACTACACATCCCCTGCGTGCAAGGCACTAAGAGCAGGAAGTTTTGGGAAGAAATATTCAAAAACCGGAATCGCCAAGCCACTATCACTTATCTTGGAATCAGATAACTAAAGACCGGAGAGTGACGTCAGACGCTGAGAACATGCGGCGGCTCTGAACCAAAAGCCGCATCGAGTGAGTAAACAAGGCAAAAGCGAAAACATAAGAAGATAAAGGTACTCGTACTAAAAGATATCTAATACATTTCTGCAGAAAAGAAACTTTAGCATTTAAAGTTCTTTAAACAACAAAGAGGATAAGATAACTTATACTGAAGGTATTTAATATTTCTTTGTACAAATAGACTTTAACATCCAAGCTTTTTCCTGCAATATATTGGACTATGAAAAGAATTTTTAACTTCTAATTAAATTTACTCTGTTTTAAGATATACAATTTTTCTGTGATACAATATTTTTGTGATAGAGCTACAGTCTCTTAGATTTTATAATTTAAAATTATTCTTACTTGTTACATTGTTGCTTAAGCTTAATATAACATTCGAAACAAACTTAAAGGGACATGAAACCCACATTTTTTCTTTCATGATTTAGAAAGAGCATGCCATTTTAAACAACTTTCTAATGTCATTCCATTATCTAATTTGTTTTATTCTCTTGATATTCTTTGCTGAAAAGCATATCTAGATAGGCTCAGTAGCTGCTGATTGGTTCCTGCACATAGAAGCCTCATGTGATTGGCTCACCCATGTGCATTGCTTTTTCTTCAACTAAGGATATCTAAAAAATTAAGCAAAATAAATAATAGAAGTAAATTGTAATATTGTTTAAATTTGTATTCTCCATCTGAATCCTGAAAGAAATTTTTTGGGTTTAGTGTCCCTTTAAGGTTATACTGATAAAATAAATTTTGGGGAGACGTCCCCTTAGCCTCAAAATCTTTTAGATAAAGTTCTTTGAATCATAATAAATTTTTTTTTTATTGGATCCCTTAGAATTTGTATCATGTTTTTCGTATAGACGATTTAACGATCTGTATACTAATAATCATCTGGGAGACAATATAAGATTATAACAGTATTCAAGTCATATCTTATATACTGCTCAAAAACACACAGCTTACGATATACACTATCTATATAAGATTATGATAGTATCCAAATTCACATTGTACTCGATAATATAACACTATAGGTTTCTTTTTTAATAGGAACTCAGAGGACATTGCACTTTGCACTTTAAATTAATCTATATGAGATAGATACGCACACTATCAATTTTTTATATTTTTATATATTTTCTCACCGCTTTATTTTTGATGAATTTCTGGTGTAAGAACTAAATCTAGCCAATCAATTTTTATATCTAAGATCCCAATTCCTTAAGCTTTTGTTAGCGCCCTCGCTGCTCACAATTTTCTATTAACCATTATTTGCCCTGGAAATCAAATGTCTCATATGGACAATTTAAGCGAATTAGAAGAAATTGCAGTGATCTAATGACCTATGATGAACAAAGTCACATTTTAAAAGAGGCTTTGAGGAAAAGGGGTACCCACAGGAAATTATTGAAGAGGGTTATTTAAGAGCTAAATTGAATGAGAGAGATTTAACATGGACGAAGTCAAAGGGGGTTAAATCTCCAGGAGAGAATCAAAACACTAATACGCTTATGTTTATTACTCAATATAATGGTAAGCATAGGGAAATTAGAAAAGTATTAACTAAATATTGGAGTATTCAAGGAAAGGACCCTATCCTGAATTAATTGAAGACAAACCTAGGATTGTCTTTAAAAAGAGCACTGGCCTTAAAGATCATTTGGAACCTAGTAAGGTAGTAAAACATGTCTTGAGACCTTATGATAAAATTGAAAGAGAGAACCATTTAAAACTTGTTGATGGTACTAAGAATGGATCCTTTAAGTGTAGGGCAAAAAATTGCAAAATGTGTAAATATATTACACATAGTAAAACCACATTTAAATCAAATTATTCCACATTATTATTTTATAGTCAGTCGCTTCCGTGTATGTCATATATATTTGCGCACTTGCAAATGTGGGGTGAGATACGTGGGGCACGCTTGTAGATGTCTGAGCTATAGGTGGTCGGAACACTTGAGAAATATTCAGAGAAAGTTCCAGTATCATAGGCCTAGATTTGGAGTTCGGCGGTAGCCGTCAAAACCAGCGTTAGAGGCTCCTAACGCTGGTTTTGGCCGCCCGCTGGTATTTGGAGTCAGTGATTAAAGGGTCTAACGCTCACTTTTCAGCCGCGACTTTTCCATACCGCAGATCCCCCTACGCCATTTGCGTAGCCTATATTTTCAATGGGATCTTTCTAACGCTGGTATTTAGAGTCGTTTCTGAAGTGAGCGTTAGAGCTCTAACGACAAAATTCCAGCCGCCTGAAAATAGCAGGAGTTAAGAGCTTTCTGGCTAACGCCGGTTCATAAAGCTCTTAACTACTGTACCCTAAAGTACACTAACACCCATAAACTACCTATGTACCCCTAAACCGAGCTCCCCCCACATCGCCGCCACTCGATTAAAATTTTTAACCCCTAATCTGCCGACCGCCACCTACGTTATACTTATGTACCCCTAATCTGCTGCCCCTAACCCCGCCGACCCCTGTATTATATTTATTAACCCCTAACCTGCCCCCCACAACATCGCCGCCAGCTACTTAAAATAATTAACCCCTAATCTTCCGACCGCAAAGCGCCGCCACCTACGTTATCCCTATGTACCCCTAATCTGCTACCCCTAACACCGCCGACCCCTATATTATATTTATTAACCCCTAATCTGCCCCCCTCAACGTCGCCGACACCTGCCTACACTTATTAACCCCTAATCTGCCGAGCGGACCTGAGCGCTACTATAATAAAGTTATTAACCCCTAACCCACCTCACTAACCCTATCATAAATAGTATTAACCCCTAATCTGCCCTCCCTAAGATCGCCGACATCTAACTTCAATTATTAACCCCTAATCTGACGACCGGAGCTCACCGCTATTCTAATAAATGTATTAACCCCTAAAGCTAAGTCTAACCCTAACACTAACACCCCCCTAACTTAAATATAATTTACATCTAACGAAATAAATTAACTCTTATTAAATAAATTATTCCTATTTAAAGCTAAATACTTACCTGTAAAATAAATCCTAATATAGCTACAATATAAATTATAATTATATTATAGCTATTTTAGGATTAATATTTATTTTACAGGCAACTTTGTAATTATTTTAACCATGTACAATAGCTATTAAATAGTTAAGAACTATTTAATACTTACCTAGTTAAAATAATAACAAATTTACCTGCAAAATAAATCCTAACCTAAGATATAATTAAACTTAACACTACCCTATCAATAAATTAATTAAACACAATTGCTACAAATAAATACAATTAAATAAACTATCTAAAGTACAAAAAATAAAAAAGAACTAAGTTACAAAAAATAAAAAAATATTTACAAACATAAGAAAAATATTACAACAATTTTAAACTAATTACACCTACTCTAAGCCCCCAAATAAAAATAACAAAGCCCCCCAAAATAAAAAATTCCCTACCCTATTCTAAATTAAAAAAGTTACAAGCTCTTTTACCTTACCAGCCCTGAACAGGGCCCTTTGCGGGGCATGCCCCAAGAATTTCAGCTCTTTTGCCTGTAAAAGAATAAATACAATACCCCCCCAACATTACAACCCACCACCCACATACCCCTAATCTAACCCAAACCCCCCTTAAATAAACCTAACACTAAGCCCCTGAAGATCTTCCTACCTTGTCTTCACCATCCAGGTATCACCGATCCGTCCTGGCTCCAACATCTTCATCCAACCCAAGCGGGGGTTGGCGATCCATAATCCGGTGCTGAAGAGGTCCAGAAGAGGCTCCAAAGTCTTCCTCCTATCCGGCAAGAAGAGGACATCCGGACCGGCAAACATCTTCTCCAAGCGGCATCTTCGATCTTCTTCCATCCGGAGCGAAGCGGCAGGATCCTGAAGACCTCCAGCGTGGAACATCCATCCGGACCGACGACTGAACGACGAATGACTGTTCCTTTAAGGGACGTCATCCAAGATGGCGTCCCTCGAATTCCGATTGGCTGATAGGATTCTATCAGCCAATCGGAATTAAGGTAGGAATTTTCTGATTGGCTGATGGAATCAGCCAATCAGAATCTAGTTCAATCCGATTGGCCGATCCAATCAGCCAATCAGATTGAGCTCGCATTCTATTGGCTGATATGTCTTACCAGCTATTATAATCACAATTATAGTTATATATATATATATATATCAGTAATTTAGAATTATTCACTTTCCCTTATGTTAGTATTTGCCAGATAGGGGTCCTTCTGACCCATGACATTTATTTTGCTCTTTATTCACTTACCACATTCTATATTTATTTTTATAGATATAGTACACACACCACATGAACTTACACTATAATATACTAGAAATAACAATACTATCACTTTTTGACATTTATTATATAGGATTCATATATCATGACAGTGCATCTGTCATATCACAGTCCAAGACACCACACCACATTCGGCTATATTATATAGCTGACGGAGGATCATATTTCTCTTATAGATACTTGTTACACACATCACCATACCACACGCTGTTCACATTTCCATACTTAGTACCAACTTAAGTACGATTGTGGGGTTATCACTATAATCATTAATATCACCAGTATATCATTTTTTGTATGGGTGTTTATAGGAACACCTCTAGTCGATCTATACTAAACATCACAAACCTTGGTAGTGAATATTTCTTTAGATAGAATTCACCATTCTGAGCATTTAGCAGCATACCGATCTGCTATTTATGGATGTGGCAATCTCTGGAAACACTATTTGCATATATGAACATTGTATCAATTTGATGTATCTGTCTATGCCTGTGCCCAATATTGTATATTTATATAGCAATAATCATTGGATGCTGTTCACCTGTGTGATGTCACAGGAGGAGGCATTCTTTTCACAAATGTATCCAGTAACATATTGTGGATGCTGTTCACCTGTGTGATGTCAGAGGAGGAGGCATTCTTTTCACAAATGTATCCAGTAACATATTGTGGATGCTGTTCACTTGTGTGATGTCACAGGAGGAGGCATTCTTTTCACAAATGTATCCAGTAACATATTGTGGATGCTGTTCACCTGTGTGATGTCACAGATGGAGGAGTTTCCCTTTGCACTGCCTATCTTTTGATTGAAGCAGGTAGATTTAAATAGGTAGCGGTTAAGTTGTAATATTACAGTCTGAGGAAACGGCGTTGATCGCCGAGAAACACGTCACTGTTTTAAAGAATATTGTTTTTAAGAAATAAATGGTTTTAAATATCCGCTACCACTTCTATCTATGGAGGTTCTGACACTACCTTTATGACCATTGCCGTTTTGCCTTTTTGACCGGTGAGATCCTGTGTGGGATACCTGGAGTTGCGGTTTGCTTTTTGGGGCATAACATGAGAGGAAGTGAGGACCGTAACCCTTGCAATATTTCCGCCAGGGGTGCTGGATGTAGAGTCAGCCGAGCGGCTCAGAAGCCTTGGTTTGCCTTGCTACAACTATTGTGTGCTTTATCAAATGTGAGTGGATACTTTTTCTTTTCTCCTCCAAATGTCATGATGATACTACACTTAGAGGAGCCTCTGTCTGTTTTTCACCCCTTATAGGAGCTCTATCTACTTTTGATGATTATTCTAGTGAGCAGCCAGAGACAATGCGTATTAATTGGGACTCTTTATAGCCTTTAAAATTGTTGTCTTACTTTTGCATCACATACCTGATAGTTTCAATTGTGATATATATATACTTTTTGTGACTATTGTAGCGCCCCCATTAGTATCAGATCAACATATTTTGTCTTCTCTCTTTTACTTTAGTGTTTTATCAGATACATACAGGGAGTGCAGAATTATTAGGCAAGTTGTATTTTTGAGGATTAATTTTATTATTGAACAACAACCATGTTCTCAATGAACCCAAAAAACTCATTAATATCAAAGCTGAATATTTTTGGAAGTAGTTTTTAGTTTGTTTTTAGTTATAGCTATTTTAGGGGGATATCTGTGTGTGCAGGTGACTATTACTGTGCATAATTATTAGGCAACTTAACAAAAAACAAATATATACCCATTTCAATTATTTATTTTTACCAGTGAAACCAATATAACATCTCAACATTCACAAATATACATTTCTGACATTCAAAAACAAAACAAAAACAAATCAGTGACCAATATAGCCACCTTTCTTTGCAAGGACACTCAAAAGCCTGCCATCCATGGATTCTGTCAGTGTTTTGATCTGTTCACCATCAACATTGCGTGCAGCAGCAACCACAGCCTCCCAGACACTGTTCAGAGAGGTGTACTGTTTTCCCTCCTTGTAAATCTCACATTTGATGATGGACCACAGGTTCTCAATGGGGTTCAGATCAGGTGAACAAGGAGGCCATGTCATTAGATTTTCTTCTTTTATACCCTTTCTTGCCAGCCACGCTGTGGAGTACTTGGACGTGTGTGATGGAGCATTGTCCTGCATGAAAATCATGTTTTTCTTGAAGGATTCAGACTTCTTCCTGTACCACTGCTTGAAGAAGGTGTCTACCAGAAACTGGCAGTAGGACTGGGAGTTGAGCTTGACTCCATCCTCAACCTGAAAAGGCCCCACAAGCTCATCTTTGATGATACCAGCCCAAACCAGTACTCCACCTCCACCTTGCTGGCGTCTGAGTCGGACTGGAGCTCTCTGCCCTTTACCAATCCAGCCACGGGCCCATCCATCTGGCCCATCAAGACTCACTCTCATTTCATCAGTCCATAAAACCTTAGAAAAATCAGTCTTGAGATATTTCTTGGCCCAGTCTTGACGTTTCAGCTTGTGTGTCTTGTTCAGTGGTGGTCGTCTTTCAGCCTTTCTTACCTTGGCCATGTCTCTGAGTATTGCACACCTTGTGCTTTTGGGCACTCCAGTGATGTTGCAGCTCTGAAATATGGCCAAACTGGTGGCAAGTGGCATCTTGGCAGCTGCACGCTTGACTTTTCTCAGTTCATGGGCAGTTATTTTGCGCCTTGGTTTTTCCACACGCTTCTTGCGACCCTGTTGACTATTTTGAATGAAACTCTTGATTGTTCGATGATCACGCTTCAGAAGCTTTGCAATTTTAAGAGTGCTGCATCCCTCTGCAAGATATCTCACTATTTTTTACTTTTCTGAGCCTGTCAAGTCCTTCTTTTGACCCATTTTGCCAAAGGAAAGGAAGTTGCCTAATAATTATGCACACCTGATATAGGGTGTTGATGTCATTAGACCACATCCCTTCTCATTACAGAGATGCACATCACCTAATATGCTTAATTGGTAGTAGGCTTTCGAGCCTATACAGCTTGGAGTAAGACAACATGCATAAAGAGGATGATGTGGTCAAAATACTCATTTGCCTAATAATTCTGCACTCCCTGTATGCTTGGTCTCAGGAGCAAGGTGAGCATATGCAGGTATCTAATAAGTATGCTTTACTATTTTTAGTTGTAGTACTCAGGCCAGAGAAATGCTATTTTCATGTATTTAGCTCTTAGCAGAGAAAATTAGAAACCAAGCCAGATGCCTAATCTCTTTTTTGTCAGCTATCATGTGAGTCAAATAAAACCCGAGTGCAGATGTAGGTCCTTCTATTATTATTTGCTATCCAGGTCAAGCCTTCTAGGTCATCAGATCCTGAATCCACCCCACATTATTTGTTTATGAAAATAAGTTCTGTGAGAAATGCTTTAACATATGTAAATATATTGATTCTTGCGGAATAAGGAATGATAACAAACATGTACCATTCCATTGTCCTCTTTTATCACAAAGTAAATATCACCCCTCAGAAAATTTACCAGCGGAGTAATTCATCTTTCTAGCTTGTTTTCTGAGGATAAGTAGGAAAGGCATGGAAAACAGTATGGAGAAAATAAAGGAGCAAGTTTTCTGTTTGTCTAAGAAAGAATTAAAGGATAAGAAAATAGATTTAAGAAACTATTTCAGATTGTAAACGTCTATTAAAAAATGGTTTAAATTACCATCTCTGATCTGAGAAATAATCAACTCCCTTCTCAAGAGAGGTATGAACAATGTAGAAGTTGAAGCCAGTGTGAACTTTTTATTTCATATCTTGTTAAACATTCTGTATAAGTCTAACTTTTGGCCCGTCTAATGAGATTGATCAGGTTGGAAATCCACCTATACGCTAGTCAACTAGTTCCAACTAATTGCAAAAAAAAACAAACAATTAAAAAAATGTAATTTTAATTACAGTCTTGGTTACAACATACACACGACAGTTTTTTTTAAAGCAGCTAGGCTTTTGCTTGTATTTGGTAAATATTCATCTCAGCTACAATTTTTCATTAAAGCAACCACATTGAGTGCTGAATATACTATTGAATATAACACATATTAGACCCAAGAGATCTGAAAACTACTATTAAACCCATACGGCTAGATTTAGAGTTTTGTCAGTAACGACCCACGTATCTAACGCTGGCTTTTTCCCCCCCGCACCTTTTAAATACCGCTGGTATTTAGAGTTCACAGAAGGGCTGCGTTAGGCTCCAAAAAGGGAGCGTAGAGCATATTTACCGCCACTGCAACTCTCAATACCAGCGGTGCTTACGGACGTGGCCAGCTTCAAAAACATGCTCATGCACGATTCCCCCATAGAAAACAATGGGGCATTTTGAGCTGAAAAAAAACCTAACACCTGCAAAAAAGCAGCATTCAGCTCCTAACGCAGCCCCATTGTTTCCTATGGGGAAACAGTTTATAAGTCTGCACATAACACCCTAACATGTACCCCGAGTCTAAACACCCCTAACCTTACACTTATTAACCTCTAATCTGCCACCCCCGCTATCGCTGACACCTGCATATTTTTTTTACCCCCTAATCTGCTGCTCCGTACACCGCCGCAACCTACATTATCCATATGAACCCCTAATCTGCTGCCCCTAACACCGCTGACCCCTATATTATATTTATTAACCCCTAATCTGCCGCCCCCAATGTCGCCGCCATCTACCTACAATTATTAACCCCTAATCTGCCGACCGGACCTCACCGCTACTATAATAAATGTATTAACCCCTAATCCGCCTCACTCCCGCCTCACTAACCCTATAATAAATAGTATTAACCCCTAATCTGCCCTCCCTAACATCGCTGACACCTAACTTCAAGTATTAACCCCTAATATGCCGACCGGACCTCACCGCTACTCTAATAAATGTATTAAACCCTAAAGATAAGTCTAACCCTAACACTAACACCCCCCCTAACTTAAATATAATTTAAATCTAACGAAATAAATTATTTCTTATTAAATAAATTATTCCTATTTAAAGCTAAATACTTACCTGTAAAATAAACCCTAATATATCTACAATATAAATTATAATTATATTGTAGCTATTTTAGGATTAATATTTATTTTACAGGCAACTTTGTATTTATTTTAACCAGGTACAATAGCTATTAAATAGTTATTAACTATTTAATAGTTACCTAGTTAAAATAATTACAAAATTACCTGTAAAATAAATCCTAACCTAAGTTACAATTAAACCTAACACTACACTATCAATAAATTAATTAAATACAATACCTACAAATAAATACAATTAAATAAACTAACTAAAGTACAAAAAATAAAAAATAACTACGTTACAAAAAATAAAAAAAATATTTACAGACATTAGAAAAATATTATAACAATTTTAAGCTAATTACACCTACTCTAAGCCCCCTAATAAAATAACAAAGACCCCCAAAATAAAAAAATGCCCTACCCTATTCTAAAAAAAGTTCAAAGCTCTTTTACCTTACCAGCCCTTAAAAGGGCCTTTTGCGGGGCATGCCCCAAAGAAAACTGCTCTTTTGCCTGTAAAAAAAAACATACAATACCCCCCCCAACATTAATCCTAAAATAGCTACAATATAATTATAATTTATATTGTAGCTATATTAGGGTTTATTTTACAGGTAAGTATTTAGCTTTAAATAGGAATAATTTATTTAATAAGAGTTAATTTATTTCGTTAGATTTAAATTATATTTAACTTAGGGGGGTGTTAGTGTTAGGGTTAGACTTAGCTTTAGGGGTTAATACATTTATTAGAGTAGTGGTGAGGTCCGGTCGGCATATTAGGGGTTAATACTTGAAGTTAGGTGTCGGCGATGTTAGGGAGGGTAGATTAGGGGTTAATACTATTTATTATAGGGTTAGTGAGGCGGGAGTGAGGTGGATTAGGGGTTAATACATTTATTTTAGTAGCGGTGAGGTCCGGTCGGCAGATTAGGGGTTAATAATTGTAGGTAGGTGGCGGCGACATTGGGGTGGGGCAGATTAGGGGTTAATAAATAGAATATAGGGGTCGGCGGTGTTAGGGGCAGCAGATTAGGGGTTCATAGGGATAACGTAGGTGGCGGCGGTGTGCGGTCGGCAGATTAGGGGTTAAAAAATTTTATTAGAGTGGTGGCGATGTGGGGGGACCTCGGTTTAGGGGTACATAGGTAGTTTATGGGTGTTAGTGTACTTTAGAGCACAGTAGTTAAGAGCTTTATGAACCGGCGTTAGCCCAGAAAGCTCTTAACTCCTGACTTTTTTCTGCGGCTGGAGTTTTGTCGTTAGATTTCTAACGCTCACTTCAGCCAAGACTCTAAATACCAGCGTTAGAAAGATCCCATTGAAAAGATAGGATACGCAAATGGCGTTATGGGGATCTGCGGTATGGAAAAGTCGCGGCTGCAAAGTGAGCGTTAGACCCTTACCTACATGACTCTAAATACCAGCGGTAACCCAAAACCAGCGTTAGGAGCCTCTAACGCTGGTTTTGACGGCTAACGCCAAACTCTAAATCTAGCCGTTAGTGACCACATCACTTTTCAATTTTCTTACTGTTAAGGACCAGGGTTATTTTTACTTTTTTGCAGTGTTTGTGTGTAGCTGTAATTTTTCTCTTACTCATTTACAGTACCCACACATATTATATACTTTTTTTCTCGCCATTAAATGGAATTTCAAAAGATACCGTTATTTTTATCATATCTTATAATTTACTATAAATTTTTCTTTAAATATGATGAAAGAATTGAAAAACCCACACTTTTTACTTTGACCCCCAAAATCTGTTACACATCTACAACCACCAAAAAATACCCATGCTAAATAGTTTCTAAATGTTGTCCTGAGTTTAGAAATACCCAATGTTTACATGTTCTTTGCTTTTTTTGCAAGTTATAGGGCAATAAATACAAGTAGCACTTTTGCTATTTCCAATGCATTTTGTTTCAAAATTATCAATAGTTACATTGTAACACTGATATCTGTCAGGAATCCCTTAATAACCCTTCACATGTATATATTTTTTTTAGTAGATGAACCAAAGTATTGATCTAGGCCCATTTTAGTATATTTCATGCCACCATTTCACTGTCAAATGCGATCAAATAAAAAAAATCGTTCACTTTTTCACAAACTTTTTCTCACTGAAATTATTTACAGACAGCTTGTGCAATTATGGCACAAATGGTTGTAAATGCTTCTCTGGGATCACCTTTGTTCAGAAATAGCAGACATATATATATATTGCTTTTTGGTAATTAGAAGGCCGCTAAATGTCGCTGTGCACCACACTTGTATTTTTCCCAGCAGTGAAGGGCTTAATTAGGGAGCTTGTAGGGTTAATTTTAGCTTTAGTGTAGCGATCAGCCTCAAACCTGACACATTCCACCCACTGATCCCTCCCTGACCCCAATCAAACAGCTCTCGTCCCTCCCCCACCCCCCAAAGGTCCCCCCTATCTTAAGTATTGGCAGAAAGTCTGCGAGTATAAAATAAAAGGGTTAAAAAAAACAATCTCCGTGACCCCCCCCGAACAGCTCTCTAACCCTCCCCCTATACCTATTATCCGCCATGTTAGATACTGGCAGCTGTCTGCCAGTACCCATTTTGTTATATGTGTGTTTTTTTAATGACTTTTTTTCTGTAGTATAGCTGCCCTCCCTCATTTCTCTACCCCTCTACCCCCTCCCAGGTCACTTTCCATGCCAGCAACTGAAATACCCCCTTCTCCCTCCTTTGTATGCGCTAAAGTGCAGACTTTCTTTCTCCCGCCTCCCCCAGCTATGGGCCGCCCACTTGCCTCCCTCCGATCCCATCCACGCCACCAACAATCAGCACCATCGCTGGCCGATGCAGAGGGGGCCACAGAGTGTCCCTCTCTGCATTGGTTGCCTAAAAAACGGTATTGCATGATGCCTCAACATCATGATCGCTTCCAGTGCATGAAACCCCAGAGGATGCGCCAGGCACGTCCTTGGTCCTTAACTGACACTTTTTGTAGGACGTGCCTGACACGTCCTCGGTCACCAAGGGGTTAAAGGGACAGTCAAGTCCAAAAAAAAATTTCATGATTCAAATAGGGCAACTTTCCAATTTACTTTTATCACCAATTTTGCTTTGTTCTTTTGGTATTCTTAGTTGTAAGCTAAACCCAGGAGGTTCATATGCTGATTTCTTAGACCTTGAAGGCCACCTCTAATCTAAATGCATGTTGACAGTTTTTCACCACTAGAAGGTGTTAGATCATGTGTTTCATATAGATAACATTAAGCTCATGCACTTGACTTTACAGAGGAGTGAGCACTGATTGGCTAAAATGCATGTCTGTCAAAATAACTGAAATAAGGGGGCAGTCTGCAGAGGCTTAGATACAAGGTGATTACAGAGGTAAAAGGTGTATTATTATAACTGTGTTGGTTATGCAAAACTGGGAAATAGATAATTAAGGGATTATCTATCTTTTAAAACAACAAACATTCTGGTGTTGACTGTCCCTTTAAGTCTTTTACCTTCATTGCAATAGGGGTCCGTACATATGTATTCTGACTTTTGGGGCGCAATTACATATACGGCGCAGGCTTCAGCGCAAGCGCTGCAACCTGCACCGTCCGTTATTTCACCTCGCACATAGGGCTATTACATATACGGCGCCAGCAGCTCATAAAGTGCTGTATGTCAGATAAACTAGCGAAGTCCAGAAATTAGCGTAAATACAAATTTCTGGAGTCGCCAGTGACTTACGGCACTTTAGAAACTGCCAGCGCCTAAGAAAAGTAAAGAAAATAACAAATCTCCAGTAAAAGTCTAGCACGCCTCCCAAAAATAAGCCCAACACATAAAAACTTCTATATCCGCAATCTCCCCCTCTCACTACTAATAATAAATGTATTAACCCCTAGACCGACAACCCCCCACAACGCAATAAGCCTAATTAATCTATTAACCTCTATATCCGCCATCAAACCCACACCACAAGTAATAACTAAATTATTAACCCCTAAATCCGCCAATACCAACATCGCAAACTACCTATTAAAACTATTAACCCCTAATCTGCCATTAACCCACAACGCAATAAACCCATTAAAACTATTAACCCCTAATCCGCATTAACCCACAACGCAATAAACCCATTAAAATTATTAACCTCTAATCCGCCATTAACCCCTTAATGACCAGACCATTTTTCAATTTTCTTACCCTTAATGACAAAGGCTATTTTTACATTTCTGCTGTGTTTGTGTTTAGCTGTAATTTTCCTCTTACACATTTACTGTACCCACACATATTATATACCGTTTTTCTCGCCATTAAATGGACTTTCTAAAGATACCATTATTTTCATCATATTTTATAATTTCCTATAAAAAAAATATAAAATATGAGGAAAAAATTGAAAAAAACACACTTTTTCTAACTTTGACCCCCAAAATCTGTTACACATCTACAATCACCAAAAAACACCTATGCTAAATAGTTTCTAAATTTTGTCCTGAGTTTAGAAATACCCAATGTTTACATGTTCTTTGCTTTTTTTGCAATTTATAGGGCCATAAATACAAGTAGCACTTTGCTATTTCCAAACCCCTTTTTTTCAAAATTAGCGCTAGTTACATTGGAACCCTGATATCTGTCAGGAAAACCTGAATATCCCTTGACATGTATATATTTTTTTTTAGAAGACAACCCAAAGTATTGATCTAGGCCCATTTTGGTATATTTCATGCCACCATTTCACCGCCAAATGTCATCAAATAAAAAAAAAAGTTCACTTTTTCAAAAATTTTGTCACAAACTTTAGGTTTCCCACTGAAATTATTTACAAACAGCTTCTGCAATTAAGGCACAAATGGTTGTAAATGCTTCTTTGGGATCCCCTTTGTTCAGAAATAGCAGACTTATATGGCTTTGGGGTTGCTTTTTGGTAATTAGAAGGCCGCTAAATGCTGCTGCGCACCACATGTAAATTATGCCCAGCAGTGAAGGGGTTAATTAGGTAGGTTGTAGGGAGCTTGCATGGTTAATTTTAGCTTTAGGGTAGTGTAGTAGACAACCCCAAGTATTGATCTAGGCCCATTTTGATATATTTTATGCCACTATTTCACCGCCAAATGCGAGCAAACAATTAAAAAAAAATTCATTTTTCACAATTTTAGGTTTCTCACTGAAAGTATTTACAAACAGCTTGTGCTATTATGGCACAAATTGTTGTAAAAGCTTCTTTGGGATCCCCTTTGTTCAGAAATAGCAGACATATATGGCTTTGGCATTGCTTTTTGGTAATTAGAAGGCCGCTAAATGCTGCTGCGCACCACACGTAAATTATGCCCAGCAGTGAAGGGGTTAATTAGGTAGGTTGTAGGGAGCTTGCAGGGTTAATTTTAGCTTTAGGGTAGAGATCAGCCTCCCACCTGACACATCCCACCCCCTGATCCCTCCCAAACAGCTCTCTTCCCTCCCCCACCCCACAATTGTCCCCGCCATCTTAAGTACTGGCAGAAAGTCTGCTAGTACTAAATAAAAGGAGTTTTTCTTTTTTTTTAATAAAAAAAAATAAAATGTTTTAGCTGTGATGGACCCCTGCCTTAGCCCCAACCTCCATGATCCCCCCCCCCAGCTCTCTAACACTCTCCCCTTCCTATTTGCCACCATCTTGGGTACTGGCAGCTGTCTGCCAGTACCCAATTTGCCCCCAAAAACAAAAGTATCTTTTTCTCTTTTTGCAATTATTAATATTTTCTGTAGTGTAGCAGCCCCCCACAATACCCCAACCCCCTCCCCCTCCCAGATCCTTATATATTTATATTTTTAAAATCTTTTTTCCCCCCTCTTCCCTCCTCATTGGTGTCAGTGGCCAGCTAATCGCGCACGCGCGCCCCCGCGCACACGCACGCGCGCCCCCGCACGCTCCCGGCACCCGGCGTGCACATTGCACTTACAGGAACCGGATGCCGGGTAGCGATGGGCCGCCCACCCGCCTCCCTGTTATGCTCCCACCCACCAACGAACCGGCACCATCGCTACCGGTGCAGAGAGGGCCACAGAGTGGCTCTCTCTGCATCGGAGTCTTCTAAAAAGGTATTGCAGGATGCCTCCATATGGAGGCATCACTGCAATACCCTGAGAGCTGCTGGAAGCGATTGCGATCGCTTCCAGCATTCTCTTAGACAACTGACGTACCAGGTACGTCTATTGTCATTAACTGGTTGTTAATGCATGACGTACCTGGTACGTCAGTTGTCATTAAGGGGTTAACCCACAATGCAATAAACCCATTAAAACTATTAAACCCTAATCCTCCATTATCCCACAACGCAATAAACCTATTAAAGTATCAACCCCTAAACCGCCAAAGCCCACAACGCAATAAACCTAACCCTTAACCTAATCCCCCCTAACCTAACACCCCCTAAATGAACCCAAATTACCTAATTTACAAAATACTAAAGTTACTATTAAACTAAAAAAAACTAACACTACTTTAAAAATGCAAATAAACTAAGTATAAATTAAAGGGACAGTTTAATCAAAATTCGGGAGTAGACTGTCCATTTAAGCTACAATTACAGAAAATAAAAAAATCTAAGATTACATAAAATAATAAAGAAAATTACCAAATTTTACAAAAATTATACCTAATCTCTATAAAAATAAAAAAGCCCCCCAAAATAAAAACACCCCCTAATCTAATAAAATACCAGTAGCCCTTAAAGGGGCTTTTTGCAGGGCATTACCCCAAGGTAATCAGCTCTTTATAAAAAAAAAATACACAACCCCCCCTAACAGGGCATTCAGCTCTTTTACTACCCGCCCTATCTAAATAAAATATATATAAAAAAATCCCTTAAAAACCCCTAAGTCTAACCCCCAAGTGGTCCTCACCTGTCCTGAAGTCCCGCGGAGAAGGTCCTGTTCCAGGCGGTGAAGTCTTCTTCCAAGCGGCGACCTCTTCTTTCTTCTTCCAGGAACCAGCCGGGGCGGAGCAGAGGGCGGATCTAAAGACAGATGACCGCGGAGCTGAAGACCGGCGACCCTGGAACTGAAGACCGGCATACCTTTTATTCCTATTCAGTGTACGGCGGAGATTGTATGAAGAGGATCCGCCACGCTCCATGGCTCCGCGGTCGCCAGTCTTCAGTTCCATGCTCGCCGGTCTTCAGTTCCAGGGTTGCCAGTCTCAGTTTATTAGATTAGAGGGTGTTTTTTTTTGGGGGGGGGCTTTTTATTTTCATAGGGATTAGGTATATTTTTGTAAAATTTGGTAATTTTCTTTATTATTTTCTGTAATCTTAGATTTTTTTATTTTCTGTAATTGTAGCTTAAAGGGACAGTCTACTCCAGAATTTTGATTAGACTGTCCCTTTAATTTATACTTAGTTTATTTGTATTTTTAAAGTAGTGTTAGGTTTTTTTAATTTAATAGTAACTTTAGTATTTTGTAAATTATTTTGTAAATTAGGTAATTTGGGTTCATTTAGGGGGTGTTAGGTTAGGGGGGTTAGGCAGGGCCAGATTGGGCAGCCGGGATACCGGGAAAAATCCCGGTGGGCTGCCGGCCGGCAGCTCAAGCTGGGCTGGCTGACTGCTGCTGTGCTGTATAAATTATATTTTTGCTCGCTTGTTGCGATATTGCGGCCGCGAATCATTCATTCACCCAGACACTGTGTATGCCTGATATAGCATAGGGATACCTAATACACAGTCTCAGTACCTGAGCGTGCCTGATGTACACAGTAGGGTTGGTATATAGTTCTAATACCTTTTGTATTTGACTATTTGTGTGTATCTAATACAGGGGAGTAGGGGGTTAATATGAGGAATGGTTCAGGTTGGGATATTGCACAGATATGAGAATTATTAACTATCTATTGCTCACTGCATATGCTTTAACATAGCAGAGAGAGGGTGTTTTTATTGCTGGGGATATTGGGCCAGAGGGGGGCGAGTCTGAGCCGGAGGCGGGCTGCATTGGAGGGGGTGGGGCTAATATGAAGGGGCAGGGCTGACTCAGAGGGGGCAGGGCTGGGCCGGTCTATACAAATATCCAGGGCCGGTCTGATTTCCCAGGCCGGCCCTGGGGTTAGGTTAGGGGGGGTTAGGTTTATTGCATTGTGGGCTTTGGCAGTTTCGGAGTTAATACTTTAATAGGTTTATTGCGTTGTGGGTTAATGGCGGATTAAGAGGTTAATAGTTTTAATAGATAGTTTGCGATGTTGGGGTTGACGGATTTAGGAGTTAATAATTTAGTTATTACTTGCGGTGTGGGTTTGATGGCGGATATAGGGGTTAATACACTTTATTAGTTATTGCGGTGGGGGATTGCGGTTGACTGGTAGATAGACATTGTGCATGCGTTAGGTGTTTGTTTATTTTTGCAGGCATTTTCGGGAGTTACGGTGCTCCCATACTCAGCGCAAGTCTTGCTACGGCTGCCTTTTATGGCGAGGTAAAAATGGAGTAAGAGTTCTCCATTATCGCCACCTAAGTCCTTGCATTGGATATTGAATACCAATTTACGACGCCGTCCCATGTTAGCCTATGGGAGTTAAAACTGCGGGCGACGTGTAAAATATACATGCCGCATTTATATATGGCGCTGTATATAGGATACCAAACCTGCGCAAAGCCCAGCGTTGCCGGCTTTTGCGGGCGACGCCGTTAATAGTTTTAATAGATAGTTTGCGATGTTGGGGTTGACGGATTTAGGAGTTAATAATTTAGTTATTACTTGCGGTGTGGGTTTGATGGCGGATATAGGGGTTAATACACTTTATTAGTTATTGCGGTGGGGGATTGCGGTTGACTGGTAGATAGACATTGTGCATGCGTTAGGTGTTTGTTTATTTTTGCAGGCATTTTCGGGAGTTACGGTGCTCCCATACTCAGCGCAAGTCTTGCTACGGCTGCCTTTTATGGCGAGGTAAAAATGGAGTAAGAGTTCTCCATTATCGCCACCTAAGTCCTTGCATTGGATATTGAATACCAATTTACGACGCCGTCCCATGTTAGCCTATGGGAGTTAAAACTGCGGGCGACGTGTAAAATATACATGCCGCATTTATATATGGCGCTGTATATAGGATACCAAACCTGCGCAAAGCCCAGCGTTGCCGGCTTTTGCGGGCGACGCCGCATATGTAATGGGGCCCCTGAACTTGAATAATCTCAATAAACAGGAAGTATGATCACATATCAAATGAAATGAGGAAACTACACTTGGTACCCATTAAACAAATTGGAACATTAAATTGCATACTACAAAAGTGGTTGTCTGTATTATTATTTTAATTATATGTATGCAAAAACAGAGAAGTGACCGAGAGATTTAAAAAAAACAACAACAATAAGCCCGAGATATATAAGTATTTTGTTTATAATATATGTTGAAAAATGTATTCTTTGAGGCATAGTAATGAAAATAAATATAAGTAGAGTTTATAGGGAAGTAAATGGTAATTTGCATTGTCAGGTAAGTTAATGTTTTCATTTTGAAAAATGTGTTTGATTCACTGCCATACAAAATATTACTGTACACAATAAAAGAACTAGGAACTTGGTAAATATGTGAACTGACAGATGGGATTTCAAACAGATAAAAGCAGGTTTCATGTGGTAGAGAAAGCAAACATGGTACCTCTTAAATCAATATGATATTTTTGGAAAATCTTAGGAGAAATATGTTTGCATATTTATGGACAAAGGGCCTGTGTGGTAAATAATGATTCATACCAGGTGTATAATATTATTAAAAAATAATCTAAAAATGTAAAATATCAATCTAGGAGGAGTCAATAATGGCAACAATATTAAAATAAAGGTGTGCTGATTCCCAGATATACTTTTTTTTTATTGACTTTTTTTTTTATCAGACATACCACTGATATTTTCCATATAGGAGGGACTAATGTATTTTTGCAATGTTACAGCTGATGTGTCAGCGATTAGTAAGACTAAACAGCTCTACATTAGTCTCTATTCCATTCCATCAAGTTCTTCATGTGAAGTTCATTTTCACATTCCAATCCATTTCAATGAATTTAGGGCCAGATTACAAGTGGAGCTCTAAATATAGTTTGCATGCAAGCGATATTAGCCCTCCACTTTGCAATACACGATAATGTGCGCTGGTATTACAATTTAATCGCAATGTGAACACAAGCTCACAGGCAGTCAGGATCCCTCTCAGTGCAGGGCTGGCTGCCCTCTTGTGCTTGGCAGACAGTCTGGGTTCCACTCAGTTGTAAGGGTTAAAAATAATCCCAATGAGTCTGAATCAATCTTAGAAAACTGCATCTGAAACAGACCTGCATGTCTGAGAAACATGTTGCATGTTTTATTAACCTGACAGAATAAATGGTTTTAATTTTTATTTGGTGCAGTTTTCCTTAGAAGGTGCTTACTTAACTTCACCATCTACTGCTGTGCTAAGACTACTGATATGGAAAACAAACTAGAAGATATCTACAAGAATGTGAAAAGTGACACTAGGTAGTTTAGGTACCTCTTGTAGTCTTAATAGGAAGGAGGTAAAAAAAAAGCCAGAGTGTGACAAGCCTAACTGAAACATTTAACAACTATTAGATTAAAGGACCACTCAATGCAGTACAATTGCATAATTACTAAGTGCATAATAAAAATACAATGATTTAACACATACTCTGAATTTCAAACAAGCAGTAGATTTTTTTCTCCCATTTTCCGCACCTTGTATCATGTGACAGACATCAGCCAATCACAGACTAGTATACGTATACCCTGTGAGCTTGTCCACATGCTCAGTAGGATCTTGTTCCATAGAAAGTGTTTATATAAAAAGACTGTGCAATATTTGATAATGGAAGTAAATTGGAAAGTGTCTTAAAACTGCATGCTCTTTCTGAATCATAAAAGTTTATTTTGACTTGAGTGTCCCTTTAAGGGAAATCATTGTAAACTTAAAGGGACACTGATTCAGATAGAGCATGCAGTTTTAAGCAACTTTCTAATTTACTCCTATTATTAATTTTTCTTCGTTCTCTTGCTATCTTAGCTAAGAAGTCATCTAAGCTAAGGAGCCAGCCAATGTTTGGTTCAGTACACTGGACAGCACTTGTTTATTGGTGGGTGAATGTATCCACCAATCAGCAAGAACAACCCAAGTTGTTCACCAAAAATGGGCTGGAATCTAAACTTACATTTTTGCTTTTCAAATAAAGATACCAAGAGAATGAAGAAAATTTGATAATAGGAGTAAATTTGAAAGTTGCTTAAAATTGCTATCTGAATCATGAAAGAAAAAAATTGGGTTCAGTGTCCCTTTAAAGGGACCATAAAAATGAAACTTCCATGATTCAGATAGATTGAAAAAAAATCAGTGAAAAACTTAAAAGAAGAGCATATCTTGTAGTTTGAGAGATGTAAGCAATGGCGAAAATCCTGACCCTGCAATGCTGGTGGGCTCGCAGGTAAGAGGCTGTCCAGCTTTTCAGGGGAGGTGGACCACATCACCAGCCGGGGCCTGTGGCATGGAGCAGAGGGGGTACAAAGCGACCTGTGTGCACAGCACATGTTGCAGGGCCGCTCCTCTGCAAACCCAGGCAGCCAGGGGAAGGATTAGTAGGAAGGTTAGGGGTCGGGATGGCCTAGAACAACAATTTCTGTGGGGCCTAGTACAAAATTGTTCCACCCCTGGATGTAAGGATCTAGAATCTAGGTTCACATTTTTTTCTTTAAATACAATGCAAATAAAAAAAAAGATTGAGTGGCCTAAAATTTAATTTTTTGGGAAAAGATATTCTATTGGGCAAAACGACTGGTAGGACAGTTTAATGAGGTAATAGCTTACAATATAGAGGTTCTGTTTAAGGGTGAAGTACACGGAGAAAGGGTAAAATTCTTAAATACATTATACTAATAATCAGGAACCTCATTTTAAGATAATGGAAATCCCAAACAGAACCTAGATTGAAGGAATTTTAGAGTAATTTATTTAATCAAAGAACAATATGACTCCAGTTTAAAGGGCAGTCTACACCAATTTTCATTTAACTGCATTGTAATAGACATTACTATAAAGAATAATATGCACAGATACTGACTTAAAAATCCAGTATAAAACCGTTTAAAAACTTACACAGAAGATCCCAGTTTAGCACTGTTAAAAAGATTACCTAGAACTCCCACTAAAAGTGGTTCTATAGCAAAAATGCAGACCCCCTCCCCCTGCATATGAAAAGACTCTTTACACAAACAGAAGCAAGCTGGAGCAGGTATACATCAGTATTCTCCTAAAACTTTGGGGCTTGGTTAGGAGTCTGAAAATTCAGAGCGATGTTATTTAAAAATAAGCAATACTATACATAAAAAAAGAAGCTGTATAGGCTATATAAATAGATCATCTACAAAACATTTATGCAAAGAAAAATCTAGTGTATAATGTCCCTTAACTAAACTAAATATAGTTAAAGGGACAGTCAACACCAGAATTTTTGTTGTTTAAAAAGAAAGATAATCCCTTTATTACCCATTCCCCAGTTTTGCATAACCAACACAGTTATATTAATATACTTTTTACCTCTGTGATTACCTTGTATCTAAGCTTCTGTTGACTGCCCCCTTATTTCAGTTCTTTTGACAGACATGTAGTTTAGCCAATCAGTGCTCAGTCCTAGGTCACTTTACGTGCATGAGCTCAATGTTATCTATATGAAACATGTGAACTAATGCCCTCTAGTGGTCAAAATGTATTCAGATTAGAGGCAGTCTTCAAGGTCTAAGAAATTAGCATATGAACCTCCTAGTTTTAGCTTTCAACTAAGAATACCAAGAGAACAAAGCAAAATTGGTGACAAAAGTAAATTGGGAAGTTGTTTAAAATTGCATGCCCTATTTAAAACATGAATTTTTTTTTTGGACTTGACTGTCCCTTTAAGTTTTTCCAGAAATGGTAACCACTGATAAAGAATTAAGCCTATGCTGTACAATGCCATATTTTAAAACCCTTTGAAAAGTCAGAATACATTATAATGGCTAAGGGGAAGGGAGAATGTCATGAATAACTATCAGAAAAGAGAGGAAGAGGGATGAAGGAAAGATGGGAGAGAATAGAGTTTAGGAGAGAAATGTTACTATAAGACACAGAACATCTATCTATCTTGTCTGTCTGTCATTCGGTCTGTCTTATTTACCTATCACCTATCAGTCTTTTACTTAAAATAATTGAATTTATTAAACACATTTCCCTCCCTAAGTTGTGTAACCAAAGTAGCTAGAGTTCACAAAGCAAATGTAATATTAGTTTTTTATCTGCCTGACTGCTCAAGGTACAGCAATTCCCTGTGAACACTTGTGTCATTATTTAGTGCTTCTAGACATTATTAACATTGTTTACACAATTAGCTTTTCATGTTTCCCATAACATTGCCAAAACTGACCGCTTCTCTTACCTTGGTGGGCTAAACATTAACCGGATCACTCATGCCCAAATAATGAGACATTATTTATCTGGTGACAGCCGGAGATTATCTGTTTAACAGGTTGTGTGGGAAAACAGTATTATTATAAAACGTAACCTCCTCAAATCCAGAAGGGATTTTTTTTAATGTTTGAAATAAAAAGAGCATTTGATACCCACATTTATTTAAAGGGATATAAAGCTCAAAATTGAAAGGCACATGAATGCATTTTAGTTTGAAAAGAAGCATTTTTGCAATTCCAATTTACCATCAAAATTGTTTCTAGTAAAAATTTAGGACTGTTACATATGTTATTAGCACCCCTCACTGACACACCACCAACCCAGAGAGCCAGCAGTGTCACATTTTCTTTAGTGATGATGTAAACCAAGTCATTACCAATGCAATAAGGAAAACGTATTAAGATTGCAAGCAGACACATTCTCAAGTAAAAAATCTGTTCTCTTGCAATTGCCACTTATGACGCAGCATTGTGAGGTGACATTTAATATTGCACAAGAGCTCTCTTGTGCAATGCTGCCCCCTGCAACCAATCACTATATAATTCACTCACAGAGACAGCCAATAAGGACTTTATACAAAAAGATAGTCATGCCAAAGCCAAGCTGAAAGCTTACGCAGTTAATAATCATACTAAACCTGCTCTTTTTGCTGTTGGACATAGAGCCCTGTGAAGATAGATGGCTAGTTGGATACTTTATATGATGTGGTCCCATATATAGTTAAAAGAATCCAAGAATGAATGATCACTGCAGTAAGAATTACTCAGAAACTACACAAGAAAAAGGACAATGCATTATCTGATGCAGAAGATGATGACTTAGATATACTCAACTTATTACAAGAACACGATAAACTGGATAATAAGACTGAGAGCAGTAAGGGGGAAGAATTACATATCACATGATCAGTCCTCAGATACTTATAGAAAATACCCCCTCAGAGAAAACAGAACACCTCCTGATTACCTTAAATACTATGAAAAATAATATTGTAGTTTTTTTTATAAAATGTATTATAATGTCAGGCAACTCTTTTCCATGCAATATATATGGTCTTATTTCTAAATATTAGGAATATTATAGATATGGATAGTTATATTTAGGTTTAGTTAATCTTGTGTTTCTAATGTAAAGTAAGGGGGGTTATGGTGTTTGCTGTTATGTTATAATATATAGTGTTTTCTTCCTTGTGCTCTGACTTAGAAATGTATATCATTGTTAATAAGAGGCAGGGGCGGGAACAGTGCTGTCAGAGTGTGGAACAAGGAAGTAAAGTGTGTGAGTTAGTTGCTGTAAAAATCAGACATCCCAACTCTCCCTGAAGTTCAGGGAGTCTCCCTGATTGTAATAGTGACTCCCTGATGCCAGCAAATGGAATGCAATCTCCCTGAAACTCCAAGTATTATGATCCAATGTGGTCCAAATCTGGAAAAGTGTTTCTTTAAGGAATGCCTTTAGTTGCAGGGACGTTATAGAACCCTCAAAGCATGCACCATTAACCAAAAAGCCCCCACTTATTCTAATAAAATAAAACACAAATATTACCTTATTTACTGCACGTAATTAAACTTCGTATTCTAAAAGATTTGAGCATTCAACAAGCGTACGATCACTGGAAAATAGGTTTGTTGTATGTGGTTGTGCAATAAAGCTACTTTTTTTAATGTGACTTTAGTGGGAAGCTACTTTAATGATAAGTTTCTATCTTATTTATGGTTTTAAGGTGTCCAATATATAATTGGGAGGGGGGGGGGTAGCGGCGCAGTACTAGCGGGTGAAGCCACCTCCCTGAAATGAGCTTTTGCAGGTTGGGATGTCTGAAAAATGCAAACAGAAAAAGAAATATTGCCAGGCACCTTGTATAGTTAAAAATAGTAAACTTTATTGAGTCAAATTAAAACATAGTGAGAGAGGGGATAGAACACCCCTGAAGTTAAGCAGACTGACATGTTTCGGCACAAAACGCCGTAATCATAGTCCCTATGATTACGGCGTTTTGTGCCGAAACATGTCAGTCTGCTTAACTTCAGGGGTGTTCTATCCCTTCTCTCACTATGTTTTAATTTGACTCAATAAAGTTTACTATTTTTAACTATACAAGGTGCCTGGCAATATTTCTTTTTCTGTTTGGACTTCTCTTTTGCCACTACCAGGCACCTGGCTGCTTTTGCCGGCTGGAGACGCGGACCAAAGACCAAAGACTCAAGCTGATCAATGATATAGCATCCCGCTACACAGACATACAAGTTTCCCTATACCCGGTACAGTTTACCTTTGATATACAGGACTTTCGTATTGGATTGCGGAGCCTGTTCCTCCGATTCTACCGTACTACGTCAGAGGCTCGACTCCCCACAAGGACCAATCAGTGAGGAGTTGTGGGACACACCCAGGGCTGGGACACAGACGGCGTTCGCTCCGCTAATGGTGGACGGGCTGGGACCCGGTGAAGCGCACATGAAAGACTCCCAGGCTGCCGGAGAAATTTCTCATTTCCGCGTTTAGTGGACGGGTTGGTTCCCGGTGTAGCATGGCAGCCGGTGAGTGAAATTGGCTTTGAATATTTTGAGACTGTTTGTGTTCTGTGTACTTGCCTCTGAAATACTATTTCTCTGCATCTGTAACTAATGTACCGGGTATTAGGTATTAGGGCTGTTTATGAGCGAGAGGGCCCCATTTATGAGTGATACTTGCTCAGGATTGCTATACCCATATTATCCCGTAAACTTTACCTAACACGTAACACGTTACATTGGTCTGCATATTACTCTCCAGGTTTGCGGGGTGTTGCAAAGCTATTTAATTATATGATTGACTGAAGTACAAATCTTCAAGAACATAATGGACATTTGCCCCTGCAAGATATACTAAGCTTTACTATCTGGCATTTATACTTCATATATATTGGATTAGTGACAATATAGGTTGGGTTCTCCCCCCTTCTATGTCTGAAAAATGGACTCATGGACTTATGCTAGTTGTATTCTAAACAACCTGGATTTACAAACACTAAAATAATACATTTTGAAATTAAATACATCACTAATTAATTCATTTTGTAATATAGTTTTTACATGTAACCAAGAATACAAAAGAGTACAATTCCCCTTTAATTATTAAGGCCTTTTAGTTTTAGAATTTACAGCATAATGATCCCAAGGGCCTCACTTTGTCACTGTATACTGTTATAAATGACCCAGGTTCCTGTCATATTTAGCATTTTAATTTGTGTATACTGGGCCAGATTACAAGTAGTGCTAACTATAATTTTTGCTTGCGCACTTACTAACAATTATCGCTCACATAAAAGAAAGTGCTATTTTTATTTATATATATGTTTTTATGGATATTTTTATTTATATATATGTTTTTATGGATATATATATATATATATATATATATATATACACACAGTTGTATGCAAAAGTTTAGGCACCCCTGACAATTTCCATGATTTTCATTTATAAATAATTGGGTGTTTGGATCAGCAATTTCATTTTGATCTATCAAATAACTGAAGGACACAGTAATATTTCAGTAGTGAAATGAGGTTTATTGGATTAACAGAAAATGTGCAATTTGCATAAAAACGAAATTAGACAGGTGCATAAATTTGGGCACCCTTGTCATTGTGTTGATTTGAATACCTGTAACTACCTAGCACTGATTAATTGGAACACACAATTGGTTTGGTGAGCCCATTAAGCCTTGAACTTCTTAGACAGGTGCATCCAATCATGAGAAAAGGTATTTAAGGTAGCCAATTGCAAGTTGTTGTTCTCTTTGACTCTCCTCTGAAGAGTGGCAACATGGGGCCTCAAAACAACTCTCAAATAACCTGAAAACAAAGATTGTTCAACATTATGGTTTAGGGGAAGGCTACAAGAAGCTATCGCAGAGATTTAATCTGTCAGTGTCCACTGTGAGGAACATAGTGAGGAAATGAAAGACCACAGGCACAGTTCTTGTTAAGGCCAGAAGTAAAATATCAGAGAGGCAAAGGATGGTGAGAACTGTCAAAAACAGCCCACAGACCACCTCCAAAGACCTACAACATCATCTTGCTGCAGATGGTGTCACTGTGTATCGTTCAACAATTCGGCGTATGAGAGAGTGATGCGGAAGAAGCCTTTTCCGCACACACTCCACAAAGAGTCGCTTGAGGTATGCAAACGCACATTTGGAAAAGCAGGCTTCATCTTGGAAGAAGGTGCTGTGGACTGATGAAACAAATCTTGAATTATTTGGTCATAACAAGGGGTGTTATGCATGGGGCAAAAGAACACAGCGTTCCAAAACAAACCCTTGCTACCCACAGTACAATTTGATGGATGTTCCATCATGCTGTGGGGCTGTGTGGCTAGTGCCGGTACTGGGAATCTTGTTAAAGTTGAGGGTCACATGGATTCCACTCAATATCAGCAGATACTTGAGAATAATGTTGAGGAATCAGTCACAAAGTTGAAGTTACGCTGAGGCTGGATATTTTAACAAGACAACGACCCAAAAGACTGCTCAAAATCTATCTGGCATTTATGCAGAGGAACAAGTACACTGTTCTGGAATGGCCATCCCAGTCCCCAGACCTTAATATCATTAAAAATCTGTGGGGTGATTTGAAGCGGGCTGTCCATGCTTGGCAACCATGAAACCTAACTGAACTGTAGATGTTTTGCAAGGAGGAATGGTCCAAAATACCTTCATCCAGAATCCAGACACTCATTACAGGCTATTGGAAGTGTCTAGAGGTTGTTATTTCTGATAAAGGAGGCTCTACTAAATATTGATGCAATATTTCTGTTGGGGTGCCCAAATTTATGCACCTGTCTAATTTCGCTTTGATGCATATTGCACATTTTCTGTTAATCCAATAAACCTCATTTCACTACTGAAATATTACTGTGTCCTTCAATTATTTGATAGATCAAAATGAAATTGCTGATCCAAACACCCAATTTATAAATGAAAATCATGGAAATTGTCAGGGGTGCCTAAAATTTTGCATATGACTTATATCAATTTAAAAATTAAAAGAACATTTTCTTCAATGTGAACAACATTGTAATGTAAAGTACTTATATTAGACACACATTAAAACACTAAGGGCTAGATTACAAGTGGAGCACTAAATTTTCACACGCCAGCAAATGGGCAAATTTGCCGTTTGTGGGTGCGCGATAATTAAGCAGCCATTACAAGTTACTGGTTATTGCTACCTCAAGCTTGTGGTAGCAATTAGCGCTTATAAAATTAAACAGAGATCAGATCTCTGGTTATTTTTTATAAATCTGCCCCAAATGGCCCCAAATACAGTTTAGAGTATTTTATTAAAAAATAAACGGGTAGATTACGAGTTTTGCAGTATGAGTGAAAAAGCAGCGTTAAGGCTCTTTTTCACTACAGCTGGTATTACGAGTCTTGCAGGTTTAGGGGCACCACACACTTTTTTGGCCGTAACGCAACGTAACTAATGCAGCTTTTCAATGGGACTTCCGTTGCGCCGGTATTACGAGTCTGCCTGGAAGGCCAAAAAGTGAGCAGTACAGCCTAAAACTTCAAGATCCATAACGTAAACTAAAAGTCAGTAGTTATGAGTGTTACAAAGCTGTAATATAAAACTCATAACTAAAGTGCTAAAAAGTACACTAACACCCATAAACTACCTATTAACCCCTAAAACGAGGCCCTCCCGCATCGCAAACACTAAAATAAAATTATTAACCCCTAATCTGCCGCTCCGGACATCGCTGCCACTATAATAAACATATTAACCCCTAAACCGCCATCCTCCCGCATCGCAAACACTAGTTAAATATTATTAACCCCTAATCTGCCACCCCAAACATCGCCGCCACCTACCTACATTTATTAACCCCTAATCTGCCGCCCCCAATGTCGTCGCCACTATACTAAATTTATTAACCCCTAAACCTAAGCCTAAGTCTAACCCTAACACCCACTAACTTTAATGTAATTAAGATAAATCTAAATAAAACCGGTGGGGACATCCGGGCGGCGGCCATCTTATAGGTCACACTGAGCTTCAGCTCCTCAAGCTCTCTCCATTGTTTCTAAATTTATCATCATATTTTGGGCAATACCCTGCTTAAAATAGTAGAGAGGCTTGTCTGAAGGGGTCTGCAATCCAGATATAGGGTTTTGGATAGTGACTGGGCTTTGCTGCCCTCAGTACCGGACTTTTCATTTTGAGGCCTTCCCCTATAATAGAAGCCTCAGCCTGTCCCCACAACCAGCTGTGCCTTAAGTACGCAGTCTTAACCCACAATAGCTTACGCTCCACATCTAAAGTAGGAACCTGCTATTCTCACAATACAGCAATAGGCAGGGGCTTTATCATTGGAACAGCACAACACCACTACACCAGAAAGATGGAGGCTCTGGATAAGTGGGAGCGTACAGTGACCCAGGCGATATCTGACAGCTACCGGAGCTTAGAGAAGGAACTCTGCAAGCTCCTTACATCTTCACGGCACACAAAAGGAATTCACCTCGCAAAACTAGACCTATCAGCAACAGAATCTGAGGGGGATTCAGAGCCTGCCACGACTGGTTTGCTAAGTGAAATTGAGGCCATAGAGAGGGCTTCCCATGCCAATTCATGCTGTAGCAGAGCAATGGAGGAGCAGCCTCTGATTCCAGAAACCGGTGTTGCGCCAGCCTCTGCCTTGCTTTCGGATGGTAAAAACACAGAGGGAAGTTCATATGAGCTCACTGATCTAACGCTGCAGACCGGGATTACTTTAACAAAATGGATATGCTGTGAGGATCCCACGACTGCATGGAGGCTATCGGTTTTGCAAACCTCTGATCTGCAATGCGCGGAACTCTCATCAGATGAGGCGGAGAGCTGTTGGGGTTGCGCTCCTCAGAAGCGATGTTCCTGTTCTTGGCTGCACCAACACCTTTCAGATGGCCAAATTCTGAAAACAGGGAACTGGGACCCTGGTGGTTAATCAAGCTAAGTAGCGTTGCTCACTTCCACGCAGGTTTCTTTGACCCAATATGAGCTTGAGAGACTCGTTGTCACACCCTATTCACTAGGAGCTCAGTGGACTTTCGTTTTATTTTGTTGGCATCGGGCTGGGATAAAGCGATGAAGAGCGCAGAAGTGTGCTACTACCTTCTCCCTTACACTTTACAGACTTGCCTCACTGCATTTGTTGAACATTCTGCTAACTGCTGTATTACATGGAAAAAACCTTGCCTCAGATCACACAGGAATTCCATCGAGACCTATAGGCATCCTCAGTTGGTCAGCACCTTATGCCTCTCTCATTATAAGGGTACTGATTAGAGATTTAGAGGGAACTCTTTATAAAGGCACTGGGTCTGAATTGAGAAACACAAAGCTTGTAACTCGCTCCTACAGAAAGGTTGTTTACGGTCTAACTTACACTTGAATTTGTTCTCATCCCTGTATTGTATTGAGACTGATGTATTATAGAGCTTAACCATGGTTAAAATCTACCACTACAGAGGGGGAAAATTTACTTATTAAATTCATTGAATACTCTAATAATGCCTACATTATATTTCTAATAGTCTCATGCCTCTAGTACAGTTTATCTTATTGAGAGATACTGACATGACTTGATTGTTTCCACCTTAATATGTTTGTTCATAGAGCCACATGATTATGCTTACTTAATGACCCTTTCCTTTCTCAGTAATGTTAACCTAATCTCTATTTAAAAAACCCCCAGGGTTAAGGAGAGGTTTGGGTGGTATTTAATTTAAAAGCCCTATTGTGCTAATCCCTTATTGTTCAGGACACTTTCAACTTCATTATCTCTCCCAAACTTCCTAATAATATGATGCTGACTTCCCCAACTCTGTTGGGACATAGTCTTAACCCCTTAATGACCACAATGTACCCTGTATGTCACTGGTCGTTAAGGGTTTTTTCAGGACATAATAGCACAAGTCTAGCAAGAACACACTATTAATGCACTCCCTCCAGCAGGCTTTGTGGAATAGAGCAGTCTCAACGCTGGTGGCAAGACCGCGCTATAAAACAATCAAGTCCCAAAAAAAGGCCAGCGACATACAGGGTACGTCGCTGGTCCTTAAGGGGTTAAGCAAAAATCCACTACCAGTTAGACTATTAGGCATAAATCCACCCCTAATCTTTCAGGTTTTGTCTCTAGTGGCCGAAGGCGAGACTATATGACCTGATTAAACTACTTAATAGATTGCCCAAACAAATTTTGAGCTAATTATATAGATGAGTGAGTTTCCTTTCCTTACAGCCACAAAAACTATAGATATTTGAGGACAGATGCTTATGTTAAAATATGTTCACAAATAATCTGTCTGAGACAAAGGATAAACTATGAGATACTTTACATTGCAGGAAAATCTCATAGCCAAGATACCCTTGAACGTATATACTATTCTTACATCTATGCTTTGGCGTGTTCATTATACCTATGCTTAGGGCTTTAAATTATTCTATATATAATATTCTCTATACGACTCATTATCTATGAGCTACCTGCTGAACCATGCTGGCTCCAATTATGTGAAATTAGTTAGATGTATATGCGTATCAAAAATGTGTTACAGTTAACGTAAGCCCAAATAGATCCCAGTGTGTGATTTGCTACGTCTATCAGTTTGGGCCCACACTATTTCAGTTTAAGAGTTTACTACCTATAGTATATAATTAAATTAAAAAGGTTCATCATTTGAGGCCCAAGAGTGGTCTCCTTTTGCTCGAGACTACCTCCTGTAGAGTAGACTTGTATTTTTATGTTACTGGTAGGTCCATAAGTAGCCTCATGTGTCAAATAGGAGGTATACAGATGCAATAGGCAAGCTATATACAGTCTTATATCTATATATTATGTTAGACAATATTGCACTGTATATTCTCTCTTTCTATTGTTTATATGCCATGTTATATTTTCTCTATATATTCTGTAACGACACAGATTTTCATGTATGCCTTGAACAGAACCTCAATAAAAAGATTATTAAAAAAAAAAATCTAAATAAAACCTACTATTAGCAACTAAATAATTCCTATTTAAAACTAAATACTTACCTGTAAAATAAACCCTAAGCTAGCTACAATATAACTAATAGTTACATTGTAGCTAGCTTAGGTTTTATTTTTATTTCACAGGCAAGTTTGTATTTATTTTAACTAGGTAGACTAGTTAATAGTTATTAACTATTTACTAGCTACCAAGTTAAAATAAATACAAATTTACCTGTAAAATAAAACCTAACCTGTCTTACACTAACACCTAACCTTACACTACAATTAAATCAATTACATAAATTAAATACAATTAACTAAATTACAAAAAAACAAACACTAAATTACACAAAATAAAAAAAGAAATCAGTTATTTAAACTAATTACACCTAATCTAATAGCCCTATAAAAATAAAAAAGCCCCCCCAAAATAAAGAAAAACCCTAGCCTAAACTAAACTACCAATAGCCCTTAAAAGGGCCTTTTGCGGGGCATTGCCCCAAAATCAGCTCTTTTACCTGTAAAAAAAAAATACAAACCATCCCCCAACAGTAAACCCCACCACCCACATAACCAACCCCCCAAATAAAATCCTAACTTAAAAACCTAAGCTCCCCATTGCCCTGAAAAGGGCATTTGGATGGGCATTGCCCTTAAAAGGGGCATTTAGCTCTTTTTTCCGCCCAAACCCTAATCTAAAAATAAAACCCACCCAATAAACCCTTAAAAAAGCCTAACACTAGCCCCCGAAGATCCACTTACAGTTTTTGAATCGGAATTCAAGGGACGCCATCTTGGAAGACATCATTTAAAGGAGAATTAATTGTTCAAGAAGAAGTCGATTGAAGAGGATGCTCCATGCCGGATGTCTTGAAGATGGACCCCCTCCGCGCCGGATGGATGAAGACTTCTGCCTGGTTGGATGAAGACTACTGCCCAGTTGGATGAAGACTTCTGCCGCTTCGTTGAGGACTTCTGCCGGCTTCATTGAGGATGGATGTCGGGGTCTTCAAAAACTGTAAGTGGATCATCGGGGGTTAGTGTTAGGCTTTTTTAAGGGTTTATTGGGTGGGTTTTATTTTTAGATTAGGGTTTGGGCGGAAAAAGAGCTAAATGCCCTTTTAAGGGCAATGCCCATCCAAATGCCCTTTTAAGGGCAATGGGGAGCTTAGGTTTTTAAGTTAGGATTTTATTTGGGGGGTTGGTTATGTGGGTGGTGGGTTTTACTGTTGGGGGGTTGTTTGTATTTTTTTTTTACAGGTAAAAGAGCTGATTTCTTTGGGGCAATGCCCAGCAAAAGGCCCTTTTAAGGGCTATTGGTAGTTTAGGTTTTTATTTTTTATTTTTATAGGGCTATTAGACTAGGTGTAATTAGTTTAAATATCTGATCATTTCTTTTTTATTTTGTGTAATTTAGTGTTTAGTTTTTTTTTTGTAATTTAGTTAATTGTATTTAATTTATATAATTGATTGAATTGTAGTGTAAGGTTAGGTGTTAGTGTAAGACAGGTTAGGTTTTATTTCACAGGTAAATTTGTATTTATTTTAGCTAAGTAGTTAGTAAATAGTTAATAACTATTTAGTAACCATTCTACCTAGTTAAAATAAATACAAACCCACCTGTAAAATAAAAATAAAACCTAAGCTAGATACAATGTAACTATTAGTTAATTAATAGTAGGTTTTATTTAGATTTATTTTAATTATATTAAAGTTATTGGGTGTTAGGGTTAGGGTTAGACCTAGGGTTAGGTTTAGGGGTTAATAAATGTAGTATAGTGGCGGCGACGTTGGGGGCGGCAGATTAGGGGTTAAAAAGATTAGGTAGGTGTAGTTGACATTGGGGGCGGCAGATTAGGAATTAATAAGTATAATGTAGGTGTCAGCGATGTCGGGGGCGGCAGATTAGGGGTGTTTAGACTCAGGGTTTATGTTAGGGTGTTAGGTGTAAACATAAATTTTATTTCCCCATAGGAATCAATGGGGCAGTGTTACAGAGGTTTACGCTCCTTTATTGCAGGTGTTAGGCTTTTTTTCAGCCGGCTCTCCTCATTGATGTCTATGGGGAAATCGCGCACGAGCACGTAAAACCAGCTTACCGCAGCTCACCGCAGCGCTGGTATTGGAGTGCGGTATGGAGCTCAATTTTGCTCTACGCTCACTTCTTGCCTGTTAACGCCGGGTTTTTGTAAACCTGTAATACCAGCGCTGTAGGGAGGTGAGCGGTGGCAATAACTTGCAAGTTAGTACCGAGCAGCTCTTACCGCAAAACTCATAATCTAGCCGAAAGATAGCAGAGTATTTATTTTTTAATAAAATTACTGCACTAGGCAATATTTTGGAGCTAAAGTTAGTGGGAGTGGGGTGTTGGAAAAAAAATGGCACTGAAAAGTGCCTTTACATTGCAGTGTATGGGAACAGAGTGTTGCCGTGTTCGTGTGTTTTACTAATATAGTCCCATTGTGAGTGCTGATGTGCTCGTGCGTTTTACTAATATAGTCCCATTGTGAGTGCTTCCGTGTAAATATTATTTTTATATATGTAAATGCTTACACATATACACATGTTAACACATAAACATATATGTATATAATCATATAGATATATATTTAAAATTGCTGCTATCGCTACGCTACTTACCCCCTTCGCTGCACTGAAGTTCTGATGCTGTCTCTGGTATTACACAGTGGAGCGCAAATATTGCTTTCTTGAAAGCGATATTTAGTGCTCCACTTGTAATCTGGCCCTAAAACATTACAAAAAATATTGCAATTTATTAAAAATTATGTTTAAAGGGCTCAAAAGTGTGTGTGTGTATATACATGTGTCTATATGTATATAAATATTTGCACATAAACACATAAATGCACATGTACATTATAACCCTTTTCAGTCAAGTACCTTGCCATACACCATATCACTTTTAGCTCTTACAAAATGTTTTATTAATATTTTTGAAATAATATTTATCAGAAAGTGATTTATATGAATGTAAAAGTTCGCTTTAATGTGTTTTTGATGTGCTTTGTGCAACTTTTTTAAACCCTATGGGGCTGATTTATGAAAGTGCGAGCGGACATGATGCAATGTCTATTCGGAGCTTGATAATTTGGCCTCTTACACTTTACGCTAGATCTTCAGGTGTGCTAATCCATTGAGCGCAAATTTTGTTTATACGCGGGCAGAACCGTTTACTTTCAGCTTGTAACATGTGCGCTAATGTTAGCACGCCACTTGCAATCTAGCACATTGTGATTTAACTTTGGTGAGTTGAGGTAATGGGATATTTACTAGAATTTCTTCAACAAACCAGTAAAACCTACAGTATGATAAGATATTGCCACCTAGTGGCTAAATGATTTATGCATTTTGAGGCTAATAAGAAAAATAAAACTGCTTGAAAAAGCAAGGATATGAAATAAAGAGTGATATGTCACAAATATCTGGAAGATGCTTGAATAAGGAATTGCGTAGTATCGTTACAGCAAGCAGGCATCAGTGACATGACTATTTTATGCTTTATTCTTTTTTTAAATGATACTGAGCAGTTGTAGGAGGTAAAATATCTACCATACATTGGCCTAGATTACGAGCGTGAACACGATTGCAAGATTATGGTGCTCTTTACACTCAAATCCTTATAACAAGTGGCACGCTGTTAAAATTAAAGCAAATTCGCAGTAATTTACGCTATCCATGTTTTCTATGGTTAGCGTTGAGCAGTAATATGCACTCATATTACAAGTTGAAAGTAAATGCAAGTGTGCGAACGCAATCGCATTTACCCCTCAAAAAGAGTTTGTCTGGAGGAAATCTTTACACTAAATACACTATTAACCCCTAAACCGCCACCCCCACATTGCAAACTACCTCTTTACACTTTTAACCCCTAAACTGCCACACACCCGACCGCAAAGTAAGCTTCTACACTATTAAGCTTCTACACTATTAACCTCTAAACTGCCAGCCCCCCACATTGCAAAGTCCCCGCAACACTATTGACCCCTAAACCACCAGCCCCCAATGCAAAGTAAAACACTAAACTCCTAACCCCTAAACTACCAGCCCCCCAACGCAAACGAACCCTCCAACAACTAAACCCCTTTACCTAACCTTTACCAAAAAAAACTAGATACCTTTAAAAAAATAAAAACTTATTTGTGAAAGTAAAAAAATCTAATCTTACCTTTTTTAAAAAAAACAAAAAAAAAACTACTATTACTATTAAATTAAAACCTAACATTACCAAAAAATATATTACTTAAAAAAAAAAAAAAACTATAATTACTAAACATAAACACCCTAAAATTACAAAAAATAGCAAAAAATAAAAAAATAGTTATGCCTTTTCTAATATCCCCCTCACAAAAAAACAAAAAAAACCAGAATAATAATTAAAAAACCTAAAGTGATCCAGCTCTTTTTTTTTGAAGAAAAAACCCCACACCTTCTAACATTAAACCCTCCCCCCCCAAAAAAACTATCTTAAAAAAAACCTCTAAAATGTGCCCTGAAAAGGGTATTTGGCTGGTCATTGCCCTTAAAAGGGCATTTAGCTCTTTTGCTGCCCATAAGGAAAAAAAAATTAAAAAAAAAATTAAAAAAAAACCACCCAAAAAACAACAGCCTAACACTAAACCCCAAGATGGTACTTACCAATGATGATAGCAATGCTCCATCTTCATCTTCATCCTGGCGGCGGCGGTCTTCATCTTCAGTGGGTCAACATGGAGGTCCTCTTCATGCAGTCACTAGCCTCACACTGAATATTGAATGTGAGGTATCCCTTTTTTAATATAGGGATACCCATGCATTCCTATTGGCTGATTTACATGTTCAAATTAAACCAGTCAATATAATAAAAGCTTTTTCTATTGGCTGATTTGACTTTAAACATGCAAATCAGCCAATAGGAATGCAAGGGTACCCCTATATAAAAGGGGTACCTTGCATTCAAAATTCAGTGTGCGGCTGGTGACCACATAAAGAGGACAACTGTGTTGACCCTCTGAAGATGAAGACTGCCGCCGCCGGGAAGATAATAAGATGGACCACCACTGGGATGAAGAAGGACCACCGCCGGGATGAAGATGAATCAATGCCATCATCCATGGTGAGTATAATCTTGAGGTTTAGCATTAGGTGTTTTTTTTGTTGTTTTTTTTTCAGATTAGGGATTTTCTTTATTTTCTATGGACAGCAAAACATCTAAATGCCCTTTTAAGGGCAATGTCCAGCCAAATGCCCCTTTCAGGGCACTTTTTAGAGTATTTTGTTTTAGATTTTTTTTGGGGGGTGTTAATGTTAAAGGAGCTTGCTCACTTTAAGGGCAAAACCCTACAAAAGGCCATTTTGGGGTAAAGGCATAACATTTTTATTTTTAGTAATTTGTTTTTTGTAATTTTAGGGTTTGTTATTTTTTTGTAATTTTAGGTTTTTTCTAATGTTAGGTTTTTTAATTTACTAGTAATGGTATTTTTTTTTTATTAAAGGTAAGATTATTTTTTTCTACTTTCACAGGTAATTTTTTATTTCTTTAAAGGTAGTTAGGACTTTTTGAAAGGTGCGGTAGTTATGTTGCGTTACGGCCAAAAAGTGTGCAGTACAGCTATACCTACAACACCTGTAATACCAGCGGTAGTGAAAAAGAGCCATAATGCTGCTTTTTCACTCATAACGCACAACTCGTAATCTAGCCGTAACGTTGCAAATGATCATTTCAAATTCCCTTTTCTATTCCTGTAAATGGTTCTTTTGTCCTTCTCTTACGGTTGTATTTCATTCATAATTAATAGTTTCTCTAAATTGTTACATCCTGATTCACTATTTAATTTTATTTTTTCTCTCACCAACCTATTATCATAACACCACAACAAAATTGTCAAGTCAAACTGTAAGACAACATGTCACACTATTGTAAGTCTGTTCTCTAAATAATGTTGTGTGCCTATAGAATAACACTATACAAAAAAATGAATGGGCACATTTTTAACAGTGATTAGCTGCATCCTAGTGGGCAAGTGACCTCTCATTTAAAAGAGTGGAGTATGTACTTTCAAATGAGAGGTTACTTGTTCCTCAAGCCCAAACAGGGGAAAAAAGAATCACCATTTTAAATGATGCTGCAGCCAGTATTCACAATTTTTATGGTGATCATCTGCAAGTTACAGGGACATGTGAACCTTTATTTGAAAGAGCAGAGCCTCATTTGTCCTTCTAGGGTAAACAGGTGGGGAAATAAGAGCTCTGGTAAAGCCCCCTTAGGTTAAATAGTATTTTAAATGCTGCTGCTGCAAATATTTGCCATTTTTAAGGCAATCATTTTCAACTTACAGGGGATTGTGACTCCCCTCTTTCAAATGAAGGGTTACGTGTCCCTTTAAGTGGTCTGGAGACTGAGAAACAGGCTTCTTAAACCCTCTCCCCCAGCCCCCTGGCTTTTTGTATCGCTCTAGATGCTTCTGCAGGTAGTCCTGCCTCCTTGTGACATCACCACAGGCGCCAGTGGTAACATCACAGGGCCTGCAGGACTGGGGGGCTGCTGTAATAATAGAATGAGTTTCCACTTTACGCTCACCATAGAAAGTATAGGAAGCATTAGTTACTGTGAGCTTGCATAAGCAAGGTCAAGATATTTTTCATGCTTGTAGTTCTGGCAGTGAAAATATCAAAACCTCGCAATTATGTTTGTGCTTCTCATTGTAACAACTGCATTCCACTTGTAATCAAGGCTAAAATGTTTTATTTTGGGAATAATTTTACCCAAATATTTTTTTTTAATGTTTATCATTTAATTAAATTAGTTAATTTAATACACCACTAATTAAGGAAATAACAAAAATTGTGGCTAGTTGAAGTATTTGTCCTATTCTGAATAACAGGAAACCAAATATATCACTATGGCAATATTTGCCAAGATTGACAGCAATCTATCACCTAGATTACGAGTTTTGCGTTAGAAGCTGTGCGGTGCTAACGAGCAGTTTATGCTCACCGTTCACCTACAGACAACACTGGTATTACGGGTTTTTACAAACCCGGTGTTAGCCGCAAAAAAAGTGAGTGGAGAGCAAAATTTTGCTTCACATCTCACCTCAATACCAGCGCTGCTTAAGTCAGCAGTGAGCTGGTAAAACGTGCTTGTGCACTATTTCCCCATAGGAATCAATGGGGGAGAGTTGGCTGAAAAAAAACCTAACACCTGCAAAAAAGCAGCGTAAAGCTCCTAACGCAGCCCCATTGATTCCTATGGGGAAATAAAAGTTATGTATACACCTAACACCCTAACATGAACCCCGAGTCTAAACACCCCTACTCTTACACTTATTAACCCCTAATCTGCCGCCCCCGACATCGCCTACACCTGCATTATATTATTAACCCCTAATCTGCCGCTCCGGACACCACCGCCACCTACATTATAGTTATTAAACCCCTAATCTGCTGCCCCCAACATCGCAGAAACCTACATTATATCTATTAACCCCTAATCTGCCGCCCCCAATGTCGCCGCAACCTACCAACATTTATTAACCCCTAATCTGCCGCCCCCAACATCGCCGCCACTATAATAAAGTTATTAACCCCTAAATCTAACCCTAACCCTAACACCCCTAACTTAAATATAATTTAAATAATTCAAAATAAAATTACTATCATAAACTAAATTATTCCTATTTAAAACTAAATACTTACCTATAAAATAAACCCTAAGCTAACTACAATATAACTAATAGTTACATTGTATCTAGCTTAGGGTTTATTTTTATTTTACAGGCAACTTTGTATTTATTTTAACTAGGTAGAATAGTTATTAAATAGTTATTAATTATTTAATAACTACCTAGTTAAAATAAAGACAAATTTACCTGTAAAATAAAACCTAACCTAAGTTACAATTACACCTAACACTACACTATAATTAAATTATTTTACTAAAATAAATACAACTAATTACAATTAAATAAAATTATCTAAAGTACGGAAAAAAACACACTAAATTACAGAAAATAATAAAATAATTACAAGATTTTTAAACTAATTACACCTAATCTAATCCCCCTAATAAAATAAAAAAGCCCCCCAAAATAATAAAAAGCCCTACCATATACTAAATTACAAATAGCCCTTAAAAGGGCCTTTTGTGGGGCATTGCCCCAAAGTAATCAGCTATTTTACCTGTAAAAAAAGTACAAATCCCCCCAACATTAAAACCCACCACCCACACAACCAACCCTACTCTAAAACCCACCCAAACCCCCCTTAAAAAACCTAACACTAACCCCTTGAAGATCACCTTACCGGGAGACGTCTTCACCCAACCGGGCAGAAGTGGTCCTCCAGATGGGCAGAAGTCTTCATCCAGACGGCATCTTCTATCTTCATCCATCCGGCGCGGAGCGGGTCCATCTTCAAGACATCTGACGCAGAGCATCCTCTTCTTTCCACGGCTGATGACTGAATGAAGGTTCCTTTAAATGACGTCATCCAAGATGGTGTCCCTTCAATTCCGATTGGCTGATAGAATTCTATCAGCCAATCGTAATTAAGGTAAAAAAAATCCTATTGGCTGATACAATCAGCCAATTGGATTGAGCTCGCATTCTATTGGCTGATTGGAACAGCCAATAGAATGCAAGCTCAATCCTATTGGCTGTTCCAATCAGCCAATAGGATTGAAGTTCAATCCTATTGGCTGATTGCATCAGCCAATAGGATTTTTTCTACCTTAATTCCGATTGGCTGATAGAATTCTATCAGCCAATCAGAATCTAAGGGACGCCATCTTGGATGACATCACTTAAAGGTACTTTCATTAGTCTTTAGTCGTCGGATGAAGAGGATGCTCCACGTCGGATGTCTTGAAGATGGACCCGCTCCACGCTGGATGGATGAAGATAGAAGATGCCGTCTGGATGAAGACTTCTGCCCATCTGGAGGACCACTTCTGCCCGGTTGGATGAAGACTTCTCCCGGCTTCGTTGAGGACTTCGGCCCGGTTGGGTTAAGACATCTCCCGGTAAGGTGATCTTCAAGGGGTTAGTGTTAGTTTTTTTTAAGGAGGGATTGGGTGGTTTTTAGAGTAGGGTTGGTTGTGTGGGTGGTGGGTTTTAATGTTGAGGGGGATTTGTACTTTTTTTTTACAGGTAAAAGAGCTTATTACTTTGGGGCAATGCCCCGCAAAAGGCCCTTTTAAGGGCTATTTGTAATTTAGTATAGGGTAGGGCTTTTTATTATTTTGGGGGGGCTTTTTTATTTTATTAGGGGGATTAGATTAGGTGTAATTAGTTTAGCAATCTTGTAATTTCTTTATTATTTTCTGTAATTTAGTGTTTGTTTGTTTTTGTACTTTAGATAATTTTTTTTAATTGTAATTTATTGTATTTAATTTAGGTAATTAATTTAATTGTAGTGTAGTGATAGGTGTAATTGTAACTTAGGTTAGGTTTTATTTCACAGGTAAATTTGTCTTTATTTTAACTAGGTAGTTATTAAATAGTTAATAACTATTTAATAACTATTCTACCTAGTTAAAATAAATACAAAGTTGCCTGTAAAATAAAAATAAACCCTAAACTAGCTACAATGTAACTATTAGTTATATTGTAGCTAGCTTATGGTTTATTTTATAGGTAAGTATTTAGTTTTAAATAGGAATAATTTAGTTAATTGTAGTAATTTTATTTATATTTATTTAAATTATATTTAAGCTAGGGGGGTGTTAGGGTTAGACTTAGGTTTAGGGGTTAATAACTTTATTATAGTGGCGGCGGCGTTGGGGGCGGCAGATTAGGGGTTAATAAACGTAGGTAGGTGGCCAGCAGATTAGGGGTTAATAATATTTAAATAGTGTTTGTGATGCGGGAGTGCGGCGGTTTAGGGGTTAATATATTTATTATAGTGGTGGCGATGTCCAGTTCGGCAGATTAGGGGTTATTTGCGAATCGCGATGTGGGGGGGGCCCTCGGTTTAGGGATTAATAACTACTGACTTTTAAATGCGGTACGAGTCTTGACAGGAGAGGGTCTACCGCTCACTTTTGGTCAGACTCGTAATGCCGGCGCTATGCAAGTCCCATTGAAAATATAGGATACACAATTGATGTAAGTGGTATTTGCGGTATTTTCAAGTCTGGCCAAAAATGTGAGCGGTTTAGGGGTTAATATATTTATTATAGTGGCGGCGATTTCCAGTTCGGCAGATTAGCAGTTAAAATATTTATTTTAGTGTTTGTGATGTGGGGGGGGCCTCAGTTTAGGGGTTAATAGGTAGTTTATGGGTGTTAGTGTACTTTTTAGCACTTTAGTTAAGAGTTTTATGCTACGGCGTTGTAGTGTAAAACTCTTAACTACTGACTTTTAAATGCGGTACAAGTCTTGAGACTACCACTCACTTTTGGTCAGACTCGTAATACCGGCGCTATGCAAGTCCCATTGAAAATATAGGATACGCAATTGACGTAAGTGGATTTGCGGTATTTCTGAGTCTGGCCAAAAAAGTGAGCGGTACACCTGTACCTGCAAGACTCGTAATACCAGCGGGCGTTAAAAAGCAACGTTAGGACCTCTTAACGCTGATTTTTAAGGCTAACGCAAGACTCGTAATCTAGGTGTTAGTATCTATATTTTATTAAAATTCAATTGATCCAGGATTCCGCTAATTCAAATACTCAAGTAATCACACTCAACTGTCCACAGTAGCACTCGCTTCCATAAATAGAAATGACACATTGTTGTACACTTTTATTTGGTCAAAATACTGTTTTTGTTATATGTGATTGGTTTCTTTCACATGTTAATTATGTTACACATTTCAGCATTGGCTCTGAAAGCCCCAATAGCTGGTGTGGTTTTGTTCGTTAAAATAAATTGATGTTATTTTTGTCACTTATGTTAAATGCTGATTACCAGCAACATTTCATGCTGAAGGCCTCTATAGTTTCAAGTCAGAAGGTTATAAGGTGTGTGGAAATTACATTGTTTTGATGACATTTCAGTGGCTCATCATCAGTTAAATATTATCTGTGGTGAAATTTTTTTCAGGGATCCATCATGCCCACCTTATGCAGCATTGTCCTACAGTATTGCATTTCTAATTTTTGATAGCCCTACCTCATTGTTTCAATTGACGCACTCTTTATGTACAAAATAAACGTTTGTATGATTTTAATGTAAAGCAAAATTAAAGTATTTAATGTTTACGTATAATTTGTTTCCATTTTATAATGTGCTACTCTGATTAAACACTGGCCTCACCTTGCCCCCCCCCAGTAAAATTTGTCTAGAACTGCCACTGTATGTACTGTGTGTGTGTATTGGTACTGTGTGTGTGTATTGGTACTGTGTGTGTGTGTATGTACTGTGTGTGTATATGAACTGTGTGTGTATATGTACTGTGTGTGTATGTACTGTGTGTGTATATGTACTGTGTGTATGTACTGTGTGTGTATATGTACTGTGTGTGTGTGTGTGTGTGTATATGTACTGTGTGTGTGTGTATATGTACTGTGTGTGTATATGTACTGTGTGTGTATGTACTGTGTGTGTATGTACTGTGTGTGTATTAGTACTGTGTGTGTGTATGTACTGTGTGTATATGTAGTGTGTGTGTATATGTACTATGTGTGTATATGTACTGTGTGTGTGTATGTACTGTGTGTGTATATGTGCTGTGTGTATGTACTGTGTGTGTGTGTATGCACTGTGTGTGTATATGTACTGTGTGTATAATATGTACTGTGTGTGTATATGTACTTATATGTACTGTGTGCGTGTGTGTATGTACTGTGTGTTTGTATATGTACTGTGTGTGTATATGTACTTATATGTACTGTGTGCGTGTGTATATGTACTGTGTGTGTATATGTACTGTGTGTATACATACTCTGTGTGTGTATATGTACTGTGTGTGTATGTACTGTGTGTGTGTGTATGTACTGTGTGTGTATGTACTGTGTGTGTGTATGTACTGTGTGTGTATGTACTGTGTGTGTATATGTACTGTGTGTGTATGTACTGTGTGTGTATATGTACTGTGTGTATGTACTGTGTGTGTATATGTACTGTGTGTGTGTGTGTGTGTGTGTATATGTACTGTGTGTGTGTGTATATGTACTGTGTGTGTATATGTACTGTGTGTGTATGTACTGTGTGTGTATGTACTGTGTGTGTATTAGTACTGTGTGTGTATTAGTACTGTGTGTGTGTATGTACTGTGTGTATATGTAGTGTGTGTGTATATGTACTATGTGTGTATATGTACTATGTGTGTATATGTACTGTGTGTGTGTATGTACTGTGTGTGTATATGTGCTGTGTGTATGTACTGTGTGTGTGTGTATGCACTGTGTGTGTATATGTACTGTGTGTATAATATGTACTGTGTGTGTATATGTACTTATATGTACTGTGTGCGTGTGTGTATGTACTGTGTGTTTGTATATGTACTGTGTGTGTATATGTACTTATATGTACTGTGTGCGTGTGTATATGTACTGTGTGTGTATATGTACTGTGTGTATACATACTCTGTGTGTGTATATGTACTGTGTGTGTATGTACTGTGTGTGTGTGTATGTACTGTGTGTGTATGTACTGTGTGTGTGTATGTACTGTGTGTGTATATGTACTGTGTGTGTGTATATGTACTGTGTGTATATGCACTGTGTTTGTATATGTACTGTGTGTGTGTGTGTGTATATGTACTGTGTGTGTACGTACTGTGTTTGTGTATGTACTGTGTGTGTATATGTACTGTGTGTGTATATGTACTGTGTGTGTGTATATGTACTGTGTGTGTGTGTGTATATGTACTGTGTTTGTGTATGTACTGTGTGTGTATATGTACTGTGTGTGTGTATTATTTAGCTTGCCTCAATACAAAAATAAAGCAGCTCGATCCTACTTTTCCTACCGAGCGCCACAGTTATGGAATGACCTCCCGCACACTTTCAAACCTTCCCCAAGACTAATATCCTTTAAGAGATCCCTCTCTACATATCTCAAAACAGAATGTACCTGTCATGGTTGATTATATATTTCTTACCTGTTCTATGTAAAATGTTTGCATCTATTGTGTATTATTATTGTTTTTGAATTTTATTGTACCCTATTGCAATGTTTTGTGGACCCAGGACATACTTGAAAACGAGAGTAATCTCAATGTATCCTTCCTGGTAAAATATTTTATAAATAAATAAATAAATAAATAAATAAATAAATAAATAAATATGCACTGTGTGTGTATATATGTACTGTGTGTGTATATATGTACTGTGTGTGTATATATATGTACTGTGTGTGTATATATATGTACTGTGTGTGTATATATGTACTGTGTGTGTATATATGTACTGTGTGTGTATATATGTACTGTGTGTGTATATGTACTGTGTGTGTATATATGTACTGTGTGTGTATATATGTACTGTGTGTATATATGTACTGTGTGTGTATATGTACTGTGTGTATATATGTACTGTGTGTGTATATGTACTGTGTGTGTATATATGTACTGTGTGTGTATATGTATTGTGTGTGTATATGTACTGTGTGTATATGTACTGTGTGTATATATGTACTGTGTGTATATATGTACTGTGTTTGTATATATGTACTGTGTGTGTATATGTACTGTGTGTGTATATGTATTGTGTGTGTATATGTACTGTGTGTATATATGTACTGTGTGTGTATATATGTACTGTGTGTGTATATATGTACTGTGTGTATATATGTACTGTGTGTGTATATATGTACTGTGTGTGTATATGTACTGTGTGTGTATATGTATTGTGTGTGTATATGTACTGTGTGTGTATATGTACTGTGTGTATATATGTACTGTGTGTATATATGTACTGTGTGTGTATATATGTACTGCGTGTGTATATATGTACTGCGTGTGTATATGTACTGTGTGTGTATATGTACTGTGTGTGTATATGTACTGTGTGTGTTTATATGTACTGTGTGTGTATATGTACTGTGTGTGTATATGTACTGTGTGTGAATGTATTTTGTGTGTTTGTGAGTTAGACAGTTGGCAAGACATGAAAACATGCAGACAATCTGGGCATAGTAACTTATCTCACATACCTTTGTTTTTATTAGAAAATACACAGGAACTGAATCAGGCTGTGAGACACAGACAGGTCTAGACTAGCAGACACACCTGTCAGTCAGTTTGCTTAAATTGCTCACTCTCTACCCTGATAGTGCTGCTACGTGTTTAGCAATACACAGGTAAAAACAGGAAAATATAAATGAGATCTCAATAAAAAATAATTGTAAAACATATTTCATTAATGAGTTAACCTCTTGATTACCTGATAACGATGTGTTACATTCTTCTCTGACAGACAAGGGGTCTGTCAGAGAAGAGGGGTCTGCATACAGGTACAAATCCTCAAATCCGGATTTCCCAAATCCAAACTTATTCTGAAATCCTAACCTTTTAATTAAAGGGACAGTCTAGTCAAAAATAAACTTTCATGATTCAGATAAATAAACTTTCATGATTCAAATAGGGCATGTAATTTTAAAGAACTTTCCAATTTACTTTTATCATCAATTTTGCTTTGTTCTTAGTTGACAAGCTAAACCTAGGTAGGCTCATATGCTAATTTATTAGCTTTTAAAGACCGCCTCTTATCTGAATTCATTTTGACAGTTTTTCACAACTAGAGGGTGTTAGTTCCTGTGTGCTATATAGATTACATTGTGCTCACGCACATGGAATTACCTAGGAGTGAGCACTGATTGACTTAAATGCAAGTTTTTTGAAAGAACTGAAATAAGGGGGCTGTCTGCAGAGGCTTAGATACAAGTTAATCACAGAGGTAAAAAGTATATTAATATAACTGTGTTGGCTATGCAAAACTGGGGAATGGGTTATAAAGGGATTATCTATATTTTTAAACAATAACAATTCTGGTGCAGACTGTCCCTTTAATATTGTATTTTTTTTAAGTCACAATTTTTTCTCTGTCTATGTCTGTTTTTTGTGTGTACTAAAATGCAAATAATAGTCAATATTTTTTAAAGAAAAAACAACAAATATTACTTTCTGAGGGTACTATGTATACAAAAGTATTAAAATGATATAAAACTTCCTGTTACATGTTTAAGCTGTATTATGACAGGTAAGTATTGCCTAAATGACTTAAGATATTGCTGTTTACAACTGGTTCATCCCTTCTACAAACTGTCCCATTTTACAGATACAAATATTCTGAAATCCAAACTATTCTGAAATCTAAACATTTTCCTGTCCCAAGTTTGGATAAAAGCTTTTCTACTTGTACCCACAGTTTTGTTATTTACAATCATTATCACTAGCATAAATTCCATGTCAATTACCAAAAAACAATCAATCTCTTATTAATCTTTGTTATATGATGTTTAACACTGCAGCATTGGTTGTCTCTATTTATAATCCTATAAATAGTTTCAAGTTAATAACGTATTGACATGTTAACATATTGACATTCTGACTTTATTATTAATAATAATTTATTATTATTGGGATATGAAACAGCACTCCTTTAGTAAAAAATATATTCATTCAAAGTAAATATTGAAAATAACTTATTTTTGTTTCCTTGCAAAATGAGCCCTTAGAAATTCTCATTGTAGTCACTGCCTATTGTGACATAAGGAAGCAGACATGTTGAGCACTTAAGTTGAATTCTGCCTCTTCTGAGCATGGGCAATAAACTGACTTCCTGTTCCTCTAGCATTAACTGAACAGTAAACTAGCTCAAGTTGCTCTAGAAGATTTATGACAAATAAGCTATATATGCCTTCCTGTAGAGACCACAGCCCTCTTGTGGGGCTGTGACAGGAAGTAATGTACCTTGCCCACGTGAAGTATAAACCACTGCTTAATGCTTTTTTTATTACAACAATGAAACAGATTGTGTTATATCCCTTTCAATTTTTCCCATTTATATGCTTCTCTTTGTTCTACACTAGATGAATAAGCAAGTTTGGCTAAATGGAGAAAGCCACTGTAAAGATCTAGAACCAGGCTAATTTATCCACAGATGATATAGTTGATAGAATTGGTGATTGACTTAATGTGTCATTTATAGATAACGTCACTGATATCATGGAGTTCTAACCTTACTGCAGGTAGGATCATTTTCAAACCAGTCATGGTCAGTTACAACCCAAAGTGAAATAAATGTGATGATTCAAAAAGAATCAAAATCAAACAAATTAAAAGTTCATATAAGGATATGCGTGTTCTTGCTGAGACTCCTCTGATTCTTTGTATCCTTAGGGTTTCTCAAAGAAAAGGAAAGATAAATAGCAACATAGTGTAATTCTGTAATGATCTCTTGAAATGTATCAAACTTGTGGCCAAATGCCTACTCACATGAACTAGAGCTTACGACCAAGCTCAGGGAAATGCGCACACCCACTTTATACTGATGGGTAAACAGTACTCTCACGGCAGTGATATAAAAGGATTTATTTAAAATACAGATAAAAGCATCACAATTGCTATACAAAACACCTTATGCAGAGGTTAATAGAGCCATAAATGCTGATTTTAGCTCACAAAAGTCAACTCCACTACAGGATGCAAGCGGATACAGGCAGCAGAAACTTAACCGCTGCACAGTTCAACCTGACCTCAGATGGGAGTGGCTCCTCCTAGCGGTGTATCAGCAAGTGTATGGACGCACAGGAGAGTAAAAAGTTCCAATTCCGACGATCGTTTCGCTTAGCAAGCTTTTTCAAGGAAGTAAAGTGCGCATGTCCGTGTAGCCTTATGTACCAGTCTTTGAACTTAAAAACGGATATCCGGAATCTTCTGTTGCCATTTTGAAAAAGGGCATAGATGACTTACAGTCCCTTTATTCGGTCATCATGTGTAAAATTATTATTATATGCTTATAGCCATTAAGGAAAATATTGACATATCCACAATAACTTGTAGTTAATTACAAACCCATAGTTATACTTACTGCATTCTATTGTGGTACATGTACATATTACAATATAACATTGTTATTTCTTTGTTGTCATATATACTCTTAGCATTACGATTTTACTTTATTGTATATTCCATACATAGTTATATACGAAAAGTAATTATAATTTGTTCCTATATTTATTAGTGGGAATATACCTCAACAATCCTATATCAATGTATGTAGGTAAACATTTTTGATACTTGATTCCGTTGGCACAGAATATATTAACTTCACTCCTATATCCAAATACAGATCTCAATTATAAACTATATTATCAAATATGCGAAACTAGTCCCAATGTAAGAGCATACATCTGTCTTCTCATATTAATAGAGAATACTCGTGGTGTGCAATTAATTTTATAAAATTCTTCGTTGTTCTCATTCTATAACATTATACACGACTATTATTCTTTAAGATATAAATCCCCTAGTGGATGTTTAGGATGTCGTATGATATTATCCTGGTTGTGGTTTAAATAGAAACTAATCTGAAGCTTGATGTAGTCATGTAGTTCTAAGAATAAACATATGTTGTCAAAAATTTTTTTACTAGTGATGTCGCGAATAGTTCGCGGGCGAATAGTTCCCGGCGAACATAGCATGTTCGCGTTCACCGCAGACGGCGAACATATGCGATGTTCGATCTGCCCCCTATTCCTCATCATTGAGGAAACTTTGACCCTGTACCTCACAGTCAGAAGACACATCCCAGCCAATCAGTAGCAGACCCTCCCTCCCAGACCCTCCCACCTCCTGGACAGCATCCATTTTAGATTCATTCGGAAGCTGCATTCTTAGTGAGAGGAGGGACAGTGTAGCTGCTGCTGATTTAATAGGGAAATCGATAGCTAGGCTAGTGTATTCAGTGTCCACTACAGTCCTGAAGGACTCATCTGATCTCTGCTGTAAGGACAGCACCCAAAAAAGCCCTTTTTAGGGCTAGAACATCAGTCTGCTTTTTTTTTTTTTCCTGTGTAATCTAATTGCAGTTGCCTGCCTGCCAGTGTGTGTCAGGCTCACAGCGTATACTGTGCCCACTTGCTTAGTGCCACCACTCATATCTGGTGTAACAGTAGTGTACATTTAAAAAAAACAACACTTTTTTTACTGTGAAATAATAGCAGACAGCTGCCAGTACCCAAGATGGCCGCCAATAAGGCAGATGGGGAGAGTTAGAGAGCTGTTTTGGGGGGGATCAGGGAGGTTGGGGGCTAAGGGGGGATGCTACACCACAGCATATGTAAATATGATAAAAAAAAATTTCTGCCAGTACTTAAGATGGCGGGGACAATTGTGGGGTGGGGGAGGGAAGGGAGCTGTTTGGGAGGGATCAGGGGGTCTGATGTGTCAGGTGGGAGGCTGATCTCTACACTAAAGCTACAATTAACCCTGCAAGCTCCCTACAAACTACCTAATTAAGCCCTTCACTGCTAGCCATAATACACGTGTGATGCGCAGCAGCATTTAGCGGCCTTCTAATTACCAGAAAGCAACGCCAAAGTCATATATGTCTGCTATTTCTGAACAAAGGGGATCCCAGAGAAGCATTTACAACTATTTGTGCCATAATTGCACAAGCTGTTTGTAAATAATTTCAGTGAGAAACCTAAAATTGCAAAAAAAATTAAGTTTTTTTTAAATTTGATCGCATTTGGCGGTGAAATGGTGGCATGAAATATACCAAAATGGGCCTAGATCAATACTTTGGGTTGTCTACTACACTACACTTAAGCTAAAATTAACTCTACAAGCTGCCTACATGCTCCCTAATTAACCCCTTCACTGCTGGGCATAAAACACGTGTGGTGCGCAGTGGCATTTAGCAGCCTTCTAATTACCAAAAAGCAACGCCAAAGCCATATAAGTCTGCTATTTCTAAACAAAGGGGATCCCAGAGAAGAATTTACAACCATTTATGCCATAATTGCATAAGTTGTTTGTAAATAATTTCTGTGAGAAACCTAAAGTTTGTGAAAAGTGAACATTTTTTTTTTATTTGATCGCATTTGGCGGTGAAATGGTAGCATTAAATATACCAAAATGGGCCTAGATCAATACTTTGAGTTGTACACTACACTTAAGCTAAAATTAACTCTACAAGCTGCCTACATGCTCCCTAATTAACCCCTTCACTGCTGGGCATAAAACATGTGTGGTGCGCAGTGGCATTTAGCAGCCTTCTAATTACCAAAAAGCAACGCCACAGCCATATAAGTCTGCTATTTCTGAACAAAGGGGATCCAAGAGAAGCATTTACAACCATTTATGCCATAATTGCATAATTTGTTTGAAAATAATTTCTGTGAGAAACCTAAAGTTTGTGAAAAAGTGAACAATTTTTTTTTATTTGATCGCATTTGGTGGTGAAATGGTGGCATTAAATATACCAAAATGGGCCTAGATCAATACTTTGGGTTGTCTACTACACTACACTTAAGCTAAAATTAACTCTACAAGCTCCCTACATGCTCCCTAATTAACCCCTTCACTGCTGGGCATAAAACACGTGTGGTGCGCAGTGGCATTTAGCAGCCTTCTAATTACCAAAAAGCAACGCCAAAGCCATATAAGTCTGCTATAATGGCATGTTTGGCACACAGTGTTGGGGCAAGGGTCCATCTGACCACTGATACCTGGTCTGCAAAGCATAGTCAGGGCAGGTATATCAGCTACACTGCGCACTGTGAAGCGGGCGTAACCCTTATACTACCTGATCGATACAACATCATACCTGATGTTTTAACGCACGTTATTCCAAACAATTTAGGAATGTTAGGTGATTTATGCCCTTTATGGATTAAAACCAGACTCTGCATCAACTATGTAATTTTCCATGGGAGTTTTGCCATGGATCCCCCTCCGGCATGCCACAGTCCAGGTGTTAGTCCCCTTGAAACAACTTTTCCATCACTATTGTGGCCAGAAAGAGTCCCTGTGGGTTTTAAAATTCGCCTGCCTATTGAAGTCTATGGCGGTTCGCCCGTTCGCAAACTTTTGCGGAAGTTCGCGTTCGCCAACCCAAAATTTTATGTTTGCGACATCACTATTTTTTACCCCAAAAGACATTTATCACTTATTTTAAACCATTAAACCATTACTCTTTCAACCACATATAGTTGATTTTAACTAACTACGTTAGGACTTAAAGGGACACTTTTTAAGTCAGAGTTACATTTTTGTGATTCAGATAGAGCATGAAGTTTTAAAAAAAACTTTCTAATTTACTTCCATTTTCAACATGTATACAGTCTTTGTTTATGCACACTTTCTGAGGCACAATAAGTCACTATATATACGTATATGTGTTTGTAATTGGCTAATGGTTTTCACAGGAAACAGGGAGAGGGGAAAATAGAAGTAAATAAAATTTGTCATAAAAAAATATACTAATCATACAATATTTTTTGTATAAGTGCTATTGCCTTTGTTAATAATGCAGTTCTACTGTATTTAATTGTCCTTTAAAGCAATAATTGCAACCCATTTGATCAACATCTATGTCAGGCTCCTATATTTACATAGTAGATGAGGTTGGAAAAAAAGACAGAAGTCAATCGAGCTCAACTTATACAAATCTTAATTGACATTTACTACCTCCTTAGGTAATGAGTTCCCCCAATTTGATTGATTTTACAGTGAAAAACGTTTATTTTACATGAGATTAAATCTCTTTTCCTCCAGCCTTAAATTGTGACCTCTTGTCACAAACAATTTTCCTGGAATAAACGGAGCTTCTGCCATATCTGTATATGGGCCTTGAAAATATTTATATAAAGTAATCATGTCACCTCTGAAGCTCCTTTTTTTCTAGAGAAAATAGACCCAGTTTGGCTAACCTCTCCTCATAGCTTAGATTCTCCATTCCTCTTATTAGCTTTGTGGCCAATCTCTGAACTTTTTCTAAGTCTGCATGGTCTTTTTTAAAAATCCCCTGCACTGCACTCCATACTCAAGGTGAGGTCTTACCAGGGATTTATATAGTAACAGAATTATGCTTTCCACCCTTGCATCAATGTCTCTTTTAATACATGCTAGTCTCTTATTAGCCTTAGAAGCCACTGCATTGTGCACCGATCTTTAGCTTGTTATTTTTACTACTCCCAAATCCCTTTGCTCCTCTGTTTTGCTAGTCCCATTTAAATAATAGATTGCATGTTTATTTTTACTTCCAAAATGTAGAACCTTGCATTTTCCAGTATGAAATCTCATTTTCCATTTACCTGCCCATTCTTCTAATTTTTGTAGATTCCCTTGTAAGTTCATCCTGCACTGACCAAATGACTTTACACAACTTTGTATCATCTGCAAACATAGAGATGTTGCTATTTAATCCTTGCTCCAAGTGATTAATAAAAATATTAAAAAGAACAGGCCCAGTACTGCCCTGGGGGACTCAATTGATTACCTTTGTCCAATTTGAGTATGATTTGTTTACTACTACTCGTTGCTCTCTTTTATCCAGTTATTTATCCATGAGCTAACATTCAGCTAGATTACCAATTTTGCGTTATGAGTGAAAAAGCATCTTTATGCTTCATAACAATGCTTTTCCCCTAAAGTTGCTATTACAAGTCTTGTAGGTATAGGTGTACCGCACACCTTTTTGGCCATCACGCAACATCAGTACCACACTTTAAAAAAATGGGACTTCCATAGCGCCGGTGTTACGAGAGATCTGTACCGCCATCTAAAGTCAGTAGTTGTAAGTTTTACGTTACAAAGCTGTAGCATAAAACTCATAATTAAAGTGTTAAAAAGTACACTAACACCCATAAACTACCTATTAACCCCTAAACTGAGGCCCACCTGCATCGCAAACACTATAATAAAAATATTAACCCCTAATCTGCCGCTCCGGACATCACCACCACTTAAATAATGTATTAACCCCTATTCCGCCGCTCCCCGACATTGTCGCCACTATAATAAACCTACTGACCCCTAAACCTCCGCACTTCCACATCGCAAACACTATTTAAAGATTATTAACCCCTAATCTTCTGTCCACCCACACCGCCGCTATAATAAACCTATTAACCAATAAACCGCAAGCCCCCCACAACGAAATATACTAAAATAAACTATTAACCCCTAAACCTCTTTCCTCCCACATCACTAACTCTACATAAATATATTAACCCCTAAACCTAACCCTAAAGTAACCCTAACCCTAAGCATAACCCTAACACCCCCTAACAAATATAATTAAAATAAATCTAAATTAAGCTTACAATTATTACCTAAATAATTCCTATTTAAAACTAAATACTTACCTGTAAAAAAAACCTAAGCTAGCTACAAAATAACTAATAGTTACATTGTAGCTATCTTAGGTTTTATTTTTATTTCACAGGTAAGTTTGTATTTATTTTAACTAGGTAGACTAGTTAGTAAAAAGTTATTAACTATGTAATAACTACCTAGTTAAAATAAATACAAAGTTACCTGTAAAATAAAACCTAACCTGCCTTACAATAAAACCTAACATTACAATAAAATAAAATAAATTAAATTAATTAAATACAATTATCTAAATTACAAAAAATAAACACTAAAATTACACAAAATAAAAAACAAAATGATCAAAAATAATTATATTTTCATCCATCTGGCGTGGAGCGGGTCCATCTTCAAGACATCCGGCACGGAGCATCCTCTTCTTACGAAATCCGTTGGAAAATGAAGTTTCCCTTTAAGTGACATCATCCAAGATGGCGCCCCTTACATTCTGATTGGCTGATAGAATTCTATTATCCAATAGGAATTAAAGGGGAAAAAATCCTATTGGCTGTTGCAATCAGCCAATAGGATTATAAGTATTTCAACCTGAGGAAACGGCCAAGAGCTTTGCGGCCGAGAAACGCGTTGTTAAGCTCAATAAATATTCTTTTATTATACTCGGATGTTTTTAATCCTTATATGAACTTTTATACTGAATAGGCAAAATAGCCAAAAGGAGTATAACGCTGCAAAAAGCCAACTAACTACTCCACCTGTTTGCCCTTCACTATACCGCTGCCTATCGGCTCTACCACACTGTAGCTCAGACAGCTTTCTGAGGCTCTATTTCACCTGTTTTGGAGGACCTGCCGATAGACTCACACGGTCAAGGGGTCTCCAGCCCAGCTGTTAGCATCCGGACAGCTTATCCTGTTACTAACAGAACACCGTGCTTTCAGCGTACTGACTGCTGTAAAAGGTCAGACTGCTTGCTTGCACTTTTTTCATTGCCATTACACTTGTGAGTACCTGTTCATCTGTTTCTTTCCACATTGCTTCACATTTGTTTGTGATTACCACACCATGTGGTGCTTTCTTTTTGTTTTTACATTCTAGATTCACTGATTCACCATTGGTTTCAAGAAAAGCAGCCTGCATATGAACTTTCCCATATGAACTTTTATTTTCATTAAAGTTTTGTAACCCTTTTTTTCCTTTACTAATTAGTAATATTGTTCTGATTGTTTTATGATATTGCTGTCATCACATTTTTTGATCACATATTTTGATTGGATTAACTCTTTTATATATATTTTTTTTTTTAATTTTTTTTTTTAAAAGTATATTTTTATTGAGGCAAGAACAAAAGTCAGGATTACAAACAAAACAAGAGGACAATATCATAAATAACAGTACAAGTCATTGTTTCCCCACTACAACATACTTTCTCTGACTAGTAGTGAGACCGAGGTGTTAACCTCAATGCTGCCTCTTTTAAATTATTAAATAACGAAACACTCGAATGTCAACTATAAAAAAAATAGATCCACTCATGGGATCTGGTAACTGGTTCTCAGCAGAAGACTTAATTCAACAATCATAATGACTCATTGGACAATCGTATAGAATAGGAAATAAATGCTGTGGGAATGAAAACCTCTAAAATATGCTGAGGGACTGTTGTGAGCTAAAGAGTGTAGAACACTCAGTGGACACATCCTAGGAATGGGGTAAGGGGGAGAAGTCAGAAGAAAGCGTTATTGGGGGCAAGGTCGAAAGAGTGTAGGGGGGAAGAGATAGAGAGGAAAGAGGGAGAAAGAGGTCAGGTGGAGAAAAAAAAAAAGGGAGGGGGGAAGCCCAGCGGAGAAGTGACCAGACCGCCATGTTACTAATTCTTCATGGGGGTTGCCCTGCAGTCGAGTCCGCCATCCTGTCATTAGCATCTTTTTTCCTCTCTGTACTCCTCCTAGGGGTTCCAGATAGAGCAGTAAAGATTGTAACGAACCTTTACTCTTAGCGCGTACTCTTCCATTTTTTGGATGTAATCTAAGGATTCCAGAACTGGGGTTAACATGATAGGAGTATGTCTCGCCCATTGCCTGGCAATGGCAAGCTTTGCCGTGAGGAGGATAATAACCCCCAGTAAACGGGATGGTTTTGGAAGGTTCTGTAACCCAAGGTGGAATAGCGCCGTTTGCCTAGTGAGAGTAACAATGAGGCACAGCCTCTGAAGTAGGTCTGCCAGTAACTCTGTTATTGTCAGGGATCAGGTTGTTTCTACTCTTAATTGGATCACCAATCATATTCTGACAACGCCTATATAACACCTGAATACCTAACTAACCTTGCTTAGTATTTTGTTTCTCCTTGCCAGAGCAACACTGAGCCTTTTCCTTGAGACTTCCTAGTTTCACTGGATATTCATTATCTAACTGAACTCTCCTTAACAAAGCTTGTTTGTTTTCCTATACAGGAGGAATTGTTGCCGAACTACTAAAGAACCTAATCATACAATTAATTCAAAACCTCTCACAGCCTGGAATCTCTAACACAGGACCTACTTCTGGACAGCTTTATTACAAACACAGGGTAACTAACCGTATCTGCAGTAAGTGTGCCTTTTAACCTGGAAACTTGTCAGCTCTCCGGTTATCTCTCCCCTGCTCTCTCACAGCGTTCAACCGCTGACGTCACTCTGACAGCCTGCAACTCCTCTCGCTGTTCAGACAGGAAGTATCTGGATTGCTGCCAGTTTTCGTACAGACACCGGAGTTTCACTGCCACATAACAAGACACTGTGAGTACTTAGCAAACTTTTCTATTAAGTTGTCAACTGTACTCCATCTGAGTATTACATTACAAGAGTTATCTGGGACATTTTGTTTATTTGAAACACTGCTTCAAACTTGTGATCTGTTTGGATTAATCAATTGAACTGTCATTTCCTGTGTATCTCAGCTGCTAATTTCTAAGAAGTATACCAATTCCTGTTCATGACTTTAAATCATATTAAGGCAATATTGTCTCCTGTTCTTCAATAAGGACAAAAGAGACATCTAATAACGTTACCAGTCAGTATATCCTGACTTCTGTATTGAATAATAACTTACACTGTTCTATGTGGATTCACTTTGAAGCTAGTGTTTCCTTTCTTGAATAGTGTTACATTTACCTCTATTCAATTGATAGAGAATTCTAGTTGATCTGCCGATTTCTGACATAAAAGCATACTACAGTCTTCGAACTACTAAAAACGTTGTTCACTGAAGCTCCTGTTTTACATTTACCGAATCCCGATCTCCAGTATGTTCTTGAGGTGGACTCTTCGGATTACGCCATAGGTGCAGTATTATCCCAACAAAAGGGGCCCCATGAACCTCTACATCCAATTTCATTTTTCTCGAAGTCTATGACTCCAGCTGAAAAGAACTACGCAATCGGAGACAAAGAATTGCTAGCAATCCGAAAGTCATTGGAATTTTGGAGGCACCTCCTGGAGGGTGCAAAGAAAACTTTCATAATATACACTGATCACAAAAACCTACAATATCTCCAAAATAATAAGACCCTCTCCTCCAGACAAGTCAGGTGGAGTCTCTATTTCGCACGTTTTGATTTTCAGATACTTTATCGTCCAGCTGATAAAAACGGAAAAGCAGATGCTCTCTCACGTCAGACTACTCATTCTTCACAGAATACCAATCCAACCATTATCATACCTACTGAACGATTCATAGGTTTAACCTCGGATTTCCTAAAGGATATACAAAAGTTTTCATATTTACCACTACCAGAAACCAAGACAACTTTTGTCAACCGCAATGGAGTTTTCTACTACAAAGATCGGATTTTCGTACCCGAACCTTTAAGACCTCAAGTTTTGCAAGAACAGCACGATTCTCCTATGGCTGGTCATCCAGGAGAAAGGCGAACATTGGAGTTATTAAGCAGAACTTATTGGTGGCCAGACATGAAAAAGTCTATATCAGATTACATAAAAACTTGCCTTACTTGCCAAACCTGTAAAACAGAAAAAAAAAGCCCATACGGATTACTCATGCCTTTACCTGTTTCAGATAGACCCTGGAAACAAGTTGGCATAGATTTTATCGTTGATCTACCACCTTCAAGGAATTTTACCACCATAATGGTAGTTGTTGATAGTTTCTCTAAAATGGCCCATTTTCTACCGTTCCATAAACTCCCAACAGCACCTGAAACTGCAAGACTATTTATTGATCACATCATCAAGTTACATGGGGTTCCCAATATCATCATTTCCGATCGGGGTTCGCAATTCACTTCACGGTTTTGGCAATGCCTCTGTAAATCCCTCAACATAAAACATCAGTTTACAACATCATTTCATCCACAATCAAACGGACAAGTTGAGAGAATCAACCAATGGTTGGATGAATATTTACGATGTTTTTGCGCCTATCAACAACATGACTGGATATCATTTATCTCATCTGCTGAATTTGCTTACAACAATCTATTGAATTCCTCGACAAAACTCACACCATTCTTTGCTAACTACGGTTATCATCCCACCTTCACTTCACTTTCTGCTACTCCTTCTGATTCTCCCTTGGTAGATGAGTTCAATAACTCTTTGATGGACAACTTCAATTTTATTAAGGAAAACATCCAAAAAGCCCAGAATTCACAAAAGCATCATTACGATTTAAGACACAGGGAAGCACCTCAATACAAAACTGGAGACCAAGTCTGGTTATCAACCAGAAACTTGAGGATACAAGTGCCCAGTAGGAAGTTAACCCAAAAATATTGCGGTCCCTTCACTATTCTGAAAGTAATCAATCCAAATGCAGTTACTTTGGACCTTCCACCTTCCATGAAGATACATGCTACCTTCCATGTTTCCCTCCTCAAACCATACTTTCCAACCAGATTAAAATCATCTCTTAAACCCTCAACTATTCAACTCCAGGATTCCGATGTTTATGAAGTTGATCAGATATTGGATTCAAGATTTTCCAAAGGGGAACTACAGTACCTGGTGAGATGGAAAAACTTCTCCCAGGACGACGATACTTGGGAACCATCGAGTAATATATATGCCCCCAGACTGGTATCTAGGTTCCATCAAAAATACCCTGATTCTCCTCGGCCTCAAGCTGAGGATCAGCTTGTTTAACGGGGGGATCATGTCAGGGATCAGGTTGTTTCTACTCTTAATTGGATCACCAATCATATTCTGACAACGCCTATATAACACCTGAATACCTAACTAACCTTGCTTAGTATTTTGTTTCTCCTTGCCAGAGCAACACTGAGCCTTTTCCTTGAGACTTCCTAGTTTCACTGGATATTCATTATCTAACTGAACTCTCCTTAACAAAGCTTGTTTGTTTTCCTATACAGGAGGAATTGTTGCCGAACTACTAAAGAACCTAATCATACAATTAATTCAAAACCTCTCACAGCCTGGAATCTCTAACACAGGACCTACTTCTGGACAGCTTTATTACAAACACAGGGTAACTAACCGTATCTGCAGTAAGTGTGCCTTTTAACCTGGAAACTTGTCAGCTCTCCGGTTATCTCTCCCCTGCTCTCGCACAGCGTTCAACCGCTGACGTCACTCTGACAGCCTGCAACTCCTCTCGCTGTTCAGACAGGAAGTATCTGGATTGCTGCCAGTTTTCGTACAGACACCGGAGTTTCACTGCCACATAACAAGACACTGTGAGTACTTAGCAAACTTTTCTATTAAGTTGTCAACTGTACTCCATCTGAGTATTACATTACAAGAGTTATCTGGGACATTTTGTTTATTTGAAACACTGCTTCAAACTTGTGATCTGTTTGGATTAATCAATTGAACTGTCATTTCCTGTGTATCTCAGCTGCTAATTTCTAAGAAGTATACCAATTCCTGTTCATGACTTTAAATCATATTAAGGCAATATTGTCTCCTGTTCTTCAATAAGGACAAAAGAGACATCTAATAACGTTACCAGTCAGTATATCCTGACTTCTGTATTGAATAATAACTTACACTGTTCTATGTGGATTCACTTTGAAGCTAGTGTTTCCTTTCTTGAATAGTGTTACATTTACCTCTATTCAATTGATAGAGAATTCTAGTTGATCTGCCGATTTCTGACAGTTATATTTTGAGTCTTTAATCCTTTTTATTATTATTTGTACATACCCTTAATCACACTATATCAGAACCATCATTTTTAGCGCACCATACTTTTATGCTCCTAGCATAATTTTTTTACAAATATACTCATCAATATAATCCCTAATAATCCCTTCAAGTATCTTCCCCACTATTGATGTCAGACTAACTGGTCTATAGATTCCAGGGTCAGCCCTGCTTCCCTTTTTAAAAGGTGGCACCACATCAGATGTACGCCAGTCCTGGGGTACTATCCATGAGGAAAATGAGTCTTGGAAAATTAAAGGGACATTATACACTCATTTTTTCTTTGCATAAATGTTTTGTACATGATCTATTTATATAGCCCATAAAGTTTTTTTTTTAAAATAAATGTATAGTTTTGCTTATTTTTAAATAACATTGCTCTGATTTTAAGACTCCTAACCAAACCCCAAAGTTTTATGTGAATACCGTCAGCTACCTTCTCCAGCTTGCTGCTGTTTGTGTAAAGGGTCTTTTCATATGCAAAAGAAGGGGGAGGGGGGAGTGTCTTATTTGCCACTTGCAGTGGGCTTTCCAGCTACCTTTTCAACAGAGCCAAACTGACAGCTTCTAAGTAAGTTTTCAAACAGTTTTATACTGGATTTTTATATCAGTATCTGTGCATCTTATTCTTTATAGTAGTGTCTATTACATGCCGTTATATGAAAATGAGTGTATACTGTCCCTTTAAGAGTAGAGATTTGGCTATAACATTGCTAAATTCCCGTAAAACCCTTGGGGGTATTACATCTGGGCCTGAAGTTTTATGTAGTGGACACTGAGATTTGATAAGAACTGCGCCAAAAACTATATTGACGACCTCTTTAAAATTTGGAAGGGAGAATAGAGTGACCTAGTTAAGTGTATCCAGGATATGAATAAGAATGACAGAAACATAATACTCACAGCCGAATATAGCAAACAAAAAGTACACTACCTTGATTTGGAACTAGAGAGCGCAGGAAATAGCATTATCTCAAGAACTTACTTTAAGTCTGTGGATGCCAACAACTACATCCATTCAAACAATTGCCATCATAAACTATGGAAACAAAACATACCAAAAGGACAATTTTTACGAGTCAGAAGAAATTTGTAAAACTATTGAAGATTATACTCAACAATCATTACAGTTGAAATCTAAATTTACGGAAAGAGGCTATGAGGGAATCAGGATAGAAGAAGTGAGTAAACAAATTAAAAACACAGATAGAAGGAAATTGCTAGAATACAAAGAAAAAAGAACACTAGATGACGTTTGTGAGCCTAAACTAAAGACATTGTTTATCACCCAATATAGTGAAATTAAAACAGTAATTGAGAAAATAATCAAGAAGCATTGGGATGTTCTGAAGGCAGATAACATACTGGGGCCACACCTAACAGAAGAACCATACTTCGTATATAGAAAAGCGAATAACCTCAAAAATATCCTAGCCCCGACACTACCTAAAGTCCCTATAAAAACACAAAAAGATGTATATAGAACAGAACTTAAAGGTTTCTTCCCATGCATAGCATGCAAATCTTGCAGACATGCAGAGAAAAGTACTGTTTTCAAGTCTAACCATAGTGACAAAGAATACAAGACTATGGTTCTAATCAGATGTATGGACAAAAATATTATATATCAAATTACCTGCAAGAAGTGTGGGATCCAATACGTTGGTGAATCCGAAAGAACTGTAGGGGAAAGACTTAGAGAGCACATCTTTTCTATTGAAAATTCCATGGAAGAAAGAAATCGAGATCTCCCAGTAGCGAAGCATTTTAGAATATGCTAGATAAGATAAGATGGAACAAAAGATGGGGAAATACTAACACACAACTCTGACAAAGAGAAGCAAAGTGAATATTCACCCATTAAACATTAAAACCAAAGGGACTTAATCTAGACTTCTCCCTAAACAGTTTCTTTTGAATATTCCAGTAGCCCTCATTCCATCTACATGAATTCAAATCCACCTAAGAAGTATACATTTCCTGTGCGCCCACCTACTAACACCTAAAGAAATTATTTTTAACATTACTATTATTATTTTTAACAGATAGCACCTCTAATATATACCTAGATAAACGTACATTTTTGAGCTTTGAAAAATGTAATGTACTAATTTCGCTAACATCAATTAAGTAATATATATGATATTTTAATAAATCATTTTATATTCTCTTATTTTTATATGGTTATTTTTATATGGATCTTTTTCCGTTACATACCAAGCCCCTTTTTGCAGTTTATTTTGCAGTTTATATTGCAGTCAATGTTTGTGTATGACATTTCTGTATATGATACACAATATTCTATATGTGAGACAATCCCAATGAATGGAATTCACTTATCATTGTCCATGCAAGTACATATCTGCTAGTAAGCTCAGTTTGCAGTTTACATTGCAGTCAATTCTCCTGTATGACATTTCTGTCTATGATACACATCATTCTATAATTTTTAAATGTGTATTTAAACATCGTATTTTATTGGACTCTAATTACTATGTCAGTTATCTACAAGACTTTTTTTCAGTATAACCATTTAATCTGCAGAACTTTACCACTGTTTATACTGTCTATTCTGTTTAAAAGGTGTCAACTGCAGATATATTGTAGCACTTGGCTTGTGAACTATCACATCCGCTAATACTATTGATACAATTCCAATAGGAGATATCAAAATCAGAACAACATTATACACGCTTTTGGCTACATACAATTAAAGCTCTCACTAATCAAAATACAAGGATTCAAAAATATGAGCTATAAAAGACAGCCACTAAGAGAGTCAGGAATGCTTAAGAAAGGCCAAAAGGCTGAAACGCGTTGCATTCTGGGAGCTCTAATACGACGTTGGGCACGTATAAACAAACTAACAGACACTTAGCCAAATCTTGCAGAGTTTGCTGAGCACTACAGGATATATCCAATAATAGGAACTACGGAGGGGATCCTATCCTGTCGTCATCTACCCACATAGAGACGGCTCACTAAGGACACGGTCACTGACCTATAAAGACACGCTCCAAAGGTCTGATTGCAGGGTTTTACACCAGAGTTATTTTTTACTTTGCCGCAACTGACTACTCACGGACACCACTCTCTAAAGATGCGGTTACTGACCACCAGTACCAGTACCGACTCTATTGCAGACCTCCATATTGGAGGGGATTAGTCCAACCGATACCCACTTCTAAAGGTATTCACCTAAACACCTATTTGGTCACAGACCCATAAGAACCTACCTGTTCTTAAAGAGAACCTATAGGACCAGACTGCTGCCATATGAAAATAATGGCTCACCCAATCCATGGATCCACAAGCTTCTACCTGTGCTAACAGAGGATTCATAGGAGCAGACCTTTGTCATACGATACCTGGAGTTCCAACTATAAAGGGTATCACTAAATATATACCAATAATTGAAACTAATAACATGCACAGGATGAACACACCCATGGTGCACCTATTAGAGAACAAGCCCTTCGAGTAAGGTAAAAGAGAGTTACTGGACAACAAACACCCTTCTATTTATGACAATCTTACATATAAGAGTAATATATACTTCTTCTAGTCCCTCTCTAAAGACTATAAACTTTACCATTATCGCCTCCTAAATCGATTGCTCGAAAGTTTATAGTCTTTAGTGAGGGACTAGCAGAAGCTAAGAGTAATATGTGAGATTTGCCTCACTGCCATTTCTTACATCCAATGTAAGCCTATAATATATGTGCAAGGTACATACATGTTTTCATCTTTTTTTAGATTTATATATATTATTTTTTTTATCTGTGCACAGTGATTTCACATTTGTAACGTTATTTTGGAATGGTCATATCCGCTATTTAAATTTGTATTTATTATTTAATGTTTGATGTTTTACCTATGTGTTTATACCAATAAATATTTGATATTGAGCCTTATCGGTTGAGTAATAACAATTTAATTTCATTCATTGTATATTTAACTCTCAATCCAACAGAGACATATATTTTGCTATTTAAATTGATCCATAATAGTTGAGGTTTACTAGTTGCTTCTCATTATATATTTAATCACACTAAGGCACATTTAAAGTAAAGGGTTTTTTTTAATAGCTTTTTTAGCTCCCCTATCCTTTTAAATTTCCTGGAGTTTTATGTACCTTAATATTATCCGGGTTTTTTCCTGATATCCTCTAGAGATAACCCAGTTAATTGAATGGGCTTGTATGCTCTAGTTTGTTTCGAAGTATCTACCATTGATTCCTTTCTTGTGTATACTGAAGAAAATAATTGATTTAGTACCTTAGCCTTCTCCCTGTCACTGTTAATCATACTATTTAAAACACATAAGTCAGACCTGCACTGTCCTCAAGGGAACTACCACGAGCAACTGCCAGCTCATATCAAAGTACAGAATGAAGCAGAACGGTAGTCTCATACCTTTCTACCTCATACTGTTATTCATGCTACTCTTCACACATTTTAACCCCTTAATGACCACAGCACTTTTCCATTTTCTGTCCGTTTGGGACCAAGGCTATTTTTACATTTTTGCAGAATTTGTGTTTAGCTGTAATTTTCCTCTTACTTATTTACTGTACCCACACATATTATATATCGTTTTTCTCGCCATTAAATTGACTTTTTAAAGATACCATTATTTTTATCATTTCTTATAATTTACTATAAAAAAATTAGAAAATATGAGGAAAAAAATGGAAAAAACACACTTTTTCTAACATTGATCCCCAAAATCTGTTACACATCTACAACCACCAAAAAACTCCCATGCTAAATAGTTTCTAAATTTTGTCCAGAGTTTAGAAATACCCAATTTTTACATGTTCTTTGCTTTTTTTGCAAGTTATAGGGCAATAAATACATGTAGCACTTTGCTATTTCCAAACCACTTTTTTTCAAAATTAGCGCTAGTTACATTGGGACACTGATATCTTTCAGGAATCCCTGAATATCCCCTGACATGTATATATTTTTGTTTAGAAGACATCCCAAAGTATTGATCTAGGCCCATTTTGGTATATTTCATGCCACCATTTCACCGCCAAATGCCATCAAATAAAAAAAATCGTTCACTTTTTCACAAATTTTTTCACAAACTTTAGGTTTCTCACTGAAATTATTTACAAACAACTTGTGCAATTATGGCATAAATGGTTGTAAATGCTTCTCTGGGATCCCCTTTGTTCAGAAATAGCAGACATATATGGCTTTGGCGTTGCTTTTTGGTAATTAGAAGGCCGCTAAATGCCACTGTGCACCACACGTGTATTATGCCCAGCAGTGAAGGGGTTAGTTAGGGAGCATGTAGAGAGCTTGTAGGGTTAATTTTAGCTTTAGTGTAGTGCAGTAGACAACCCCAAGTATTGATCTAGGCACATTTTGGTATATTTCATGCCACCATTTCACCGCCAAATGCGATCAAATTGAAAAAAACGCTACATTTTTCACAATATTATGTTTCTCACTGAAATTATTTACTAACAGCTTGTGCAATTATGGCACACATGGTTGTAAATGCTTCTCTAGGATCCCCTTTGTTCAGAAATAGCAGACATATATGACTTTGGGGTTGATTTTTGGTAATTAGAAGGCCGCTAAATGCTGCTGCGCATCACACGTGTATTATGGCTAGCAGTGAAGGGGTTAATTAGGTAGCTTATAAGGAGCTTGCAGGGTTAATTTTAGCTTTAGTGTAGAGATCAGCCTCCCACCTGACACATCACACCCCCTGATCCCTCCCAAACAGCTGTCTTCCCTCCCCCACCCCACAATTGTCCCCGCCATCTTAAGTACTGGCAGAAAGTCTGCCAGTACTAAAATAAAAGTTTTTTTTTGTTTTGTTTAAAAAAAAAATAATTCTGCTGTGTAGGACCCCCCCCCCCCTTAGCCCCAACCTCCCTGATCCCCCCCAAACAGCTCTCTACCCCCCTCCTCTGCCTTATTGTGCACCATATTGGGTACTGGCAGCTGTCTGCCAGTACCCAGTTTGAAATCAAAAGTTTATTTTAAGATTTTCTGTAGTGTAGCTTACCCCCCTTAACACCCAACCCCCCACCCTCTCCCAGATCATTAATATTTTTTATTCCCACCCTCTCTCCCACTGAGTCCCACCTTGTGCCTCTTCCACTTCAATTCTAACTTTTGGGCAGTTTCACACGTGCACGCGCGCGCACGCTCCCGTGCGCGCGCACGCGCGATCCCGCCCCCCTCCTCTACTGATGGCCGCCCACTTGCCTCCCTGGACACGCTCCCACCCACCAACGATCATAGCTGATGCAGAGAGGGCCACAGAGTGGCTCTCTCTGCATCGGACTGCTTAAAAAAGTTATTGCAGGATGCCTCTATATCGAGGCATCACTGCAATAACATGAAAGCAGCTGGAAGTGATCAGGATCGCTTCCACTGCTTTCAAAGACCAACGACGTGCAGGGTACGTCCTTGGTCGTTAAGGACATTTTTTTGGAGGACGTACCCTGCACGTCGTTGGTCATTAAGGGGTTAATGTACCTATTTTGTCCTTAGATTTTTTGCGATTTATAAACTTAAAAAACTTTTAGGATTTGATTTAGAATCTTTTGCAATTAATCTTTCATTTTCAATTTTGGATAATTTGATTGCTTTTTTGCACGCTTTGTTACATTCCTTATATATTCGGTATGTTGAGTCCGTACTATTTTCTGAATAATTAAATGCCCTACACTTTTTTCCTAATTTACATTAACATATTTATTTAGCCACATTGGTTTGGATTTATTTATTTTACTTGTTATCCATTTATCCTCTGTATTTTTATTAGAGAATACTTTGTCCCAATTTAGGTTGTTTAATGATTTCCTTAAATCATTGAATTGTGCTTTCTTAAAATTAAAAGTCTTAGCTGAACCCTTATAACATTGCTTATGGAAAGTGATTTCAAATGTGACCATGTTATGATCACTGTTACCCAAATGTTCTTTGACCACTATATTTGATATTATATCTGTATTGTTTGTTAGCACTAAATCAAATATATCTTTATTCCTAGTTGGCTCCTCTATTAATTGTGAAATAAGTTATCCCTAAGAACATTTAATAATCTCTCTCCTTTAGCTTTATTATTAGTTTTATTGACCCAGTTTATGTTGGGTTAGTTAAAATCTCCCATATTTACAGCACCGGTATTATTAGCAGCCTTTCCTATTCGCATTAGTAGTAGAGTTTCATCCATGACGTTAATCTTAATATATTTTTCTTCAATGGTTTAACAAACACAATCATATAATTATACATTATGAGTCATTACTTTAATATATGATTTTTTCCAGTAACGAGCACAATAGTCTGCATATTGTTAATCTTGACTCCCATATATTTCAATTAGAGCTAAAAACGGGCTCCTGCTGCTGTTTGGCAAGCACAAAATGATAACTTGACAGCTTTGTCAATTGCTTAATGGTATTATTTCTATTGACAGTTTTTTAAACAACTAGCTGCCAGCTGAAAACTATTAATAATAACAACACCAATGTAAACTCAGCTTCTATTTATTTCATTTGATTTTCAGGTGTTTTTTATTTAACATGTAACAATAAATGTTCACTGCTTGTAGATTATCTAATTCACAATCAAGTAGTAATAAGCCTTCTCTCCCACTACAAATGCCTTTAAAGAAGTGAATATGGAACAATTACTGTTTGTCACAGAGTTATTGTATATGTTCGCTGTCATCCCTTTGAGAACTATCGCCTAGATTACGAGTTCTGCGTTAGCTTTAAAAAGCAGTGTTAAGGGGTCCTAACGCTGCTTTTTAACGCCCGCTGGTATTACGAGTATGGCAGGTACAGGTGTACCGCTCACTTTTCTTCCACGACTTTTGGCTACCGCAAATCCCCTTACGTCAATTGCGTATCCTATCTTTTTAATGGGATCTGGCTAACGCTGGTATTACAAGTCTTGGAGAAAGTGAACGGTACAGCCTCTACCTTCAAGATTCCTACCGCATAAAAAAAGTCAGTAGTTAAGAGTTTTATGGGCTAATGCCGGAACATAAAGCTCTTAACTACAGTGCTACAAAGTACACTAACACCCATAAACTACCTATGAACCCCTAAACCGAGGCCCCCCCACATCGCAAACACTATAATACCCCTAATCTGCTGACCGGACATTGCCGCCTCCTACATTATACCTATGAACCCCTAATCTGCTGTCCCCAACATCGCCGACACCTACATTATATTTATTAACCCCTAATCTGCCCCCCCAATGTCGCCGCCACCTACCTACACTTATTAACCCCCAATCTGCCGACCGTACATCGCCGCCACTATAATAAATGTATTAACCCCTAAACCGCTGCAATCCCGCCTCGCAAACACTATAATACATTTTATTAACCCCTAATCTGCCCCCCCAACGTCGCCGCCACCTACCTACAATTATTAACCCCTAATCTCCCACCCCCAACGTTGCCGCTACTATAATAAAGTTATTAACCCCTAAACCTAAGTCTAACCCTAACACCCCCCTAACTTAAATATAATTTAAATAAAACGAAATAAAATTACTATAATTAAATACATTAATCCTATTTAAAACTAAATACTTACCTATAAAATAAACCCTAATATAGCTACAATATAACTAATAGTTACATTGTAGCTATTTTAGGATTTGTATTTATTTTACAGGCAACTTTGTATTTATTTTAACTAGGTAGAATAGCTATTAAATAGTTAATAACTATTTAATAGCTACCTAGCTAAAATAATTACAAAATTACCTGTAAAATAAATCCTAACCTAAGTTACAAATACACCTAACACTACACTATCAATAAATTAATTAAATACAATACCTTCAATAATTTAATTAAATAAATTAACTACAATTATCTAAACTAAAATACAATTAAATAAACTAAACTATAGTACAAAAAAACAAACAAACACTAAATTACAAAAAATAAAAAAATATTACAAGAATTTTAATCTAATTACACCTAATCTAAGACCCCTAAAAAAATAAAAAAGCCCCTATGCTATACTAAATTACAAAAGTAATCAGCTCTTTTACCAGCCCTTAAAAGGGCTTTTTGCGGGGCATTGCCCCAAAGTATTCAGCTCTTTTACCTGTAAAAAAAAATACAAGACCCCCCCAACATTAAAACCCACCACCCACACACCCCTACTCTAAAACCCATCCGATCCCCCCTTAAAAAACCTAACACTAACCCCCTGAAGATCACCCTACCTTGAGCCGTGTTCACCCAGCCGGGCCGAATTCTTCATCCAATCCGGGCGATGTGGTCCTCCATCCGGCAGAAGTCTTCATCCAAACGGGGCAGAAGAGGTCCTCCATCCGGCAGGATTCTATCAGCCAATCGGAATTAAGGTAGGAAAAATCTGATTGGATGATTTAATCAGCCAATCGGATTGAAGTTCAATCCGATTGGCTGATTGGATCAGCCAATAGAATTGGCCTCGCATTCTAATGGCTGATCCAATCAGCCAATCGGATTGATCTTCGAGGGTCACCATCTTGGATGACGTCATTAAAAGGAACCTTCATTCGTCGTTAGTCCGTTAACCAAGGAGGATGTTCCGCGTCGGAGGTCTTGAAGATGGAGCTGCGGATGGATGAAGACTTCTGCCGGATGGAGGACCTCCTCTGCCCCGCTTGGATGAAGACTTCTGCCAGATGGAGGGCCACATCGCCCGGATTGGATGAAGAATTCGGCCTGGCTGGGTGAACACTGCTCAAGGTAGGGTGATCTTCAGGGGGTTAGTGTTAGGTTATTTTAAGGGGGGATCGGGTGGGTTTTAGAGTAAGGGTGTGTGGGTGGTGGGTTTTAATGTTGGGGGGGTCTTGTATTTTTTTTTACAGGTAAAAGAGCTGATTACTTTTAAGGGCTGGTAAAACAGCGGATTACTTTTGTAATTTAGTATAGGGTAGGGAATTTTATTATTTTGGGGGGCTTTTTTATTTTATTAGGGGGCTTAGATTAGGTGTAATTAGATTAAAATTCTTGTAATATTTTTTTATTTTTTGTAATTTAGTGGGGGGGGGTTTGTACTATAGTTTAGTTTATTTAATTGTATTTTAGTTTAGATAATTGTAGCTAATTTATTTAATTAATTTATTGTTAGTGTAGTGTTAGGTGTATTTGTAACTTAGGTTAGGATTTATTTTACAGGTAATTTTGTAATTATTTTAACTAGGTAGCTATTAAATAGTTATTAACTATTTAATAGCTATTCTACCTAGTTAAAATAAATACAAAGTTGCCTGTAAAATGAATATAAATCCTAAAATAGCTACAATGTAACTATTAGTTATATTGTAGCTATTTTATGGATTATTTTATAGGTAAGTATTTAGTTTTAAATAGGAATAATTTATTTAATTATAGTAATTTTATTTAGATTTCTTTAAATTATATTTAACTTAGGGGGGTGTTAGGGTTAGGGTTAGACTTAGGTTTAGGGGTTAATAACTTTATTATAGTAGCGGCGACGTTGGGGGTGGCAGATTAGGGGTTAATAATTGTAGGTAGGTGGTGGCGATGTTAGGGACAGCAGATTAAGGGTTAATACAATTTATTATAGTGTTTGCGAGGCGGGATTGCAGCGGTTTAGGGGTTAATACATTTATTATAGTGGCAGCGATGTCCGGTCGGCAGATTAGGGGTTAATAAGTGTAGGTAGGTGGCGGCGACGTTGGGGGCGGAAGATTAGGGGTTAATAAATATAATATAGGTGTCGGCGATGTTAGGGGCAGCAGATTAGGGGTTCATAGGTATAATGTAGGTGGCGGCGGTGTCCGGAGCGGCAGATTAGGGGTTAATAGTATTATGCAGGTGGCAACGATGTTGGGGGCGGCAGATTAGAGGTTAATAAGTGTAAGGTTAGGGGTGCTTAGACTCGGGGTTCATGTTAGGGTGTTAGGTGTATACTTATAAAGTGTTTCCCCATAGGAAACAATGGGGCTGCGTTAGGAGCTGAACGCTGCTTTTTTGTAGGTGTTAGGTTTTTTTTCAGACAGCTCAGCTCCATTGTTTCCTATGGGGAGATTGTGCACGAACACGTTTTGCCAGCTTACCACTACCGTAAGCAACGCTGGTATTACAGGTAGAAGTGGAGCTAAATTATGCTCAACGCTCACTTTTCTGAGGCTAACGCAGCCATTCAGAAAACTTGTAATACCAGCGTTGTTTAAACTTTAGCGCTGGAAAAAAAAGGAGCGTTAGCCCCGCAAGTTTTTACCGACAAAACTCGTAATCTAGGAGTATGTGATCCTAAATTAATTATTATGTCAGCTTATATTGTTTATTAACATAAAAAACACTACTCTACTTCTCTGTGCTGCAGATCTTAAGAGAAAATAGAAAAAAGTATCATGCACAAAATATCTAAAACATATAGATCAAGACGTTGAGACAAGATACACTGGATAATTTATATTACAAAAGAGTTAGTGGCAGATTTGAAAAGCTTTGTTGAAGAGCCCTGTCTTGGCTTCCCTTTAGATCATGAGTAGGCAGCATGCTGAGTAGCATGTTGTTTTCAAGGATTATGCATTGGATAGAAAGTTATCTGCAATCTCAAGACTGCCTGTCCCTACCAGTGTCTGCACCAAGGTGTCATCTTTACTCTTTCCAGTGTGTGGCTTGGTGACTCGTGTGGTTTGGGAAAGAAAAGTCGATGACGAGGATATTTTGCGAGAACCGGAGGGACTTTTTAACATTACGATTTGTATTTTATATTTTGTAAGTAGCCATTTGGGTGTGCGCTTACTTTATATTAAATGATTTACACCTGAGTCGGGTTACACTAGTGTTTTGTTGAAGTTCATAAGAAAATGTATATAAGGGTTAAAAGGTATACGGTATATGACAAGTATTTGAATGGAAAAGGGCTATAATGGATATATATATATATATATATATATATATATATATATATATATATATATATATGGCTAAATATGTGTATTATATATATATATATATATATATATATATAATTTTTTTTTTTTTTTTTGTCATGTTCTGGTGTATGTGCGCTCAGGACACAGACCCTCGGGGCAGTGGTAAGGAATTGGAGACACCAAGCCCTGACCTGGGGAAGAGTATCCTGGATGTGCATAGATGATATTCTGTGATTCATAGTTGCAAGAAGTTATTGTAGAATTCATGGAGAGTAAAACATATGTATACAATATATTCTGGCTTCAATGGAAATATAAATTGATACTGTGACTTATAGTTAATAAGAGTAGCTGCAGGATTCATGAGTGAAAAATATAGCAATGCAAGATGTTCACGCTTCAGAGTAAACTGGTAGAAGATTGTGACTCATAGATCCAAAGAGTTGCTGCAGGTTCACAGTACATAATTTCCATCTTAATATGAGGAGAGTCCACGGCTTCATTCCTTACTTGTGGGAATACAGAACCTGGCCACCAGGAGGAGGCAAAGACTTAAATACCTCCCCCACTCCCCAAACCCCTAAATATTTCAAGGCTTCAACCTCTTTAAAAGGGTGAGATATAAACATTGTTTCTTCATCCATCTTAATATTCATTATTTCAGATTTATTTATATTCACCAAAAAAATTGACGTTAACCCAAATATCTTAAATTCTTCCAAGAGTTCTTCCATTGATGTAACTGGCTCAGACAGGGACAGGAGGATATCATCTGCGAATAAAGAGACTTTGTATTCGCTATCACCAATTTTGATCCCCCTTATTTTCTCATTTTGCCTAATGCGGGCTGCCAAGATTTCTATAGACAATGTGAATAATGTTGGTGAGAGTGGGCACCCTTGCCACGTTCCATTATGTATATCAAAAATACTAGATATTCTTCCATTTATCATGATCCTAACTGTTGGAGCTGCATATAATGCCATTATTCTCTTAACAATTATCGGGTTAAAATTAAATATTTTAAGGGTACTTTCCAGGAATGACCACTTAATTCGGTCGAATGCTTTTTCGGCATCCACCGATATAAATGATGACAAAATATTTTCCAATTGGGCAAATTCTAGGAGGTGAATATTTTTTACTATATTGTCTCTTGCTTCTCTATTCTGGATGAAGCCCACTTGATCCAAGTGAATGATTCGTTCCTGAATGAATTTAATCTATTAGCTATAATTTTTGCATATATTTTTAGATCTATATTTAAGAGTGATATCGGCCTATAATTTTTCACCTCCTCTTTACTTCTGCCTGCCTTAGGAATCACTATGGCCTAGATTTAGAGTTCGGCGGTAGCCGTAAAAACCAGCGTTAGAGGCTCCTAACGCGGGTTTCTTACGCACTCCGGTATTTAGAGTTTATTTACCGCCACTCAAAATACACCTAACGCTCACCTTTCTACCGCCACCTCAGACCCAGTAGTAAACATATACCGACAAAAAAAAAATCCACGAATCACAAAACAAATATTACACAAAGTACACTTACACTCATACAAACACGACACTATCTTTATTTTTCATATTTTATTTTTTTTCGTTAAAATACAAAGGATTAAAGTTGCGAGATCTCTGGTGTTTGAAAAAAATCCACACAAATCCATTTTCCCATTGACTTACATGGACATACAGGAAAAGACCCTCATATACCTACATCTAACGAATAACATTATCACAAACATACACTCATCGATGCATACAAACAATATACACCACATGACATACACAAAATATTTATTTATTACAAAAAGAACACGATTTAGCGACTTTTTCACACAAGATCATGACGTCACTCAATTTACGAGGAAAACCAGTCTTAGAAAAAAAAATTAGAAATCTTTTGAGCCTCCATTGACTTCTATTGGGAAGACGTGCTCGTGCACGCGAAACCCTCATTTCCCTAACGCACGCAAATAGCGTAGACTGAAAAACTCCAAATACCAGCGCTAGAAAAGACATGATTTCATGCGTTAGACCCAGCTATGATAAATAGATAAAGAAATGACTATTTCCCTATGGTGGACTTATGGTTTTTAATTATTAAATATTCACCACACCATAAATATTTTTCACACTTTTAGATTACATCAACTACAAATCCACATCACTAGTAACACATTATTATTTCAATAAAATTACATTTACAATTAAAATAAAATTCAATACACATTTCTGGATTCACAAACACTACACAATGGGAAACATCTCTCATTTACCTTTATTATTGCATTTCAGTTATTCAACTCATATGCTTGCAGCAACAGCATATCTACATAGGCTTAACACATAATCACTCATGGATGCACATACATTACTTTTAACATTCACTCATACATGTGCATTCAAATGATGGGGGACAAACACATTACATTCTCTACAGGAATCACAAAACACAACATATGGATTTGACTGTACTTGTAACATCATGATTCCATCACCAGAAACCATTAGGAATTACGTACAACACGAACATCATTACACCAGATTACAGATGTCACTTTATGGGAAGGAACAACAATGCCAGACGCTATATAGAAGTCAGCATATGTGGGACACAATCACAATATATACGTACATGTACATAACACGCATCACCCATCACGCAACCACAAAGCACACATTTAGATTTTATTCAGCACACAATAACAATGTAGCACAATACAACAACACAATGAGGATTTCACAACTACATAGGCAGGTTAATAATATCATGACGTCATTAGAAGAGGGACGCCTACAATATTGACAGCTCGGCAATCACTTATATATACAATACTACAGATGGCAGACGGGAAGTTCTGAATTATTATTGCGATTTTAAAGGGACGCGTACAATATTGACTGCTCGGCAATCACTTATATATACAATACTACAGATGACAGCCGGAAGTTCTGAATTATTATTGCGATTTTAAAGGGACGCGTACAATATTGACATCTAGCTAATCACGTATAGATACAATACTACAGATGGCAGATGCTACTTTATCGTTTACAAACAATATTGCAGCAACATTGATCGATCACATTCGATGCACATTATACACAACTATGCACTTTCATTCATGTTAGCCTGGACGTGTGCTTGTTACTATAAGATCGCGTTTAACAAATATTGATTACGCATATGAACAAACATTACAAACATGCACTGTATGTGTGATATTTGACACTTTCACATTGAGATTCATTGGGGGAAAACAACATTTCAGCAAACAACAAAAAAACGCCCACTGTGAAAGCATTCGCGCCGCTCACATACCAACAGGTGAATACAATTAGCAATCATTACAAACTCACTACCATTGGACTAATTGTACTATAAATCCCCCAAACAACATGGCCAAAGCATCACTTGTGATCCACATCAGATCAAGTGCTTACCTTGTTACGCTGTTTTGAAAGATGGATGACGATGACATGGTAGACGCTGCTGGTGGTGCTATTGGCGAACTAGCTGTTGGTCGAATCAGGCAGCCTCGGCGGCTCAGACCGAGACGAAGGGGTCGTCTGGTTCGAGGTCCTCGTGTCTACAGGGTGAGACCCACCTTGGAAAACATGAGCGACTTTGAGGTTTTTGATAAGTATCGGCTCGATCGCGAACAGCTCATTGGCCTTTACGATCTTCTTAAACCTCATTTGGAGCCACGTATACAAATAAGGACTGCTGTTCCCCCCATGAGTAAGATGCTAAGCTGTCTATACGTCCTGGCCTCCGGGAGTTTTCAATCCGGAGAACTGTACATGCATGGCCTGGCTCAAGGTACATTCTCTGTGGTGTTTGATAACTTTCTGGACGCCATGGTACGTATCAGTAAGCAATACATAGGATTCCCACAGAATGATGGTGATTGGAGGCGCCTGAAGCGGGAATTCTTTGATATTGCTCAATTGCCCAATGTCTTGGGAGCCATTGATTGTACCCACATTGCGCTGCGTGCTCCAATTGATGACTTGCCCTTCAGAAATCGCAAACATTTTCATAGCCTCAACGTGCAGTATGTTTGTGACGCACGGATGAGGATTATGCATGTGTATGCGAATTTTGGAGGGGCTTGTCATGATGCCCGCATCCTCTCTCTGTCGTCCCTGTGGAGACAGTTTGAGGAAAGACAAATGCCCCCTGGTTATCTCGTTGGTGAGTATTTGTGCTCAACATGGTTAATTATTTTGACAATTGCCCCTGTATTTTTTAACTGTTAGCGTCATGTTCAGCTATAGGATTAAATTTAACCATTTCTTATTTACCAACGCTAATGTCTAGTTTTATTGAAAAGCAGATATGTAGCATGTCTTACCTTAAGTGTTCAGATAGAGAATGCAATGTAACCATGTAGTTAGCATTTTACACAAGGTTTGTTTTAGGAGAAATACGCATATGTAGCATGTCTTAGATGAAATGGCAAGATATTATCTCATGCAATTTAACGCTGTCATTGTCTTTTTCCGCTAATGTCTAGTTTTATTGAAAAGCAGATATGTAGCATGTCTTACCTTAAGTGTTCAGATAGAGAATGCAATGTAACCATGTAGTTAGCATTTTACACAAGGTTTGTTTTAGGAGAAATACGCATATGTAGCATGTCTTAGATGAAATGGCAAGATATTATCTCATGCAATTTAACGCTGTCATTGTCTTTTTCCGCTAATGTCTAGTTTTATTGAAAAGCAGATATGTAGCATGTCTTACCTTAAGTGTTCAGATAGAGAATGCAATGTAACCATGTAGTTAGCATTTTACACAAGGTTTGTTTTAGGAGAAATACGCATATGTAGCATGTCTTAGATGAAATGGCAAGATATTATCTCATGCAATTTAACGCTGTCATTGTCTTTTTCCGCTAATGTCTAGTTTTATTGAAAAGCAGATATGTAGCATGTCTTACCTTAAGTGTTCAGATAGAGAATGCAATGTAACCATGTAGTTAGCATTTTACACAAGGTTTGTTTTAGGAGAAATACGCATATGTAGCATGTCTTAGATGAAATGGCAAGATATTATCTCATGCAATTTAACGCTGTCATTGTCTTTTTCCGCTAATGTCTAGTTTTATTGAAAAGCAGATATGTAGCATGTCTTACCTTAAGTGTTCAGATAGAGAATGCAATGTAACCATGTAGTTAGCATTTTACACAAGGTTTGTTTTAGGAGAAATACGCATATGTAGCATGTCTTAGATGAAATGGCAAGATATTATCTCATGCAATTTAACGCTGTCATTGTCTTTTTCCGCTAATGTCTAGTTTTATTGAAAAGCAGATATGTAGCATGTCTTACCTTAAGTGTTCAGATAGAGAATGCAATGTAACCATGTAGTTAGCATTTTACACAAGGTTTGTTTTAGGAGAAATACGCATATGTAGCATGTCTTAGATGAAATGGCAAGATATTATCTCATGCAATTTAACGCTGTCATTGTCTTTTTCCGCTAATGTCTAGTTTTATTGAAAAGCAGATATGTAGCATGTCTTACCTTAAGTGTTCAGATAGAGAATGCAATGTAACCATGTAGTTAGCATTTTACACAAGGTTTGTTTTAGGAGAAATACACATATGTAGCATGTCTTAGATGAAATGGCAAGATACAGAATTATATATAAATTTATTTCTTTTTTTAATGTTTCTGACAACTTTTAATATGGATTATGTTTTTAAAAAAATATATTTCTACAACAATATACTAGTTTAAGTATTCTGTTTGAATTATGTTCTGTTCTAAATTTATAGGTGATTCTGGGTACATGAGCCGGCCTTGGCTCATTACCCCCTTGCGTAGCCCAACTGATGTGTCTGAGGAGCGCTACAATAGGGCTCATAAGAGAACCAGGGCGGTGGTTGAAAGGATGTTCGGGCTCCTGAAGATGAGATTCAGGTGCCTGGACCGTTCTGGAGGAGCACTCCAGTACAACCCAAAGAAGGTGGCTAAGATCGTTGTAGCCTGTAGCGTCCTGCATAATATTGCACAGCGGGCTGGGATGCTGCAGGCCGTCCCGGTGGACAGAGACCTCCTCAGAGATGAGGAGGATGATCCTGTTCTAGAGGGGGAATTCCAGGACGAGGGACTTGATGTCAGAGCAGACGTCATCAACCGCCACTTTAGACGGTAAAGAATAGAAGTTACACTGGAGTATTTTCAATAGATGTGAACTCTATGGAAATGACAAGTAGAGAATTGTGCAAACATGTTAGTATTGATCAAATGTTAGAATAATCTTTATTTTTCATAATATAGGTGATGCTCTGGGCATTGGGTCCTATAGCGAGTCTTTGCCACCTGGTTTTTAAAGAGGACATCAGATGGTAAGTAGAAATGTATGGACTGTTGCTGGCATGATTTGTACACAAATACATCATATGGCATACATTTTAAAAAATATAATTTTGTTTACACATTACTTAAAATGTACATAATCAGAAAGGGATACTCTAGAATGACTATGGTTCAATGTCACACAGAGGTTTGTTCTGCTCAATATGACTCATCTTCACACTTGATAGAAAATAACACAGGTTCATACACAGGCTTAGTAAGCTAGTGATAGATATTTATTATGAAATGGGGGGTGGGAGAGGGGTACAGAACTGATTCACACACTTGTATGAAATCTTTATATATAATTTCTTACATTAGGGAGATGACTTAATCTAAAGACTGAAAGGGAACAATTTGAAGCCTGACAGTGAAGATTTCCAAGACTGACAGTGGGGAAAAAGCCAAGATTGAAATTGAAGTATACCAATGGGATCATGTCTGGCATTATATTTCAATTCTGCTGACCTTGAAAACCATACAAATACATGTTCACATGGTAAGTGCAAACTATTTGATAGAATAAGGCTGTGGAGACATCCTATTGGAGACACTTAGATGATTTTCTATTTTGTAGATGGTATTTCCCAGTCCTCTATTTAATGAACTGATGAATAATACACCTATTGAAGATCAACTGTTTACCCCTGAATTGACTTTCAAAGACCATGCATTGTCCAGGTTGGTGTACCAATGCATGCTAGTGAAGACTGTAGAATATTAGTAGCTTACATACATTAGTCATATTTAGTTCTTAATGAGATATTTAGGGATCACAATCAGAAAAAGGAATACATATTATAGTTGATATAGAGGTATTTGAATGGACATGAAATATTACATTTATGTTCATCATACATATATTGTTTACATGTGATATACATTATTATGTATAATTTTAATTTTTGATATTTAAATATAATTTTTAATCAACAATATAATGGTGTATGTATTTAATTAATTTAAAATCAATGTAATGATTATCTTTAAAAAATGTTGATCAAAGTTAGAGCATAGACACCATATGATTTTAAATGTATTTTATGAATATTTTACAACGTGTGTATTAACTTTGTTCCATTTTTATTATTTGTCATTTCAGATTGGCATCTGATGACTTCCTGGAATATTTAATTATTTTCTATTAAATATATGTTTATTTTTAACAGATTCTAATATATATCAATATAATCTGTAAATAAAACTTGGACTCCCTTGACTGGTAGTTGGCTATTTGACAAGCACATGCATAAGAGAAAATAATGCATTAATAGTAGAAAATAAAAATCTTACGAGAATATTAAAATATATCTTTTAACATTAATTGGGGAGTCAGATTCTTCAATGCTTTTATATAGAAAAAGTATATATTAAAAATATTTAGGATATGTAGTAATATTATGATTGTTTTAACATTTAATAAGGTGAAGTGGTTCAATTACATGAAAGTGACAGTGTTGTTGAATGTAAAAAGAATTGTATAAGATCATGTATCTTCCTTAGGTATCTCAAAACATTATTAGAAAATATTTTACAATTATTACATTTATAAATGGTAGGTCATTTAACTTGATATTTTTAACAAATAAGTTATTGGATGCCAGGTTAATCTATGTAATTTTCTAGTGGAGTCATTTAACTATACTTAGTAATATTATGTATTTATTACAATCTTACCTCTTGGGTTAGACATCAAATATCTATATAGAATGTAATTTCCCCTTTAGTTTATTTTGTCAATGTTAAATCAAAATACAATATGTTTGGGTCCTTAAAGGGGTCATTCAAAATGTATATTTTGTATAGATTGTTACAAATATCATACAAGAATTTAAACATATTTAGAATGTACTATAGAATTACATTCAGTCTTTAAATATACTTGTTAAAATAAAAATAAATGCACATATCTTAGTCAATGATATAAGGCATCTATATGCAAACAACAATCAGCATCAAAATAGCCTATGTAGAGATGTATTTAATCCACGAATATATATAATTACAATCTTATGATTGAATAACAAAACATATTAAGTTGGTCAAATATAAGATTATTATACAAAATGCATACATAACATATAGCTTAATGTCCCTCTACGCTGAAGGCTAAAAAAGACCTCATTTAATAAATATATTTCAGTCAGTGTGTAAAACAATCTAGAAGTTAATCTAAATTTGCTTTACTCATATGTTAGACTCATTTAGCAAAAGGAAGGTGCCTAGGTTTATGATATATTAAGCATTATTGTGAAATGTTTATTTAAAGGGACATGAACTCAAAATATACTTAAAGGTAGACAGTTAAAAAAATGAATGATTTATACATTCTGATTGAGTATTCTATTTTAATCAACTTTAAAACTTGTCTCATATTATGAATGCTCATTGTGATGTTGCTATCATTACTTTAAAAATAAGGCAGTAAATAGCTAATTTATTTGCTTCAGTACTCTGGACAGAACTTTATTGTTTGGAATAATTGATGCAACAATCGTCAAGGACAACCCAGGTTTTTATTAAACAATTGTCCGTAATATAAAATATCATTATTGATTTGCAAAGAAACATAACAAGATAACTGTTAACATTTGATAATCGGATTAAATAATAAAGTTGATTAACATTTCATGCTCAATCACCAATGTTAAATTTGTTTGGACAGTGTCCCTTTAAGAGATTTAAAGAGTGTATTTACTTCTCTTCCTATCTTGACATACTTTGCTTGAAAAGCATATCGAGATAGGCTCAGTAGATGAAGATTGGTGGATGCACAGAGATGCCTTATGTGATTGTCTCAACCATGTGCATTTAAATTTCTTCTGTTGAGGATATATAAATACTAAGAGAAAATGATTTACATTTTAAAGTCTAAACAATCTTCTATCTCTACAAATCATTTGATACAATTGTTTGTAATGTCTCTTTAAAACTAAAGACGCCATTGCACAATAACATATATGAGCACTTCAGACAAATACAAGCTAGAGGTTTATTTGAGAATAACAAATCTGTAGTTTAACATTTATAAACAGATTATCAAAGTTACTGACATTCTAACCGGAATTTTAACATTAATAAATATTGCGTGGGAAACGCATCTTCAAACACCAGATTAGCATATTTAAACATTGTGTGCTATTGCGTGACATTAGACTCTAATCAATGTGCATTATAAATACATTTAATAGAGCAATGTCAATACTTCACAATAAATTTATTTAAAGAACAATAAAGACATACAATATTAAATGTGTATTTGTATCAAAGAAACAGACCGTTATTAAAACGAGAAATGTCTACAACATTAATAATGTGACAGTATTAGATTTTAAAGAGTATTTAATCATTAATATTTCACGGATCACGGATATTAAATCTGCGTCACACATATCCGCATGACAGGCCCATGAGTTACAAATAAGTCTACATGAAAAATGAAGTTACAGCACCACCAAGCGGTATGTGTAAGGATGTTACTAAGATATGAAACATTAAGGAACGGCCAATCAGAGTTCATCACACAAACACAACTTGAGTCAGGATGGTCTCACAGACATTATAACAATATTTCAAACTTTTATCCAATCAGATGTACAGATAAATTGTCCCATGGTGCATCTCATGTTTACTTCACCATATAAAAGTCCATTACACGTTGCCATCTTTGTCAGTTCTCTAATGCCTGCAGGCAGTATATATTATAATATATTTTTTGCAAAACCCAGCAGGCATGTCAGTTCCCAGGTTCACCAAGGAGGAGAGCGCTGCACTGGTCCACGCCGTCAAGGACTTTTATCCCCAGCTGTTTGGGAACAAGAGGAGCTCGACAGATGCGCCTGTTAAGAAGGCCCTCTGGGAGTCTATCACCAATGCGGTTAGATTGGTGTGTGACGTCCAGAGGACCCAGGATCAGATCATGAGGAGATTCGGAGATATGAGGTTGCGTTTATCGAAAAAAGTCAACCTCATAAGGGACTGGGTACAAGCCCGTAAGAGAGGGGGCCAAAGAAAGGCCCCGCGGAAACTGTACCTACTCCCTTATGAGGTGACTTTATGCGAGCTCCTCAATCTCCGGGTCCCCAAAAGATTTAGATCCTCGCCATCCTCGGCCTCCTCTTCTTCCCTCCCAGCTGCGGGATCTGAAAGTCCTGACGCGGGGGACAGGGCAGATGCTTCTCCGTCCGGTGGCCTGGGAGGAGCCGATAGAGAATCTGAACCAGGTAATTATCCAACTTCATATAATATTATTTATTTTAAAAATCAAATATGTGTATTTAGTCAGATACTAAACCTATACAGATCTCACAACATACACTACATATGATGTTTAGATATCTGATTTTAGATTATTGACACATGAAATAGGAATGATGTTTCTTGCGCTCTACAGAATATGCGTCACAGAGCGGAAATGTAATTTCGCATCCACGTTAACATGGGTTTGCGGAAAGTGGCATTGCTTTATACATGTTGTTCAAATGACGGATGCGTAATTCCGCTTGGAATCATTGCGCAATGATCGCGAAAATGGCATTTCTCATCCACGTTAACATGGGTTTGCGGAAAGTGGCATTGCTTTATACATGTTGTTATAAATTAAATGGAAATTCTTAGATTAGTGAAGAATACAGTATTCTTATTTTAAATATTATAGCTAATAAAAAACGAATAATACAAATAAATTATAACATATGGCCATCAATTGATGATTATGTAATAACAAGCAGATATTCTTAAAGATACAGTAAACAACACAACTGATTGAAAATAAGAGTCCAGGATATATTTATCATTAATTTAATTGCGGAAACTATTAACTCATGGGACTACCAAAGGATTAATATTTTTCAATTGATTTGTTATTAATGTAAATTTTTTAAACATGGCATGATTAGTATTAATGATATGCAATCCTCATTTAATATATTACAGATATGGATGTGGCTGCTGGATCCTCAAGCCAGGGCTTGTCACAGTATGGTATGTCTCTTTTTAATTGACATTTGTCTTCGAAACATGGACTGAACATTACATACTAAATACACATTGTTCAATATTTATATGTAATGTCTATTTAATAGATGAAAATTAAATAATTATTCGGATATCCTTAAATAACATATTATATTTTAATTGCATGCTCAATACCATTCATGACATCAACATATGGAGTAGATAATTCATTAACAAACAACAACATTGTGGAATCTATCGAATTTTAGATTAAAGGGATACTGAGCTACAATTATTAATATTGTCTTTCACATACAGTATGCAATATTAATAAACATAAAATATAATACTATCATCATATGTGACATATTCTATTGCTAAATGTATTTTAAAATAAAGAAAGTACGTTTATGTGCATCTATATTTTTGTTGACCAACCTGGGTTTTTATTGATGATTGGTGGATACCTTCAACAAACAATATTTATTGAATCCAATATTCCTTATCTGCCTTTATGATTAATATCGAGCAACATTCTAATTATAATAGGAGTCAATGTTAAATCATTTTTTACAGTTTGAACATAGAAATCAATTATTTAAATTAATCATGTCAGTTTCCCTTTAAGACAAAATAGATTCATTCATCTTTACATTCTTTTTATTAAAAACTATTGAGATATAAATCTAATTATCTGTTGGAGTTACTTTATAGATATCTGCATACTCTAACAGCACCATGATTACATATTTGTAATAATCAATTTGGTTATGTATTGTGATAAATATGTGTTGTGTCCTAAACAAGATTACTGTACATTGAAAAAATGGGTCGATGTGACACATGTTTGTTTAGATTTGTCAACAGATGTTCCGCAATATGTGGTTTGTGTGTATTCTTGTAACTTCTTAAGGACATATGACGGAATTATTCCGTCATAAAACAATTGAGCTAAGTGAAAGCTGTGTCCTTAAAGGGTTAAGAACATTGATCATTGGGTATATTTAGATATGCAATAGCAGCATCTGAGATTAATTTGATGTCTAATGTAGTCTGACATTAAACATATGTTCAATACAGATATGTTTACAGAATCCCCTTGATTCAATCAAGCATTTTCTGGTGTAATGACCGCTCTATTCTTCACATTTTAAAGTTGATTAATGTTAAAATTCTAGACAGATGTGATTTAGTGATATCCAAAATGTGTTTAATAATATATATCTATATCATTCATAGAGAGAGTTGGTGTGGGGAGCCCACAGGAATCCAGCAGTGACATAGAGCCGCCTTTGCGGTCTCCTGGTAAGTCCATTAACTCATTTATATGTAATTGAAGGTGTATTGCTAATCAATATTATGATCATGATTCCGATGAAGCATAACATTATAAAATATAAAAAAAATTATCTTCTGATTATATTTTTTTTTTCTTCTATTGAGCGATTAATAATTTCAACTTTATTAGTCTACACATTTGTTATTCATAAGATGTATAACATATGTTTTTTTCAATTTGATTTTTTGACAACAGTCATCAAGTGATACACACATGAGAAATCTTAAATGTTCTATGTACTATGCTTTTATGAATTTAACATTAAGACAAACAATACATTAAAATTCTGATTTATTGACAATAACAAATCTATTGTCATTTGTATGCTCCATCAAAATGATGTAAATCATAACTTTGTGTGTGTATATCTTTAATGCAACATTGATGTGCGTATTTGAGCAACAGTAACATATGTTATAATATCTGATCTTAAGGTGTACACAACATGTTATGTTTTACAGAGATTGATGTCACATGTGGGATGGAGGAGGAAGAGGCTGCCTTGGAGTCTGATGGTATGTGAAATATATCTATCATGTTTCCAACATGTTTCTTTTTTGGAAATCATTTTATTGAAGACATTCAAAGTCTACAGCTTTTTCCCTTTAAAAAGGAATATTATTTGTCTGTTCAAATACACTACTGCCCCCTTTTATATCAGGCAGCATGAAAATCTGCTTGTATATTTTTTTTTAAGAATATATAATTCATGCCATCATTATGTCACATGCATATTCCATGCCAAAACACAATAATAAGTTTCAAATTGTACAGACAGTCATTGAGATTCATCTGAGTGCCTATATAGATACCATATCCTCATTTCAGAATAGTTTACAGATTCAAACACACTTCGAAGTATATTGAAAACATAATCAATTTGAAATGCGTTGATTTGATGTCAGGATGTATGAGATGTTAATATATTTTCTTTACATTTTCAGATGGATCCACCACTTCTGGTCATCTGGTTTCCGCCCCTGCCCAGTCACAAACCCCTCCCCATGCACACACCCCTGACCATGGCCACACCCCTGCACAGACCCAGAGCCCTTCCCATGACCAAACTCATGTCCATGCCCCGACCACTGCCAGCCCTTCCCATATTTCATATCCTGTCCCTCCCAAAAAACGCCCATACACCCCCCTTCGCCGCTCTCCCCGTATTCTGGCCCGTACAGCTGCCGAGACCCAAACTCCCCACTCCCCAGCTGTACGGCCTACCCCGGAGCGGCAGCTCACCACTCCCCAAGCCATTCCCATCCCTCCCCAAGCCAATCCCATCCCTCCCCCCTGTCTCAACCTTCATTGTCCTGGGTGTCAGATTGTCCTTCCCAGGCACAGCTGTAAGTATCATTCTAAATACACTTTATAAGATACTTAAAGGTACAGTGAAGTTAAATTGGTTAAATTGTGATTCAAATCCAGCATGCAATGTTAATCCAATGTATAATTTAATACTCTTATGAATTATTCGTCATTCTCTTGATATATTTTTTGAAAAAAAAGTGATTCCTATAATTAGTTTAAACAATAAAATAAATCTGGCCATCATTTCTTTATTGTTGGATGAATGTATCCATCAACCAGCATGCACAAACAAAGTTCATAAACAAATATTGGCTTCCATAAAAAGCAACATTCTTGCATTCAAAATATAGCTTGAGAATTAAAACATATAATGAATATGTGTAATTTCTAAAGATTTGTCATGTCATGCTCTATCTGAATCAGTCCATTAAATATTTAGGTTCATTGTCCCTTTAATTGGATATCACTACATATACCAAACACCACTACTTGGATCCAAAATTTTATGTACAAATGTGGATACATTATCTCTTGTCTAACCCAGTGGGAATGTAATTTCTTCTGGTTGCTATGTTTACATAGCTTGTCCTCAATGCCAAAATGTTTAAGGATAGGTGTGCCTACCACAGTCTAAATTGATTTTTTAAATTGCTGATGTAAGTACAATGTAAATCCTTTAACAACATTTGATACACTCAAGCTGTATAAGTGGATCATCTAAAACCAATTAAAGGGGACAACATGTTTGAGTAACATGAGCCTTTAATGATTTCTGTCTGTCTGAATAACCTAATTCATGTGTAAAGAATATATGAAAATTAATTTTTGTAAATAATTATTTGTCTTTATGATGACAATGTATGTATAAAAATGTTTTATTCTGTTGTGTAATTATCCTTAATATTTAATTTTATTTTATTTTAGGCTGTGACTCAGCATGGCTCATGCTAGAAGGGATAGCAAGAGTAGAGCAGGCCGTGTTGAGGAACGCAGCTGTCCTGAGAGGGATGAACGACACCATGCAGGCCCAGCTCCGGGTTCAGGACTTGACTCTGCGTGAAATTATGCAATTACGTTCAAGGCCTGAATCTGGAGCTGGACATGCACAGGACAATGAAGAGGATGACCAGTAAGTGGAGGATCTGGATATGCTCCATGGTGGCAGATAATAATCCTCCGTCCACATGTTGAATTTGTATTTATATTGTTGCCATTTGGCCTTTTTATCAGTTTATTGTTGTGCCTGTTGCACTCTTTTACCTTGTCATGTGTCTCCAATGGGGCTATGCTGGCCCTTGGCAACTCTCTTCATGGACTGTGATGCACTGTGTTACCTTGCCATGTGTCTCCAATGGGGCTATGCTGGCCCTTGGCAACTCTCTTCATGGACTGTGATGCACTGTGTTACCTTGCCATGTGTCTCCAATGGGGCTATGATGGCCCTTGGCAACTCTCTTCATGGACTGTGATGCACTGTGTTACCTTGTCATGTGTCTCCAATGGGGCTATGCTGGCCCTTGGCAACTCTCTTCATGGACTGTGATGCACTGTGTTACCTTGTCATGTGTCTCCAATGGGGCTATGCTGGCCCTTGGCAACTCTCTTCATGGACTGTGATGCACTGTGTTACCTTGCCATGTGTCTCCAATGGGGCTATGATGGCCCTTGGCAACTCTCTTCATGGACTGTGATGCACTGTGTTACCTTGTCATGTGTCTCCAATGGGGCTATGCTGGCCCTTGGCAACTCTCTTCATGGACTGTGATGCACTGTGTTACCTTGTCATGTGTCTCCAATGGGGCTATGCTGGCCCTTGGCAACTCTCTTCATGGACTGTGATGCACTGTGTTACCTTGCCATGTGTCTCCAATGGGGCTATGCTGGCCCTTGGCAACTCTCTTCATGGACTGTGATGCACTGTGTTACCTTGCCATGTGTCTCCAATGGGGCTATGATGGCCCTTGGAAACTCTCTTCATGGACTGTGATGCACTGTGTTACCTTGTCATATGGCTCATATATTCCTTATTTTTACAAGATTATTTATAAACGTTTTGTATGTTTTCTTACATACTAATAAAATACATTTTATTTCACAAATCTTTGTCCTCATTCTTCCTGTTATTTTTTGAAAGCTCTAGTTTATGCTGTTGATCCTTAAAGGGACCTACCAAATATATTTTTTATAATGAAATCATATATGTAAGACAATAGTAAATGACTTTAAGATTAACATCTCCAATGTAATCTTATTATTAGTGTTTATATTATTTTCTCTTAGCTCTATCATTGCCTGATTATGATTAGCAGAGTAATTTCTTTATATATGTATATATATTTGTATTTGTGTATATATGTATATTGAAATGTTCTGATCTATGTGTGTATTTATAAACTCTGCATGAATTGATGCACCTTTACCAAATGATCTGAGTATTGATACAATGATATAATCCCTGTAAAGTGTTCATTTTATTTAAATAGTATTGACTATGTGTATGCTCTTTTTAAAAACAAAATTATGTCCCTTTAAGTGATGTTGATCACAATTGTTAATGAATGTATTTCCATTTGTAAAGAGTTTTTGTCCTTTTTACAAGAACAAGGACATATATTTTTATTAATAAACAATCTTATTGTAATGTTGACAGCACCTGTATTTCATTTTCAAATCTATATTATTGTCAAAGTGTAACCAAATAAATCTCTGTGTGTAATGCAAATAATGTGGATGATGAATATTAGTTAACTAATATGTTAACTAAATACATCTCCTCCCATTTATGGCTATAGGTAGGCTGACAATAATTAAACTTGAATAAATGACACGTTTAATCAATCCATGTATAACTATTGTTATTCAACAACAATCCAAACATATCTTAAAACATCAATGGCATATGTATTTCTCATGTGTATCTTTTAAATGTTAAAGATATACACCATAGCTATAGTTCAAGGGACAGTCAAGTCCGAAAAGATGATTCTGGATTTGTTGTCATTCCTAGATAGCAATCTACACACATACTAGTTCCTAAAATATAAATACGTTTCTTAGTGATATGCCAAGATGTCACTGAGTCCTTGTATTGTCTGCGGTTTTTCAGCGATCTCGGATGCGCCATGTTGCTTAAGACGTCACCTGCCAGGCTGTCCAATGATTCCTTGTATTGACTGACGTTCTTACGTGATCAGGAATATGCCTTTTATTGGATTGCGTTTTGACGCGATCAAGGATGCGCCTTTTTTTATGGGCGTTCTTACGTGATCAATAATGTGCCTTTCATTGGATGGCGTTCTTACGTGATCAATAATGTGCCTTTCATTGGATGGCGTTCTTACGTGATCAAGGAAGCGCCATGTTAAGACGGCACATGTAAAGGTAAAAAAACGTCTGATTGGATTGCGTAGTCCCGCAATATTTGTGCACGTTAAAAACGTTTGTGACTGCATGCAATTTTAAAAAGCTTGCGAATATGTATTATTTGCATCATGTTACATTGTTGACCCGTAGCTGATAAAGACCACCACATTCTCTTTTGCTGGATGTCTGGTTGAATCAACGAACGAAAGCAAAATGTTTTCATGCATAGGATATTTATAGGCAAGTGCAAATCTCTACAGTCCATGTTTAATATGTTTGTCAACAATGTTCCTTTTTCTTAAAAATTACTGTTGTGTTTAATGTTGAACATATCTAATTAATAAATATGCGCTATTGTGTTTGAATAAAGTAATCAATATGCATTTATCATATGCTAAATATATGATGCCGACTTCTTCTAAATGTAATTTCGTTGTATATTTTATTAAAGGTTCATTATACACTCACATTATAAATCAAAATCTTGGATTTTGTCTCTAGTTAGATAGTCCATTGTTTAACCAATAGGTTTATTTTGTCTTGTGTTGTAAGAAAATGTAAGTAATTTTCTTACTCCTCGCAAAGCCTCTGAGTTTCATGTGAGTACCATCTCCAGCTTTGTCCAGTTTGTGTAAAGGGTCTTTTCATATGTTAATGATGGTGTATTGTGTTGTTTTACGGTTGTAATGGTGGTTCATCTATATTTTCAATATAGCTAACCCTATTTTATTTGCAAGTGTTTGAAGCTTTTTAATATTGATATCAGTATATGTTAATCTTGTTGTTTGTAGTAGTGTCTATTACATACAGTTATGTAAAAAATATAGGATACTGTCCCTTGAATGCAAATGTTGTTTTTTGTATCATGTATGAGATCCACATAGTTTAATCTTCAAATATATTTTTGTTAGCATATTTCCCCCCCCCCACACTCCTAAAAGGACTTTAAACCATATTCATTGTTAAAATAAAAATATTTACAATAAAATATTAACACAATAATGTCTCTTAAAGAAAATAGACTTTATTTAACACGTCAATATAAATGTGATTTTAAAAATAATTTTTTGACAAAGTACATGTAGATATACCAACAAGCTTAAAATATGTGTTAGCATATGTAATGTTGTTAAAGGGACAGTTTAGAAAAATTTTATTTTTTAAAATTATTCGAAAAGTCAATTCTGTAATATCAAGGATATAAAATGTTTCTCAACAATTGAACATTTGTCTGTGTTTATTTAAATTTGCTATCTAAACCTATGAGGTTGGTGTGCTCATTTCTTCAATCTTGAAGAGTGCTTGTAATCATTATACAATTTGAGCACTAGAGGGCATTTGGATAGCATTTGTATATGTAAAACCTTGTGCTCATACAGCATATTATTGACCATGTATTGATAATTGATATCTAAAATGTTGTTATGTCAGAACAACAAATAAGTGGTCATTTTTCATAGTCATAGATACAAGGGTAAGCACATAAGTCACACATGTATTTCTCCATTTTTTGTTGTTTCCAACTTTATAATGCGTAATACAGTTTTTTCTTTGTAATCAATAATTTTCTGACTGTCCCTTTAAGCTGTGTTATTGGCATTCAAACAGTAATATGCCATCATGGATAATTGTTATGGTAATTTAGTTAGCGATTCGGGAAACAGTTTGGACATCACATCACAGAAACCAATCAATATCATGAACAAGGATAGGTATGTGATGATGTGGTTTTCACACACTTATAACCCACACTCTGCAAACAATCTTCCTCCATGGACCCGGTCCCATAGAAGTCGATTATATACAGAGTGTGGTCCACAAGTGTATGAAAACCACATCATCACATACCTATCCATTACACATTACATAAAAAAATAATTTGAATATGGAAAAAAAACTTACTTCCTCTTCCTTCCCCTCTTCCCACGGGGCTGAGGCTCTGGGAGAGGCAACTGCCGACTCCGAAGAGTCCTCCTTGGAGCTGTTGTGGGAGGAGTGGAAGGAAGAGTACTGGGACGACCAAGGTGAGGAGTAGATGGCTGAGGAGGAGAAGATGGATGAGGAGGAGAAGATGGCTGAGGAGGAGGAGGAGTAGATGGCTGAGGAGGAGGAGGAGGAGTAGATGGCTGAGGAGGAGTATGAGATGGGCCGGCAGGAGGAGATGGCCCAGCAGCAAGAGGCCCAGCAACAAGAGGCCCAGCAACAGGAGGTAGACCAGCATGCGCCTCCCGGAAAAAAGTGAACATTTCTTGATGAAGCTGAAACATTCTTGTTTGTCCTTCTTGTATTCTATTCAGTATGCTGATTATTTCATTTTGTCCTTGAATAATTTGATTCTGGCCATCAAGTATTCTGCGTCGTCCTTCTATGTTTTCTATCCGGGAGGTACGCATCTGGTCTATGTACTCCAGTAGAACCCGCACCTCCGCTATTTCCTCTTGTTGTGCCTGTTGAACCCGTGCACGGCGGGGTGCCCGTGCACGGCGGAGTGCGGGTCTTTGAGGGACCTCGGGTTCCGCGGGTTCAGCGGGATCCTCCTGTGCTTCCGGGGCCTCTTCATCATCTCCCGTGCGCTGTTCCTCACGGGGGGCCTCTTCCCTCCGAAGTGGGAATTCCTCACCACCACTCTCATCCCAGGGAGATGCAGGAGGCTGTGCTGCCTCGTCCCCAGACTCTGTATATAAAAAAATAAATAAAAAAATATATATATATATATTAGCATATTTGCAAATAAAGGTTTAAATGACTTAGCTTACGATACAATTACAAATGCAGAATCATTAATCCACTTTGAAATCTAACAAACAATCAATAAGATTTCCGCTTTTTCTAAACCGTGTTTGTGATATCTGTGGTCAATGTGAATGTTTTAGCGTTTGTTTTCAGTCTGTTTAAATGCACACCTAACCTATAGCCTAGATACTGATGTAACCGCAAAGTAATAGAATGCGTGTAAACAGCGTAATAGCATTAATCTGATCCTTAACACATGAAACCCAATGTTTGATCTTTCATGATTTAGAAGCATACATTTAGTATCAACTTTCGAATGTACTTTTCTTATCTAATTAGCTTCATTCTCTGGATATTCTTTGCTGAAAAGCATATATAAATATGCTTCTAAGATGCTGATTGTTAGGTGAATATAGCTGCCTCCTGTGATTGTTTCACCGTGTGCATGGCTATTTCTTCATTAAAATATATCTCAAGAATGAATCTAATTAGGTAATTTAAGTACATTTGAATGTTTTGTCAAATTGTATTCGCTACCTCAATCATGACAGTAAATGTTTGCGTATAGTGTCCATTGAAATACATTCGTATGTGAAATTATTGTTCAATGAGCTTACCGTCAGATGAGAGTGGCAGGTTCCCGGTATCGATTCCTCCGATACCGACTACTTCCACCTCGGAGATGCTGGGCCGCAACATTTCCTCCCATCGGCAGTACTCCATTTCAAGGGCAGGGCCGCCACCGGTCCCTGCGGCATGTCGGGCCTCCAGGCTTAACTTTTTTTTAAGTTCAAGTTTACAGTCCCGGTACCGATGTTTGATAGAATCCATATCCCGGTTCCGGCCACCCACTGCATTGACTGCATTCCTAATCTCGTTCCAGAGCCTCCTCTTGTCAGTCGGGGTGGTCTTTTGGTGCTGCAGCATCCTATGCCTGGCCATATAGGCCTCTACAAGGGCCTCCTTCTCCTCCATCGTAAACCTCGCCTCCCTAGTCGCCTTGGCCTTCCCCTGTGACGATGCCCTCTGTTTCCCGGACTGTGAAGCCCTACTCTGACCGCCACTGGGCCCAGCCACTTGGTCATCTTGAACCAAGTGGCTGGGTCCACCCACCGCTTCCACCCCCGCTTCCTGCCCCCCTTCCTGCTCCCCTTCCTGCCCTGTTCCTCTCCCCCTCCCTCTACTCCCCCCTCTACCTGTCCCCTGCCTGGCCTCCATCTCCTCCCTAAACTAAACCCCAAATAATCAAACAAAAAGTGAGTGTGATGAAATGAAAGGGGCTCAAAATAAAGAACTAAAAAGACAAAAAAGGTGCTTAAAGTGTGAGGGATGTAAAAAAACAAAGAGGGTAAGGAGTATTTAAATAAATGAAAAGAATAAGACTAAAAGGAGGATATGTAAACTAAATGTAACTAGGGGATGGGTATGGGATGGGTATGGGGTATGGGATAAGAGTAAATGGGATGAAAGGGAATGGGACTACAAGGAATGGGGTATGGAGTGTAGTATGAGGGGGTAGGGGGTATGGAGTGTATGTAGTGTTATTGATAAGTGTATGTATGTATTGAATGTGTTTGCGTGTAAATGTGTTAAGTGTACAGATAAATCACTCGCTCGCTAACTCACACTACTTCTAATTCTCACTAACAAACACTCCCACTAACGCTCACTAACTACCACTAACTGACGCTCCCACTAACAACTCTCACTAATAACTCCCACTAACTCACTCACGCTCCCACTAACAGACTCTCTCCCACTCCCACTAACTCCCACTAACTCACTCACTCTCTCACGCTAACACTACCAACTGACTCTCTCACGCTAACACTACCAACTGACTCTCTCACGCTAACACTACCAACTGACTCTCTCACGCTAACACTACCAACTGACTCTCTCACGCTAACACTACCAACTGACTCTCTCACGCTAACACTACCAACTGACTCTCTCACGCTAACACTAACTCACTCTCAAAAATTCGCTAACTCTCTATTCTTAAACCTCCAATCTCCAAAGACCCAACAGCAACACAGTCAAAGAAGCCATGCTTGTGTGGTGCTTATATACCCTGTGTAAATGTTTAATGATGTCCCAATTTCCATTGTAATTAGTGTTCAGGTGTGCTTTATTAGCAATTAATATTATTGCAATGTGTATTAGGTGTGTGAATTTGCGCATGCTCATTTCGAGTTGGTATTTGTGGAATGTGTAGAATGCGATGATGTCATAGTGTTCGTTTTAGCTTTCATTGTCCAAAAGTATTCTTATTAAATGTGAATTTGCGATGGTGTGTTCTTCGTGAAGTGTTGTATATGTATGTTTTTCATAATATATAATGATATTGAATGCGATTTTGTTTCTAGTGTATGTATCTCTTTTTTAATCCTTGTTGTTATTGTGCGATTTTCCGCATCTTAAAGTATATGCGTATTCCCCGTATAAATAGTATTAAAACTTCCCCCGCTTGTGAATGTGTAATGCTTGTGTGCTTTGTTGAGTGATTGTTGTTGTGACATTTGCGGCGTGTTATTGTTGTGCATGATGTGGTATGCGTCATATGACCGAGCTGTGCGTATTCTCGCGAGATCGAGTGTTAGATTAAAAAAGGCAATTTTTTTGCTTTCCCATTGATCTCTATGGGAGACTGTCTAACGCGGGCAGGATTACGCGTGTGACATACACGCGTTAGGAGCATCGTTAGATGGTCTTATCTTAACTCTAAATACCGGAGTCAAACATTGACGTGCGTTAGACATAAAACACGCGTGGCGTTAACAGCCCATCTACCGCCGAACTCCAAATCTAGGCCTATGATTCTTGCCTCCTGCATTTCTTTGGAGAATTTCTTCCCCCTGTCTATCGAATCGAATCGATTCAACAGATGAGGTGCCAAGATATCTTTATAGCTTTTATAATAAAGGGCCGCAAACCCATCAGGGCCTGGGGATTTTCCTGTTGTTAGTCCCTCAATAACTTCTTGAATTTCCTGGAGTTGAATTGGTTCATCTAGCTTTTGATTTTCTTGCTCCGTAACTTTATTTATTTTAACCTCGCTAAAGTAATTTGACCAGGATGTTTCTTCTCTAGGTTGGGTCTCTAAATTATATAAAATTTTATAGAATTTTTTAAATTGTTGACTAATTTCTTGATGGTTCTTACAATAAGTTTTATCCTCCTTTTTAAGCTTATATATACTGTTGCTTATTTCTTTTTTCTTTATGGCTCTTGCTAAGAGTCTTCCATTTTTATCCCCTTCCGTATAATACTTGTGTTTTAACCATAATGCTTTTCTTTTATGAACACTAGACCAATATTCCTGGATGTTCCTCCTTTCCTTCCCTAAATCTTCCAATAGTTTTTTATTATCTGGTGTTTGTTTATGACTTTTCTCTAAATTGAAGATTCTATCCATCATCTCTCGGAATATCTTCTCCCTCGTCCTGTTCTGTATGCACCTTATTTAATTAGCTCTCCTCTTAGGATGCTCTTATGTGCGTCCCAGAGGGTAGCTGCCTCTATATCTTCTATATTATTGAGGAGGAAAAATTCTTCTATTTTTCCTGCTATACTATCCATATCTTCCTGTTTCTTTAGAATGGCATCATCCAATCTCCAATTGAACTGTTTTTCCACCTGTAGGCCCCATTTTAATTTTAGGCTTACTGGGGCATGATCCGACCATGTCATGGGCAGGATCTGCGCTTCCTGTATCCTTATTAACCCTTTTAGATTTATACATAAGTAATCCAATCTCGAATAAGACAAGTGAGGGTTCGAAAAAAAGGTAATCCCTCTGAGCAAGATTTAATACCCTTCAAACATTGTACATAGCTAACTGTTCTAAGCTATTTACATGTTTTACAATATATTTAGGTGTAGTAGATTTTTTTTTGGAATTATCTAAATATGGGTCTAATGAAATGTTGAAATCCCCCCCTAAGATAGTAATTCCATCGTGTAAATCCAATATTGGGTTAATTATCTTCTTAAAGAAACTGTTCTGTTTTATATTTGGGCCATAAATATTAAAGATTGTCACTATTTCCCCTGAAGATACCCTTTTATTCCTAGATACCTCCCTTACTTATCTTTTACCTGTTCTTTCAATTGAAAGTTTATATTTTTATGGAATAATATGCACACCCCATTCCTCCTGACCCTATCCGAAGCCATATAACATACATTATACTTTTCATTTGTAAATTTAGGTTCATTGTCCCTTCTAAAATGGGTCTCTTGGAATAGCAGAACATCTCCCTTTAATTTCCCCATCTCCCTCAGAACCATGGATCTCTTCTGGGGAGTATTTAGCCCTTTAGCATTTAGGGATATAATCTGGATATCATTCATTTACATTCATAATGGAGAGTATCCACGTAAATACCTTTGTTCTGTATATAGCTATAGTTCTAATAACCCATCTCCATGAATGATTCTTATTTTATTCCTCTTCTCTATTTTGAGGAAAGGAAGGGAGAGAAAAAAAAAATACTTAGTTGAGAATATCCCACTATCCTCTTCTCCCATGAGGAGAGGGAAAAACAATACTTAGTTGAAAATATCCCACTATCCTCTTCTCCCATGAGGAGAGGGGAAAAAAAAATACTTAGTTGAAGATATCCAACTGAGCCCTTCACCCATGAAGGAAGGGGGAGGGGAAAAAATGTGAGACGTAAACCAACCTGTGTAACTAATATAGTGTGCTATACATTCAGTGTTATGTGAAAAGAAAAGAAAAAAAAACCCTAATCGGGTTACAATCTATTTTCAACTCCTGTGTGAAGAAAAAAAAAAAAAAAAAAAACCCTTAGAATATTCCATGTGTCAATTATAATATCGGTGTGACTATATATGTGCATAAGGGAAAGCCCCATTAATGTGGCTATCCTAGTGTATTGGGGGGGCCTCCTCTGTTATGTGAAAAAGGGGGAAAACCCCCACTATATATCAGTGCTGTTGAACAGTGTTTTTTTTAATCATATTTGTTATGTGATTTCCACTGCTTATATATAAGAACGTTTGGGCTCTAAGGCAGATACGGAACATACAGGTTCTTTCATTTGGAGAGCTGTGCAGTTTTCTTTAGATAAGATGGCACACTTTTTGCTTAGCAGGGGCAGGTCCTGCATGAGCACCATGTGACCAGGAACGGTCACGTTTTTTCACTGATTCAGATTCCTGACTGGATGTCTGCAGAGAGGAGCTTCTTCTCTATCTGTCTGGGTCATAGGAGGTGGTGAGTGCCCCAGCCATTGGGGGTGTAAGGTGCCAGTTGTTTTTCCTTTCTATAATTTGATATAGACGAGTTATGGAGGATTCTGGAATTTTAGAGGGGGATCCCTCCGATACAGAATTTTATACCTGTGTATATTGTGAGGAGGCCCGGGTATTTTGAAATAGAGTGTTCTCATCAACCATTGTTGAGATGTTAGAGATCACTGAGCTGTCCGCCTCTGAGCACTCTTCACCCAGCAAGGTGTGGTCCCTTGATTCTGTTCCTACATACGCAGTCTTCCCAAATTCTGACCCCACTTCATCTGTAAGCGGTTTGTTTCCACCAGAGGTTACTAGGCACATCCGCATAGCCTTCTCTTCGGCCTTAGCAAGGTTACCTATTCCTACTACGCATAAGCAAAGGGTTAGTCCGGGCTCTACTGTCCGAGGCCATTTTGTGTCCGATCAGTCCTCTAGGGATGCGGTTCCCTCTGAGGTTTTAGAGGGAGAACCTCTAGGGCCGGAGTCTGCTGACTTAACATTTAGATTTAGATTGGCATGCCTGTGTTTACTTCTAAGAGAGTATTTGGCAATGTTACAGATTTCCAGGACTGCTTCGTCAGTTGACTCTCTGTACTCTAAATCGGATAACAATCTTAACTAGATGAGTGGAGGATGGTATATTCCTTGTCGTCTTGATTTCCTTTTGTTTTATCATTTATTTATAATCCCAGTTCCAGGCTCTATGGAGATTGTGTCGTATAACACTCTCCTTTTTCAGCCTTTTTCTTCGGTTCGTACCGGATAGTTTTTGTGCTCTGGATTGTTTTAGAAACTCTTCTCAGAAAGACTTTTTGTCACATAGGATTTTTGACCCTATCGACTTTGATGGTCGAGAGGTTGGAGTCTTCCGGTGGAAACTTATAGGTTTCTGCTCGGGGTGATAGTTCCCCCGATATTTAGAGGACATTTTAAGCCTTGGAACATAAGAAGTTTTCCTTTTAGCACAGAAGTGTTCTGGAAGATACATCATATCCTAGATGACAGACATGCCCTGTTGTGGATACAAGTTAGGTCTGTTTCCTTCATTCTACTTAGGAAAGGGGAGTTTTTTCTTCTAGATTCTGGTTCTGGTACAGCAGGCCCATCTATCCTAGTTAAGAAGCTGGACCTGTTTAGATATCACCTTGGATGGGTGCTTGATACTGGAGCATATGGATCTAGGGGTCCTAGAGCCCGGAAATAGTTTTTCTTTCTGGACAATTGTCTGGTCAGAGAAGCCTAGGGAGTCTTTGTTCTGGTATTTTTCTCTCTGTGGGATATTTCTTCTGCTGTTGGGCATACCCCAATAGTGGGGGGGTTTCCAGTCCTACTTGGGTTCTATGATATGGATGCACAGTTTATCAGTTCTTTTCTCGCTAGAGAACATAAAGTCGGTTCTTAGGAATCTTATTTTTCAGTAAACCTAGTTCTGATCCTTCTTAGGATCAGGGTTTTCAGGTATCCTGCTTCCAGAATTTAGGTAGTTCCCGGGTCTCGTCCTTTTTGGGTTTCTTACCTTTGCCTGCTAAAGACTTTTAGGGATTTTCTTGTGTCTTTTTGATTCTCTGAGTTGGATCGAGACCTGAGTTGCTGGTGTCGACACCAGGGTGGATCTGGATGCTGTTTTGTTCTAGGGTACCCTGCCTAGCAAGCTGGAGGCTTAGCATTGAATCCTGCATGCGGCAGCTTTCTGTTAATCCGGAGTTCTTGCGAACTTTCCATTTGTATTATGTCCTCCTGCCCCCTTCTTGTCTTTGTGACGTGGGGGTGGTGAGTGATAGACACTGCCGAGGCTGTGAGTTTGACATGATGTTGGTGTTTCGGCCCTAAACTGTCTTACATGGAATACCGGTGGGGGAATTCAATTCCCAGTGTTCTGTTCTGATCTCCTTGTTCTGAGAAATTTTTCTCTTAGTTATCCTGGAACGGTTTGGACCTGTCCGAAGGGAGAGAGTGATCTAGGGAGGTCGTGAGTTGGTAGTTGGGATTTGGTCTTTGGGGTTCTTTCCAGTTGGGACCTCATAGTGGGGAGACCCTCTTTTAAAGAAGGAGATTTCCTCCTGCCTATCGGGGGGTCTCGTGTTTGGTGGTGGACGGAAACCTACGTTGGCTCATTGCCACTGACCCGCTCTATGAGCTAGCAGGACTAAGTGGCCTAAGGGATGGATACCCTGCCTAACAAGCTGAGGCTTGGAGTTTGACTCCTGCTGGAGCAGTCTTCTTTAAGACTTTTAAGGAGCAGGTTAGCTCCTCTGATTCTGTTGCAGAAGGTGGGTTAGCACCCGGGGGGGGGGGGGCTCCGGCATTTTCAGCATGCATTTGTTAGAATTTTAGAATTCTAGCTTTCCTTAGAGGGTTTATTTTAACCTTATTCTCTGGTTATATCGCTCTTTGTGGTGGAAGGTCGATTTTAGCAGGAGCAGACGTCAGTGAGATCGTTTGCTTCATTTACATATAGAGAGTTAGGTCACAGTTTAGGGGCTTTGCCTCTATGGACCTTGTTTAGAAACCTGCGGGTGCAGGATCCTCGTGTTCTTCACATCCTGGACTCTCTGAGGCTAACTGCATGGAATTGTTAGCTTAGTCTTAGCCAAGAGAGGTTTTTCTGATGGAGTGTTGATTCTTTCTGCTTAGTTCATAGGCCCGGGGTATAGTCGCTTCTATCATAAGGGGTGCAGGTCCTACTTCTTATGGTATGTAGAGCAGGGACTCTCCTGGCATATCCTTTTCTTTTCTTCAGGAGGTTCTGAGGAACAGGCTCTCTGTAGCTCCCTTAGGGGATAGTTTCGGTCCTATCTATTTTTCTGCTAGAGAGGCTCACAAGCTTCCAGATGTCAGTTTTGCTCAGGTTTTGATTAGTTCAGGCCTGTGTTTAGATTCAGTACTGCTTTCTGGGTTTTACTTCTTGTTCTAAAAGTTTTGCAGATGGCTCCGTTTGGGCTTATGCATGGAGTGATGTTAAATATTTCTGTTTGAAAGATTTTCTTTTTTGTATTGGTTATAGTTTCAGCTCACAAAGTTTCTGAGTTGGCTGTCTTACCTAGTTTTCATTCGGCTAGGGCTGTTCTCTGGGTTAGTTTTCTTCCTATGGTTGTTTCATATCACAACATCTATCATGAGAAGGTGGTTCCTTCCTTGTGTCCTACTAGTCCTTCTTTGAAGGAGGGGTTATTTAATCTTGGATGTGGTTTGGGCCTTGAAGTTCTATCTTCAGGCTACTAGGGAGTTTTTGTCAAACTTCTTCCTTGTCGTATCTATTCTGAGAAGTGTAAGGACCCAAAGCTTTGGCCACTTCCTTGTTTTTTCTGGTGGAGGAGCTTGTTCACTTAGCTTACAGATTCAGTGGGACACAAGCCTCCTCAGAGGCTCAGAGGCTTGTGGCTGCCTCTTGGGGTTTGAGAATGAGGCATTTAGCAATCACAATTGTAGGGATTCTACCTGGTCTTCCTTACATATTTTTTTTTTAAATTTTTAAATAATTGACGTTTTTGGCTTCTACTGAAGCTGCTTTTGGGAGCAGGGTTTTGCAGGCTGTGGTGCCCTCAGAATAGGGTCTGCCTATCCTTTTACCCTTCCGTTCAGTCAGTGTCCTCTAGAGCTTGGGTATATGTTTCTCTCCCCCTCTCTTTTGTTCTCGCTCCCCCTCTCTTTTGCTCCCCCCCCCTCTCTTTTGCTCTCTCTCTCCCCCTCTCTTTTGCCCTCTCTCTCCCCCTTTCTTTGCGCTCTCTCTCTCCCCCTCTCTTTTGCTCTCTCTTCCCCCCTCTCTTTTGCTCTCTCTTTCCCCCTTCTTTTTTGCTCTCTCTCTCCCCCTCTTTTTTGCTCTCTCCCCCTCTTTTTTGCTCTCTCTCCTTCCTTCTCTTTTGCTCTCTCTCTCCCCCTCTCTTTTGTTCTCTCTCCCTCCCCCTCTCTTTTGCTCTCTCTCCCCCTTTCTTTTGCTCTCTCTCTCCCCCTCTCTTTTTCTCTCTCTCCCCTCTCTTTTGCTCTCTCTCGCTCCCCCTCTCTATCCCCCTTTCTTTTGCTCTCTCTCCCCCTTTCTTTTGCTCTCTCTCTCTCCCCCTCTCTTTTGCTCTTTCTTCCCCCTCTCTTTTGCTCTCTCTCACTCCCCCCTTCCTTTTGCTCTCTCTCTCTCCCCCTCTCTTTTGCTCTCTCTCTCTCCCTCCTCTCTTTTGCTCTCTCTCCCCACTCTCTTTTGCTCTCTCTCTACCCCTTCTCTTTTGCTCTCTCCCCCCCCCCCTCTTTTGCTTTCTCTCTCCCCCTTTTTTTGCGCTCTCTCCCCCCTCTTTTGCTATCTCTCCCCCCTCTAGAAATCTTAGCACAAACTTACTTCACCACCTCCATAGGAGGCAAAGTTTGTAAAACTGAATTGTGGGTGTGGTGAGGGGTGTATTTATAGGCATTTTGAGGTTTGGGAAACTTTGCCCCTCCTGGTAGGATTGTATATCCCATACGTAACTTGCTCATGGACTCTTGCCAATTACATGAAAGAAAGGCCCTTTTAAGGGCTTTTGGTAGTGTATTCTAGATTAGGTTTTTTTTATTTTGGGGTGTTGTTTTGTTAAATGGGTATTAGAATAGGAATAATTTGTATTATTTTTAATAATTTGTTATTTTGTGTATTTTTTTCGTTTTGGGGTGGGTTTTTATTTTTTATATTAGGGTTAGGGCATTTCATAAAAGAGTTGAATGCCCTTTTAAGGGCAGGAAAAAGAGCTAAATGCCATTTTAAGGGCAATTGATGTAACTACTGTACTGGCCTCTTCTGGGCCAGGCAGGTAAGTAATGTTATGTTCGTTGGTAGTTACGTGATGGCCACTCTTGGACCTTTTGAAAGTTGGGGTATTTCAGCAGGCACAAGCTGCTTTAAGTTAGGGGGGTGGGCGTTATAGTCCTTGATGCGATTGATTAGGAGGACAGTATAGCGCTCATATTTGAGAGAGCATTAGAACTGCAAACTGAGAGCACATAAAACAGCAGATTGGGGTGACATCATATGAGATTCTGAGCAAGATTAGAGTGTAGTAATACATGAGATCTCAAAGAAGCCATCAGAAGGTAAGAACCGCTAGGTGTAGGGCAAAGTAAGTGAGGTTAGTATATAAAACCAAGCTTAATTCTAACGGCTTTAAGTACTTGAGTACACCAGGATAACTAATCAGCATCTTTTTAGAACCAAATATAAACATTTAGACCTGACCACCTATAATCCCTTTATCCCAGTCACAGTAATGGAGATGGACAAGGTTCTAAGAAGTATTGGAAATATTACCCCCTAGCCTATCTAATGTGGAGAGAGGATATACAGATTATTTGACTGACATCAGAACGGTGAGAAAGCTGAAAGTATTAAATGCTAATATGATTTTGGGTGATAAAGTGAAATACATTCTCAACAAATACATGTACCCATAACGGTTACAACAAAATATAAAACTGTAAATAAACAGCATGCACAAGTATAGGGAGGAAAATATACATTAGTATGACTGTGTCAGGGGTAGTGGTGCAGACCTGGGTGGCGACAAGGAGATGATTAATCCTTACAGTTAGGTTGTAGGTCACCTAAACAGACAAGATGAAAGTAGTATGCAGGTTCCCATTATGGTACTCATATGTCAAGTAAGGAGTAAGATTAAGTCTCAAGGCACAGCCTAACTAAGTACAATGAACTTGAGGCATATTTATTAAAGGTCTGTCGGACCTAATCCGACAATGCGGATCAGGTCTGACAGACCTCGCTGAATGCGGAGAGCAATACGCTCTCTGTATTCAGCATTGCGCCAGCAGCTCTTGTGAGCTGCTGGTGCAATGCTGCCCCCTGCAGATTCGCGGCCAATCGGCCCGCCAGCAGAGGGGTGTCAATCAAGCCGATCATACTCGATCAGGTTGAATTGCAGTGATGTCTGTCCGCCTGCTCAAAGCAGGCGGACAGGTTATGGAGCAGTGGTCTTTAGACTGCTGCTCCATAACTTGTGTTTCTGGCGAGTCTGAAGACTCACCAGAAACACAGGCCCTCAAGCTCCATTCATAGTGTGCAATCGATTGGGGGGGGGGGGTACCCTGATTTTAGAATTGGCCATTTAAACTATGGTCATCATCATATCTAAACATACTTATGCCTAAAATCTGTGTTGTAGGGCTTGAAACTATAGGATGGCCCGCTGCTCCGGCCACAAGCAACAAACCGATCACTCTAAGTTCCAATAAAGTTAAATATGCCCAGTGCCACTAGGTTAACCAAAGACCTGCCTGCCACGTATATTAGATATTAATATGTTAAATAAGAGACCCATTTATCATGTATCAGCTACCAATCATGTGACGGTAACACACTAGTGTTATGTGGTTGTAGCTAACTGGTAAAAGCTATTATAGTGAATTTGGAAAGCTAGCTAAATCTGTCTTATGAATAACCATATAGTAAGTCTATAATGGTTCTATTTCTTGTCAAAGTTAGTCCACACTAAGTGTAGTAGATATGTACCCTGACTTGAACAATAACAGTGCTTATAGGGGGTCTCTTTAAGGTAAATAACTGCCAACTGGGCCATTGGTTACTTCTCAACAATGTATTGCCTAATAAAAATTACTGTGAGTCTACAGACCTTAAAAACATATAAGTTATTATAAGCCCCTACTAGAGCAAGTACCATGTCCAAACTGTCTTTCTGCCATTAGTATATTAATAGTATTAGAGAATAGTGAGTTCAATGGGGTAAGGCTTTGTCAAGTATGGTACTTGGCTATAAGTAGATAGTGTGTCATGAAGTATCTTAGAGGGCTAAGTCAGAGGTTAAGACAGTGCATGTATGATCGGTTATATGAGAGATCAAAAAGAGATACTATGAAACTCTAGAGGCAATTTAAAAGATTATGTAAGCCGAGAGGTGTCGAGTTGTAGGGGCACTGTAAAAGCACCAGCAGGTGGAAGCTGTTCATGTATGCAACTGAACTATAAAACTAGCTTATACTCATGAATCTAATGTAGAAACATATATGCTAGCTGTTAACTGACATATGTAGAAGTGACTGAACCACACTTAGTATGGTTACCTTATGGGACAGAAAATTAGCCTGCTCCATATTAGAGAGAAGTTACCTAAGTGGCGTAAGCCCCTATAACAGACAACAAGGAGGAAAAACTATGTCCCCTAATTAAGCTTAGTACACATAATTAAGTAGTATATGCACAGTACATGAAAAGGGTGGTCTCCAAACTTAATACATTAAATTGTAAAAGAATACTAAAACAAAACATTGTGAACTGCATTAAGAGGAATGCGGGCACCCCTAAAGTCTGAAGGAACAGCTTAGAAAAGAATAAACCCAAAACAGACAGTTATCATGAGTCCTGCCGCCAATATATAAGAGTTTTATATGGGAGAAGGCAGAGTTGTTAACATACATCTACCCTACTCCAGTTCTAAGATCCAGGGACACAGGAGCTGTTGAGGAGTTCAAACTAGACGTGAGGAGTGGCAAAACATTATGAGGTACTTATGCCAATAGGGTTACAAACTTGCGTGACTATATATGAATATAAAAGAGCAATATACTGCAGCTTCGTTCCAACTGTACAGTTCATCTCTAGTCACTGTCGCAAAGTGATGTGTGGAATGTTCCTTATGGGGCATAAAGGATCTCGGAAGTGCCCCAGTTCGATCTACAAAAAGGCTATCCCACACCTGTTCTCAGGCAGAGGTGAGAGGTTGCACTTTGCCCATAACTGTATTGTCTTTACAGCATGACACTGAAGCGGCAAGCTGCAGAAAAGATAGCCAGCTTCAAAGTCTGGAGCCCCTCATTCAGGCCTCTTTGTGTCACCGTTTAAATGAGCGAAGTGAGCAATCTGCTGACTAACTCAGATCCGGAGTTGGGATTTTGGGTTTTTCTGCTGGTATCAAGGGATTTTCCATGAATCGTAAGGTAGTTGCACGCCAGTTACACTGATTTTTCAGCCTTAGTTGTCTCTGAGGCCTTGTAGGTCCCAGGGAGTTGACCCCACACATGCGGGGCCCATCAGGATTGTGATCTCTGTGTCCTGCGCCTACAGTAGGTGGAGTAATGACTATCTCGGCAACCCACATAGCCTGAGGTAGGTCCTCGCCCAATGGTAATTGTTGGTCAGCAGGTTCACAAAGAGCTGATTTCAAGAAGGCAGAGAGGTCGCTAAATTTCACCTTACTCTGCCTTTCGAGATTTCCCAGCAGGGTCTGCACCGTTTCATGGAAGTCCTAAGTAGGTGCCAGTGCCATTTTTATAGATGTGGTTAGTTTATGGATACTATTAGTGTAGGAATAATTTAGTTAATAATTGTAATTTTAATTTAGCGCTATTTTAATCATGTTAAAGTTAGGGGGTGTTAGGTTTAGGGTTAGCTTTAGGGTTACGGTTAGGGTTACGTTAGGGTCAGGCTTGGGTTTAGGGGTTCATATAGTTTAATTTAGGTTGTTGCAATGTGGGGGGCTGGCGGTTTAGGGGTTAATAGTTTTATTTAGTGGTAGTGATGTGGGAGGCCAGAGGTTTAGGGGTTAATAACTTTATTTAGGTTGGTGCAAACAGTCTTACCCTACACCACAGGGTAGATTTGAGACTTCCGTTGGGGGAGGTGCTGTGCAGTACACCTGCATGCCGGCGTGGTGAGAGGATGCTGTTCTATCGTTTCCCCGCTCCAGCCACTTGTCCTGGAGAGCTTGCCAGGATCAGTGTGTGGCACTCTGCGAGGCTACGGCCCACCCGAGTTTTGGAGTCTCCCTAAGCCGATTGGGCTGCGACTCTGTTGCTAAAAATTTTAATTTCCCTCAGGGTATTACCCCGCAAGCTGCCTACAAGGAAGGAAACTCTCTAAAAGTACTTACCCGCTTCAAGAGAGAAGCTGGACGTCCTATGGGGCACGGTAAATTAGCTGCAGGGAATTAGGTATACACAAAAGGATGAATATTTAAATTTTTTATTTTGCAAAGTCAATTTTTTAGTTGCAAAGTATATTTTTTCTAGTGAACAACCAATTAGCCTCAGAGACACCTGATAGCTCACACAGGTGAGAATCAATTAGGAACACACCTCTTAGAATGGACACAATTGTTTGTTTGTAGGGTATAAAAGGCAGAGGTAGGAATGATTATGATATGCCTGATGAAACGGTTTGCCAACCGAGAAACGCGTTGCAATCATTGGGGCCAACTGGGTGACCCTGTAATCCACTTTGTATAACAACCCTGGTGTTGTTTTTAAATTTTTGTTTTTAATAAATATTTGCAAATTTTTACTTTTGGAGTGGATCTCATTTCCTACCATCTGCCTGCAATCACTATTAAGTGCACAGCTACTGAGAAGCATTAAACCTGCCTTTGTTTTCACTGCATCAATACCAAAAGATCGTTTGTTTGGGTGAGCTGCCACACCTGCCTGAATCTGCAGCCTGTATCTACCAGCACATTGGTGTGCTTTGGGAGTATGTGAGTACCCACTTTATACTATAAAGCACATTTCTATGTATCATCCTTAATGGTCTGCACATATAGTGCTCTCTGTTTGTTTTACACCTGTTGCAGAACTACAGTATTGGAAGTATCCTTGAAAGGGTGAGCTGTCACACCCATCTAAATCTACAGCCTGCCCCTACCAGCACATGAGTGTGCTCGTGGAGTATGTGAGTACTCATTTGGCTATTCTGTTGCTTTTTCTTATGTCTTCAATCAGACTATACCACACATAAGGCGCCCCTCTGTTTTTTATTTCTCCTAGTTCTTGCCTGGATCATCCGGTTGAGAGGAGGAAGCTGCCGCTCAGCTATCAACTTATTTGTAAAAAGAGACATTTTCTTTCCTGTATACTCCAAAAGGGATTTATATAACCTTATATTGATATATTTTTCACCTCATAAGATAACATTAGTTTGTTTAAGTATTAAATTGTGTTTAAGGGTTATCAATAACTACCATCTGAATTGTATACCATTCTGCGCCCCCTCCACTGTGATTTTATCACGTATTAGATCTGCAGGGAATTAGCCTATGTGATAGGCTGAAAGCAGCGTGCCTGGGCTTGGATACCTTAGCAGCACGGGACCCGCTATAGTAAGATATTGAAGGCTTTCAACCCGGCTTGCGACCATCCGGGAATCATCAGCTGACTGACGGTGCTGCAGGGGAAAAAAAAGGTGAACAGTTGTGGTGTATAGCCGGGCCCTAGTTCTTGTCTCGACACCGAGGGACACGATTCAGTAAGACACTGAAAGTCCACAGTCATGTCCTCGGTCAGCTCTCTGAACGTGTTCTGAGGAAAGAGACACGTATTCTGGCGTACAACCGGGTCCTGACTTGATGGCTACATGAGTGGAGTTGCTATGTCGTAAGATCCTTGCTTGGTTGGGCCATCCCAGTTACCTGTGGAGAAGGCAAGGGGTAAGATCTCTGTAGAAGGTTTGGATGGGATATCCGCCTCAAATGCCTGCAGGTATTGACTTTTTTCATTGTATAACTTTTGCACTATAACTGTTGCCACTTTCCTGTTGAGCCCGGCTAATGAACTGGTTACTCGTCTGGTATACATTGCCAAATTCCGGATTAAGCTCCTTCTTTGTTGGAACAGTATTCTGCTCAGGAAAAAAAAAAGCCGGCTGTCTAAATCTATTTGCCTATCTGCCTTTGGAGGACGGATGGGAGTCAATCAGAAGTCTCAATAGCCTTATTAGTAAGGTGTATACATGCAATCCAGTTCCATAACTTGAGAAATCTGGAGAGACTAAAGTTCATTGACATAAATAACTGAAGTAACAGTTTGCCTGTTTTTTTTTCTTGTTTTTTTTTCTCTTTCCCTTTTGCTATAACTATACCTGTAAGAAAAAGTTATTTGTACTTTTTGAACCTCTCTTTCTTCATACGGGGTGCTATGCCCTATCCATGTTAAAGAATCTATCTCCCCTAAGGAGGGACGCCTTGTGATATATATAATTGAGGCTAGTTTGTATGCCCTAAGACAAACATAAGTATATCTCAAAAGTAATTGTTGTTAAAACACTGTGATATGTTGTTGTCTGATTAGTCTCTGTATTGGTAAAAGGGAGTAAAGAAAGGAAGCCAAGAAGGGCAAGGGGAGGAAGGGGGAGAGAAAGGGGAAAAGGGGGATGAAAGGGGAAAGGGGAAGGGGAGAAAAAGAGAGGAAAAAAAATTGTTACTGGCTGTGTGTTCACAGCGAACAGGGCATATTTAAATACTAGCCCTGCAGGCGTTCCAAACACTAATATTCACACACCACTGGATTGACATACTTTCACACTTTTTTAAGTCAAGCGAATTATAAAGGGAACATATTAGAGCTCACGTCACCCATTTGAGGGTGTTATAAACACATACTGATATTCATAAATTAAGTTGTTGTACCTTCAGGTTTTCTCCTTGGTGATGGAGAATATATAGGGGAACACACAACAGTTCACTTTCACTTATTCGGGAGTGATATTAACACCAAGAGGCAAAGAGGAGAGGGGAAGAAGGGAACAAGAGAGGTACAGCGGTAGGAGTAAGCATAGGAGTGAAAAAGAAAGAATTTTATATTTTTTTCCCCTCTCTCTGTTGTTATCCCCCTGCTCTCCTTCCTTTTTGTTACTAATTATTTTTTTTTCACGGTCTTATTCAAGCTGCTATAGTAGCTGTTGGTTCACTATTTTTTGTTGTTGTTGTTGTTGTTTGTTTTATCACAGATAATAACACTTATCTTTTATGGAAAGATTCATTACACAAGTTAAACCTTCCTCACCCAGAATGCCTATAAAAGGGAAAGAAAAAGGGGGGGGCGGAGACAGCCCTGCATCTGAACGGTCGCACTCTGCATGAGCTCCAGCTATATTTTATAGATTTTTACTTCATTGACCGCTCAGAGCAGGTAACTACACACTGAATGAGAGTAACACATGAGGCAAAACACCTAAGTCAACTAAGAAGACACAGGAGGCAGCTACAGCGCCATATTCCACGACATTTATTCACAGAAGACAGCACAGCGCTTATATTACAGACGCCATCTTGGGGTGCAGGCCACACTACAACATTGCCTCTGAAAGCAACCAGCAACAACAGGGACTTCATAACCTCTGCAAGATGGAGAGAAACCCTTCACCTACAGAGATAGCGGATCGGCTAGCAGCCTTTGAGAAGCAAATGGACAGATGCTTTGAAAACTTACTGCTCTCCTTACACCCGGAGAACTCCAGCGCTACTACTACAACAGAGACACTGAAAGTTGAGATACAAACCCAGCACAGCATATCGGACCCCCAAGACCCCGTTAAGTCAGATAGCGCTGCCGCTTCTACTGCGCCAAGGTTTTGCCGGGGATCTCTGTTAGATACAGCACCACCCCTTACGCCGACGCAACTCACCACTATACAGCAGCCAACACCTAGGCCTTCGGGAGAGGGACCTCATAGTGATATCCAGCTCCCGCAACGGACTAGGAAACGACAGCTCAGCAAGCCCTGGTATGTACCGGACCTTATTACAGACACTGGACCTACAGCCTACTGCAAACCCTCACCTAAAGTTCAGAGGAAGGCGGAAGGCAGAGAGAATGACCTGCACATTAATGATCCGCAGGGTCTCAAAGATCTTTTACAACAGCCCCAGAAACCTCGCTCGGGCTACGACAGAAATGCCACTAATCAGGAACTTTTAACAGCCGCTGTGTTCTTGACCCTCAGATTGGGGATAGGATAGATTGGTCAGTTCCTTCCTCATATGCATCCCCATAGCCTGATCAACATATGCTACGAGGAGAAGACATGCCTACTTCGTGGGCCAAATTGACTTTATCCCCCACCGGTTTGAACTGTTGAAAATTAAGACACGCAGAGCTAAATCATTTCTGCTGCTTATTCCATGAGAGTATTATTGTCGCACCTAAGTTTTTACATAGTTTTATCTCTACTAAGTACTATCCTAATGTTACATGGAATATCCTCTAAATACTTATATCCATTCTCTCATATGCTCCCCAGTTTGAGACAACTCCGCAAAGGGTTCTATGTTTCTCATATATAGTATGTTTACATCTTTACCATGTACTATAGATATTTATTACTGTGGTTCATATTACCCTTGATGTAAAAGAGACACGCTTCCTAGAAGTGATTCTCACATACGCTCCCACAAAGCAGGAGCTATATAGATATAGTGTCTGTTGGAGCACTGTGTAAACTAAGGCATTACTTACTTAGATGCATATAGGAAGCTCTTTCTTCTCTTTGCTAAGCTACTTAAGTCCCCTAGACATAGCTTTTAACGTCTCTATGAATGCCAAGTACACCAAAATTCCTTTATCTACTAACCCTATGAGGTACCCTTTATAATCCTCCTATCTAATGGTGTCCCCCCAAACTACTATTTCCCTGACACTCCCTTAGCACTTACCAACTCATGCCTCTGACAAGAGCCCACCTCCCCCCCAATCCCTCTCTTTCCCTCTTCTCACCTTTTCCCCTCCCTCTCTTTCATTTCTTTAAAGCAGTTTTATCCTGCTGCCTGTTCCCTTCTTGCTATCCCAACCACTAGGCCCAAAAGTGGCCTCTCCAAATGCCAATTTCCTCTACCTATGTCCATAAGCTCTTTGGGGTTCAAAAGTAACTCCTCCTTTTCATAGAGGATCACACTACAGATAATAATATAAAAATGGAGGTTCAAGGCAGATGCCCACACAGATCTAATGTAATGTCTCTATATTATTCAATAGCTTTTTGTATGTTAACTATTCAGTTGTTTTTATTGCATGGCATTTTATTAACACTGTATTATCTTTATAACCTCAATAAAAAATGTATTGAAAAAAAAAAGGGAAAGAAAAAAACGCTAGGATGTGCAAGTCTAGTTTAAATACATCTAGTGATGTTTTGCCCAATATTTGTGACACTCAGATGTTGATCACACATCTAACAGATTTATTTACACCCCAATTTGAGATTATTAAGATTGAATTGGGTTCAATCTTAGCAGAAATGTCCGGCCTTTCTGCTGAGGTTAAACAATTTTCGAATAGAATGTTTGAAGTCGAGAGCAGAGTCTCTGAATTAGAAGATCAAGTTAATGTTCAAGGTGATATTATAGCCAAACAGGATTCCAAAATTGTTAATCTGCAACTGCATCTGGACGACCTGGAGGATCGATGCAGACGCAATAATATTAGAATTTATTGGCCTCCCCGAGACCTCTGAATTTGAGGATTTACTCAAGTTTACATCACGAGTTTTGCCACAGGCCCTTGGGTTTTCCCAGCAGCAGCTGCCTATTGCTATAGAAAGAGCTCACAGAGTTGGCCCCAAGAAAACCTCGTCTGAGGGTCCTCCCCAAAACAGGATGTGTATTTTCAGAGATCTGAATTTTCAGGATAAGATTGAGTTTTTAAAGTTATTTAAAAAAAAGAATTGACCCTTTTATGTGTGGGAATAATAGAATTTTGTTATTTAAGGATTTTTCGGTGGAAACCTCTTTGAAAAGGAAGACAATGGCACTGTATTGTTCTCAACTTATAAATAAGGGCTTTAATGCATGGATGGTTTACCCTGCTAAAATAATTGCGGAACACAACGGTGCCAGAAGAACCTTTCTTGAGGTGGGAGAGGTCAAGAAATGTCTAAGTGACAAATAGGGCTTAGACTTTTTTGTTTATCTCCTGGAACTAATGTATCGTGCTGTCAGAATGTATGGCAGGAGGGAATGTCTTATGTATTTTATGTATTCCTTGTGGGATTTCAATTTGCCCATTTTTGGTTTTCTATCTTTTACTTTCCCTTTTTTTTTTTTTTTTTTCTTGTGTGTCGTTGCCGGTGAAGGGTCATTGGATGATAGATTTTAATTGAATATGTATCTTAAAATTGTTTCATGGAATGTGGGAGGGATATCCTCACCTCTTAAACGTAAATTAATTATTAAAACTTTGGCTTAAGATAATCCAGAAATTGCTTTTTTGCAGGAGACGCATCAAAGTAGACATGAAGCCAATAAATTAAAGATAAAATGGGTGGGTGAGGTAATAGCCACAGAATCAATAAGAAGGAAATGTGGTGTAGCCATTTTAATTAATAAATCCCTAGATTATAAAATCTCTCATATAGAGATGGATCTGGACTCCAGATTTATCATTTTACAAATCTGCATTAATAACATTGAATTTATTCTTTGTAACATGTATGGCCCTAACAAATTTAAGATTGAATTTTGGGAGAATATTAAAATCAAATTATTCCCCTTTATCCAACAAAACCTCATACTGGGGGGTCATTTTAATATGACTATGTGCGCGGATTTAGACCGCTTTTCACAAAAAAATGTCTCAGAGAACAGGAGACGCTCTAAATATTTCTCGACCTTTTGTCGGAAACTGCAAACGTTGGATATTTGGCGTAATCTTAATCCGTATAATCAGCGTTTTTTTCCTGTGAGTCTTTCTCTCGGATAGATTTGTTCCTAATTACGGAAGGTCTGTCCATCTGTCAATCTGAAGCTGGAATCGGGGAGTTGGTTATTACGGACCATGCAATAATCTCTTTGGGGTTGCATTGTCAGGATAGGTCCAATATGAAGGGTCCTGTTTTTTTTATCCTCGTTATCTTTTTAGTAATCCAAGGTTCGTATTATGGTTGAAGCAAAGATGGAAGGATTACTGTCAAATTAATATTACTTATTTACATAAAATTTAAACTTTTTGGGAGGCATCCAAAGCTGTCTTACGCAGTGAAATTAAGGCATATTTGGCAATACTTAATAAGAAGAAAAGGGCCCAGGAACGCCAATTAACTAATGAAGTCAAGAATGTGTATAAAAATTATTTTATGATTCGTACAACTGATAATTGGTCAAAATACCTAGAAGCAAGGAAGGTAAGAGATGCTTTTTTCCTACAAAAACATCAGGAAGAAGAAAATAAAATGAATTTACGGTTTAGGAGCTTCCATGGATGTTCAGCAAAAAACCTTGCTAGATTGGTTAAGACCAGGAAAAGGAAGCATTTTATTTCTGTCATAAAGGTTGTTGATACCCGTTACACTGATACTAACAATATATGTAATGCCTTTCTTACATATTATCAACATTTATATGCGGAGGTCCACTGTAAATATGGCCAATGTAAATAATCAAGAGATCTTTTGGTCAAAGATCAAGACACCCAGTATCCAACAAGAAGATTTGGAGGTGTTGAATGCTCCGATTAGGCTCGAAGAGGTGGTCAAAGCTACTGGTACATCTAAAATGAATAAAGCAGCCGGCCCGGATGGGCTTCCTGCTGAATACTATAAGATATTAGTCAAATGGATTACCCCTATTTTAGTAAATCTTTTTAATTATTATCTTTCATCAGATAATCCTATTTCATCCTTCTTCGCTGCTGCTAACATCTCCTTAATCTTAAAAAAAGGTAAGGACCTGACTGATCCAGCATCTTATAGACCCATTTCAGTACTTAACGCAGATTATAAAATTTTGGCATCAGTTATGTCTTCCAGACTTACTAGTTGTCTTGATAAAATTATTCATCCTGATCAGGCTGGGTTTATGACTTCACGGAATCCGTCTAAAAATATTCAAAAATTAATGTCTTTGGTGGATTATATATGGAACTGTGATCAATTTAAAGAACACAGTGAGCTTAAGGATATAGTGGTGCTGACTTTGGACGTTGTTAAAGCGTTTGACAGTATATCGTGGACCCATCTTTTCATATCACTTTCTAAATTCGGCTTTTCAGATAATTTTGTTAAACTTATCATGAAAATATATCAGAACCCCATTTCATTTCTTTTGAATTATCAGACTTTGTCATCTCAAATCTTCTTACAGAGGGGTACGAGGCAGGGTTGTCCACTGTCTCCATTCTATTTAATATTGCATTAGAGCCTTTAGCAGTCCGGTTAAGAGAGGTGTTAAAGGGGATTCCAGTTGGAACTCAAAATTTGAAGTTATTACTATATGCAGATGATATGTTAATATTTATGCAGAATACAGCTTCTACTATTCCTGAAGTAGTTCAAATCTTAGAAGAATTTAGCTCTTTTGCCGGGTATAAAATTAACATGGATAAGAGTGAAATTATGTGGCTTGGTAGAAAAGATCTGAAGCAAATCTCAACTATGTTTCGGAAAGTGAAAAGTATTAAATATTTAGGGCTCAAAATAAATAAAAATCCGAAATATTGGTATCCGGAGAATTTCTTATCTCTTTTTCAAAAGATTAAAGAAGATTTAGAACTTTGGGCGGTCTTCCCATTATCTATTACAGCATCTATTAATCTTATTAAAACTATAATCTTTCCACGCATTTTATACTTGCTACAAAATCTCCAGTTATTTATATTAAATAAAGATCTCTGTATGATGGCGTCCTGGTTCTCTAAATTTATCTGGAGAGGCAAAAAGCCACGTGTATCACTTAATAGACTGTCTCATAAATTCCCTGCAGCCGGTCTGGCTCTTCCTAATATTAAAATGTATAATTGGGCTACTTTGCTGAAATTTGCTTTTGACTGGATTGCACAATCGAATCTTGTTACTTCGTATGATATGGAACAATATTTTGTCGCTCCCTGGTCACTGAAGGCTCTCTTGCATTGTCCACTGCAGAATCTCCCTTCAAATGTTATAATCTTATGCTCATTTAAAAACATAATATCTGCTTTGCATAAATTTTGTCAAGTTTTAAAAATCGATCCTTTATTCTCCAAATTTCTTCCTATTAGGGGTAACCCTTTTTTTACCCCTGGAATAGATCAGAAAATGTTTATAGAATGGCAGGACAGGGGACTTAAAGACATACATCAACTACTAAATGTAGACTTTCAGGTTCTCCCTTGGGCGACTTTATGTCAACGTTTTGCTCTTCCTTCTCGAAATCAATATGCGTATTTTCAGATACGACATTATATCACCTCGCAGAAATGGTATACCTCCCCCTTGTCCGAATGGAGAGATATCAAGATTTGTATACAGAAGTTCAGAGCAGGGGATGCGTCAATATCCCTCATCTATGATATTATGCTCTCCAAACAAAGCATATTAGTCATGGACAAACTTTGTAATTTCTGGATATCGATTATCCCGACAATTGATGTCTACAAGATTTCAGGTAGTTTGACGGCTGTTTCTAAGTATCCTATATCAGTTAGCTGGAAAGAATCCCATATGAAACTAATTAACAACTTTTATTTAACTCCGTTTAAGTTAGCCAAATTCTATCCAGCGCAAGTTGTAGTATGCGCCAGGTGCTCTAGTTCCTGTGCCGATCTTTCTCATATGCTTTGGTTTTGTCCAAAAATCCAGCAGTTGTGGCTTAAAGTTCAATATTGGGTAAATAAGGTTCTCAATGTGACGCTCTCCTTTTCTCTGGAAGACATTATTTTTTAAGGGTTAATAGCTTTATTTAGGTGGCGGCGATATCGGGGGCAGCAGATTAGGGGTTAATAACATTATGTAGGTACGGGCGATGTCGGTGGCGGCAGATTAGGGGTTTATGTTAGGGTGTTGGGTTTAAACTTATTTTTTTCCCCCATATACATCAATGGGGCTGCATTACGGAGCTTTTCTTTCCGCGATCGCAAGTGCTAGGCTTTTTTCTGACCCGCTCTCTCCATTGATGTCTATGGGGAAAGCATGCATGAGCACATCAAAACAGCGTTTGGATTGTGTGCGATATGGAGCTCAACGCAGACATATCACACGTACAAGCTGGCTGTTTGAAAACTTGTAATGGCTATGCTATAGAGAGTTAAATAACGCAGCTTTTGTTGTGTTCGTTAATTTCCGTATAGCGCAAATAGCTCGTCATCTAGGTGTAAGCTACAAAAAAATAACGAAATTAGTATCCAAAATAAAAGAAACACCATTATACCTTACACTAATCTACATGCCCCATAAAATAAAAACCCACCCAAAATAAAAAAAACTAAACCCTAACACTAAAATAAATTACAATAGCCCTTAAAAGTTCCTTTTGTAGGGCATTGTCCTAAAGATAATTAAGCTCTTTTACAATAAAAAAATAACAAATGCCCCCTCTAAAATACAAGTAACCCCCTCCCCCCAAAATAATAAAATCTACCTAAAACCATATCCTAAAAAATTAAAGTTAAAATAAAAAAGCCTATTCTTAAAAAAATTTTTTTAAAAAAATGTCCTTACTAACCCCAAAGGTTGTACTCACCAATCGAAAACTTGACTCCACTTGATTCGATGTTGGGCCCTCTTCATCCTAGCTCCTGGCCCGGGGGCCCATCTTCACTTTGGCAGTGGCAGACTTCTAATGCCTCTTCCATCACCTGTGCTCCACAATCTTTTTTTCATGTTTGGGCCCTCTTCATCCTGGCTCCTGGCGCCAGAGACCCATCTTCATGGAGGCTGACTTTAGCAGCCTCTTCTGCCACCTCCGCTCTGCATCTTTTTATCTTCAGCTATTTTCCTAGAGCCCCGGTGTTCATGCGGTCACCGCTGCTCACTGAATTTCTGGAAGCATGGAACCCTTTTATATAGGGTTGCCGCTTCATCCCTATTGGCTGTTTTTAAATCAGTTAATCCCTATTAGCATATTTTTTTTATGGTAATATTTTATTGGATTTTATAACATTTTATAATATATTAAATGAAAATGTTACAGAAAGAAAGTAAGTGCATAACAGTACAAATACGTTCATTTTCAGTATTCCCTCTTTCAGATCGGGGACATAACAAAATTAATATGTGGATCCCTATTAGCTTATTTTAACCAGCCAATAGCAAGAAAGAATTTAATTTAAAATTCTAATTATTCTTTTCTATTAGATGATTAGAATTTAAGATTAAATAATTTCTGGCCATTGGTTGATTAAAATTAGCCAATAGGGATTGACTGATTTAAAAACAGCCAGTCAGCCAATAGGGATGAAGCAGTACCCGTATATAAAGGGGTTTCGCACTTCCGGAAAATCGGTGTGCGTCGGCGACCACACAAAGACCAGAGTTTTAGGAAGATAAAGAGATGAGGCCGCCAAAGTCTGCCTCCACCGCTGAACAGGGGAAGCTCTAAATATTTCTCTACCTTTTGTCGGAAACTGCAAATGTTGGATATTTGGCGTAATCTTAATCCGGATAATCAGCGTTTTTCCTGTGAGTCTAAAGTTCATAGAACTTTCTCTCGGATAGATTTGTTCCTAATTACGGAAGGTCTGTCCATCTGTCAATCTGAAGCTGGAATCGGGGAGTTGGTTATTACGGACCATGCAATAATCTCTTTGGGGTTGCATTGTCAGGATAGGTCCAATATGAAGGGTCCTGTTTTTTTTTATCCTCGTTATCTTTTTAGTAATCCAAGGTTCGTATTATGGTTGAAGCAAAGATGGAAGGATTACTGTCAAATTAATATTACTTATTTACATAAAATTTAAACTTTTTGGGAGGCATCCAAAGCTGTCTTACGCAGTGAAATTAAGGCATATTTGGCAATACTTAATAAGAAGAAAAGGGCCCAGGAACGCCAATTAACTAATGAAGTCAAGAATGTGTATAAAAATTATTTTATGATTCGTACAACTGATAATTGGTCAAAATACCTAGAAGCAAGGAAGGTAAGAGATGCTTTTTTCCTACAAAAACATCAGGAAGAAGAAAATAAAATGAATTTACGGTTTAGGAGCTTCCATGGATGTTCAGCAAAAAACCTTGCTAGATTGGTTAAGACCAGGAAAAGGAAGCATTTTATTTCTGTCATAAAGGTTGTTGATACCCGTTACACTGATACTAACAATATATGTAATGCCTTTCTTACATATTATCAACATTTATATGCAGAGGTCCACTGTAAATAAGGCCAATGTAAATAATAAAGAGATCTTTTGGTCAAAGATCAAGACACCCAGTATCCAACAAGAAGATTTGGAGGTGTTGAATGCTCCGATTAGGCTCGAAGAGGTGGTCAAAGCTATTGGTACATCTAAAATGAATAAAGCAGCCGGCCCGGATGGGCTTCCTGCTGAATACTATAAGATATTAGTCAAAGGGATTACCCCTATTTTAGTAAATCTTTTTAATTATTATCTTTCATCAGATAATCCTATTTCATCCTTCTTCGCTGCTGCTAACATCTCCTTAATCTTAAAAAAAGGTAAGGACCCGACTGATCCGCCATCTTATAGACCCATTTCAGTACTTAACGCCGATTATAAAATTTTGGCATCGGTTATGTCTTCCAGACTTACTAGTTGTCTTGATAAAATTATTCATCCTGATCAGGCTGGGTTTATGACTTCACGGAATCTGTCTAAAAATAATCAAAAATTAATGTCTTTGGTGGATTATATATGGAACTGTGATCAATTTAAAGAACACAGTGAGCTTAAGGATATAGTGGTGCTGACTTTGGACGTTGTTAAAGCGTTTGACAGTATATCGTGGACCCATCTTTTCATATCACTTTCTAAATTCGGCTTTTCAGATAGTTTTGTTAAACTTATCATGAAAATATATCAGAACCCCATTTCATTTCTTTTGATTAATCAGACTTTGTTATCTCAAATCTTCTTACAGAGGGGTATGAGGCAGGGTTGTCCACTGTCTCCATTCTATTTAATATTGCATTAGAGCCTTTAGCAGTCCGGTTAAGAGAGGTGTTAAAGGGGATTCCAGTTGGAACTCAAAATTTGAAGTTATTACTATATGCAGATGATATGTTAATATTTATGCAGAATACAGCTTCTACTATTCCTGAAGTAGTTCAAATCTTAGAAGAATTTAGCTCTTTTGCCGGGTATAAAATTAACATGGATAAGAGGGAAATTATGTGGCTTGGTAGAAAAGATCTGAAGCAAATCTCAACTATGTTTCGGAAAGTGAAAAGTATTAAATATTTAGGGCTCAAAATAAATAAAAATCCGAAATATTGGTATCCGGAGAATTTCTTATCTCTTTTTCAAAAGATTAAAGATTTAGAACTTTGGGCGGTCTTTCCATTATCTATTACAGCATCTATTAATCTTATTAAAACTATAATCTTTCTACGCATTTTATACTTGCTACAAAATCTCCAGTTATTTATATTAAATAAAGATCTCTGTATGATGGCGTCCTGGTTCTCTAAATTTATCTGGAGAGGCAAAAAGCCACGTGTATCACTTAATAGACTGTCCCATAAATTCCCTGCAGTCGGTCTGGCTCTTCCTAATATTAAAATGTATAATTGGGCTACTTTGCTGAAATTTGCTTTTGACTGGATTGCACAATCGAATCTTGTTACTTCGTATGATATGGAACAATATTTTGTCGCTCCCTGGTCACTGAAGGCTCTCTTGCATTGTCCACTGCAGAATCTCCCTTCAAATGTTATAATCTTATGCTCATTTAAAAACATAATATCTGCTTGGCAGGCATTTTGTCAAGTTTTAAAAATCGATCCTTTATTCTCCAAATTTCTTCCTATTAGGGGTAACCCTTTTTTTACCCCTGGAATAGATCAGAAAATGTTTATAGAATGGCAGGACAGGGGACTTAAAGACATACATCAACTACTAAATGTAGACTTTCAGGTTCTCCCTTGGGCGACTTTATGTCAACGTTTTGCTCTTCCTTCTCGAAATCAATATGCGTATTTTCAGATACGACATTATATCACCTCGCAGAAATGGTATACCTCCCCCTTGTCCGAATGGAGAGATATCAAGATTTGTATACAGAAGTTCAGAGCAGGGGATGTGTCAATATCCCTCATCTATGATATTATGCTCTCCAAACAAAGCATATTAGTCATGGACAAACTTTGTAATTTCTGGATATCGATTATCCCGACAATTGATGTCTACAAGATTTCAGGTAGTTTGACGGCTGTTTCTAACTATCCTATATCAGTTAGCTGGAAAGAATCCCATATGAAACTAATTAACAACTTTTATTTAACTCCGTTTAAGTTAGCCAAATTCTATCCAGCGCAAGTTGTAGTATGCGCCAGGTGCTCTAGTTCCTGTGCCGATTTTTCTCATATGCTTTGGTTTTGTCCAAAAATTCAGCAGTTGTGGCTTAAAGTTCAATATTGGGTAAATAAGGTTCTCAATGTGACGCTCTCCTTTTCTCTGGAAGACATTATTTTTTAAGGGTTAATAGCTTTATTTAGGTGGCAGCGATATCGGGGGCAGCAGATTAGGGGTTAATAACATTATGTAGGTACGGGCAATGTCGGTGGCGGCAGATTAGGGGTTTATGTTAGAGTGTTAGGTTTCAACTTAATTTTTTCCCCCATATACATCAATGGGGCTGCGTTACGGAGCTTTTCTTTCCGCGATCGCAAGTGCTAGGCTTTTTTCTGACCCGCTCTCTCCATTGATGTCTATGGGGAAAGCGTGCATGAGCACATCAAAACAGCGTTTGGATTGTGTGCGATATGGAGCTCAACGCAGACATATCACACGTACAAGCTGGCTGTTTGAAAACTTGTAATGGCTATGCTATAGAGAGTTAAATAACGGAGCTTTTATTGTGTTCGTTAATTTCCCTATAGCGCAAATAACTCGTAATCTAGGTGTAAGCTACAAAAAAATAACGAAATTAGTATCCAAAATAAAACAAACACCATTATACCTTACACTAATCTACATGCCCCATAAAATAAAAACCCACCCAAAATAAAAAAAACTAAACCCTAACACTAAAATAAATTACAATAGCCCTTAAAAGGGCCTTTTGTAGGGCATTGTCCTAAAGATAATTAAGCTCTTTTACAATAAAAAAATAACAAATGCCCCCTCTAAAATACAAGTAACCCCCTCCCCCCAAAATAATAAAATCTACCTAAAACCATATCCTAAAAAATTAAAGTTAAAATAAAAAAGCCTATTCTTAAAAAAAAAATTAAAAAAAAATGTCCTTACTAACCCCAAAGGTTGTACTCACCAATCGAAAACTTGACTCCACTTGATTCGATGTTGGGCCCTCTTCATCCCAGCTCCTGGCCCGGGGGCCCATCTTCACTTTGGCAGTGGCAGACTTCTAATGCCTCTTCCATCACCTGTGCTCCACAATCTTTTTTCCATGTTTGGGCCCTCTTCATTCTGGCTCCTGGCGCCAGAGACCCATCTTCATGGAGGCGGACTTTAGCAGCCTCTTCTGCCACCTCCGCTCTGCATCTTTTTATCTTCAGCTATTTTCCTAGAGCCCCGGTGTTCATGCGGTCACCGCTGCTCACTGAATTTCTGGAAGCATGGAACCCTTTTATATAGGGTTGCCACTTCATCCCTATTGGCTGTTTTTAAATCAGTTAATCCCTATTAGCTTATTTTTTTATGGTAATATTTTATTGGATTTTATAACATTTTATAATATATTAAATGAAAATGTTACAGAAAGAAAGTAAGTGCATAACAGTACAAATACGTTCATTTTCAGTATTCCCTCTTTCAGATCGGGGACATAACAAAATTAATATGTGGATCCCTATTAGCTTATTTTAACCAGCCAATAGCAAGAAAGAATTTAATTTAAAATTCTAATTATTCTTTTCTATTAGATGATTAGAATTTAAGATTAAATAATTTCTGGCCATTGGTTGATTAAAATTAGCCAATAGGGATTGACTGATTTAAAAACAGCCAGTCAGCCAATAGGGATGAAGCAGTACCCGTATATAAAGGGGTTTCGCACTTCCGGAAAATCGGTGTGCGTCGGCGACCACACAAAGACCAGATTTTTAGGAAGATAAAAAGATGAGGCCGCCAAAGTCTGCCTCCAACGCTGAAAAGATGGGCCCCGGTGCCAGGAGCCAGGATGAAGAAGGCCCCGTCATGGAAAAAGATTGTGGAGCAGAAGAGGCCGAAGTCCGTCTCCACAAAGATGGGCCCCCGGCACCAGGATCCAGGATGAAGAGGGCCCCAACGCCTCCATCAACATGAAGATGGGCCCCTGGTACCAGGAGCTGGGATGAAGAGGGCCCAAAGTCGGATCAAGAGGACTTTGATCGGTGAGTACAACCTTTGAGGTTAGTTTGGACATTTTTGGGATTTTTTTTAATATTTTAAGTTTTGTTTTTATAGGATAGGTTTTCTAAGTAGATTTTATTAGGTAGATTTCCCCCCTCCTCTCTCTTTGTCCCTTTATTTTTCTCTCTCATTCTCTCTTTCCCTTTCTCACTCTCCTTTTATCTCCCCCTCTCTCTCTCCCTTTCTCTCCCCCTCTCTCTCTCCCTTTCTCTCCCCCTCTCTCTCTCTCTCTCTCTCTCTCTCTTTCTTTCTCTCCCTCTCCCTTTCTCACTCTCCCTCTCTCTCTCTCGCTCTCTCTCCCCCCCCCTCTCTCTCCCTTTATCTCTCTCTCTTTTTTACCCTTTATCTCTCTCCCTTTCGCTCTCTCTCTCCCCTTTTCTGTTTCTCTCTCTCTCTCTCTCTCTCTCTCTCTCTCAATTTCTCTATTTTTCTCCCTCTCATGTTAATCTTCCATCTATATTTAATTTATTTTAATATTACATTTTGTTGATATGGTTGAAAAAAATAATTTATAAAGTCCTTGCAAAATGTAATAAAGGTGGCACTAAATAGATTTAAGATCCTTAGAGTAACTTCAAAAATAGAGGTTGGTCATTTGAGATCCAAGAGTTTCCTTTATTTGAAGTAACCTTCTGTTGTTTAAAGTTTAGGATGTCCATTTAGAAGGTTTACTGATTCATTGGCATACTGCCTGTATATTGGAGTGTTTCTTGTGAACCTGAAAATATTGTTTCATATGATGCATGCACTGTACAATTCTTAGCTTTTATTGTTCTAGCAATGTAATTTGTAAAATATACACAGAAATATAAAAAGTATGATCATAATTTGTTAAAGTAACACATGGCTAGATTTAGAGTTCTGCGGCCAAAGGGGTGCGTTAGCTACGCGTGCTTTTTTTCTCCCGCACCTTTCAAATACCGCTGGTATTTAGAGTTCACAGAAGGGCTGCGTTAGGCTCCAAAAAAGGGAGCGTAGAGCATATTTACCGCCACTTCAACTCTCGATACCAGTGGTGCTTACGGACGCGGCCAGCTTCAAAAACTTGCTCGTGCACGATTCCCCCATAGGAAACAATGGGGCCGTTTGAGCTGAAAAAAAACCTAACACCTGCAAAAAAGCAGCGTTCAGCTCCTAACGCAGCCCCATTGTTTCCTATGGGGAAACACTTCCTAAGTCTGCACCTAACACCCTAACATGTACCCCGAGTCTAGACACCCCTAGCCTTACACTTATTAACCCCTAATCTGCCGCCCCCGCTATCGCTGACCCCTGCATATTATTATTAACCCCTAATCTGCCGCTCTGTACACTGCCGCAACCTACATTATACCTATGTACCCCTAATCTGCTGCCCCTAACACCGCCGACCCCTATATTATATTTATTAACCCCTAATCTGCCGCCCCCAACGTCGCCTCCACCTACCTACACTTATTAACCCCTAATATGCCGACCGGAGCTCGCCGCTACTCTAATAAATGTATTAACCCCTAAAGCTAAGTCTAACCCTAACACTAACACCCCCCTAAATTAAATATAATTTTATTCTAACGAAATAAATTAACTCTTATTAAATAAATTAATCCTATTTAAAGCTAAATACTTACCTATAAAATAAACCCTAATATAGCTACAATATAAATTATAATTATATTGTAGCTATTTTAGGATTAATAGTTATTTTACAGGCAACTTTGTAATTATTTTAACCAGGTACAATAGCTATTAAATAGTTAATAACTATTTAATAGTTACCTAGTTAAAATAATTACAAAATTACCTGTAAAATAAATCCTAACCTAAGTTACAATTAAACCTAACACTACACTATCAATAAATAAATTAAATAAAATACCTACAATTATCTACAATTAAACCTAACACTACACTATCAATAAATTAATTAAATACAATACCTACAAATAAATACAATTAAATAAACTAACTAAAGTACAAAAAATAAAAAAACTGTTACAAAAAATAAAAAAATATTTACAAACATTAGAAAAATATTACAACAATTTTAAACTAATTACACCTACTCTAAGCCCCCTAATAAAATAACAAAGACCCCCAAAATAAAAAATGCCCTACCCTATTCTAAAATTAAAATAGAAAAGCTCTTTTACCTTACCAGCCCTGAAAAGGGCCCTTTGCGGGGCATGCCCCAAAGAAATCAGCCAATCGGAATTAAGGTAGGAAAATTCTGATTGGCTGATGGAATCAGCCAATCAGAATCAAGTTCAATCCGATTGGCTGATCCGATCAGCCAATCAGATTGAGCTCGCATTCTATTGGCTGATCGGAACAGCCAATAGAATGCGAGCTCAATCTGATTGGCTGATTGAATCAGCCAATCGGATTGAACTTGAATCTGATTGGCTGATTCCATAGCTGATAGAATCGTATCAGCCAATCGGAATTCGAGGGACGCCATCTTGGATGACGTCCCTTAAAGGAACCTTCATTCTTCAGTTGGACGTCGAACGAAGAGGATGGATCCGCGCCGGAGGACTTCAAGATCAGCCGCTCGTCATTGGATGGAACAACATAGAAGATGCGGCTTGGATGAAGATGTTTGGACTTCTTCATTTGCCGGTTGGATCAAGACTTCAGCCGGAGGATGGACGTCACTCTTCAGCCCCCGCTTGGGCTTGGATGAAGATTTCGGAGGCTCTTCTGGACAGATCAGGACCCGGTGTGGTGAAGACAAGGTAGGGAGATCTTCAGGGGCTTAGTGTTAGGTTTATTTAAGGGGGGTTTGGGTTAGATTAGGGGTATGTGGGTGGTGGGTTGTAATGTTGGGGGGGTATTGTATGGGTTTTTTTTACAGGCAAAAGAGCTGAATTCTTTGGGGCATGCCCCGCAAAGGGCCCTTTTCAGGGCTGGTAAGGTAAAAGAGCTTTTCTATTTTAATTTTAGAATAGGGTAGGGCATTTTTTATTTTGGGGGTCTTTGTTATTTTATTAGGGGGCTTAGAGTAGGTGTAATTAGTTTAAAATTGTAATATTTTTCTAATGTTTGTAAATATTTTTTTATTTTTTGTAACTTAGTTCTTTTTTATTTTTTGTACTTTAGTTAGTTTATTTAATTGTATTTATTTGTAGGTATTGTATTTAATTAATTTATTGATAGTGTAGTGTTAGGTTTAATTGTAACTTAGGTTAGGATTTATTTTACAGGTAATTTTGTAATTATTTTAACTAGGTAACTATTAAATAGTTATTAACTATTTAATAGCTATTGTACCTGGTTAAAATAATTACAAAGTTGCCTGTAAAATAAATATTAATCCTAAAATAGCTACAATATAATTATAATTTATATTGTAGCTATATTAGGGTTTATTTTACAGGTAAGTATTTAGCTTTAAATAGGATTAATTCATTTAATAAGAGTTCATTTATTTTGCTAGATAAAAATTATATTTAATTTAGGGGGGTGTTAGGGTTAGGGTTAGACTTAGCTTTAGGGGTTAAAAAATTTAGTAGAGTAGCGGTGAGCTCCGGTCGGCAGATTAGGGGTTAATACTTGAAGTTAGGTGTTGGCGATGTTAGGGAGAGCAGATTAGGGGTTAATACTATTTATTATAGGGTTATTGAGGCAGGAGTAAGGCGGATTAGGGGTTAATACATTTATTATAGTAGCGATGGGATCCGGTCGGCAGATTAGGGGTTAATAAATATAATATAGGGGTCGGCGGTATTAGGGGCAGCAGATTAGGGGTACATAGGGATAACGTAGGTTGCGGCGGTGTACGGAGCGGCAGATTAGGGGTTAATAATAATATGCAGGGGTCAGCGATAGCGGGGGCGGCAGATTAGGGGTTAATAAATATAATTCAGGGGTCGGCGGTATTAGGGGCACATAGGGATAACGTAGGTGGCGGCGGTGTGCGGTCGGCAGATTAGGGGTTAAAATTTTTAATAGAGTGGCGGCGATGTGGGGGGACCTCGGTTTAGGGGTACATAGGTAGTTTATGGGTGTTAGTGTACTTTAGAGTACAATAGTTAAGAGCTTTATAAACCGGCGTTAGCCCAGAAAGCTCTTAACTACTGACTTTTTTCTGCGGCTGGAGTTTTGTCGTTAGATTTCTAACGCTCACTTCAGCCAAGACTCTAAATACCAGCGTTAGAAAGATCCCATTGAAAAGATAGGATATGCAAATGGCGTAGGGGGATCTGCGGTATGGAAAAGTCGCGGCTGGAAAGTGAGCGTTAGACCCTTTCCTGACTGACTCCAAATACCAGCGGGCGGTAAAAACCAGCGTTAGGAGCCTCTAACGCTGGTTTTGACGGCTACCGCCCAACTCTAAATCTAGCCGACAGAAACTTAAAAACATAATCAGGATTTATAAAATCATTGCTGCAGCTAAATCTAAATGCATTAAAATGCAAAAGAGAAAGCACAATCCTTAAATGTAATAATACTGAAAGGACCCAATCTGAAGTGTTAAATAAAATAAAATACAAAGCACAAGCGTAAGTGTAACAAAACTCTCATGTCATGAAGTGCCATATTGCATTTGGCTGGGAACAACCCTTAAAGAAGTATAGAAAAATGTTCCTGTTTACAATCTTGTGAGAGATCTCACAGAGCTGGAGGATCAATTTAGATTATCTCATATGAGCGGAAAGCTTTATGGGAGACATGTCTTTTCTCTCTTGGACTTCTAGATTCCACCCTTTTTTATATAGCATTCAGTGAGTTCAGCCCCTGTGAAGTCTGTAGTATAATTTCTCTCCAAGTAGTAGAATATTTGATCATCAGGCCCTTAGTAACAAAATTAATGCCACAGGTATCTTGGCATAATGGGCATACTTCTATAATCACTTCAGGACACCAACATCTACAAATGTCTTGTTTTTATTTTTCATTTTTATATTTTATTGAAAGTCTCACTAACATGTAAAATTGTGTTTTTAAAGGAGATCACTTAATTGAGACATACATAGGAAACTATTGTAATCCGTAACTATCTGATTGCATCTTTTAAGTTGTCAGAATAGGCAGACTATGCACTATATATGCATATCGCTATATGCATGCTTTTTAACTCTCACAAGTATTGTTCTTTTACAAAATGTATTTATATTCCCCTAGTTTACGAGTTTTGCTTTATACTGGGTGCGTAAAGAACGCAATAAAATGATACAAAATAAACCTATTAACCCCTAAACCGCCAGCCCCCACATCGTATCTAATAAACTAAAATGATTAACCCCTAAACCGCCGGACCCCCACATTGTAACTAATAAACTAAACCTATTTTTTTTTTAAATATCTTTTTATTAATGTTCCAACAGTATAGGTAAACAAAAAAAAGAAACATTTGCTTTTTCAGCACACCACGCAGGGTGTCATTGACAAAGGGAATCAAAATGTAAGCAAAGGATATACTCCAATCATTATACAGGTACAGCAAAAATCAGGTAAATCAAGTACAAAATACAAATTCAAAACTAGTCGGATAGATCCTTAATTGACCATTTGTTCAAAGAAAAAGAAGACCGTTCAAATGGAATTTCTGTGAAGGACTAATACCTGTAATTTATACTTAAAAACTGTTGGGGTGTTTTTTAAGTAGAACAAAAAAAACAAACAAGATTAGACCAAACGGAACAGAACAAAACAAAACCAAACAAAGCAAAACAAAATAGAAAAAAAAATCCTACCATCATTATACTATAGGTATACTATTTGTCTCCAATGTAGAGGATAAAATTCTGATTGGAAAAGCTGCAAAAATAGAGGAGAGGAACGAAAAGGTGTGAGAATCTGCTCTTGAGTATAAAAAGGGAGTGACATTATCACCTTTTCCCATTTTATGAGAAAAGCTCTCAACTTTCCCTCCATATAAATCATTGGATCATGTTGATTAATAATTATTTGGTATAACATATTCTAGTTAAAATCAGATAGACCGGGTGGCCTTCTGTCTTTCCAATTCCTTAAGATCATTTGTCTGGCTATAAAAATAGCTGTATTAATAAGGGATTTATTCTAAATTGAGCTCTCTGTAACCAGAAAAATAATATGAGAACCATCAAGAATTAGTTTGGTTGATAAGATACAATATACAACTTGGTGCCAGATCTTCTGGAGCCTTGGGCAGGACCAATATACATGTATACGGTCCGCTGCAGGAGCCCTACACTTCGGGGATACTTTCTCCTCCTTCTTAGACCATTTAGCCATTGCCCTTGACATCAAATAAGATCTATTCATAAGCCTAAAATGAGATTCTCTTAATGAAGGGGCATTAGTATAGCTTGAAGCAGCCAAAATACTCTTTCTAAATGCTTCGAACTCTAAATCTTCAAAATCGTAAATCAGAATTGGGAGTGCAGCTTGTTCTATTAATGTTTTGTACATTATGAAAATGGAATGAAGTCCCATACGATAACGGCTTATAATAGAGTCCAGCGGTCCCAAAGACCAGGTAGTATTCTCCCCATATCTAAGTTAGTAGTATAATGTCTTACCTGTAGATAAGCAAAAAAATGTTTTGAATTCCCCCAAAAGTTGATTAAATGTTTTAATAGTTTTAGTCTGAGGTAATCAAAGATATATTTTAGGCCATTCTTAGATCAAAGTTTAAAAACATATAAATCAAGACCTGGATTAAAATCAGGGTTACCTTTAATTGGTAAATATTTGTAACTAGAATTGTTCATCCCTAAAATTTTACAAAATTTCATCCAGGCTTGGATTATATTCTGGAATGTAAAACGAGGGATTTCATTTTGAGGTAATGGTTGTTTCAATTTATGTAGAAGTGCTTTACGGGAGTAAGGTTGAATCATGGCCTCTTCCTCCTCATAATTTGTAATGTAATTGGCTTCAGTAAACCAGTCTAATGCAATTTTTGACATACAGGCCCAGTTATAAAATGTTACGTTTGGGAGTGCAAGGCCGCCTACTTCCTTACTATAGGAAAGTTTAGATAAAATCTGGAATTTAAATTTTTAATATCTCTGCTATGCAAAAAAATGGGCATATTTTGAATCACAAAAAGTAACTTTGGGAAGATGATCATTTTGATCAGAGTGACTTTTGCTGTCAAAGTAAGTGGGAGTCGACCACATTTCGAAAGATGTAAAGAATTTCTCCCAAATTGGGGTATAGTTCTGACAGTACCACTCTTCTGGATTTCTGGATAGAAATATTCCCAAGTATTTAATTTTCTTATCTGCTAGGGCAAAAGGATTATTTAAAAAGCTATCTTTCCTTAGGATAATCCATACAATTTCTGATTTATTTAAATTAATTTTGTAACCTGAAAAGGTACTATATTCTGATATAAGTTCTAGGAGACGAGGCATATTCTTTTTTGTTTTACCCATATAAAATAATATGTCATCCACGTACAATGAAAGAACAAATTTCCTTTTGCCTATTTCTATCCCTTCTAATTCTTTTCTGCATCTGACTGCTAAAGGTTCTAATGCTATGTTTAATAGTAGGGGAGATAGGGGGCATCCTTGTCTAGTGCCCTTCTTCAACGTTATATATGGTGAAAAAGTGTCATTAATACTAAGGAAATTGGCTCATCATAAATAAGCTTAAAGGATTACTTTCTGTTATAATTTTTAAGCTAAACAACTAACATATTAAAGTTAATAAACATTCATTAAAACCTACTGACCTATATTTTCTCCAAAACGAAGTTTCATAACGTTCTAAAAGTTATACCTTTTATTCCCCGATGATGTCACATTATCCTGCCCACTATTTTCTGCACTGAGTGTTCAAAATACTTAAATCAATAACTTTGTGTTTAAAGCGCCATTTTGAAACCTAGGTATTGTAAGCGGATTGGTACAGAGCAAAGGATACCCATGGAGTGGGTTTGGAAAACAATTAAATTTGCAGACAAGATTTCTGATATACGGTAGAGATATGTTAATGAAATTCTATTGATAAAAAGCGTATTTGGGGTAGTTAGTTAGTAACAGGCATAGAAAATATTTACTTACAGTGGCCCTTTAAAGAAATTAAAAAAATTACCAAAACCAAGTTTATTTAATGTGGTAAATAGATGGACCCAGACAATAGAATCAAATGCCTTTTCGGCATCCACCGTGATTAAAGCAAAATCAGATTGTGTTGGCTTGAGTCTATTGTTCAACTGGGAGTGTTCAATTAAAGACATAGCTGTTCTTATGGTTTTTAGCGATGTTCTGCCTGTCATGAATCCTGATTGGTCAGGGTAAATTATACCTCCTAGTATTTTTTGAGTCTATTTGAGATAATAGTCATTAGTACCTTGTAATCAGAGTTTAGAAGGGAAATGGGCCGGTATGAATCCATCAATTCTGAATCTCTATCTTTTTTAAAATAAGTACAACATTTGAGGCCGAAAAGTACTTGGATGGTTTATTTTTAGTAAGAAAGTAACTATAAAATAAGACTTCCAACATAGGAGTAACTTATATCTCCAGAATTTTGTAGAATTCTGAGGGCAGATAGTCTGGGCCGGGCGCCTTGCCATTAGCTAGATTGTGTATTGCATTAGAAATCTCTCCAGCTGTTATTGGGCTGTTTAAGGATCCCAATTGCTCTTCTGAAATTTTAGGTAGAACCACCCTATCCCAAAACTCATTCCGACTCTTATTATTAACCTCTTCTGCTGAATATAATTTTTGATAGTATATCTGAAACTGCATCAATATATCTTGAGGAGAATTATATCTTATCCCCCCGAAAGAATAGATCCTATGTAGTTTTTCTTTTTCTTACTTTTAGCTAAACTGGCTAGATATTTGGTAGATTTAGGGCTAGATCTATCAAAAAGCGCTCTATTTTTGAGGCCAACTTGAACTGCTTGCTGACTTAAAAAGATCTCTCTAGCTTCTTTTGCCTTCTGATATTCCAGCCAGCGAGCTTTGTCAGGTTTCTTGATATATTCTGCATATTTCTTTTTCAGATTATTACAGGGAGTGCAGAATTATTAGGCAAGTTGTATTTTTGAGGATTAATTTTATTATTGAACAACAACCATGTTCTCAATGAACCCAAAAAACTCATTAATATCAAAGCTGAATAGTTTTGGAAGTAGCTTTTAGTTTGTTTTTAGTTATAGCTATTTTAGGGGGATATCTGTGTGTGCAGGTGACTATTACTGTGCATAATTATTAGGCAACTTAACAAAAAACAAATATATACCCATTTCAATTATTTATTTTTACCAGTGAAACCAATATAACATCTCAACATTCACAAATATACATTTCTGACATTCAAAAACATAACAAAAACAAATCAGTGACCAATATAGCCACCTTTCTTTGCAAGGACACTCAAAAGCCTGCCATCCATGGATTCTGTCAGTGTTTTGATCTGTTCACCATCAACATTGCGTGCAGCAGCAACCACAGCCTCCCAGAGACTGTTCAGAGAGGTGTACTGTTTTCCCTCCTTGTAAATCTCACATTTGATGATGGACCACAGGTTCTCAATGGGGTTCAGATCAGGTGAACAAGGAGGCCATGTCATTAGATTTTCTTCTTTAATACCCTTTCTTGCCAGCCACGCTGTGGAGTACTTGGACGCGTGTGATGGAGCATTGTCCTGCATGAAAATCATGTTTTTCTTGAAGGATGCAGACTTCTTCCTGTACCACTGCTTGAAGAAGGTGTCTTCCAGAAACTGGCAGTAGGACTGGGAGTTGAGCTTGACTCCATCCTAAACCCGAAAAGGCCCCACAAGCTCATTTTTGATGATGCCAGCCCAAACCAGTACTCCACCTCCACCTTGCTGGCGTCTGAGTCAGACTGGAGCTCTCTGCCCTTTACCAATCCAGCCACGGGCCCATCCATCTGGCCCATCAAGACTCACTCTCATTTCATCAGTCCATAAAACCTTAGAAAAATCAGTCTTGAGATATTTCTTGGCCCAGTCTTGACGTTTCAGCTTGTGTGTCTTGTTCAGTGGTGGTCGTCTTTCAGCCTTTCTTACCTTGGCCATGTCTCTGAGTATTGCACACCTTGTGCTTTTGGGCACTCCAGTGATGTTGCAGCTCTGAAATATGGCCAAACTGGTGGCAAGTGGCATCTTGGCAGCTGCACGCTTGACTTTTCTCAGTTCATGGGCAGTTATTTTGCAGCTTGGTTTTTCCACACGCTTCTTGCGACCCTGTTGACTATTTTGAATGAAACGCTTGATTGTTCGATGATCACGCTTCAGAAGCTTTGCAATTTTAAGAGTGCTGCATCCCTCTGCACTATCTCACTATTTTTGACTTTTCTGAGCCTGTCAAGTCCTTCTTTTGACCCATTTTGCCAAAGGAAAGGAAGTTGCCTAATAATTATGCACACCTGATATAGGGTGTTGATGTCATTAGACCACACCCCTTCTCATTACAGAGATGCACATCACCTAATATGCTTAATTGGTAGTAGGCTTTCGAGCCTATACAGCTTGGAGTAAGACAACATGCATAAAGAGGATGATGTGGTCAAAATACTAATTTGCCTAATAATTCTGCACTCCCTGTAGATACTTGCAGTTCTCTTTTCTCTGTATCTTTTCTTCTCTTTATCATGTAAGCCCTAATTTCCCCCCTTAAAAAGGCCTTTGCAGTTTGCCAGAATATTTCTGCTTCAGGGATATATTCTTTATTGAGATTTTTAAATGCCTCCCATTTATTTATTAACCAATTCCTAAATTTAATGTTTTGATAGAGATATGAAGGGGAAAAAAATTCTCACATTTTTTCTTTCCAAAGGGGGAAATTGACATGGATAAAGCGATAACCACATGATCAGAAATAAGAATCTTTTTTATGTCAGTTATAATGTCTAGACGCAGCAAAGATTCACTAATAAGGAACATATCAATCCTAGATAGAGATTTATAGGCCTTGGATTCACAGGTAAAATCACGAGAATCTGGATTCTGCACCCTCCAAATATCTTTCAAATTAAGATTTTTAGCGAAACTAGAAAGTACTTTAGCTTCCCCCTTATGTCTACTATGATTTTTAGTATTAAGCCTGTCCAAGTGACAATTAAAGGCCATATTAAAATCTCCTCCTACTTTAAATTGAGCATCTGCATATCTAATAAGTTTAGCATATACATTCTCCCAAAAGCTTGGTTGAATCTTTAACACAGGATATAATAGAATATTCTATTTTTTTTATTAATTAGGATTGCCACTCCTCTCTTCTTGTTTATTGCTGGTGAATAAATTACTTCTCCAATCCAATTAAATCTCAGTTTTCAGATTCGGAAGTATTCAGATGCGTCTCTTGTAAAAAAACTATGTCTGGACTAAAACTTTTGAGATAGTGGACCGAACGTTTTCTCTTAGCTGTGGAGTTAAATCCACCCACATTCCAAGATAGTATGTTTAGCTTTTCTAGCATTTAATATTAATATATAAGATGATAAAAAATAAATAAAAACACAACATCCATAAAAGGAGGGGGGAACCAGCCCTTGGCTCTATGTACTGTCATAAATATTGATGCTCTCATACTTAACCTTATTATGAATGCTGTTGAGGGGGATTTTCATATTTTAACCTTGTCAACAAAATTTTGAACGTCCTCTATTTTTTCCAGAATTAGGATTTTAGTCATGAAATATTTTTAGTTTTGCAGGGTGCAAGAGAGTAGCCTGTACTCCAAGATTAATCACTTGTGTACAGTATGGAGCAAACTCCCGCCTCTTGCTAGAGGTTTCTGCTGAGAAATCTTGGAATAACATGATACGCTCTTCATTAAATTCAAAGGGACTTTGTCTTCTATAGTGAGTTAAGATTTTGAATTTGTCGAAAATTCAGGTACTTAAAGGGACACTGTACCCAATTTTTTTCATTTGTAATTCAGAAAGAGCATGCAATTTTAAGCAACTTTCTAATTTACTCCTATTATCAATTTTTCTTCGTTCTCTTGCTATCATTATTTGAAAAAGAAGGCATCTAAGCTTTTTTTTGGTTTCAGTACTCTGGACAGCACTTTTTTATTGGTGGATGAATTTATCCACCAATCAGCAAGGACAACCCAGGTTGTTCACCAAAAATGGGCCGGCATCTAAACTTACATTCTTGTATTTCAAATAAAGATACCAAGAGAATGAAGAAAATTTGATAATAGGAGTAAATTAGAAAGATGCTTAAAATTTCATGCTCAATCTGAATCACGAAATAACATTTTTGGGTACAGTGTCCCTTTAATCATTATTGGTCTTTTTTGGTTTATTTTTTGGTCTTGGGATTTCCTGAGGCCAATTCTATGAGCCCTTTCTACTGCCAAAGGAAGAATTTCCGTTGGTATATCTAAAGCTTGTGAAAGGGTTAAAGAAGAAAGTTTCAAAAGGTCTATATATTCTAAGTATTCAGAGAGCTCCACTACTTTCAGATTATTTTTGCGGGACCTATCTTCTAATTCAAATAAACGAGATTGTAAAGATTGTAAACATTTAGCTTTGGAATCAATAATGGTCTGTTGGGCATTCTGTATGTCGTCTATGTCAGAAATTTGCTTCTCAGCCTCAGTAACCCTGTTAGCATTTTGTTTTAGATCATTGGAGAGTAACAAGAACTCTTTTTTTCATACCGTCAAATTGGAGTATGAAAATATCTGAAATTTGTTTGACCAAACTTATTAGTATCAATACTTGAGTATATTGGGTGTTAATTTTCTGTTACCCCAACTTCAGAATTTTCTAAACTGTTTCATTTTTTTTTTGTCTTTTTTAGGGGGCATGGCTGGAGATCTAGTCTTACCAATACCAAGATATTTATCCATATACAAGACACAAACCGAATAAATATGTGAAACAATAAGACCAGTGGAAACACAATTATATGTATATATATATATAAAAAAAAAGTGCAGAGAGAAAAGGGGGGGGGTCGGAGTAGTGACAATTTAATTAAGGGAGCAGAGAAATCTACTCTTAGTTATCAGGTGGACAAGCATGTGAGAAACCAAAAAAATAAGGGTACTGGTAAGTTACAAAATATATTCGCTCCCTAACAACAATATGATATGACTTATATGAAAAAAACTCAATAATACCAGCAACAATAAATTTGAGTAGCCTTATCTTATTCTATGTATTTTGTGCAGCAAATAATTAAAAATACTGGCTTCTTTATTCTGATATATACCTAACTAGCATATCTCTAGCTCAGATCAGACATATCAGGTTAGAAACTTAACTGAATGTTAACATAGCCCTTTCTTTTATCTGTATCATAAAAGGCGCATAAAAGAGAAAAAGCATAAATTCTGGAAGGCAATGAGAAGGTTAATGCATTGACAAGTTTCCTTTAAAGGATATAGAAAATTGTCAGAAAAAGTCACCATGTGTAAGTTCCTAGTTACATTGAATTTTAAGGAGATTTGTAATAGTAGCTAGAATTAGAGGTTTGTCCCAGGTATTTAAGTTACTGCAATTTACCACTCTTACGGCTAGATTTAGAGTTTTGTCGGTAACGACCCGCGTATCTAACGCTGGCTTTTTTCGCCCGCACCTTTTAAATACCGCTGGTATTTAGAGTTCACAGAAGGGCTGCTTTAGGCTCCAAAAAGGGAGCGTATAGCATATTTACCGCCACTGCAACTCTCAATACCAGCGGTGCTTACGGACGCGGCCAGCTTCAAAAACGTGCTCGTGCACGATTCCCCCATAGAAAACAATGGGGCAGTTTGAGCCGAAAAAAAAACCTAATACCTGCAAAAAAGCAGCATTCAGCTCCTAACGCAGCCCCATTGTTTCCTATGGGGAAACACTTCCTATGTCTGCACCTAACACCCTAACATGTACCCCGAGTCTAAACACCCCTAACCTTACACTTATTAACCCCTAATCTGCCGCCGCCGCTATCGCTGACACCTGCATATTTTTTTAACCCCTAATCTGCCGCTCCGTACACCGCCGCAACCTACATTATACCTATGTACCCCTAATCTGCTGCCCCTAACACCGCCGACCCCTATATTATATTTATTAACCCCTAATCTGCCCCCCACAACGTCGCCGCCACCTACCTACAATAATTAACCCCTAATCTGCCGACCGGACCTCGCCGCTACTCTAATAAATTTTTTAACCCCTAAAGCTAAGTCTAACCCTAACACTAACACCCCCCTAAGTTAAATATAATTTAAATCTAACGAAATAAATTAACTCTTATTAAATAAATTATTCCTATTTAAAGCTAAATACTTACCTGTAAAATAAACCCTAATATAGCTACAATATAAATTATAATCAATAGTCAACTTTGTATTTATTTTAACCAGGTACAATAGCTATTAAATAGTTATTAACTATTTAATAGCTACCTAGTTAAAATAATTACAAAATTACCTGTAAAATAAATCCTAACCTAAGTTACAATTAAACCTAACACTACACTAGCAATAAATTAATTAAATAAAATACCTACAATTATCTACAATTAAACCTAACACTACACTATCAATAAATAAATTAAATAAACTACCTACAAATAAATGCAATTAAATAAACTAACTAAAGTACAAAAAATAAAAAAAGCTAAGTTACAAAAAATTAAAAAATTAATTACAAACATAATAAAAATATTACAACAATTTTAAGCTAATTACACCTACTCTAAGCCCCCTAATAAAATAACAAAGCCCCCCAAAATAAAAAAATGCCCTACCCAATTCTAAAATTAAAATAGAAAAGCTCTTTTACCTTACCAGCCCTGAAAAGGGCCTTTTGCGGGGCATGCCCCAAAGAATTCAGCTCTTTTGCCTGTAAAAAAAAACCATACAATACCCCCCCCCCAACATTACAACCCACCACCCACATACCCCTAATCTAACCCAAACCCCCCTTAAATAAACCTAACACTAAGCCCCTGAAGATCTTCCTACCTTGTCTTCACCATGCCAGGTATCACCGATCGCTCCAGGCTTCATCCAAGCCCAAGCGGGGGCTGGAGATCCATCATCCGGCTGAAGTCTTCTATCAAGCGGCGGCTGAAGAGGTCCAGAAGAGGCTCCAAAGTCTTCATACTATCCAGGCAGAAGAGTAGATCCGGACCGGCAACCATCTTCTTCCAAGCGGCATCTTCTATCTTCATCCGATGACAAGCGGCTCCATCTTGAAGACCTCCGGCGCGGATCCATCCTCTTCTTCCGACATCCTAAGTCCGAATGAAGGTTCCTTTAAATGACGTCATCCAAGATGGCGTCCCTCGAATTCCAATTGGCTGATAGGATTCTATCAACCAATCGGAATTAAGGTAGGGAAAATCTGATTGGCTGATTGAATCAACCAATCAGATTGAGCTCGCATTCTATTGGCTGTTCCGATCAGCCAATAGAATGCGAGCTCAATCTGATTGGCTGATTCAATCAGCCAGTCAGATTTTCCCTACCTTAATTCCGATTGGCTGATAGAATCCTATCAGCCAATCGGAATTCGAGGGACGCCATCTTGGATGACGTCATTTAAAGGAACCTTCATTCAGACTTATTACGTCGGAAGAAGAGGATGGATCCGCGCCGGAGGTCTTCAAGATGGAGCACTTGCCATCGGATGAAGATAGAAGATGCCGCTTGGAAGAAGATGGTTGCCAGTCCGGATCTACTCTTCTGCCCGGATAGGATGAAGACTTTGGAGCCTCTTCTGGACCTCTTCAGCCGCCGCTTGATAGAAGACTTCAGCCGGAATATGGATCTCCAGCCCCCGCTTGGGCTTGGATGAAGACTTCGGAGCCTGGAGCGATCGGTGATACCCGGCATGGTGAAGACAAGGTAGGAAGATCTTCAGGGGCTTAGTGTTAGGTTTATTTAAGGGGGGTTTGGGTTAGATTAGGGGTATGTGGGTGGTGGGTTGTAATGTTGGGGGGGGGGGTATTGTATGTTTTTTTTTTTTACAGGAAAAAGAGCTGAATTCTTTGGGGTATGCCCCGCAAAAGGCCCTTTTCAGGGCTGGTACGGTAAAAGAGCTTTTCTATTTTAATTTTAGAATAGGGTAGGGCATTTTTTTATTTTGGGGGGCTTTGTTATTTTATTAGGGGGCTTAGAGTAGGTGTAATTAGCTTAAAATTGTTGTAATATTTTTATTATGTTTGTAATTAATTTTCTTATTTTTTGTAACTTAGCTTTTTTTATTTTTGTACTTTAGTTAGTTTATTTAATTGTATTTATTTGTAGGTAGTTTATTTAATTTATTTATTGATAGTGTAGTGTTAGGTTTAATTGTAACTTAGGTTAGGATTTATTTTACAGGTAATTTTGTACTCATTTTAACTAGGTAACTATTAAATAGTTATTAACTATTTAATAGCTATTGTACCTAGTTAAAATAAATACATAGTTGCCTGTAAAATAAATATTAATCCTAAAATAGCTACAATATAATTATAATTTATATTGTAGCTATATTAGGGTTTATTTTACAGGTAAGTATTTAGCTTTAAATAGGAATAATTTATTTAATAAGAGTTAATTTATTTCGTTAGAATAAAATTATATTTAACTTAGGGGGGTGTTAGTGTTAGGGTTAGACTTAGCTTTGGGCTTTAATACATTTATTATAGTAGCGGTGAGGTCCGGTCGGCAGATTAGGGGTTAATACTTGAAGTTAGGTGTCGGCGAGGTTAGGGAGGGCAGGTTAGTGGTTAATAATATTTATTATAGGGTTAGTGAGGCGGATTAGGGGTTAATAACTTTATTATAGTAGCGGTGAGGTCCGGTCGGCAGATTAGGGGTTAATAATTGTAGGTAGGTGGCGGCGACGTTGGGGGCGGCAGATTAGGGGTTAATAAATATAATATAGGGGTCGGCGGTGTTAGGGGCAGCAGATTAGGGGTACATAGGGATAAAGTAGGTTGCGGCGGTGTGCGGTCGGCAGATTAGGGCTTAAAAAAATGTATTAGAGTGGCGGCGATGTGGGGGGGCCTCGGTTTAGGGGTACATAGGTAGTTTATGGGTGTTAGTGTACTTTAGAGCACAGTAGTTAAGAGCTTTATTAACCGGCGTTAGCCCAGAAAGCTCTTAACTCCTGACTTTTTTCTGCGGCTGGAGTTTTGTCGTTAGATTTCTAACGCTCACTTCAGCCAAGACTCTAAATACCGGCGTTAGAAAGATCCCATTAAAAAGATAGGATACGCAATTGGCGTAGGGGGATCTGCGGTATATAAAAGTCGTGGCTGCAAAGTGAGCGTTAGACCCTTACCTACAAAACTCTAAATACCAGCGGTAGCCCAAAACCAGCATTAGGAGCCTCTAACGCTGGTTTTGACGGCTAACGCCAAACTCTAAATCTAGCCGTTAATAAGGCAGAGGGACAGAGGTAGTTCCAGTTACTTATTATGATGAATATATTCTTGTTTCTGCTATTATGGTGCTCCAGAAACTAAATGGGAAGCCCACTTATTTAGAAACCATAAAGTGATGGACACAGGCCTTCCGAGCATCTCTTTTCTTCGCCACTGTTATAGCCTGTTTTATCCAAACAATCGTTCCTTCTTAATTTACCAGCAAGATACTGAGATAGGCAAAGAAGCAACATTTTAGTACTTATCTGTGGTCTGCAGTATTTTTTGTTGATTACAATGGACTTTTTCCTTTTTCCCCTTTTTCTTTTTCACTTTCCAGCGCCCATTGACCATGGTAAGCCAAAGGTACTTATTAACCCCAGAACAGCTTGGACTTTACAAATTTATAATCCAGATCTTGGAAAACAAGAGGATCGTAATCTTACTTTGGAGCCAAACTTAGTTCTCACCTCTACAGACAAACAATGCTCATCTTAGCAGTAATTAACAAGACTGCCATCGATAATCCTCAGTGCTGGAATGTTACTCTTATCCCTGTGGCAAGTGTCCCATGAGCAGCCAAAAAGACTGACCCTAGAACACTCACCACTGTCAGGGTCCTGGGAGGTTGCTCCAGCTTTGGCTTTTCAAAACAGCCAATAGGATGAGAGCTACTGAAATCCTATTGACTGATTTGAACAGCCAATAGGATTTCAGTAGCTCTCATCCTATTGGCTGTTCAAATCAGCCAATAGGATTTAAGTAGCTCTCATCCTATTGGCTGATTTGAATATGAAGAATCAAATCAGCCAATAGGAATGCAAGTGTGACAGACCCTTCTGTCAGGACTGAAGGAGTTAATTGTGTTTAGCTAAGAATCTAATTTCTAAAGACAGGTTTTCTGGCCTCAGCTATTGTGTGCTATAATTACATTTAAGTAATAAACAGGCCATTGTTTAATCACCCTCAGAGTAGACGCTAGGTGATAAGACAAGCCAAATGTGTTTAAGTTGTTATCTGCCTAAGTAAAGTATTTAAGTAATGTAATTCTACTGTTTCATAAAAGGGCGTCTTCCCCTTTTTATCTAAATGTACAAGAGTCTTTCAACCCCCCCATCTGGGGTCAAACCTGTATAAATACTAGGCATCTAGCCTTTAATAAATGACATTCTGTTTTAAACCTGAAACTGGCTGGGTTGTGAATTGCTGATTCCCTATGCAGGACATTGTTCATCTGGTATTAACCCTTGGTACACTGTTGGTACCGTAACAATTGGTGGCAAGCGACGGAATGAACCTTATCGCCCAGAAGAGCAACTACACAAGCCAGTAACCTCAGGAAGAGGGGGATTATTACAATACTGACTAAGATGGAAAGAGTACCAGGGACAGAAGGAACCAATGGGCCCAGCATATCAGACAGAACCCCTGAAGAAGCAAGCTTTGATCGGGCGGTTAAAATAAGACTGGCATATTATGGCCCCAACCCATCTGCGGAAATTATCAACCGGGTCATAGCAGCTGTGGAAGCCAACCTACTTCGCCAAAGCAGCGCTGCAGCAGCCCAAGTGGAAAAGAGAAAAGTAAATTTTGCAGCTTTAAAAACTTCCTGGAAACAGAAGGAGAGATTGATGGGTACCTTGCGGATTTTGAGAGGCAATGTGCACTACACAAGGTACCCGCAGAGGACTGGGTCACAATATTATCCGGAAAATTATCCGGCCGGTCAAGTGAGGCTTTTCGGGCCATTCCAGATGAGGAGGTTGGGGATTATAATACTGTGAAAGAGGCTCTGCTCTCCAGGTATGCGGTTACACCGGAGGCATACCGGAGGCGGTTCAGAGACACTGTTAAATTAGCTGGTGATTCCTACGTTGAGTGGGCATGTAAGGTGCACCGCACAGCAGCTCACTGGATAGCGGGGTGCCAAGCCGTATCTGGGGAAGAGGTGCTGCAGCTATTCCTGTTGGAACATTTCTTTGACAAGTTATCAGCAGGAGTTAGAGAGTGGGTTCGGGACCGTAAACCCTCCACCCTGCATGAAGCTGCTCGCCTGGCAGATGAGTATATGGATGCCCGCAAACTGGACACTGCTACCACTAAGCCCCCTGCTAGAGTGGAGTACAGACCCCCAGTCACCCCAGCAGCTACCAGTTACCAACCCCCGGTGCACCGCTATACCACACGGCCTCCGGCCACGAACTACCCTCAGAGAGCACGGTTCAATTCACGGGGCTACTCACAACCTATTTGGTGCTTTGGATGTAAGCAACTAGGGCACAAAAGACCAGAGTGTCCCCTAAATGCAGCGAACCAAGCACAGTCCTGGAGAAGACCCGCCGGCGGAATCCCACGTAACTCTCAGCCTGCGGCCCGCTACGTAGAGGCGCAAGAATGCTGGAGCATCCTACATGAGGCAGACCTTGTGCAAGCTGCCCACCGGAATAACCGGCAACTGGTTAAAGTGAATGGGAAGAAGGTCAGTGGTCTACGGGATACTGGTGCTACCATGACCTTGCTTCAAAAGAACTTGGTGTCTGAGAAACAGTACACTGGAGACACTGTGGCTGTGAGGGTAGCAGGGGGCGATGTGTTCAGCCTACCTGTTGCCAGGGTACATTTGGATTGGGGAGTGGGCGGTAGACCTGTGAATGTGGGGGTCAAGAAGGACTTACCTGCTGATGTTCTTCTTGGAAATGACTTGGCCCCCCTTGTTTCTGCCTACGCTCCTATGGGTCCCGCTGATGTTAACTCTGTGACTACCCATGCCCAGATCCGTGCAGCAGAGACTGACCCCCCTGCTGCTAAGCCCCAGGACGCTGAGCTCAGTAAATCTCTATCCGCTATTGATACGTGGAAGTCCCGTTACAATGCGCTGATGAAGGAGAAGAGGAGCGCAGAGGAAAAAGCACGTTTAGAACGTGAATCTCTGCTAAACAAGCTGCACCGACAGACTGCAGAAAACACCAGCTTGAGAGTGGGACATGAAACATTAAAGACAAACTTAGCGACACTTGAGGAGAAGCTGACGCTGGCTCATAGTGAGGTGCAGCAACTCAAGGGCACCCTATGTCAGTATGAAGGGATTGTGGATACCTATAAAGAGCAGGTACAGAAAACTCGTAAAGAAGCTGATGGGATTTTGAAGGACTGTTTAGCCCTAGTCTGGGCACTGAGGAAGTTGAACCCTTCTTTGTATGGACAGGAATTCTCTCTCATAACGGGAATACAGATGGATTGTCCTGGCAAACTGACATGCCTACCACCTCCTAGTCCGGTCATCCCCAGGTTGACCCGCCAAAGGGTCAAGCCGGGTCTGCCGGAGTGTTCCACAAGGGGGGAGATATGTGACAGACCCTTCTGTCAGGACTGAAGGAGTTAATTGTGTTTAGCTAAGAATCTAATTTCTAAAGACAGGTTTTCTGGCCTCAGCTATTGTGTGCTATAATTACATTTAAGTAATAAACAGGCCATTGTTTAATCACCCTCAGAGTAGACGCTAGGTGATAAGACAAGCCAAATGTGTTTAAGTTGTTATCTGCCTAAGTAAAGTATTTAAGTAATGTAATTCTACTGTTTCATAAAAGGGCGTCTTCCCCTTTTTATCTAAATGTACAAGAGTCTTTCAACCCCCCCATCTGGGGTCAAACCTGTATAAATACTAGGCATCTAGCCTTTAATAAATGACATTCTGTTTTAAACCTGAAACTGGCTGGGTTGTGAATTGCTGATTCCCTATGCAGGACATTGTTCATCTGGTATTAACCCTTGGTACACTGTTGGTACCGTAACAGCAAGGTATGCCATTTTTAAAACGGGTACCTTGCATTCAACTTCAGTGTGCGGCGGTGATCGTATGAAGAGGATGCTCCACGCAGGATGTCATTGCCAGTCCAGGATAACTTTGCTCTGTGCCGCCGGGATGAAGATAGAAGATGCCCCCACAATGGATGAAGACTTCTTGCCGCCTGGATGGAGATGGATGTCCGGACTTCAGGAACCGTGAGTAGATTTTATGGAGTTAGTGTTAGGTTTTTTTGGGGTGCTTTTTTTTAGATTAGGCTTTTTTATTCACTGTAAAAAAGCTGAATGCCCTTTTAAGGGCAGTTAAAGAGCTAAATGCCCTTTTAAGGGCAATGCCCATACAAATGCCTGATTAGGGGCAATGGGTAGCTTAGGTTTTATTTAGCCTTAGGTTTTTTATTTTGGGGTGTTGGTTGGGTGTGGTGGGGGTTTTACTGTTGTGGGGACTTTGTATTTCTGTCTAGGTAAAAGAGCTGTTTAACTTAGTGCAATGCCCTACCAAAGACCCTTTTAAGGGATATTGGTAGTTTATTGTAGGTTAGGGGGGGGTTTTCTTTTGAGGGAGCTTTTTTATTTTTATACGGCTATTAGATTAGGTGTAATTGTTTTTATTTTTGTTAATTTCATTTATTATTTTTGTGAGCTTAGAGTTTTTTATTTTTCATAATTTTATTGTTTTTTTAATTTTTTGCAATGCTAGATTTTTTTGATTTTTTTCATAGTGTTAGTTTTTTTTTTAAATTGTAATTTAGAAATTTTAATTGGTAGTTTTTTATTTTATTAGAATAGTTATGTTAGGTTAATTTATAGTTTAATATTATTATTTTTTTATTTCACAGGTAAGTTTTTATTTATTTTAAAATAGTTATATTGTAACTTTTAATTTAAAGATGGGGTGTTAGGTTTAGGGGTTAAAAGTTTAATTTAGTGTTTTCGTGATGTGAGGTGCCAGCGGTTTAGGGGTTACTAGGTTTAGTTTATTAGTTACGGTGTGGAGGTTTAGGGGTTAATAGGTTTATTTAGTGTCTGCAATGTTGGGATGTGGCGAATTAGAGGTTACTAGATTTATTTAGTGTTGGTGATGTGGGTGGGAGCCGGATTACGGGTTAATAGGTTTATATAGTGTTGGCGATGTGGATGGGCGGCGGATTAGGGGTTAATAGGTTTAGTTTTTTAGTTACGATGTGGGGACTGGCATATTAGGGGTTAATAGGTTTATTTAATAGTCGCGATGTGGGTGAGTGGCAGATTAGGGGTTAATAGGTTTAATATAGTATTTACGTTTAGGGGTTAATAGGTAGTTTATGGGTGTTACTGTACTTTTTAACATTTTAGTTATGAGTTCTTTTAAACATTTTTGTTTCGCAAAATCCATAACTACTGCTCTCAGATGGCGGAATGGATCATGTCGGTATAGGCTGTAATGCAAGCATTTTAGCCAGACCGTACACCCTGTAATACGGCGCTATGGAAAATCCTGCACTCAAACGTCATTTTTTTGAGTTCGGAATGGACGTTGCGATACAGGCTAAAATATAGCTATACTGCCGCGACTCGTAATATGCGTTACCAGCCATTCTAGCGCAATGGCCAATTTTTCAGTGGTAATAGCAGTACCGCACCGTAACACAAAACTCGTAATCTAGGCAATTGTTTTTTAAAGCACCATTTCCATTTTGGGTTGAACTGAAAACAAAAATGTTGAGTTTCTTTGCATAAGACTTATCTTCTTTTAATAGATTTTAACATTCTTTAAACTGAAAATTGCTAACCTGCTGCCTTGCTTCATTGTGGAGGAAACCTTTAAACAAGGCTGCGCCTTTGTGACTGAGATTTTATAGGGGATGCATGCTAAAACCGAAATCCTTGAAGTGCTTATGCCTACATCACTGAACTCAGTTACAAATGCTCATTCCAGTTTAGAACTTTAGTGATGTAGGCGCAAGCACTTTAAAAGGCACTCTCATGAATGAGCTTGGACTTTCCTACTTATATCCTTAGCTGTACAGGATATCAAACACTTTAATGCATATACATACAGGTATGTAAAAACAACTTTACATATTTAAATGTGTGCCCTGTTCACTGTATACAGACTCTCCAATAGGGATGAATGAATCTTTAATTAATCAATACCATGGGGCCTATTTATCAAGTGCCGAGCAAACATGATCCGCTGTAGTGGATCATGTCTGCCCGACATAGCTAAATGCCAACAGCATATGCTGTCGGCATTTATCATTGCACAAGCATTCCTTGTGAATTGCTTGTGCAATGCCCCCCCTGCACATTCATGGCCAATCGGCCGCTAGCAGGGGGTGTCAATCATTCCGATTGTATCTGATCAGGATGATTGCTGTCTGCAGCCTCAAAGGTCTGTATACTGCTGCTTCTTAACTTATGTTTTCGGCTTGTGTGAAAACAGCTGCATTCGCAACTACATAAATCTAACCCCATGTATGTTTATAGAATGTCTCCTGTGGCCATTTTAGAGTGTTTTGCACCACTTACAAGATTGTCATGAGGAACAAAAATATTGGACATGGGCACAATGTTAAGTATATGATGACAGTTTCAGGTAGAGCTGATGCCAGAGTCCAGTGTAAACCTCACTATCTCAGCCATGGACTGTCAAACATCCTGTAATTAATTGGTCAGACATCACATTGGATCCAACCAAGTTCATCCAAAACAACCAGTTTATGGGACACAAATGATGCTAGAGTCCTTGAATTGAAAGTAAACAGTCAACTATTCTATTAAAGGGACACTGAGCCCAAATTTTTTCTTTCGTGATTCAGATAGAGCATGAAATTTTGAACAACTTTCTAATTTACTCCTATTATCAAATTTTCTTAATTCTCTTGGTATCTTTATTTGAAATGTAAGAATGTAAGTTTAGATGCTGGCCCATTTTTGGTGAACAACCTGGGTTGTCCTTGCTGATTGGTAGATAAATTCATCCACCAATAAAAAAGTGCTATCCAGGTCTGAACCAAAAAAAAAAAGCTTAGATGCCTTCTTTTTCACATAAAGACAGCAAGAGAATGAAGAAAAATTGATAATAGGAGTAAATTAGAAAGTTACTTAAAATTGCATGCTCTATCTGAATCACGAAAACATTTGGGTTCAGTGCCCCTTTAAGCTAAGCTCTTGTCAGTAATGCAGGCAGAGGTGTTCCCTGCCTGCTTAACTATTTTGGATTGACTAACCCCTACCTGCTGATGAATTTGACTTTTCTTCATTTCAGAGACATTTACATTCTGATTAGAATGTTGTCAGGCTGACACCCCAGATTTGTTCTTGCCCCAAAATGATTAGTTCTTCTGTAACTGATTGCTGCTGGAACTTACAGGACAAAGTCAAGTGTACTAATATTTCTGGATGGCTCTGAGCTAAATGCCCATGTGAAGATTTAGTTGTAAAGACCAGTAGGCTAGAGTGGTTCTTATCTACATTTTACAATCCATTTACTGTAGTTACATTTATTTTTATAATGACTAAGTACAAATAAAAAAAAATCTAAATCCAACATGAAAAGTCTTAGCAGGGAGGTAGGCTTTGGCATTTTATCATTTTCACACCTTTGCTTGCACAGTATCATTATCATGAGTGGTAAGATAAGGAAATAGTCCGTTTGAACCTGCTCCCTGCATCACACAGTTCCTGGTACAGACTTTTCAAGCTTTTTCGTATATCAAATAATAATAATTTCATGTTACAGAATGACTCAGCCCTGAGACCTTTCTCCCAGTGAGAGCAGCATAGCCATACAGAGAGCAGAAGTAAAATTGTTATGTGTGGTATGACTCCACTGCATCTGCTTGCAGAAATAGGGTAGCAGTGTGTAAAGTGGGTGAGTAGCTCAAATCTTGGCTTTTACAAGGCACTTTTTATACAAGATTACTCAAACACATTGATACACAGTGATGGGCAACTTCTTAACTCATCGGGCCACATATTTATATTTGAAAAGGCTTAAAGGGATATGAAACCCAAACATTTTATTTTGCGATACAGACAGAACATACCATTTTAAAAAAGTTTTGATTTTTACTTCTATTATCATATTTTCTTTGGTAAAATGGTATTCCTTGTTGTATAGATACTTAGGTATGTGTCTGGAGCACTACTGGAGATACTGCTGTCATCTAATGCTCTTGCACACTCCTGAGCATACATTCCTGCCTTTCAATAAAATATACCAAGAGAATGCAGAAAATTTGATAAATTAGAAAGTTGATTAACATTGTATACTCTGTCTAAATCCTGTAAGAAAAAAATTGGGCTTCATGTCCCTTTAATGGCTGCATACAAAAACATACAAATATTTACATATTTCCTAAATATAACCAGGTACACAGGCTTAGGTAAGGATGTAGGGTTTGCTTTGTATGCTGTACTTTTCTCATTACCACTCTAGTGGGTACTTGTGAGTTGCAGACATTGGAAGTCCCCAAACCACATATTCTTAGTTCTGCTTTTTTTTCATGAGGCAGCAAAAATGAGTTATGCTATGATTATGGCTTTATGCCGAAACGCGTAAGCTAGAAGACAGCTAGAGGACCCTTTTTATGACAGTCTATGTTTTTATGTTTGTGGAATAAACGCTACGTTTTATTATATTTTTGGCTGCTGCTCCTTTTATCACTTTTGGACAGTAGCAGAAATTAGTGCACATATTTTCAGCTCAGCTTTTTTAAAGGGACCACCAAAATATTGCTGCAGGCCAGCAGCTGGCCATTACTGCCCTAAACCATTATATAAATTAAATATCAAAGAAACAAAACATGTTTCAGCAAACATAAATCCCATGCTCATGATTGACTTTGCTGATTATAACATATTTTATATTATCAATGATACCAGTGGTAGCACCATAAAGTACTTTACTGGTTACATTCCAATTCATTTCACACATGGACAGAATCTACATAAAATTATTTAGTATAACACTGTGTCATTTTGCATTTATACTATACTTAAACGTTTTGCATTTAATTAAGTTTACTTACCCCTGGCAATCTAAGCTCGCCGCCTTGCAGCTTCCATTTTGGTATATGTAACATTAACCATATAGTTTATATTAGTTAAAACAAAAGGAATACGGCAACAAATATTCGAAAATCAAAGTTTTTTTAATATTCATAACAAAAGATTAGGCCATACTGAATTTATTGCCTGTGCACACATCTAATAGATTGTACGAATAATTAATTATGTTTGTATATAATTCTAAATATTTATAAAACATTTTTCATTAAACGAATGTAAATGTTCCTTTGCCACAGGTGATGAAGTTCACCTGTAGCACTAAATACTTGCCCTTAGCTTGCTGGAGAGTCGCGCTAATCCAGAGCCTTCTTCACAGAGCCCTGGGCCGTGCTAATAGGAGGCTTAGCGCGGGGGATTCCAGGGCCTACGCTAAAAGACCTTTGCCTTTAGTGCAGGCCCTTGGATCAGCCACACTTTACCTCCTATTAGCGTACCCTGGGGCTCTGTGAAGAAGGATCAGGATTAGCGCGGCTCTCCAGTGTGCTAGGTAAGCATTTTAACCAACCTAAGGTAATGTATAGGACACAAATAAATACTGATGAATTTCATTTGAATTATTCTTTTTCTTTAAATTTTCGTTGTACATTTGTTTGGATATTCGTGTCCTGAAAATGACATGAACATTCGTGTTTTGTTAACAAATTTGCATTCGTAATAAATGAATGCACATATCAACAATCTATGTTTACTGTTCCTTTAACTCATTCTTATTATTGTATTCCCTTTAAACTATTTAATATTAGAAATCACATATAAATCAGTGAACTTAAAGAAAGTATTACAAATGATTGTCTAATGCTAGCTTATTTGCAGAAATTGTAATTCATTTGTAATTAGTGTTAGCCAATCATGTTTGAATGTCCATCAATTTTTTGCTTCTTTTGCATTTAAAAAAGTGCAATACTGTTTACAGAAAAAATGCACAGAAATATAGAATCTGAATTTTTAGAAATCACAGTCCTATATTGCTATATACAATGTACAAAATGCAAACTCCAAATGCGTTAAAAAAATAATATAAACAACAGGCAATTATTCTGTGCTTGGCCTCACATAGACCTAGATTACAAGTTGTGCTGTATGGCTATACTGCTGAAAAATTGGCCTTTGCAAGCGGAATGGTCATCTCACCCGTATTACAAGTCGCAGTGGTACGGCTAGCATTTTAGCCTATACCGCAACGATCCATTCTGCACTCAAAAAATGGCCTTTGAGTTCAGCTCACCCGTATTACAAGTTGTGCAGTAAGGCTATTCCGCTGCGTTACAGCTTATACCATAACGATCCATTCCGCAATCAAAGACCAGTAGTTATAAAGATCATTTCTCCCCTTTTTTTCCCATTTGTGCTAAATTAGCGAAGACGGATTGATGCATTTCTATACATATATATATTTTTTATAATATTCCATAAATACCCCTTTCTTTTCATCCCAATCTAAATTAGTTTCCCCTCTTGTACTATAGATAGTCCCGATTTCTGATGTATAATCAGTTTGAGATGTATATATTTTTTCTTTAAAAAGCAATAAAAGTGTTAAATACAAATAGGAGGTGCCAAAAGGTAATAACATACAAACATACAGACACACTCATACACTGAACACACACACACACTCACACATAAGGATTCACATATAGACACTCTAGCAGACATGCAAAGAAATACACTCAGACACAGACACCCAAACAGACACTCAGCACTTGTATACATTGACCTCACAAGTAATGTGGTAGACTACAGTTTTGTAAAAAAAAAAAAAAGAAGGAGATTTAGAAAACAAAATATGGAGTTCTTATTATCTTTTTGTAAAGGAAGATGCCAACTAAATGATAACAACAGCATGCAGTGGCTGAACGGAAGGGCCCTGAACTGCCTAAACAATAATTTAAAGGTTAAATGGTGGATTAGGTGACTTCCGGAAAGGTCTCATTAGTCTCAAAGTATGTAGAAAGATGTGAATAATCAGTAGTAAGGTCAAAATGTCCTAAAAAGGAACATACAATGGACAAACACACACACACAAACTCAAACTTGCACATACACCCAAGGAAACACCGACAGAGACACCCACAGAAAACACACAAAGACATACACACACAGAGAGACAACTACATAAAACACAGAAAGACATACATACACACACCCTCACTGAGGCATCCACAGAAAACACACAAAGACATACACACACCCTCACAGAGACACCCACAGAAAACACACACCCTCACAGAGACATCCACAGAAAACACAGATATACATACATACACACACACACCCTCACAGAGACATCCACAGAAAACACACAAAGACATGCACCACCTGCAGGTTCTTGCAGCAACTCTAATACAGACAAAAGGATTAGAAGAATAGTGCACTGTCAACAAAAGGAATCATTGGCCGATTAAAAGACCTCCACAAAGGACCACGATCCACCATGTGAGTAATACACGCTGTAATGAGATCAGGAGGTAACAAGGTAACACTGGTACACTGTCTACGGACCATTACTTTGTTAAAGGACTGAACTTTCAGCATCTTATGCCACATAGTAGACTTTCCTTGTTGTAACATTATTTATTGTATCACCGGGACAGTATACTTTTCTACTAAATTGGAACAAAATAGTACGCTCCAAATGTGTTCTAGAGAGAAGGACAATATAATATTCAAATCTTGTCTTTTATTAATCATATATATGATTGCATATATATTTATATTGAATATTGTTTTTAACTTATTTATGTGCTGAATTATTTTAGACACTGGTGTCCTCACATTAATTTTAAATTTTATCTTGTGTATTTTATAAATAAATATATTGTTATTTATAATATCCTGATCCTGGGACTGTTTATTTACATTAGAGTCATTTGGAGATAGCCGCGTCAGTTGCGCCACATGTTTTTGTTTTTTAGTATCAAGACTCTTTTTGGGAGTAAAAGTTTTTTGGGTAGGCCACATTTGCAAATGATCTCTTGTGGATTGATATATCACTTGTACTTCTAACCACTAGTAGTTATGGATTTTGCAAAACAAAAATGTTACAAAGTACACTAACACCCATAAACTACCTATTAACCGCTAAACCGCCATCCCCCACATCGTAAATACTATATTAAACCAAGTAGCCCCTAAACCGCCGCCCCGACATCACCAACACTAAATAAAGCTATTAACCCCTAATCTGCCACCCACCCGCATCGCCAACACTACAATAAATCTATTAACTCCTAATCTGCCACGCACCCACATTACTAACACCTAATAAAAGCTATTAACCCCTAATCCGCTGCCCCCACATCGCAAATACTAAACCAAACCTATTAACTCCTAAACCGCCAACACCCACATTGCAAATACTCAACTAAGCCTATTAACACCCACATCGCAACAAACTAAATTAAACTATTAACCCCTAAACCTAAACACCCCTAACTTTAAAATAAACTTACACTATAACTACCTTAAAATAAATAAAAACCTATCTGTGAAATAAAAAAAAATTATGCTTAAACTATAAATAAACCTAACATTACTATGTAAAAAAAAATTAAGATACAAAAATAAAAAACCTAAATTACAAAATTAAAAAATCCTAACACAAAAAAACAAACAAAAAAAAACTAGCATTACAAAAAATAACAAACTCTAAAATAAGAAAAATAAAAAAATCTAAGATTACAAAAATAATAAACTAAATTGTCCAAAATAAAAAAAAAATTAAAGCTAATCTTATACCCCTATAAAAACAAAAAGCCACCCCAAAATAAAAACACCCCCTAATCTAAACAATAAACTACCAAAATCCCTTAAAAGGGCCTTTTGTAGGGTATTGCCCTGAAGCAATCAGCTCTTTTACATAAAAAAAAACCCTACAAATTAACCCCTAACAGTAAACCCCCCCAAAATAAAAATAAAAACTAGCTCTAAAAAAATCTAATCTACCCATTGCCCCTAAAGAGGCATTTGTATGGGCATTGCCCTTAAAAGAAAGGGCAATCGGGGGCGGAGCCGATCATGGCTTGAAACGGCCGCTTGCACTTAATGCTCTGTATCTATTCCTGCACCACAGGGGAATCATATCGGCCCCACAGGGATGAGAACCACTAGAGCCAAAGGATGGAACACCTAAACATATGAGGACCTCAAAATGGAAGAATAACTTGAGAATGGAGCTAAAATTAAGCGGATATTCACTTGTATTAATCATGCCCCTGCTGCACTGCCCGGGAAACCCCGTATGTGGATTTTGTACTGCATAGCTTACTAATGCAGCAGAGGCCCAGAGCACAAATCGCTTCATAAAGAGTGGATGTCGGATCACCAAGGAACCACGACCACACAGGAGAGCACAGAGAAAACACCTTAGCTCTGCAAAATCTGCCTTTGTCCAGTGGACTGTCATCCTGAGGAGGTAAGCAATATTCACAATTGCACATTAACACCACAGGGGGCCAAACAAAACAGGAGTATCAACCACTAAAAGAGACTTTTACAACTAGCTGTTCTTATTAAACCAAACACAAATGAATGTTGTGTAGAAGTAGAACTATATAGGAAAGAGAGTGCAGGTAATACTCTGCTAATGGCTAAATCCAGTCACCCAAGACATGTAATAAAGGCAATCCCCAAGGGCCAATATATGAGGACGAAGAGAAATTGTAGCACGGAAAGTGCGTACGAGGTGCATTCTGAGAGAACCACTGAGCGGTTCTTGGAAAGGGGATATAAAATCGATGACTTGAAGGAAGCAAAGACCAAAGTGGATGATATGACAAGGCAAGATCTGATTATATATAAGACTCAGAAAAAGGCTAATTACCAGCAGAAACCAGTATTCATTACGGCCTATAGCAAAGAATATGACAATATTTGCCAAATAATTAAGAAATCCCTCCCCATACTCAGGGTAGATGATACCATGAATAAGATAGTGGAAGGGGGATGTAAATTTGTAACAAGGAAATCTAGGACTCTGGCGAATATTCTTTCTCCGTCTATGCTCCCCACAGTTGCCAGTGAAAACTGGTTAAGTCTGAAGAAAGGTTTCTTCCACTGTGGCAGTAGAAGGTGCATTTCATGCACCCATGCCACGCTGGGGGATACGTTCACATCTACTGATAATGAAAAATCCTTTCATATAAAGGAATACATTAATTGTAATACATCTTACGTGATTTATCTACTCACGTGCAAACAGTGCAACATTAAATATGTTGGCCAGACGACCAGACCCCTCAAAATAAGGTTCCTGGAGCATCTGAGATCCATCAGTGATGAGGACTCGGATACTCCAGTTGCCTTACATTTTAAGTCTGAACATAATGGCAACAGTAAATTACTATGCTTTCAGGGTATTGAGCACGTGAGAAGACCACCTAGAGGAGGCAATAGATTAAAACTCCTAAGTCAAAGGGAGGTCTATTGGATTTTCCAACTGAATACGAGGGTCCCTAAAGGGTTAAACTCAGATTGGGACATTAAACTCTATGTGGACTGAATTCATGTAACATTTGGAGAAGAGGGTATCATTTAATAATAATTACTTTTGGTGAAATATAATTGTGGAGCATTTATTATTGAAACCTAAGTTTCACCTTGATTATCATAAATCTCAATTGAAAAACTATGACCCTTTATTATTGTTAAATATAATGATTTCGTCTTATAATGGGCCACATCTATTTAGATAATAACAATTACTTTTGGTGAAATATAATTGTGGAGTATTCATTACTGAAACCTAAGTTTCACCTTGATTACCATAAATTTCAAATGAAAAACTATGACCCTTTATTATTGCTAAATATAATAACCTTATCTTATAATGGGCCACATCTATTTAGATACTAGGTAACTTTTTGGAGGTTTATTAAATATGTTATACACATGTTGATCATTTATGGCTTTTTGGGTGATTCAAAGTGAATGATGATTTCTAAATATTAATTGAAGTAAGCCAATTGATCCATAGAATGTAATACATATGAGTGTCTCTCTGCATATTCGGTTTTCACATAGGCTTACCCTTTATTCATTGTTTGTAATGAACTCAAATGAATGTATATGAATTACCCTCCATTTTCTTACTTTAATCTGACTTACCTTTAAACACCTGTGTTAGGGGAGTGGTTACTGCCTTTATCAAGGGAGTGTTTTCAGGTTTAGTCAGAGGTCACTGAAGAAGTGAGAACTACGAAACGCGTTTGACCTGTATTTTGTGCTGGCGTGTATGCCTTTTTATGTGCTATCTATCCAATAAAAGAAGCTTTTTATCATAGCTCATTGGTGCCGGTTCGTTTTTTGGCATTTCACCCTGACCGATCCATTTGAGTGCAAGGATTCTGGCTACTCTTTACCTTGTTGATTTCTCAGGGAATCCGGTGAAATTTCCCTGTACTATCCGTTTGCACCTGTTGAACCGGAACCTTCCTTCCCGGCCTTAGCTCCCGTGGGGAGCGCTGAAGAGGAGACACAGAGCAGAGCGGTGCTGCTGAGATAGCAGTGAGGACAGCGCGGCACGCTGGGTGAGTGCACACACATCTCTGACAGAAGCGTTTACCAAAGGAATTCATTTTACAACTAGCTAACAGTTTTATAAAACACCCTAGCAGAACATTTATAATAACAGACAAGAGGGAGAGAAAAATAAACAGCTAAATAAAACAGCTAAATACAAAGCTTAGTTTGCAAATCAGCACTTTACCTCCCTCCAGAATATTTAACAAAAATCTGCTAATTGATCCAGCAATATCTAGTGCACCATGGCAACTAGGACGTCTCTCAAACCAGATAGAGGCACCAAATCATCTCAATCATCTAATGTCAAGATGAATAAGTACTTTCAAACTGTATAAGCAACCTCCTTAGAAGAGGGATATTTACATATGACACAAGAAGATTTTCAAGAAACTTCTTCCTTAGATGGGGACACTCATATCACAAGATATGACTTAAAAGAATTACAAACCAAAGCAGATCTTACTGCCTTCTTCCAGAAGGTCAGCCAGATGCTGTGGGAAGGCATATTGGAGATTTAAAAAGATGTAGCTGACCTAGGAGGCAGGGTATCATATCTATAGGAGCAAGCTGAGTGGCTTCCGGCGGAAGTGGAGCTCCCAAACACACGCTGTCCCAACTCCAGCGTTCATTGAGGGCGGAAAAGATCGCTATCCACGAATGGGACCACCTTTTGGCTGTACTCCAGCAGCAGCTTTTTAGGCACTATTCTGGGGGGTCATATCCCAGATCTCAGCCGAAGCCACTAAGTGGACACGCTACTGCCCACGCAAAGGACACAGACTCAGAGATCGCCTGAGAGGGCAAACAAAGCGCACAAATTAGGTGTACTCCTGCGATACCTGCCTCCACTTGTATGTACTTACTTTTTGAAGAAACCTTCGGACATCGCTGGGATACCGCTGTGAGAAGGAATCCTGTGCCCTCCTGGTAGGGTGAAACAGGCCGGTGACGTGGGGACCGGAGAAGTATCCGACTGGTCGGAGAGGCTTGGCTGCGGAGGGATCTGTAAGGGGCCACTTCTTTTAGGTCAGGACGCTTCCGGGTCCGCAGTGGATTCTTATTTACTGCATCCAAGGCGTGAATCAGCGTACCGGAGGTATTATCCCAGCAGAGACACGAAACAACCGCAGGACCTCCTACAGCAGAAACCGCAGTGGAGTCTGGTTTAGGTATCGTATAAAAGAGTACATCTACACCTGGTACAGGTGATCTGTCCTTTGCACTGGTATGTTTTATTTTTAATACATAGAACTGAGCCATACGGAGTTAACTGAGAGTAATCCCCTGGCACCTCATCTTAAAGTGGTGTGGATATTTCTTGTATATAGACTGTCTGTTGTGGTGAAGGTTAGGGGAAAGTCGCTGTAGAAGGGTGCAAGAGGAAAGAAAAGAAAGGGAAAAAGAGAAGGGAAGAAAAGGATGGGAAAAGCAAGACCCTGGGACAGTCTGCCAGTAACTCAGGGAAAGTCCAAATAACTCTCTTTTTGCAAGAACTTCCCTATACTCCTCCTTGATGACTGGTTTGTTTTGCTTGTAAAGGAGATTAGAGGAGGAAAGGAAAAAAGGAAAAAGATCTCTGTGTTCCTAATGAGTCAATTGGAAATTTAAGGAACTTTCACTATCCTGTTTTTGAATTTAAGGCTGAAATTAAGCTAAGAAAAAAGAAAGCTGTGGACTGGAATATATAGTTTACTGCCTGTGCGATAGCAGGATTATCTTTAATACTCCCCTTTTTTTTATGTTATCTGTTTTTACAGGGATATGACTTTATTTTGAAGAAACAAATCTAATTGACCTCCAAGCAACATCTATATTTATATAATGCTATACTGTATTGTCTTAGCTTCTTCTGCTGGCTACTATTCTTTCATTGCTACCTTTTAGCGTGTGCAAGAGTAGTTAAAAGTATTAGTAGCTTCAGTGATACTCTGTTTTTCTTGCTTGTTTGCTTAATATCTCATATTGACCGGCCCCAGTGTTATGTTTGTTTGTGCAGGCACTCTTAGCACCATTCAGGTTTGATCCTGAGTTTACACCTTTAACACAACTTAAATCCCTCTTTGGAGTTGAAATTAAATTAAATCATATAAAAAAAATAAAAAAAAACACAACACTAGATTATTATAGCCTATTTTTAAATGTCCGGATAGTAAGACTACACTCTCACACCAATCACATTATATTTATTGTTGTCATTTTACACTGTACGCTGTGTACATTTGCCTTTTCACCAGTAGGCGGAAGCCATCTGCTGGACACATATTGTTTTGAATTTAAATATAATCTTGTTATTTTTTTCTCTCTCTTTTTTTCACATTGGTTGATCTTTCTAATACTATATGGAAAAATACTTCACACAACACCCTTCTAAAATGCCTGCCAAGTCTAGGGAAAAGAAAAGTAATAAGGGGGCCGATATGAGTTCTGATTCTGTTGAAACTTTATCTTTATCAATTGATAATCAGTCATTATTAGTACAGATCTTTAACCTTTTTTCACCGCAGTTTGACATAATCAAAAAGGAACTGAATGATATATCTAGTGAACTTAATAGTCTCAATCAGGAAGTTAAACAGTTTGCCGCTAGGATGGCGGAAGCAGAGGATAGGATATCTGCTTTGGAAGATATGGTTAACAAACAAGAAAATACATTGGTAAAACAACAGTCTATAATCCAAAACATGGAGGCCCATCTGGAGGATCAAGAGGATCGCTCCAGACGTAATAATATCAGAATTGTAGGTATACCTGAAACAGCAGATTATGATAATTTGATTGAATTCACTTCCCAAATATTACCTCAAGCTTTAGGGTTCCCTGCACAAGCGTTACCTTTATCTATCGAAAGGGCACATAGAATAGGACCAAAAAAAAATTCCGAAAATGGCTTAGTAAGAAATAGGACATGTATATTTAAACTGCTTAAGTTTCAAGATAAAGTAGAAATTTTGAGATTGTACAGGAAATTTGATACTTTTACTATTGATGATAAAAAAGTTATGTTATTTCAAGACTTTTCTAATGAGACTGTTCTAAAAAGGAAAGCTATGTCCCTCATATGTACGATTATGATAAATAAAGTCATTAAAGCACGCATGATATACCCCGCTAAGATTATAGTGGAAGATAATGGTAACAAATTGGTTTTTACTGAGCCCTCTAAAGCAAAAGAATATATTGACTCCAGGGGTTAACCAAAGGAGATTGTAACTCTCAGAGTATAGGTTTCATCATATATATACTATGATGGCGTTGATGTTTGTGATTGAGTATAACATATTATTTTCTTTTCCCCCTTTTTTTTTTTCTCCTCCATTTCCTCTCTCCTTCTTTATCTCCCTTCTCCGCTCCCTACCCCAATCTTGGTTCCACATCTCGGATAGATAGATACATTGATGGATTTTTTTATACTATTCATAGATAGTGATTGTTGGTAGTATGAAAGGTATTAATAATGGCTTTTTTCCCAGGTAATTGTTTTTAAAGCACGGATAAAATTCAGTAATAGGTCTAAATATCATGCTATTAAAAAATGTCACTGTAATCCTGTATTATGGCTGATTTAAAAGAAAATTTTAAAATTCTCTCTTGGAATGAGGGGGGTATCACCAACCCAATGAAGCGCAAATTAATAATTAAGACATTAGGTCGTCAGGAACCCAGTGTAGCCTTTCTACAAGAAACCTATTTAAGGGATAGTGAGATATCTAAATTAAGAACTAGATGGATAGGTGAAGTAATTGCTACACCATGTAGTAGAAGGAGATTAGGGGTTGCAATCCTTTTAAATAAAAATCTAACATACCAGATAATACAGACGGAATTAGATCCTGAGACTAGGTATATTATATTACAAATACGAATAAAAGGGATAAAATTTGTTTTTTGTAATGTTTATGCGCCAAATGTCTTCTCTAAAAATTTTTGGGAAGAATTAAAGAGTAAATTGTTACCATTTATGTCAGATAATTTAGTGATAGGTGGTGACTTTAATCTTTCATTTTGTCCCGAGCTTGATAGACTCTCAAAAAAGAATATAGCAGTATATAATAAACAAGCTAAATTCATGAGAAAATTTTGCTATCAGCTAAAAATTATTGATGTATGGAGACTCCAGAATCCAGATCAGTGTGCTTATTCGTGTGAATCTAAAAAACATAGGACATTCTCAAGAATAGATTATATTTTAATTACCGAATCTCTTTCGTTGCAAAAGATGAAGGCCACGATAGAGGACATAACGATTTCTGATCACGCGATTGTCTCGCTGTCATTTCAGCCTTTAACAAATCAAGTAAAAGGGAATTTTACTATTGCTTTCCCGCGTTATTTGTATAAAAATATTAGATTTGCCCTATGGTTAAAACAGAAATGGAAAGACTATTGCACTCTTAACATCTCTTACTATTCCAAAATCGAAATTTTCTGGGAAGCTTCCAAAGCATATTTAAGAGGAGAAATAAAGGCCTATCTATGTAAAAAAAAAAGCGTAAAGATAATCTAAGAGAAAATCAATTGGTTAATCAAGTTAGAAACAGCTACAAAAAATTTCTTGGCGATCCATCTAATGTCCATTGGGAGAGTTATTCCAGGGCTAGACAAGAAAGGGACATTTTTCTTAAACAGAAATCTTTGGAAGAAGAGATAAAATTAAATCTTCGTTTTAAGGGTCACTATGGCTATTCAGCTAAGCTTCTCGCTAAAATAGTCAAAGGTAGAAAAAAGAAGAACTATATTTTAGCTATTAGGGATAATGATAAGAGATACACAGAAGGGACAGATATTAGTAATGTATTATTCGGGTATTATCAAAAATTATATACAAAGTGTAGTAATCATTCTCAGAATCAAGAAAAATTCTGGTCACAAATAGATATCCCCAGAGTCTCACAGGTTTTTTTGGAGAAACTTAACGCTCCTATATCCTTGGAAGAGATAGGTGAAGCAATTGAAAAAGCTAAGCTAAATAAAGCTGCTGGACCAGATTGTTTACCCGTAGAATATTACAAAATATTGGCAGAAGAGATCAAACCCACCTTAGAAAAACTATATAATAGTTATTTTATAAATAGTAATCCACCGTCAGAATACTTTGCGGCCGCTAATATATCTCTAATTCTTAAAAAGGGTAAAGATGCGGAGGATCCAGCCTCATACAGACCAATTTCCGTTCTTAATGCGGATTACAAAATATTGTCCTCTATTCTAGCATCTAGATTAATGTTGGGCCTTGATGAAGTTATACACCCAGATCAGACGGGGTTTATGGTCTCAAGAAATGCATCCAAAAATATACGGAGAGTGATAACCTTATTAGACTATATGTGGAATGTAAGCCAAAAGACGGGTAGACAATTTGAACATGACAGTGCTCTTTTAACACTAGATGCAGTCAAAGCATTCGACTCTATTGAATGGGAGTATCTATTTGAGGCTCTTGGAAAATTTGGGTTTAAAAATCATTTTTTGCGGTTCATTCGTAATATTTATCAGTGTCCAATATCATATTTGCTGATTAATAATAATTTAACTCCAGGGATTAAACTGAAAAAAGGTACTAGGCAAGGCTGTCCGTTATCCCCTCTACTTTTTAATTTAGCATTGGAACCGCTGGCGATAAGATTATGGGACATTATAGAAGGGATTACTATCGGTAAGACAGTCCTTAAAACCTTCTTATATGTGGATGATATACTAATATGTTTATATAATACACATAGGGCTATTCCCATAGTGATAGATTGTCTGAATTTCTTCAGTTCATTTTCTGGTTATAAAGTAAATTATAATAAAAGTGAGTTAATGTGGATTCAAAAAGCAAGTTATGTATCCGCCAATTTAGAATTTAGAGAGGTGGAGTCTCTTAGATATCTTCAAATCTTTCTTCACAGAAATCCCCTAAAATGGTATGGTCTTAATTTCTATCCTTTATTACAGAAAATCTATTCTGATTTGAAACTCTGGGATGTATTCCCACTATCAATGACTGCCAGAGTAAATCTTATCAAGACAATAGTCTTTCCCCGGCTTCTTTTCTTATTACAAAATCTTCCATTAATTTTAAACAAAACAGACATACAGAAACTGAACTCCAGTTTCTCCAAATTTATTTGGAATAACAAGAAACCGCGTATCGCAATAGAAAAGCTGATGCAACCACGGGAAGCTGCTGGTCTAGCATTACCTAATGTAAGATTCTATAATCTTGCAGCTCTGAGTAAAATTGTGTTGGATTGGCTTATAGAAACTAGCTGGTTTTCAACTCCAGAAATGGAGAATGTCCTAGTTGCCCCTTTTTCACTTAAAGCCTTACTACATATTCAATCTAAAGAAATCCCGAATAATATAAAGGGTCTAATATCTATGCAAAATATTATTCTCGCATGGCAAAAATTCTGTACGCTAGTGAGCATAGATTATTCATATTCAGAATATATACCTTTAATAAGCAATCCTGAATTTTCTCCTGGTAATAACCAAGGGATATATAGAGAATGGTATAGTAAAAATCTTAAGTTAGTTGGTCAATTTTTTACAGAGGAGAGACAAATCATATCTTTTGACAACTTAAAATATCAGTTCGATTTATCCAGTAATAGTTTATATGCTTATCTGCAAGTACATCATTTTATAACATCTAAGAAATGGAATGGCAGTGAGACAGTCGCGTGGTCAGAGGTTGGGTCCATTATGGTAATTGCCCGGGTCAAAGCGCCCTCAATATCACTACTATATAGTATTATGCTTGCCAAACAAAGTGATTCCTTTCTGGACAAACTGAGTGTAAAATGGAGATCTTTAATACCAGTTATAGATCATGACACTTTAAGAGATAGCTGTATATCATTAAATAAATGTAGCATTCCAATAAGTTGGAAAGAAAGTCACATGAAACTTATCAATAATTTTTATTGTACGCCAGTGAAAATGGCTCAAATGTATACCGGTCAGGACTTCCTTTGTCCAAGATGCGCTTCCAGAAGTGCAGATATCTTACACATGTTCTGGCAGTGCCCCAGGATTGGACAATTTTGGAAGAGGGTTGTCTTTTGGATAAATAGACTGTATCAATCTTATATTCATTTTGATGTAGAAGATATACTATTTTTAGTGGATCGCTCCAGTCAAGGAGCAGCTTTACAAAATAAGATTTCAAATACAATTATATTACTGGTTAGACATTTAATATTAAAAAATTGGAAGTCCAAAAAGATGCCAGGTTTTTCAGTATTCATAAAAACAGTTCAGATATAGATAATTTTTGAATCTTTCCATCTCAGAGAGGCAAATGAACGAGGAATTAAAAAGTTCTTACTGGGATGGTTACCAATAATCAAGATATTTCCGGAAGATACACAAAAGATCATACTATACCCATTCTTAAGTTCTGAATGTTTTTTTGATCTGGTATTATTAGGTGACTTCCCACCTAATATTGTATCCACTAATTTTGTTTTGGAATGTCAAAGGCATATTATGTTTTCATCTGGTTTGGTGTTTTTTTCTTTGTAACATGTCTAAATTGTAAGATTGTTTCCATGGCAGCATCAAATAAATAAATATTTAAAAAAAAAAAAAAAAAAAAAGGAGCAAGCTGAGGAATACTCATCAAATACTGACTTACTAACAAGGAGTGTTGAAACACAAGAGTCTCAAATTTAATTTTTACAATCAAAACTGGAGGACCTGGATAATAGGGGTAGGAGGCAAAACGTATGCATCAGGGGCATTCCTGAACACATATCATCTGACAACCTCCAACCTTTTATTGAAAAAATATTCAAACAACTAATAAATGACCAACAACTACCAGACATAGAGTTAGATAGGGCACACAGGGTTCTGAGACCCATGCCCGAAACAATGAACCTCCAAGGGACGTAATCTTGAGGTTCCACAAATACTCTGATAAGGAAAAGATCATGAATGCGACAAGGGTACAACAATCTTTTAAAATTGATGATGCTAAGCTACAGTTTTTTGCAGACCTCAGCCCACTCACATTACAAAACTTAAAAGAAGTGAGATTTATCACTTTACATCTTCGGGATCAAGGCATCAACTACAGGTGGGGATTTCCTTTCTGTGTGAAAGTGATGAAGAACAACAAGATGGTGACTTACTGCTCTCCAGATGACCTAGAAAATTTCTGTCACCTACTAGACATCCCCACCCCATCACTACCTGTCTTGGACCCCTCCAAAGATACAAATTAATTTGGAGCAGCCAGTCAACCAAGACTAAGCTAAGAAAAGAGCAAGAGGCACTCCATCTACTCAGCACACTGTAACGACTGATCTCAGCTTAGGCTGATTTAATGAGTCTGTGTTTCAATTACAGTTTTACTTTATAAGGGAATATAAAGGTATTGAGAGTTGCCTCTGCAGGACTTCTCGCGGACTGCCCGCAAAACAAGAATATCCTTTTATACTTTCATGTTGAGTAATAACTCTGTTGTTGTATAGTAGGCAATGTTGGCCCTTTTTCAGGTGGTTTAGAAACTCTACTATCAAGCTATCACCAATACTGTTTAAATGTGTGAGGTGTTTTCATGTAAATAATTTTCACTCTCTCCTTAGGTATTGAGTCATAGTTCTGTTTTTGTAGATTATGCCAGTTTCAGGTGTTTTCAGGTATTTTGATAACTTAAGTATTAAGCAACGGTCAATGTTAAAAGTGAACTATGCACAGTGTATCTCTCCATTTAATTGTACTTTTCTCCTTAGGTGCAATATAACCTCATGATTCCCTCATCCAAAATGGAGATAGTTAGAGGGATATTTTTGTTAAAGTTATTCTATGTTATTTTTTTTTGCTAAATGGTTTATATGTTACATCCAGATCACTAATAGGTTTATCTCTTTTCATTGGGATTTAGGGGTTCACCAGTCTTTATATATGCTCCTAGCTCCCTATCCCACTCCCCATATTTCTTCCTGGATGGAGGTAAGGCTTCCACCCACTCTATACTGACAAGGGGTTTGATAGAATATAAAAGAATCATATCGGTATGCAACTTCAACTACTCCAGGACCCACAGGGTAAGCGATTATACCAATATTTACTGAGCACATCAATTAAAGGGACAGTCTACACCAGAATTTTTATTGTTTTAAAAGATAGATAATCCCTTTATTACCCATTTCCCAGTTTTGCATAACCAACACAGTTATAATAATATACTTTTAATCTCTGTGATTATCTTGTATCTAAGCCTCTGCAAACTTCCCCTTTTTTAAGTTCTTTTGACAGACTTGCAGTCTAGCCAATCAGTGCCTGCTCCCAGATAACTTCACGTGCACGAGCACAGTGTTATCTATATGAAATATGTGAACTAACACCCTCTAGTGCTGAAAAACTGTTAAAATGCAATCTGAAAGAGGTGGGCTTCAAGGTCTAAGAAATTAGCATATGAACCTCCTAGGTTAAGCTTTCAACTAAGAATACCAAGAGAACAAAGCAAAATTGGTGATAAAAGTAAATTGGAAAATTGTTTAAAATTACATGCTCTATCTGAATCATGAAAGTTTATTTTGGCCTAGACTGTCCCTTTAAAGATCTTATACTGATCACCCAAAACGGAAAAGGATTAAATTCCCCTACTAAGTGCTCGATCACTCTGAATTGGTTCCGGGAAGAGAGGGCTAATATATTTGTCCAGGAGACTCATTTTATTACTAACAAACTAACTACATTTCATTCACGAGACTTCCCAACATCTTATCTCCACTCCCACACCAAAAAAAACAACGGGGTCGGAATTTTGCTAGATAGGCACACACAATTTCAACTTTTGAAAAAAGCATGTAGACAGAGAGGGTAGATTTCTTATTTTAGTGGGATTATTATTTAATAGACCAGTCACCTTAGCTAACATTTATGCTCCAAACATAGGTCAAGCACAGTTTTTGAAGAGAGTGTGTAATAAACTGTTAGAAGTCAAGAAGGGAATCTTACTAGTAGAAGGAAAACTCAAAGTAGCCCTATGCCCGACCCTTCTAATTGTGAACACCCTAAAATGTCTTACTCTTATAGATATATGGCGTACAATACACCCAACAACACGCAATTATGAATATTACTCGAATCCTGCTCATTCTTACTCACGCATTGATTTTTGGTTTATAGACCATAGTAATTTACCCCTAATAACGGACTCCAACATTTCAACAATATCTTGGTCTGATCACTCCTCGGTATCAATAAAATTAGCATTGCCCACAGCCCCCCTTCGCCGATTCTTGTGGAGGCCAGATGAAGCAATGTTACATGACCCCCTTAACAAGGAACATATTCAAATAGCCATTTCAGAATATTTTCAGTTAAGTTCCAACACTTCGGTCAAAACTCCAATAACTTGGCTGACACATAAAGCGGTAATTAGGGGCATCCTTTTAAAGCAGAAGGCTATTTCCAACGTAGAATAATAGCAAAATATAAAACACTCATACAAAAATTACAGAATGATGAAACAGCTCATAAAAATAATCCCCAAAGGAAAGATTTGCTACAGGTGTTAAACAAACCGAGAAATCTTCTAAAAGAACACCTACACAAAGAAGCTTGCAAAAAAGCCCTTTACCGTAATAAAATTTATATTCATGGGGGCAATAAAGCAGGAGTATGGAAACGCAACTGTTTAAATATCTATTGGCTAGATTACGAGTTTTGCTTTATGAGGGGTGCGGTACTAACTTGCACGTTATTGTCACCGCTCACTTTCCTACAGCGCTGGTATTACAGGTTTTTATAAACCCGGCGTTAAAAGGCAAGAAGTGAGTGTAGAGCAAAATTGTGCTCCATACCGCACTCCAATACCAGCGCTGCTTAAGTCAGTGGTGAGCTGGTTGTACGTGCTCGTGCACGATTTCCCCATAGACATCAATGGGGAGAGCCGGCTGAGAAAAAGTCTAACACCTGCAAAAAAGCAGCGTAAAGCTCAGTAACGCAGCCCCATTGATTCCTATGGGGAAACACATTTTATGTTTACACCTAACACCCTAACATGAACCCCGAGTCTAAACAACCCTAATCTTACACTTATTAACCCCTAATCTGCCGCTCCCGACATTGCCGACACCTACATTATATTTATTAACCCCTAATCTGCCGCCCCAGACATCGCCGACACCTACATTATACTTATTAACCCCTAATCTGCTGCCCCCAACATCGCTGACACCTATATTATATTTATTAACCCCTAATCTCCCGCCCCCAATGTCGCCGCAACCGACCTAAACTTATTAACCCCTAATCTGCTGCCGCCGCCGTCACCACCACTATAATAAACATATGAATCCCTAAACCGCCGCACTCCCGCATCGCAAACATTAGTTAAATATTATTAACCCCTAATTTGCCACCACTATAATAAACATATTAACCCCTAAACCGCCGCACTTTGGCATCGCAAACATTAGTTAAATATTATTAACCCCTAATGTGCCGTCCCTAACATCGCCACCACCTACCTACAATTATTAACCCCTAATATGCTGCCCCCAACGTCCCTGCCACTATACTATATTTATTAACCCCTAAACATAAGTCTACCCTAACACCCCCTAACTTAAATATAATTAAAATAAATCTAACTAAAACCTACTATTAATAACTAAATAATTCCTATTTAAAACTAAATACTTACCTGTAAAATAAACCCTAAGCTAGCTACAATATAACTAATAGTTACATTGTATCTAGCTTAGGGTTTATTTTTATTTTACAGGAAAGTTTGTATTTATTTTAACTAGGTAGAATAGTTACTTAATAGCTCTTAACGATTTAATAACTACCTAGCTAAAATAAATACAAATTTACCTGTAAAATAAAAACTAACCTAAGTTACACTAACACCTATCACTACACTACAATTAAATAAATTACCGAAATTAAGTACAATTAACTAAATTAAATACAAATACCTAAATTACAAAAACAAACACTAAATTACCCTATCAATAGCCCTATCAAAATAAAAAAGCCCCCCTAAAATAAAAAACCCATAGCCTAAACTAAACTACCAATAGCCCTTAAAGGGGCCTTTTGCGGGGCATTGCCACAAAGAAATCAGCTTTTTAACCTGAAAAAAAAAATACAAACAACCCCCCAGCAGTAAAACCCACCACCCACAACCCACACAACCAACCCCCCAAATAAAACCCTAACTAAAAAAAAACTAAGCTCCCCATTGCCCTGAAAAGGGCATTTGGATGGGCATTGCCCTTTAAAGGGCATTTAGCTCTATTGCAGCCCAAATGCAACCCCTGAAGATCCACTTACAGTTTTGAAGAGCCAACATCCATCCTCAACGAAGCCGGGAGAAGTCCTCAACAAAGCGGCAAGAAGTCCTCAACGAAGCCGGGAGAAGTCTTCATCCAAGCCGGGAGAAGTGGTCCTCCAGATGGGCAGAAGTCTTCATTCAGACGACATCTTCTATCTTCATCCATCCGGCGCGGAGCAGGTCCATCTTCAAGACATCCGGCGGCAATTTTTATTGTTTTAAAAGATAAATAATCCCTTTATTACACATTCCCCAGTTTTTTATAACCCACACAGTTATATTTATATACTTTTTACCTCTGTGATTATTTTGTATCTAAGCCTCTGCAAACTGCCCCTTTATTTCAGTTCTTTTGACAGACTTGCAGTTTAGTCAATCAGTGCTAGCTCCAGATAACTTAACGTGCATGAGCACAGTGTTATCTATATGAAAAACATGAACTAACACCCTCTAGTGGTGAAAAACTGTTAAAATGCATTCTGAAAAGAGGTGGCCTTCAAGGTCTAAGAAATTAGCATATGAACCTCCTAGTTTAAGCTTTCAACTAAGAATACCAAGACCTAGATTTGGAGTTTGGCGTTAGCCGTGAAAACCAGCGTTAGAGGCTCCTAACGCTGGTTTTAGGCTACCGCCGGTATTTGGAGTCACTCAAAATAGGGTCTAACGCTCACTTTTCATCCGCGACTTTTCCATACCGCAGATCCCCTTACGTCAATTGCGTATCCTATCTTTTCAATGGGATCTTTCTAACTCCGGTATTTAGAGTCGTTTCTGAAGTGAGCGTTAGACATCTAACGACAAAACTCCAGCCGCAGGAAAAAAGTCAGTAGTTAAGAGCTTTCTGGGCTAACGCCGGTTTATAAAGCTCTTAACTACTGTACTCTAAAGTACACTAACACCCATAAACTACCTATGTACCCCTAAACCGAGGTCCCCCCACATCGCCGACACTCGAATAATTTTTTTAACCCCTAATCTGCCGACCACCACCTACGTTATCCTTATGTACCCCTAATCTGCTGCCCCTAAAACCGCCGACCCCTATATTATATTTATTAACCCCTAATCTGCCCCCCTCAACGTCGCCTCCACCTGCCTACACTTATTAACCCCTAATCTGCTGACTGGACCTGAGCGCTACTATAATAAAGTTATTAACCCCTAATCCGCCTCACTAACCCTATAATAAATAGTATTAACCCCTATTCTGCCCTCCCTAACATCGCCAACACCTAACTTCAATTATTAACCCCTAATCTGCCGACCGGAGCTCACCGCTATTCTAATAAATGTATTAACCCCTAAAGCTAAGTCTAACCCTAACACTAACACCCCCCTAAGTTAATTACTATTTAATAGCTAAAATAGTTAAAATAATTACAAAATTACCTGTAAAATAAATCCTAACCTAAGTTACAATTAAACCTAACACTAGACTATCAATAAATGAATTAAATAAACTACCTACAATTACCTACAATTAACCTAACACTACACTATCAATAAATTAATTAAATACAATTGCTACAAATAAATACAATTAAATAAACTAGCTAAAGTACAAAAAATAAAAAAGAACTAAGTTACAAAAAATAAAAAAATATTTACAAACATAAGAAAAATATTACAACAATTTTAAACTAATTACACCTACTCTAAGCCCCCTAATAAAATAACAAAGCCCCCCAAAATAAAAAAAATGCCCTACCCTATTCTAAATTACTATAGGATGAAGACTTTGGACCCTCTTCTGGACTTCTTCAGTGGATGTCTAGCCCCCGCTTGGGTTGGATGAAGATATCGGAGCCAGGACGGATCGGTGTGATACCCGGTGAGGTGAAGATAGGATGATCTTCAGGGGCTTAGTGTTAGGTTTATTTAAGGGGGGTTTGGGTTAGATTAGGGGTATATGGGTGGTGGGTTGTAATGTTGGGGGGCTTGGGTATTGTATGTTTTTTTTTACAGGCAAAAGAGCTGAACTTCTTGGGGCATGCCCCGCAAAGGGCCCTGTTCAGGGCTGGTAAGGTAAAAGAGCTTTGAACTTTAGTAATTTAGAATAGGGTAGGGCATTTTTTTATTTTGGGGGGCTTTGTTATTTTATTAGGGGGTTTAGAGTAGGTGTAATTAGTTTAAAATTGTTGTAATATTTTTCTTATGTTTGTAAATATTTTTTTATTTTTTGTAACTTAGTTCTTTTTTATTTTTTGTACTTTAGCTAGTTTATTTAATTGTATTTATTTGTAGCAATTGTATTTAATTAATTTATTGATAGTGTAGTGTTAGGTTAATTGTAGGTAATTGTAGGTAGTTTATTTAATTAATTTATTGATAGTGTAGTGTTAGGTTTAATTGTAACTTAGGTTAGGATTTATTTTACAGGTAATTTTGTAATTATTTTAACTATTTTAGCTATTAAATAGTTCTTAACTATTTAATAGCTATTGTACCTGGTTAAAAAAAATACAAAGTTACCTGTAAAATAAATATTAATCCTAAAATAGCTATAATATAATTATAATTTATATTGTAGCTATATTAGGATTTATTTTACAGGTAAGTATTTAGCTTTAAATAGGAATAATTTATTTAATAAGAGTTAATTAATTTCGTTAGATGTAAATTATATTTATCTTAGGGGGGTGTTAGTGTTAGGGTTAGACTTATCTTTAGGGGTTAATACATTTATTAGAGTAGCGGTGAGCTCCAGTCCGCAGATTAGGGGTTAATAATTGAAGTTAGGTGTTGGCGATGTTAGGGAGGGCAGATTAGGGGTTAATACTATTTATTATAGGGTTAGTGAGGCGGATTAGGGGTTAATAACTTTATTATAGTAGCGCTCAGGTCCGGTCGGCAGATTAGGGGTTAATAAGTGTAGGCAGGTGGAGGCGACGTTGTGGGAGGCAGATTATGGGTTAATAAATATAATATAGGGGTCGGCGATGTTAGGGCAGCAGATTAGGGGTACATAGGGATAATGTAAGTAGCGGCGGTTTACGGAGCGGCAGATTAGGGGTTAATAATAATATGCAGGTGTCAGCGATAGCGGGGGCGGCAGATTAGGGGTTAATAAGTGTAAGGTTAGGGGTGTTTAGACTCGGGGTACATGTTAGAGTGTTAAGTGCAGACGTAGGAAGGGTTACAATGGGGCTGCGTTAGGAGCTGAACGCGGCTTTTTTGCATGTGTTTGGGTTTTTTTCAGCTCAAACAGCTCCATTGTTTCCTATGGGGGAATCGTGCACGAGCACGTTTTTGAGGCTGGCCGCTTGCGTAAGCAACTCTGGTATCGAGAGTTGAAGCTGCGTTAAAAATGCTCTACGCTCCTTTTTTGGAGCCTAACGCAGCGATTCTGTGGACTCTCAATACCAGAGTTATTTTTATGGTGCGGCCAGAAAAAAGCTGGCGTTAGTTTTTCGGGTCGTTACCGAGAAAACTCCAAATCTAGCCGCAAGAGAACAAAGCAAAATTGGTGATAAAAGTAAATTGGAAAATTGTTTAAAATTACATGCCCTATCTGAATCATGAAAGTTTATTTTGGACTAGACTGCCCCTTTAAGTAGTTGGGGTTAGGAGGTAAAATGATATTCACAAGCCTACCACTCTCATGAAACACATCCTCCCAGAAGGGCTGTAAGCGTGGGCAATGTCACCATATGTGCAAAAGTAATCCCTCCTCCCCGCAGGCCCCTTCAGAAATCCCCACACATGTGTGGATATATTTTCTTCAATCTCTGTGGGGTCAAATACCACCTACTTAGGAATTTGTAATGCATCTCCTGAAGTCTCATCAAGACCGATGCCTTTTTTGCTTTGTCAAAGATAGATAGTCATGTTTTTGTGTCAATTTCAGAGCCCAACTCTCTTTGCCAGGCATCCACATAGGAAGGCACCACTGTATCACTCCCTACCAATAATATTCTGTACAGAAGCGTGATAGATGGCGTGGAGTATTCGTGGTGGTGAAGAGCATTTTAAAGGGTGTTTTTTGCCTAGTCAGGGAGGCCTTGTCTTTGAGACTAGTGAAGTAATGGTTTAGTTTTGCTACTCTGAACCAAGAAGAGAACATACTTCTGTCCCATTCTGCTAGGCCTTCCTGGGTTTTAAGCTTTCCTTGATAAATAGAATTTGATATGGCTACCTCAGTGCCAGGGTTATGTGTTTTGTTCTCAAAACCGTTGTCAGGGTTTTCTCGCACCGGAGTTACAGGCTAATTGATGGTAGATATGCAGCTTTTAGTTTTGATTATTTTATCCCAGATCAAAAAGGCACCCTCCATCAGGGGGTATTGTGAAATACAACTGGGGCAATGTACAGCCCCTATCCACGCAAGGGATCTGACGTTGCCCCTCTGTAGTATCTCATTATCTAATTTTTTTATTTTTTTATTTTTTTTTAAAATGTTTTTATTGAGGATTAAGAAATACAACCAGTGTCACAACGCAGGTGACTAAAAAATGCACATATATGCAAACATTGTTGTGATGATAAAGTAAATATAGCTATTGATGGAAATACAAATCACATAAATCAAGCATATCAAGCATGAAATACAATATCAACCGCATGAACCTCATTTTTAATTATCATGAATAAGATTATAAACCTCATTTTTAAATAGTGTGAACAGACTGTAAACACAGGGGCAAACTAATACTTCAGTATTATCAATTAACTCAGTTTTCTAGGAACTTCATAAAGTCAGTTTAGGAATATCTGTCTGTACACTTCAACTAGCATTCACAATGCGCATCTCCAGGCGGGGGCGGCCCTCTATGGGAAGGAGGGAGGGAAGAGAGGGGAAATAGAAATTAAGAAATATGATAGGAGAGGAGAAGGGTGGGCAATCAGTTTATTAGTAGGGGACATAGGAAAGCAAGTATCATCAGCCAATTAGCATATCCCTAATTTGGTGTGAGAGTTTAATTATAATAATGGAAGGGACCATAAACTTTAATGCAGCTAAGAATTTAACTGTGATCTCCTTGATAGGTAAACCAAGGCTCCCAAATCCGCCAATAAAGCTCCTCCTTGTCCATGTTAGAGTAGAAACTTTGTTCCATTTTGGCATATATCTGCATTATAGATATGACTGCTGTAATATCTGAGGGTTGGGTTTGTTTCCAGGCCCTTGCAATCGCCAGTTTCGTGGCCGCTAGGACAAAGATGGCTAGTTTAGATACGTGAGTTGGGACACTCTTCGGGAAGATATGTAGGAGGGCAATGGTAGGAGCGAGTGGGGTAGAAAGCCCAAGGTTAGCACAAAGGGTTTTTACCTGATTCCAAAGGGGTGTAAGTTTCGGGCAATCCCACCAGATATGTATATCTGAACCTCTTTGCATACAATCTCTCCAGCATAGAGGAGACGTTGTGGGGAACATCTGCAACAACCTCATGGGAGTATAGTACCATTTTAGGTATAGTTTCATGTAGGCCTCTAGCGTGTTTGCACAATGTACCGTCTTTTTAGTTAGTGTCATAGCTGTACTTAGGTCTTTTTCTGAAATGGGTCTAGATAGGTCACCTTCCCATGCTCTCAACTGCCAAGGTTTGTCTCTATTTGTGGACAACTGAAGGAGATCATAGTGGAATGATATAAGCTTCGGAGTCTTAATAGGAAGCTGCCATAGCTTTTCCCAGTTAGTCAAGGGTCTATTCAGAGCCTTTGTGAATCCCCATGATGTCATAAAGGCATATAGTCTCGAGTATTCAAACGAGGCCCACGGGGGGGGGGGCTCTGGGATAATTGTTCTCAAGTTGTGAGGAGTAAGTAAGGTACCCGAGGGGTATAGACTTGAGACCATTTTCAGGTCCCATGCACTCCACTGTTGAATGTGTGTATCAGGGAGAGCCGCCAGTAAGGCTGGTATGGAATGAATGGGAGACGGGTGTGGGGCAATGTCTCGCAGATTTCTGAGGCTATACCAAACCTTCAGATTATCTCTGATGATGGTATTTTTTAATTTCAAGGTATCGACACTGTGGCTAGGGATCCAGGGTAGGTCTGCTAACTTTAAGCCCTCAGAAAGGGCTAATGTTTCTATGCTTTTCCAGTCCTGTACTTCCCCTTTGTCTGCCCATGCTGTAATATGAGAGAGCCTAGCTGCCTCATAGTACCCCCGTATGCTAGGCATTGCAACTCCTCCATATTCATATCTTTTTTGGAGTATTTTCGCTGCAATCCGGGGCCGAGACTTATGCCAAATGTAATGTTGTCCAATGGATTGGAGCTTATCTATCAAAGTATTGGGGACATTAAGAGGGATACAACGGAAATAGTACAGAATTTTAGGCAAGATCGTCATTTTGAAAGATGCGATGCGACCTAACCATGAGATCTCCTTAAGACCCCAAGAGGAGGTAAGCTCAGTAATCTCTCTAATAAGGTTTGTATAATTAACGGTAATAACCATTTTCGGGTCCGGACCAAGTTGTACCCCCAGATGACGAATAGTGTATCTCGTCCATTGAAAAGAGTACGACGTTTGTAATATATCCAATTCAAATGCTGGGATATATACTGGTAGAGCCTCTGTTTTGGTGACATTTACCTTGTAGTAGCTATGAGCACCAAACTCAGTAATAATATCAAAAAGTGCTGGTAAAGAGCCTATTGGGTTTGTTAAAAAGAGCGTGACATCGTCCGCATATAGTGCAATCTTCACAGTCGTGTCGCCAAACTGGACGCCTCGTACTGTGTGTGATTGCCTGATAGCCTGGGCCAAGGGTTCGATGGCCATGGAAAAAATCAGAGGTGACAGAGGGCAGCCTTGTCTGGTGCCATTGGTAATACGTATTTCCGGAGAGGCAAAACCCAAACCTTTAACTACTGCAGAGGGGCAGGAGTACAGGGCTCGAATTGCCGTGATCACATCTTCCGGTATGCCAGATTGGGCAAGTGTGTGCCATAGGTATTCCCATCTGACCCTGTCAAACGCTTTTTCTGCGTCTAACGACAGGGCCAGCATGGGGAGCCTCAAGCGGGAGGCCTCCGTAAGGATATTTAGCATTTTTCGAGAATTATCCGGTCCCTCTCTGCCAAACATAAAACCAACCTGATCTGTATTTATCACTTTCGGAAGCATGCTATTAAGGCGATTAGCCCATAACTTGGCATATAGCTTAACATCACCATTTATCAAAGAAATTGGTCTGTAGCTTGTACATTGTGAAGGGTCTTTGTTTGGCTTAGGGATAGGCAAGATCACTGCTTGTAAAAATTCTTTGTGAAATGAGCCTGCCTCTCGAGCCTCGGCATAGACCTTAAGAAGGATCCCGCTTAGTTCCGGTTTAAACAGCTTGTAGAAGGCATTCGGGAAGCCATCAGGACCCGGAGCTTTGTTATTATGGATGTGTTTAATGGCTTGGTTAAGCTCATTTGCGGTGAATGAGGCTTTAAGGGCTTCTCTATCCTCCTCTGGGAGGGCTGGCAAGCCTAGCGTCTGTAGAAAGTCTACTACCTCGCGTGAAGAAGACTCTTTGGTAGCCATCGAGGGCTTAAGATGATATAGGTCTGAATAGTAGGCCGCAAACGTCTCACCAATTTCCTTGGGCGAGGAGACCAAGGTGTTGCCTCTCCGGAGAATTAGATTCGGGCTGCCGCTGTCCTGCTCCTTAATTTATGGGCAAGGATGGTTGAGGCCTTATTGCCTTGACAGTACATCAGCTTCTTAAATCTAGCATAAGAGTCTTTAACTCTTTGCAGTTCTCTATCAGCCAGTTGTGTTCTTAGTACCTTAATCTTATCGGCCAGGTCTGTAGTTGGAGATTTTTTATTCTCCTGTTCTACAGAGCGTAGCTCAACAACAAGAAGGCCTAGGGATTGACCTGCCTGACGTCGAAACAATGCCTGTCTCCGAATGCATATCCCTCTTATGTATGCCTTTAAAGCGGCCCATATTGTTTGAGAGGATACATCTGGGGTATCATTTATTCAAAGAAACTCGACAATGGAGGTTTGAAGGGAAGTTCTGAAAGCTTTATCTTGGATCATTTGTTTTGGAAATTTCCAGTTAGGTCTAGACTCTGTGGTTAGGTCAGTAGAGAGAGTGAACATCAGAATATCATGATCTGACCAAGGGCAGACCTTTATATGTGATGTTACAACTCTATTGAGTGTCCATGAGTCAGTGAAGAAGTGGTCGAGTCTTGAGTATGAGTTATGCGGTCTTGAGAAATATGTATAGTCCCTCTCAGTGTGGTGTAGTGCCCTCCAGATATCATACAAATTATGTTGGATAATGTATTGTCGGAACTTATTGGCTGTAGTAATAGAATACGCGTCAATTGTTTTCCCACTTTGCACCTTCTTGTCCAGTAGGGGGTCCCATATCATATTAAAGTCACCCCCTAGTATTATCGTCCCAGTTTTGTGTTTCTCTAATTTGGACAGCGTACCTTTTAGGAATTTAGATTGTGATTGGTTTGGAGCATAAATGTTCACTAGGGTGAATAGTATACCGTTTAGCTTACAATTAAGCAATAGGAATCGCCCTTGGCTATCTTTATCTGCGTGGATATGTTCAAAATGAAGGGATTTATGTATGGCAATCGCTACTCCTCTAGATTTCTCAGTATGAGAAGCTAGAACCACTATAGGGTATTCCGGGGTCTTGTACGGGGTCAGGGCTGACGCTAACCAGTGTGTCTCCTGTAAAAACATGACCTGTACTTTCAGGGACTTCATAGTATTGGTAAGCATACTTCTCTTTTCCTGTGAGTTAAGTCCCTTAACATTTAATGTTGCAAAGGTAATAGTATTAAAAGTCGTCGCCATTTTTTTTTTTTGGGGGGGGGGGGGGGAAAGGGGGAGTGAGCGAGGAAGGAAAGTTAGAGGGAGGGATTCAGGTATCAGACTCACCCCGTCCGGAGATGCACACCTGAGTGTGGCCCTCACAAAGAGCCACTAAGGATCACCTCCTATAAGAATTTCGATTTTCACCTAGAGGATGATGGGAAGAGCAGATATTGAACAAATGAACAAAACAAAATCTAAAGAAAACACTGAGGATCAGCTATTCAGTTCAAACCATATAATAGATGTCTTATAGGCTTGAACCGAGTGTATCTGTATTAATCAAGTGAGGTTTTATATACTTTATCAAATGTGGTGAACCGCAGGATCACCAAGAGGAGAAGTGTATCTAAATACGAAACTGACTTCTCCAGTCCCCGCAAAAGGGGGATAACACAAATGAAATTTGCGTGTATGGGGGGGGGGGTAGTACAAGTATTTAACTTGTATGTAGAGATTGACTATCATTGGGGGAATGTGAATAAAAAGAATAAACCAGTGTCTTTCCATTTAGTTAAATAACACATCATACTGCAACAAGCATAATACCCTGTAAAGTTAATGATATAACATCAATCATTATATGCATATTTATTACCTATGGATCAGAGCTATTTAAGTATCATTTGGGGGACTATATACCAGTATACTTCACTTAAACTAAATAACATGTCCCCATGTCTATAAGCATATTAGTATGTAACGTTAATGGTATGTAATACATTGCAAACTCAGTTAACTCTCATAACAATATAGATCAATAACATATAAATGCCTGGGAGGGATTAAGCAACTTAAAGAACTGAGAGGGAAGGGGGGGCCCCGTAAGTTCCGGCTTAAAAGGATGGTTACATAAAGAACAGAGCGGGGACCGCTGGGTAAGTATCCAGTCACCTATGGGAGGTCCCAGGTCTCCCCATTTCCTCTATGGAATGAGTAACTAGTATATGGTAAATATATCAAACAATATATATATGTTTATGAACTTCGGATCGGAACTCTTTGTTTATCGTTTGGTGGGGCTTTGTAATCTGGGAGCAAAATCTGGGGCATCAGCCCGGATTTCGGTAGTAGAAGGGGTGTCCTTTCTATTAGCTCTGTTTATTGTTTGGGGCATATCTTGAACATCTGACCGAGCTGTAGAGGGTATAGAGTCCATATCCTTTCGGGGTTTAGTTAGAGCGAGACCCCATTCTTGTAGTAGATCAAATCCTTCTTTAGGGGTAAAGATTGTGTGAGTCTCCCCATTCTTGGAGACTATGAGCCTTGTCGGGTATCCCCATCTGTATCTGATATTTTCCGTTCTGAGAATCTGGGTGATGGTCCTGAAGGACCTTCTCTTTTGTAGAGTGTAGCTGGAGATGTCCGGAAATACCATGAGTTGTTGGAACTTAACGGGAAGTTGGGGTTTGTTGGCCAGCTCTCTCATTATCTTCTCTTTGTGGGTAAAGAAGTGGATCCTAGCCAGGACATCCCTAGGCTTGTCTTGGGAAACAGATCTGGGTCTAGCTACTCTGTGGACTCTATCAAGTAAGAGACTGGGCGTCTCTGAAGAGGGCAGTAAGATATTGCAAAACTCCAAAACATAGGACTCCAATTCCTGGGGGCCTACCTCCTCAGGTATTCCACGGAATCTTAGATTGTTCCAACGGGAGCGATCTTCCATGTCGGCTAATTTTAGTTCTAGGTCAGATATTTGGATTGCTAGATTTTGGGAATAGGCTTGTAAGTGAGCATGGTCCACAGCTAAATCCTCTTGCTTACGCTCCAAAGTTTCGGTGCGTTCTCCCAATGCACCGATCTCTCTACGGAGTTCAGCTGTGGAACCTTTAATTTCCTTTGTCAAAGTTTCTTGGAGAAGGTTCATTCGTCTAGTGAGAACATCCACAATGTTTGCAGACAGGGTATCTAGTATAGGAGACTGGGAGTCCATACTGCCTTCGGATTCACTGCCTTCTTGTGCAGATGGAGATTCTCTATAAATTTTGTGATTTACCAGCATGGTGGCTTTTAAAATGGTCTGCTACTGTTTTTCCAGGCGGATGAGATGGTTTAGACTTTCTTTTGGTAGTATGGGACATGGTTTCAGGTTAGCTTCTGTGGCCTGACCAGTGTGTGTGGCACTTGCTCTGTATTAAAATATATTGGATAAGACACAGGTGAAAAGGATGATGCTTAAGTCCCCCTGACGTCAATCTTGGTTTAGGTGGCCATATTTGGCATTGGTTTGAACATCGAAAGGAAGTCCGACAGCTCTACCTTGGGTAGCAACAAAACTTGGTCAGGCGTCTCTGATGATGGGCAGGATGAGAATCTCAATAGACACCCTCTCCAGGGGATTTGCCCTCACTTGGCCAGGACGGAAAAAGGAGAGAGGATATGACCTGCTGTTTCTTTGAACAACAGGAAATGAATGGAGAGAGTGTCCGAGATTATCAAGGGAAGTAGATTCTAATCTGTAGTGTCTGCTGGGTGAAGCACTAGAATGATCTGCTTGTTAAAGAACTGACTGGGGTCTTGACATCTAAGTAAGCTTACATGTTACATATATATATTACAGAAAGACTGAATGGGTATAGACTATGCTGGTATATATTTTGTTAGTCCCACACAAACAGATAGGCAGCACCGTAGGGGAGGCTGCCTTCAGCGCACAAAGGCCTCCTTTCGACTCAGGGAAGGGGGATACGACCCAAGGGAAGGGGAAAGGGGAAGAGGAAGTGACCAGCCTAGACTAGCTAGGTCGGAAAGGGTGAGTCTCAGGGGGTTGCACAATCAAGTTATACTAGTTTTACTAACTGCAAAAATCGTTGTTATAAAAGGACAACCTGCAGATAAAATAAGTGGTTAGACAGGCAAGGGAATGATATAACACTGAAATCTTAGTCTGATAGACCAAGAGCTAATACGTTAGCATCAGACCTGTAAGGAAGAAAGATTGTTAAACAAGCAAAATTAGTACACAACACTCCACTTTGAGTTAGGGCTCAAAGGCACATAAGCTGACGCAGCAGCACTGGAATCACAATACAGTGAGGCCCACTGACAGAGTACAGTCAGAATAGTCAGCACAAGGTTTTGGGCTGATGTAGCTGTTTGGTAGCAAAAGTTAGTAGCAGGCCAGGGTGTCAATATGACCTGCAGAGGTTGCTGAGCTCCTCAAGACCCAGAGTGTGACAATGTATGGGGCCTGGAAGACACCAGGATCCCCAAATATGTGGGGCAAGTTATGTTGTTAGGGCTTTCTGCTGGCAGCTAGACCTTAGTAAACAAATAGTGCAATCTTCAGGGGGTCTTCAAAAAAAGATCAGATGTTGCCTCTTGTTGCAAAAAGTCTCCAGAGGGAAACTGCAGGTTAAGCAAAAGCACTGCACTCTGTATTATGCTGTGATTACAATGACACCTGGACTGGCGCAGCTGCCTTTAATATTGTAATGTATGAGTTTCATTCACCCTATGCCCCAGGGACAGCCTCAAGGGGCACCTGATCTGCTCAAGAACGTAATGCAGTTCAAATATAGCTTGATGGGTTAGCAAAAATGTATTGCTGATGTTTTTCTCTTTTTGCTTTATTTGCTTGTTTGCTTCTTTCTGTTTCCCCCTGCTTTTTTAATGTAATTGAGAAGGTTTACCAGAGCAGGAAATTTTTCCTTTAGGGTAGCTCACTATTTAGAGTAGGGTGGGTCTAGATATGCCTCCTAGGAATGTGCATCAAAGTCCCCAGAGACCCCTAGCCGCAAAAATATGTGTACCGAGGCCAAGCTTACAGGGCCGCTCTATTTGTGACTTAGCTGTTACACTTCTATTAGCAGTTGGGCTTAATAGCGTTCTAGGCCTCTGCAAGGGCCGGGCAGGCTGGCAAGGAGTAGACCACAGAAGTAGCACGGTCTAAGTATACCCCTGAGCAAATTATAAGGGTATTAGTAAGTACGTTTATTGTCAGTGTCTATCAGGCTGCAATTGATCCCACGTGGGCCGTAGCGGGGACCGCACAGTTCAACAAGCCAGCAGGAAAAATGGTGCTTTTTCGCGCCCTTTATAGTTCAGGTGTGTAGGCAGTGTATAAATCAAAAGGCCTGTGGCCAGCTTACCCCGGGGGCCTTCAAATCTGGTCGTGACTATATCTCTTTGCTCCGTCACCCTACAGGGAAACCCGAGTGTCCGTTCAGCCTCCAGGCCCAACCAGCTGCCCTCCAGTCTGTGACTCTGGCTCACAGCTTGATGCAGCAGATCCGGTAACTCTTTATGTCCACCATCCGGTAAGATCTTCGTCCGGAGCGGATCCCCAACCCTCCGGACCAAGCGCCTGTTTGACAAGCAGGTCAGTTGTAGCCGTAATGCAGGATGCAAGCTGTAAGATGATTTGCGCGGTATCCGCGCGTGGCTCCAACCCTGCTTCTTTTGCCTGACAGTTGGCGGGCTATAAAAATCCGGTTAGTTCTTAGTTGAGCCTCCCGGCTTATCACTCCAGTCGCCGGAGCGGAGCCCCGACCCTCCGGCAACTGGTGTAGAAGTCCAAGGCCTCTGTTGATTTCCGCTACCCACGGAGTCTGACTCTTTTAAAGGCTCCAAGAATTTATAATCGCCTTTTAGCGGTGTCTGGGTGTGTATTGGGATCCCACAAGGGCAAAAATTAAGCAAATAGAGCTAAATAATCTTATATTTTTCATAGATAACAGCAGAGCTCCTAAGAGATGCGTCTTCCCTGCTCGGCAGTTAGCTCCGCCCCCCCTCATTATATAATTTTATCCAGGCCTTATCGGCGGAGTTGTGGCTCCACTCCACAAGGCGCTGGAGGCTTATCGCCTTGCAATACTCATTCAGCAGAGGGACCCCCGCTCCTCCCCTGTTTCTGGGCAGATATAATGTATTTTTACTAATACTCAGTCTCACACTGTTCCAGAAGTATGATTCAAGTGCTGATTGAATCTGGTGGATCTAATGCGCGGCAGATGAGAGAGGGATCGCCTGCATGACGTACAAAACTCTAGGTAAAACATTCATCTTCACAACATGTATTCTTCCCATCCAGAAGATAGTTTTGTTTTTCCATGTCTCTAAGTCTCTTGAGACTTCGTCTCTGATGCGTTTGTAATTCACCTCTGCAATTTCCCTCACAGAGGGGGCCAATGTGATATCTAGGAACTTTAAATGCTTTTGGGCAATCTTAAGGGGGAAATGTTGGCTCTGGCTTTCAAAGATGTTCGGGGGCACCGTGATGTTTAAGATCTCAGATTTGGTAGGATTAAGAAGAAAGTCCGAGACCCGCCCATAAGCCTCAAAATCTGCTAGCAAAGCCTAGAGGGAGGAGGCGCTGTCAGCAAGAGTCAGAAGGACATCATTAGCATACATTGCCAACTTATGCTCCATTCCACCTACTGTAATGCCCCTGATACTAGGGTTAGCTCAGATCTTACTTGCCAATACCTCCATGACGTAGAGGCGAGATGGGACACCCCTGCCTCATGCCATTGGAGATTAAAAAAGATGTGGAGAGCATACCCTGGCACTAGGGTTGGAATATAGTGAAAACACGCTATGAATAAAGTGTGGCATGAACGCCAATTAACCTGATCAAATGCATTCTCCGCATCCATTGATACAAGTACCAACGGAGCGGAGTTGGCATGAGTAAAGGAAATCAGCTGGATGACTTTGAGAGTGTTATTTTACGCCTCTCTAGCAGGGATAAATCCCGCTTGATCTGTAGAGACCAATTGGGATAAGAATGTTTAAGGTGAGTGGCTATAAACTTTGCCAGAATCTTAACATCGGAGTTAAGCAGGGAGATCAACCTGTAACTACCGAAAGCTGGTTAAATATGTGAAGCATGCGAGGTGCCAGGATAACTGCAAATGTTTTGTAATAGCAAGTGCCAATCCCATCGGGGCCTGGGCTTTTACCGACCAGGAGACCCCTGATGGCGATAAGGATCTCCTCGGTAGTGAAGGTAGCATCCAATTGGTCCGCCTGCTCTCTAGATAATCTCGGCATATCGACAACCGCCAAATAGTCTATTATGTCTTGTTCGGAAGTCAACCTACTTTGACGGTCTCCCTGCTCTCCATCTGTAGGATGTATTTTGTAAAGAGATTCATAAAAACACCCAAAGGCGTTGTCAATAGACTGTCCGTCTCTGTGAGTCTCCCCATTTTTATCAACTATATCATATACATATGTGTTTAATCTCTTACGTGCCAGGGCCCGCACTAGAAGCCTCCCCGCTTTGTTGCCTTGGTTAAAAAAACTGCTGTCTGAGCATTAGTGCCTTTTTTTGTTGTTCTTCTTGCAGGTGATGTAAAAGGGTCAATCTGGCTAGGGCCAGGTTTTCCTGGAGTGCCTCGCTAGCAGGTTGTTCTTTGTGCGCTAATTCAGTTTGGGCCACCCGTGCCAAGAGCGTCTTGTATAGGTCTCTTTTAGACCTGCTCAAAGCTGCTCTATGTCTGATCAGTATACCTCTGAGCAGACACTTGTGCACCTCCCAGATAGTAGTACTGCTCAAAGTATCGTCCGAATTCAGACAAAAGTATTCTTCAATGTTGTTGTGTAGCTCCTGTTTTAGAGGTTGACCATCTAGTAAAGACTCATCAAGTCTCCAAACATAAGGAGTTACTGGGGTGTTGGGCCAGTCAATAATGAACCTGACCGGAGCGTGGTCCAACCAAGGGATTAGGTTGATGCTACTACCCGTCTTGATGAAGAGCCCTGCTGAGTCTGTAAAGAGGCAGTCAATCCTTATGTACTTCCTATGTGGATGAGAGTAGAAGGTGTAATTTTTGGTTGAAGGGTGAAACGTGCACCAAATGTCATGCAGGACTAGGTCCCTAAAGGACCTGATGAGGTGTTTGACCACTCTGTGGGAGGTGCTGGAGAGACCATCCAAGGTGTCCAAAATGGGGTTCAGTGTCACATGAAAATCCCCTCCCAAATAGAGGATTCCCTTCTGGACTTCTAATAATTTGTGCATAATCTTTTTAAAAAACAAGTCCTGCGCACTACTCGGGAAGTAGAGATTAGCCAGGGTCACGGGCCTACCATATAGTGTACCCATCACTATACAATACCTGCCATTAGGATCCCCAAATGTCTGATCGAACTGGAAAGGTATTGTGGAGCGGAACAATATGCCCACCCCGTTTTTTTTAGAAGGTCCTGATGTGAAGTAAGCTACGGGGTAATGGCGGTTAAACCATTTAGGTTCCCCAAGTCTGGAGAAATGCGTTTCCTGAACAAATATTATGTCACCACCCATTCTGTGTAAATCACGGGTGATTATTGAACGCTTCCCTGGATTATTAAGACCCTTAACGTTGATGACAAAGAGATCTATGGAATGCCCTCCAGCCTGTGAGTGTGAGTCTGCCATTTGTGCACTGGGGGAGTGTACGTGCTCGAAGGGAGGAGAGAAAAAAAGAGAGGGGGCGGTGGTTGAGAGGAGAGAGGAGAAAAAAGGACTATTTAAAGAGATAGCAGACCGATGCCTTTTTTGCTTTGTCAAAGATAGATAGTCATGTTTTTGTGTCAATTTCAGAGCCCAACTCTCTTTGCCAGGCATCCACAGAGGAAGGCACCACTGTATCACTCCCTACCAATAATATTCTGTACAGAAGCGTGATAGATGGCGTGGAGTATTCGTGGTGGTGCAGAGCATTTTAAAGGGTGTTTTTTGCCTAGTCAGGGAGGCCTTGTCTTTGAGACTAGTGAAGTAATGGTTTAGTTTTGCTACTCGGAACCAAGAAGAGAACATACTTCTGTCCCATTCTGCTAGGCCTTCCTGGATTTTAAGCTTTCCTTGATAAATAGAATTTGATAAGGCTACCTCAGAGCCAGGGTTATGTGTTTTGTTCTCAAAACCGTTGTCAGGGTTTTCTCACACCGGAGTTACCGGCAAATTGATGGTAGATATGCAGCTTTTAGTTTTGATTATTTTATCCAAGATCAAAAAGACACCCTCCATCAGGGGGTATTGTGAAATACAACTGGGGCGATGTACAGCCCCTATCCACGCAAGGGATCTGACGTTGCCCCTCTGTAGTATCTCATTATCTAATTTTATCCAGGCCTTATCGGCGGAGTTGTGGCTCCACTCCACAAGGAGCTGGAGGCTTATCGCCTTGCAATACTCATTCAGCAGAGGGACCCCCGCTCCTCCCCTGTTTCTGGGCAGATATAATGTATTTTTACTAATACTCAGTCTCACACTGTTCCAGAAGTATGATTCAAGTGCTGATTGAATCTGGTGGATCTAATGCGCGGCAGATGAGAGAGGGATCACCTGCATGATGTACAAAACTCTAGGTAAAACATTCATCTTCACAACATGTATTCTTCCCATCCAGAAGATAGTTTTGTTTTTCCATGTCTCTAAGTCTCTTGAGACTTTGTCTCTGATGCGTTTGTAATTCACCTCTGCAATTTCCCTCACAGAGGGGGCCAATGTGATACCTAGGAACTTTAAATGCTTTTGGGCAATCTTAAGGGGGCAACGTTGGCTCTGGCTTTCAAAGATGTTCGGGGGCACCGTGATGTTTAAGATCTCAGATTTGGTAGGATTAAGAAGAAAGTCCGAGACCCGCCCATAAGCCTCAAAATCTGCTAGCAAAGCCTAGAGGGAGGAGGCGCTGTCAGCAAGAGTCAGAAGGACATCATTAGCATACATTGCCAACTTATGCTCCATTCCACCTACTGTAATGCCCCTGATACTAGGGTTAGCTCGGATCTTACTTGCCAATACCTCCATGACGTAGAGGCGAGATGGGACACCCCTGCCTCATGCCATTGGAGATTAAAAAAGATGTGGAGAGCATACCGTTAACTCGAACCCTGGCACTAGGGTTGGAATATAGTGAAAACACTCTATGAATAAAGTGTGGCATGAACGCCAATTAACCTGATCAAATGCATTCTCTGCATCCATTGATACAAGTACCAACGGAGCGGAGTTGGGATGAGTAAAGGAAATCAGCTGGATGACTTTGAGAGTGTTATTTTACGCCTCTCTAGCAGGGATAAATCCCACTTGATCTGTAGAGACCAATTGGGATAAGAATGTTTAAGGTGAGTGGCTATAACCTTTGCCAGAATCTTAACATCGGAGTTAAGCAGGGAGATCAACCTGTAACTACCGAAAGCTGGTTAAATATGTGAAGCATGCGAGGTGCCAGGATAACCGCAAATGTTTTGTAATAGCAAGTGCTAATCCCATCGGGGCCTGAGCTTTTTCCGACCAGGAGACCCCTGATGGCGATAAGGATCTCCTCGGTAGCGAAGGTAGTATCCAATTGGTCCGCCTGCTCTCTAGATAATCTCGGCATATTGACAACCGCCAAATAATCTATTATGTCTTGTTCGGTAAAACTCTAGGTAAAACATTCATCTTCACAACATGTATTCTTCCCATCCAGAAGATAGTTTTGTTTTTCCATGTCTCTAAGTCTCTTGAGACTTTGTCTCTGATGCGTTTGTAATTCGCCTCTGCAAGAATGTTTAAGGTGAGTGGCTATAACCTTTGCCAGAATCTTAACATCGGAGTTAAGCAGGGAGATCAACCTGTAACTACCGAAAGCTGGTTAAATATGTGAAGCATGCGAGGTGCCAGGATAACCGCAAATGTTTTGTAATAGCAAGTGCTAATCCCATCGGGGCCTGTGCTTTTTCCGACCAGGAGACCCCTGATGGCGATAAGGATCTCCTCGGCAGTGAAGGTAGTATCCAATTGGTCCGCCTGCTCTCTAGATAATCTCGGCATATTGACAACCGCCAAATAATCTATTATGTCTTGTTCGGAAGTCAACCTACCTTGACGGTCTCCCTGCTCTCCATCTGTAGGATGTATATTGTAAAGAGATTCATAAAAACACCCAAAGGCGTTGGCAATAGACTGTCCATCTCTGTGAGTCTCCCCATTTTTATCAACTATATCATATACATATGTGTTTAATCTCTTACGTGCCAGGGCCCGCGCTAGAAGCCTCCCTGCTTTGTTGCCTTGGTTAAAAAAGCTGCTGTCTGAGCATTAGTGCCTTTTTTTGTTGTTCTTCTTACAGGTGATGTAAAAGGGCCGATCTGGCTAGGGCCAGGTTTTCCTGGAGTGGGGTTGTTCTTTGTGCGCTAATTCAGTTTGGGCCACCCGTGCCAAGAGCGTCTTGTATAGGTCTCTTTTAGACCTGCTCAAAGCTGCTCTATGTCTGATCAGTATACCTCTGAGCAGACACTTGTGCACCTCCCAGATAGTAGTACTGCTCAAAGTATCGTCCGAATTCAGACAAAAGTATTCTTCAATGTTGTTGTGTAGCTCCTGTTTTAGAGGTTGACCATCTAGTAAAGACTCATCAAGTCTCCAAACATAAGGAGTTACTGGGGTGTTGGGCCAGTCAATAATGCACCTGACAGGAGCATGGTCCGACCAAGTGATTAGGTTGATGCTACTACCCATCGTGATGAAGAGCTCTGCTGAGTCTGTAAAGAGGTAGTCAATCCTTATGTACTTCCTATGTGGATGAGAGTAGAAGGTGTAATTTTTGGTTGAAGAGTGAAACGTGCACCAAATGTCATGCAGGACTAGGTCCCTAAAGGACCTGATGAGGTGTTTGACCACTCTGTGGGAGGTGCTGGAGAGACCATCCAAGGTGTCCAAAATGGGGTTCAGTGTCACATTAAAATCCCCTCCCAAATAGAGGATTCCCTTCTGGACTTCTAATAATTTGTGCATAATCTTTTTAAAAAACAAGTCCTGCACACTACTCAGGAAGTAGAGATTAGCCAGGGTCACGGGCCTACCATATAGTGTACCCGTCACTATACGATACCTGCCATTAGGATCCCCAAATGTCTGATCGAACTGGAAAGGTATTGTGGAGCGGAACAATATGCCCACCCCGTTTTTTTTTAGAAGGTCCTGATGCGAAGTAAGCTACTGGGTAATGGCGGTTAAACCATTTAGGTTCCCCAAGTCTGGAGAAATGCGTTTCCTGAACAAATATTATGTCACCACCCATTCTGTGTAAATCACGGGTGATTATTGAACACTTCCCTGGATTATTAAGACCCTTAACGTTGATGGTAAAGAGATCTATGGAATGCCCTCCAGCCTGTGAGTGTGAGTCTGCCATTTGTGCACTGGGGGAGTGTACGTGCTCGAAGGGAGGAGAAAAAAAAAGAGAGGGGGCGGTGGTTGAGAGGAGAGAGGAGAAAAAAGGACTATTTAAAGAGATAGCAGATTGTGCTACTAATAGGAAGAGATGAATACCTATATAACAAGGGTTAGTGGGTTAGAAACGTGGAAGAGGGAAATAGATCCATAAAGGGACACTGAACCCAATTTTTTTCTTTCAAGATTCAGATAGAGCATGCGATTTTAATCAACTTTCTAATTTACTCCTATTATCAATTTTGCTTCGTTCTCTTGCTATCTTTAATTGAAAAAGAAGGCATCTAAGCTTTTTTTTTGGTTGAGGCTCTGGACACCACTTGCTTATTGGTGGATGAATTTATCCACCAATCAGCAAGAACAACCCAAGTTGTTCACCAAAAATAAGCCAGCATCTAAACTTACATTCTTGCATTTCAAATATAGATACCAAGAGAATGAAGAAAATTTTATAATAGGAGTGTCATGGCACTCTCTAGTATTGCTATTGGATCTAGGGGAAAAGAGTTGATATAGCAATCAGAGAAATTAGATAAAAATATGCAACAAGGGGTAGTAACCCCATTACTCTCATTTATTGATATATTAACAGAAATAATAACACTTGTAGGTAAATGAAACCCTGTAAAACATTTAAAACTATTGTTAGAACCTAAATATGAACAAGAATTGAACAATGAAGTAGAGCGCTGCCCTAGTAGTCTAACTTTTAATTTAAGTGGGGAATGACCCCCACATCAAAGTCTACCCGATATGAGTACCTCTGAACTTTATGTGACGTTTGTATAGGTTACCCTATACATGTAATGTAGGCTAAAATAGTGTATGGTGTTGTCTGGTACTAAATACACTTTAATGTTCCCTGGGTGAAGGTGGCTAAGAGTTTGTCTAAGGGAGAGAAGGACATGCTACTGATGCTCAGCCAATGTGTCCTCACTTGAGAGCCCCGCCCACCTATGCAAATGAAAATATTCATAAACAAGCAAGACAAATATTTCAATATATAACAAGTTAAATGAGGCACCCCCATGTTATATCAAAAATTCTGGGTTACTCCCACTCCACCATGAGCAGGTTCTACCACTCATCCAATGACTTATTTTATGGCCTAGAGTCAGGTGTGAAATATTTATAAGCTGGAAGACAACCAAGAATCTCTGCCAATGGTGGAAAGGAGACCCCCAATAAGTGCTTAAGGAGGAAAAACATTAACATAAAGTGCATGCCATGGTATAAAGAGAAGCACAGGCCCATCTATGGTATTAACAACATGAGTACATCTATACCAAATATAAGCTTTCCAATACACAATGGTATAAACAATGCACTCCTATAATATAACTAATACTCGGGGAACACTCCAGTCCATCATACATAAAATCAGTCTCTCTTCAGCGATTCTCCTAATTGCATGGACCAGAGACAGGTGTAACCCACTTTTAAGCTAGGAGTCTGGCAGGGGTCCCCTCATGTGATAAGAAACTTTTGCTATGAAGGCCCATAGGTAGTTCCTGATAAGGGACATTAACACATAATGCCTGTTATGCTATATGAGTAACAAAAAACTTAAACGTATCTGTCACATGTCCAGTGGTACGGAAGACCTGGGCAGTATACTACACATTGTTCCTGAGCTCACCAAACAGTGTGGTGAGATTTTCCCAGCATGCTCATGGATAAGCCTGTGCCCTAGGTGGGCCGCATATCCTCCCCACTTTGGCCCACCCCAGGTCTGGGTGACGCTGGAACTGGTGCTATGTTTGGCAGCTTTATCTGTAATCCCAAGGCTTGATTGAAAGCAGAGAGGTCAGCAGACGTCTTGAAGATAATCGTTGTTCTGTCTTTAGTGACAATTATGCAGGTAGGAAACCCCCATCTGTATTGAATTTGTTGCTCCTTGAGCCTTGATGTTATATAGCACAGGTCTCGCTGCTTCTGAAGGGTCCTGGGGCATAAATCTGTGAAGACCTGTATCTCAGCTCCCTCATACATACGAGAGTGCTTATTCCTGGAGTGCTGAAGTATATCATCCTTATCTTTGTAGGATAGAAGCTTGACAATGATATCCCTAGGAGGGGCTTTTACTGGTGGTCTGGGCCTCAGGGCCCTATGGGCTCATTCCACCTGGAACTCTGCAGCATTTAGGGTGTTTTTAATAAATTTAAATAGCTCCTGGATATATTGGCCTATTTCAGGCAAGTTAATCGACTCTGAAACTCCTCTGAGCCGCAGGTTGTTCCGCCTGCTTCTGTTTTCAAGTTCCTGGATATATTGGCCTATTTCAGGCAAGTTAATCGACTCTGAAACTCCTCTGAGCCGCAGGTTGTTCCGCCTGCTTCTGTTTTCAAGTTCCTCAATTCTGTCAGTCAGATTTTGCACTGTTGACTCTTGAGATTGTATACAACTTGTCTGATGTTGAAGATCTGAATGCAAGGTTTCCTGTATTTCCTCTACTTGAGAGACCCTGTAGTCGACTGCTACAATATCCTTATTTAGCTCACCAAACATGTGCTTAACATCTAACATGGCTTCTTTTATGTCATTTTTAGAAGATAAATGCTTAATGTCATCTTTAGTAATATAACCATGTTGTGTGGGTCTGCGTTTTGCATTTGTGCAGTTGCAGCCTGCCTACAAGGAATCAGGTAGTTCTCCATATTGGTGGATTGGGAGCCCTTTGTTGACTTTGTTATTCTTCTGTTAGACATCCCCAAACAGCAGTAGATATGGGCAATAAGGCACTACTTCCCCCTTCTCTTATGCCTTAACTGCAGCTGGTGTATTAGGAGTAGATACAAAGGGGTTGATCGTTGCTACTCTGTGATGTTGCACCCTTTAGATCTGAGCCCCTTGGCACTATGGGGTATATAATGGCTCTGTGTGTTGTGATAAATAGCCGGGCCCAAGGAACATAAGCTCCCCATGCTAACAGGTTGTTGATTATTGTTTAGTGCCTTCACTCAGCAGAGGTTTCCCTCGTAGCCTCTGAAAATGTTAGAAAAGGCCTCCTCACCTCCAGACACCGTTCCTCCTCAAGAGGCAGCAATGTGAATGTAGGACAGGCAGATGCTGCCAATGCACTATGGGGCCCAAGCTCTCCTAGCTGCTTGTCACTCACCAACTCTTCTGCTTTTGGTCTGGTTCACCGCTCCAGTCCACCAGCAGAGATCTGCTGTGATTTTAGCTATGGAGTGAACGGAGGGATGCGTTACCACCCAGGATTGCTCCAGCTGTGTCCCCTGCTTGCAGAAGCTCTTTGCAGCTGTTTGCGTGTAAAGGTATGGGGCGCCGCCAACCCCGTCAATTCGCCTGGAGTTTTCTATGCCTCATCTGACTAAGGCACCCACTGCAGACCAGTGGACCGCCCAGATGATATTCAGGCCAGATGTGTGTGCTCAGAGATCCTCAGCGCCTTCACCTTAGATACGGCGGTTGTGCAGTGCGTAGCGCGCTTTGTTTTGAGGTAGGCCCAACTGCGCAGCAGTGAAATCAATTAGGGCCATTACAAGATTCAGCCTGTGAAGCTTAGGAAGAAATCCGTTTCCAAATTTAAGTGCCTGACTTGTTCCCAGGCGCTTTAAGTAAAGCTATCTTGGTTCTAACGTGCTATGGATTATATTAAACCTTATTTGAGAGATCATTGAGGCTTCAGAGCTCAATCAGTGTGAGGCCATCAGCTAGCATGGCCAGGCTCTGCCCCTGCAATACTGGCAGTTTTAAAAGAACAGACACACTTTGGTAACCTTTCCAATTTTATGATAAAGGAACAAAAATCTGAAATATTAAACATCTCTCTCCAAAAAGTCGAATTCCAATCTCTTTTACAATCCTGTCCATTTAAACATCAACCTAAAGCGATAAAATACCTTGGAATATTTCTTACTCCACATCTGAAAACACTTCTAGATTTAAATTTTACTAATTTACTTAAAACGATCAATAATGATCTACAGTCCTGGAGAGGCCGGCCGTTCTACTGTTGGGGTATATTACAGATCCTGAAAATGAACATCCTCCCTAGACTTTTATATGCAATTCAGGCAGCTCCAATCTTCCTACCACAATCTTTCATTATACAAATGCAAAAGACTTTAAACTCATTTGTGTGGGGAACCAAAAAACCTAGAGTAAAGAAACTGACCATGTATAGACCAGTCAGCGAGGATGGTTTAGGATTGCCCAACATAGGAATTTATTACCAAGCTACTTGTTTACAGAGTATTATTGATTGGCACAGAAACAGTGACACAAAAGCATGGATCCCAATGGATTCACACATATTACACACTCCATTACCTGGAGCTTTGTGTTGGGTAGCAAAACAAAATAGACCACTGTGGTTAAAAGCATACCCTATACACTCACATCTCTTTGAGTTATGGGAAACTATTGTAAGAAAATATAAGGATATTTCAGCACTGAGGTCTCCTATGTCTCCTATATCTCCCAATTCCGAACTCCAAGGGGGTATTGAGTTCAAATTAAATAATTTAAACAAATAGGAAATGGGATATACGGTTCAGATTTTTACATTGCTCAGAGAAGGTAAAATTAAAGACAGACAAGACCTTATAGATGTAATGGGAGGCGCCTTTTCTAAATGGTTGAGATATAGTCAAATACACCATTTTATTAACAACCCCCCCCCCCCATAGAGATGCACTAACAAGAAACCCGACACCTTTCGAACTCATATGCCTTATGGAGCTTCCAGCTCGACATACACTCTCATGGGCCAGAAAAATATTAATGACAGCTCAAAATCCTAACCACCCAGACTACATAGATAAATGGCACAAAGACATGGGCAAGATAATTAATGATACAGAGTGGAAACAAATTTATAATAACATGAGGAAGTCCTCCTCTTCCACCAAATTCCTAGAAACCAACTTCAAACTCCTTACAAGGTTGTACCTTACTCCGACTAGATTAAAAAGCATCTTCCCAGCCTCCTCGGATATGTGCTGGAGGGGTTGTGGGAAAAAGGCACATTAATGCACATTTGGTGGGATTACCCCAAACTGAAGGCTTTCTGGGAAACTATACAAAACATTATAAAAAATGTATTAGGCCTAGATGCACATTTCACGTTAGAACCAACGACTGCAATTCTGAACCTATTACCCAAATGCAAATGTAAACTGAGACTCAGACTAATTCAATTGACTTTGAATTCTGCCAGATCCTTGATTGCTAAAGAGTGGAAATCCCAATTAAGTCCCACTTTTAACACATGGCTCACACATATGGAAAACACCCATGTAATGGAGGAATATAGTTACTTCAGATCCAATAATCTAACATTTTTCCATGATATGAAATTCATATGGGAAGACACAACACGAGTAGCTTCGCAACTTACAAAGTTTCTCACAAGATTCTAGTATAACATGAAGGGTCCCCCATTTTATTAACAGAAACCCTGAAAAGAACGGATTTTTAAGATGTCGCCTCCGTCCCCTCACCAATCCCCTTCTTTCCCGCCCCTTTTCCTCCTCCTCAATCCAATGGACCGCATAGATATATGCCAATTTGACACATGATTGAGCTGGTGAAATATTAAGTTTTATATTTCTTCGCACATAGATCTGGTATTGTTTTGCTATGTTTTTGATTTCTCATTTTTATTATTGAAAATTAATCATTCAGAGTGAACAGAGCTATTATCAAGAACTGAATTAGTGTTCCATGGACATAAATTCAACATAATATAACTTGTCGGGAAGCTTTATGTTTTACTTGTATCACTTGTGAATTTAAAAATAAATATTTAAAAAAAACAAAAAACAGAAAGGGCAATCAGCGCTTTTGCTGCCCATTAAGAAATAAAAATTGCCTAATCTAATAAAAAAAACATCCCAAAAAAAACCTTACACTAACCCCAAAAAATGTACTCACCGTTCCTGAAGTCTGGACATTCATCTGCTTCCAGCGGAGAAAAGTCGGCATCCAGGCATATCCATCTTCATCAATCGAGGGACCATCTTCTATCTTCTTCCTGGAGGTGCGGAGCAGTCTTCTGAGGCGCCAGTTGGTGACATGGAGGTCCTCTTCATGTGATTGTCCGCCGCACACTGAAGATTGAATGCAAGGTACCCCTTTAAATATTGGGGTACCTTGCATTCCTATTGGCTGAAATTTTCAAATCAGCCAACAGGATGAGAGCTACTGAAATCCTATTGGCTGATTTGATCTATCTTCATGCGATCGCCCGCCACACACTGAAGATTGAATGCAAGGTACTACCTTTTATATTGGGGTACCTTGCAATCCTATTGGCTGAAATTTTCAAACCAGCCAATAGGATGAGAGCTACTGAAATCCTATTGGCTGTTCAAATCAGCCAATAGGATTTCAGTAGCTCTCATCCTATTGGCTGGTTTGAAAGTCCACGTCACCGAAGACTCCCGCCGCTGAAGACCGCTCCGCGCCTCAAAAGACCGCTCCGCACCTCCAGGAAGAAGATAGAAGATTGTCCCGCGATATATGAAGATGGATTCTCCTGGATGTCTGACCTCCAGGAACGGTGAGTACATTTTTTTGGCTTAGTGTTAGTTAGTTATTTTTTGGGGTTTTTTTTTTTTTTTAGATTAGGGATTTTTTATTTTTTAATGGGCAGCAAAAGAGCTGATTGCCCTTTTAAGGGCAATGCTCATACAAATGCCTCTTTAGAGGCAATGGGTAGATTAGATTTTTTTAGCTGGGGGTTTTACTGTTAGGGGTTAATTTGTAGTTTTTTATGTAAAAGAGCTGATTGCTTCAGGGCAATGCCCTACAAAAGGCCCTTTTAAGGGCGATTGGTAGTTTATTGTTAGATCAGGCGGTGTTTTTATTTTGTGGTGGCTTTTCTGTTTTTATAGAGGTATTAGAATAGGTTTAAATTTTTTATTTTGGATAATTTCGTTTATTATTTTTGTAATCTTAGATTTTTTTTATAATTTTTCGTAATTTTAGACTGTTATTTTTTGTAAGGTTTAGTTTAGTATTTGCGATGTGGAGGGCGGCGGATTAGGGAATAATAGTTTTATTTTGGTGTTTTTATTTTGGTGTTTGCGATGTTGGTGGGCGGCAGATTAGGGGTTAATAGCTTATTTTAGTGTTGATGATGTCAGGGGTGTAGCTGTTTCTGCGCGAGCCTTTAGGCTCGCCTGAAACAGAAGTTAAGAAGCAGCGGTCTTAAGACTGCTGCTCCTTAACTCGTCCGCCACCTCTGAGACGGCGGACAGCAATTCAACCCAATCGTATACGATCGAGTTGATTGAAACCTCATGCTAGCGGCTGATTGGCCGCAAATCTGCAGGGGGTGGCATTGCGCAATGATAAATGCTGACAGCGTATACTGTCGGCATTTATCGATTTCTGCATGCACTTTCATAAATGGGCCACTAGGGGTTTATGTTAGGGTGTTAGATTTATACATAACTTTCTTGTTTCCATAGACATCAATGGGGAATGTTTTATAGCGATCACCATTCCCCAATCGCAGGTGTTTTTTTCTAACACTTTTCTCCATTTATGTCTATGGGGGGATACGTGCACAAGCACGTCAAGTCAGGACTTGGCTTTTGTGCGGTATGGAGCTTAACGCACCATACCACACAACACAAGAAGGTTTTTTTGTAACTTGTAATGGCAGCGCTATGGAAAGTGCGATACTGCTAAAATGAAAATTTTGCGCACAACTTGTAATCTAAATGTTAATTTGCAAATCGAGAGACACAACTCTTAAAGGGACATTTAACACTTAGAGATGGTAATATAGAATGATAAATCATATATATAAAAAAGTTCTGCAATAAACTTTCATTATTTATTTTGTTCCCTTTTCCTGTAATTCTATTCTGGAAGTGCAGAACACTATTATATTCCCCCCAGCCATTGGCTGCACACTCTAGTGACCTAATTATAACTGTCCCTTATTGGCCACAGCAGAAAAGGCAATCTAAGTTACAACATGGCAGTTCTCATTGTTTTATAGACACTACGGCCTAAATTTGGAGTTCGGCGGTAGATGGGTTGTTAACGCCACGCGTGTTTATGTCTAACGCACGTCATTGTTTGACTCCGGTATTTAGAGTTAAAATAAGACCATCTAACGATGCTCCTAACGCGTGTATGTCACACGCGTAATACTGCCCGCGTTAGACAGTCTCCCATAGAGATCAATGGGAAAGGCAAAAAATTGCTTTTTTCACCTAACACTCGATCTCGCGAGAATACGTACAGCTCGGTCATATGACGCATACCACATCATGCACAACAATAACACGCCGCAAATGTCACAACAACAATCAATCAACAAAGCACACAAGCATTACACATTCACAAGCGGGGGATGTTTTAATAAAATTTTATACGGGGAATACGCATATACTTTAAGATGCGGAAAATCGCAAAATAACAACAAGGATTAAAAATGATATACATACACTCGAAACAAAATCGCATTCAATATCACTATATATTATGACAAACATACATATACAACACTTCACGAAGAACACACCATCGCAAAATCACATTTAAAAAGAATACTATTGGACAATGTTAGAGAAAACGACCACTATGACATCATCGCATTCTACACATTCCACAAATACCAACTCAAAATGAGCATGCGCAAATTCACACAACTAATACACATTGCACTAATATTAATTGCTAATAAAGCACACCTGAACACAATTTACAACGGAAATTGGTACATCATTAAACATTTACACAGGGTATATAAGCACCACACAAGCATGGCTTCTTTGACTGTGTTGCTGTTGGGTCTTGGAGATTGGAGGTTTAAGAATAGAGAGTTTGAGAATTTTTGAGAGTGAGTTAGTGTTAGCGTGAGAGAGTCAGTTGGTAGTGTTAGCGTGAGAGAGTGAGGGAGTTAGTGGGAGTTAGTGGGAGTGGGAGAGAGTCTGTTAGTGGGAGCGTGAGTGAGTTAGTGGGAGTTATTAGTGAGAGTTGTTAGTGGGAGCGTCAGTTAGTGGTAGTTAGTGAGCGTTAGTGGGAGTGTTTGTTAGTGAGAATTAGAAGTAGTGTGAGTTAGCGAGCGAGTGATTTTTCTGTACACTTAACACATTTACACGCAAACACATTCAATACATACATACACTTATCAATAACACTACATACACTCCATACCCCCTACCCCCTCATACTACACTCCATACCCCATTCCTTGTAGTCCCATTCCCTTTCATCCCATTTACTCTTATCCCATACCCCATACCCATCCCATACCCATCCCCTAGTTACATTTAGTTTACATATCCTCCTTTTAGTCTTATTCTTTTCGTTTATTTAAATACTCCTTACCCTCTTTGTTTTTTACATCCCTCTCACACTTTAAGCACCTTTTTTGTCTTTTTAGTTCTTTATTTTGACCCCCTTTAATTTCATCACACTCACTTTTTGTTTGATTATTTGGGGTTTAGTTTAGGGAAGAGATGGAGGCCAGGCAGGGGACAGGTAGAGGGGGGAGTAGAGGGAGGGGGAGAGGAACAGGGCAGGAAGGGGGGCAGGAAGGGGGGCAGGAAGCGGGGGTGGAAGCGTTGGGTGGACCCAGCCACTTGGTTCAAGATGACCAAGTGGCTGGGCCCAGTGGCGGTCAGAGTAGGGCTTCACAGTCCGGGAAACAGAGGGCATCGTCACAGGGGAAGGCCAAGGCGACTAGGGAGGCGAGGTTTACGATGGAGGAGAAGGAGGCCCTCGAAGAGGCCTATATGGCCAGGCATAGGATGCTGCAGCACCAAAAGACCACCCCGACTGACAGGAGGAGGCTCTGGAACGAGATCAGGAATGCAGTCAATGCAGTGGGTGGCCGGAACCGAGATATGGATTCTATCAAACATCGGTACCGGGACTGTAAACTTGAACTGAAAAAAAGTTAAGCCTGGAGGCCCGACATGCCGCAGGGACCGGTGGCGGCCCTGCCATTGAAATGGAGTACTGCCGATGGGAGGAAATGTTGCGGCCCAGCATCTCCGAGGTGGAAGTAGTCGGTATCGGAGGAATCGATACCGGGAACCTGCCACTCTCATCTGACGGTAAGCTCATTGAACAATAATTTCACATACAAATGTATTTCAAGGGACACTATACGCAAACATTTACTTTCATGATTGAGGTAGCGAATACAATTTGACAAAACATTCAAATGTACTTATATTACCTAATTTGATTCATTCTTGAGATATATTTTAATGAAGAAATAGCCATGCACACGGTGAAACAATCACAGGAGGCAGCTATATTCAGCTAACAATCAGCATCTTATAAGCATATTTAGATATACTTTTCAGCAAAGAATATCCAGAGAATTAAGCGAATTAGATAAGAAAAGTACATTCGAAAGTTGATACAAAATGTATGCTTCTAAATCATGAAAGATAAAACATTGGGTTTCATGTGTTAAGGATCAGATTAATGCTATAACGTTGTTTACACGCATTCTATTACTTTGCGGTTACATCAGTATCTAGGCTATAGGTTAGGTGTGCATTTAAACAGACTGAAAACAAATGCAAAAACATTCACATTGACCACAGATATCACAAACACGGTTTAGAAAAAGCGGAAATAGTATTGATTGTTTGTTAGATTTCAAAGTGGATTAATGATTCTGCATTTGTAATTGTATCGTAAGCTAAGTCATTTAAACCTTTATTTGTAAATATGCTAATATATACATTTCTTTATTTTTTTTTATTTTTTTTATATACAGAGTCTGGGGACGAGGCAGCACAGCCTCCTGCATCTCCCCGGGATGAGAGTGGTGGTGAGGAATTTCCACTTCGGAGGGAAGAGGCCCCCCGTGACGAACAGCGCACGGGAGCTGATGAAGAGGCCCCGGAAGCACAGGAGGATCCCGCGGAACCCGCGGAACCCGAGGTCCCTCAAAGACCCGCACTCCGCCGTGCACGGGCACCCCGCCGTGCACGGGTTCAACAAGCACAACAAGAGGAAATAGCGGAGGTGCGGGTTCTACTGGAGTACATAGACCAGATGCGTACCTCCCGGATAGAAAATATAGAAGGACGACACAGAATACTTGATGGCCAAAATCAAATTATTCAAGGACAAAATGAAATCATCAACATACTGAATCGAATAGAAGAAGGCCAAACCAGAATATTTCAGCTTCATCAAGAAATGTTCACTTTTTTCCGGGAGGCGCATGCTGGTCTACCTCCTGTTGCTGTGCCTCTTGTTGCTGGGCCTCTTGCTGCTGGGCCATCTCCTCCTGCCGGCCCAACTCATCCTCCTCAGCCATCTACTCCTCCTCCTCAGCCATCTACTCTTCCTCCTCCTCAGCCATCTACTCATCCTCCTCAGCCATCTTCTCCTCCTCATCCATCTTCTCCTCCCCAGCCATCTACTCCTCACCTTGGTCGTCCCAGTACTCTTCCTTCCACTCCTCCCACAACAGCTCCAAGGAGGACTCTTCGGAGTCGGCAGTTGCCTCTCCCAGAGCCTCAGCCCCGTGGGAAGAGGGGAAGGAAGAGGAAGTAAGTATTTTTTTCATCTTCACTGCTTTTTTTAATTTAATGTGTAATGGATAGGTATGTGATGATGTGGTTTTCATACACTTGTGGACCACACTCTGTATATAATCGACTTCTATGGGACCGGGTCCATGGAGGCAGATTGTTTGCAGAGTGTGGGTTATAAGTGTGTGAAAACCACATCATCACATACCTATCCTTGTTCATGATATTGATTGGTTTCTGTGATGTGATGTCCAAACTGTTTCCCGAATCGCTAACTAAATTACCATAACAATTATCCATGATGGCATATTACTGTTTGAATGCCAATAACACAGCTTAAAGGGACAGTCAGAAAATTATTGATTACAAAGAAAACACTGTATTACGCATTATAAAGTTTGAAACAACAAAACATGGAGAAATACATGTGTGACTTATGTGCTTACCCTTGTATCTATGACTATGAAAAATGACCACTTATTTGTTGTTCATACATAACAACATTTTAGATATCAATGATCAATACATGGTCAATAATATGCTGTATGAGCACAAGGTTTTACATATACAAATGCTATCAAAATGCCCTCTAGTGCTCAAATTGTATAATGATTACAAGCACTCTTCAAGATCGAAGAAATGAGCACACCAACCTCATAGGTTTAGATAGCAAATTTAAATAAACCCAGACAAATGTTCAATTGTTGAGAAACATTTGATATCCTTGATATTACATAATTGACTTTTAGAATAATGAAAAACATTATATTTTTTCTAAACTGTCCCTTTAACAACATTACATATGCTAACACATATTTTAAGCTTGTTGGTATATCTACATGTACTTTGTCAAAAAAAAAATATTGAAATCACATTTATATTGACGTGTTAAATAAAGTCTATTTTCTTTAAGAGACATTATTGTGTTAATATTTTATTGTAAAGACATTTTTTTTTAACAATGAATATGGTTTAAAGTCCTTTTAGGAGTGGGGGGGGTGAAAATATGCTAACAATAATATATTTGAAGATTAAACTATGTGGATCTCATACATGATACAAAAAACAACATTTGCATTCAAGGGACAGTATCCTATATTTTTAACATAACTGTATGTAATAGACACTACTACAAACAACAAGATTAACATATACTGATATCAATATTAAAAAGCTTCAAACACTTGAAAATAAAATAGGGTTAGCTATATTGAAAATATAGATGAACCCCCATTACAACCGTAAAACAACACAATACCCCATCATTAACATATGAAAAGACCCTTTACACAAACTGGAGAAAGCTGGAGATGGTACTCACATGAAACTCAGAGGCTTTGCGAGGAGTAAGAAAATTACTTACATTTTCTTAGAACAGAAGAAAAAATAAACGTATTGGTTAAACAATGGACTATCTAACTAGAGACAAAATCCAAGCTTTTGATTTATAATGTGAGTGTCTAATGAACCTTTAATAAAATATACAACGAAATTACATTTAGAAGAAGTCGGCATCATATATTTAGCATATGATAAAGATAAATGCATATTGATTACTTTATTCAAACACAATAGCGCATATTTATTAATTAGATATATTCAACATTAAACACAACATTAATTTTTTCAGAAAAAGGAACATATTGTTGACAAACATATTAAACATGGACTGTAGAGATTTGCACTTGCCTAGAAATATCCTATGCATGAAAACATTTTTCTTTCGTTCGTTGATTCAACCAGACATACAGCAAAAGAGAATGTGGTGGTCTTTATCAGCTACGGGTCAACAATGTAACATGATGCAAATAATACATATTCGCAAGCTTTTTAAAATTGGATGCAGTCACAAACGTTTTTAACGTGCACAAATATTGCGGGACTACGTAATCCAATCAGACGTTTTTTTACCTTTACATGTGCCGTCTTAACATGGCGCTTCCTTGATCACGTAAGAACGCCATCCAATGAAAGGCACATTATTGATCACGTAAGAACGCCCAAAAAAAAAGGCGCATCCTTGATCGCGTCAAAACGCAATCCAATAAAAGGCATATTCCTGATCACGTAAGAACGTCAGTCAATACAAGGAATCATTGGACAGCCTGGCAGGTGACGTCTTAAGCAACATGGCGCATCCGAGATCGCTGAAAAACCACAGACAATACAAGGACTCAGTGACATCTTGGCATATCACTAAGAAACGTATTTATATTTTAGGAACTAGTATGTGTGTAGATTGCTATCTAGGAATGACAACAAATCCTGAATCATCTTTTCGGACTTGACTGTCCCTTGAACTATAGCTATGGTGTATATCTTTAACATTTAAAAGATACACATGAGAAATACATATGCCATTGATGTTTTAAGATATGTTTGGATTGTTGTTGAATAACAATAGTTATACATGTATTGATTAAACGTGTCATTTATTCAAGTTTAATTATTGTCAGCCTACCTATAGCCATATATGGGAGGAGATGTATTTTGTTAACATATTAGTTAACTAATATTCATCATCTAAATTATTTGCATTACACACAGAGATTTATTTGGTTACACTTTTACACTAATATAGATTTGAAAATGAAATACAGGTGCTGTCAACATTACAATAAGATTGTTTATTAATAAAATTATATGTCCTTGTTCTTGTAAAAAGGACAAAAACGCTTTACAAATGGAAATACATTCATTAACAATTGTGATCAACATCACTTAAAGGGACATTATTTTGTTTTTAAAAAGAGCATACACATAGTCAATACTATTTCAATAAAATGAAGACTTTACAGGGATTATATCATTGTATCAATACTCAGATCATTTGGTAAAGGTGCATCAATTCATGCAGACTTTCTAAATACACACATGGATCTGAACATTTAAATATACATATATACACAAATACCAATCTATATATACATATATAAAGAAATTACTCTGCTAATCATAATCAGGCAATGATAGAGCTAAGAGAAAATAATATAAAGACAAATAATAAGATTACATTGGAGATGTTAATCTTAAAGTCATTTACTATTGTCTTACATATATGATTTCAGTATAACAAATATATTTGGTAGGTCCCTTTAAGGATCAACAACATAAACTAGAGCTTTCAAAAAATAACAGGAAGAATGAGGACAAAGATTTGTGAAATAAAATGTATTTTATTAGTATGTAAGAAAACATACACAACGTTTATAAATAATCTTGTAAAAATAAGGAATATATGAGCCATATGACAAGGTAACACAGTGCATCACAGTCCATGAAGAGAGTTGCCAAGGGCCAGCATAGCCCCATTGGAGACATATGACAAGGTAACACAGTGCATCACAGTCCATGAAGAGAGTTGCCAAGGGCCAGCATAGCCCCATTGGAGACATATGACAAGGTAACACAGTGCATCACAGTCCATGAAGAGAGTTGCCAAGGGCCAGCATAGCCCCATTGGAGACACATGGCAAGGTAACACAGTGCATCACAGTCCATGAAGAGAGTTGCCAAGAGCCAGCATAGCCCCATTGGAGACATATGACAAGGTAACACAGTGCATCACAGTCCATGAAGAGAGTTGCCAAGGGCCAGCATAGCCCCATTGGAGACACATGGCAAGGTAACACAGTGCATCACAGTCCATGAAGAGAGTTGCCAAGGGCCAGCATAGCCCCATTGGAGACACATTGCAAGGTAACACAGTGCATCACAGTCCATGAAGAGAGTTGCCAAGAGCCAGCATAGCCCCATTGGAGACATATGACAAGGTAACACAGTGCATCACAGTCCATGAAGAGAGTTGCCAAGGGCCAGCATAGCCCCATTGGAGACACATTGCAAGGTAACACAGTGCATCACAGTCCATGAAGAGAGTTGCCAAGGGCCAGCATAGCCCCATTGGAGACACATGGCAAGGTAACACAGTGCATCACAGTCCATGAAGAGAGTTGCCAAGGGCCAGCATAGCCCCATTGGAGACATATGACAAGGTAACACAGTGCATCACAGTCCATGAAGAGAGTTGCCAAGGGCCAGCATAGCCCCATTGGAGACACATGGCAAGGTAACACAGTGCATCACAGTCCATGAAGAGAGTTGCCAAGGGCCAGCATAGCCCCATTGGAGACATATGACAAGGTAACACAGTGCATCACAGTCCATGAAGAGAGTTGCCAAGGGCCAGCATAGCCCCATTGGAGACATATGACAAGGTAACACAGTGCATCACAGTCCATGAAGAGAGTTGCCAAGGGCCAGCATAGCCCCATTGGAGACATATGACAAGGTAACACAGTGCATCACAGTCCATGAAGAGAGTTGCCAAGGGCCAGCATAGCCCCATTGGAGACACATGGCAAGGTAACACAGTGCATCACAGTCCATGAAGAGAGTTTCCAAGGGCCAGCATAGCCCCATTGGAGACACATGGCAAGGTAACACAGTGCATCACAGTCCATGAAGAGAGTTGCCAAGGGCCAGCATAGCCCCATTGGAGACATATGACAAGGTAACACAGTGCATCACAGTCCATGAAGAGAGTTGCCAAGGGCCAGCATAGCCCCATTGGAGACACATGGCAAGGTAACACAGTGCATCACAGTCCATGAAGAGAGTTTCCAAGGGCCAGCATAGCCCCATTGGAGACACATGGCAAGGTAACACAGTGCATCACAGTCCATGAAGAGAGTTGCCAAGGGCCAGCATAGCCCCATTGGAGACATATGACAAGGTAAAAGAGTGCAACAGGCACAACAATAAACAGAAAAAAAGGCCAAATGGCAACAATAAAAATACAAATTCAACATGTGGACGGAGGATTCTTATCTGCCACCATGGAGCATATCCAGATCCTCCACTTACTGGTCATCCTCTTCATTGTCCTGTGCATGTCCAGCTCCAGATTCAGGCCTTGAACGTAATCGCATAATTTCACGCAGAGTCAAGTCCTGAACCCGGAGCTGGGCCTGCATGGTGTCGTTCATCCCTCTCAGGACAGCTGCGTTCCTCAACACGGCCTGCTCTACTCTTGCTATCCCTTCTAGCATGAGCCATGCTGAGTCACAGCCTAAAATAAAATAAAATTAAATATTAAGGATAATTACACAACAGACTAAAAAATTTTAATACATACATTGTCATCATAAAGACAAATAATTCTTTACATAAATTAGTTTACATTTATTCTTTACACATGAATTAGGTTATTCAGACAGACAGAAATCATTAAAGGGACATGTTACTCAAACATGTTGTCCCCTTTAATTGGTTTTAGATGATCCACTTATACAGCTTGAGTGTATCAAATCTTGTTAAAGGATTTACATTGTACTTACATCAGCAATTTAAAAATTAAATTTAGACTGTGGTAGGCACACCTATCCTTAAACATTTTTGCATTGAGGACAAGCTGTGTAAACATAGCAACCAGAAGAAATTACATTCCCACTGGGTTAGACAAGAGATAATGTATCCACATTTGTACATAAAATTTTGGATCCAAGTAGTGGTGTTTGATATATTTAGTGATATCCAATTAAAGGGACACTGAACCTAAATATTTAATGGACTGATTCAGATAGAGCATGACATGACAAATCTTTATAAATTACACATATTCATTATATGTTTTAATTCTCAAGCTATATTTTGAATGCAAGAATGTTGCTTTTTATGGAAGCCAATATTTGTTTATCAACTTTGTTTGTGCATGCTGGTTGATGGATACATTCATCCAACAATAAAGAAATGATGGCCAGATTTATTTTATTGTTTAAACTAATTATAGGAATTACTTTTTTTCAAAAAATATATCAAGAGAATGACGAATAATTCATAAGAGTATTAAATTATAAATTTGATTAACATTGCATGCTGGATTTGAATCACAATTTAACCAATTTAACTTCACTGTACCTTTAAGTATCTTATAAAGTGTATTTAGAATGATACTTACAGCTGTGCCTGGGAAGGACAATCTGACACCCAGGACAATGAAGGTTGAGACAGGGGGGAGGGATGGGATTGGCTTGGGGAGGGATGTGAATGGCTTGGGGAGGGGTGAGCTGCCGCTCTGGGGTAGGCCGTACAGCTGGGGAGTGGGGAGTTTGGGTCTGGGCAGCTGTACGGGCCAGAATACGGGGAGAGCGGCGAAGGGGGGTGTATGGGCGTTTTGTGGGAGGGACAGGATATGAAATATGGGAAGGGCTGGCAGTGGTCTGGGCATGGTCATGAGTTTGGTCATGGGAAGGGCTCTGGGTCTGTGCAGGGGTGTGGCCATGGTCATGGGTGTGTGCATGGGGAGGGGTCTGTGACTGGGCAGGGGCGGAAACCAGATGACCAGAAGTGGTGGATCCATCTGAAAATGTAAAGAAAATATATTAACATCTCATACATCCTGACATCAAATCAACGCATTTCAAATTGATTATGTTTTCAATATACTTCGAAGTGTGTTTGAATTTTTAAACAATTATGAAATGAGGATATGGTATGTATATAGGCACTCAGATGAATATCAATGACTGTCTGTACAATTTGAACCTTATTATTGTGTTTTGGCATGGAATATGCATGTGACATAATGATGGCATGAATTATAAATTTTTAAAAATAAATATACAAGCAGAATTTCATGCTGCCTGATATAGAAAGGGGGCAGTAGTGTATTTGAACAGACAAATAATATTCCTTTTTAAAGGGCAAAAGCTGTAGACTTTTAATGTCTTCAATAAAATGATTTCCAAAAAAGAAACATGTTGGAAACATGATAGATATATTTCACATACCATCAGACTCCAAGGCAGCCTCTTGGCAGCCATGTTGTGTACACGTTAAGATCAGATATTATAACATATGTTACTGTTGCTCAAATACGCACATCAATGTTGCATTAAAGATATTCACACACAAAGTTATGATTTACATCATTTTGATGGAGCATACAAATGACAATAGATTTGTTATTGTCAATGAATCTGAATTTTAATGTATTGTTTGTATTAATGTTAAATTCATAAAAGCATAGTACATAGAACATTTAAGATTTCTCATGTGTGTATCACTTGATGACTGTTGTCAAAAAATCAAATGGAAACAAACATATGTTATACATCTTATGAATAACAAATGTGTAGACTAATAAAGTTGAAATTATTAATCGTTCAATATGAAAAATAAATTAATATATAATCAGAAGATAAATATTTTGAATTTTTATAATGTTATGCTTCATCAGAATCATGATCATAATATTGATTAGCAATACACCTTCAATTACATATAAATGAGTCAATGGACTTACCAGGAGACCGCAAAGGCGGCTCTATGTCACTGATGGATTCCTGTGGGCTCACCACACCAACTCTCTCTATGAATGATATAGATATATATTATTAAACACATTTGGGATATCACTAAATCACATCTGTCTAGAATTTTAACATTAATCAACTTTAAAATGTGAAGAATAGAGCAGTCATTACACCAGAAAATGCTTGATTGAATCAAGGGGATTCTGTAAAAATATCTGTATTGAACATATGTTTAATGTCAGACTACATTAGACATCAAATTCATCTCAGATGCTGCTATTGCATATCTAAATATACCCAATGATCAATGTTCTTAACCCTTTAAGGACACAGCTTTCACTTTGCTCAATTGTTTTATGACGGAATAATTCCGTCATATGTCCTTAAGAAGTTACAAGAATACACACAAACCACATATTGAGGAGCATCTGTTGACAAATCTAAACAAACACATGTGTCACATCGAGCCATTTTTGCAATGTACAGTAATCTTGTTTAGGACACAACACATATTTATCACAATACAAAACAAAATTGATTATTACAAATATGTAATCATGGTGCTGTTAGAGTATGCAGATATCTATAAAGTAACTCCAACAGAGAATGTGATTTATATATCAATAGTTTTTAATAAAAAGAATGTAAAGATGAATGAATCTATTTTGTCTTAAAGGGACACTGACATGATTAATTTAAATAATTGATTTCTATGTTCAAACTGTTAAAAATGATTTAACATTGACTCCTATTATAATTAGAATGTTGCTCGATATTAATCTTAAAGGCAGATAAGGAATATTGGATTCAATAAATATTGTTTGTTGAAGGTATCCACCAATCATCAATAAAAACCCAGGTTGGTCAACCAAAATTTAGATGCACATAAACGTACTTTCTTTATTTTAAAATACATTTAGCAATAGAATATGTCACATATGATGATAGTATTATATTTTTATGTTTATTAATATTGCATACTGTATCTGAATGACAATATTAATAATTGTAGCTCAGTATCCCTTTAATCTAAAATTAAATTGATTCCACAATGTTGTTGTTAATGAATTATCTACTCCATATGTTGATGTCATGAATTGTATTGAGCATGCAATTAAAATCTAATATGTTATTTAAGGATATCCGAATAATTATTTAATTTTCATCTATTAAATAGACATTACATATAAATATTGAACAATGTGTATTTAGTATGTAATGTTCAGTCCATGTTTCTAAGACAAATGTCAATTAAAAAGAGACATACCATACTGTGACAAGCCCTGGCTTGAGGATCCAGCAGCCACATCCATATCTGTAATATATTAAATGAGGATTGCATATCATTAATACTAATCATGCCATGTTTAAAAAATTTACATTAATAACAAATCAATTGAAAAATATTAATCCTTTGGTAGTCCCATGAGTTAATTGTTTCCTCAATTAAATTAATTATAAATATATCCTGGACTCTTATTTTCAATCAGTTGTGTTGTTTACTGTATCTTTAAGAATATCTGCTTGTTATTACATAATCATCAATTGATGGCCATATGTTATAATTTTTTTGTATTATTCGTTTTTTATTAGCTATAATATTTAAAATAAGAATACTGTATTCTTCACTAATCTAAGAATTCCCATTTAATTTTTAACAACATGTATAAAGCAATGCCACTTTCCGCAAACCCATGTTAACGTGGATGAGAAATGCCATTTTCGCGATCATTGCGCAATGATTCCAAGCGGAATTACGCATCCGTCATTTGAACAACATGTATAAAGCAATGCCACTTTCCGTAAACCCATGTTAACGTGGATGAGAAATGCCATTTTCGCGATCATTGCGCAATGATTCCAAGCGGAATTACGCATCCGTCATTTGAACAACATGTATAAAGCAATGCCACTTTCCGCAAACCCATGTTAACGTGGATGAGAAATTACATTTCCGCTCTGTGACGCATATTCTGTAGAGCGCAAGAAACATCATTCCTATTTCATGTGTCAATAATCTAAAATCAGATATCTAAACATCATATGTAGTGTATGTTGTGAGATCTGTATAGGTTTAGTATCTGACTATATACACATTTTTTGATTATAAAAAAAAAAAAAAAAGATATTATATGAAGTTGGATAATTACCTGGTTCAGATTCTCTATCATCTCCTCCCAGGCCACCGGACGGAGAAGCATCTGCCCTGTCCCCCGCGTCAGGACTTTCAGATCCCGCAGCTGGGAGGGAAGAAGAGGAGGCCGAGGATGGCGAGGATCTAAATCTTTTGGGGACCCGGAGATTGAGGAGCTCGCATAAAGTCACCTCATAAGGGAGTAGGTACAGTTTCCGCGGGGCCTTTCTTTGGCCCCCTCTTTTACGGGCTTGTACCCAGTCCCTTATGAGGTTTACTTTTTTCGATAAACGCAACCTCATATCTCCGAATCTCCTCATGATCTGATCCTGGGTCCTCTGGACGTCACACACCAATCTAACCGCATTGGTGATAGACTCCCAGAGGGCCTTCTTAACAGGCGCATCTGTCAACCTCCTCTTGTTCCCAAACAGCTGGGGATAAAAGTCCTTGACGGCGTGGACCAGTGCAGCGCTCTCCTCCTTGGTGAACCTGGGAACTGACATGCCTGCTCGGTTGGCTACTAAATATATTATAATAATATTAATATATAACACTGCCTGCAGGCATTAGAGAACTGACAAAGATGGCAACGTGTAATGGACTTTTATATGGTGAAGTAAACATGAGATGCACCATGGGACAATTTATCTGTACATCTGATTGGATAAAAGTTAGAAATATTGTTATAATGTCTGTGAGACCATCCTGACTCAAGTTGTGTTTGTGTGATGAACTCTGATTGGCCGTTCCTTAATGTTTCATATCTTAGTAACTTCCTTACACATACCGCTTGGTGGTGCTGTTACTTCATTTTTCATGTAGACTTATTTGTAACTCATGGGCCTGTCATGCGGATATGTGTGACGCAGATTTAATATCCGTGATCCGTTAAATATTAATGATTAAATACTCTTTAAAATCTAATACTGTCACATTATTAATGTTGTAGACATTTCTCGGTTTAATAACGGTCTGTTTCTTTAATACAAATACACATTTCATATTGTATGTCTTTATTGTTCTTTAAATACATTTATTGTGAAGTATTGACATTGCTCTATTAAATGTCTTTATAATGCACATTGATTGTGTGCTATTGCGTGACATTAGACTCTAATGTTTAAAGATGCTAATCTGGTGTTTCAAGATGCGTTTCCCACGCAATATTTATTAATGTTAAAATTCAGGTTAGAATGTCAGTAACTTGGATAATCTGTTTATAAATATTAAACTACAGCTTTGTTATTCGCAAATAAACCTCGAGCTTGTATTTGTCTGAAGTGCTCATATATGTTATTGTGCAATGGCGTCTTTAGTTTTAAAGAGACATTACAAACAATTGTATCAAATGATCTGTAGAGATAGAAGATTGTTTAGACTTTAAAATGTGAATCATTTTCCCTTAGTATTTATATATCCTCAACAGAACAAATTTAAATGCACATGGTTGAGACAATCACATAAGGCATCTCTGTGCATCCACCAATCTTCATCTACTGAGCCGATCTCGATATGCTTTTCAAGCAAAGTATGTCAAGATAGCAAGATAAGTAAATACACTCTTTAAATCTCTTAAAGGGACACTGTCCAAACAAATTTAGCATTGGTGATTGAGCATGAAATGTTAATCAACTTTATTATTTAATCCGATTATCAAATGTTAACAGTTATCTTGTTATGTTTCTTTGCAAATCAATAATGATATTTTATATTACGGACAATTGTTTAATAAAAACCTGGGTTGTCCTTGACGATTGTTGCATCAATTATTCCAAACAATCAAGTTCTGTCCAGAGTACTGAAGCAAATAAATTAGCTATTTACTGCCTTATTTTTAAAGTAATGATAGCAACATCACAATGAGCATTCATAATATGAGACAAGTTTTAAAGTTGATTCAAATAGAATACTCATTCAGAATGTATAAATCATTAATTTTTTAACTGTCTACCTTTAAGTATATTTTGAGTTCATGTCCCTTTAAATAAACATTTCACAATAATGCTTAAAATATCATAAACCTAGGCACCTTCCTTTTGCTAAATGAGTCTAACATATGAGTAAAGCAAATTTAGATTAACTTCTAGATTGTTTTACACACTGACTGAAATATATTTATTAAATGAGGTCTTTTTTAGCCTTCAGCGTAGAGGGACATTAAGCTATATGTTATGTATGCATTTTGTATAATATTCTTATATTTGAACAACTTAATATGTTTTGTTATTCAATCATTATATTGTAATTATATATATTCTTGGATTAAATACATCTCTACATAGGCTATTTTGATGCTGATTGTTGTTTGCATATAGATGCCTTATATCATTGACTAAGATATGTGCATTGTTTTTTTTTATTTTAACAAGTATATTTAAAGACTGAATGTAATTCTATAGTACTTTCTAAATATGTTTAAATTCTTGTATGATATTTTTAAAAATCTATACAAAATATACTTTGTGAATGTCCCTTTAAGGACCCAAACATTTTGTATTTTGATTTAACATTGACAAAATAAACAAAAGGGGAATTTACATTCTATATAGATATTTGATGTCTAACCCAAGAGGTAAGATTGTAATAAATACATAATATTACTAAGTATAGTTAAATGACTCCACTAGAAAATTACATAGATTAACCTGGCATCCAATAACTAATTTTTGAAAAATATCAAGTTAAATGACCTACCATTTATAAATGTAATAATTTAAATAATTTTTCAAATAATGTTTTGAGATACCTAAGGAAGATACATGATCTTATACAATTATTTTTACATTCAACAACACTGTCACTTTCATGTAATTGAACCACTTCACCTTATTAAATGTTAAAACAATTAAAATTTTACTACATATCCTAAATAATTTTAATATATACATTTTCAATATAAAAGCATTGAAGAATCTGACTCCCCAATTAATGTTATAAAATATATTTTAATATTCTCGGAAGCATTTTATTTTCTAATATTAATGCATTATTTTATCTTATGCATGTGCTTGTCAAATAGCCAACTACCAGTCGTGGGAGACCAAGTTTTATTTATTTACAGATTATATTGATATTTAGTAGAATCTGTTCAAAATAATGTATTTAATAATAAAATGTTTAGTATTAACATGTAAAAATATATTTAATAGAAAATAATTAAATATTCCTGGAAGTCATCAGATGCCAATCTGAAATGACAAATAATAAAAATGGAACAAAGTTAATACACACGTTGTCAAATATTCATAAAATACATTTAAAATCATATGGTGTCTATGCTCTAACTTTGATCAACATTTTTTAAAGATAATCATTAAATTGATTTAAAATTAATTAAATACATACACCATTATATTGTTGATTAAAAATTCTATTTAAATATCCAAAATTCAAATTATACATAATAATGTATATCACATTTCAACAATATATGTATGCTGAACATAAATCTAATATTTCATGTCCATTCAAATACCTCTATATCAACTATAATATGTATTCCTTTTTCTGATTGTGATCCCTAAATATCTAATAATGAAATAAGTATGACTAATGTATGTAAGCTAACAATAATCAACATTCTTCATGTGATTCTTAACTAGCATGCACCAACCTGGATAATGCATGGTCTTTGAAAGTCAATTCAGGGGTAAACAGTTGATCTTCAATAGGTGTCTTATTCATCAGTTCATTAAATAGAGGACTGGGAAATACCATCTAAAAAAGTACAATCATCTAAGTGTCTGATTGTGATCCATAAATATCTAATTAACAACTAAATATGACTAATGTATGTAAGCTACTAATATTCTACAGTCTTCACTAGCATGCATTGGTACACCAACCTGGACAATGCATGGTCTTTGAAAGTCAATTCAGGGGTAAACAGTTGATCTTCAATAGGTGTCTTATTCATCAGTTCATTAAATAGAGGACTGGGAAATACCATCTAAAAAAGTACAATCATCTAAGTGTCTGATTGTGATCCATAAATATCTAATTAACAACTAAATATGACTAATGTATGTAAGCTACTAATATTCTACAGTCTTCACTAGCATGCATTGGTACACCAACCTGGACAATGCATGGTCTTTGAAAGTCAATTCAGGGGTAAACAGTTGATCTTCAATAGGTGTCTTATTCATCAGTTCATTAAATAGAGGACTGGGAAATACCATCTACAAAATAGAAAATCATCTAAGTGTCTCCAATAGGATGTCTCCACAGCCTTATTCTATCAAATAGTTTGCACTTACCATGTGAACATGTCTTTGTATGGTTTTCAAGGTCAGCAGAATTGAAAGATAATGCCAGACATGATCCCATTGGTATACTTCAATTTCAATCTTGGCTTTTTCCCCACTGTCAGTCTGGGCAATCTTCACTGTCAGGCTTCAAATTGTTCCCTTTCAGTCTTTAGATTAAGTCATCTCCCTAATGTAAGAAATTTTATCAAAAAAATTCATACAAGTGTGTGAATCAGTTCTGTACCCCTCTCCCACCCCCCATTTCATAATAAATATCTGTCACTAGCTTACTAAGCCTGTGTATGAACCTGTGTTATTTTCTATCAAGTGTGAAGATGAGTCATATTGAGCAGAAAAAACCTCTGTGTGACATTGAACCATAGTCATTCTAGAGTATCCCTTTCTGATTATGTACATTTTAAGTAATGTGTAAACAAAAATCTATTTTTGAAAATGTATGCCATATGATGTATTTGTGTACAAATCATGCCAGCAACAGTCCATACATTTCTACTTACCATCTGATGTCCTCTTTAAAAACCAGGTGGCAAAGACTCGCTATAGGACCCAATGCCCAGAGCATCACCTATATTATGAAAATTAAAAATTATTCTAACATTTGATCAATACTAACATGTTTGCACAATTCTCTACTTGTCATTTCCATAGAGTTCACATCTATTGAAAATACTCCAGTGTAACTTCTATTCTTTACCGTCTAAAGTGGCGGTTGATGACGTCTGCTCTGACATCAAGTCCCTCGTCCTGGAATTCCCCCTCTAGAACAGGATCATCCTCCTCATCTCTGAGGAGGTCTCTGTCCACTGGGACGGCCTGCAGCATCCCAGCCCGCTGTGCAATATTATGCAGGACGCTACAGGCTACAACGATCTTAGCCACCTTCTTTGGGTTGTACTGGAGTGCTCCTCCAGAACGGTCCAGGCACCTGAATCTCATCTTCAGGAGCCCGAACATCCTTTCAACCACCGCCCTGGTTCTCTTATGAGCCCTATTGTAGCGCTCCTCAGACACATCAGTCGGGCTACGCAAGGGGGTAATGAGCCAAGGCCGGCTCATGTACCCAGAATCACCTATAAATTTTGAACAGAACATAATTCAAACAGAATACTTAAACTAGTATATTGTTGTATAAATTTTTATTTTTAAAAACGATAATCCATATTAAAAGTTGTCAGAAACATCCAAAAAATAAATTTCTATATTATTCTGTATCTTCCCATTTCAGCTAAGACATGCTACATATGCGTATTGTTCTGAAAACAAACCTTGTGTAAAATGCTAACTACATGGTTACATTGCATTCTCTCTCTGAACACTTAAGGTAAGACATGCTACATATCTGCATTTAAATAAAACTAGACATTAGCAGAAAGAGACAATGACAGGGTTAAATTGCATGAGATAATATCTTCCCATTTCAGCTAAGACATGCTACATATGCGTATTGTTCTGAAAACAAACCTTGTGTAAAATGCTAACTACATGGTTACATTGCATTCTCTCTCTGAACACTTAAGGTAAGACATGCTACATATCTGCATTTAAATAAAACTAGACATTAGCAGAAAGAGACAATGACAGGGTTAAATTGCATGAGATAATATCTTCCCATTTCAGCTAAGACATGCTACATATGCGTATTGTTCTGAAAAAAAACCTTGTGTAAAATGCTAACTACATGGTTACATTGCATTCTCTATCTGAACACTTAAGGTAAGACATGCTACATATCTGCATTTAAATAAAACTAGACATTAGCAGAAAGAGACAATGACAGGGTTAAATTGCATGAGATAATATCTTCCCATTTCAGCTAAGACATGCTACATATGCGTATTGTTCTGAAAAAAAACCTTGTGTAAAATGCTAACTACATGGTTACATTGCATTCTCTATCTGAACACTTAAGGTAAGACATGCTACATATCTGCATTTAAATAAAACTAGACATTAGCAGAAAGAGACAATGACAGGGTTAAATTGCATGAGATAATATCTTCCCATTTCAGCTAAGACATGCTACATATGCGTATTGTTCTGAAAAAAAACCTTGTGTAAAATGCTAACTACATGGTTACATTGCATTCTCTATCTGAACACTTAAGGTAAGACATGCTACATATCTGCATTTAAATAAAACTAGACATTAGCAGAAAGAGACAATGACAGGGTTAAATTGCATGAGATAATATCTTCCCATTTCAGCTAAGACATGCTACATATGCGTATTGTTCTGAAAAAAAACCTTGTGTAAAATGCTAACTACATGGTTACATTGCATTCTCTATCTGAACACTTAAGGTAAGACATGCTACATATCTGCATTTAAATAAAACTAGACATTAGCGTCGGTAAATAACAAATGGTTAAATTTAATCCTATAGCTGAACATGACGCTAACAGTTAAAAAATACAGGGCCAATTGTCAAAATAATTAACCATGTTGAGCACAAATACTCACCAACGAGATAACCAGGGGGCATTTGTCTTTCCTCAAACTGGCTCCACAGGGACGACAGAGAGAGGATGCGGGCATCATGACAAGCCCCTCCAAAATTCGCATACACATGCATAATCCTCATCCGTGCGTCACAAACATACTGCACGTTGAGGCTATGAAAATGTTTGCGATTTCTGAAGGGCAAGTCATCAATTGGAGCACGCAGCGCAATGTGGGTACAATCAATGGCTCCCAAGACATTGGGCAATTGAGCAATATCAAAGAATTCCCGCTTCAGGCGCCTCCAATCACCATCATTCTGTGGGAATCCTATGTATTGCTTACTGATACGTACCATGGCGTCCAGAAAGTTATCAAACACCACAGAGAATGTACCTTGAGCCAGGCCATGCATGTACAGTTCTCCGGATTGAAAACTCCCGGAGGCCAGGACGTATAGACAGCTTAGCATCTTACTCATGGGGGGAACAGCAGTCCTTATTTGTATACGTGGCTCCAAATGAGGTTTAAGAAGATCGTAAAGGCCAATGAGCTGTTCGCGATCGAGCCGATACTTATCAAAAACCTCAAAGTCGCTCATGTTTTCCAAGGTGGGTCTCACCCTGTAGACACGAGGACCTCGAACCAGACGACCCCTTCGTCTCGGTCTGAGCCGCCGAGGCTGCCTGATTCGACCAACAGCTAGTTCGCCAATAGCAGCACCAGCAGTGTCTACCATGTCATCGTCATCCATCTTTCAAAACAGCGTAACAAGGTAAGCACTTGATCTGATGTGGATCACAAGTGATGCATTGGCCATGTTGTTTGGGGGATTTATAGTACGATTAGTCCAATGGTATTGAGTTTGTAATGATTGCTAATTGTATTCACTTGTTTGTATGTGAGCGGCGCGAATGCTTTCAAAGTGGGCGTTTATTTGTTGTTTGCTGAAATGTTATTTTCAAACAATGATTCTCAATGTGAAAGTGTCAAATATCACACATACAGTGCATGTTTGTAATGTTTGTTCATATGCGTAATCAATATTTATTAAACGCGATCTTATAGTAACAAGTACACGTCCAGGCTAACATGAATGAAAGTGCATAGTTGTGTATAATGTGCATCGAATGTGATCGATCAATGTTGCTGCAACATTGTTTGTAAACGATAAAGTAACATCTGCCATCTGTAGTATTGTATATATATATAAGTGATTGCCGAGCTGTCAATATTGTATGCGTCCCTTTAAAATCGCAATAATACTGAATAACTTCCGGCTGTCATCTGTAGTATTGTATATATAAGTGATTGCCGAGCTGTCAATATTGTATGCGTACCATTCAAATCGCAATAATAATTCTGAACTTCCCGTCTGCCATCTGTAGTATTGTATATATAAGTGATTGCAGAGCAGTCAATATTGTATGCGTCCCATTCAAATCGCAATAATAATTCTGAACTTCCCGTCTGCCATCTGTAGTATTGTATATATAAGTGATTGCCGAGCTGTCAATATTGTATGCGTCCCATTCAAATCGCAATAATAATTCCGAACTTCCCGTCTGCCATCTGTAGTATTGTGTATATAAGTGATTGCCGAGCTGTCAATATTGTATGCGTCCCTTTCAAATGGCACTAATACTGAATAACTTCCGGCTGTCATCTGTAGTATTGTATATATAAGTGATTGCCGAGCTGTCAATATTGTATGCGTCCCATTCAAATCGCAATAATAATTCCGAACTTCCCGTCTGCCATCTGTAGTATTGTGTATATAAGTGATTGCCGAGCTGTCAATATTGTATGCGTCCCTTTCAAATGGCACTAATACTGAATAACTTCCGGCTGTCATCTGTAGTATTGTATATATAAGTGATTGCCGAGCTGTCAATATTGTATGCGTCCCATTAAAATGGCACTAATACTGAATAACTTCCGGCTGCCATCTGTAGTATTGTATATATAATTGATTTGCGATCTGACAATATTTCTTAATTGTCCCATTGAAATCTCCATAATAATGCTGTTCAAAAGTGTGGTTTACGTATATGTTGTATTGTAGTATTGAGTGTTAAAGTTCCTAAAGGGGCGGTACAGTGGTGAATCTGTGATGTGTATGGTTGAATCTTCTAATGACGTCATGATATTATTATTAACCTGCCTATGTAGTTGTGAAATCCTCATTGTGTTGTTGTATTGTGCTACATTGTTATTGTGTGCTGAATAAAATCTAAATGTGTGCTTTGTGGTTGCGTGATGGGTGATGCGTGTTATGTACATGTACGTATATATTGTGATTGTGTCCCACATATGCTGACTTCTATATAGCGGTCTGGCATTGTTGTTCCTTCCCATAAAGTGACATCTGTAATCTGGTGTAATGATGTATTTTTTGTAGGTAATTCCTAATGGTTTATTGTGATGGAATAATGATGTTACAAGTACCGTCAAATCCATATGTTGTGTTTTGTGATTCCTGTAGAGAATGTAATGTGTTTGTCCACCATCATTTGAATGCACATGTATGAGTGAATGTTAAAAGTAATATATGTGCATCCATGAGTGATTATGTGTTAAGCCTATGTAAATATGCAGTTGCTGCAAGCATATGAGTTGAATAACTGAAATGCAATAATAAAGGTAAATGAGAGGTGTTTCCCATTGTGTAGTGTTTGTGAATCCAGAAATGTGTATTGAATTTTATTTTAATTTTAAATGTAATTTTATTGAAATAATAATGTGTTACTAGTGATGTGGATTTGTAGTTGATGTAATCTAAAAGTGTGAAACAAATTTATGGTGTTGTGAATATTTAATAATTAAAAACCATAAGTCCACCATAGGGAAATAGTCATTTCTTTATCTATTTATCATAGCTGTGTCTAACGCATGAAATCATGTATTTTCTAGCGCTGGTATTTGGAGTTTTTCAGTCTACGCTATTTGCGTGCGTTAGGGAAATGAGGGTTTCGCGTGCACGAGCACGTCTTCCCAATAGAAGTCAATGGAGGCTCTAAAGATTTCTAATTTTTTTTTCTAAGACTGGTTTTCCTCGTAAAGTGAGTGACGTCATGAGCTTGTGTGAAAAAGTAACTAAATCGTGTTCTTTTTGTAATAAATAAATATTTTGTGTATGTCATGTGGTGTATATTGTTTGTATGCATCGATGAGTGTATGTTTGTGATAATGTTATTAGTTAGATGTAGGTATATGAGGGTCTTTTCCCGTATGTCCATGTAAGTCAATGGGAAAATGGATTTTTGTGGATTTTTTTCAAACACCCGAGATCTCGCAACTTTAATCCTTTGTATTTTACCGAAAACAAAATAAATATGAAAAATAAAGATAGTGTAGTGTTTGTATGAGTGTAAGTGTACTTTGTGTAATATTTGTTTTGTGATTCGTGGATGTTTTTTTTGTCGGTATATGTTTACTACTGGGTCTGAGGTGGCGGTAGAAAGGTGAGCGTTAGGTGTATTTTGAGTGGCGGTAAATAAACTCTAAATACCGGAGTGCGTAAGAAACCCGCGTTAGGAGCCTCTAACGCTGGTTTTCACGGCTAACGCCGAACTCCAAATCTAGGCCTATAACTTTACACTTATTTTGTCAATATTTAAACAACTAATGAGACTTTAAAAAATGCATCTACCGTAACCTGCTATTCTCAGACTAATCTTTTCTCTAAATGCATCATTCTATCTAGCATTTATTTAGTGTTTAATGTCCCTTTAAAAGGCTATTGAGTGTTGTTTATCTTATCTTCTTTTGTATGCCAAGTTCAGAATAGATTTAAATGAGCACCTGCAAAGATCAAGCAATCACTGTGTAGCAAGAACGAGGGTCAGATTTCTATATTCCACAGAATGTATTTTATCTCTCTGTGGGAAGAAAACTAAATAATGAAAGTGCAATTTGAAGTAGTTTCACTAAGCATAATTAAACTTTTATGGGTAAATACATTTTGAGTTAAATGTCCATTTCAACCCATCTAGGATCACAGGATTCAGGACAGATTCTTGTCTGGAAGCTATTGGAATGAGAAATTAAATGAAAGGTTCATATATTTTTAATTTAATATTTTAAAGTGACATTAAAGTCAAAATAAAACTTTCCTGATTTAGATAGAGCACAGAATGAAAAAAAAAATACTTCTATTATCAAATTTACTGTATTCTCTTGTTATCATTTATAGAAGAGCATACCTAGGTAGACTGCATGTACACATGCTCTAAGCTTTATATGGAAGCAGTGTTTACAGCAATGTATTACACATGCTGTTGCCCCATAGTGCTCAAAACACAAATGCACGCTCCTTAGAATATCCAGGAATGCTCTTTATTTATTCTTTGAGGAAAAGAGATCTGGAAGGGGAGGAAGGTAGGGTAATAGGGGGGGCTGCTACACTACAGAAAAAAGGATATTTTATTTATTTATTTTAAATTGCCTAATTTGCTGCAAACTGGGTACTGGCAGACAGCTGCCAGTACTTTAGATGGCAGCAAATAGGTAGAGGGGGAGGGTTAGAGAGCTGTTTGGGGGGGATCAGGGAGGTTGGGGGAGTAAGGGATAAAATAATCTGTGGAAAACCTAAAAAAAAAAATGATAAAAAAAAAGCAACAGCCTTTTATTTTAGAACTGGTAGGCTTTCTGCCAGTATTTAAGATGGGGGTGACCTTTGGGGGGGGGGGGGAGAGAGCTGTTTGAGAGGGGTCAGGGAGGGATCAGGGGGTAGGATGTGTCAGGTGGGAGGTGATCTCTAAACTAAAGCTAAAATTAACCCTACAAGCTACTTAATTAACCCCTTCACTGCTGGGCATAATACAAGTGTGGTGCGCAGCGGCATTTAGCTGCATTCTAATTACCAAAAAGCAACGCCAAAACCAATTATATCTGCTATTTTTGAACAAAGAGGATCCCAGAGAAACATTTACAACCATGTGTGCCAATTGCACAAGCTGTTTATAAATAATTTCAGTGAGAAACTTAAAATTGTGAAAAAGTTTACGATTTGTTTTTATTTGATCGCATTTGGCGGTGAAATTGTGGCATTAAATATTCCAAAATGGGCCTAGATCAATACTTTGGGTTGTCTACTAAAAAAATATATAGTTTTTATAGGTAAATAAAAAAAGGCTCTATTTCTGTTTAAATGTAGTGATGGCCAAAAATGCAAAAAAAAAATGCTCTGGTCTTTTGGGGAAATATTTGTCTGAAATGCCCGGTCCTTAAGGGGTTAATTGAGGAAAAGCCCTTTTACAGTTATAACCAATCTGATTAGTTATAACATTGGGCCAGGGTGTATCAGATTACAATTAGGCACAAATTATCAGCATAAGAGTTGATTGTAGGATACATCTAAAAGCACTCAATCCTGTTTTAGGTCAATTTAACAGAATATGACAAGAAGGAAAGAAACTGTTTATAAAACTTTAGCTTTATTAAATACATTTTAAAAAAATGGTTGTAGTGAAATTACAAGATGGACTAGCAAATATCGGCCATAAATTGTATGAGTGGTTTAGCAATTACATTCAATTATCTAGGCAACATAGGAAGTGGATGTTAATTGATGGTTATTTATTTATTGGACTGACTAAAGTCTAAGGACTAACAGGTATGTTAGCTATAGGGACACGAAACCCAACATTTTTCATTCATGATTTAGATCAAGCAGACAATTCTAAACAACTTTCCAAATTACTTCTATTACTAATTTTGCTTTGTTCATTTGGTATCTTTAGTTGAAGGAGCAGCAGTGCACTATTGGGAGCTACCTGAGCACATCAGCTAAGCCAATGACAAGAGGCCTATATGAGCAGCCACCAATCAGCAGCTATCTCCCAGTAGTGCTTTGCTACTCCTGAGCCAACCTAAGTATTCTTTTCAATTAAGGATATCAGGAGAGCAAAGTAAATTAAAAAATAGAAGTCAATTTGAACGTTGTTTAAAACTGCATGCTATATTCAAATCATAAATCAAAACTTTTGGGTTTCATATCCCTTTAATTAACTTCAGATACTAATATTTTATTTTAATTTTTTTTTTAAATAGTTTTTTGTTGAGGTTTTGCGATATAAACAACATACAGTGTTCGCCTTGTAACATCAAGGACATATATACCATTATTCAAGCAACATTGACACCAGAATTGTTATTGTTTTAAAAGATAGATAATCCCTATATTACCCATTTCCCAGTTTTGCATAACCAACACAGTTATAATAATATACTTTTAATCTCTGTGATTATCTTGTATCTAAGCCTCTGCAAACTGCCCCTTTTTTCAGTTCTTTTGACAGACTTGCAGTCTAGCCAATCAGTGCCTGCTCCCAGATAACTTCTCGTGCACGAGCACAGTGTTATCTATATGAAATACGTGAACTAACACCCTCTAGTGGTGAAAAACTGTTACAATGCAATCTGAAAGAGGTGGCCTTCAAGGTCTAAGAAATTAGCATATGAACCTCCTAGGTTAAGCTTTCAACTAAGAATACCAAGAGAACAAAGCAAAATTGGTGATAAAAGTAAATTGGAAAATTGTTTAAAATTACATGCTCTATCTGAATCATGAAAGTTTATTTTGGCCTAGACTGTCCCTTTAAGTCACATTTGTAAAATATATAACTGTAAGCCAGTAACATAAAAATTGTGTGACATATTGCTAACATATTTTCTAAATAAGGGAAGGGGGGCGGAGCCTTCTGGGATGGCACCGGATTGTGGTATGAAATTGAATAGCATAAAACATGGGTGTCATATATGAAAATTATATCATATCAATTGAAAAGTATTACAGGCTGTCACAGTTAGACCTTGGATAACATGATATAAAGCAACTTATGAAATGTACATCAGCTGTAACCATAGTATCACAATAATTAAAGGGTAAATATGCTATGAACAGTACAATTCTTGGTCCTTGTCATAATGTAGTATTAAATAGCTAAAGATAGACACCCTATAAGATACTAATGACATCACAATTATGGTATATAGAGGGTGGAAATAATATGGCATACTGAAAATAGTATATTATAAATTAGCCCTAAATATAGATAGCAAATATGTAGTTGACATCATAACAATTGAATTAAAGTATAGTAGTTTATGAAATATATATAGCAATAGCGTATAGGAATAATATCATATGAATAATGACAGTGAGCGAGAGCCGCTCCAGTTTAGATCCTGAGGAGGGGTGGTGAAAGAAATTGTTTTAGAGATGTTTAATTATTTTAGGCATGAGAACACTATAACTAGCCCGGGAAACATATATTAATTCTATTAGCTTGTCGAATCTCCCTTAAAATGCCATAAAGTATTATGGGTCTTAACGTGGTTTAAGGTTTGAAGGGGAATTAAGTATTTTGTCTTAACAGGTAGTAAGCATACATATGCCTAGGAAATAGTGTAATAATATAGCTCCTAGAATATTCCAGAGCTTGAGGGGAGTGAGTGAAGTATATATATATATATATATATATATATATATATATATATATATATTTGAACTTAGAAAATAGTGTAGCAGCATAGGGTGACTCCTAAACAAAAAAAAACAACAACAAAAAAAGTCTCAAAATGGAGGATCTGACTACCAATATTGTACTAACAGTACCTATGTACAGGCAGAAAAGAAACTTATTTCTTATGAAATTTCTGACTTTTCCCATTCTTTCCATGCTATAGGCTATGTTGCCCCAGCTGCTGGCAACATGCACCCTAAAGTTATTTGAGATTCTAGATAGGATAGTGCACTGGATAAAGCTAAGTACTAATCGAATGTAGGTACTCAAGTGAAAGTAAATATATATAAATTCCTCCATCTAACGGAAGTCAGAGATTCCATGGCAATCTGCTATATACCAGCTTAATTTAAAATGTTTCTGGAGTTTACAATCCCCATATGCCATTTGTTTGACTAAGACTATAGAGAGAATATACGTAGGCTATGCAGTTATTCCACCATTACTACATACTAAACAGTAAAGTATTATAATCCACCATGAGGGAAGAAAACAATTTTTTTTAAGGGAACAAGTAAAAATTAAGGAGAAATCATTGCGCTTTCAATTGACATCTTAGGTAGTGCAGATTAGTAAGAGTCATTAAAAGGTGTGCTTAACAAATGTACCCTGTTAATATGAAACTAGTAATTAAACATCAACTGACTAACACTATGGCTTATAAGACAATTTTAGTCACTGTATTGTCAGAGATGCTTAGCGTTCTATCACCCCACTCCATTCTTCGATCTTATTGCGAAAGAATATACTGCATTAGAGCAAAAGTAATAAATATAAACAGAACCAGTATCCAATTTGGAAATATTGGATACTTGTCAGTATATGGCCGGGTTATAATACAATATATTTAATAACTATCCTTTAAAATAAACCCCCAATAAAAATGCATATACAAAACAATAAAATTAATGTAAATTCCAAAGTTCTTTATATTAGTTAAAATTTATAGACACATTGAATTATATTTATATAGAACCAGATATGAATCAAAACTATACAAGTTTAAACTATTATAATATGATATGAAAAGATCATAAACGTTACCTTATTCACAATAATCTCCCAAATCAGAGTTGCATGTAAATATCACGATGAAATACCAGAATCTTCTGTTATTAACCAATAACTCTAGTTCAATGCTCAATATGGATTACCCCCTTACTATGCTTAATTAAATACTACCAGGGATATAATCACAATAACCAGTTTATGTACAATTCTGAGAGAGTTTCCTATAATAACTGACTTATAAATCTGGAGTATAAAACCCTGTCTAGTAAATAAATTATTTAGCAATGACTATGAATGCAAGTTAATATATCAACTTATAGAATTCATACATTATCAACATGAGCCAATTTAGGGTTTCAATATTTTCCAATTATTTTAAGATCACCTCATATGAAGAAAAGTTATGGCATAGATCAAGAAGTTAGTCTTACCTTTTTGCTTAAGTTGATTGTGTTCCCAGTATGGCAGTAGTTTGTCAATCAGCCCAGTTTCAGCAGACAAAAGACTCAAGACTTTCTCTTGCATTCAGCTTTTCTTATATATAATCATTGGTGATCTGTTTTTGGTTACGAACACGGAGCTTGTCCCTCTTATTGGTTATCTGGGAGAGGCCTCCCTGATTGGCTCTGTATGGATTCCAATAGTTAATTTATTTGGTTGTTATACCAGTTCCAATCCCCTAGGGGGCAGCAGACAACCAGCAAATATAGTCTTAACATTCATTTTTGCTATATTCCAAATATCTCCTTATATTATTATATCCAACATAATATAATTCCCAGCATCAACAAGTCACATGTTCCAAGTGTATTGGACCATGTCATACTATTCATCCTGATTATTTTAATATGAAACACAGCATATTTCACATTCCCAACAATTTTCAAATACACAGATTCGTGTTCATGGCTAACATTCAATGGACATCTTAAATTGACTGTATTGTTATTTATTAACTCAACATATGTATCCCAATTTGTCCTTTAGATGTCTGAAATGAAAGAAATAATGTTGTTAAAAATGTTCATTTTAAATCCTTAAAACATTCTATGCTTCCAAAAATACATAGGTTAAGACATGCTGTAATCTTTACTTTCAGGTTTTCATCTTTCTAGGCCTAGATAATCTCCCAGATTTTTATATTCATATTTAATATGTTGTCTGAATATATATATATATATATATATATATATATATATACATATATTCATTTTTAATGTTATACAAATAGACAATCTGATATCCATTAATGTTCTTCCTGTCATTTTCCATTAGCTTCCTGGAACACAGAGAAATTGTATTTATTTTTAAATAACTTAAGCATTTTATATATACTAATGCAGTTATTCATTTAATTTATTACAATCTGAATTGCATTTCCCCAGATCCCTATGTAGACATTTAATACAGTATTTAAAATTATATAGGCTGTATTTTAAAATGAATTTTAGTTGCAATGCTACATTTGTCTCTGTTTAGCCATTTTTCATCTAGACATGCCGTCTAGAATTTGTGGATTGAACCCACAGTAGGTATCAATTTAGCACCTATGTGCATAAGACTATTTCCTTTGAAAATGTTTGTTCAGCTAAGAACTAGTTATTTGAATCTGTTTAAGTCTAAAAAGAAATCCAGTGATTTTTCAGACATTGTGTCTATCACTGCATGAGGTCATTTATATGATAATCTTTGTTCTCAGATACCCTGTTAATCAGGAAAGGGAATCTTCATGTCTGATCTAAGATTTGCAATATACAAAATATAGATGACCATCTCTTTGGAACAAATTGCCTGACATAGGGCTCCATGTACTAAGCAGACAGCGAGCTACCCGCAAAAAATCTTGCGTCAAAACTCACAAACTGATATGTACAAAGTCGTCAACTATGTTCAAACTCGCATCTTTAAAATTGCGAGCGTACTTATCCGACAAACCTCGCTACCTCTCCATTTTTCACTGTAATTTGACACATTTGACCAACAACTCGCCAAAAACTAATGTACTAAAAAATCTATTTGTTCGCTTGCGACAATTTCCGCTCCCACCTCGTTATTTTTGCCTTTCCACCTTTTAGGTGGCGGGCAAGGTACAAAACAATAGGAAAGTCATTGTAGACGCCAGTCTAGACATATATAAAAGACAGTAATATCAGCATTGTACTTACATTGTTCATTTCGGCAGCTATGGAGACACTTCTGTATTTGTTTATTCTCCGTGTGATGCAAATGCGGTCTAGAAGGCTGAATACTGGAAATGTCGCTAATCGATTGGTTCGAAGAAGGAGAGTTCGTGTCCCCTGTGTATCCCTTCCACGGGTTGGTTTGCACGGCCTTTCTGACTGAGAGATCATACAAAGATTCCGGCTTGATCGTGAATCTATATTACACCTGTATCGAGAGATTGAAGATCATTTGGAGCCGATGACGGCTCGTTCACAAGCTATTCCGGGACTACTGAAACTATTAGCTGCATTGCATTTTATGGCAACAGGTTCCTATCAGGCAGTTTCTAGCGTCATTATTGGAATGAGTCAATCTGCTTTTTCACGCCACTTATCAAAAGTCATAGGGGCTATGATGGTTATTTTTCCTTGATATGTTTGTTTGGCATCTACCCCTGAAGAATGGCAATCTATAAAGTCCAATTTCTATAGGATGGCTGGGATGCCCAATGTCCTAGGTGCCATAGACTGTACCCATGTTGCTGTAAGACCACTTCAAGCTCGTGAGGAGATCTATAGGAATAGAAAGCATTTCCATTCCTTGAATGTTCAGATGGTCTGTGACCCCAACATGAGGATAATCAGTGTCCGTTCAAACTTCCCAGGCTCATGTCATGATTCTTACATCTTAAGGCAGACTGGCTTATACCGGAAGTTCGAGGACGGAGATATGCCTGAAGGATGGCTTCTAGGTAAGCATAACTGGCGTCTAATTTGTCTCTCATTTCCATGTACATATATTGCGCCCAATTTGTCGACTGTAATTGAAGAGTAATATGTATATTTTAAATTTGTATTGTATAGTTGTCAATCTTTATAATTATTTTTATATTAATATTTATATTTATTTTATGTCCTATTAGGAGATGGAGGCTACTCATGTACAGAATGGCTGATGACTCCCTATAACAACCCACAGACCAGAAATCAAGTACGTTTCAATGAAGCTCAGTGATCTACCAGGGGGATAATTGAGAGGTCTTTCAGTCTTTTGAAAATGCGGTTTCGATCTCTTGATCGTTCTCGTGGCGCTATGCAGTATGCACCTGAGAAAGTGGCAAAAATTATATTGGTTTTCCGCATACTGCACAATATAGCAATCAAAAGAGGCTGCCCATTAGAAGAAGAAAATACCATAGATGCTGATGAGTTAACAGAAGAAATATGTGTAGAACAAGCTAATAGGCGTGGTATGGCAACAAGGGACATGGTTTCTGAACAATATTTTGATGATTAAAATTCCTGTTTTAAGTTGATCAATAAAAACAATTTGCTTTATTAAATTGTCTTCTACTTTTTTTTTTTAATAATTAAGGTTATTAAAAATCCCTGTTGATAAACAGATAAATACAGTACAGTTGTTGCTCTTCAATTATCAAAGGTTTCAAATAAATCAAGTTTATGATCAAAGTAATTACAGACAATATATTTTAGTTAATACATTGTCTTTGTGACATCACACTACTGTCTATAGCTTCTCAAACTCTTTTACATAATGTGATTTGTGTAATGTAATCCCTCCATAGCTGATGGTAATTCATTGTATTGTCTCATTGAATTGTAGATTTACCAAACGACAGGGTTATTCCAAAGTGAGATTTTATGTTTTCAGATAGGAGTTGTTATTTTAAAGACTTGCTAATTTGCTTTGTTTTATATTAATCATAATTTTTAACAGCTCCTAGGTTGGCCCATATTCAAATGAAAGAAACCTTCAGGGCTTACGCTTATCACTTATTTTCTTATCTTTAATAATATCTATTTCCATTCTAGATTTTTTCAAGTTATAGTGGCTCATATAGATTAAACATTGTCATTGTACATATAAATATATGTAACATTAATATAATGTTACATTTGTAGGAATAAAATATTTACTGTATATTTTTTTATATAACAATTGAAAATAAATAAATCCCCATAAAATTATCAACAAATAATGGAAACTAAATTCTTTTATTACAAACTGACAATCTTGAAACATTATATATTATCTATTATTATTAAATACTGTAAACCAAAAACTAAATTCAAATAAATATCTACACATCTGAAACAAAGAAAATGTTTATAAACAAAATATCATTTGTAATATCTATAAACATAGAATCAATTTACAAACATTCACTAAATACATTAAAGGGACAGTCTACACCAGAATTTTTATTGTTTTAAAAGATAGATAATCCCTTTATTACCCATTTCCCAGATTTGCATAACTAACACATTTATAATAATATACTTTTAACCTCTGTGATTATCTTGTATCTAAGCCTCTGCAAACTGCCCCTTTTTTCAGTTCTTTTGACAGACTTGCAGTCTAGCCAATCAGTGCCTGCTCCCAGATAACTTCTCTTGCACGAGCACAGTGTTATCTATATGAAATACGTGAACTAACACCCTCTAGTGGTGAAAAACTGTTAAAATGCAATCTGAAAGAGGTGGGCTTCAAGGTCTAAGAAATTAGCATATGAACTTCCTAGGTTAAGCTTTCAACTAAGAATACCAAGAGAACAAAGCAAAATTGGTGATAAAAGTAAATTGGAAAATTGTTTAAAATTACATGCTCTATCTGAATCATGAAAGTTTATTTTGGCCTAGACTGTCCCTTTAATCTACATATACATTATATTGTTTAAAAATTTTTGGGATACATATCTAGATCAATGCGCTAATGATTGACATAACAAATAATGACGTCATCGTCAAACATGTGGCGTCCTGAACCTTTTGGTGCTGGAGAATTAGTGATATTAGTTTATGCCATGGATAAATATTTCCCTAAACATATTGGTGGTGTAAGGGCAGTGAGACAGGAATGCAGAGACAAAATTATATACAAGATGCTGAGAAGAATGCATCGGATTTAAAAAATTAAAAGAACAAGACGACAATGTCTTAGAAAATATAGTGACTTGAAGAGAAGAGAACCGAAGTACTATAAATCTATTCGAAGATTGATAAGGACATGTAAGTTCCAAAATTATATATTAAATTATATATTTAATAGAAAGTAATCATGATATTTTTTAACTGCGTCATCATTGACAAATCAAGGACAATATTATTTTTTTTTTAGTGGTACTTTAACTATATTAGTATATACAATTTAATCAAGTTAGAAAAGTAAGCATGCAGAACCGAATTAGTAGAGTAAAATATAACTATATTAGTATATACAATTGAAACAAGTTAGAAAAGTAAGCATGCAGAACTGAGTTAGTAGAGTAAAATAAAACTATATTAGTATATACAAGTGAAACAAGTTAGAAAAGTAAGCATGCAGAACTGAGTTAGTAGAGTAAAATATAATTTTAATTTGTCTTTAAAAATGAACTTCATGAAACATGTTAGTAGAATTTTAATTTCATACTAAGAAAAATAAACATGCATAACTGTGTTAGTAGAATTAAAATTACCTTTTTGAGAAAATAAAATAGTATTAAAGGGATACTGAACCAAACTTTTTGCTATCCAAAATTTTGATATAGTATGTCATTGTAAACAAGTTTATAATTTACTCCTATTATCTAATTATTTTCATTCTCTTGGTATCTTTATTTGAAAAGCAATAATTTAAGTGTAGATGCAGGCACATTTTTTGTGAACAATGTGTTGTTCTTGCTGATTGGTGGGTAAATTCATCCACCAATAAACAAGTGTTTTACATTATATTGAACTCAAAACATAGCTTAGATGCCTTTTATGTCAAATAAAGAAACAAAGAGAATGAAGAAAATTTTAAAATAGGAGTAAATTATAAATTTGTTTAAAATGGCATGCTCTATCTACACACTACATTTCCTTTCAGTCTATATCTCTGTATTGGTTCTTGCTGCAATACATTCGGCTAACATAGGGTTAACTTTATTGTGTAACTAAGGTGTGTTAAAATGGGCGTTCATTTTAATTATAACTTGTAGTGTTTTAGCCAATCAGATTGTTTTTTACCTTTCTTAATGACCTTAGAGACATAGCACCTTAGGCTATGATTACGGCGTTTAGCCGAAACATGTAAGCCACTGGTGCTACGCTCATTTCTACACTGTCTCCTTGGCTGATGTTGTGACCGTGTGAGCTGCATCTCACAAGAATTTTCTTCTTTTTAATGAATCCAATAAAGAATTGCTTTTATTACATCAACTTGGGACTCCACCTCTTTTCTTCTGATGCCTTTGACCAGCATATGAGTCCAGGTTGCCTACTCCTCATTAACTGCCGGACCGGGTGAACACGCTGACTTTCTACACACCCCCTTTCCTACGTCACGCGGTGACGTCTACAGAGCTGCAGACCGGGTTTTGCACAGAGGCGGAAGTAAGAGAAGTCGGCAGACACGCTGCCATCGGATATCACTCCGTTCATATAAAGGACTTTCTCTCTTCAGTGCTTAAGGTACACCTCTCTTTTTTGGCTCATACAAAGTACTGTTTGGGGGTGTTTCTGTCGAGTAAGTCCCGGTGCCAGGTTTGGCTCTTTTCATTCATACACGGACTAAAGTGTTTACCATTTCTCCCTTGCTTCTATCTGAATCCCAACAGAAAAAAAATTTGTTCAGTGTCCACTAATTATAATTGTTGTATTAAGCATAATTTCTATTTTTTGAAAAAAAAATGATTATAATTAATTAAAATTAAATTTTTTAATTCAAATCTTTTTAATTAATATGTTTATAGATATGAGAAGTAAGAAAAGTAAGTGTGAACAGCTACCATGCTACCTCCGGTCAATGTTGGTGCAAACACCCAGAAGTGAAGCTTTATCTCCACCTATGCCACTAACACTATTGGATATTGAATTATCTCCCAATCCATATCAAGTTTTAAATAAAAACACACAGACAGGTAATGAGTTGTTATTTAACTTATAAATAATATATTTTAGGTTTTGGCTTAAATCGTTTTCTATCTTTATCTTTGTAATTACATTTATAGATATTACCATGGAAGACATAAAAAATAGGTATGAAATAGAAGATTTTCCAAATCCTGATAGTGTGCCAATATTTGAAACATTGAGTTCAGATGATAGTCAACCAAGTATAGAAGTTTTAAGAACAATGATGGTAGATAAAGGTATGTTTCATATTCAGTAATCTTAAATCTAAGAAAATCTAAGTTTTAACTAATACATATTGCATTTTTCTAGGAGTTGGCTCTGATGAAAGTTTTAAAGGAGTGGACATAACTGTAGAAGCCAATATAGTAGATAAAATCGATAACACCACATCAGGAGGTAATATTTGTGAATAAATAAACCATATGATACATTGCATATGTATATATAAGTTGAATTAATATTTTTTTTGCTTTTGTTATTCTACAGATGTATCTTCAACATCAACTACTGAAACTGAAGACAAAAGTACTCAGAGTTGTCTTGAAGATCAAGTTAAACTCAAAATTGCTAAAATTAGGGCAACTTTGGGAATGTTATTGGAGCAAGTAGATTTTTTATACCGAAAATATGTTATTTGATTTAATACTTTTTTTTTTTCTTTTTTTTTTTTTTTTGGCATGATGATTGTCAGAAGAATGACAATGAAAAAATGACAAATACTGTTTTTGTGAAGAATCATTAGTAATCCTAATTTTGAATTTATGTAAATAAAACATATTTTTTGGGCATAAAAAATTGTCTTTATTAAACAATAACATTTTAAACTTTAAAAAAAACAAAAAACAAAAACAATTAAATTAAAAATATATCTCTGCAAACAATTAACATAAAATACAACTTTATGGATTATGGTGTTATAAATAAGAAATGAAATGTTCATTGTAGACGTGGCCTTTTGGGGTCTGTTGTACCCTCCCTTTCACTAACAATAGACAAGAGAGATTGTAATGTCCTTTCAGTGATGGATAATGCTCTATTTATTTGCTGTTTTTTTCCTCATCCATCTGCCTCTACCACTGAAACATTTCTCTTTGCAGATGTAATTTCTGCCTTTCAATTTCATTTCTTTCAATTTCTATTTCAATATTTTTTTCCGAAATAGCTGCCCAGCGTTCAATATTAGTGTTAATAATATTCTGCATGTCCCTGTGGTCCTCTCTATATTGCCTTGCAAGGGTCAACATTTCCCTTAATCCAACATCGGCCAATAGTCCTTCTGCTGGTGGATTTTCAATATTTAGAGCACCTGTTTCCTGTGTTAGTAGTGGTGCCTGTGTTTCAACTGGTTCCTCCAGGTTTTCAGGTGTATGGATTTCATCTGGTTGTGCATCACCAAATTCTTCTAGAATATCTGGAGTCTCACTTCCATCATGCCCTCCTGTTGTTTCATCTGGAATTGGATTTTCCGCTATTGGCATGAGATTGATAGTGATCTCCCTTGATGAGTTTTCTTCTTCTAGATCAAGACATAAACAATTGTTAGAAAATAAACAAAACATTTTGTAAACACGGTTTCAGAAATGGAATAGAAGGAGAGAGCAGCTACATATATATACATAAGTGATACATACCATCAAATAATGGAGATGAATGTCCAGTCAATCTCTGGAAAAGACGGCCCAAATCACCTATAAAATATATAGGTTTATTTACTACCATGTATTCAAACGCTATTACATTCAGTGAAAAATCTATTAGTAAAAATATTTAATGAAAATGTAGTTTGCAATTAAAGGGACATTGAACAAAAAATAATTATTTTGTGATTAAGATATAGGATGCAATTTCAATCAACTTTCTAATTTAATACTATTATCAATTCTGCGTAATTCTCTTATTTCCTTTATTTGAAAAATAAGGCATCTAAGCTAATTTTTGGTTCAGGACCATGGAAAGCACTTGTTTATTGGTATGTGAATTTAACAACCAATCAGCAAAAACAACACAGTGTATTCACCACAAATGGGGCGGCATTTAAACTCACATTCTTGGATTTAAAAGAAAGATACAAAGAAAATGAAAATAATGTTAAAATGTAAGTACATTATAAAGTTGATTACAATTGCATGCTCTACCTGAATCATCATTTAAAAAAATTTGTACAGTGTCCCTTTCATGAAAATCTAAGATCATTGCTATTTATCATTCAAATGCCATTCCATCTCTAAACGATCTAGAACTAGATTATGTCAATACTGACATTGTACATTTGTGTAAAAAAAAAACATATTTTGGATTTGATAGATGAAAGAGATAACACACACAACATTGTAATTATTCATTTAATTAATAATTTACTTACCAGTTGCTCTGCCAACACCAGTTTCTGGAGTGCTGGTCCTTACATCAGGGAGTGTGTCTGCAGATGAAGAACTGTGTGTAACAGTTGATGTGGACCGTATAAATTGTCCATGAGATAAACTGGTAGAAGGTCTGGAACCAGCTGCACCAGTAGATGGTCTGTAAACAGCTGAAGAAGAACTTGAACAAGTGGGCACTTCATTGCTACTCCTCCCAGGCTGTGCTTGTGTTGTTGTTGTTGCTTTAAAATAAATAAAAAAAAATTAGTTTTATTAATACATTTTTAATTTGATTTTTATTTCATGTTTAAACTGAAAGCTAATACTGTTAATAATAATATCATCGCAGCAGTGAATGAAGGCACAATCATTAAAGGGACATGAAAACAAACATTTTCCTTTCATGATCTCATAAAAACATGCTTTTTAAAAATGATTTAATTGTATTATCTTTTTGGCTTCATTGCATTGATATACTTTGATGAAAAGCAAATCTATACAGGCTCAGTAAATGATCATTGGTTGATGCAAATAGATGGGTCATGTGACTACTATGTGCATAGCTGTGTCTGAAAAAAGTATATCTTTAGAAAGCTGAGAACAATTAGATATTATCTACTAATTTTGAAAGATGTTAAAAATAATATTGTATACTCAAATACTGCAACATGCAAGTTATATATATATATATGTATATTCTAAAATACATATTTTTAAATTTTTAGTGCACCATAAATGATAAGACTATTTGGGGCCTATGAGCGGATTCACATACGGAAGCATAAGAAGTCAGATCATGTTATTTTTAATAAATATATATTGGAGACACTGAGCTATCATTATTTAACAAACATTTTTGCGTCAATTATGTTGTACATTTACCTCTTAAATCACTGTCACGATCATCCATTATGCCAGTGATGATCTCTGGTCCTAGACGCTGAACAAGCTTCTGCTCATAGTCATTGAGGTCGGCCACATATGCTGGTCCACCTCCGGTAGCACGTGCCGAATTTTTTTCTCTGGCCAATTTAGCTTTGGTGAAACATTTAATGTCATTGTAACGCTTCTTCAGCTGATCGACATCCTTTTTTCCAGGACCCTGGGCACTAACAGCATCGCTAATCCTTTGCCAGATCTGCTTCCTCCTCGAAAAATTTGTCTGTTTGACACGACATCCAAACAAATAATCATAAGAGTCAATAATCATGTCAATCAAAACGTTTTGCTGATGCGAAAAGTGAGGATTCTTGGATTTTGAAGTGGTATCAGATCCAGATGAAGCCATATCCAATTTGTAAATAAAGATCACAAAAAATAATCACTCTCCAAAAAATTTTGAACAATAATAAAGTTGTTTAGAAAAGTTGAAGTTTTATAGGGGCAAAATTCTTTTCCCGCGACTACTATGACGTTTCTGACACCTTGCATGTCACGTATTAATAATTGGCCAGACAATTCGACTGAAAGTTAAGTACATTAGCTTAGTCGCGGCGAGCGAGGCGTCAAATTTATCAATAATCCGCCACTGCTCGCGGCGGGCTAGATGTGTATTTATTGGGGGATTATTAGCACATAGCGACAGCGGACACCATTTCTCCCGCGGCAAGTAACGGCGAGTTTATCCGCGTCTACAATGACGGATTAATTGACGGCTTAGTACATGGAGCCCATAATGACCAAAAGTTTCAGAGTAGAAAAAGGGGTCAGTGACAATCTGATAGGGATTTTAGCTTCACACCTCAGCAGGAAATCTTTGGAAGCAATCCTTTGTTCTCAGATGTGGAATACATAGAGTGTACCCAGTGGTAACATGAGCATGCTTTTTGAGAGATTTCATATTTATTTATTCATATTTATTTTAGCATTATATATATATATATATATACACACACACACATACATATATATATATATACACACACACATACATACATACATACATACATATGTATGAGCCACTGACATCTACAGGTACCTTGACAATACCTGAATATCTAGATATCAGTTAGTATATCTCTTTTTAATAAAAATATGTTAGACAAAAGGGGCTGTGACCCAATGTATATTAAATCGTTAGTACATAGATAAATAGGCTTAAATTAAGCCATTAATGCATAAAAGTATATCTCAAGGTTAGTATAGGATGCAATTAAATCAGAACAAATAGCAGTATTCAGCATATAATATATACAGATAACATGCCCCTAAGTGGAACGTTAATTTAGTTTCAAAGATATGTGTAGATTTTGAGAATATAACAATGTTTCCAAATCTCCTTATAACTCCTGTATTATTTTCCAATGTATCAAAAAAGAGTAGGTGATTCAAAGAAAAAAATGTGAATAAAAAAAAAAAGTGTCTTTTATAAAATCCCATAGATAGTTGATTAAAATATCTCTGTACAAACAGGTATAGGTGAATCGATAAATATCTCTCTTGTTTTAATTTTCACTTCAGTGATATGATGTCTGAAAAAAACAACAATCATCCACCATGTGTGGAGGATTATTAGGTGGAAGGTAATTTTATATCATGTAGTTTTAGTACCAAGTGAAAGTTCTGTTTAAGAATAATATAGAAAGTGTCCTGTGATATTATAAAGACAATCTGATCATAAAGAACCCAATAGTTCTAATTTGAGAAATTTAGGAAATCCATCACAGAATAGGAGAATTGACCATTAGAGACAATATACAAATGATGTAACTTATGAACACCCTAATTATGATAGACCTTATTATAATTTGAAATTAAACTATATGAATCATAGAAACTATGAATCATATAGAGGAGATAATCATAATAGACATAGGAATTTGGGGCAATATATACCTAGGAATGACAATTTTGAAAGAAGACAATATAGTGAAAATTTCAGAAGACAAGAACCTTTGAAATATAATAGAGAATACCAGTACAATCAGAGAAAAGAATCAAATGAATATAGAGGCTATAATACACAACAGATGGGGAACAAACAATAATTTGAGACAATTTAACGACTCACCCTCAATCAAATTGGAAAATAGAGATAAAATATTTGAAGAAACAAATGATGAGAACGAGAAAGGGAAGTCTTTTAGAGAAGGGTCCTGCAGCAGAAGGAACGTCATGGGGATTCAGTACAGAAACACCAAGAGAAAGAGAGTGAGTACAAAAAGGAAAGAGAGGGAGAGGAAAACAGACAGGAAATAAAAAGATGGAAATGACAAACACAGGAGGGATCTTTAATTTAAGTAAAAGCATTCTGAATCAGGAACAAGAGAAAGTATTCAGTAAAGGCCTTTCCTTCGCCCCCACAATTAGGATAAATAAATTTAATACTCTTATAAATATTAATCAATATGTGAGAAAACTCACTTTAAAAAGATATTTTTTTAAAAACCCATTGAACGTTCAGATTTAAATAAACCTAAACATAGACACAAAATAAACAAAGTGAAATATATAGACATACAGAACTTAGAGCCAAATCTAATTTCTACCCTACTCAAGAAAAAGGCAAATATCTAGAAATGTTTGAAAAGGCACTAAAAGGAAGAGGTCTACAAATGTAAAGTTAAAAACAAACAAAAATATAATCTTACATAGAAAGAAAATACTGTGTTAACTGAACTAAAAAATAATCCAGATATCATAATTAAAGCAGAGGATAAGGGCGGAGGCCTAGTAATATTGGATACCATGGATTACCTAGAAGAAGCCTATAGACTCCTTAATGATAAAGAAACATGTATAAGACTACTTTAGATGATTTAATTTTTGATGCAAAAAAAGAAAATATACTCAATGAAAAAGAATTACAATTTCTTAAAAAATCTGATCCTGCAACTCCCATTTTCTACTACCTCCTCAAAATCCATAAATCCTTAATGAACCAACTGGCAGACTCATAATATCTGGAATAAATTCCCTCCCATCCAACCTTTCCCAGTATGTGGATAGATTCTTACAACCATATGTTAGAGAACTACCCACATATCTAAAGGACTCCACAACTTTTCTAAATAGTTTAAAGAATGTCACTTGGAATAAAAACCTAATGTTAGTAACATGTAATGTTAGTGCACTTTATACTAATATAAAACACACCCTAGGAATAAATTCCATCAAATATTTCCTCCATAATGATGATAATTTACCAACCCCACAGGCAGATTTTATTTTACAACGTATAAATTTCATACTAACTAATAATTATTTCAATTTCAATGGAGAATTCTTCTTACAAAAGAAAGGTACCGCCATGGGTACAAGGCTTGCACCCAGTTACGCAAATCTGTTTATGGGGAAATTTGAACAAGAACTAATTACATTGATGATCTGTTTTTCATTTGGTCTGGAGGCGAGGAACTGTTAAACATATTCATGAAGGATCTGAACAATAACGATTGGGGACTCTCTTTTACTTATGAATATAGTGTAAAACAAATTAACTATTTAGATATATCAGTAGAAATAGTCGACAATGAGATGAAGACCAAAACATTTTTCAAACCAGTAGATTCCAACAACTATATTCATTTTAACAGCTGCCGTTATGATCAATGGAAACTAAATATTCCTAAAGGCCTATTCCTAAGACTGAGAAAAAAACTGTTCTGACACCAAAGACTTTCTAATGCAAGCTACAACATTGAAGGAAAGGTTCACGGATAGAGGTTATACAGAGGAACTAATCAACAAAGCACTTAAGAATGCAGAAATACATGACAGAGACACATTGTTGATAAAAAAAGAATGACACTATCAATAAGAAAGCAGTAAATTATGACACTTCATTCATTACCCAATATAATTCAGATTTTTAATTTATTAAAAAAATTCTGCATAAACATCGGCATTTTATTAAAAAATATCCTTATTTAAGTGGTATAATCAAATATCATGTATCATATGTCTAAAAATCTGAAATCCATCCTAGCCCCCAATGAATTTAATAAGGGTGAAAATAAGACAAATACAGATGTACAAGGGAAGAGACTAGAAGGATTCTATCCATGTCATAAATGTAAAGCATGCAAATTTAGCAATAGATGCAAAATGGTAGAATCAACCAATTTAGATTGCAAATTAAGAATAAGAGATGTTATCAAATGTACTGATTCAAATATAGTATACATTATACAATGTCCGTGTAAAAGACAATATTTAGGACAAATGGGACAACCACTAAGGGATAGAATCAAACATTTAAATAACATTGAGAGAGGATTTAAAGACCATTTATTATCTTTACATTTTAAAGAAGTACATGATCAAAACACAAAGGACTACTATATTGGGAGGTTAAAAAGATAATTACAAAAAGAGGGGGAAACATCACACAAAAACTACTGTATACTGAAGCTGAACTAATTGTCAACTTTGCTACATTAACCCCAGGAGGCCTTAATGCAGAACTAGACTTGAATCCATTTAATTAAAATAGAACTAGACTTGAATATATTTAATTTAAATATCTCACTTCTCCTTTATATATATATATATATATATATATATATATATATACATAGTATGTATTTCCAGTACAACAGACATCTCTCTTCTGATAGAATAACTGACTTTAATAATATTAGACATATTTCATATCAATATGGCTATATACCTTATAACCAGATTTGAATTCACCCAATCAAAGAGTCAACCTAACTCTTAACTATTCATATAACTTAAAATATGAGGGAAACACTCTGTGATAATAACCTCCCTTTGTTGACAATATAAATAATTCGACTAATACTCACTGCATAAGCAGAATAAAATTGTAATGAAATAATATTAATAATAATAAGTACTATAAGATTCTATATTATTGATCTTCAAAAATATTCAAAGTGGAATTCATCTTATATTTCCATTTTTTACCGTAGTATTCATATATGTCCTTTTCATAATCGCTTATCAAAACCATTTTGGAAAATATCACTAACACTATTAAGCGACATATATTATTTTGAATAATGAAGATAATTGTCAGGTTAGGAAAAGTCCAGAAGAAGACCCAAATGCTAGGGCAAACTTAAACAACACCCTTGCACTCTGAGTTTAATCCAGGACGTGACCCCACGACAACCTCTAAAAAACAATGTACTCACGATATGGAGCAGGGTTAGCCTGAGTCCAAAGTATTTAAAAATATCAGCCAAATAGACTTCTGAGTAAGGAACTGGTTTCAGGAAAAGTCTTCCACAGAATCAGGAGAGCAGGGATAGTACACTTATACTCAGACAGAGGAAGGGTAAAACAAGAAACAGTTAATAATGCAGGAGTAGGTAACTTGTTATCAGGCAGTTTGAGGGTTAATACTGTGTAGTCAGTCCTTGAAGAGTTTGGCAACAGGTTATTAGGCAGTTTGTAGGTTTATACTGAATAGTCAGTACATGCAGAGTTAGATAACAGGATAACAGGTAGTTTGAGGGTTAATACAGATTAATCAGTACTTGCAGAGATTGGCAACAGGTTATCATGCAGTTTGAGAGGTTCACAGAATAGACGGTTCTTGCAATGTTTGGCAACAGGATATCAAGCAGTTTGAAGGTTTACACTGAATAAACAGTATTTGCAGAGTTTGGCAACAGGTAAACATGCAGTTTGAGAGTTTCACAGAATAAACAGTCCTTACAATGTTTGGCAACAGGATATCAAGCAGTTTGAAGGTTTACACTGAATAAACAGTATTTGCAGAGTTTTGGCAACAGGTAAACAAGCAGATTGAGAGATTCACAGAATAAATAGTACTTGCAATGTTCGGCAACAGGTTATCAGGAAGTTAGAGGGTTAACCCAGGATAGTCAGTCTTTGCAGAGTTTGGCAGTTAGAGAGTTTCCACAGCAAAGTCCTCACAGGATCCACAAAGAGTAACAAACAAACGGGCACTGAAGAAACAGGAAGCCCGGAATAAAAAGCCTGGTAGTGACATCATCAGGAAGGGGCGGCTCAGACTACCTGTCAATCAAGCACACAGAGAGGACAGCTGGAGCTTCCCAGTGGCCGAGTGTGACAGTGCCCCCTCCTCAAGGACCCCTCCGGGGGACCAGACCAGGCCTGGCAGGGTATTTCTTGTGAAAAGACTTGACAAGAGCTGGAGCATGAACATGAGAGGCTGGTTCCTAAGATCATTCAGAGATAGGATAACCTTTCCAATGGACCAGGTAGTACAGCCGATTACCCCGTAGCTTAGAATCCAAAATCTGTCTGACTTCAAACTCAGAAGTTCCCTCTACGGAAAGTGGAGGAGGTGGTTTACTCTTGATAGAGTACCGGTTGTAGATGACTGGCTTGAGTAAGGAGACATGAAACACTGGATGGATCTTGAGAGTCTTGGGTAAAGGCAGGCGGTATAGCAGAAGAACAAACTTTGGAAACAATTCAAAGAGGTCCAATGTACTTAGGACCCAACTTAGTACAAGGTTGTTTTAGACGTATAAATCTGGTGGATAAAAATACTCTGTCTCCAGTACGAAGTAAAGGAGCCTTACACCTTCTGCGATCAGCATATCTCTTGTGTCTTAAAGAAGAGGAAAGTAGATTTTGACGAATGAGTTGCCAGTGGTTACTGAGATTTTTCACAATACGATCTGCTCCAGGGACTTCAGTAGAACTGGTAATCATAGGAAAGGCAATTCCGCCAAAGGCAATAACTGAGACCAGTTGGAGTGGTGATGGTCTACATAATGTCTAAGAGAAGATTCTAAGGCTTGATTTACACGCTCAGTCTGTCCGTTGGATTGAGGATGATGTGCAGTAGAAAGAGATATGTTGATTCCGAAGTGCTTACAAAAAGACCTCCAAAACTTGGAAACAAATTGAACTCCGCGATCTGAGACTATGTCAGTGGGAAAACCATGTAAACTAGATATATGTAGAACAAAGAGCTCAGAAAGTCTTTGAGCTGAAGGCAAGCCTGGAAGAGGTATGAAGTGAGCAGACTTGGAGAACCGATCCACCACTACCCAAATGGTCGTATTTCCAGCAGAAACAGGAAGATCTGTAACGAAGTCCATGGATAAGTGAGACCAAGGGTAATGAGGAATAGGAAGAGGGTGTAATAGACCAAACGGTCGATGAGAAGATTGTTTGTTCGAAGCACAAGAACTACAAGCAGCAATATAATCCTTAACATCCCTCCTCATAGTGGACCACCAAACATGCTGCTTCAGTTTCCACAAAGTATTGGTTACTTCAGGATGACCTGCTGAAATGTTGTTGTGAGCCCAATGTAGAAGCTTAAGACGTAATCCTTTGGGTACATACAGGATACCAGAAGGTAGTTTGCAAGAAGATGATACCCGGACTTGAGCAGCATGTAAAGCCTGTACTGTAAAAGAGGATACTTGAGCCAAAACTTTGACTAGACGTAGTATAGGTTCAGAATCCAAAGGAGAAGGCTCAGAAGATTGGAACTGCCTAGATAAAGCATCTGCCTTCAAATTTTTTGAACCAGGAATATAGGAAAGTACAAAATTAAACCTGGAGAAGAACAAGACCCACCGAGCCTGACGAGGATTGAGATGAGTAGCTGTATGGAGGTATAAAAGATTCTTATGATCTGTCAGAATGAAAAAAGGTTGACTGGTACCCTCTAACCAATGCCTCCAAATTCCTCCAAAGCTAATTTTATAGCCAAAAGCTCCTTATTGCCCACATCATAACTTAACTCAGCAGGATTGAATTTTTTCAAATAGAATGCCACAGGATGTATCTTGCTGGTAGTCGGATCACGTTGGGAGAGAACAGCTCCAGCTGCTATAGAAGAAGCGTCAACCTCCAAAATAAACTGGAGATCAGGAATTGGATGACTGAGAAGAGGTGCTGAAGAAAATGCTGATTTTAGCGTTTCAAAAGCCTGTACTGCCGAAGTGGACCAGTTCTTACAATTTTGCCCTTTCTTAGTAAGAGAAGTGAGCGGAGACGTGATGTCAGCAAAGTTCTTAATAAACTTTCTATAGTAATTGGCAAAGCCAAGAAACCTCTGCAGAGATTTGAGAGTAGTTGGTCTGGGCCCGTCCTTGATAGCCGAAAGTTTATCAGTATCCATCTCAAAACCTGATTCTGAAATGATATAACCCAAAAAGGGAATTGAACTCTGATGAAAAGAGCATTTCTCCAATTTAGCGAACAGGGAATTGTCTCGTAACCTCTGAAGTACCAGTCTTACATGATGTACATGTTCCTGTAATGTTTTGGAACAAATCAGAATGTCGTCGAGATAAATGATAAATTGATTTAGATAGTCTCTGAAGATTTCGTTAACAAAGTGCTGAAATACGGCTGGTGCATTGCACAATCCGAAAGGCATTACTAGATACTCGTAGCGACCAAATCTAGTGTTAAATGCCGTCTTCCTTTCGTCTCCTTTACGGATTCTGACCAAATTGTAGGCCCCACGGAGATCTAACTTGGAAAAAATAGAAGCACCTTGAAGACGAACAAATAACTCTGTTATTGACAGTAATCTGATTCAAGGCCCGATAATCGATACAGGGACGGAGACCTCCATCTTTTTTCCCAATGAAGAAAAAAACCCGCACCCACAGGTAATGAGGAAGGACGAATAAATACTCTGGCTAAGTTGTCCTTTATGTATTCCTCAAGAGAGACATTTTCTTGACAAGAGAGGGGATAGGTCCTTCCCTTAGGTAGAGGAGCCCCTGAAAACAATTCAAATATCCGGTGTGGAGGTAACGTCTCAGCCTCCTTCTTAGAAAACACATCACTAAAGGCATGATAGTAATTAGGCAATGAATCAGGAACTTCCACCATAGCTACGAAAGGACCAGACGGTTTTGAGGGATTTTGCAGGCAATGTTTGAAACAGGTAGTTCCCCAGGAAATAAGTTCTCCTTTAGACCATGAGAAGACTGGATCATGAAGCTGCAACCAAGGTAACCCCAGAATCAACGGTATGTGGGGAGAAGTGATGACGTCAAAACGAATAATTTCAGAATGGAGTATGCCCACAGACAAAATAAGAGGAATGGTAGAATTTTGTATGATACCAGAACCTAAAGGCTGTCCACTAACAGTGGTTACCTTAATTAACGGTTTCTTAGCTTGAAGAGGAATCCTGAGAGAGTCAGCAAAGTTTGAATCAATGAAAACTCCAGCAGCTCCAGAGTCAATGAGGGCTTGAGCTCGAAACTTGGTATCTCCAAAAGAGATAGTTACAGGAACAAAAAGTTTAGAATTGAGGGAAGACATGTGATTCTGGCTTAACTCTGTCCCTCTATCAAAAGTTAAGCCTTGGCTTTTACTGGCCGGATAGGACAGTCCTTCAGTAAATGTTCTTTGGTACCACAATACAGACATAATCCAAGAGTACGCCTTCTATGGCGTTCAGCTTCTGACAATTTAATAGCTCCTACTTCCATGGGTTCCACAGACTCAGGAGATTGGGAATTATTATTACACAGACTTGAGGTTCGAATAGGAGGACGAAAAGAAGATTTAACAAAGGATCTCTGATTCCTATCTCTCTCCTGAAGACGTTCAGAATGCCGGGCGTCAAGAGTAATACACAAATTGATAAGACCCTCCAATGAATCGGGAGTTCCCGAAATACAAGTTCATCCTTAAGGCATTCGCAAAGTCCCTTGCGAAAGGCTGCCCGTAAGGCTCCATGGTTCCAATCAGTTTCTGCGTCTAAAGTCCTGAATTCAATAGCATATTGAGCTACCGAAAGGGATCCCTGTCTCAGATCCAACAATCCTGCCTCTGCAGCTGCAGACCTCCCAGGCTTGTCAAAAACAGAAGAAAAAATGGACACAAATAATTCCACATCCTGTAGTACAGGATCATTCTTCTCTAAAAGAGGAGACACCCAGGCTAGAGCCTTACTCTTCATGAGGGAGATAATAAAGGTGATTTTGGAAGTAGAATTGGAAAAAACTTGAGGATTGTTTCTGAAGTGTAAACGACATTGATTAAGGAATCCACGGCATTCTTCAGGATTACCGTCATATTTATCTGGAAGTGGGATTCGTGGTATATACTGTCCAACAGGTTAAGGTGGGTTAAAGACAGCATTGGAGCTAGTAGCAGCTGCAGTAGGAGTCACAGTAGCTTGAGAAGGAGCCGAGAGGTTATGTAGCAGAGCAGTAATCTGGTCAAGCTTGGAATTAAAAGATTTCAAATGAGCAGAATGATTTCCCAGAAGTTGCCCTTGTAGAGCCACAGCCCTGGATAACTCATCAGGGTCCATATTATGGCCCGTTTGTACTGTCATGTTAGGAAAAGTCCAGAAGAAGACCCAAATGCTAGGGCGAACTTAAACAACACCCTTGCACTCTGAGTTTAATCCAGGATGTGACCCCACGACAACCTCTAAAAAACAATGTACTCATGATATGGAGCAGGGTTAGCCTGAGTCCAAAGTATTTAAAAATATCAGTCAAATAGACTTCTGAGTAAGGAACTGGTTTCAGGAAAAGTCTTCCACAGAATCAGGAGAGCAGGGATAGTCCACTTATACTCAGACAGAGGAAGGGTAAAACAAGAAACAGTTAATAATGCAGGAGTAGGTAACTTGTTATCAGGCAGTTTGAGGGTTAATACTGTGTAGTCAGTCCTTGAAGAGTTTGGCAACAGGTTATCAGGCAGTTTGTAGGTTTATACTGAATAGTCAGTACATGCAGAGTTAGATAACAGGATAACAGGTAGTTTGAGGGTTAATACAGATTAATCAGTACTTGCAGAGATTGGCAACAGGTTATCATGCAGTTTGAGAGGTTCACAGAATAGACAGTTCTTGCAATGTTTGGCAACAGGATATCAAGCAGTTTGAAGGTTTACACTGAATAAACAGTATTTGCAGAGTATGGCAACAGGTAAACAAGCAGATTGAGAGATTCACAGAATAAATAGTACTTGCAATGTTCGGCAACAGGTTATCAGGAAGTTAGAAGGTCTTTGCAGAGTTTGGCAGTTAGAGAGTTTCCACAGCGAAGTCCTCACAGGAGCCACAAAGAGTAACAAACAAACGGGCACTGAAGAAACAGGAAGCCCGGAATAAAAAGCCTGGCAGTGACATCATCAGGAAGGGGCGGCTCAGACTACCTGTCGATCAAGCACACAGAGAGGACAGCTGGAGCTTCCCAGCGGCCGAGCATGACAATAACAATAACATGCCGTTAGAATTTCCAATGGTTTTTCATGTTAGTAAAGCAGAAATGTATCTATCTGCTAATACTCTATAAACAAATACAAATGTATGCATTATTGTTATAATTGAAGATTCTATCAGATATATGCAAAGATACTTTTGAATTTCATCAAATGCCAGAAAAAAAGTTGAATTGAACAATCCTATCAATATCTTCTAAACTCCATTCTAAGACTTTCTAAATAGAAGCTAATATCACTTTAAGAAGATTATCAACACATACGGGTAACATATATGGACAGTTGCAGATGTATATAAAGGATGAAACTACTTCCCATAAGTCATCTTGATAAAGGCATTTGAAGTGCCGAAACGCATAGAAGTTTGATTTGTGGACATCATCTGCACCAAAGAAATACAGGCACCCTAATCCGGTGTTAGCGGAGGTCCAAATACTCATGAAAGGAGAAGCTGTGGAAACGATCCTCTGATAGGCGACATCAGGGTTAGATGACCAAGCTGTGAGATCGAGGCAGTGAAGATGCTGTGTGTATCCCGCCACACACGGAAAACACAGTTAGCGAGGAATACAGCTAGGTAAGTCTGCCACACAGCCGAACTCGAACTGAAAAGCCTGAACAGGGATCCGACGACACTTACATTCAAAGACACCTGACCGGTCAGGCATTACCGGTATATAATATCACGGGACACTTTCTATATTATTCTTAAACAGAACTTTCACTTGGTACTAAAACTACATGGTATAAAATTACCTTCCACCTAATAATCCTCCACACATGGTGGATGATTGTTGTTTTTTTCAGACATCATATCACTGAAGTGAAAATTAAAACAAGAGAGATATTTATCGATTCACCTATACCTGTTTGTACAGAGATATTTTAATCAACTATATATGGGATTTTATAAGAGACACTATTTTTTTGAGTCCGCTTTTTTTCTTTGAATCACCTACTCTTTTTTGATACAATGGAAAATAATTCAGGAGTTATAAGGAGATTTGTAAACATTGTTATATTCTCAAAATCTACACATATTTTTGAAACTAAATGAACTTTCCACTTAGGGGCATGTTATCTGTATATATTATATGCTGAATACTGCTATTTGTGCTGATTTAATTGCATCCTATACTAACCTTGAGATATACTTTTATGCATTAATGGCTTAATTTTAGCCTATTTCTCTATGTACTAACAATTTAATATACATTGGGTCATAGCCCCTTTTGTGTAACATATTTTTATTAAAAAGAAATATACTAACTGATATCTAGATATTCAGGTATCCAATATTTCCAAATTGGATACTGGTATACACATTTTTACTTGTTATATACTGTAGGTTATATGGGTTGTGGCCACAACTCTATCTTTTTTTTGTTATTATATATATTACTATGTTTATTTTAAATATATTGTTGAACCTTATTTTTTATTCTAAGGTTAAATAAACCTTTTTATTTGTCACTGAATTAAATCATATTTCGCATAGATTATATAGGATAACCCTCCCTTCCATTTTATATTATACCATATATCCTCAGCTTTCACTAGCGCCACTCAACTACTATTTTTAGGCAGGTTACATCAGCAACACTTAAATCAGCACATGAATATTTGAATATTCTCTGTGTGATAAATGACCTATTGTTAGGAAAAACCTCTTGACTCACCAAAGTTTGTATACTCCTTATTTAGAATGCAGTGAATATCTAGATTAATGCTTGAATTGTTATGGTTTGGGGGGAAAAAGGAACCTAACCTTAGTTAATAATCTTGCTATAAAAAGACATGCAAACCTCAGAGTCTACCCTCTGGTAATTTAAGACCTATACAGTTAGTCTGGAACAAGCACATATACATATAGAAAAGATAGAAAGTGAACAACAGCCGATGACCGTTGATTATTCATAAATATATAAATCGTTATCGCAATGTTCTTAACAGCCATAGCATGTTACATAATAAGGCCATGTTACACCAACAAAGTGTGGTGTAATAGAGATATTATGCTATAGCAAGCAAAGAGTGCATTATATGTTCTCAATGGTCGTGACCTTTTATTTATATATTGACTATATATAACTATGTAGAGCTTAAGAACTATGGTATATAAGGGCCGTGAAACAAAAGCATATCAAATAGATGCAAAACAGATATAATGCTAAATGAGCCTATACATTGGGCTTATAGCGGAAGCCCCTTAGTGACTTGCTAAACACATTAAACGTTTTGAGTCAGGGGATTCAACGAAACTCTAACAACCTAATTGAGTGCTAAATCTCACGGCTAGATTAAGTGAGTATCTGGAGATCTATCCTACTCTGGTCCTCAAGCGGAGCATTTATATTAATTGCAGTGAGTCCTCAATATCGGCAATGTCCATTGAGTATTCTTCTGGGCATTCCATACCCCCCTTCTGTATTGTTCAGACAGTGCCGATGTGGGGAGAGCCATCGTTAACCGGCTGTAACTGGTATGTCAGGGATACCTCATGAGGACGTTGGGGGCTCCCCCTTCGATATCTAGAAGAATTACGATCCACTGTCGCATAACAAGTTCTGACTCCAAATCTGCAGCCAGATCAGGCTTAAGGCTCTTTGCTATTTCAAGCACTCTCCGTTCCGGTCCTACAGCAAGCTCAGACTCTCCTTGTTGCATGTGCTGCTGATTAGCTGTGCAATACAAGGTAGTATCTCCGCTGTCTGACAGGGCGTTTGCAGTGTTGGCATGTAGATCTTCAGTAAGCACTGTAGGGTAAGGAGTGCTAACTACATTTTTTAACATGCCCACAATTGCTGCCTGGTGTTGATCAAGTCGAGTGCACAATGCTGCCAGAAGGGAAGTTGCCAGCTCCATGGAGAAACTTTTATGTATGTATATGTGCTGCCGTAAGCCTATCTTCTCGCTTTTTATTTAGTGGTAGACTGAGGGATCTGGAGTCCAATTTCTGTTACCCTATGTTCAGGATCCAGCACAGCAATAAGTCTCAGTATCGTGGGTGATCATTTCCTTAGTAGGTATCGCAGTTAGGATGCATATCTTTGTGGTAGGCCGTAATCACTGCCGCGTGCATTTGTTCTAGAGCCGGCTTTTACACTGCAGAATCACCTGCTCTCATACTCTCGCCAAGTCTCTGAAGAGTTGTAGGGATTTGCGGGTCCAATTACATGGAGAATGGTGTCTATAAACCCCTTTAGTAGCAAGGTTTTTTATGGAGCTCCTCTAACTTGCATCCGCTCAGTATGGCGGTTAACTCCGCCCCCAGATACTAATTTTAGTATCCATTTAACATAGCTGTTAGTAAAAGAGGATTGAGTGCTTTTAGGTGTAGCCTATATATCTAGGAATGCTCCTCAACAAACGATACCAATAAACTAAAATTTGATAATATTAGTAAATATATTTCTTATACTGTGTGCTCCATCTGGCAATGAACGTTTAATTTTGACCTTTATATCCTTTTAAGGGCCAGATTACAAGTGGAGCTCTAATGTTTGCGCTCGTCGGGTTTAATGCTCGTATTACGAGTTGAAAGTAAACGTGATCACTTGAGCACAATATTAGTGATTTGATTGTGATTTACGCAATTTCAGAGCTCTGTTAACCGTTTTGCAAAACTAAAAACTTGCACAAAACACATCAAAAATACATTACAAAGAGCACTTACACTAATAATAACACCATCTAATACAAATTATTTAAAAAAAATATTGCACACTAAAGTTTTAAAGGCTCAAAGATATGAAGTCTCAGGTGTTGGGAAAAAAGGCATGCAAATGGCTTTAACATAGAGATACATACATATACAGGGAGTGCAGAATTATTAGGCAAGTTGTATTTTTGAGGATTAATTTTATTATTGAACAACAACCATGTTCTCAATGAACCCAAAAAACTCATTAATATCAAAGCTGAATAGTTTTGGAAGTAGTTTTTAGTTTGTTTTTAGTTTTAGCTATTTTAGGGGGATATCTGTGTGTGCAGGTGACTATTACTGTGCATAATTATTAGGCAACTTAACAAAAAACAAATATATACCCATTTCAATTATTTATTTTTTACCAGTGAAACCAATATAACATCTCAACATTCACAAATATACATTTCTGACATTCAAAAACAAAACAAAAACAAATCAGTGACCAATATAGCCACCTTTCTTTGCAAGGACACTCAAAAGCCTGCCATCCATGGATTCTGTCAGAGTTTTGATCTGTTCACCATCAACATTGCGTGCAGCAGCAACCACAGCCTCCCAGACACTGTTCAGAGAGGTGTACTGTTTTCCCTCCTTGTAAATCTCACATTTGATGATGGACCACAGGTTCTCAATGGGGCTCAGATCAGGTGAACAAGGAGGCCATGGCATTAGATTTTCTTCTTTTATACCCTTTCTTGCCAGCCACACTGTGGAGTACTTGGACGCGTGTGATGGAGCATTGTCCTGCATGAAAATCATGTTTTTCTTGAAGGATGCAGACTTCTTCCTGTACCACTGCTTGAAGAAGGTGTCTTCCAGAAACTGGCAGTAGGACTGGGAGTTGAGCTTGACTCCATCCTCAACCCGAAAAGGCCCCACAAGCTCATCTTTGATGATACCAGCCCAAACCAGTACTCCACCTCCACCTTGCTGGCGTCTGAGTCGGACTGGAGCTCTCTGCCCTTTACCAATCCAGCCACGGGCCCATCCATCTGGCCCATCAAGACTCACTCTCATGTCATCAGTCCATAAAACCTTAGAAAAATCAGTCTTGAGATATTTCTTGACCCAGTCTTGACGTTTCAGCTTGTGTGTCTTGTTCAGTGGTGGTCATCTTTCAGCCTTTCTTACCTTGGCCATGTCTCTGAGTATTGCACACCTTGTGCTTTTGGGCACTCCAGTGATGTTGCAGCTCTGAAATATGGCCAAACTGGTGGCAAGTGGCATCCTGGCAGCTGCACGCTTGACTTTTCTCAGTTCATGGGCAGTTATTTTGCGCCTTGGTTTTTCCACACGCTTCTTGCGACCCTGTTGACTATTTTGAATGAAACGCTTGATTGTTCGATGATCACGCTTCAGAAGCTTTGCAATTTTAAGAGTGCTGCATCCCTCTGCAAGATATCTCACTATTTTTGACTTTTCTGAGCCTGTCAAGTCCTTCTTTTGACCCATTTTTTCCAAAGGAAAGGAAGTTGCCTAATAATTATGCACACCTGATATAGGGTGTTGATGTCATTAGACCACACCCCTTCTCATTACAGAGATGCACATCACCTAATATGCTTAATTGGTAGTAGGCTTTCGAGCCTATACAGCTTGGAGTAAGACAACATGCATAAAGAGGATGATGTGGTCAAAATACTCATTTGCCTAATAATTCTGCAGTCCCTGTACATGTCTAAAGATGTATACATATATATATATATATATATATATATATATATATATATATATATATATACACACACACACACACATACATACACACATATGTATAGGTGCATTGGAGCCCTTTGCAGTTAAGTAGATGAAAACATGTAAAAGCATATTTATGCAATATTCATATTTAATAAAGTGTTATAGTATGTATTTACTGTAAATGTTACGGATAAAGTAAGATATCCTAGAATTACCCGGGTAAAATGGACATTAACAAAGCGGTTGTGGGTAAAGCCCAATGTACTATAATTCTCCCATCTACACTATTATTTTTTGCCTCCGCCTGAGGGGTTGAAAGGGGGAGCCCCGCCGATCCTCTGGCATCCACCCCAAGTGAACCTTGGGAAATGAGGATGCAAAAAAGATAGTGAAGATGGGGGAACTACAGTGCATCGTATATATGTTTGATGCAGTGACTCGATGAAGAGCGTGCACTCTGATGGGATTTATAATCTTACATCGGCTTTACCCACAGCCGCTTGGGTAATGTCCGCTTTTTCTGGGTAATCCTACGATTACTCAATATCTGACTTTACCCATAACATATATCTATACCTATATACTATTATTTATATATATATATATATATATATATATATATATATATATATATATATATATATATTGTACCGAAAATCATCAGATACAGCCAATAGGATTTCAGTAGCTTTAATTCTATTGGCTGATTTAAAAATTTCAGCCAATAGGAATGCAAGGTACCCCAAATATAAAACAGGTACCTTGCATTCAATCCTCAGTGTGCGGCAGTGACTGCATGAAGAGGATCCTCCACGCTGGATGGCTCTGCGGCCGGTGTTCTTGCTCCGTGATCACCTCCACTCCGCGCCACCTTCGTCCTGGATGAAGATAGAAGAGGTCCCTGCGCTGGAAGAAGATGTCGCTGCCTGGAAGAAGACCTTCTCCGTCGGACTTTAGGAACGGTGAGTACCTATTTGGGGGTTAGACTTAGGCTTTTCTTTATTTTTTGGGGTGGCTTTTTTTCTTTTGAATAGGGTTTGTTCTTTTAATGGTCTGCAAAAGAGCTGATTGCCATTTTAATGCTCCTTTAGGGGCAATGGGTAGTTTTGTTTTGTTTTAGTGTTAGTTTTTTTATTTTGGGGGGTTTGGTGGGTGGGGGGGGGTTTACTGTTAGGGGAGACTTAGTATTATTTTAATGTAAAAGAACTGTTTAACTTAGGGCAATGCCCTACAAAAAGCCCTTTTAAGGGCTATTGGTAGTTTAGATTAGGGGGTGTTTTTATTTTGGGGGGCTTTTTAATTTTCAGAGGTGTATTAGATTAGGTTTATTTTTTTTATTTTCTATAATTTGGTTTATTTTTTTCTGTAATTTTAAAGTTTTTTATTTTTTGTAATTTTAGATTTATTAATTTTAATTTAATCTTAGTTTTTTTTATTTTAAGTACTGTTAGGATTTTTTATTTTAATTTTAACTAAGTATTTTATTATTTTATGTAATTGGGGTTAATTTAGGGGGTGTTAGGTTAGGGGGCTTAGTGATTAAATTAGTTATTTGCGCTGTGAGGGGTTGGCGGTTTAGGGGTTAATAGGTTAATTGCATTGTGGGGGATGGCGGTTTAGAGGTTAATCACTTTATAAGGCAGTTTGTGATGTGGGGGATGGCGGATTAGGGGTTAATACATTTATTAGGTAGAATGCGATGTGGGGGGATGGTGGATTAGGAGTTAATAAATTTATTAGTTAGATTGCGATGTGGGTGAATGGCGGATTAGGGGTTAATAATTTAATTAGGTATATTGCGTTGTGGGGGTTGGCGGTTTAAGGGTTAATACTTTTATTATTAGTTGCGATGTGGGGTGATGGCGGATATAGGGGTTTTGACATGTCAGGTTTATTTTTGGGAGGTGGGTTAGACTTTTACGGGCGATTTAACTAAGTTTCTAAACTGCCATAAGTCACTGGCGACTCCAAAAATGTGTATTTATCCGACTTACAGCAGTATATGAACTTCTGTAGCAGTTTATATGATTCCCCGATGTGCAAGGTGAAATTACGCGCAATGTGGGTTTTAGCAGTTGCGCTGAAGTCTGCGCCGCTTATGTAATCTTGCCCCAGGATTTACCAATGCAACAAATAAAGGGGACTTTTAGTCATGAAGTATAAAATACTTCAAGCTGAAAGTTCCTATATTTGTTTCTAGCGTTCACCACACTGAGGGCCTCAGTATGCTATTTATCACTGAGGTCATTTTAGCCAATAGTCGTGCACGCCAGTTGGCACTGTGCCGGATAGCTAACACGCTATTGGCTAAAATCACCTCAGTGATAAATAGTTTTCTGCCGTGGATGGCCTGAGGTGCTCAGTGTGGCCAATGCTACAGACAAATAAAGGAACTTTCAGCATGAAGTATTTTATACTTCATGACTGAAAGTCCCCATTGGCAAATTCTATTGTGTCAAAAACGCTTGGATTTACTATCACTCAGTTAAGAGTTTAGTGTATTTTATTTTTCTATTCATACATGTAAATATCTATGTTGTGCACTCATTCTAGTTGATGATTATTCGGCTAAATAAACTGCATTCTGTTTGGTTAAATAAGTATAGTTTCTGTATTCATTGTTCTACACATTAATTTGCAAATAGCAAGATCATTTGCTTTTCTTTTATGTATTTTGCATTTTATTCACATAAATACAATTTTTAACTAATAGCAACCAATGTTTTTATTTAAAAAGGGAATCAACATTTTGGGCTAAGTGCTTTCATATATGCTAGAAGTAATACATTTTTAAACTGTAATCTGATCTGTAACTGCACTTCAGAATATTTGGAGACAAAAAAAATATATCATTACAAGTGTGTGTGAGTGTTGGGGGGTGGGACAAGATGCCCACACCTTGAAATATAGTTCAACTGAAAAAAAGCCACACAGCCATATTGGGCGAAGTCTGGGAAGTATGTTTGATAAAGTCAGTGTATGAAAAGCCCTTGTTGACATACAGATATGCAACGATAAGAGGAACTGCTCGTTGAAGTTTGCCACAATATACTCAAACCAAACCGAGAGAGCACCTGTATTCTTCTTTGTCTGGACCTCTTGGCAACATGACGGTCTCCTTTTTACAGATAGTGGCAATACTGGGAAGCCTTACAGGTAAAGTTTCAAGACAGAAAGAAATTGGAAAATTTAGGTTTTCATAGAAAAATATATTTGAAGACATTTGTTTGTTACCTGCCTTTGTTGCTAAAGCAATAGTTGACAAAACTGTATTCCATGTAACCCTGTTGGTCCACTGGGTGATTAGGGGGATCAGCAATAAAATTTGCTATTTTCAGCATTAAAATTAGCCATTTGAAAAAAATATAGAAAGATCAAGAAGGAAGTAGCTTTAATTGTACAGTCTCATGTAGCAGTTTCAGAGTATTGTGGAGGAATTGTGTGGTTCTGGAGAGACGTTGTGCATTATTTTTATTTTTTAAGTTGTAGTAGCTGTGCCCAAATAGCAGAAATGCTAGATCACAAGACTGTTGTGTGAGTTATTTCCTTACACTGAGAGACGTTTTTGGATAAAGCAATAAAAAGACTTCAATTTGGGATAAGCTTCTCTAAGTTATTCTGTTTGTAGACCGATAAGCTATAAATATACCAAAATATAGGTGACAGGATAAATGTTTAATTTCTAGAACTATATATTTTTTTCCATTTTAAATTTATATCATATTTTTAAATGTATTTTTTTCAGGTTCAGCCTACTGTTTGCAGGTGACAATTCCCTTTTCAGCAATCAATGTGACCGTAGGACAAAATGCCACCTTGTACTGTACATATTCCCCCGTGGGAACCCTCTCAAAGGGTCTCTTTATTCAATGGAGCATTTTTGAAGCCCAATCACAGCAGTTTAAAACTGTGAGTATAACTTAATATTAGGTATTATTTAAAAGGTTCTATTGATCTCATTGCCAGCTATGACCATTTGATTTGTGTTTTCATAGGTAGACTTTACCTTAAGTCTTTATGACTGCCTTTAATTGATATACTTAAATGTACATTCCAGCCAAAATTGGAATCCACATGGCTTCATTTCCGGAATATACAGTACGTTTGTTTTTTTAATTCTTTTTATTGAGGGGACAAAATCAATACAGTTACCACATAAATAAAATTGTCATGTACCTTCAGAGTGTAACCATTAAACAGAAGGAAAATACAGTCCAGGTACATAAATATACATCTATTTGATAAGAAATAGTCCAGTGATCAATTAGAGACTGTAATAAAGGAAGTCCAGTGAAATGCTCAAATCATAATATACATGTTTTAGCAAAAATGCTTGCAATAAAAGTTATAGCAGTTTCAAAAGTATATTTAAGTATGCACCAGCATTTTAAACACAACACTTGCTCAAGGTGCTTGTACCATCTGGTGAGACATGATACAAGCTCCATTGGCACTCAGAGCAGCTGCAGTATTTAAAATGCTGGTATAGTGACAATATCTAGCTATGCTACACATGCACGTGCAGAGAAAAATGTTAACACTAAAACAGTGATAAGCTTTTATGCCAATACATGTATCTTGCAAATATGTTACTATTCAAAGATGTAATTCATCTATGTGCATTTAAATTTTGACTGGAATTTCCCTTTAAAGGAAAGTTTAGCTATTAGCGTTGTTTATAAAACCATATGCACTTATATATGTCTATATACAGTATGTATACATGTTTATGTATATGTGTTTATATGTCTGAAAATATAGTGTGTGTGTACATATGTATATATATATATATATATATATATATATATATATATATATATATATGTGTTAAAGCCCTTTGCAGTCCTTTTTTGTCTCTAACACCTGAGACCTCATATATTTGAGCCCTTATAACTTTTTAATGTAATTTAGTTTTTTTTATATTCTTTATCTGACAGCGTTATTATGAGTGTAACTGAACTGTTAAATGTTTTTTTGATGTATTTTGTGCAACTTGTTTACCAAAGCTCTGAAGTTGCACTAACCAGATGCGCGTTAAATTAAATTGTGCTCAAGCAAATGCGTTTACATTCAACTCCTAATAGCGCATTACTTCTCGCACACAAAGAGCCACGATAAACATAAAGCCCTTATTGCTCATGCAACAGCACACCACGCGTAATCTAACCCTTTATGTTTAACCCCTTTGAGGTGGTTAAACAGATAGTTATTTGCTATTAATAGTGCAAAAAGAAAATGCTGCAATAAGGCCCCATCCATGTTGGTTGAAGCAGATGGTCATAACAAGACCTCATGTTTTATCTAAATGAATTGTATCCATGGACAGCGCTGCGGAATTTGTTGGCACTTAATAAATAAAGTATAATAATAATAATAATGCTTTTGCTCCAGTCTTTTAATTCTGAAAACTATAACAAATCCCCCATCACAACATAAATGATAGAAAATGTTTTATACACCCTTATTTGAAAAACAGAAATCCCAATTTTCTCATAAACAGTTTCATTATTTAGTTTTCACACATCTGGGTTACTCTCATTAAATCAAAATGTGCAAGTACCCTAAAAATGGAGGAAGTGAATGAGTATAAAAAATAGTTGTCAGGCTTACTTTGTGAAAATAAGGGACTACCTATCTCACTAGGCTCTCGGCACAATCAGCGACAGGAGAGAATAAGAGGTAAAGGATTGCATGGTGTTTAATATACTTCTCTGCCTTTGCAATGTGTTGCAGCCCTTTATCTCTGTCAGTTAAAGAGGTTACTGAAGTATGTGTCTGATCTGAGGTCTGATGTACTCATGTACCTGGTGTCACGCATGCACTGGCTCTTATATCTGTTTCTGGTAATGTAAATGGCATTACAGGGAATGTTTCTGAGACCTGACATAGGTAAGCAGCTAGCGTCAAATGAGCAGCTAAAGCAGAGTCTTGTCATAGTTTTGATATGGGGTTGCCTGAACTCAGATTGAAGTGTAATGTATTCATGTAGCGGGCACTGAAGGGGTTGCTAAATCATGCACCAGGTCTGAGGTTTGATGTGAGAATGTAGTTGGTCAGGGGGTACTTAGTCTGACAGTTAAATTTTGCAAACAATAGTAATGATAGCTAGATGGTTTAAAAAAAAAATAATTAAAATACTTCTTAAGAAGGTGCTTAAGTGCCCCAATATACCATACATTCTATACCTCCTAAAGTAGCCTCATCATTTAAAATATTATACAAAAAATGTAAATGTTATATGGCTCACAAAAATACACACACACATTCAACACATAAATATACACCCTCACATACACAAGCATACTCAAACACATACACACATATACACCTTGACAAACACAAACAAACATACTCAAACACATATACACCCTCACATACACAAGCATACTCAAACACATATACACCCTCACATACACAAGCATACTCAAACACATATACACCCTCACATACACAAACATACTCAAACACATACACACACATACTCAAACACACTCAAACACATATGCACCCTCACATACTCAAACGCATACACACACATACTCAAACACGTATATACACCCTCACATACATACTCAAAACACATACACACATATACGCCCTCATAAACAAACATACTCAAACACATATACACCCTCACATACACAAGCATACTCAAACGCATACACATACTCAAACACGTATACACCCTCACATACACAAACAAACATACTCAAACACATCTACACCCTCACATACACAAACATACTCAAACACATACACACACTCATATACATATCTACAGATTTACACTTACATGGATATCATGTTTAAGTTAGTACATACATAGTCAAGCAAGAACCTTTTTTGGAGAAACTGAGCAGAAAAGGGACAGAATCCAAAACTCTGAGAGACATATCCAAGTAATTGCTGTTAATAATATGAAACCACGTGATTTTGGGAAACACCAAAAATGACAATATAATGACATCATCACACTGATGTCACAAGCCACAAATACCAGCATCTTCCCTGCAGGTTCACTGCAAGGCAAATAATATCAGGTTTAAACACAAAAATGCAGGAAAATATTTTAAAACAACATCTAAATTGTAGGTGTATAACATTTGTGATCAACTGGGCTGACTTTAAATAATGTGCAGTCAGTCATGTAATATATCAGAAACAAATTTAAAAAAAAAAACTTACTTAGACATATTCTGACTTAAGGTTTTGTCCCTGTGCCAAACTTTCTAACAACATGGAGGATAAACTGCTGGTTTCTAATCAACTGAACAATCATCAGAAAAAAAGAAAAGCAATTGTTTTAATTGGTTAATTGTATAGCCTGTAAGGAAGTAAAAAGAAACTGCGTGGAGTGAGTGATCCCTAAAAGTTAGAAAAATCATTGAATTTAAAATATTGACTGTAGTTAACTTTGGTGGACTGATGTTGAAAACCTGTTATTTAAATATAAAGAATAGCCATCATTAAAGCTTGTAATATTTATATATTATATACAAAACTCATAAGTGAGAATTCTTTGTATTGCCTAGAAATACACCAGACTGTTGCCATAAGGTTTGTTTCTTTGTCAGTACATTGGTCCATATGAAATGCTTTGCACAGTGACTCTGCCAAACTCCCAGGCCTAGATTTAGAGTTCGGCGGTAGCCGTCAAAACCAGCGTTAGAGGCTCCTAACGCTGGTTTTGGCCGCCCGCTGGTATTTGGAGTCAGTGATTAAAGGGTCTAACGCTCACTTTACAGCCGCGACTTTTCCATACCGCAGATCCCCCTACGCCATTTGCGTAGCCTATCTTTTCAATGGGATCTTTCTAACGCCGGTATTTAGAGTCGTTTCTGCAGTGAGCGTTAGAGCTCTAACGACAAGATTCCAGCCGCCTGAAAAAAGCAGGAGTTAAGAGCTTTCTGGCTAACGCCGGTTCATAAAGCTCTTAACTACTGTACCCTAAACTACACTAACACCCATAAACTACCTATGTACCCCTAAACCGAGCTCCCCCCACATCGCCGCCACTCGATTAAAATTTTTAACCCCTAATCTGCCGACCGCCACCTACGTTATACTTATGTACCCCTAATCTGCTGCCCCTAACCCCGCCGACCCCTATATTATATTTATTAACCCCTAACTTGCCCCACACAACGTCGCCGCAAGCTACTTAAAATAATTAACCCCTAATCTTCCGACCGCAAATCGCCGCCACCTACGTTATCCCTATGTACCCCTAATCTTCTGCCCCTAACATCGCCGACCCCTATGTTATATTTATTAACCCCTAATCTGCCCCCCACAACGTCGCCGACACCTACCTACACTTATTAACCCCTAATCTGCCGAGCGGACCTGAGCGCTACTATAATAAAGTTATTAACCCCTAATCCGCCTCACTAACCCTATCATAAATAGTATTAACCCCTAATCTGCCCTCCCTAACATCGCCGACACCTACCTTCAATTATTAACCCCTAATCTGCCGACCGGAGCTCACCGCTATTCTAATAAATGTATTAACCCCTAAAGCTAAGTCTAACCCTAACACTAACACCCCCCTAAGTTAAATATAATTTTTATCTAACGAAATAAATTAACTCTTATTAAATAAATGATTCCTATTTAAAGCTAAATACTTACCTGTAAAATAAATCCTAATATAGCTACAATATAAATTACATTTATATTATAGCTATTTTAGGATTAATATTTATTTTACAGGTAACTTTGTATTTATTTTAACCAGGTACAATAGCTATTAAATAGTTAAGAACTATTTAATAGTTACCTAGTTAAAATAATTACAAATTTACCTGTAAAATAAATCCTAACCTAAGATATAATGAAACCTAACACTACCCTATCAATAAAATAATTAAATAAACTACCTACAATTACCTACAATTAACCTAACACTACACTATCAATAAATTAATTAAACACAATTGCTACAAATAAATACAATTAAATAAACTATCTAAAGTACAAAAAATAAAAAAGAACTAGGTTACAGAAAATAAAAAAATATTTACAAACATAAGAAAAATATTACAACAATTTTAAACTAATTACACCTACTCTAAGCCCCCTAATAAAATAACAAAGACCCCCAAAATAAAAAATTCCCTACCCTATTCTAAATTTAAAAAGTTACAAGCTCTTTTACCTTACCAGCCCTGAACAGGGCCCTTTGCGGGGCATGCCCCAAGAAGTTCAGCTCTTTTGCCTGTAAAAGAAAACATACAATACCCCCCCCCCCCAACATTACAACCCACCACCCACATACCCCTAATCTAACCCAAACCCCCCTTAAATAAACCTAACACTAAGCCCCTGATGATCTTCCTACCTTGTCTTCACCATGCCAGGTTCACCGATCCGTCCTGGCTCCAAGATCTTCATCCAACCCAAGCGGGGGCTAGACATCCACTGAAGAAGTCCAGAAGAGGGTCCAAAGTCTTCCTCCTATCCGGCAAGAAGAGGACATCCGGACCGGCAAACATCTTCTCCAAGCGGCATCTTCTATGTTCTTCCATCCGATGACGACCGGCTCCATCTTGAAGACCTCCAGCGCGGATCCATCCTCTTCTTCCGACGACTAGACGACGAATGACGGTTCCTTTAAGGGACGTCATCCAAGATGGCGTCCCTCGAATTCCGATTGGCTGATAGGATTCTATCAGCCAATCGGAATTAAGGTAGGAATTTTCTGATTGGCTGATGGAATCAGCCAATCAGAATCAAGTTCAATCCGATTGGCTGATCCAATCAGCCAATCAGATTGAGCTCGCATTCTATTGGCTGTTCCGATCAGCCAATACAATGCGAGCTCAATCTGATTGGCTGATTGGATCAGCCAATCGGATTGAACTTGATTCTGATTGGCTGATTCCATCAGCCAATCAGAAAATTCCTACCTTAATTCCGATTGGCTGATAGAATCCTATCAGCCAATCGGAATTCGAGGGACGCCATCTTGGATGACGTCCCTTAAAGGAACCGTCATTCGTCGTCTAGTCGTCGGAAGAAGAGGATGGATCCGCGCTGGAGGTCTTCAAGATGGAGCCGGTCGTCATCGGATGGAAGAACATAGAAGATGCCGCTTGGAGAAGATGTTTGCCGGTCCGGATGTCCTCTTCTTGCCGGATAGGAGGAAGACTTTGGACCCTCTTCTGGACTTCTTCAGTGGATGTCTAGCCCCCGCTTGGGTTGGATGAAGATCTTGGAGCCAGGACGGATCGGTGAACCTGGCATGGTGAAGACAAGGTAGGAAGATCATCAGGGGCTTAGTGTTAGGTTTATTTAAGGGGGGTTTGGGTTAGATTAGGGGTATGTGGGTGGTGGGTTGTAATGTTGGGGGGGGGGTATTGTATGTTTTCTTTTACAGGCAAAAGAGCTGAACTTCTTGGGGCATGCCCCGCAAAGGGCCCTGTTCAGGGCTGGTAAGGTAAAAGAGCTTGTAACTTTTTAAATTTAGAATAGGGTAGGGAATTTTTTATTTTGGGGGTCTTTGTTATTTTATTAGGGGGCTTAGAGTAGGTGTAATTAGTTTAAAATTGTTGTAATATTTTTCTTATGTTTGTAAATATTTTTTTATTTTCTGTAACTTAGTTCTTTTTTATTTTTTGTACTTTAGATAGTTTATTTAATTGTATTTATTTGTAGCAATTGTGTTTAATTAATTTATTGATAGTGTAGTGTTAGGTTAATTGTAGGTAATTGTAGGTAGTTTATTTAATTATTTTATTGATAGGGTAGTGTTAGGTTTAATTATAACTTAGGTTAGGATTTATTTTACAGGTAAATTTGTAATTATTTTAACTAGGTAACTATTAAATAGTTCTTAACTATTTAATAGCTATTGTACCTGGTTAAAATAAATACAAAGTTACCTGTAAAATAAATATTAATCCTAAAATAGCTATAATATAAATGTAATTTATATTGTAGCTATATTAGGATTTATTTTACAGGTAAGTATTTAGCTTTAAATAGGAATCATTTATTTAATAAGAGTTAATTTATTTCGTTAGATAAAAATTATATTTAACTTAGGGGGGTGTTAGTGTTAGGGTTAGACTTAGCTTTAGGGGTTAATGCATTTATTAGAATAGCGGTGAGCTCCGGTCGGCAGATTAGGGGTTAATAATTGAAGGTAGGTGTCGGCGATGTTAGGGAGGGCAGATTAGGGGTTAATACTATTTATGATAGGGTTAGTGAGGCGGATTAGGGGTTAATAACTTTATTATAGTAGCGCTCAGGTCCGGTCGGCAGATTAGGGGTTAATAAGTGTAGGTAGGTGTCGGCGACGTTGTGGGGGGCAGATTAGGGGTTAATAAATATAACATAGGGGTCGGCGATGTTAGGGCAGCAGATTAGGGGTACATAGGGATAACGTAGGTGGCGGCGGTTTACGGAGCGGCAGATTAGGGGTTAAAAGTGTAATGCAGGGGTCAGCGATAGCGGGGGCAGCAGATTAGGGGTTAATAAGTGTAAGGCTAGGGGTGTTTAGACTCGGGGTACATGTTAGAGTGTTAGGTGCAGACGTAGGAAGTGTTTCCCCATAGTAAACAATGGGGCTGCGTTAGGAGCTGAACGCTGCTTTTTTGCAGGTGTTAGGTTTTTTTTCAGCTCAAACAGCCCCATTGTTTCCTATGGGAGAATCGTGCACGAGCACGTTTTTGAGGCCGGCCGCATCCGTAAGCAACTCTGGTATCGAGAGTTGTATTTGCGGTAAAAATGCTCTACGCTCCTTTTTTGGAGCCTAACGCAGCATTTGTTTGAACTCTCGATACCAGAGTTAAATTTATGGTGCGGCCAGAAAAAAACCCGCGGAGCGTTAACAGCCCTTTTACCGCCAAACTCCAAATCTAGCCGCCAATGAATAAAAGCCCAAGGTGAGCATGAGAGGAAGGGGAGATTCTGAAATCCCTTGCATTTTGTTAGAACTTTGAGATGTTATAATTTATAGTGGGTACAGCAATGTAAAACTATTTATTTTTTTGTAATTTATTAACTGTTCATGTCTATTCAGCTCCTGAACATTTGATACAGCTCATTTTAGACATACGTGTTATAACTACTAACATTAAAGGGATATCAAACAGTACTTCTTTGGTAAAAACAAATATCTTAAATCAAAGGAAACATAAAAACAAACACATTGTTTAAAAACAGCAAACAACTAAAATGTTTTCTACAAAAATTAGCACTTAGATTTTCTCACTGTAGCCTGTAGGGCCAGTCAAGTCAAAATAAAACTTTCATGATTCAGATAGGGCATGCAATTTTAACCAACTTTCCAATTTACTTTTATCATTAAATTTGCTCTGTGCTCTAAGTATTCTTTGTTAAATGCTAAACATAGGTAGGCTCATATGCTAATTTCTAATCTACTGAAGGCCGCCTCTTATCTCAGTGACTGTACTTTTGCTGTTTTTCTCAGTTAGACAGTGCTAGTTCATGTGTGGCATATAAATAATGTTGTGCTTACTGCCATTGAATTATTTATGAGTCAGCACTGGTTTTGCAAAACAGGTGAATGGGTAATAAAGGGATTGTCTATCTTTTTAACCCCTTACCGACCAGCATCGCACCTTGTGTGGCACTGGTCGTTTAGCTCTTAAGGACCAGCGCTGCCTTCCTGTGCTCTTTCTGAAGCAAAAGCAGCGAGATCACTCTATTTCTGCATGGAGCAGTGCAGAAATAGCAGGGAAGAATAGTACCTAAGATGGTGGTAACCAGGGGGGGGGGGGGTGAGGGAGGGAAGAGAGATGTTTAGGAGGGGGTGGTAGGTATCAGGTGGGAGGGTAACCTCTACACTAAAGCTAGATTAACTCCTTCACTGCCGAGAATTTCAGAAGTGTGGTGTGCTGCTGTAATTAGCAAACTTCTGATTACCAAAAGGCAATGGCAAATGCATGTGTACTATTTCTAAACAAAGGGGATCCCAGAGAAGCTTTTACAACCATTTGTGTTATGACTGCATATGTAAATAATTTCAGCGAGAACACCAAAGTTTGTGAAAAAGTTAACAATTTTTTTATTTGATTGCATTTGGCAGCGAAATAGTGGTATGAAATATACCAAAATGAGCCTAGATATTCCCGGTCCTTAAGGGGTTAAACAATAAAAGAAAATGTAAGTAGATTGTCCCTTTAAGTTTCATTCTGCCAGTTCTGAACATGAGCAAATCTGACTCCTTGGTTATCTAGTCTATTCACTTAAAGGTACACTGAACCCAAATTTTTATTTTGTGATTCAGATACAGTATGTAATTTTAAGCAACTTTCTAATTTACTCATATTATCAAATTGTCTTCATTCTCTTGGTATCTTTATTTGAAATGCAAGAATGTAAGTTTTGATGCCGGCCCATTTTTGGTGAACAAACTGGGTTGTTCTTGCTGATTGTTGGATATATTCACCCACCAATAAACACATGCTTTCCATGGTTCTGAACCAAAAAAATAGCTTAGATGCTTTCTTTTTCAAATAAAGAAAGCAAGAGAATGAAGAAAAATTAATAATAGGAGTAAATTAGAAAGTTGCTTAAAATTGCATGCTCTATCTGATTCACGAAATAAAAAAATTGGGTTCAGTGTCCCTTTAATACTAAACTAACTATGAACGTTTTATGACATCATGCTAGATAAGTTTAATGTAGAGACCACAGGCTCCTTGTAGGGCTGTGACAGGAAGTAATGGACACTGAGCAAATTAAGTTTAAAAACAAAAATAAATAAAAAAGGTAAAATCAATTTAAATAGATGAACAATACATATTGCAATGATTTATATTAAGTATACATCACTGCTTAGTTATTTGTTTATTACAACAATGAAACAGACTGTTCAATATACCATTAAAGAAAGCAAAAATTATTATTTTTGTGTGCATCATCAATATGTGAATAAAAAATAGACTGTTCTATGAAGCAAAGTCTATTTTTAAGTGAATGGAGCATAGCTGGTAATATGAACATTCTATCCATAAAAATAAATAAAAATAAACTAATTCAAAGCTGTGACTTGGTCTTCCTTTAGACTTAAAACATTTGTGCTGCTTCCAATTCCTCTCGAGCTACTCAGTATTTATGTTTTACTTTGAAGAGGCAATTATTTGTATTACACTGGAATATAAAATTAGTACGACAGTGATTTAATCCAGTTGTAATTAAAATGAAAAAAAATACATTTTTTTTTTCTGGAATTGAAGTTGATGTGTAATACAAACATGTACAGTTTGTAGAAAAATACTAAAGATATAAAATGTCGAATTCTCCAAAAAGCAAAAAAATAAAAATAAATATTTTTTAACTTTTTCATAAATAAAAAAATGTCAATGCTAAAATATAAGAAAAAAAGAAATATAATTATACAATAATTAAAAAAAAGATACAAGAATATAAAACTAAAGCAAATTCAGCACAGTCCATTCACTTTTAAGATGCAGATTTAATATAGATAGTGGATTTAAACATTCGCTCTTAGATACTTTCTGCTCCAAAACAGTATTCCCCCTGCTTCAGTTCGGAGGAAAATGCAATGAACCACTGTAAGATGCAGCTCGGCAGAGATGCCCGGGGAAGGTGTAACTGGAAACACCAGGTAAATATATATAACAGAGCAAAATGCTTGTCATTTCCAGTGGTTATACTCATCATAACTACTGTATATATTGTAGCATGGAGAAGGACAGGGAAATGTTATCTTCATAAAGTTTCAAGTATTCAAAAAAAAAAAGGAAAAAAAATATATTAAAGCATCATATCAGCAATCCAGTTTATATGCACAGTTCTACAGATATATTAACAGTCACTTGTGGGATATATTCTTCTAGTGTATGGGTTGTCCAGTAGAGAAAACTTCTTATAAGGGGATGTGATAATAACAGACTTAGTACATTAACAGTGAGATAGAATCAAAACATATGGCAACCAGCATGGCAAAAGTAGGAAGCCGGTCTAGAGAGAATTCTGACATGAGGTTTTGCAATTGGTTAAGAATTTATATTTATACAACAGACAATGAAAACAGATTATTCTTTTGACAAGAAAAAAATAAATAAAAAATATTATTTAAAGGTATTTGTCTTCTTGTCAGATTCCAGTTTCTATAGAGCTGTATAACACGGTTTATATGATAGACCATCACCTTTATTAGATCTACTTTTGTGTTTATTAGGAGGAGGGCAAACAAAAAACACAAAGGACCAACTAAATAATATATAAAATTGTTAAAAAAAAGCTAGTCATTTAAAGGGACATGACAGTCGAAAAATGACATGCTCTTATTTGTTAAAAAATTTCATTTTAATCTAAATGAGAATAAAAACATTCTAGAAATGTATAGGGTAGTGAGTTTGGGAGAAGTATCCCAAATAGCGAAGGAGACGGAAAGAACCTACAACATAGGTTCTCGATTGGTCCTATTTAGATGTGACAGATAGATAGCAAAAGGTAGTGCAACAGCGGTTTTATAACATCGTGATTGTTAAATCTGAAGTCAAGGAACAACAAGTTGTTATGTTATTAATATGTGTTTATTACATTTACTGCTAATTTCATTAACCTGTATGATGAAAACCTAATAAAAATTTAAATGAAAAAAAAATAAAAAAAAATGTAATTTTAAGACTATAGACAATACACTACTGATGCTGGTCCCAAATGGTACTTATAATGTACCTTTGCAGGGGTTAAACACACAGTAGTGTAGGGTCAATAGCCTTAAAATGACGTGCTCTAACAAATAAGAGCATGTCATTGTTCGACTATTATGGCCCCTTAAATTTGCATTTTACTGTAAAAACCAAACAAAACAAAAACTGTTTCAATTATAGTCAAAGCTGTGCCACTTCACATGAGGGTGTAGATAGATAGTGAGTAAATGACAAGCAGGTATACCTTATAGAGCAGGTTATTTTTGCAGAATAATGTTCCTTTAAACCAACCTAACTTACATTAACTTGATTTTCATTGACTTTAAAGCATTTGTTCATCTTATTTACTTTATTTAATGTAAACCAGCTTACTTGTCACCTACTCACCTGAAACATAGAATTGCTTCTAAATCACAAATTACATACATGTCAATCTGTCTTAGAAAAGATAATAAACTCTGGCATTTTAATATAATAGGTTTAGTTATAAATAAAACTTTGCATTACAAATTATTATTAATTTTGCCCCCCATAGATTTCACAAGCCTACTCACCGCAGTGCAGATTTTTATCCCTATATGTCTCCAATTTACCTCACCAGAGCTGATAAGGTGGAAGCAGTTTGGCCATTGGAAAAAAAAATGTAGCAAACAAGGTGTTAAAGGGACAGTCTACACCAGAATTTTTATTGTTTTAAAAGATAGATAATCCCTTTATTACCCATTTCCCAGTTTTGCATAACCAACACAGTTATAATAATATACTTTTAACCTCTGTAATTATCTTGTATCTAAGCCTCTGCAAACTGCCCCTTTTTTCAGTTCTTTTGACAGACTTGCAGTCTAGGCAATCAGTGCCTGCTCCCAGATTACTTCACGTGCACGAGCACAGTGTTATCTATATGAAATATGTGAACTAACACCCTCTAGTGGTGAAAAACTGTTAAAATGCAATCTGAAAGAGGTGGACTTCAAGGTCTAAGAAATTAGCATATTAACCTCCTAGGTTAAGCTTTCAACTAAGAATACCAAGAGAACAAAGCAAAATTGGTGATAAAAGTAAATTGGAAAATTGTTTAAAATTACATGCTCTATCTGAATCATGAAAGTTTATTTTGGCCTAGACTGTCCCTTTAATATATTCAGAAAATGTTCACCCTCAGAAGGTATGTTAATTTATTGCAACACTAACATACATAGTAACATAGTAGATAAGGTTGAAAAAAGACCGAAGTCCATCGAGTTCAACCTATACAAATCTAAAATACTTACAAAAAGCTCCAGTTAAGCTTAAATAACCCCACTAAAAGGTGAACCATTTAATACTAGCAATCAAATCCATAAATTTTGTTTATATACAGAAATGTATCCAGACTATTTTTAAATGTATCTAGGGAATTGGCATTCACTACCTCCTTTAGTAATGAGTTCCACAATTTTATTGCTCTTATAGTGAAAAAACGTTTCCGTTGTAGGAGATTAAATCTCCTTTCCTCCAACCTTAAATTGTGACCTCTTGTCACAAAAAATTTTCTTGGAATAAACAGAGCTTCTGCCATCTCTGTATATGGGCCTTGAATATATTTATATAAAGTAATCATGTCACCTCTCAAGTGCATTTTTTCTAAGGAAAACAGACCCAGTTTGGCTAGCCTCTCCTCATAGCTTAAATTCTCCAATCCCCTTATTAGCTTTGTGGCCCTTCTCTGAACTTTTTCTAGTTCTGCAATATCTTTTTTTGCAATCGGTCCCCAGAACTGCACTCCATACTCAAAGTATGGTCTTACCAGGGCTTTATATAGTGACAAAATTATGCTTTCCTCCCTTGAATCAATGTCCTGCATTGTGCACCCATCTTTAGCTTATTATCTATTACTACTCCCAAATCCCTTTCCTCCTCTGTTTGGCTAAGTCTTGTGCCATTTAAAAAAATACGTTGCCTGCTTATTTTTACTTCCAAAATGTAGAACCCTGCATTTTCCCGTATAAAATCTCATTTTCCATTTACTTGCCCATGCTTCTAATTTTTGCAGATCCCTTTGTAACGAAAGTTCATCCTGCTCTGACCTAATGACCTTACTTAACTTAGTATCATCTGCAAAAATAGAGATGTCGCTATTTAATCCTTGCTCCAAGTCATTTATAAAAATATTAAAAAGAACAGGGCCCAGTACTGATCCCTGGGGGACTCCACTGATTACCTTTGTCCAATCTGAGTATGATCCATTTACTACTACTCGTTGCTCCCTATCTTTTATCCAGTTATTTATCCATGAGCTAACATTTTCAGCTATTCCCAGTCCCTTAATTTTGTGCATTAATCTCTCATGTGGCACTGTATCAAATGCCTTTGCAAAATCTAAGTATATCACATCAACTGATTCCCCTTTATCTATATTTTTACTTACTTCCTCATAGAATCTAGATTAGTTTGACATGATCAATTTCTCCTAAAACCATGCTGATTAGAACTCATAATCTTGTTTACACGAATATGCTATTCAATATAATCCCTTCAAATATCTTCCCCACTATTGATGTCAGACAAACTGGTCTATAGCTTCCAGGATCATCCCTGCTTTCCTTTTTGAAGAGTGGCATCACATCAGCTTTGCGCCAATCCTGGGGTACCATGCCTGAGGATAATGAGTCTTGAAAAATTAAAAGTAGTGGGTGTATTCCATCTGGGACTGGAGTTTTATTTACCTTAATATTATCTAGTTATTTCCTGATATCCTCTAAACATAACCCAGTTAATGGTATGGACTTGCATGGTTCCTCTCTTGTGTATACTGAAGAAAAAAACTGGTTAAGTACCTCAGCCTTCTCCCTGTCATTATGTATCATGCTATCCTCCATGCATTTTAATGTACCTATATTGTCCTTCTTAGATTTTTTTGCTATTTATGTACTTAAAGAACCTTTTAGGGTTAGACTTAGAATCCTTTGCTATTAATTTTTCATTTTCAATTTTGGCTAATTTTATTGCTTTTTTGCATGCTTTGTTACATTCCATATATATATATGGAATGTTGAGTCTGTACTATTTTCTTTGAATAATTTAAATGCCCTATGTTTTTTTCCTAATTTCTCTTAACACATTTTTATTTAGCCACATTGGCTTTGATTTTTTTTTATTTTTACAACCATATGGTATTTGTTGATATGTATATTTATTTAACAAAGTTTTAAATATTATCCATTTTATCTTCTGTATTTTTATTAGAGAATATATTGTCCCAATGTATATTATTTAATGATCTCCTTAAATTGTTGAATTTTGCTTTCTTGAAATTAAAAGTCTTAGTTAAACCATTAAGACACTGCATATGAAAAGAGATTTCAAATGTGACCATGTTATGATCACTGTTACCCAAATGTTCTTTGACTTCTATGTCTGATATAATATCTGTATTGTTTGATAGCACTAAATACAATATAGTTTTACTCCTAGTTGGATCCTCTATTAATTGTGACAAGAAGTTATCCCTGAGAACATTTAAAAATCTATCCCCCTTAGCTGAATTACTAGTTTCATTGGCCCAGTTTATATCAGGGTAGTTAAAGTCTCCCATAATTACATACCTCCAAACATTCAAAATTCAAAAGAGGGACAACCCCCCCGGCGGGAAAAATTTGAAATGTCGTGGGCATAAGACCAAGTAATATAAATTTAAAAAATTTGAAATAATGTCATATCTTTTAATACTCTTAGGCAGCAAATCAAACACAAGCTCAAACCACTGGTATAGCTATGTGAGCTCTGTATTTAATTAATCTTTGCAGAGACAGTGCTAAATATTTTTATCTTAATTGGACGTTTAATAATAGATTCTTTTAAACTGCTCTCTGCATTCCTCATTAATATTCTAGATTCTGGCCTTTAAAGTTAGCAAAAATGCACAGTAACACTCTACATAGCATACACTTACATATGCAGTTACACACACACTACATAGCATACGCTTACACATGCAGATACAGACACACACACACACACTACATAGCATACACTTATACATACAGATACACACACACTATATAGCATACACTTATGCATGCAGATACACACACACACACTACATAGCATACACTTACACATGCAGATACACACACACACTACATAGCATACACTTATACATGCAGATACACACACACTATATAGTATACACTTATACATGCAGATACACACACTTCATAGCTTACATCTATACATGCAGACACACACACTACATAGCCGACACTTATGCATGCAGATACACACACATACACTACATAACATACACTTACACATGCAGATACACACACACACTACATAGCATACACTTATACATGCAGATACACACACACTATATAGTATACACTTATACATGCAGATACACACACTTCATAGCTTACATTTATACATGCAGATACACACACACACACTTATGCATACAGATACACACACTACACAGCTTACACTTATACATGCAGATACACACACATACACACTTATAGATACAGATAGACACACACACTACATCATATATGGTATGGCAAAAATTCACTGTATTTGTGCGCGCCTCCCGAAGGTCCGGTATGTAGATGCAGACCCGGCACAATGGAGAGTGGGTGGGGGACACAACACCCCCTGTTAGGATCCAGAGGATAGGCTGCAACTTCAGGCATGTCTGCCACACACGCCCCAAACAAAGACAATGTATCAAATACAAAAAATTCAAGTAGCGCTCTGAAATGCTGGATAGTCGCTCAGTAGTGCTGAGAGCAAGAGGGTAGAAAAATAATGATTCTTCAGGCAACAAAATATAAAAATAGACGACTCTATTCCAAATAGATAAAAAGGACAAAATCTGTAACTCATTGTATGGGTTCCTGGGGTTGGCAAGCACATTAGCTGGTAGTCTGAAGCTGCCACTGTTCGTTACCCTGGTGTTAGCACTGCTCATCATATACAACTAAAGGCATGCTAGTATTATCACCTGGGGTTAGACGTCATCACTACCAGGGGTTATAGGTCACCATTACCTGAGGTCAGAGGGTATACAGCCTTCCTACTCCTGCTTAACCCACACACCATTACTTTTCCACAAGGAAACTAACAGGTATATAACCCTGGGAGAGAAAAGCCAGCTGCTTTTGAGTATGTGCCCAATAGAATTTTTTTTAATGCATGGGGCAATGCGGGACAGATCGCTAGCAACCCGGGACAGCAGGACAGACCCCTAAAATCGGGACTGGCCCGCGAAAATTGGGACAGTTGGGGGGGAATGTAATTACAACACTGTTATTAACAGCCTTACCTATTTGGATTAGTAGTTTTGTAAATACAAGGTGTTTTATGTCCCTTTAACTAAAACAACCAATGTAATGTCTGTATTTAATTGTCAGAACATGCTTGGTGCACCAAGCATGGAAGTGTATTAATAATTAATAATTGTATGTTATTTGATCTTCTTTTCTAAATTACCCTAATAATAACTAAAGCTTGTATTTGTTCACTGTCAACACAAATACAAATAGAAATGATTTTAGTTATGGATTTGATTACTATTTTTTGTAAGACTGTTTATCAAAGTTATGAGCCTTAAAATCTTACTGACATAAGACAAAAAGACAGATTTGAAAAGTCATTCTCAAGTAGGTGATTTGTATTTGTAAGTTGACTGTTGACTTATGTAACAGGCTTATACTAACGTGGGTAGTATGCTCCATTTGCAATAGGTGACTTTCTGTCTTTCTTGTGTTCAGTGATTACATTTTTCTTTATTCTCTTGCTATCTTTATTTTAAAAGCAAGAATGTAAGTTTAGAAGCCGGCCCATTTTTGGTTCACAACCTGGGTTGTCCTTGCTGATTGGACAGCACCAATAAACAAGTGCTGTCCAGGGTACTTAACCAAAAATTGTCTGGCTCCTTAGCTTAGATACCTTCTTTTTCAAATAAAGATAACAAGAGAACGAAGAAAAATTGATAATAGTAGTAAATTAGAAATTTGCTTAAAATTGCATGTTCTATCTGAATCATGAAAGAAAAAAAATTGTGTTTAGTGTCCCTTTAACTGACTTGGATATTTTTTGTCTTTTCACCTGATGTTAAAGAGATCAAGTTGGTCCAAAGTTGCACTTTGTCTATAGACCCCAGTAGTTCATTAATATGCAGTATGTATCATATTTATCTATTATATTCTTTATATAGTTATAGCAGATGTTGTGGTTTGTTCATATTTGCACCTGTTTGATACCACATTAAACATGTCTGGTATCAGAGTGTTACGTGTACTACAAAGATAGTGTAGAAAGATACTCAAAGTGCGCTTTGCTGTGAATGTCTGAGACATTGCCAAAATACATTTCCCCTTGCAGAGATGTACGTGGTTTTGAAAGCTGTTACCTTAGCAGTTATAGGTAACTCTGACTGAGTAAGTAGAATTTATTTTCATTAGTGCTTCACAACCTTTAAACACATAAGACAACATTATAGTTTTGATTTCTAAGACCATAAACCAGTCCTATGAAAAGCTTTTGTGTTTGACAATGCATTTCATAGGAAAATGGGGAAACCTGTACTAATTTGTGATTGGCTGATGTCTGTCACATGGTACAAGGGCTGGCAAATGGGAGGAAAAAATAAATTTGGCAGAATTTTTTTTTACTGCTTTTGTGAAATTCAGAGTAAGCGTTATTGCATTGTGTTTTTATCATGCACTTATTAATTATGCAATTCTACGTATTTAGTGGTCCTTTAAGTAATCAAACACACACAAAATTAGCCCATCCATGCCACTATAGTGATCTTTAACCTTTGTATCTATAGACAGGGCTGATATTATCTGATGGGAGGTTGAAGGATTTGGATTGGGAGTATCCTAAAGCAGAATGGTCTATTTTTGCATGTTGTTGAGCCTACTTAAATGTAAAGATATACGTATTTATATGTCTTGGCATCATTTCCTGTTTAGAGATATTAAAAACATTTGCTTTCCGCTGAAAAAGGATTTTGCATCATTAGAAATCATCCATACAAATTAAATTTACATTGACAAACTGAGTAAATTTTAATTATCCAAAATCGCTATAAAATGAGCACTGCTGTACAAGAGAGTTGAAATGTGTGCACCTGAATTAACACTTGCTGGACCTTTGCCAAGAAAGTCAGGGGTGGGAGGATTAAATCAATATTGACTATGGTAAATATTGTATTATTATAATACATGTTATGTTATCTTCATATAAGTGTCATATTCTGTGCCACTCTTCCTTCTCAAAGACAATGAAGCACATTTGATAATAGAAATAAATTGGAAAGTGGTTTTAAATTGTATGTTCTATCCAAATCATGAAAGAAAATTTTGGGGTTTCCTGTCCCTTTAAGTAACCCTTTCTTGTCTGGTCTCAGCACTTCTCTTTTTTTAAAATGTTATCAATGTTTTTGTTCCTTAACAACCGTAATCTGGGTGTTGCTGGCTTTGTAGATAACATTGATGAAAGATTTAGGTAACAAAGTGAATATTCAGAGCATTATGCAAAACACTCAGCAAAAGGTTAACTTACTGGAAGCGTTACAGTAAATGTGGCCATTTTGGGGCCGATTTAACAAGGGCCGAATGGCATCTAAATGAGCATGTGTGGTGTAACTAATGAAGACTGAATACATTTTAGAAATCAAAAGATCAAAAGAAATATATATTCTGAAATTAGTGGTCTTACTCTGAGCAAAACATTAATGAATAACATTGTTTAAAGGGACATCAAACTGCTGTGCACAACTACAAAAGAATAGTAACTACTCACCATGTTATTGTATTTCATCCTGTTCCTGCAGCTCTTTTTAAACCAGTTTTCCTGTTTTTATAGCTTATGTGTCAGATACTGAAGCTCCGCCTCTTAATACTAGGCATCGTAATCTTGGAGCACAAGTATTCTTGCAGCCTGTGACAGCAGCAGTGTGCATTTGTACATCAACTGTATAAACTGCTTCAGGTTAGGGTGCATAATACAAAGCAGGAGCTGCACATTTTGTGCTGTGGCTGCAAAACTCTATATTATTGTTGAGTGCTTTTTTAAATATATTTTTTGTAACTGTAAAACCGTGTGTGATACAGCTGTCAAAAAGTGGCCAATATTACGGATCTGTGAGTGTGCACTGTTTATATCACAGGCTGTGAGAAATATCTGAGGTTTAAGATGGCGGCGCTCAGTTTTAAGAGGCAGAGCTTCAGTATCTGGCACCTTTAAGCTATTAAAACAGGAAAACTTGCAGCAAAAAGATGAAATGCCACAACATGGTGAGAAGGTACTATTATTTTGTAGTTGTGCAAAGCAGTTTAATGTCCCTTTTAGTTCATATATGTGAGTTAGCTGAAAAAAGAGCACATGCTTCAACTGTCAGGATTAATAGATGAGTCAGGCATGAAAGTGGATGATTAAATGACCATTAAATGCAGTAGAATTGCACGATTGACACATACATAATTAAAAAACAATGACATAGCACTTGCTTTAAATTTCAAATGAGTAGTATATTTTTTCTGTCAAATTTTAAAGTTAATTTAATTTTCCCTCTCCCTGTATCATGTGACAGTCATCAGCCAATCACAAAGTGTAGTTACGTGTATACTGTGCACTCTTGCAGATGCTCTTTAGAAGATGGTGCCCCAGAAGTTCTGCCTATATCTCTCCTTGTCCCCTGCAACAGCCCAGATTAATTGGTTTCTTGTGATTTTATGGAAGGGTCTTGTTGTAAAGTACAGATTATGTTTGATATCCATGAAGCATCACTTCACCTATATTTCCCAGTGTTTCATTACAGTGTGGGCCTTACTTTCATTAACATATATGGTGGAGTGAGGTGCCAAGAACATGATTTATCAAACAAGATCCTCTAGCAACAAGGAAAAAACAACTGCAATTTAATTTATAGCCTATTAATGTCACTGCTACCCTATGCAGTGCACCATTGTATACTACAGTTTTCTACTCTGCAACATGTTACATAGTGTTTGTGGGAGGTCATTAACATATGACCTGTGATTGGCCACAGCAATTGAAAAAAGATAAACATAATCAAAGGGACTTTCCAGGGGTCCATTCTTGGCATCAATACTCAGCAAATGATAATATCAAAAGGACAGTTTTAATGCTTATGAAACACTTTGTATTAATCTCTGTTGCAATATGATTCTTATTTGATGATATATATTATGCACATTGGGCTTTATTGTCCTATTTATATATTTGAAGAAAATAAAAATGGATGTAAACTGGTAAAAATAAATGTCAGCATTGATCTTGGAGGATTCTCTATGAATTCCATCTCAGAGGCCAAAGTCGTATGTTGAATGTATACAAAGAAAGCGGGTCTCAAGCGAAATTTGAAATCCAATGCACCTTTATTGTGAGCAAGCATAGAAAGTAAAATAATAGGACATAAAAACTACATGTAGACTAAGTGGTCAGACGCGTTTCGGCTCACGCCTTCATCTGTGACCTGTACATTATACTCTGCTAAGCATGTATATACCCTAAGGGTATTGCTGATTGGTTAATTGGTGCACAGAACAATCAGTTAATTAAGGTTGAGAGAACACCCTCTTAGGATTTAACCCCTGGAAAAATGCATATAACAGAAAATGCATGTTGTAAACAAACAGATTATCATCAATAAAAGTTTATGTGCAACAGAAAATAATGATAATAATACGCAATACAATAATTATAATAATAATAATAATAATAATGACTGCTGAAAAATGTATATGTACAGACGTGCCTGCTAAAAACATCGCTCAGACATATAAAATTTAATTTCATGAACCAAATGTTATATTTAATCAATGTTAATTAATTTTACCATTGTTTGATTTTTGATTTAAATTTTATTAGAATTTTATTTGATTTTTGTTATGTTGATTGTAGATTCTCAACGTATAAACCTATAATAGTATGCTCCAAAGAAGAGAAAAAAAAAAAAAAAAAAAAAAAAAAAAAGAGAAAAAATAGAAATAGATTTTGACTTGGGAGAAGGTTTCCTGGACTAATGACATATTTTGTCACATAAATTTAAGGACATTTTAAACTATGAAAGTTGTCACTTGAACCATCATCCCTTTGCCAAATCAAACCTCTTTTTCATCAAGAAACTTGATCACTAGATCCTAGGTATTATACCACTTTGAGAGAGCTGCAAAAAACCATAGATTCTCATAGCAAGTGTTTTTCAGCAGTAATTGGTCACGAACATATATTATATGCATTATAGTATTGAGCTTATATAGAGGTTTTGATACGTATGTACCCCTAGTGACCCCTATTGTAACGAACCCCACTCTAATCACTAGCCCTCCCCGAAGAGAAAGTGTGATAATAATAATAAAGTAAGTCACTTATAGACACTCAATTATCTCCTATGGTGTCCATAGCGTCTGGATAAACTGAGTGCTCAGGGTCCAGATAACATGGATGCCTCTTAGTTCTTCCTACCAGGATATCCACTCTATTAAGTGGTTCCATAAGCCTGGCTCTAACATTGTATTGTGATAAATCTGTATTACCAGGGTAGATTTAAATTCCTATTTCCAGACATTTATAATGTCTGAATCAATATTGAAGCCAAATGGTACTCTTGTTCTCAGAACAAAAATCCAAAACGCTTCTCTCTTGGAGAGGATCTCATCCAAATTTCCCCCCCTTAGGGGGCGACGAATTTGTTCTATTACAAGCCACTTGAATGTATTCACTTTACAGTCATGTTTGATTATAAAGTGCTCTGCCAGTGCTGAACATGGAGAGATATTAGAGATATCATTAAGATGTTCTCTGATCCTTTCACGGGCTTCCCTTGTAGTCATACCCACATATTGAAGATTACATGTGTGACATCTGACTAAATAAACAACATATTTGTTCCTACAATTTGAAAAATGTTCCAAATTGTAAATTCTTTGGGTGACGCAAGATTGGAATTGTTTAGAGACCTCAGCATGACCACAGGCTTTACAGTTGGTTTTCCCACATTTGAAGTGACCATGGGTCGCCAGCCAATTGCCTTGCTTGGTCTGAGTACGGATCATACTGGGTGACAAACAATTTCCCAAAGTTTGATTGCGTCTTGAGACGAAGCGAAAACCCCTTTTAATAATAGGGTTTAAAGAAGCGTCTCCCATAAGCATAGGCAAATTCTGTTTAATAATCTTGATTATCTGATCATATTGCCTACTGTACCTGGTACTGAAGATAATCTTTTCTTCTTGTTTAGCTTGACTATTTGGCCTAGATTTGAATCTGTCCCTTAGTAAAAAGGATCTATCCAAAGCTTGTACCTGTCGTATGTTACCTACAAAGTTGACTCACTAGGATTTGGATTGTTATTTATTTTGTTCCACTGGGCACAATCTGTTGACTGGTCGATAGACACACGCTCTATATGAACAGACCACTTTTACATATGCACAAAAGAAAACTTTAAAAAATTATAGATAAATAAAAGAAAAGAGAGAACCTAATTGCTTTAAAAATATTGAGACCTGATCACGAGGTTAGATACGTCACGGGCAATAGAGTCTTTATGAATTGCGCATGATGAGCTATGGTGTCGGAGAGAAACACCCTTCCAGATTCCTCTTCTTCACTAAATTTTACAATGGTATTTTGTACTGCGCTCAAACACAACGCTTAAAAACTCACCTCTTGTGATACAAACACTGAGTGCGCTAATAACACATTCTGTACTAACCTGTCAGTATATACCAGGGTTATAATACAATTTATTTGTTATTTTCTTTAAGACAACCTCCAATTAAAATGTATATACGAAACAATTGAAATTAATATTTATTCCTAAATTCTTGAGATTAGTTAAATTTATAAACACATTGAAATATATTAAGTAGAGACTAGCTTTAAACAACTATGCATGCTTATTCCGTTATAATATTCTATACAACAGATTATAAAATATACCTTTAAAATTAACCTTACTCACAAGGAATTGCATTAAAATACCAGAATATGGACCGCTAACTTCACAGTGTTTAGATAAACAATATACCAAGATACTTCACACAAATCTTATTGGGTCTCAATAGATTTAAGATAACTTTCAGACAAGTATAATTAAGTTATTTAGCCCACAAATGATTCTATATAACTTCAATCAGAAATTGTATATATTATTAATGCAAACAGACAATTTATATGCCAATATGCCTGACCTGAAATTACCTCTTATTTAGCTACAATAAGGCAAATTCTAAAATATATATATAGCAATAACTGTAATTAATTTATATTAAAATACAAAATTATTTCTAAACATTAATATTTAATACCAGTATACCAGTGATGTGCAGTCACTAGAGGCAGGTGAGGCAGTGCTTCACCTCTCATATGGGCAAAAATATATATTTTTTTATTGGCTTTAAAAAAAAAATTGTAATTTTTTTCCCCCAGCATTTTTTTTTCTCACAGCTATATGTTGTGCAATGGAGAGGCACAAGCAGGTCTGCCCACCATTACACAACATGCTGCGCCATCTACTGGATGCAAGTGGTTAAGCTCATTGCATGGCTCATTAACTGCTTATTTGAGGCAGTCCTATTTGGGCTGAACCAATCCAGCAAGAGGCATTAGTAAGTGGAACATAGGGTTGGGGCTGGATGTTAAATCATATAAAACAAAACAAAAACGGAAAAAAAACAACTTTCATATATTTTGTTGCTGTCCTGTGAACCTGCTAGCTTTGCTAAAGTGAAAAAGAGAGTTCTGTTCTTCCCCTCTAAGTGCAGTGGAATGTGCCACTGTCACTTCCTGAATCCTTACAGAGCAGGAGAGAGGCACAGAGAGCAGTGTTTCACCCACATCTTATTAAAGTAAGATTTTACTGAAAAGGATTCTGTTAGTGAAAATGATCATTTAATGAATGTGGTTTAGTGTTTTTTTTACTCTTTTACAGCAGGGTCGTTTTTGTATTTTGTTTACTCAAACTTTACACCCACTAACTTAGCAGCTTGCCTCTGTACTTCACACTAAATTATAGACTAATTTTCTGAACTCTCTGTAGCTCTGCTGTTTTATTACTTTAAAATGCAGTGGTCCCCCCCCCCCCTTGTGTGTGTGTGTGTGTGTCTCTCTCTATCTATCCATCTCTCTCCTTATGTGTTGTTCTCCCCCATGGTCTCTTTCTCTCTCTGTCTCTCTTTCTCCCCCTCTGACTCTCATCCCTTATGTAATGAAGGAATCTATAAGCATAATTTGCAGCATTAAAGTAAAAAGTATGTTTTAAACATATTTTAATGGGCATGGATTTCTAGATCTCATAATCAGAGCAAGCATTGTGTTATCTGGCAAGAGTTTCTGTTACAATCCTTTTAGACTAAAATCAGATGTTTACTAAGTTGACCAGTTTTCCAAGACACCATTTAAAGGGACATGAAACCCATATGAAACCCATATGCAAATTTAAATAACTTTCCAATTTACATCTAATATCTAATTTTCTTCATTCTTTTGATGTCCTTTGTTGAAAATAATATCTAAATATGCTCAGTAGCTGCTGATTGGTGGCTGCACATAGATACCTCATGTGATTGGCTCACCCATGTGCATTGCTATTTCTTCAACAAAGGATATCTAAAGAATGAAGGCGTATCCTAGCCACTGCCTCATCAGCCTCTGACGTCACTGCACGTCACTGCAGTATACTTACTACCCTTGGTCTAATTAATATTAAATATAAAAATAAATTTGCCTTTTAAATCACAACTACGATATAACTATAGTTTTAGATTACCTTTGTTTAAAATATTAAATATACAATTGCTTATACTTTACCAGATCACCAGTTTGAGAATTCAGTTAATATCCAAATATGTCTATCGTAATATGTCTTAGGGGAATTATGTACATTTGTAAGAGAATTAATCTTGATAGTCTCTTATCCACAAAGAGTGTCCCAACAAAGTAATTCCTATACATTTAGCAACTTATTGTATGTATATCTCTTCACATTGGGAATCCTCTGTTTAATCTGATGCCTGTAATAAAAGAAACAGAGTTTTTATTCTGATATTTTTGGAACACATTTTAAATGTATTCATGTAGCTAATCATACAATGCAGCAGATATGTATTTAATATGTATAATCTCTCTCTCTCTCTCTCTCTCTCTCTCTCTGTCTGTCTCTCACTCTCACTCTCACTCTCGCTCTCTCCATATATAGATGTTTTTAATATGATCTGTACATTTTAAAATATTATGAAGATTAGACACAATTCCTTTATCTGAGATTTAGTTTCCTATGTCATACAGAGACTTAAAATGCCAGCTTGTCTGGAAGCTGCGTATGTAGCTCTGCAGGGGATAATTTAACATGTAGATGGTGAGAGCTACAATTCCTTGAGATTCAGCTAGCTTCAATAAAGTTGAATATTGTAGACTGACTACCTCATTGCAGGGGTTCGTCAGCTTCACTAATTGAACAAATTTTTTCCTTTTTCTCTCAGATGGCTGTCTCTTGAGCCTCAGTCCAGTGCCATTTCACATCATTCTTTAGAAGAAGTAGCAGTGGTTTAGCTAATTCTGCATCATTATCAATAAATTTGCAAGAATAATTTGTCATACCCTGGAATGATCTCAATTCCTTTAAGTTAGTTGGGTTCTTAGAATTTATTATAGCTTCCACCTTTTTCCTCTGAGGATTTAACCCTTCAGAAGTAACTTTATGTCCTAAGAAGTTTACACGAGAGCGGCACCATTGAGCTTTTTGTAGGGATAATTTGACACCTGCCCTTTTAAGTTGGCTAAGGATGTGTTTAAGTTCTGTGATGTGTTTTTCAAAGTCTGTGCGTTTGATTACAACATCATCAACATAAGATAAGTTCCCCCTTTCCAGTGCATCAGGCATAGCCTTATGAATGAATACAGCAAATTTATGTCCTGAATTTATGTATCCAAACGGGAGTCTCTGGAATGCATACTGGACCTTTTGGAACGAGAACGCCAGCTTGTACTTGTCATCCTCATGTACCTTTATGGTCCAATATCCCTGTGCACAATCAATGGCAGTGAATATTTTAGATCCCTGCATCTGCGCTAGGCACTGGTCAATATATGGCACAGGTCAGCCAGACATGTACACTCGTTTGTTTATCTGTCTTAAGTCAGCACACAAACGCCATTGTCCATTGGGCTTAAGAACACCAAGAATAGGATAGTTATAAGAGCTGTGCACCTGTCTGATAATACTTCTTTCTTCCAAGTTCCTTATGTTTCTGCAAGAGAATCATATGAGGCTAAAGGAAGTCTGTATTGTTTAACAAAGACAGGTGGTGCATTGGGATCTGTTTGGATTCTTGCAATGTGCAAGTCTGTAGTCCCACAGTCATAGATATCCCTAGCAAAAATATCCTTGTAGTCTATTAAGAGTTCTCGTAGCTGACGGCGTTCATCATCACTGGAACAGCCATTAGCTAAGGAGATTTGCTCTTCGACTATTTGCTGAAATCCTGGAAAGATTTCAGACTGTCCTATCTCATAGGCTTCTTCCAACCTAGATGTGAGATCCCCTTGATTATAATTTACATTGCCCCCATGACTCTGGGTATTGGGGTATTGTTGCTCTTTGATCGGCTGATCAAATACTAGAGAGGCTTCTTCAATTTTATAGATGCCTTCCCAGATCTGAGCTGAAGGGATAAATAGACTGAATTGTAAATAGTCTCTCTGGCATAGATGCAAATTATTTTTCTATTAATTGTTCTTCAGTTAAGTACCCTTCAGGTATAAGCCCAACTACATTATTCTGGAATCCAAAAGTGTAATAACTTGATTCCAGCACATATCCTATGGTAGTTCCCTTGGATAAGGTGATATCCTGTGGGGTCATGTTATGCACAATAACATGTATTGGAATAGTTCCAATATTTACCATAGGAGTATGGGTCATTGTTATACCCAGACTTTGCATTCTATAGGAGATGCAAATGAGTGTTTCAGAAGTTTTACCTGTAAGGATAAGAGGAATTTATCAGCCCCAGCAGGGATTACAACATCATTAGACACCTGCATATTCACAGCATATGGCAATTGCTGATTTTATTTCAAGGCTGTATTTTCATCCTGAAATACTTCAGGGTCCCCCTTTAACCTGCTCCAGAGGTAAAGGTTAATCAAATCTATTTGTATGGCATATCTATGTAAGAGATCATTGCCGATCTATATTTGATTATGGGGAGTATTTAAAACTAAAAACAGGTGCTTCGCTGATTACCTATAGAGATAGATAAACATTTAGCTGTGATGTTATAGCTTTCACATTTGTCATGGACCAAGAGATCTTGGGGAGAAAGATATTTAATCACTTTAGGTTCAGTTATCTGCTTTAATAAGCCTTCACTTATATAGCTAGCTTCCTGTTTTAAGTTCAATTTAGCATACTTGGTTTTACCAAGGCCATGCACCTGTATAGCGATGAATAGATAATCTTTAACTTTCTCAATTTCTGCAAAGAATTGCGAATGATCTCCCCCTTTAGGGGACTTAGCGTCCCCCTTGCGGAGAGATATGGTTAATACATCGCCAACTAAGGAAATATTTGCTATCTTTCCAGGCGAAATTTTAAAAGTATTACCATCAGAGCCACTTAAAGGATTCTGATCATCTATTTGTAGGATAGTGATTTCAGGTACAGAGTCATTCCTGAAATGAATCTCGACAGCATCTGGCTTCTCTTCCACCACGTGACAGTTATGTCAGGTGCGAGATATACCAGACTGCTCATAATTAATAGGCCTTTTTACTTGTGACCAAATTACATTATTTATGCAATCAATTATGGTGCTTAATCGCTTCAAGAGATCACTACCAATAATTAAACGATCAGTTGGCAGATCCACTATAATGACAGAGTGTCTTATTACCCTGTTCCCCAGCCTTAGTTTTAACCATGCCATACTGTAGACTTTGAGAGAGTCACCCCTACACCTATTAGTGAACCATCAAATTCTTTTATCTTAGGTTTGTGGGGTGTTAGCTCATTTAGCTGTGTGTAGTACCTGTGGGATAAAATAGTTGTCTGAGATCCAGTATCAATTAATCCCATGATAGGGTTAGCAACTGAATCTTGGAGCTCAGCTAATACATAATATATCCCTGCAGTTTCTACAATTTCACACATAAAATTAGCATGATTACACATCTGTGGGCTTCGCCACGAGTTACCTGAATCCGCCACGTTACATGATGCAGAAGAATTTTTACTCTTACCAGTCATACTCTCTACGATAGGGCTGACAGGGTTTCTTTGTACTGCATCTGTGGGAATAAGGTTAGGAACATAAGGTTAGGAAAACTGCAAAGGAAGAGGTTTGTTAGAGCTTCCAGGCTGAGGTTTCTCCTCATCACAGCTAAAACGTCTGTTTCTGGGCTGTAGGGAGAGAACATGATTAGTACCATTATTACATTTTATCATTTAATTTGGTATATCTCTCCCCTCTCTCTCAGGTAATACAGCAGTATTTATAACTGTGCCTGTGGCCCACTGCTGGCCACTGGCTGTACCCCTAAAAAGGGATTATTAGGGTGCTGAGCCATCAAAGTTTGACTCATATTAGTAAATAGTGTATATAATTGACTTATTTGCATATTGAGTTGGCCCACTTGATTGGACAAGCTATTTCTACCCATGGACTGATTTTTTGATATCCCATGGTATTGATTCCTGGATCATTGGGATCTCTATGAATCATAGCTATTGTTCCTATTTTTACGTGGTTGTCTTTGGGGTTCAACTTGTTCAGCGTTAATATCTTGGGTAGCTCTATTTACTTGGGGTGTCTGGTTACCCTGAGAGTATCTTCGCCACTTTTGGTATTTATTTTTACGGGGGTACCAATTACCTTGTGGGTGTTCATCTCTTTGTGGATAATTATTTAACTGGGTATGCCCCCCCTTTTGAGTATATTCTCTCTGCACCACGGCCTGTGATGGGGTAGGGGCAGAGTTAAAACTTTGTGGGGAAGGCCTGTTTTCTCGGGCCACTTCCGCATAAGTTTTCTTGTTAGACTCCAAATTGAGGGGGCTAGGTGACACCTTAGTTTCTGCCACAATTTTGGGGCTGGGCCTTGGCTCCCTTTTAATCCTCTTTTCACCAGACTGCTGAATAGAGTATACCTTTATACTCTCTTTGATCAGCCAGTTAAATGAGCAGTCCTCATCAAAATCTCTAGATAAGTTAAGTGTGATGTGTGCGGACAATGCTTCGTAAAATATATTCACAAACTCTGAGCTTTCAACTATGGGGTAATCTTCAGCCATACTGTACGCACCTTTTAGTACAGAAAGGAATTTAATTGGGCTTTGATTCGCGCCACATTTAAAACCGTATACAGCCACTTTAGCAGCAGCAGTCGTGCGATAAAAACCAAATTCCTTTTTGCACTGATTTTTCATTTCACTCCAGGAATGAATAATGATATCCTTTGTGATGTTTACCCTCAAATACCCAGGGCAGAAATTCAATTTTTGACTGCTCACTAGTAACATTCATTATGGATAAAGCATTTTCATAAGTCACTAAGTGGTCAATTATAGAATTGGTTCCCTTGTTGGAAGACTTAGGTATTGCACCACTTAAAATTGTTATTATTTTATGGGTGTCATATATTTTATTAGATGTATCTTGGGCTTTCCTAGGGACCTTATTTTTGGGGCTGGAGCGTTCCCTATCTGCCTTTTTACTATGGGGAGAGCCCTTATGTACATTAGTACTACGTGGGCTATTTGGGTAGCTGGCTCCGCCCTCTGACTCACTATAATCACTGTCCTCCCCCTCTGAAGTGTAGCAGTCCCCTGAATTTAAAACATGCTGTGACTGTCTATGTTGGAAGTTTATCTCTGAGCCAATCAGTGACCTATGTTTAAACTCTTCCCTAAAGTTCTGTAATTCACTTCTCATTAATTCTTTAAGGTTTTTTAAAGTATCTGCATTTTCCTCTTTGCTAACAGAAGGGGGCGTATTATTGCTAGCCTGCCTTTTCAGTTCACTAAGTTCTTTCTGGCTTTGCGCGAGATCTTTATTTAACTCTTGTATTTTGGCTAGTAAATTTAGTTTATGCTTATCTAATGCGGCCATGTCTTGCTTAAATGTAACAATTTAATTTTCAGCCATTTCTAGACTCTCTTCGCACTTGCGTGATGAGCGAATATAATCTTATAGCCCCTGTATTTGCAATTCCTTTTCTATTAAGGAGTGTGGACATTTCATCAATAATGCATATTACAAGGGGCCAGGATTTGCGTATTAGTTCATCCTGTTTTTTGAGATTTTTGCATTGATTAATTTTTAATAATTCTTGGAACAATTCACTTTTTTCATTCCACCTTCCATTATCAATAGCAATATCTTTGGCCTTAATTGCATGCATATCCATATAATCATTTAAATCACCCACAATATTACACCTCTTTTTAATGTGGCCCATAATGTCAATCTTAAGAAAATCGCCCTTTGTGAGGGGTAATTTTGGGGAACATATTAGTATAGATTAATTTGATTCCCTTCTAGTAACAGACATTATTATTTTGGCTTAGAATTTGGTTAAATTTAAAAAACTAATATAATTTTGACCAACAAGAGAGAAAGAAAAAAAAATATTTTAAAACATTAATATCAATTTTGAAATATTAATAATAATAAAAATAAATATTTTTTTATATTTTTTTTTAGAAAAAACAACTTTTTTTTCTCTAAATAGTAATCTCTATTTACTACAAAATATGTTATATCAATATGATAAATATAAAAATCTTCTAGCTGTGCCTCCGGATATTATGTCATACTATTTACCCTGAGTATTTCAAGATTAAACATGAATATACTCCCCTTATAATATCTTAAATATGCGTTTAAAAATCCTATTTTCTATGAAAAGATTTAAAAGGATTATAATACCTTCATCATGGACTCAAATACTTTCTCAGTTATCATCTTATCACATACATACCTTGAGACCAGCAATCAGATGTAATTTCACATAATTATATCTATACTGGACTACTATCCCATATTAATATAAATATTGCATATCTGTACATCTCTTGCTGAATGTATAAAACATTTGATATTATTTACAGCAACAATTACATATACACTTATTAGATCTTATGCGTTAGACACATCTCCCAGGTTCATATATATATATATATATATATATATGTCATTTGAGTATTTTAAATAGATTTGAAAATTATAGACACATTATTTATATGACTTCCTAGGTATACATTAATTTATCTAAGAATTATGTAGATAATTTGTTATCAAAAGTACATGGGTTAAGATGTTTTGAAATATTGATTCTTAGGCTTTCAACTTCCCATATGTCTGTAGGTAAATTGAGTTCAGAATCTTTGTGTATCTAAAACTCAGCATAGCACAATTTAACACTTAGACGATAAGGGCTATATCCTCTGAGTATGTTTGTATATTCCATTATCAGTTCAGACTGAGCGCCTCTTTCTCCCAGGGGGCCTGAAATGTGTACCTAGTCACAGCAAGGGGGGGTCTGTGTCATCCTGAGATTTTACAGATATGAGTCCCTTTGCTCTCTGATGTTCTGTAATCAGGAAAAGGCATCTCATGTCTGACCTTAGATTTACAATACACAGATATATATATATATATATATATATATATATATACACATACATATACATATTTAGACATGTATATGTACTGTATGTATCTCAATGTTAAAGAGCCCTTTGCCTGCCTTTTTTTTCTAACTCCTGAGACCTCATATCTTTGAGACCTTTTTTGTGCAATATTTGTTTTTAATAATATTTATTAGATCATGTTATTATGAGTGTAGGCATTAACCAGCACATCTGTTATTTAATTAGCATCCCATTACAGAAGCGAGACAAGTAACAGCTCACATGATATAAGAATATTTAGCTCTTTCTATATAACCTCCATATGTCAATAGTGTTTAGATTTTTATGATATCTTAAAATTGCTAATATATTATGTAATAATGTAAATAGAAAACATGGGTAAACCCCTCATAATTACCTACAAGTGAACTTATATATTAGGCTTAAAAAAATATGTTACTTTAATATTTAGGAGCCTATTTATTATTAATGTGCGAGCGGACATGATACGATGTAGCGTATCATGTCCGCCGCACATCGATAAATGCCGACAGCGTACGCTGTGGGCATTTATCATTACACAAGCAATTCTTGGAAACTGCTTGTGCAGTGCCGCCCCCCTGCAGATTTGCGGCCGCTAGCAGGGAGTGTTAATCAGCTTGATCGTATAGGATCGGACTGATTGATGTCCGCGGCCTCAGAGCAGGCGGACAAGTTATGGAGCAGCGGTCTTTAAACCGCTGCTTTATAACTGCTGTTTCCAGCAAGCATGAAGACTCGCGCGGAAACAGGGGCATCAAACTTCATTCGGAGCTTGATAATTTGGCCCCCATATATTAATTCTGGTTTTGTTTTTAGCAAAACCGTCTCTCCCAGTTGTTTTATGGTCCAAGACAAAACATCACTGCTGCTATGTAGCCCAATGTTTATCAAGGTTTACAGCCACGCATGTAAAAGTGCATAATAATAAAATGCTCTTTAACAGGATATGGCCATTGATTAGTAGCTATGGGATTGTCACTCCTGATTGGTTCACTGTTCTGGTCCTGTTCAGGAGCAATAATGCATTTTGGCTTCTTAATTTATTTTAACTATGTGTTTACTCCCTTTGTTTAACAAAATGGCAGTCTGTTCTACAAATATTTGTGTTAAAAATATATTGGTTTGTTACTCAATTGAGGTATTCTACACATTTTTACATTGCTAATGAACCTTTAATTTTGTGTTGTAGGTGTTTTATTATCAGAATGGAGTATCCTATTCCCAAGGAAATTTTAAAAACCGAGTAACTGCTGCAATAAGCCCGGGAAATGCAACAATAACCATATCCAACATGCAGCCACAAGAGACCGGATTCTACAGCTGTGAAGTATTGAATCCACCTGACCCAATAAGTCAGGGAAAGATTCAACTCACTGTATTGGGTACTTCTATCTATTTCAATTACATTTTATAATTTGATAAAAAAAAAAATTATAAATCAAAGAAGACAATAATTACAGGTTTATACCTTTCTAATCAAAATAACTAGCTTCAATATATTCTTGAAAAAATAAAGATAGTGAGTGCGCCCAAGGCTAAAGATACTATAAAGCATGTATTAACATCCGGATTGGATAGTTTATATGATAATTACAATATTAAAATCACAAAAATACATATAAAAGCGGGACGTCTCCCAATGCTTGTAAAAAGATGAATTCATAAAATGTGCTAATTCATAAAAATGCTAAAATATCCAAACCTACATATGCGTGCTTAAATATTATGGTAATATCAAAAACAAAATATGCGTTAATGCAGATAACCAAGAACAATGTGAAGATAACAGTGGATAAAATACAAAAGTTCATCCGTTGTGTAATAGGGCATAAATCAACTGCCTTATGGGCAAAAAAGTTTAAAGCATAGAGCACAAGTCAATTCTGCTGCAAATAGTGCGTTATCTACTTCTTAGCAAACAAAAACAGTCAATAGGACTATCCAAAGTGTGTGTATAAGTTGCTCCAAAGGTAAGTGTGATATTAGACTTACTTTTTCTCGCTGATTATCTCTACACAGGAGATTTTCTTGGTTGATAGGATCAGTATTTTCCACAGCGTTTAGCCGTTCTGTATTCTCCATTCCCCAAAGGAACTACCAGCCGTCTCAGCTCAAAACGCTAGATCACGTGTCCCAGTGTGACTACTTGCGTTTGCGTGACATGATGGAATGCCGGCTTACACTGTGAGTGATTAGAGGTAACAGGCCCCTTGCGATAATTGGGCCAAAGTGCCCCACCTCCTTTTTCTTGTGAATAATGACTCCTATATGGCTTGGAAGGTGTTTATTAGAAACTATCCTTATTGCCGTAGGATTTTCACATCGAATATGTGGTAGTATTGACTAGTTTCACCCTTTTGATCTTGATAAAGCCCTGTAAGAGGGTGAAACTAGTCAATAAGAGAGGATAGCATTGTATGAAATACAACTTTTTTTCTACATAACCACCTTTACCCGGGTATATTTCATTTTTGAAACCACTTGTCTAACGACTATTACCTCTGCGTGCAATAGTTCCACTAAGAGCAGGTGTCTTCTACTACCAAATATCCCATGTGAGAATCCTATGGCAATAAGGATAGTTTCTAACAAACACCTTCCAAGCCATATAGGAGTCATCATTCACAAGAAAAAGGAGGCTGGGCACTTTGGCCCAATTATTGCAAGGGGCCTGTGACCCCCAACCACTCACATTGTAAGCCGGCATTTCAATACATTACGCAATCGCAAGTAGTCATGATGGGACATGTGATCTAGCATTTTGAGCTAAGATGGCTGGTAGTTCCTTTGGGGAATGGAGGATACAGAACATCTAAACGCTGTGGAAAATACTGATCCTATCCACCAAGAAAAATCTCCTGTGTAGAGATAATCAGCGAGAAACTGTAAGTCTAATATCACACTTACCTTTGGAGCAACTTATACACTCAAATCAGATAGTCCTATTGACTGCTTTTGTTTGCTAAGAGGAAGATAACGCAATATTTTCAGCAGAATTGACTTGTGCTCTATGCTTTAATCTTTTTTGCCCATAAGGCAGTTGATTTATGCCCTATTACACCACAGATGAACTTTTTTATTTTAGTCGCTGTTATCTTTACATTGCTCTTGGTTATCTGCATTAACGCATATCTTATTTTTGATATTACCATAATATTTAAGCACGCATATGTACGTTTGGATATTTTAGCATTTTTATGAATTAGCACATTTTATGAATTCATCTTTTTACAAGCATTGGGAGACGTCCCGCTTTTATATGTATTTTTGTGATTTTAATATTGTAATTATCATATAAACTATCCAATCCGGATGTTAATACATCCTTTTTAGTATCTTTAGCCTTGGGCACACTCACTATCTTTTCCCCCCCACTTATTTATTGTTTCCCTAATAGAGAAGGAGTTAGGGCAGGTGTAGTGTGTGATACTTTTAGCTAAGCACATTTTCTTTGTATATCGCATTCAATATATTCTTAGAAACAAAAACAAAAAAAGACCAATGAAGCATTATAGATGAACACACTATATAACTCTTTGACCTCTGAATAAATAATTGAATTTAAAATAAATAAATAATAATTGCGTTTTGAACCAAGGCATACAGGCAAATGCAACTATGTAGAATACGTACATTACAATAACAGCAAATACTTAAAGGGACACTGAACCCAAATTTTTTTCTTTCGTGATTCAGATAGAGAATGAAATTTTAAGCAACTTTCTAATTTACTCCTATTATCAAATTGTCTTTATTCTCTTGGTATCTTTATTTGAAAATGCAAGAATGTTAGTTTAGATGCCGGCCCATTTTTGGTGAACAATCTGGGTTGTCCTTGCTGATTGGTGGATAAATTCATCCACCAATAAAAAAGTGCTATCCAGAGTACTGAACCAAAAAAAAGCTTCAATGTCTTCTTTTTCAAATAAAGATAGCAAGAGAACGAAGAAAAATTGATAATAGGAGTAAATTAGAAAGTTGCTTAAAATTGCATGCTCTATCTGAATAACAAAAGAAAAAAAATTGGGTTCAGTGTCTCTTTAATGGATTCCACATTAATTAACATAATTATAACAACAGGAAAAAGAAAAAAAAGAGAAATTTAACATGTTTCCATGTTACAAAAGAAAAATCTTTAGGAAGCAATTTCCACAAGCAATATTTGGATAGTACGACTAACTGAAAGCTTTCTAGAAAACTCAGGAGGCCATTCTTAGACCTCTTATATTTAGAGAAAAAGAACAGAAGTTATGAAATAATGGAGACCACTTGTGGGTCTTGTTTGATAAACCTTTTTTTATTATTATTATTATAATAGCCAATAATCTAGAGTATAATATATATAGGGAGAGACCCTACTTTAAAGACTAATGAGGCAAATGAGAGACTCAGTAATTTAGGTAACAGGTCCGATAGAGTAAGCAACTAAGGATACAGTTCCAGTTAATTATAGTATAAGTATAGTATAGTGTAGCAGCAGTCTAAAGAGGGTTAGAAAAAGGAGCTAAAAACTCATATTGCAAATTAAACATTCAATACCACTTTAAATTACAGACTTTAAGATTATTTACAAGCTTCCACTTATATTTTAAAAAGTAAATCATTTAACTTTTTAATTAAAGTAAAAATGTAATACACTCCAAGATGAAGCAAATATTCCTCATTATCTCTACCACCCTCCCCTGAACTTAGACAATTACAGCCAGAAGAAAATAAGTAAAAAAAAAATATATTTACTTCTGAGACTCTTTTCTCCCACCACCTTTCTCCGTATCTGAAAAATATTTGACCATTTTCCCCCTTGCCCAATCATCCTATATCACATTGGACTCTATAGATATATCAGTATCATACTGCACCATTATCATTATATTAAAGGGGCAATAAAGTCAAAATTAAACTTTGATCATTCTGACAGAGCCTGCAATTTTAAATAACTTTACATTTTACTTCTATTACCTAATATGCTTTGTTCTTTTGGTGTCCTTTGTTTAAAAATACCTATCTAGGCTTAGGAACAGCAAGGCATTACTGGGAGCTGGTTGCTGATTTGTAGTGGCACATATATGCCTTTTGTCATTAGTTCACCCGGGTTTCCAAAGCCTCAATATTAAAGATCTTTCAGCCAATGCTACTAACTGCAGAAATCTAACTTATTTAAAACAAGTTACTATAATGATAATGAAACAGTGATCCTGAGCTACAGTATATAAGGAAACCTAGTAAAGAGATTTGTCTCTAAATTAGAAACATTTATAGTGAGAATACATCAAGGATTAGAAAAAAAAGTTTTTATAAATCATCTAAGATAAATCAGTCAGGGATAATATCAGTCCTCTTAAAGGGACATGAAATCCCAATTATTTTTTTTTACGAGAGAGCATGCAATTTTTAACTATTGTCCAATTTACTTTTATTATATAATTAGTTTTTTTCTTTTGGTATCCTTTGTTGAAAATCACACCTAGGTAGGCTCAGATGCTGCTAATTGGAGGCTGCACATTTATGCCTCATATTATTAACTCACCGATGTGCATTGCTGTTTCTTCAACAAAGGATACCAAGAAAATGAAGCAAATTAGACAGTAGAGGTAGGCTGGGAAGTATATTAAAATTGTATTCCCTATATGTCATGAAAGAATAAATGTGAGTTTTGTGTCCCTTTAAGAAATAGCGGTCTGCTTTCACAGCTTCATAAATATGGGCTTTGTGAATTTTAGTTGAGGATCCTAGACACGTAAATTGTGTATTTTTGTGTTATTCTTACTAGCTGACAGCTTAAAAAATATGCACGTGACGCCGGGTTTGCTTTTCTCGCTTAATGCAACAAGGCCATTGGCCCATAATTCACATGAATCTGGGCATATTGTCAGCCCTACACATGAAAAAAACAAATACAAGTGTGTTCATTGTGTGAAAACTATACAAATAAAAGGCTGAAACCTGTCATTTATTCAGATTTGTTAGGGAAAATAATATTTTAGGTATTTTAAAAAAATGTGCAGTTGATCCTGTTTGTGCTTCAGTAATAATTCACTAGTAATTGTTGTTGCAGTAGGGCTGTGACAGAGAGGTACTAAAATGCCCATTTTCCATTTTTCCATCTATAAGTATTCTTCTTTGAGTAAACAGTGAAAAATAAGATAAGGATGACTTTCTGTAAATAATTACAGATAAGATAATGATGTCTGCCCTCCCCACAACTTCAGCCCATTTAGGGATAGGTTACGTGTGGTGCGCTATTGTTAGTGTAAGGAGAGCAAACGCGAACGTTAGATCACAGTATTTTTTGTGCTCTAATCCATATTACAAGTGGCGCAGTGTTTAAATTCCTGCAAATTCTTTTGCGCAAAGTTGCGATAATTTACACTCCCCATATTTTCTATAGGTGGCGTTGAGAGGCAATGGGCGCTCATATTACAAGTTGAAAGTAAATATGATTGCTCAAACGCAATCGCATTTTACACTTAAACTTTTTACATGACTTGAAAGTTTGCATAAAGAGTTTGGCCAGAGTAAAAAGTTGCACTAAACTAAACTAAAAAGTTGCACTAAACTAAACTATTATCCCTAAATTGCCACACCCCACATTGTAAACTACCCCTCTACACTAACTACACCTAAACCACCACATTTCAAACTAATCTGCTGCATTATTAACCCCTAACCGACACCCCCATATTGCAAATGACTGCGCTACAATATTAACCTCTATACTGCCACCCCCCACATCGCAAACTACCCTCTAACTTTGGGGGGTTAGCTAGAAGGGTTTTTTGTAGGGCATTGCCCTAATGTGATTTAGATCTTTTTTTTTTTTTTTTTTTTAATTACAACCCCATTCCACAATAAGTTATCCCCACCCCCCAAAAAAGCCTATCTAAAAAATTTACTCTAAAAATTGCCTTGATAAGGACATTTGGCCTAAAGCGATTAAAGCAAATTTTGGGGGGAAAACACTATTCTACAAAAAAACACCCACCCAAAAAAGCATCCCGCTAAACCACAAAAGTGGCACTCACCCAACTTGAATCCAGCTCCTACGTCATTGCCAACTGCGGTTCTCCTCTTCATAGTGGGGCCCAATTTAATCCTGGTGGTGGTGGGAATCCATCTTCATTGAGGCGGCAGCCCACTTCTATCTTCATCCAGTCAGCGGTGGTCCATCTTCATCCATCTTCCACCTGATGCGTCTTGTCATCTTCGGATCTTCCATTGCCGACGTCCTCTTCATGCGGTCACCACACATTGAAGTTTGAATGCAAGGTACACCCTTGCATTGCTATTGATTTTCAAAGACAAATTCAAAGCAGCCAATAGAATGAAAGCTTTTTTATTGGCTGGTATGTATTTGGATTTAAAAAATCAGCCAATAAGAATGCAAGGGGAACCTCGCATTCAAACTTCATTGTGTGGTGGATAACTGCAAGAAGAGGATGTCGGCGACATAAGATCCAAAGATGACAAGAAAAGAAAATAAGAAAATGCATCGGATGGAAGATGCATGAATATTTCCCCAGCGGAGCCGCAGTAGAAGATGGATGAAGATGGATCACCACCGCCAAGATGAAGATAAAAGAGGATGTAGGGGGTAGATGTCGGTTTAGGGGTTAATAGTGCAGCAGATTAGTCTATGATGTGGCGGTTTAGGGGTTATTAGTGTAGCGGGGTCGTTTGGGATGTGGGGGTGTGGCAGTTTAGGGGTTAATAGTGTAGTTGGGCAGTTTGTGATGTGGGTTTGTGGCAGGTTAGGGGTTAATAGTGTAGTGGGGGAGTTTGCAATGTGGGGATTTGGAGGTTTAGTAGTTGAGGGAGTGTGGTGTTTTAGGGGTTGATAGTGTCATTGTAGTGACATTAAGTGTGCGGCGTACTTGGCTGCTATCCGCGTGCACCCCCAGGGCTGTGTGACTCACTACGGGAATCCCCTCACTTCTGGTGGCTTTGAAAGCCCACAGACATAGGATCTGCAGCGGCTTAGGATATTGTATGTCCCTTTGCAGTTAAGTAGTTGAAAACATGTAAAAGCATATTTTTGCAATATTCATAATTAAAAAAGCTTTTAACTATGTATTTACTTGTAAATATTTTTTACATTCCAATGTTCTGCACAAATCAAAATACCATTAGATTTATATAAATATATATATTTATGCATAAATAGAACATATTCTGTTCTGTGAAGAACATTGGAATATAAAATATTAATATTTTTATGTCGGGTTAGTGCACAGGGGAATATACTATTGGGTTTGCGCATGTGTAGGGTGTTTTTTGCCCCTTTATTGCTCCATTGACTTCAATAGGGGAATATGTAAATGCGCACTGGATATTCTAAGTTCGGCTTTTTGCGCTCATCAGGTTAGGGCGCAAGTAAAAATGGTTTACTTTTAACTCATAATACAAGGGCAACAAGCAAACGCAAAAAAGTTGAATTTCCAGCAAAGTTAACACTTGAGCAGGGGCGTTAATTAGCGATCCGCTTGTAATCTGCCCTACAATGGGCTGAGCCTGGAGGTAAAGCACCTTGGCTACTGTTACCAATGCCAAACAAAAAGCCTAATAGTTAGTTATTGAAGAGCTAATTATTTCAGGATTATACCCTTCTTCAATGCTTAAAATTATCTCAATTACTTAGTAAACTGGTGCTCATCCAGTGTTCTGTAAATCCACAGAACAACAAAGCCTATTCTAATTTTACGCCTACTTAGTTGCTTTAAAATAAGTGACCTTTATCATTTAGTTATTGCTGTGAAATCACTACTGAGCTGTGCTACCACCTGTTCTGTCCCTAAATTATTTTGTTGATGTCCTCTAAAGACAGATTGGGAAACAAGCTCAGATTTGGTAGCAGTGTCCCTTTAATATAGTGTTTGATTGCAACACAACCATTAGTTTAGTAAATAAGAGCTTGTAATATTATCAGCCATTGCCGAAACCTGTCGCTGTTTGTCATGGCATGGTGCCTGCTACTATCTCACCTTAATGCTAAAGATTGCCTGGTACAACCTCTGGGGTTTGCTTACATTGTTGGGTAGGACCAGATGAAACGAGATAAATACTATGCAGAGCTCTGTCCCTCTCTATTAATTTGCTTTGTTTAATCAGTTTTTTTTACTGTATTTTTTTTACAATGAATTAGTGTGATTGTGCACCCCTGCTCATACAGCCAGCACCAAGGTATATGGTGCTGTTATACACATAAATGATAATAAGTGCGTGGGCAGATAAAGAGGCAAATGCAATGACAGATTTTAAAGCAAATACTTATTATGACTTATTATGATGAGATATGTCGTTGGAACAGAGGACTTCATATCCTATATTCAGAAACTCAATACACATTATACAATTTCAGACAAATCATTGCATTGCTGGAAAAAAACAGATGCAGAGAAAACAATTGTTTTATATTTGTGCGGTAATGGATAGATTACAAGTGAAGCTCAATTAATAACTTAAAACCTTAATTACCATAACCTTTTCATGTGTTTTGTGCTGCAAACTAGCACATGATAATCATTTACCATTTTAAAGTGGTATTTTGGATTTACCAGTTGTAATATGGGTGCATTAAACAATAAGGGCCAGATTACAAGTAGAGTGCTAAATTATTTTTTGCGGGCACACAATAATTAACCAGCCATTACAAGTGGCTGGTTATTGCTACCGCTAGCTCGTGGTAACAATTAGCACTCTGAAAATTAACAAGAGATCCCATTTCTGGTTAATTTTCTAAAAGTGCCCCAAATGCCCTCAAAATATACACATATTAATATATATATATATATATGTGTGTGTGTATAGTCATATACCTATAATTTTACAAACATGCTGCCATCACTGCTACTTACCCCCTTCGCTGTGCAAGGTTCTGATGCTGTCTCTTACAGCATCAGAACGAGGCTCCCATTGAAGACTATGGAAGCACGCTCTTGTGAACGCAATTAACTTGTAATACCAGCGCACATTAGCGTGCGCTAGTATCACACAGTGACAGTGGAGTGCAAATATCTATAATAGAATAATTCTGTCATTGGACATTAAGAGGTTAATAAAAAAGCAACCTCACTAGGCAGTTTTTGGAGTCTAAAGTTGATGGGAGTGGTGCCTTTACATTGCTGTCTATGGGAACTATGTGTTACCAGTAAATATATATGTATATGACTATATACACATATATATATGTGTTTATTTGTGTATATACAGATATTTAACACTTAAAGGGACACTGAACCCAAATTTTTTCTTTCATGATTAAGATAGAGCATGCAATTTTAAAGGGACATTAAACCCAAAAAATTATTCAGAAAGAAAATACAATTTTAAACAACTTTCCAATTTACTTCTACTATCTAATTCGCTTTATTCTATAGATATCTTTTGTTAAAGAAATAGCAATGCACATGGGTGACCCAATCACATGAGGCATCTATGTGCAGCCACCAATCAGAAGCTACTGGGCCTATCTAGATATGCTTTTCACGAAAGAATATCAAGAGAATGAAGCAAATTAGATAATAGAAGTAAATTAGAAAGTTGTTTAAAATGGTATTCTCCATCTGAATCATGAAAGAAAAATGTTTGGTTTAATGTCCCTTTAAGCAACTTTCTAATTTACTCCTATTATCAATTTTTCTTTGTTCTCTTGCTATCTTTATTTGAAAAAGAAGGAATCTAAGCTAAGGAGCCAGCACATTTTTTGGTTCAGAACCATGGACAGCACCTGTTTATTGGCGCTGTCCAATCAGCAAGGGCAACCCAGGTTGTTCACCAAAAATGGGCTGGCATCTAAACTTACATTCTTGCTTTTCAAATAAACATACCAAGAGAATGAAGAAAATTTGATAATAGGAGTAAATTAGAAAGTTGCTTAAAATTGCATGCTCTACCTGAATCGCAAAAGAAAAATTTTGGGTTTAGTGTCCCTTTAAATTTATATGTATATAGTCATATACATATATAATTAAAAATATGCTGCCATCGCTGCGCTACTTACCCCTTTGCTGCACTATTTTCCCCTTCACTTGAGCCTATGTAAGCTCGCTCTCGTGAGCACAATGCTTCCCAGCAATGCGAACTTGAGGTCGCATTTGCATTGCTGTTCACTTGTAATACCAGCGCACATTAGCGTGTGCTGGTATTACACAGTGGAGTACAAATATCGCTTTCATGAAAGCGATATTTAGCGCTCCACTTGTAATCTGGCCCTTAGTGCTTCAAGTCCCTTTAAATGCACTAATACATTTCTGCACTGTCCATTAAAATAATAGGATGTGCTGAAAAGGATGCACTTTAACATTTTTTAACCACCAACTTGTAATATCAGATATAATATACACTAACATTTTCCTATCTTTTTTCCTCTCCTCCTTTAGTTATGTAAGTCTCTGAGCCTAGCTGCTTTGTAGATCACCTTCATGAGAGATGATTTACAATAGTGAAAATCTTGGCAGGGCCCTCTATCCCTTTGTCTTCTATAACTGTCACCTTGCATATTTTGGACTATGTCTTTAGCGCTACATAATCTGCTGGTGTTCTACAAATAACTGATAACAATATCAGTTTGTAAGTTATTCTTTGCATGAGGCTGCACCCCACTTGTAATTTTGATCTGTATTGTTTTGGATTTCCATTGGCTGAGAACTAAAAAACATAATTTATGTAAGAACTTACCTGATAAATCCATTTCTTTCATATTGGCAAGAGTCCATGAGCTTGTGACGTATGGGATATACATTCCTACCAGGAGGGGGCAAAGTTTCCCAAACCTCAAATGCCTATAAATACACCTCCCACCACACCCACAACTCAGTTTAACGGATAGCCAAGGTGATAACAAAAAGGAGTAAAAAAAGCATACAAAAAGAGGAACTGGAAATATAATTGTGCTTTTATACAAAAAAAAACATAACCACCATAAAAACAACAGCTATTTTGACTGAAAAATTAAATCCACACAATAATTAAGTTTTTCTTAAAAAAAACTTAAATCAAAATCAGTAGAATCAAACTGAGACAGCTGCCTGAAGAACTTTTCTACCAAAGACTGCTTCCGAAGAAGCAAAATACATAAAAATTGTAAAAACAATAAAAGTATGCAAAGAAGAGCAAATTACTGATTTACAAACTTGATCAACCGAAGCTTCATTCTGAAAAAGCCCAAGAAATGGCGACTGAACTTAGTAGAATGAGCTGTAAATCTCTGAGGTGGTGCCGACCCTGCCTCCAAATAAGCCTTAAGAAACAAAAGCTTTAACGAGGATGCCAAAAAATGGCAGAGGCAGTCTAAACTTCTCTGAAACCAGAAAAACAACAAATATACTAGAAGTCTTCTGAAATCCTAGTAACCTCGATATAGAATTATAAAGCTCTTACCACATCCAAAGGATGTAAAGAACTCTCAAAGAATTATTTAGGATTAGGACACAAAGAAGGAACAACAACAATTCCTCTACTAATGTTGTTCAAATTAACAACCTAAGGAAAAAAAGAAGTCCACAAAACTTATCTAGATGAAAAAATCAGATAAGGAGACACACAAGAGAGAGCTGATAAATCAGAAACTCTTGTAGCAGAAGAGATAGTCAAAAGAAACAACACTTTCCAAGAAAGTAGATAATCTTCAAAGAAAATATAGGCTCAAAAGAAAGAGCCTTCAAAATCTTTAAATCAAATAAGACTCAAAAAAAGGAGAAATTAATAAATGAACAGGCTTGATACCAACCAAAGCCTGAACAAAACAGTGAATATCAGGAAGTTTAAACAATCTTTCTAGGAAATAAAACAGAAAGAACAGAGATTTGTCCCTTCAAAAAATTTGCAGACAAACTTATCCAAACCTTTCTGAAAAAAACTGTAAAATCCTAGGAATTCTAAAAGAATGCCAAGAGAATTTATGAGAAGAACATCATGAAATATAGGTTTTCCAAACCTGATAATACATGTTCCTTGAAACAGATTTATAAGTCTGCAACATAGTGATAAAAACCGAGTCAGAGAAACCTCTATGACTAAACACTAATCAATTTCCATCCCATCAAATTAGTAATTTGAGATCCTGATGGAAAAATAGCCCCTAAGACAAGAGGGCTGGCCAAATGGAAAGCGGTCAAGGATGGCAACTGGACATCTGAACAAGATCTACATACCAAACCTGTGAGGCCATGCTGATGCTATCAGAAACACATGAGACTATTCCAATATGAAATTGGAAATCACCCTTGGAAGAAAAAAACAGAGGCAGAAAGATGTAGTCAGGTTGCAAAACCAAGACACTGCTAATGCATCCACCATTTCTGCCTGAGGATCCCTGGACCTGAAAAGGTACCTGGGAAATTCAGAAAACACATCTGTATAGAGATACCACTCTCCCGGATGTAAAGACTGATGGCTGAAATAATCCACCTCCCAAATGTCTAAACCTGAGATAAAAATCATAGAAATTAGACTGGAGATGAAGTCCATCTAAGAACGTATTCAAGATACTTCTTAATTGCTAAGGAACTGCGACTCCCTATTTGATAATTGACATATGCCACAGTTGTGATATTGTCTGTCTGAAAGCAAAGTGAAAAGTTCTCTCCTAAAAGAGGCCAAGCCCGAAAGAGCTCTGAAAATAGCACAGAGTTCTAAAAATATCCATTGGAAACCTCGCCTCTTGAAGTTTCCAAACCCCTTGTGCTGTCAGAGACCCTCAGACAGCTCCCCAACCTGTAAGACTTGCATCTATTAAGAATACAGTCCAAGAAGGATGAACAAAAGGAGGCCCCCTGAATAAAACGATGATAGTCTAATCACCAAAACAGAGAGAGTTGAGTGTTAGGATTTAAGAATATCAACTGTGATATCTGAAAACAATCTCTGCACCATTGATTCAGTATTCAAAGCAAAAGAGGTCTCAGATGAAAAACGAGCAAAGGGAACCACGCCGATGCTGCAGTTATGAGACCTAAAACTTCCATGCACATAGCCACTGAAAGGAATGTTCTAGACTGTAAGTTAGACAGGCTAACGCCAATTACAATTGACTTTTGTCTGATAAAGACAGACATGAACAGAATCCATCTAGAAACCCAAAAAGAGGTGACCTTTGTTAGAGGAATCACAAAACTCTAAAGGTAGAGGTAAATCCTCTAACCATGTCTTGAAGAAACAAAACTAGTTGATTAATGAGAGATTCCAATAAAAGAAAAGATTAAGCTAATACCAAGATACCATCTAAATAAGGCAACATCACAATACCCTATTGTCTTATTACAGAAAGAAGGGCACCCAGAACCTTTGAAAAGATTCATAAAGCTGTCACTAGACCAAATGGAAAAGCGACAAATTGGTAAAGCTTATCTAAAAAAGAGAATCTCAGAATCCACAATTGGTCAGAATGAAATGAAATATGAGGATAAAAATCCTGTAAAATGGAGTGGACATGAAATGACCTTGCCGAACAAAAAGGCATAATAGTCCTTATAATCGCCAACTTGAAAGTTGAGACTCTACCAAAACAATATAAATTCTTCAGATCCAAGATTGGTCTGAATAAACCTTTCTTCTTTGGAACAAAGAATAGAATTGAATAGAAACCCAATCCCTGTTCCTGCTAAAGAACCGGTATAATCACTCCTGAAAAAAATTCACTGAGTGTACTGAGAAAGAAAGATTCTTCCCATAGAAGGTCTTATTCTAAAAATCTATTCAAACCCGAAGAATAATATAGATTTTGGACTGAGTTCATCTAAAAACAATCTAATCTGCCCCCCACCAGAAGGACTGGTTTGAGAACTGCACCTTCATGCAGACTAATAACTAGTAATTATATAGCGTTTTTCTCCCAGAAGGATACAAAAAAAAACGCTTTTTCAGTGCTTACACTCAGAGTTAACCAAATTAGCAGCTGATAAAACAGTTGTTATTATTACCCAAATAAATGGTACACAATAAATTGACCTCAAAAAGCCGAAGGGCTATATTAACCCTGCCGGGATATGAATCTATGACCTTTGGATCTAGAACAAGCATTTATAGGCAGGACATTCACCAACTGATCTACATCACCGAACTAAAAGTAGGGCAGAAAAAAACTCTAAACCTCCAAATAGTGAAGATAATAGATAATAATCCTAACAAGCTAGAGATAATAAAAGCATTTAAATCATAATAATAGATATAGTAAACATAACAAAATGAATACACCAGAAGTAAATAAACTTATATACTTATATACTTATATACTTGAGAATCTAAAACTGGTTATGCTAACGGTTCAACAAAAGGTTGAGAGAACAGTACTGTCAGCCACAGATAAAGCTGAGCTAAAAATATAACCAGTACGTGAATATGCTCTACTAAGGTTATATTCAAACTCTAAAGAATCCTAAAAATAAGTACCAATTTCCATAGAAATAGTAGTATAGTCCCAAAAGGGAATCAGGATAAACCATTCTTTAGAACATAATACAGATAGTATCTTGAATAGGAAAAAACCTCAGGAGCAAAAGTAAAATCTTAAAATCCAGATTTTAAAGGGATACGGAACCTAATTTTTTTCTTTTGTGATTCAGATAGAGCATGCAATTTTAGTCAACTTTGTAATTTACTCCTTTTATCAATTTTTCTTCGTTCTCTTGCTATCTTTATTTAAAAAGAAGGCATCTAGGCTTTTTTTGTTTCAGGACTCTGGACAGCACTTTTTTATTGGTGGAGGAATTTTCCATCAATCAGCAAGAACAACCCAGGTTGTTCACAAAAAATGGTCCGGCATCTAAACTTACGATACTTGCATTTCAAATAAAGATACCAAGAGAATGAAGAAAATTTGATAATAGGAGTAAATTAGAAAGTTGCTTAAAATTGCATGCTCTATCTGAATCATGAAAGAAAAAATTTGGGTTCAGCGTCCCTTTAAAATAACATAGACCTAGATTTGGAGGTTGGCGTTAGCCGTGAAAACCAGCGTTAGAGGCTCCTAACGCTGGTTTTAGGCTACCGCCGGTATTTGGAGTCACTCAAAATAGGGTCTAACGCTCACTTTTCAGCCGCGACTTTTCCATACCGCAGATCCCCTTACGTCAATTGCGTATCCTATCTTTTCAATGGGATTTTTCTAACTCCGGTATTTAGAGTCGTTTCTGAAGTGAGCGTTAGACATCTAACGACAAAACTCCAGCCGCAGGAAAAAAGTCAGTAGTTAAGAGCTTTCTGGGCTAACGCCGGTTTCTAAAGCTCTTAACTACTGTACTCTAAAGTACACTAACACCCATAAACTACCTATGTACCCCTAAACCGAGGTCCCCCCACATCGCCGACACTCGAATAAAATTTTTTAACCCCTAATCTGCCGACCGCCACCTACGTTATCCTTATGTACCCCTAATCTGCTCCCCCTAACACCGCCGACCCCTGTATTATATTTATTAACCCCTAATCTGCCCCCCTCAACGTCGCATCCACCTGCCTACACTTATTAGCCCCTAATCTGCCGAGCGGACCTGAGCGCTACTATAATAAAGTTATTAACCCCTAATCCGCCTCACTAACCCTATAATAAATAGTATTAACCCCTAATCTGCCCTCCCTAACATCGCCGACACCTAACTTCAATTATTAACCCCTAATCTGCCGACTGGAGCTCACCGCTACTCTAATAAATGTATTAACCCCTAAAGCTAAGTCTAACCCTAACACTAACACCCCCCTAAGTTAAATATAATTTACATCTAACGAAATTAATTAACTCTTATTAAATAAATTATTCCTATTTAAAACTAAATACTTACCTGTAAAATAAATCCTAATATAGCTACAATATAAATTATAATTATATTATAGCTATTTTAGGATTTATATTTATTTTACAGGTACCTTTGTATTTATTTTAACCAGGTACAATAGCTATTAAATAGTTAAGAACTATTTAATAGCTAAAATAGTTAAAATAATTACAAAATTACCTGTAAAATAAATACTAACCTAAGTTACAATTAAACCTAACACTACACTATCAATAAATTAATTAAATAAACTACCTACAATTACCTACAATTAACCTAACACTACACTATCAATAAATTAATTAAATACAATTCCTACAAATAAATACAATTAAATAAGCTAGCTAAAGTACAAAAAATAAAAAAGAACTAAGTTACAAAAAATAAAAAAATATTTACAAACATAAGAAAAATATTACAACAATTTTAAATTAATTACACCTACTCTAAGCCCCCTAATAAAATAACAAAGCCCCCCAAAATAAAAAATGCCCTACCCTATTCTAAATTACTAAAGTTCAAAGCTCTTTAACCTTACCAGCCCTGAACAGGGCCCTTTGCGGGGCATGCCCCAAGAAGTTCAGCTCTTTTGCCTGTAAAAAAAAAACATACAATACCCCCCCCCCAACATTACAACCCACCACCCACATACCCCTAATCTAAACCAAACCCCCCTTAAATAAACCTAACACTAAGCCCCTGAAGATCTTCCTACCTTATCTTCACCCTGCCAGGTTCACCGATCCGTCCTGAAGAGCTCCTCCGATGTCCTGATCCAAGCTCAAGCGGGGGGCTGAAGATGTCCATGATCCGGCTGAAGTCTTCATCCAAGCGGGAGCTGAAGAGGTCCATGAAGTCTTCATCCAAGCGGGAGCTGAAGAGGTCCATGATCCGGATGAAGTCTTCTATCAACTGCATCTTCAATCTTCTTTCTTCCGGATCCATCTTGCAGACCTCCGACGCGGAACATCCTCTTCTCCCGACGCCTACTAGCCGAATGACGGTTCCTTTAAGGGACGTCATCCAAGATGGCGTCCCTCGAATTCCGATTGGCTGATAGGATTCTATCAGCCAATCGGAATTAAGGTAGGAATATTCTGATTGGCTGATGGAATCAGCCAATCAGAATCAAGTTCAATCCGATTGGCTGATCCAATCAGCCAAACAGATTGAGCTTGCATTCTATTGGCTGATCGGAACAGCCAATAGAATGCGAGCTCAATCTGATTGGCTGATTGGATCAGCCAATCGGATTGAACTTGATTCTGATTGGCTGATTCCATCAGCCAATCAGAATATTCCTACCTTAATTCCGATTGGCTGATAGAATCCTATCAGCCAATCGGAATTCGAGGGACGCCATCTTGGATGACGTCCCTTAAAGGAACCGTCATTCGGCTAGTAGGCGTCGGGAGAAGAGGATGTTCCGCGTCGGAGGTCTGCAAGATGGATCCGGAAGAAAGAAGATTGAAGATGCAGTTGATAGAAGACTTCACCCGGATCATGGACCTCTTCAGCTCCCGCTTGGATGAAGACTTCATCCGGATCATGGACCTCTTCAGCTCCCGCTTGGATGAAGACTTCAGCCGGATCATGGACCTCTTCAGCCCCCCGCTTGGGCTTGGATCAGGACATCGGAGGAGCTCTTCAGGACGGATCGGTGAACCTGGCAGGGTGAAGATAAGGTAGGAAGATCTTCAGGGGCTTAGTGTTAGGTTTATTTAAGGGGGGTTTGGGTTAGATTAGGGGTATGTGGGTGGTGGGTTGTAATGTTGGCGGGGGGGTATTGTATGTTTTTTTTTACAGGCAAAAGAGCTGAACTTCTTGGGGCATGCCCCGCAAAGGGCCCTGTTCAGGGCTGGTAAGGTTAAAGAGCTTTGAACTTTAGTAATTTAGAATAGGGTAGGGCATTTTTTTATTTTGGGGGGCTTTGTTATTTTATTAGGGGGCTTAGAGTAGGTGTAATTAGTTTAAAATTGTTGTAATATTTTTCTTATGTTTGTAAATATTTTTTTATTTTTTGTAACTTAGTTCTTTTTTATTTTTTGTACTTTAGCTAGCTTATTTAATTGTATTTATTTGTAGGAATTGTATTTAATTAATTTATTGATAGTGTAGTGTTAGGTTAATTGTAGGTAATTGTAGGTAGTTTATTTAATTAATTTATTGATAGTGTAGTGTTAGGTTTAATTGTAACTTAGGTTAGGATTTCTTTTACAGGTAAATTTGTAATTATTTTAACTATTTTAGCTATTAAATAGTTCTTAACTATTTAATAGCTATTGTACCTGGTTAAAATAAATACAAAGTTACCTGTAAAATAAATATAAATCCTAAAATAGCTATAATATAATTATAATTTATATTGTATCTATATTAGGATTTATTTTACAGGTAAGTATTTAGTTTTAAATAGGAATAATTTATTTAATAAGAGTTAATTAATTTCGTTAGATGTAAATTATATTTAATTTAGGGGGGTGTTAGTGTTAGGGTTAGACTTAGCTTTAGGGGTTAATACATTTATTAGAGTAGCGGTGAGCTCCAGTCGGCAGATTAGGGGTTAATAATTGAAGTTAGGTGTCGGCGATGTTAGGGAGGGCAGATTAGGGGTTAATACTATTTATTATAGGGTTAGTGAGGCGGATTAGGGGTTAATAACTTTATTATAGTAGCGCTCAGGTCCGCTCGGAAGATTAGGGGTTAATAAGTGTAGGCAGGTGGAGGCGACGTTGTGGGAGGCAGATTAGGGGTTAATAAATATAATATAGGGGTCGGCGATGTTAGGGAAGCAGATTAGGGGTACATAGGGATAATGTAAGTAGCGGCGTTTTACGGAGCGGCAGATTTGGGGTTAATAATAATATGCAGGGGTCAGAGATAGCGGGGGCGGCAGATTAGGGGTTAATAAGTGTAAGGTTAGGGGTGTTTAGACTCGGGGTACATGTTAGAGTGTTAAGTGCAGACGTAGGAAGTGTTACCGCATAGCAAACAATGGGGCTGCGTTAGGAGCTGAACGCGGCTTTTTTGCAGGTGTTTGTTTTTTTTTCAGCTCAAACAGCCCCATTGTTTTCTATGGGGGAATCGTGCACGAGCACGTTTTTGAGGCTGGCCGCTTGCGTAAGCAACTCTGGTATCGAGAGTTGAAGCTGCGTTAAAAATGCTCTACGCTCCTTTTTTGGAGCCTAACGCAGCCTTTATGTGGACTCTCAATACCAGAGTTATTTTTATGGTGCGGCCAGAAAAAAGCCGGCGTTAGTTTTTCGGGTCGTTACCGACAAAACTCCAAATCTAGCGGATAGTTAATAGGAGGATTAGGCTCCTAAAAGCTAAAAAATAACACATTTTCCTTAACCCCTTAAAGGGACAGTCTAGTCAAAATTAAACTTTCATGATTCAGATAGGGCATGCAATTTTAAACAACTTTCCAATTTACTTCTATTATCTAATTTGGTCAATTCTTTAGATATCCTTTGTTGAAGAAATAGCAATGCACATGTGTGAGCCAATCAAACAAGGCCTTTATGTGCAGCAACCAATTAGCAGCTACTTAGCATATCTAGATATGCTTTTCAGCAAATGATATCAAGAGAATGAAGCAAATTAGATAATAGAAGTAAATTAGAAAGTTGTTTAAAATGACATGCTCTTTCTAAATCACGAAAGAAAAAAAATTGGGTTTCATGTCCCTTTAACCCCTTAATGACCGGACCATTTTTCAATTTTCTTACCCTTAATGACAATGGCTATTTTTACATTTCTGCGGTGTTTGTGTTTAGCTGTAATTTCCCTCTTACTCATTTACTGTACCCACACATATTATATACCGTTTTTCTCGCCATTAAATGGACTTTCTAAGGATACCATTATTTTCATCATATCTTATAATTTCCTATAAAAAAAATATAAAATATGAGAAAAAAATTGAAAAAAACACACTTTTTCTAACTTTGACCCCCAAAATCTGTTACACATCTACAATCACCAAAAAACACCTATGCTAAATAGTTTCTAAATTTTGTCCTGAGTTTAGAAATGCCCAATGTTTACATGTTCTTTACTTTTTTTGCAAGTTATAGGGCCATAAATACAAGTAGCACTTTGCTATTTCCAAACAACTTTTTTTCAAAATTAGCGCTAGTTACATTGGAACCGTGGGGGTCGATCCGATAAAAATCGTCGCCCGCAAAAGCCGGCGACGCCAATATTTGCGCGGATTTGGTATCACATATACGGCGTAACCTAGAAGTTACGCGCGTATATTTCTGCCGTCGCCCGCAGTTTTTTGGGCCATAGGCAGGTATACCAAACCCGCGCAGTTTGGTATCCAATATGCAGCGTAAGGACTTACGTGGCGAAAATGGAGAAAACTTACTCCATTTTCACCTCGCCACAAAAAGCAGCCGTAAGAAGCCTTACGCTGACTATTGGAGCCCCGTAACTCCCTAAACTAACTAGAAAATAAACCTAACACCTAACGCATGCGCAATGTCTATCTCCCTGTCAACCGCGATCTGCTAAAATAAACCTAACACCTAACGCATGCGCAATGTCTATCTACCTGTCAACCGCGATCCCCCCCCCCCGAAATCCCTAATAAAGTTATTACCCCCTAAACCGCCGCTCCCGGACCCCGCCGCCATCTACATAAACTAACCCCCTACTGTGAGCCTCTAAAACCGCCGCCATCTACCTTATCTATCCCCTAATCTGACCCCTTACACCGCCGCCACCTATATAAAAATGATTAACCCCTAATGTAAGCCCCTTACACCGCCGCCATCTCTATTAAAATGATTAACCCCTAATTTAATCTACCTACCCCGCCGCCAGCTATATTATCTATATTAACCCTAAGTATATTATAGTTAATATAGGTATTACATTATATATATTAACTATATTAACCCTAATTATATTAGGGTTAATATAGTTAATATAGTTACTATAGTATTTATATTAACTATATTAACTCTATCTAACCCTAACTAAATTTATATTAAATTAATCTAATTCATTTATAAACTAAAATATTCCTATTTAAATCTAAATACTTACCTATAAAATAAACCATAAGATAGCTACAATATAATTAATAATTACATTGTAGCTATGTTAGGGTTAATATTTATTTTACAGGTAAATTGTTAATTATTTTAACTAGGTATAATAGATATTAAATAGTTATTAACTATTTAATATCTACCTAGTTAAAATAATTACCCAATTACCTGTAAAATAAATCCTAACCTAAGTTACAAATACACCTACACTATCAATAAATTTAATAAACTACTAACATCTATCTAAAAATACAATTAAATTAACTAAACTAAATTACAAAAAAAAACAAACACTAAATTACAAAAAATAAAAAAAAGATTACAAGATATTTAAGCTAATTACACCTATTCTAAGCCCCCTAATAAAATAATAAACCCCCAAAATAAAAAAAATTCCCTGCCCTATTCTAAATTCAACAAATTTCAAAGCTCTTTACCTTACCAGCCCTTAAAAGGGCCTTTTGTGGGGCATGCCCCAAAGAATTCAGCTCTTTTGCATACAAGAAATACAATACCCCCCCCCATTACAACCCACCACCCACATACCCCTATTCTAAACCCACCCAAACCCCCCTTAAAAAAGCCTAACACTACCCCCCTGAAGATCTCCCTACCTTGTCTTCACCACACCGGGCCGAACTCCTGATCCGATCCGGGCGATGTCTTCCTCCAAGCGGCAAAGAAGAATTCTTCCTCCGGCGATGTCTTCCTCCAAGCGGCAAAGAAGAATTCTTCCTCCGGCGACGTCTTCCTCCAAGCGGCAGCAAAGTCTTCATTCTTCCGGGGGCATCTTCAATCTTCTTTCTTCGCTCCGCCTCCGCGGAGCATCCATCCCGGCCGACTGCTGAACTTGGAATGATGTACCTTTAAATGACGTCATCCAAGATGGCGTCCGCCGAATTCCGATTGGCTGATAGGATTCTATCAGCCAATCGGAATTAAGTTAAAAAAATCTGATTGGCTGATTGAATCAGCCAATCAGATTCAAGTTCAATCCGATTGGCTGATCCAATCAGCCAATCAGATTGAGCTCGCATTCTATTGGCTGTTCCGATCAGCCAATAGAATGCGAGCTCAATCTGATTGGCTGATTGGATCAGCCAATCGGATTGAACTTGAATCTGATTGGCTGATTCAATCAGCCAATCAGATTTTTTTAACTTAATTCCGATTGGCTGATAGAATCCTATCAGCCAATCGGAATTCGGCGGACGCCATCTTCGATGACGTCATTTAAAGGTACATCATTCCAAGTTCAGCAGTCGGCCGGGATGGATGCTCCGCGGCGGCGGAGCGAAGAAAGAAGATTGAAGATGCCGCCGGAAGAATGAAGACTTTGCTGCCGCTTGGAGGAAGACGTCGCCGGAGGAAGAATTCTTCTTTGCCGCTTGGAGGAAGACATCGCCCGGATCGGATCAGGAGTTCGGCCCGGTGTGGTGAAGACAAGGTAGGGAGATCTTCAGGGGGGTAGTGTTAGGCTTTTTTAAGGGGGGTTTGGGTGGGTTTAGAATAGGGGTATGTGGGTGGTGGGTTGTAATGGGGGGGGGGGTATTGTATTTCTTGTATGCAAAAGAGCTGAATTCTTTGGGGCATGCCCCACAAAAGGCCCTTTTAAGGGCTGGTAAGGTAAAGAGCTTTGAAATTTGTTGAATTTAGAATAGGGCAGGGAATTTTTTTTATTTTGGGGGTTTATTATTTTATTAGGGGGCTTAGAATAGGTGTAATTAGCTTAAATATCTTGTAATCTTTTTTTTATTTTTTGTAATTTAGTGTTTGTTTTTTTTTGTAATTTAGTTTAGTTAATTTAATTGTATTTTTAGATAGATGTTAGTAGTTTATTAAATTTATTGATAGTGTAGGTGTATTTGTAACTTAGGTTAGGATTTATTTTACAGGTAATTGGGTAATTATTTTAACTAGGTAGATATTAAATAGTTAATAACTATTTAATATCTATTATACCTAGTTAAAATAATTAACAATTTACCTGTAAAATAAATATTAACCCTAACATAGCTACAATGTAATTATTAATTATATTGTAGCTATCTTATGGTTTATTTTATAGGTAAGTATTTAGATTTAAATAGGAATATTTTAGTTTATAAATGAATTAGATTAATTTAATATAAATTTAGTTAGGGTTAGATAGAGTTAATATAGTTAATATAAATACTATAGTAACTATATTAACTATATTAACCCTAATATAATTAGGGTTAATATAGTTAATATATATAATGTAATACCTATATTAACTATAATATACTTAGGGTTAATATAGATAATATAGCTGGCGGCAGGGTAGGTAGATTAAATTAGGGGTTAATCATTTTAATAGAGATGGCGGCGGTGTTAAGGGCTCACTTTAGGGGGTTATAGATATAATATAGCTGGCGGCGGGGTACGGGAGCGGCGGTTTAGGGGTTAATAACTTTATTAGGTTGCGGCGGGGTAAAGGAGCGGCGGTTTAGGGGTTAATAGCTTTTTTATTGTTAGGCTAGTGAGGGGGGATAGCGGATAGAGGGTTAGACAGTGCGGGCTATGTTAGGGAGGCGTGTTAGACAGTGCGGGCTATGTTAGGGAGGCGTGTTAGACAGTGCGGGCTATGTTAGGGAGGCGTGTTAGACAGTGCGGGTGTTTTAGACTTTAGTTAGGTTTTATAGGCGCCGGCAGATTCTAACGTGGCGCAAGTCACTGGCGACGCCAGAAATTTGTACTTACGCAGATTTCTGGACATTGCTGGTTTGTGAGACTTACGGCACGTTAGCATCTGACGGCGACTTATATGGGATGGCTCGAGTTGCGAGCTGAAACTGCGGGCGACGCCGGTTCCCTCGCTTGCGCCGCAAACTGCGATCGATATCGGATCGCGCCTCTGATATCTGTCAGGAATACCTGAATATCCCTTGACATGTATATATTTTTTTTTAGAAGACAACCCAAAGTATTGATCTAGGCCCATTTTGGTATATTTCATGCCACCATTTCACCGCCAAATGTCATCAAATTAAAAAAAAAGTTCACTTTTTCACAAATTTTGTCACAAACTTTAGGTTTCCCATTGAAATTATTTACAAACAGCTTCTGCAATTAAGGCACAAATGGTTGTAAATGCTTCTTTGGGATCCCCTTTGTTCAGAAATAGCAGACTTATATGGCTTTGGCATTGCTTTTTGGTAATTAGAAGGCCACTAAATGCTGCTGCGCACCACACGTAAATTATGCCCAGCAGTGAAGGGGTTAATTAGGTAGGTTGTAGGGAGCTTGCAGGGTTAATTTTAGCTTTAGGGTAGAGATCAGCCTCCCACCTGACACATCCCACCTCCTGATCCCTCCCAAACAGTTCTCTTCCCTCCCCCACCCCACAATTGTCCCTGCCATCTTAAGTACTGGCAGAAAGTCTGCCAGTACTAAATAAAAGGAGTTTTTCTTTTTTTTAATAAAAAAAAATAAAATGTTTTAGCTGTGATGGACCCCTGCCTTAGCCCCAACCTCCATGATCCCCCCCCCAGCTCTCTAACCCTCTCCCCTACCTAATTGCCGCCATCTTGGGTACTGGCAGCTGTCTGCCAGTACCCAATTTGCCCCAAAAACAAGTGTTTTTTTTGCAATTTTTTGCAATTTTTAATGTTTTCTGTAGTGTAGCAGCCCCCCACAATACCCCAACCCCCTCCCCCTCCCAGATCCTTATATATTTATTTTTTTTTTAATTCTTTTTTCCCCCCTCTTCCCTTCTCATTGGTGTCAGTGGCCAGCTAATCGTGCGCCCCTGCGCGCGCCCCCGCACGCTCCCGGCACCCGGCGTGCACATAGCACTTACAGGAACCAGATGCCGGGTAGCGATGGGCCGCCCACCCGCCTCCCTGATATGCTCCCACCCACCAACGAACCGGCACCATCGCTACCGGTGCAGAGAGGGCCACTGCAATACCCTGAGAGCTGCTGGAAGCGATTGCGATCGCTTCCAGCACTCTCTTAGACAACTGACGTACCAGGTACGTCTATTGTCATTAACTGGTTGTTAATGCATGACGTACCTGGTACGTCAGTTGTCATTAAGGGGTTAATGCCCACAGCACTTTTCCATTTTCTGTACGTTTGGGACTAAGGCTATTTTTACATTTTTGCGGTGTTTGTGTTAAGCTGTAATTTTCCTCTTACTCATTTACTGTACCCACACATATTATATACTGTTTATCTCGCCATTAAATGGACTTTCAAAAGATACCATTATTTTCATCATATCTTATAATTTGCTATAAAAAAAATACAAAATATGATGAAAACATGGAAAAAAACACACTTTTTCTAACTTTGACCCCCCAAATCTGTTACACATCTACAACCACCAAAAAACACCCATGCTAAATAGTTTCTAAATGTTGTCCTGAGTTTAGAAATACCCAATGTTTACATGTTCTTTGCTTTCTTTACAAGTTATAGGGCAATAAATACAAGTAGCACTTTGCTATTTCCAAACCACTTTTTTTCAAAATTAACGCTAGTTACATTGGAACACTGATATCTTTCAGAAATCCCTGAATATCCCTTGACATATATATATATATATATATATATATATATTTTTTAGAAGACATCCCAAAGTATTGATCTAGGCCCATTTTGGTATATTTCATGCCACCATTTCACCGCCAAATGCGATCAAATAAAAAAAATTGTTCACTTTTTCACACATTTTTTTCACAAACTTTAGGTTTCTCACTGAAATTATTTACACACAACTTATGCAATTATGGCATAAATGGTTGTAAATGCTTCTCTGGGATCCCCTCTGTTTATAAATAGCAGACATATATGGCTTTGGCTTTGCTTTTTGGTAATTAGAAGGCTGCTAAATGCCACTGTGCACCACACGTGTATTATGCCCAGCAGTGAAGGGGTTAATTAGGGAGCATGTAGGGAGCTTCTAGGGTTAATTTTAGCTTTAGTGTAGTGTAGTAGACAACCCAAAGTATTGATCTAGGCCCTTTTTGGTATATTTCATGCCACCATTTCACTGCCAAATGCGATCAAATTAAAAAAACCTTTAAATTTTTCACAATTTTAGGTTTCTTACTGAAATTATTTACAAACAGCTTGTGCAATTATGGCACAAATGGTTGTAAATGCTTCTCTGGGATCCCCTTTGTTCAGAAATAGCAGACATATATGGCTTTGGCATTGCTTTTTGGTAATTAGAAGGCCGCTAAATGCCGCTGCGCACCACACGTGTATTATGCCCAACAGTGAAGGGGTTAATTAGGGAGCTTGTAGGGAGTTTGTAGGGTTAATTTTAGCTTTAGTTTAGTGTAGTAGACAACCCAAAGTATTGAGCTCGGTCCATTTTGGTATATTTCATGCCACCATTTCATCGCCAAAAGCGATTAAATAAAAAATATTGTTCACTTTTTCACTAACTTTTTCACAAACTTTAGGTTTCTCACTGAAATTATTTACAAACAGCTTGTGCAATTATGACATAAATGGTTGTAAATGCTTATCTGGGATCCCCTTTGTTCAGAAATAGCAGACATATATGTCTTTTGCATTGCTTTTTGGTAATTAGAAGGCCGCTAAATGCCACTGCGCATCACACGTGTATTATGGCTTGCAGTGAAGGGGTTAATTAGGTAGTTTGTAGGGAGCTTGCAGGGTTAATTTTAGCTTTAGTGTAGAGATCAGCCTCCCACCTGACACATCACACTCCCTGATCCCTCCCAAACAGCTCCCTTCCCTCCCCCACCCCAGAATTGTCCCCGCCATCTTAAGTACTGGCAAAAAGTCTGCCAGTACTAAAATAAAAGGTATATATATATTTAAATTAAGCATATTTACATATGCTGATGTATAGGATCCCCCCTTGCCCCCCAACCTCCCTGATCCCCCCAACAGCTCTCTAACCCTCCCCCTCTGCCTTATTGGGAGCCATCTTGGGTACTGGCAGTCTGCCAGTACCCAATTTAGAATAAAATACAATTATTATTATTTTTATTTTTTTTATGTAGTGTAGCTTCCCCCCCCTAAAGACCAACCCCCACCCCCTCCCAGATCCCTTAGATCAGTTTTTATGCATTCCCTCCCCCCTTTCTCTCACTTATTGACTAACATTTTTCTGTAGTGTAGCGGTTCCCACCCGCTCACTCCCCGTGCACGCGCCCGCCGCACCCTGTGCACATGCGCCCGTCCATGCGCGCCCCCGGCGACCCTGCCCCCGATCCCGCCCCCCTCTTACTGGTTGGAACCATCAATGGCCGCCCATCAGCCTCCCAGATCAGCTTCCACCCACCAACGATACCAGCCATCGATGTCCAGTGCAGAGAGGGCCACAGAGTGGCTCTCTCTGCCCTGGAGGGGTAAGAAAGGTTATTGCAGGATGCCTCAATATCGAGGCATCACTGCAATAACCGGAAAGCAGCTGGAAGTGAGCAGGATCGCTTCCAGCTGCTTTCCAGACTGAGGACGTGCAGGGTACGTCCTCAGGCGTTAACTGTATTTTTTTTTTGAGGACGTACCCTGCACGTCCTTAATCATTAAGTGGTTAACAAAGAACAAACACCTAGATTATGAGTTTTGCGTTAGAGACTGTGCGGTGCTAACAAGCAGTTTATGCTCACCGCTCACTTACAGACAGCGCTGGTATTAAGGGTTTTTAGAAACCCGGCGTTAACCGCAGAAAAGTGAGCGAAAAGCAAAATTTAGCTCCACATCTCACCTCAATTCCAGCACTGCTTATGTTAGCGGTGAGCTGGTAAAACATGCTCGTGCACGATTTCCCCATAGGAATCAATGGGGGAGAGCCGGATGAAAAAAAAACTAACACCTGCAAAAAAGCAGCGTAAAGCTCCTAACGCAGCCCCATTGATTCCTATGGGGAAATAAAAGTTATGTCTACACCTAACCTAACACCTTAACATGAACCCCGAGTCTAAACACCCCTAATCTTACACTTATTAACCCCTAATCTGCCACCCCCAACATCGCCAACACCGGCATTATATTATTAACCCCTAATCTGCCGCTCCGGACACCGCCGCCACCTACATTATAGTTATGAACCCCGAATCTGCTACCCTCAACATCGCCAACACCTACATTATATTAATTAACCCCTAATCTGCCGTCCCCTATGTCGCCGCAACCTACCTACATTTATTAACCCCTTATCTGCCGCCCCCAACGTCGCCGCAACTATAATAAAGTTATTAACCCCTAAACCTAGGTCTAACCCTAAACCTAACACCCACTAACTTAAATATAATTTAAATAAATCTAAATAAAATTACTAAAATTAACTAAATAATTCTTATTTAAAACTAAATACTTACCTTTAAAATAAACCCTAAGATAGCTACAATATAACTAATAGTTACATTGTAGCTCGCTTAGGGTTTATTTTTATTTTACAGGCAACTTTGTATTTATTTTAACTAGGTACAATAGTTATTAAATAGTTATTAACAATTTAATAACTACCTAGTAAAAATAAAGATAATTTACCTGTAAAATAAAACCTAACCTATGTTACAATTACACCTAACACTACACTATAATTAAATTAATTCCCTAAACTAAATACAATTAATTACAATTTGAAAAAAATATCTAAAGTACGAAAAAACAAACAAACACTAAATTACAGAAAATAATAAAATAATTACAAGATTTTTAAACTAATTACACCTACTCTAATCCCCCTAACAAAATAAAAAAGCCCCCCCCCCAAAAAAAAGCCCTACCCTACACTAAATTACAAATAGCCCTTAAAAGGGCCTTTTGCTGGGCATTGCCCCAAAGTAATCAGTTCTTTTACCTGTAAAAAAAATTACAATCCCCCCCCAACATTTAAACCCACCACCCACACAACCAACCCTACTCTAAAACCCACCCAATCCCCCCTTAAAAAACCTAACACTAACCCCTTGAAGATCACCCTACCTTGAGACGTCTTTACCCAATCGGGCAGAAATGGTCCTCCAGACGGGCAGAAGTCTTCATCCAAGCCGGGCAGAAGAGGTCCTCCAGATGGGCAGAAGTCTTCATCCAGACGGCATCTTCTATCTTCATCCATCCGGCGCGGAGCAGCTCCATCTTCAAGACATCTGACGCGGAGCATCCTCTTCTTTCGACGGCGACTGAAGAATGAAGGTTCCTTTAAGTGACGTCATCCAAGATGGCATCCCTTCAATTCCGATTGGCTGATAGAATTCTATCAGCCAATCGGAATTAAGGTAGGAAAAATCCTATTGGCTGATGCAATCAGCCAATAGGATTGAGCTTGCATTCTATTGGCTGATTGGAACAGCCAATAGAATGCGAGCTCAATCCTATTGGCTGATTGGATCAGCCAGTAGGATTGAACTTCAATCCTATTTTACTGATAGCATCAGCCAATAGGATTTTTCCTACCTTAATTCCGATCGGCTGATAGAATTCTATCAGCCAATCGGAATTGAAGGGACGCCATCTTGGATGACGTCACTTAAAGGAACCTTCATTCTTCAGTCGCCGTCAAAAGAAGAGGATGCTCTGCGTCGGATGTCTTGAAGATGGAGCCGCTCCGCGCCGGATGGATGAAGATAGAAGATGGCGTCTGGATGAAGACTTCTGCCTATCTGGAGGACCTCTTCTGCCCGGCTTGGGTGAAGACTTCTGCCCGTCTGGAGGACCACTTCTGCCCGGTTGGGTGAAGACGTCTCAAGGTAGGGTGATCTTCAAGGGGTTAGTGTTTTTTTAAGGGGGGATTGGGTGGGTTTTAGAGTAGGGTTGGTTGTGTGGGTGGTGGGTTTTAATGTTGGGGGGGGATTGTAATTTTTTTTACAGGTAAAAGAGCTGATTACTTTGGGGCAATGCCCCGCAAAAGGCCCTTTTAAGGGCTATTTGTAATTTAGTGTAGGGTAGGGCTTTTTTTATTTTGGGGGACTTTTTTATATTGTTAGGGGGATTAGAGTAGGTGTAATTAGTTTAAAAATCTTGTAATTATTTTCTGTAATTTAGTGGGGGGGGTTTCGTACTTTAGATACATTTTTTTAAATTGTATTTAATTGTATTTAGTTTAGGGAATTCAATTAATTATAGTGTAGTGTTAGGTGTAATTGTAACATAGGTTAGGTTTTATTTTACAGGTAAATTTGTCTTTATTTTAACTAGGAAGTTATTAAATAGTTAATAACTATTTAATAACTATTGTACCTAGTTAAAATAAATACAAAGTTGCCTGTAAAATAAAACTAAACCCTAAGATAGCTACAATGTAACTATTAGTTATATTGTAGCTAGTTTAGGGTTTATTTTATAGGTAAGTATTTAGTTTTAAATAGGAATTATTTAGTTAAATTATTTAATTAATGACAGTAATTTTATTTAGATTTATTGTAATTATATTTATGTTAGGGGGTGTTAGGGTTAGGGTTAGACTTAGGTTTAGGGGTTAATACATTTAATATAGTTTCAGTGACGTTGGGGGTGGCAGATTAGGGGTTAATAAATGTAGGTAGGTGTCGGCGATGTTAGGGCCGGCAGATTAGGGGTTAATAATATTTAACTAGTGTTTGCGAGGCGGGAGTGTGGCGGTTTAGGGGTTAATATATTTATTATAGTGACGGCGATGTCTGGTTCGGCAGATTAGGGGTTAAAAATTTTATTTTAGTGTTTGCGATTTGGGGGGCCTTGGTTTAGGGGTTAATAGGTAGTGTATGGGTGTTAGTGTACTTTTTAGCACTTTAGTTAAGAGTTTTATGCTACAGCGTTGTAGTGTAAAACTCTTAACTACTGACTTTAAAATGCAGTACCAGGCTTGACAGGAGAGCGTCTACCGCTCACTTTTTGGCAGACTCGTAATACCGGCGCTATGCAAGTCCCATTGGAAAAAGAGTATACGCAATTGACGTAAGTGGATTTGCGGTATTTCCAAGTCTTGCAAAAAAAGTGAGCGGTACATCTGTACCTGCAAGACTCGTAATACCAGCGGGCGTTAAAAAGCAGCTTTTTAACCCTAACGCAAAACTCGTAATCTAGGTGAATGAGTGTTCAAATGAGAAATAAGGAGAATTTTTAACAAAACTGTCTCTGATACAGGATCCTTTGAACCAAAGAAAACCTTCATCAGTAGAATAAACTTAAGTATGCTGTCGGTCAGAACAAAATTAATTAAATCTTAACAATTTTGAAAAGACCTTGTAAGTTTATTTAAAGGTATAATAGCAGTCATACGGCTAGATTACGAGTTGTGCGTTAGGGTAAAAAAGCAGCGTTAAGAGGTCCTAACGCTGCTTTTTTACGCCTGCTGGTATTACGAGTCTTGCAGGTTTAGGGGCACCGCACACTTCTTTGGCCTTACCGCAAAACGACTTACGTAAACTTCGTAAAGTCTTTTTTCTATGGGACTTTCATAGCGCTGATATTACGAGTCTGTCCTGGGAGGCCAAAAAGTGAGCGGTACACCCTACCCTGTCAAGATCCCTAACGCATTTAAAAGTCAGTAGTTATGAGTTTTATGGTACAATGCCGTAGCATAAAACTCATAACTAAAGTGCTAAAAAGTACACTAACACCCATAAACTACCTATTAACCCCCAAAATGAGGCCCTCCCGCATCACAAATACTATAATAAAATTATTAACCCCTAATCTGCCGCTCCGGACACCGCCACCACCTACAATATATTTATGAACCCCTAATCTGCTGCCCCCAACATCGCCGACACTTACATTATATTTATTAACCCCTAATCTGCTGCCCCAATGTCGCTGCAACCTACCTACACTTTTTAACCCCTAATCTGCCGCCCCCAACGTCGCCGCCACTATAATAAACATATTAACCCCTAAACCGCCGCACTCCCCCTCCCAAACATTAGTTAAATATTATTAACCCCTAATCTGCGTCCCTAACATCGGCGCCACCTACCTACATTTATGAACCCCTAATCTGCCGCCCCCAGCGTCGCCGCTACTATATTAAATTTAATAACCCCTAAATCTAAGTCTAACCCTAAACCTAACACCCACTAACTTATATATAATTTAAATAAATCAAAATAAATATTCCTATCCTTAACTAAATTATTCCTATTTAAAACTAAATACCTATAAAATAAACCCTAAGCTAGCTACAATATAACTAATAGTTACATTGTAGCTATCTTAGGGTTTATTTTTATTTTATAGGCAAGTTTGTATTTATTTTAACTAGGTAGAATAGTTATTAAATAGTTATAATAAAACCTAACCTAAGTTACAATAACATCTAACACTTCACTATAATTAAATAAATTAACTAAATTAAATACAATTACCTAAATTAAATTCTATTAAATCCTATTGGCTGTTCCAATCAGCCAATAGAATGCGAGCTCAATCCTATTGGCTGATTGGATCAGCCAATAGGATTGAACTTCAATCCTATTAGCTGATTGCATCAGCCAATAGGATTTTTTCTACCTTAATTCCGATTGGCTGATAGAATTCTATCAGCCAATCGGAATCTAAGGGATGCCATCTTGGATGACGTCACTTAAAGGTACCTTCATTCAGCTTTAGTCGTCGGATGAAGAGGATGCTCTGCGTCGGATGTCTTGAAGATGGACCCGCTCCGTGCCAGATGGATGAAGATAGAAGATGCCGTCTGGATGAAGACTTCTGTCCGACTGGAGGACCACTTCGCCCGGCTTGGATGAAGACTTCTCCCGGCTTCATTGAGGACTTCGGCCCGGCTTGGATGAAGACTTCTCCCGGTAAGTCGATCTTCAGGGGGTTAGTGTTAGGTTTTTTTAAGGGTGTATTGGGTGGGTTTTATTTTTAGGTTAGGGACTTTGGGCCTGCAAAAGAGCTAACTGCCCTTTTAAGGGCAATGCCCATCCAAATGCCCTTTTCAGGGCAATGGGGAGCTTAGGTTTTTTTAGCTAGTATTTTATTTGGGGGGTTGGTTGTGTGGGTGGTGGGTTTTACTATTGGGGGTTGTTTGTATTTTTTTTTACAGGTAAAAGAGCTGATTACTTTGGGGCAATGCCCCGCAAAAGGCCCTTTTAAGGGCTATTGGTAATTTATTTAGGCTAGGTTTTTTTTTTATTTTGGGGGGGCTTTTTTATTTTAATAGGGCTATTAGATTAGGTGTAATTAGTTTAAATATCTTGTAATTTGTTTATTATTTTCTGTAATTTAGTGTTTGTTTTTTGTACTTTAGCTAATTTAATTTAGGTAATTGTATTTCATTTAGTTAATTTATTTAATTATAGTGTAGTGTTAGGTGTTATTGTAACTTAGGTTAGGTTTTATTTTACAGATACTTTTGTATTTATTTTAGCTAGGTAGTTATTAAATAGTTAATAACTATTTAATAACTATTCTACCTAGTTAAAATAAATACAAACTTGCCTATAAAATAAAAATAAACCCTAAGTTAGCTACAATGTAACTATTAGTTATATTGTAGCTAGCTTAGGGTTTATTTTACAGGTAAGTATTTAGTTTTAAATAGGAATAATTTATTTAATGATAGGAATATTTATTTAGATTTATTGTAATTATATTTAAGTTAGAGGGTGTTAGGGTTAGGGTTAGACTTAGGTTTAGGGGTTAATAACTTTAATATAGTGGCGGCGATGTTGGGGGCGGCAGATTAGGGGTTAATAAATGTTGGTAGGTTGCGGCGACATTGGAGGCGGCAGATTAGGGATTAATAAATATAATGTAGGTGTTGGTGATGTTGGGGGAAGCAGATTAGGGGTTCATAAGTATAATGTAGGTGGCGACGGTGTCCGGAGCGGCAGATTAGGGGTTAATAATATAATGCAGGTTTTTGCGATGTCGGGCAGCAGATTAGGGGTTAATAAGTGTAAGATTAGGGGTGTTTAGACTCAGGGTTCATGTTAGGGTGGTAGGTGTAGACATAAATTTTATTTCCCCATAGGAATCAATGGGGTTGCGTTAAGGAGTTTTACGCTGCTTTTTTGCAGGTGTTAGACTTTTTTTCAGCCGGTTCTCCCTGTTGATTTCTATGGGGAAATCGTGCACGAGCACGTACGACCAGCTCACCGCTGACTTAAGCAGCGCTGGTGTTGGAGTGCGGTAATGAGCAAAATTTTGCTCAACGCTCACTTCTTGTCTTTTAACGACGGGTTTCTGAAAACTCGTAATACCAGCGCTGCATGTAAGTGAGCGGTGAGACAAAACTGCTCGTTAGCACCGCATAGCCTCTAACGCAAAACTCATATTCTGGGCCATCGCCTTTTATGATAAAAGCAATAAACTGTGGTTTGCAGATAAAATCAAGTACATGAACTGAGTAAGTAAAAACAGTAAATGTCATTGTACATGTAGAAACATTTTTAGCATAAAATATAATAAATAAATGCCACATAATTGAGCTGAAGAAATAACAACAGCTTAATAATGAAAAGAACACACTTAGCTTTGTAGAATTGTGTTTAAGGGCATCATAGTTTCTACAGTAACATCAGAGTCAGGATCAGAATAAGACAACTCGCAAAATGTAACTGAAAAAGAAAAATAACATTAGACAAAACATTCAATTTCCACAATGTAAAAAATAAAATAAAAAAGCATGCATAATAGCTTTCAAATTCATGAAAACAGCAAGCAAATAGAGGGAGGGGGGTAAAATAACTAAATTTGGCGCCAAGAATGACGCATTACGCAAAAGAAAGTTAAAAATTTTGGGCGCAAAACCAACACAAGAAAATGACACAACTCGTGTCATAACAAACGCGACTTTGCGCCAAAAAGAATTTGCGCTAAGGATGACGCAATAAAAAAACAGCATTTTGCGTCCTCGTGAGCCTAGATTTGCCCGCAAAACAAGTCAAATTAGAAAAAGACTGAACCCCAGGTAAGAAAAAAGTTTAAATAAACTTACCAACATGATTCCTATACTGAAACTGTTTAGACTGGAAAGGGAAATATACATAGAACTGACTCATGGCAAATATAAGTAAAATACATATATTTAAAACTTTATATTAATACATAAAGCGCCAAACCATAGCTGAGAGTGTCTTAAATAATGATACATACTTACCGAAAGACACCCATCCACATATAGCAGATAACCAAACCAGTACTGAAAACTATCAGCAGAGGTAATGGTAGATAAAAGTATATTGTTGATTTGAAAAGGGAGGTAGGAGAAAGATTTCCTGTGAGAGAAACCACAAAAATTAATAGGCGATACTCTCTTCACATCCCTCTGACAAACACTGTACTCTGAGAAGAATTGGGCTTCAGAATGCTTAGAAGCGCTTATCATAGAAGAAATCTTAAAAATCAAGCACAAACTTACTTTCCCACCTCCATAGGAGGCAAAATTTGTAGAAACTGAATTGTGGGTGTGGTGAGCGGTGTATTTATAGGCATTTTGAGGTTTGGGAAACTTTGCCCCCTCCTGGTAGGAATGTATATCCCATACGTCACTAGCTCATGGACTCTTGCCAATTACATTAAAGAAACAGGATTTTCCCTGTTTTATTGAATTTATGCGTACACTCAAACATGAACGAATATTTTTGTAAATTAAAATATTTAAAACGTCCAATTGTAACTGTACGCTATTTGCTACTGGAGTTAATCTATTAAAGGGACACTAAAGTCCAAATTAAACTTTCATGATTCAGATAAAGAGGCCCATTTATCAAGCTCCGAATGGAGCTTGAGGGCCCGCTGTTCCATAACCCTGTCCGTCTGCTCTGATGAGGCAGACAGACATCGCCGGAATTCAACACGATCGAGTACGATCGGGTTGATTGACACACCCCTACTGGTGGACGATTGGCCAAGAGTCTGCAGGGGGCGGCGTTGCACCAGCAGCTCACAAGAGCTGCTGGTGCAATGCTGAATACGGAGAGCGTATTGCTCTCCGCATTCAGTGATGTCTGTCAGATCTGACCCCCACTGTCGGATCAGGTCCGACAGACAATTGATAAATATGCCTCAAAGCACGCAATTTTAAACAACTTTCCAATTAACATCCATTATCTAAAAGTGCACAATCATTTATATGAACACTTTCTGTGGCACCAGCACCTACTGAGCAGGTGCAAGATTCACAGAATATACGTTTTTGTGATTGGCTGATGACTGTCACATGAGGCAGTGGGAAGGACAATTTAACTAACTGTAAAATTTGTCAGCAAAAAAATGCAACTCAATTTTTTTTATTATGCATTTGCTGATTATGCTAATCTGCTGTGTTTAGTGATCCTTTAAGGATAAAAATGGGAAAAACAAGCATTTGATAACAAGGGTAGAAAGATTCAGGTGTAGGAGTGTCACAGACAGTGATCATTGAAATATTTGAAGGATAATAAAATAAATGTATATACATTTTCCAAAATCTACCATATTTTATAAAACAATTAATAACTATTCCAGTTTTATTTGGTTTTGATTTTTTAAATTCTATATTTATATTAAAAAAATAATATAATTTTCAATGTAATATTTTTTATAATCAATAAAAAAAATTAAATAATGAGCCATCTAACACTCCTTTAGACCTATCATTAATTTGTTCCATGTAGATCTATGTGAAATCAGCCATTCTGCATTTTTTGCTGGGTCAGTTACCTCTTTCTCTTGCAGCTCCGCCTTCTACTCCACATTGCAGTATACAAGGACCTATGGAGACAGGACACTACTTATCTCTGAAGTGTTACGCTGAGGTAGGAATGCCCCGTCCACAATACAACTGGAACAAAGTACTAGATGGACTACTTAAGCCAACACCGCCACAGATGGGTAAGTGCACCGGCCTGTGCAGTACCATGTAAGGTAGATGCTTCAAATGAAGAGAGTCTAATATCCATAAACAACTTGAGTTCTTACTTTAAAATGAAGATCCCCTTGTGTGCAGAGTTCTTCCCCCTAGCAGGTGTCAAGACTTAGAAAATGGCTACTAATTATTGGCACATATTTTTCAAACCATTGGAAGATGCTAACAATCCACAATCTAGTGAAAAAAATATCTAATCCCCTAAAAGGTTCAAATATAAAAGTCCTTTTAAGAAGGCATCTTAAACCTGAAAGAATTTCTTGTAAGCTGATGACACGCCTACACCCATCTTCAGTCTTAAGTTATAAATCCAGTCACAAGGTAGATATAAACTCAGTGCGGATGGATATACCTATATATTGGAAGATTCGCTACTCCCTCCAGACCACCTTTAATAATCCAAACCCCTATTAACTTTATATGTCTAGGCTGCCTTCTGAAATGAAAATATGAGATAACCACACCCTATTAACCCAACCACTACTAATTATTACCACTGTAACCCACTCCCATCCAAACCAAATATAAAACCAGTTTTGACAGTTTCATTTGCAATTCCCATTAAAATACCAATCCCACAAAATGCATGATTGCCTTACAAAATGCTTTCACTTCTATGACCACTTATTGCAAACAGTACCTTACCTTGGAACTAGCTAGAGACTACTTAATTTTTTTATTTAGCCCAAGTCTTCATCTATAACTTTTTCACCCCTATGGAAGTTGCTCCAAATACATTATGAGCAGAAATAGATAATGGTTAATTTATCGTTTTTAAAAATAACTCATTGGATAATTTGCTAAGATGTCTCTTATTGGTGGAAATGTCAAAATAAAGATAAAATAAACATGCAACTCCAAAAATCTCAATCAATAACATGTGGGAGTATCTATAAGGGCAAATAAAATGGATAAAAGCACCTATTTATTAACACCAAAAACTATAGATAATGCACATGTTCCTGAATAGATCATACGTAGAAAATGCATATTTTGATTATCGTTTTTATGGCAACAAATATGCATCCCCATAAGACGAAGGTGAAGCCAAATAATACATTTTATAGTCCACACCTAGGGGTCTTAAGGAAATTCATGTCAACAAGCTCTGTACACACATATGAAAGCAAAATAAAATAAAAACATAATAAATAACAGGTATTTTTATACTACAAACCACATAAATAACTAAATCTTACCAGGCAAACTTGGAGACTTGTATTAAATTTAGAGTGTACAATTGGAATAAGGAATTGTTTTATAGGGCCCCCAGATCACATGAGCTTTTTTCTCCATGTAATGGCGCCAGATAATCTATACATATTTGGCTAGATTACAAGTGGCATGTTAACAGTTATGTGCAAGCAAAAAGGGGGTTTATCGTGGGTGTTTGTGTGCATCTGGTTTTCTGCTCGTATTACAAGTTGAAAGCAAACACGACCGATTCAGCACAATTGAAATTAAAGGCACCAGGTTAGAGTGACCTCAGAGCTCTGGTTAGCTGTTTTGCAAAGGGTCACAAAACACATAAAAAATACATAACAAAGTACAGTTAAACTCCTAATACCATCTAATAAAAAATATTTAATAAAAAGATACAGAGGTCCCAGGTGTCAGAAAAAAAGCAGGCAAAGAACTCTAACATAAAGATACATACATATACATGTCTAAAGATGTTTATGTATGTATATATATGTTTATATGTGTGTACATATATTTATGTATTTATATGTGTATTTATGTATTTAAAGACAAAAATACACATAAACACATATGTATACATATATAGACATATATATATAAGTGCATTAGCACCCTTTGCTAACAAGTAGAGGAAAACATGTAAAAGCATATTTACAGTATGCAATATTACATAGTAACATAGTTACATAGTAACATAGTAGATAAGGTTGAAAAAAGACTGAAGTCCATCGAGTTCAACCTATACAAATCTAAAATACTTACAAAAAGCTCCAGTTAAGCTTAAATAACCCCATTAAAATGTGACCCATTTAATACTAGCAATCATATCCATGAATTTTGTTTATATACAGAAATTTATCCAGACTATTTTTAAATGTATCTATGGTATTGGCATTCACTACCTCCTTTGGTAATGAGTTCCACAATTTTATTGCTCTTACAGTGAAAAAACGTTTCCGTTGCAGGAGATTAAATCTCCTTTCCTCCAACCTTAAATTATGACCTCTTGTCAGAACCAATTTTCTTGGAATAAAAAGAGCTTCTGCCATCTCTGTATATGGGCCTTGAATATATTTATATAAAGTAATCATGTCACCTCTCAAGCGCCTTTTTTCTAAAGAGAACAGACCCAGTTTGGCTAGCCTCTCCTCATAGGTTAATTTCTCCAATCCCCTTATTAGCTTTGTGGCCCTTCTCTGAACTTTTTCTAGTTCTGCAATATCTTTTTTAGCAATCGGTCCCCAGAACTGCACTCCAAACTCAAGGTGAGGTCTTACCAGGGCTTTATATAATGACAGAATTATGCTTTCCTCCCTTGAATCAATGCCTCTTTTAATACATGCTAGTATCTTATTAGCCTTTGAAGCCGCTGCCCTGCATTGTGCACTCATCTTTAGCTTGTTATCTATTACTACTCCCAAATCCCTTTCCTCCTGTGTTTGGCTAAGTCTTGTCCCATTTAAAAAATACATAGCCTGCTTATTTTTACTTCCAAAATGTAGAACCTTACATTTTTCCGTATTAAATCTCATTTTCCATTCACTTGCCCATAGTTCTAATTTTAGCAAATCCCTTTGCAAAGAGAGTTCATCCTGCTCTGACCTAATGACCTTACTTAACTTAGTATCATCTGCAAAAATAGAGATGTCGCTATTTAATCCTTGCTCCAAGTCATTTATAAAAATATTAAAAAGAACAGGGCCCAGTACTGATCCCTGGGGGACGCCACTGATTACCTTTGTCCAATCTGAGTATGATCCATTTACTGCTACTCGTTGCTCCCTATCTTTTATCCAGTTATTTATCCATGAGCTAACATTTTCAGCTATTCCCAGTCCCTTAATTTTGTGCATTAATCTCTCATGTGGCACTGTATCAAATGCCTTTGCAAAATCTAAGTATATCACATCAACTGATGTAAAGTGTATTTACTGTAAATATTTTACTATGTTTTGCAAAAAGCAGAATATGTTTTAAGTATTTATAAATAGATATTCCTATATATATATATATATATATATATATATATATATATATATATATATATATATATATATGTATCTCTACCTATATATATAATTATATATAAATATATATATATATATATATATAATCATTTATATATATATATAATCATATATATATATATATATATATATATATATATATATATATATATATATATAAAATTCCATCAGTTGTACAGTGTTACCCTCCAGTGGTCATCTGCCTGGGTGCCAACATGCAATTAATATTCCGGACAAATAGTCGCACTCTCAGGTCTTTTGGTGAAAATAGTAGATAATTTTAATGAAACGTTTTCGGGGTATTCCTCCCCATCATCAGCATAAACATACAGTGCATCAAACAAACTTAAATAGAGGCATATTACTCATCAAACTAATACAAAATACCTGTGTGTAAAAAAAATTTCTCAGTGTGGTGGCGCCAAACAGTGTGTGTGTGGACCGCATATTCTGCGTTCCACTGTGAGAACCGGAAGTGTTCAGTGCAGTGTTGTTTCCGGTATTCTCGGTTTTACAGAAAAAGAATGGTTTCGCAAATAAACTTGCGTTGTTCAAACGTATTTAACCACAAGTGACTAAGTGTATCATAGTAATTCATTGTCTGTGCCATTGTTGACAGTGCATCTCATTCTTTGTGAGTTATTCGTATTACGTAAATCTATTTTACTGATGCATTGTCCACTACTCATAAACTCTTATATGTGCACATGTGTATTATCCTGATATTATTCCCTATTACCTTACATTACATCCCCCTGTTTGTTGTCTTACTAGTGTCCGTCTCGATCATTTGTATGAATGGTTCAATAGGACACGCTGTCATAATCTGGTTGGCATAGGAACCGTTTGTTATGCCGGTTCTACTTAGGCGGATTGATCTGTTTATTTCTCTTTACTATGTCATATAACCAGTATTGGCTACCTACGTGCCTTGCTATTGTCTTGGTACTTGCAAGGTTTTGTTGAGTTTATTCATTTATGTGTTTCTTTTGCATGTCCTAGAACATGCCTGTTAGGGGTATATGTAGGGACTAAAGAGTATTCTCTGACACTTGTTGTGTGTACTATCTGTGTATCATCCCTGTTATCGTTAGGGTGCTTCTAAGTTATCAATATGGACTATGTGTTTGATCCACACAAATAGACCTGGGTTACAGTGAATAAATAAAAGCATCAAAAAATCTAACATAAATAAAAAATGAAAAGCAACCTAAACGCTGTTGCTACATTGTACACTTAGCATTAGTAATGTATAATTGGTTTCGATGTTGTTCTGAATTGTATCTATCCCTCTTGTGCCTGCATACTCCTTACGTATAATGTACACATCTTAGCTCTCTTATTGCATATTAAAGGAAGCTATTATTGCCCTATTAGTCCATATAGTTATTTTGTGTCACATTACTATATAGTAACTTCCATCCGTGATTCAATCTTTAGATTCATCATAGTTTGATAGTCCTAGTACAGTGTCCCTAATTATTTGTATTAGCACAACCTGACCCCCTATTGACTACTTTTTGACACTAATGGAGTATTGCCTCACTAGGAACTATTTTCGCTTTGAGACATCCTTTTATTTGCAACTTACGGGCACTGCGATGGGGTCAAATATGGCCCCATCGTATGCCAACATATATATGTCTCAGTTTGAAAACCAATCCCTATGGAGCACTGACACATCGCCGGTTGTTTTCTACGCAAGATACATCGATGATGTGTTCATGGTGTGGCGTGGCGGACAACAGGCACTGTTAGAGTGGTTCATGAAATGGAACAATACCCCTACACCAGTGAGATTCAAGATCACGCACCATCACAAGGAGATACAATTTCTAGACCTCAATATCTACATAGAGGGAAGCACCTTAGGCACTACACTCTACAGTAAGCCTACTGATAAAAATTCCATTTTAAGTGCAACAAGCTGCCACCCCCCAGCCTTACTAAAAGGTATAGTCAAATCACAGATGACTAGAGTTGTGCGCAATAATTCCAACAAAGCTACAGGGGTCTCACAGTTGCAGCTCATGAGGGACAAATTCTTGCAGCGGGGATACAAGCAACAGATAATTGATAGTACCCTATGAGAAGTCCTTCCATACACCCAGGACAGTCTGATATACAAGGGGAATCTGACAGAGAAACCGAACAAATTGATAATGGCAACAACGTTTTCACCTAACACAACACAGGCTGGGAACATACTAAGAGAACACTGGCCAATAGTACAGTCTGACCCAAAATTGACCTTTACGCACAACCTGACACCAATGATAGCATACCGGAGGGGTACTAATCTCAAGGACAGCTTGGTACGCACAGACCCTAAACCAAGCTACATGGACACTGCCCATATTAACATCAAAGGCTCATACAGGTGCCTAGGGTGCACAACATGCAATGGCCTCATGACAACTAAGAACTTTCACCATCCTCACACTAATAAAGTGTTTAAGATCAAGCACTCAATATCCTGCACCACAACATTTGTAGTATATCTGTTATTCTGCCCATGTGCCCGGTTCTATGTGGGCAAGACGAGCGGAACACTCCGCGACAGGATGGCTAACCATAGACGGGCAATACGGCTGGCATTGGATCAAGGAGGATCGGATCAACCAGTGGCCAGACATTGCGCCAATATGAGACACCAGGTGTCCACTATCAGGTATATCCTGATTGAGCATATCCCCCCCCTCGATAGGGGAGGTGATAGAAACAAGGCCCTGCTTAGAAGAGAGGCGGAGTGGATATACAGATTGGGCACTATAGCCCCAGGAGGGTTAAACTCACCTCCAGACTTTAAAGCGCTCATTTAAGCAGAGACACACACTGGGCATGGCAAATACACCTCGAGTAGTATGTGACGATGCACTGGGAGTCAGGCCTCTTGGGGGGTAGACTATTTAGTGCAGGGCGCACTACCTGTTGTTGGGGGAGTCATGGTAATGATCCCCTCCAATGTAGCAGCACTCGGTCTATCAATGCCAATTGCCAATAAGTTCTCATGCAGTCTTAAAATACTGAGCCTCCTTTAAATACATAGTAATTTCATAGAGATCATCCATCTACATCAACCTAAGGTGATAATCTCAACGTGCAGAATATGAGAAATCAACCAACAGGAATACCACAAAGCCACAGATCTATGAACCATGGACATACAACCATGTCAGAGATGACATTAACCCCAAAATTGAGGAATACACCCCATATACCCCAGTGTCAGGTTGTGCTAATACAAATAATTAGGGACACTGTACTAGGACTATCAAACTATGATGAATCTAAAGATTGAATCACGGATGGAAGTTACTATATAGTAATGTGACACAAAATAACTATATGGACTAATAGGGCAATAATAGCTTCCTTTAATATGCAATAAGAGAGCTAAGATGTGTACATTATACGTAAGGAGTATGCAGGCACAAGAGGGATAGATACAATTCAGAACAACATCGAAACCAATTATACATTACTAATGCTAAGTGTACAATGTAGCAACAGCGTTTAGGTTGCTTTTCATTTTTTATTTATGTTAGATTTTTTTATGCTTTTATTTCTTCACTGTAACCCAGGTCTATTTGTGTGGATCAAACACATAGTCCATATTGATAACTTAGAAGCACCCTAACGATAACAGGGATGATACACAGATAGTACACACAACAAGTGTCAGAGAATACTCTTTAGTCCCTACATATGTAAGCAGATAACAACGCCAATATGGGTTAGTATTGTAAGGGCGTATTGGCGTTGTTATCTGCTTACATCTCCTACAGATTGCTGAATAGCTATTGGAGGTCAGTCTGCTAGGTGACTGCGTTTGATCCCAGACCGCTCCTTCTGCACCATTAGGGTTGTTTTACCAAATGTGAGTGTTTCTATCACACTATAATTTGTTACCTCTGTCAAACAATATTGTACCATGTGGCGCTTCTGTCCTCTTTTGTTGTCTACAGATTATTGATCCAGGATCTGCGCCTTGATCCTCACACAGACAGCTGCCTTGTCCTGAATCATCTTCTGTACCATTGTGATATCATCATCTCCCCTCTCACTTGAGACTTTTATTATATGATTACCATATTTGCTGAAATTAACATTGATTGTATTATTATCACTACTGATTACTTTTAATTTGATTTATTTGATTATTAATATTGTATTATTGACCTTTATTCCTTTGATTGAAATCTTAATAAGGATATTCCATTGCCTTATTTGATTGTATTTTCATTGCATTTAGTCTAGCTCTCCTAATATATATATATTATTACATATATACATATCTGGTATACCAATGGTGCCCCCTATTTTTCTCATCTTTATAAATATATTTCTTCTGTTATGTGTGATCAGTCCACGGGTCATCATTACTTCTGGGATATAACTCCTCCCCAACAGGAAATGCAAGAGGATTCACCCAGCAGAGCTGCATATAGCTCCTCCCCTCTACGTCAGTCCCAGTCATTCTCTTGCACCCAACGACTAGATAGGATGTGTGAGAGGACTATGGTGATTATACTTAGTTTTTATGACTTCAATCAAAAGTTTGTTATTTTAAAATAGCACCGGAGCGTGTTATTACTTCTCTGGCAGAGTTTGAGGAAGAATCTGCCAGAGTTTTTTACTATGATTTTAACCGGAGTAGTTAAGATCATATTGCTGTTCTCGGCCATCTGAGGGAGGTAAAGGCTTCAGATCAGGGGACAGCGGGCAGATGAATCTGCATTGAGGTATGTAGCAGTTTTTATTTTCTGAATGGAATTGATGAGAAAATCCTGCCATACCGTTAAAATGACATGTATGTATACACTTCAGTATTCTGGGGATGGTATTTCACCGGAACTACTCTGTTAAAGGTCACTAATCCTTTTTAATAACTATTTATCATGTTAAACGTTTTTGCTGGAATGTAGAATCGTTTACATTGCTGAGGTACTGTGTGAATAAATATTTGGGCATTATTTTCCACTTGGCAGTTTTTTTTGTTTTGTTTTTTTTTTGCTTTAATTGTGACAGTTTCGTTTCTCTTCACTGCTGTGTGGGAGAGGGAGGGGCCGTTTTTGGCGCTCTTTGCTACGCATCAAAAAATACCAGTCAGTTACTTTTATATTTCCTGCATGATCCGGTTCATCTCTGATAGATCTCAGGGGTCTTCAAACTTCTTTGAAGGGAGGTAAATTCTCTCAGCAGAGCTGTGAGAATTCTTATAGTGACTGTGAATAAAAACGTTGCTTTGTATTTTTTATGTCAAATTTAATTATTGTTATTTTACTAATGGGAACAAACCTTTGCTAAAAGTTTTGTTGTTTTAAAGTTTGATGCTATAACTGTTTTTCAGTTCATTATTTCAACTGTCATTTAATCGTTAGTACCTCTTTGAGGCACAGTACGTTTTTTTGCTAAAAAAAAGATTATAACCAAGTTGTAAGTTTTTTGCTAGTGTGTTAAACATGTCTGACTCAGAGGAAGATATCTGTGTCATTTGTTCCAATGCCAAGGTGGAGCCCAATAGAAATTTATGTACTAACTGTATTGATGCTACTTTAAATAAAAGTCAATCTGTACAATGTGAACAAATTTCACCAAACAGCGAGGGGAGAGTTATGCCGACTAACTCGCCTCACGCGGCAGTACCTGCATCTCCCGCCCGGGAGGTGCGTGATATTTTGGCGCCTAGTACATCTGGGCGGCCATTACAGATAACATTACAAGATATGGCTACTGTTATGACTGAAGTTTTGTCTAAATTACCAGAACTAAGAGGCAAGCGTGATCACTCTGGGGTGAGAACAGAGTGCGCTGACAATGCTAGGGCCATGTCTGATACTGCGTCACAGCTCGCAGAGCATGAGGACGGAGAGCTTCATTCTGTGGGTGACGGTTCTGATCCAAACAGATTGGACTCAGATATTTCAAATTTTAAATTTAAATTGGAGAACCTCCGTGTATTACTAGGGGAGGTCTTAGCAGCTCTCAACGATTGTAACACCGTTGCAATACCAGAGAAACTGTGTAGGTTGGATAAATACTTTGCGGTACCGGCGAGTACTGACGTTTTTCCTATACCTAAGAGACTAACTGAAATTGTTACTAAGGAGTGGGATAGACCCGGTGTGCCGTTCTCACCTCCTCCAATATTTAGAAAGATGTTTCCAATAGACGCCACCACTCGGGACTTATGGCAAACGGTCCCCAAGGTGGAGGGAGCAGTTTCTACTTTAGCTAAGCGTACCACTATCCCGGTGGAGGATAGCTGTGCTTTCTCAGATCCAATGGATAAAAAATTAGAGGGTTACCTTAAGAAAATGTTTGTTCAACAAGGTTTTATTTTACAACCCCTTGCATGTATCGCGCCGATTACGGCTGCGGCAGCATTTTGGATTGAGTCGCTTGAAGAGAACCTTAGTTCATCTACGCTAGACGACATTACGGACAGGCTTAGAGTCCTTAAACTAGCTAATTCCTTCATTTCGGAGGCCGTAGTACATTTAACCAAACTTACGGCTAAGAACTCAGGATTCGCCATACAGGCACGTAGGGCGCTGTGGCTAAAATCCTGGTCAGCTGATGTTACTTCTAAGTCCAAATTACTTAATATACCTTTCAAGGGGCAGTCTTTATTTGGGCCCGGTTTGAAAGAGATTATCGCTGACATTACAGGAGGTAAGGGCCACGCCCTACCTCAAGACAAAGCCAAAGCTAAGGCTAGACAGTCTAATTTTCGTCCCTTTCGGAACTTCAAAACAGGAGCAGCATCAACCTCCACTGCACCAAAACAGGAAGGAGCTGTTGCTCGTTACAGGCAAGGCTGGAAGCCTAACCAGTCCTGGAACAAGAGCAAGCAGGCCAGGAAACCTGCTGCTGCCCCAAAGACAGCATGAACCGAGAGCCCCCGATCCGGGACCGGATCTAGTGGGGGGCAGACTCTCTCTCTTCGCCCAGGACTGGGCAAGAGATGTTCAGGATCCCTGGGCACTAGAGATCATATCTCAGGGATACCTTCTAGACTTCAAATTATCTCCCCCAAGAGGGAGATTTCATCTGTCAAGGTTGTCAACAAACCAGATAAAGAAAGAAGCGTTTCTACGCTGCGTACAAGATCTGTTATTAATGGGAGTGATCCATCCGGTTCCGCGGTCGGAACAAGGACAAGGGTTCTACTCAAACCTGTTTGTGGTTCCCAAAAAAGAGGGAACTTTCAGGCCAATCTTAGATTTAAAGATTCTAAACAAATTCCTAAGAGTTCCATCGTTCAAAATGGAAACTATTCGGACAATTTTACCCATGATCCAAGAGGGTCAGTACATGACCACTGTGGATTTAAAGGATGCTTACCTTCACATTCCGATCCACAAAGATCATCACCGGTACCTAAGGTTTGCCTTCTTAGACAGGCACTACCAGTTTGTAGCTCTTCCATTCGGATTGGCTACGGCTCCAAGAATCTTCACAAAGGTTCTGGGTGCCCTACTGGCGGTACTAAGACCGCGAGGGATTTCGGTAGCTCCGTACCTAGACGACATTCTAATACAAGCTTCAAGCTTTCAAACTGCCAAGTCTCATACAGAGTTAGTTCTGGCATTTCTAAGGTCGCATGGATGGAAAGTGAACGAAAAGAAGAGTTCTCTCTTTCCTCTCACAAGAGTTCCATTCTTGGGGACTCTTATAGATTCTGTAGAAATGAAGATTTACCTGACAGAAGACAGGTTAACAAAGCTTCAAAATGCATGCCGTGTCCTTCATTCCATTCAACACCCGTCAGTAGCTCAATGCATGGAGGTGATCGGCTTAATGGTAGCGGCAATGGACATAGTACCTTTTGCACGCCTACATCTCAGACCGCTGCAATTATGCATGCTAAGTCAGTGGAATGGGGATTACTCAGATTTGTCCCCTACTCTGAACCTAAATCAAGAGACCAGAAATTCTCTTCTATGGTGGCTTTATCGGCCACACCTGTCCAGGGGGATGCCATTCAGCAGGCCAGACTGGACAATTGTAACAACAGACGCCAGCCTACTAGGTTGGGGCGCTGTCTGGAATTCTCTGAAGGCTCAGGGACTATGGAATCAGGAGGAGAGTCTCCTGCCAATAAACATTCTGGAATTGAGAGTGGTTCTCAATGCCCTTCTGGCTTGGCCCCAGTTAACAACTCGGGGGTTCATCAGGTTTCAGTCGGACAACATCACGACTGTAGCTTACATCAACCATCAGGGAGGGACAAGAAGCTCCCTAGCAATGATGGAAGTATCAAAGATAATTCGCTGGGCAGAGTCTCACTCTTGCCACCTGTCAGCAATCCACATCCCGGGAGTGGAGAACTGGGAGGCGGATTTCTTGAGTCGCCAGACTTTTCATCCGGGGGAGTGGGAACTTCATCCGGAGGTCTTTGCCCAAATACTTCGACGTTGGGGCAAACCAGAGATAGATCTCATGGCGTCTCGCCAGAACGCCAAACTTCCTCGCTACGGGTCCAGATCCAGGGATCCGGGAGCGGTTCTGATAGATGCTTTGACAGCACCTTGGAACTTCGGGATGGCTTATGTGTTTCCACCCTTTCCGCTGCTTCCTCGATTGATTGCCAAAATCAAGCAGGAGAGAGCATCAGTGATTCTAATAGCGCCTGCATGGCCACGCAGGACTTGGTATGCAGATCTAGTGGACATGTCATCCTGTCCGCCTTGGTCTCTACCTCTAAGACAGGACCTTCTGATACAGGGTCCATTCAAACATCAAAATCTAACTTCTCTGAAGCTGACTGCTTGGAAATTGAACGTTTGATTTTATCAAAACGTGGTTTTTCTGAGTCGGTTATTGATACCCTGATACAGGCTAGGAAGCCTGTTACCAGAAAGATTTACCATAAAATATGGCGTAAATACCTATACTGGTGCGAATCCAAACATTACTCCTGGAGTAAGGTTAGGATCTCTAGGATATTGTCTTTTCTACAAGAAGGGTTAGAAAAGGGTTTATCAGCTAGTTCATTAAAGGGACAGATTTCAGCTCTGTCCATCTTGTTACACAGGCGTCTGTCAGAAAATCCAGACGTCCAGGCTTTTTGTCAGGCTTTAGCTAGGATCAAGCCTGTGTTTAAAGCTGTTGCTCCGCCATGGAGTTTAAACTTAGTTCTTAACGTTTTACAGGGTGTTCCATTTGAACCCCTTCATTCCATTGATATAAAATTGTTATCTTGGAAAGTTCTGTTTTTAATGGCTATTTCCTCGGCTCGAAGAGTCTCTGAGTTATCAGCCTTACATTGTGATTCTCCTTATCTGATTTTTCACTCAGACAAGGTAGTTCTGCGTACTAAACCTGGGTTCTTACCTAAGGTGGTCACTAACAGGAATATCAATCAAGAGATTGTTGTTCCATCCTTGTGTCCAAATCCTTCTTCAAAGAAGGAACGTCTTCTACACAATCTGGATGTAGTTCGTGCCCTCAAGTTCTACTTGCAGGCAACTAAAGATTTTCGCCAAACTTCTTCCCTGTTTGTCGTTTATTCTGGACAGAGGAGAGGTCAAAAAGCTTCTGCTACCTCTCTCTCTTTTTGGCTTCGTAGCATAATACGTTTAGCCTATGAGACTGCTGGTCAGCAGCCTCCTGAAAGAATTACAGCTCACTCCACTAGAGCTGTGGCTTCCACTTGGGCCTTTAAGAATGAGGCCTCTGTTGAACAGATTTGCAAGGCTGCAACTTGGTCTTCGCTTCATACTTTTTCCAAATTTTACAAATTTGACACTTTTGCTTCTTCGGAGGCTATTTTTGGGAGAAAGGTTCTTCAGGCAGTGGTTCCTTCTATATAATGAGCCTGCCTATCCCTCCCGTCATCCGTGTACTTTTGCTTTGGTATTGGTATCCCAGAAGTAATGATGACCCGTGGACTGATCACACATAACAGAAGAAAACATAATTTATGCTTACCTGATAAATTCCTTTCTTCTGTTGTGTGATCAGTCCACGGCCCGCCCTGTTTTAAGGCAGGTAAATATCTTTTAAATTATACTCCAGTCACCACTTCACCCTTGGTTACTCCTTTCTCGTTGATTCTTGGTCGAATGACTGGGACTGACGTAGAGGGGAGGAGCTATATGCAGCTCTGCTGGGTGAATCCTCTTGCATTTCCTGTTGGGGAGGAGTTATATCCCAGAAGTAATGATGACCCGTGGACTGATCACACAACAGAAGAAAGGAATTTATCAGGTAAGCATAAATTATGTTTTTACATCAGATATATATAGAAATATGTATTAATGAATAAATAGAACATATTATGCTATGTGTAGAACATTGGAATGTGAAATATTCATATTTTAATGACGGCTAGCACACTTGAGAATATGCGATCGTGTTTGCTTATGAGTAGTTTTTTTTCCCTCTATTGACTTCTATGAGGGAATAGGTTATCGATATTCTAAGTTCGTCTTTTTCCGCTCGTCAGGTTAGTACACAAGCAATAATTATTTACCATCAACTTGTAATAAGAGCGCTTCTCGACGCATGCAAAAAGCTTACTTCTAGCACAGTTAACACTCGTGCAGGAGCGCTAAATAGCGCTCCACTCATAATCTGGTTCATATATATAAAGTAATATGGACGTTGCATGACACATCAAGCCTTTCAAATAGCATAAGGAGTGAACTCAAACAATTATATCCTATCTTGTGGTATATGGATGCTGAGCATAGAAACAATTGAATTAAAACATGTACGGCTAGATTTCGAGTCTTGCATTATGAGTAAAAAAGCAGCGTTAAGCCTCATAATGCTGCTTTTTTACTATCTACTTGCAGATTTAGGGACACTGCACACTTTTTTGGCCTTACCACAAATCAACTTATGCAAATTGCGTACAGTCTTTTTTCCATGGGACTTCCATAGCGCCGGTATTACGAGCTTGTCCTGGGAGGCCAAAAAGTGAGCGGTACACCCTATCCCGTCAAGATTCGTACCGCATTCTAAAGTAAGTAGTTATGAGTTTTACACTACAACGCTGTAGCATAAAACTCATAACTAAAGTGCTAAAAAGTACACTAACTACCTATTAACCCCTAAACCGAGGCCCTCCCACATCGCAAACACTAAAATAAAATTATTAACCCCTAATCTGCCGCTCCGGACATCGCCGCCACTATAATAAACATATTAACCCCTAAACCTGTACGCTGTACTCCCGCCTCGCAAACATTAGTTAAATATTATTAACCCCTAATCTGCTGTCCCTAACATCGCTGCCACCTATCTACATTTATTAACCCCTAATCTGCGGCCCCCAACGTCGCCGCGACTATACTACATTTATTAACCCCTAAACCTAAGTCTAACTCTAACCCTAACAACCCCTAACTTAAATATAATTAAAATAAATCTAAATAAAACTTACTATTAATAACTAAACAATTCCTATTTAAAAATAAATACGTACCTGTAAAATAAACCCTAAGCTAGCTACAATATAACTAATAGTTACATTGTAGCTAGCTTAGGGTTTATTTTTATTTTACAGGCAAGTTTGTATTTATTTTAACTAGGTAGAATAGTTACTAACTACCTAGCAAAAATAAATACAAATTTACCTGTAAAATAAAACCTAACCTAAGTTACACTAACACCTAACACTACACTACAATTAAATAAATTACCTAAATTAAATACAATTAAATAAATTAAATGCAATCAGCTAAATTACAAAAAAAAACAAACACTAAATTACAGAAAATAAAAAACAAATTACAAGATATTTAAACTAATTACACCTAATCTAATAGCCCTATCAAAATAATAAAAAAGCCCCCCCAAAATAAAAAAACCCTAGCCTAAACTAAACTGCCAATAGCCCTTAAAGGGCCTTTTGCGGGGCATTGCCCCAAAGAAATCTGCTCTTTTACCTGAATAAAAAATATATAAACAACCCCCCCAACAGTAAAACCCACCACCCACACAACAACCCCCCAATTAAAACCCTAACTAAAAAAACCTAAGCTCCCCATTGCCCTGAAAAAGGCATTTGGATGGGTATTGCCTTTAAAAGGGCATTTAGCACTATTGCAACCCAAAGCCGTAACCTAAAAATAAAACCCACCCAATAAACGCTTAAAAAAACCTAACACTAACCCCTGAAGATCCACTTACAGTTGTCAAGATTCGACATGCCGGGAGAAGTCTTCATCCAAGCCAGGAGAAGTGGTCCTCCAGACTGGCAGAAGTGGTCCTCCTGACGGGCAGAAGTCTTCATCCAGACGGCATTAAGTTTTAAGCCCCTTGTTACTATTATTTGTCAAACCAAGCTGTAGCTAACACGTTGCCCTCTCAGATACTACACAGAGGGTTTAAAATGCATATTTTTACATCTTTAATATAACATTTATATTACTGTATATAATTTAAACTATACTCAAATCCCATTTATAACCTCTCTGTCTTCTACAGATGTTCAGAGTGGAATGCTTATCATTGGCAATATGACAAATTTTGATGACGGACATTACAGATGCACTGCCAACAACAGTCTAGGAAGTTCTTTCTGTGAGATAGACCTGCATACAGGAGGTACTGTACATATTTTAAATTCTGAACAATTTAAATGTAAAGTAAATTAATTAGAATTAATCAATTTCTGTTTAGATTCATTGATTGTTTGTACCGATTTGTTGTACTGCAAAATATGTTAGTGAAGTGTTTTCAAAGGGGCAGTACAATATCTGCAATCAACTTTTTTTGAAATGAAGACTAAAGGGATATACTACAGTCTGTTTCATTGTTGTAATAAAAAGCACTACATGCAATATGTATTACTAATCTTTAAAAAATGATTTTAGATTTGATTTCTTTTCTTTTTTTTAACTTCATGTGTGCAGTGTCAGCTATTTCCTTTGCCCTACAAGGAGGTGGAGTCTCTACAAGAAGGCTTATCTAGTTTGAGGTCATAAATATTCTAGAGTAACTTGAGCTAGTTTGATATTCAGATAATAGTAGAGAGGCAGTAAGTCTGTTTTGCTCATGCTCAGAATAGGCAGAATGCAATTTAAGTTCAAAAGATGTCTCCTCTCTTATCTTCCTGAGGGCAGTGGCTACAAGGAGAAAATCTAAGTGCTCATTTTGCAAAAAAATAAGTAGCTTGTTTGATGTTATTAACACAAAGTGATTCTTTTTATGTTTACTTTGATTCAATATATTAGTTTTTTACTAAAGGAGCATTGTTTCATATCCCTTTAAACACAAAATACTTTTACTAAGCATAGTATTGAGGTTATTCCCCACCTCCCTCTAGTCATAGATGCCGCCATGTTAAAATCTAGCTTTCACTTCATTCCAGTGCTGATGTGTTTGCACATGTGCAGCAACTCTCCTTCAATTACCTGCAGCGTAACGTAGATTCCATAATGGCAGCACCCATGATTAGAAGGAGGTGCATAATATGTATGTAGTGTTTATAGTCCCTTTAAGGAAATAGATGAGTTTGATACTTGGAGTCACGCTTGACTTAAATCTGTCTCTTCATCCTGCCGCAACCACCTATGCAATATCTCCAAAATTCGTCTGTTTCTAAGTGCTGAAACTACTAAACAGCTAATCCACTCCCTGGTAATTTCCCGACTTGACTACTGTAACAACTTACTAACTGGCCTCCCTCTCTCCCGCCTCTCTCCCCTCCAATCCATCTTAAATGCATCTGCCAGACTAATCCACCTCTCTCAACACCCTGTTTCTGCTGCACCTCTCTGTGAGTCCCTTCACTGGCTCCCCATTCACAACAGAGTTAAATTCAAAATTCTCACCCTGACCTACAAAGCCCTCACCAATGCTGCCCCACCCTACCTGTCCTCACTTATCAACCAATACACTCCTGCCCGCCCCCTAAGATCCAACAATGACCTTCTTCTTGCGTCCTCTACCATCACCTCCTCTCATGCTAGACTACAGGACTTCTCTCGTGCGGCACCAACCCTCTGGAATGCACTTCTTCATCCTGTCAGACTTGCCCCTAACCTCTCCTCCTTTAAACGTTCCCTAAAGACCTTTCTGTTCAGGGAAGCTTATCACCCGACTTATTAACAAACTAACTTAACTTAACTAACAGCTGCCCTCTATCTCTTCACTAATATCATTCTCACCTTTGCAGTCCCAACCTCCTGTTTCCCATCCTATCCATCTAGATTGTAAGTTCCCACGGGAATAGGGCCCTCAATTCCCCCTGTTTTTGTCTGTAAAATTTTGTCTTATCGTATTGTTTCTCCTTTGTACTGTTATCCTTGTACCCATGGGCAGCGCTGCGGAATCTGTTGGCACTTTATAAATAAAGAATAATAATAATACTGCAATTGTTATATATTGTTTACTATAGCAACTTTTCTTTAACAAAGAACATCACATCAGTTTCTATAAAATGTTATTATTGAATATATTACATTATTGGAAATTTTGTGATATCTTATAAAAAGTTAAAAGCAACTTTTCTTTTTTCCTTTTTTTTCAGGAGAAGGTCCAATCATTGCAGCAGGAATCATTGCAGCTGTGCTTTTGGCCGCTATTATAATTGCTGTTATCTGGTTTCTTCTAGTAAAAAAGAAGAAGGGCAAAAAGCAAAAGATGGCTGCAAGTGAGATGAAGTAAGAACCAGGGCCTTGATCCGATATGCAGCGTCGCCCGGCAGAAGCCGGCGACACCAAAATTTGCGCGGGTTTGGTATCCTATATACGGCATAACCTAGGAGTTACGCTCGTATATTTCTGCCTTCGCCCGTAGTTTTTTGGGCCATTGGCAGATATACCAAACCCGCGCAGTTTGGTATCCAATATACAGCGTAAGGACTTACGTGGCGAAAATGGAGAAATCTTACTCCATTTTCACCTCGCCACAAAATGCAGCCGTAGTAAGCCTTACGCTGTCTATTGGAGCCCCGTAACTCCCTAAACTACATGCCAAATAAAACCTAACACCTAATGCATGCGCAATGTCTATCTACCTGTCAACCGCGATCTGCTAATTAAACCTAACACCTAACGCATGCGCAATGTCTATCTACCTGTCAAACGCGATCCCCCACCACAATCCCTAATAAAGTATTTAACCCCTAAACCGCTGCTCCCGGACCCCGCCGCCAGCTACATTAAAAGTATAACCCCCTAATGTAATCCCCCTACACCGTCGCCAGCTACATTACATACCCCCTAATGTGAGCTCCTACCCCGCCACCAGCTATATTAAACTACTACCTAATGTGAGCCCCTTACACCGCCGCCAGCTATATTAAACTACCCCCTAATGTGAGCTCCTACCCCGCCGCCAGCTATATTAAACTACCCCCTAATGTGAGCCCCTTACACCGCCGCCAGCTATATTAAACTACCCCCTAATGTGAGCTCCTACCCAGCCGCCAGCTATATTAAACTACCCCCTAATGTGAGCCCCTTACACCGCCGCCAGCTATATTAAACTACCCCCTAATGTGAGCTCCTACCCCGCCGCCAGCTACATTAAACTACCCCCTAATGTGAGCTCCTACCCAGCCGCCAGCTATATTAAATGTATTAACCCCTAATCTAATCTCCCTACACCGCCGCCAGCTATATTAAATTAATTAACCCCTAATCTAATCAACCCTACACCGCCGCCAGCTATATTAAATTAATTAACCCCTTATCTAATCCCCCTACACCGCCGCTAGCTATATTAAATGAATTAACCCCTTATCTAATCCCCCTACACCGCCGCCAGCTATATTAAATACATTAACCCCTAATCTAATCACCCTAAAGTAATCACCTCTATTACCAGCCCTTAAAAGGGCCTTTTGCGTGACATTGCCCCAAAGTAACAGCTCTATTGCCAGCCCTTAAAAGGGCTTTTTGCAGGGCATTGTCACAAAGAAATCAGCTCTTTTGCCTATAATCTAAATCCCCCTACACCGCCGCCACCTATATTAAATAGATTAACCCCTAATCTAACCCCCCTACACCGCCGCCACCTATATTAAATGTATTAAACCCTTATCTAATCCCCCTACACCGCCTCCACCTATATTAAATAGATTAACCCCTAATCTAATCTCCCTACACCGCCGCCACCTATATTAACTATATTAACCCTAATTAAAATTAAAATTCTTGTAATCTTTTTTTTATTTTCTGTAATTTAGTGTTTGTTTGTTTTTGTAATTTAGTTTAGTGTATTTAATTGTAGTTTAGTTTAGATATTTGAAGTTTATTTAATTTATTGATAGTGTAGGTGTATTTGTAACTTAGGTTAGGATTTATTTTACAGGTAAATCGGTAATTATTTTAACTAGGTAGCTATTAAATAGTTATTAACTATTTAATAGCTATTGTACCTAGTTAAAATAAATACCAAGTTACCTGTAAAATAAATATAAACCCTAAAATAGCTACAATGTAATTATTAATTACATTGTAGCTATCTTAGGGACTATTTTATAGGTAAGTATTTAGATTTAAATAGGAATATTTTAATTAATAATATTAATATTAATTAGATTTATTTTAATAAGAATTTAGTTATGGATGTTAGAGTTAGATAGGGTTATTATACTTAATATATATATAATATAATAACGATATTAATTATATTAACCCTAATATAATTAGGGTTAATATAGTTACTATATATAATAACTATATTAACTATATTAACCCTAATATAATTAGGGTTAATATAGTTAATATAGGTGGCAGCGATGTAGGGGGATTAGATTAGGGGTTAATCTATTTAATATAGGTGGTGGCGGTGTAGGGGGATTAGATTAGGGGTTAATCTATTTAAAATAGGTGGCGGCGGTGTAGGGGGATTTAGATTATAGGCAAAAGAGCTGATTTCTTTGTGACAATGCCCCGCAAAAAGTCCTTTTAAGGGCTGGTAAAAGAGCTGATTTCTTTGGGGCATGCCCCGCAAAAAGCCCTTTTAAGGGCTGGCAATAGAGCTGTTACTTTGGGGCAATGTCACGCAAAAGGCCCTTTTAAGGGCTGGTAATAGAGGTGATTACTTTAAGGGGATTAGATTAGGGGTTAATGTATTTAATATAGCTGGCGGCAGTGTAGGGGGAGTAAATTTGGGGTATATAATTTTAATATAGCTGGCGGCGGGGTAGGAGCTCACATTAGGGGGAAGTTAATATAGATGGCGGCGGTGTAAGGGGCTCACATTAGGGGGTAGTTAATATAGATGGCGGCGGTGTAAGGGGCTCACATTAGGGGGTAGATAATATAGATGGCGGCGGTGTAAGAGGCTCATATTAGGGGGTAGTTAATATAGATGGCGGCGGAGTAAGGGGCACACATTAGTGGGTAGGTAATATAGATGGCGGCGGTGTAAGGGGCTCACATTAGGGGGTAGATAATATAGATGGCGGCGGTGTAAGGGGCTCACATTAGGGGTAGATAATATAGATGGCGGCGGTGTAGGAGCTCACATTAGGGGGGTTATATAGATAAAATAGGTAGCGGCGGTGTAGGGGGCTCACATTAGGGGGTAATATAGATCAGCGATTTTCAACTTTTTTTTGCCGTGGCACACTTTTTTACATTAAAAAATCCTGCGGCACACCACCATCCCAAAATTTTCAAAATCACACATTGTAGCCTAATACAATATATATATATATATATATATATATATATATACACACATACATACACACACTATACACGCACACATACTGTACTTTGCCGTCATGCCATGCCTCCTACAAACTATACGTGACATATTGACATTCATTCACAAACAATCATAATGATTGTCTGTGAATGAATGTCCATATGTCATGGCTGTAAATGATGCCTGCCTGTCTGCCTGATGAGCCTGTCACATCAAAACAAGCAAAATTTAAAAAATATGTCACACTGTTGTCAGTCTGCCGCGGCACACCTGAGGATCTCTCACGGCACACTAGTGTGCCGCGGCACACTGGTTGAAAAACACTGATATAGATAATGTAGGTGGCGGCGGGGTCCGGGAGAGGCGGTTTAGGGGTTAATACATTTATTATTATTAGGAGAGTGAGGGGGGATAGCGGATAGAGGGGTATACGTGTCGGGCTATGTTTGGGAGGCGTGTTAGACAGTACGGGTGATTTAATAACTTAGTCAGGTTTTTTATGCGGCGGCAGTTTCTAAAGTGCCGTAAGTCACTGGCGACTTTGAATTTGTACTTACGCAGATTTCTGGACATCGCTGGTTTGTGAGACTTACGGCACTTTAGCCTCTGACGGCGCTGTATATGGGATAGCTCGATTTGCGAGCTGAAACTACGGGCGGCACAGGTTTCCACGCTTGCGCCAAAACCTGCGCCATATATCAGATCGTGCCCCTAAACTGAGTTATTTTACGCTCGGCCTTGCACAATCATTAAAGGGACAGTCTACACCAGAATTTGTATTGTTTAAAAAGATAATCCCTTTATTACCCATTCCCCTGTTTTACATAACCAACACTGGGATATTAATACACTTTTTACCTCTGTTATTACCTTGTATCTAAGCCTCTGCAGACTGCCTCTTTCAGTTCTTTTGACAGACTTGCATTTTAGGCAATCACTGCTGACTCCTAGGTAACTCCACGGGTGTGAGCACAATGTTATCTATATGAAAAAATTAACTAACGCTCTCAAGTTATGAAAAAATGCATTCACATAAGAAGTGGCCTTTAAGGGCTAAGACATTAGCATATGAGCCTACCTAGGTTAAGCTTTTAACTAAGAATACCAAGAGAACAAAGCAAAATTGATGATAAAAGTAAATTGGAAAGTTGTTTACACTTACATGCCCTATCTGAATCATGAAAGTTTATTTTTGACTTGACTGTCCCTTTAATAGCTCGATCTAGTATTACAAATTGCTGGTTAAATTGTTTTAACAAGCCAGATATATATACAGCATACCTTATACTTTCAATGGCAAACCCAAAAGTGGGGATAGGGTGTTCATTGTTTTGCAATCCGAAATACTGATTTCTAATTTAATGCTTTTAAAAAAACCTGGTTATTAACTATTATTGTTTGCTATTAATAATATTTATGAAGCAGAGGTTAAACCGCTGCTTCATAAAGCCTCTCCTACAAACTGGTATTAGCGAATGAAAATTACCTCAGATTCATTTGACCAGGGTGATTGACAAGCTCTACTTTCACTCAATCGGTTGGTAAATATGGGGAACACATTTGTCCCACAATTTGCAAATAGGTGCGGGCAAATTCCCAACATGTGAATCCTGTCCGCACGCAAAATGATAAATCTTGACCAAAGAGTCAATAAGAAAGAAAAAAAGGTAAGGGGAATAGGGATAAGATAACACGTAAAAAAAAAAAAGGGATAAGATGTAAGACGAGAGGGAGTGGGAAGGGAAAGGGTCAGTGATGTACGTGTATATGTGTGTGTGTATATATAGAGTTGTGCTCATAAGTTTACATATCCTGGCAGAATATATGATTTCTTGGCCATTTTTCAGAGAATATGAATAACACAAAAACTTTTATTTCACTCATGGTTAGTGTTTGGCTGAAGCCATTTATTATCAATCAACTGTGTTTACTCTTTTTAAATCATAATGACAACAGAAACTACCCAAATGACCCTGATCAAAAGTTTACCCTGGTGATTTTGGCCTGATAACATGAACACAAGTTGACACAAAGGGGTTTTAATGGTTATTAAAGGTAACCATCCTCACCTGTGATCTGTTTGCTTGTAATTAGTGTGTGCGTATAAAAGGTCAAATAGTTCCTGGACTCCTGACAGACCCTTGCATCTTTCATCCAGTGCTGCACTGACGTTTCTGGATTCTGAGTCATGGGGAAAGAAAAAGAATTGTCAAAGGATCTGTGGGAAAAAGGTAGTTGAACTGTATAAAACAGGAAAGGGATATGAGGGATTGAGAATGCAAATCAGCAGTGTTCAAACTCTAATCAAGAAGTGGAAAATGAGGCGTTGTGTTTGATAACATACTGCATTCATTTTGCCATCAATTCTGACCAAATTTCCTGTGCCTTTGTAGCTCACACATCCCCAAAACATCAGTGATCCACCTCCATGATTCACAGTAGGAATGGTGTACCTTTCATCATAGGCCTTGTTGACATGACTCTCCAAATGTAGCTTTTATGGTTGTGGTCAAAAAGCTCAATTTGGGTCTCATCACTCCAAATGACTTTGTGACAGAAGGTTTGAGGCTTGTCTCTGTGCTGTTTGGCGTATTGTAAGCGGGATACTTTGTGGCATTTGCGTAGTAATGGCTTTCTTCTGGCGACTCGACCATGCAGTCCATCTTTCAAGTGCCTTCTTATTGTGTATCTTGAAACAGCCACACCACATGTCCTGTATTTCACCTGAAGTTATTTGTGGGTTTGTCTTTGCATCCTGAACAATTTTCCTGGCAGTTGTGGCTGAAATTTTAGTTGGTCTACCTGACCGTGGTTTAGTTTCAACAGAACCCCTCATTTTCCACTTCTTTATTAGAGTTTGAACACTGCTGATTTGCATTCTCAATTCCTTGGATATCTTTTTATATCCCTTTTCTGTGTTATACAGTTCAACTACCTTTTCCCGCAGATCCTTTGACAATTCTTTTGCTTTCCCCATGACTCAGAATCCAGAATTGTCAATGCAGCACTGGATGAAAGATGCAAGGGTCTGTCAGGAGTCCATGAACTCATTGACCTTTTATACACACACACACTAATTACAAGAAAACAGATCACAGGTGAGGATGGTTACCTTTAATAGCCATTCAAACCCCTTTGTGTAAACTTTTGATCAGGGTCATTTGGGTAGTTTCTGTTGTCATTATGATTTAAAAAGAGTAAACACAGTTGATTGATAATAAATGGCTTCAGCCAAACACTAACCATGAGTGAAAGAAAAGTTTTTGTGTTATCATGCATATTCTCTGAAAAATGGCCAATAAATAATACATTCTGCCAGGGTATGTAAATTTTTGAGCACAACTATATATATATATATATATATATAAATATATATAGTTTAGCAGGTGGAGAACACTCTCACTTCATAGGTCAACTTGCCAGGGTGCATGCAGAAAAAAACATCAATAAACAATGGCTTGCACTCGCTGGTCTTTTCAAAAACATGCCTTTATTGTAACGTTTTGGGGACCATATCCCCTTCCTCAGGCAGTGAACCACAGTTAAATGAACACATTTATACAACCCATAACCAATAGAAACAAACCCCACCCCCTAATTAGACCAAAATAACGCCAATTAGTAGTCATAGTAACACAACTATACACATAAATTAAACACCCACATTTCCTCACATCAATATGGAGGGCAAAAGCGTGAACATGTATCATAACATCAGACACCTTATAGAGAATAAAAGAATTACATGTCAAATTAAAACAGCCAGAGAGCAACTAAAATAAACAATTACATATTGGCATTGAAATAAATATGGAATCAGAATCACACAGGTACACAGGCTACACAATCGTGTCCATTATGTCAGCGCAATCATGGTCTCTCACAAAATTGTGGGCTCTCAAAAAATTGGAGGCTCTCAAAAAAGTGGATCAAATTAATTGATGGACACACTCATTAAAGGAAGCAATACCAATCTAGCTTGGAATTTAGCCCATGTGGCTGTATGGTATTCAAACTGTATGTCATCTTATTCCTATCGCCACCGTGTCTCAAAGGGGTCACATGATCAATCAGGACAAACCGGAGGTCTCTTGAATTATGACCAGCTTCCATAAAGTGTCTTGCAACCGGTTGTTCGCTCTTGTTGTTCTTGATGGCAGCTCTAATAGCAGATCTGTGGTTCGCCATTCTTGTACAGGCTTTTTCTGTAGTTTTTCCTACGTAGAACTTGGCACAACTACAGCTTAGCAGGTATACAACATACTTCGCTGTACAGGTCAATCAGTGGCTAATGGTATATTTCTTCTTTTTATGTGGGTGTCCAAACGTAGCCCCCTGAAGCATCGAATTGTATGTAGTGCACCCTGTACATCAATAGCAACCCATCTTTTTTGGTTGTAACCAGGTCATGTCCAAGTAGCAGTGGGTAGGATTAGTTTTCATAATCAAGTCCATTAGACTTGTATTTCTTTTATAGCCTACTCGAGGTGGAGCCCATTTAGAGAGTGGTAAGTTGGGATCACCCTGCAAGATGTGCCAATGATTGCGTAAGCTCATTCCAGCTAGTCTTGAATCGGGAGAGTACTTGGTGGTGAAGGTCATATGTGAGATGTTAGACACCTCATTTCTGGGCCAGATCTGGTCAGATCCCATACAATTCTCTCTTGCTTGTCTAATCATCCTCGGATGGTATCCTCTATTCAAGAATTTATTGCTCATAGCCTCAAGTTGTTGAGTTAGATTGTTGGTGTCACTGTTATTCCTGATGACTCTTGTTAGTTGTGCTTGCGGAATGGCCTGTAGTAAAGCCCCAGAATGGCAACTTGTAGCGTGGAGAAGTGAATTACGATCAGTGGGTTTATGATAGAGAGTGGTACCCAATTTATTCCTGACCTTATATATTCTCAAGTCGAGAAAATCCACATACTCATGATGGTAGGTGATCTTGAACTTCACCGGGCTGTCAAGTTGATTCAAAGTCTCGAACCATGTGGAGAGGTCTTGATCAGACCCTGTCCATATAATGAACAGGTCATCAATGTATTTTCGGTAGAAGGCTACCTCTTTTTTCTCATCGTTATGCAATCATATTGCTCCATGTATAGGTTGGCCAGGGATGGGGCCATATTTGATCCCATCGCCCTACCCATGACCTGTTGGTAAAATGATCTTCTAAAATGGAAATAATTCAAGGTGAGGCTCAGATCAAGGAGCTCTATGAGGTAGTCTACAGGTGGCCCTACAAACGGATGTTTATTCAAAGTGCCACGGACACAAGCTTTACCATCCTTATGTGGTATAATGGTATACAGACTTGTGACGTCTGCAGTGACTAGCAACCAGTTTGCTTCAATTGTAAGTGGTTTCAGTAGATCAAGTAGTTTGGGAGGAATCCCTCAAAAAGGATGTAATTTGCATCACTTGGATGTGCAGGAACCCCTGGCGGACACGATAAGTTGTCCCGGGGGTCGTTCTGTGTTTTTGTGCACCTTTGGTAGTGCATACAAAATTGGGCAGATTGGGTATGCAACCTTCAAAAAGGAAGCAGTTTCCGTCTCAAGCCATCCATTCATAAGTCCTCTATCGATTACAGAAGAAATCAATTTCTGAAATGTTTCAGTTTGCGGTATGTATTAGTGTCCTGTAGCTGTCCCATGATTTCATGCTTGTATTCACTATAGTTTTGGACTACAACAGCCCAGCCCTTGTCTGCAGTCTGTATAATGATCTCAGGGTCATTGGCAAGTGATCTGATGGCCTCTTTTTCATCATGAGAGACGAAACCTTGTTGTAGAACTATCCTGTAGTTCTTGCGTGACCAGACGCTTGTACGTTTTTATACTTGGATTTGGGTTGTTAGGGTCAAAGGAGCTCTGCTTTTTGAATGGTGTCACTGGAGTTGACATGTCTGTGTCTTTAAAATGGTATTTTAATCATAACAGTCTCTGGAACTTTTGACAGTCAATATATACGTCAAACGGATCAGCCTTACATGTAGGCACAAAGTTTAAGCCTTTGTTGAGGAGGCGAACCTCAGGCTCTGTCAGAACATGGTCACTAATGTTCAACACCAAGCCTGGGTTATCATTGGTGGGTTTGATCACCTCGGTGGTATAGGGTGTTTTGCCATGCCAACCGCTTCTCTGCGGGTGTGGCCTCTTCCTCGTATTCTTTGGCCCGAGCATGTGGTGACCCCCTGAAAAAATTATGGTCCCTAGTTGGATAATTGGATGTCCCCTCAGCGGCTTGTAAGGTGTCAGAGTCAGAGCTGAACTGCTTTCAACAGTTTGTAATGATCTCTTAGTATATTGTCGTAAGTGTCTCTGTCTCCTAGAGCCATAGTTTCTCCTGTTGTCACCACTGATGAGCCATCTGTAGACCCTCTTCTCTTTATGATCGTCACATTCAATGGTTAGTTTACAGTTCTTGAATTAGATTAATTCATCCTTATACTGTTTATGCTGTGTGCTCATTTTCTCAAGCCAGGGTTCAGAGGTGTTGGTGGTCATGACCTCCAATTTCTTATCCTCAAGGTCCTTAATCTCTCCTTTAATCTTCTCTAGAAGTGCTCTTACTTCTTCTGTTACAAGTAAAATGAGGTCAAGGATGCACCTATTCAAAATGGCACACCGTTTCCTCAAAATTTGTTGTTGGTGCGTCCAATGGTGGGCAGGTTCCTGATGTGGAACCCCCTTGGGATGAGTTTTCTCCTATAATAGTCGGATAGGTATAGTCTTCCTAAGTTTCAGAAGAGCCAAAAACACAGAACTGGCAGATTCAATACCAGTGGTATCTTCTTCAGCAGAGAGTAAAATTCTAGCAGCATCAGCTTCAGTGAAAGTGAGCAATTCAGTATCCTCGATATCATGCTCCATATTTTAGCCAAGATATATGTGTGTGTTTAAATCCCATGTACAAAAAAAAATGGAAAATGTATATAGCAAAGAAATGAATTAAAAACTCCACTACTTGAGCAAAATGATTGCACTAGAGCAGTTTTCCACATACTCATTAGCCAATATGAATCATTTTGGTGTTGTCTGTAGAAATAAATCTGACTTTTTTTGTGTGAGAGCAATATTAGTGTTTCATACTGTTTGCATTTTTCTGCTTGACTTGTAATCTGGCTATATATGTTTAACCATAGCAAAAGGTTGAACACATGAGTAAAACCCCACACATGAACAGTATTAACTGGTAGTGTATGATCCTCCTACGATCATTACAAAGTTGGATTTACAACTTGGCCCCATAACTAGGTTGCCTTTAGAAATGGAGATGAGTGGAAGATGATATTCTGGACCCTATATTGATCCTTCAAGTATCTTGTCATGCCTTTGGGAGCTATGTAACACCCCATCATAATTCAAAATCTTATCAATCACATTTTCTAAGAATTATTGGATTTATTTGCCCTCCAAGTCGAGAAAAGCATTGGAAATATAAAATGTAAGCCTTTTCTCAAACATGGGTGCATCCTCCTTCAAGGATAAAACTTGTACATTGTACCATCTGAAAGGCTGTCCTGCACTTTAATGGTTTAGTGATTTTGTTTTATTTGTTTTATCTGCAACTTCCCTAACAATCTGATACCAATTACAGTCTAGTGTTTTGTTATTGACATTTTTACTTCATGGCCATTCGTTAAAAAAGAAGACTGGTCTCTTTCCAATTAGTTTTTTTTCTATTAAAGAGAGGCCATGTTAAGTGACTTTTTATTATACATACCTAGGATCAGACTTTGTAAATGTGAGTGGGCATCTCCACCTTTTTGCTCCTTTAATGCCCATGATACCATTGCATGTGTTTCACAGTTATCTAATTAAAAGTAGTAGTGTAGGATGCAATACATTAAAGTCACTGCAGGTTTATCAAATACTACCGTTAATAAACTTTATCTTCTACAGATGTTGCTGTTAAAGCCAATTATTTTCTTAATTACTAAATAAATAAATACATAAATTACTATTGAATTAGGGGACAAAGCCCTTTCCAGTCCCCACAAATCAGAATTCTAGCTCATTAATTTATTGTTAGATTTAGAGAGAGACAGCGACAGAGAGACAAAGGGCTTGATGATCAAAAAAACGCTGTCATTGAAAGAAAGCATACAAAATGTTATAATGTATGTGTCTGTCATTCACATCTAGAATACTGCATAGCTAGATTAACATCTATGAAGCTAAAATTTGTCTTTTTAAACTTTAAGGGATGTCACATTACTGGTGAGATGTCTTAGATAATCTCACGAAAGCATAGAGCTTTAGCTCATCGGGTCCTGAGAGAGAGACAGATAGAGACATAGAGAAAAACAGAGGGTCTGATGATCAAACAATTCTCTAGCATGGTGACAAAGTGCAGTGCAGATTTTACTAGGGCTTAACTCACTGAGTGCTCAAAAGGAAAAGTGCGGAATTCTCCAGCACTGTATGTAAATGTGATTTAAGACCAGTGCAATATAGGACTGCATGATATGAAAGTTTTGTTAAACTTACACTTTGTGATTTGTTATTTATAGTACTTTAAATTTCAGATTGTGTACTTTCTCTTTTATATTCATTTATATTAAGATTAAGATCCAGCAGGGATTTTACAAATTCTGATTATGTTTTGAAAGTTTTTCTGTTACCATAACAAATTAGGATCATATTTTGTATATTTCTGTGTATCTTTTACAAATAGCATTACACTTTGTATTTGCTCCATTGTAAACTAAAACTGACAGTTTCAGAAAGTGGGAGGCACAGGGCAGTTCCCTGGGCTGAACAGGGGAGCTCCCAGGGTATGTCTGAAATTCTTTTACAATTCTTTTAAAATTATATAAACATTTTAAACAAGTTTGTCTTACTGATTTATTTCGCCAACTGTATGTAGTTAAAGTTTTCTCAAAACTCACAATACACTTATTTTAACTATCAGAAAAGTAATATAAACTAAATTATAGGCCAAGCAAGTTAAACTGTAGTGAAAACATAGTTTAATTTGTAATTAATGCAAACTGAGCTTTTATAAAAGCCCCAGGTGTTGTTCAGTTACCCTCTCTCTAAAATTTTGTATCCCAGAGATCTGGATTACTCTCTACGGAAGGCATCTCTTAACTCTCTGGGACGTCTAGATTCCTCCCTTTTTTTCTTAGAAATTCAGTGAGGTCAGCCCCTGTGAAGTCTGCACTATAATTTCTTTCCAAATTAGAGAATGTTTGATTATCTGGCTCATAGGAAGTAATGAATCTCTCTGGGAAACTGAAGCTGACAGTGTTTCAGTTTTATTTTAAATAGAAGAAATTCAAACTGCAATCTAATTTGTAAAGGTACACATAAATATACAAAGTATGACCCTAATTTGTTAAAGTTAGACAAAAACTGTGAAAGCATAATCAAAATTTGTAAAATCACAATCCTAAATACACTGATGTATACAAAATAAAATACAAAATGCAAAATTCAAATGTAATAAAACTTAATCTGAAGTGTAAAGTAATATAAAATACAAAGCACAAAGTGTAAATACAGCAGAACTATCATGTCATGTAGTGCTGTTTTGCACTGGGCCTGTCTCTCCTTCACATACAGAAATGCAAGAAATGTCCCTTGGAGAAGTATAGAAAAATCTGCTTTCTAAGAATTTCACTAGGGATCTTGCAGTGCCAGAGGATCATTTTAGATCATCTCACCTGAGCCGAGAGCTTTATATCATCAGGCTCCCAGAGACAGAGAGAAAGATAAATTTTCCCTAGACAATTTTACTCAAGTATAAAATAATCCTTGCATTGGATCACTTGTTCTACATAAAAAAAAAGATTTGTTTAAATGAATTATAGATAACTAGGGTTGTCAATTAAAAATGGTCACCTAGTTTCCATTGGTGTTGAAAACTGTGTAGTCTGGTCGTAACAAGTATCTACATTGAAGTCTATGGAGATGTTTGCTTTACAAGATATGGCACAAAAATACAAAGATATATCAAGTAAAACCATAGTGTGTATCAATAACAATATAAGGCTTCCTGTATCTTCGCAACAGGAAGTGCTTTACGAAAAAAAAGGAGAAAAAGAAAGAAGGGGTAGGGTAAGAAGAGGAAGGAGGGGGTGAGAGGTGTAGCATTCTGTTGGAGCTCATCCCATGGGGCCCAAACATCAGTGTGTAGGTCTATAATTCCTCTATTTAGGTATACAGTCTCCTCCATTGTCCTAATGTTGGAGAGGATGTCTTTTACTTTTTCAATAGTAGGGGCACTCCAGTGTCGTGGGATAGCTAATTTAGTGGACAAAAGGTAGATTAAGAGGTGTTTTTTGGGCTTAGGAAGTTTGGGGATATCTAGGTGTAGAAGATAGGTTTCAGGACCTTTGTTGGTTGGGAGGGATAGATGTCTGAAAATACTGAAAACTTTGGACCACAGCTAGCAGATTTCTGGACATCTCCACCAAATGTGGATATCATCTCCTCTTTGGCACAACCTCTCCAGCATCTATCTGAGGTAGCGGGTGAGAATCTATGAAGCCTATTAGGCTCCATAGATTGCCATCTTGTAAGCAATTTATAGTATAATTCAAAAAGGGTAACTCAATGAATTGCCCGTCTGGTGTCTGCAATGGCTCTCATCCATATCTCAGTATCAAGAACTCTATCGAGGTCTCTCTCCCATGCCAGAATATTGTGTGTTTTTTGTAGGGTAGGGCACGGCAAAAGGTATTGGTAGTGTGTCATGAGTGGTTTGTTTCCCTGTAACCCTACGGTCCAACGGGACTCCCACGGTATGTTGGTGTGTGGAGTTTTAAAGAAGTTCCAGCTATGTAGCAGGGACTTAAAGCATAGAACCCTGCTACATAGCATTAGAAGGGTAAGGGAGGGTTCTGTAATGTTGGGGTATCCATATCAGGTCTGATAAGATACCATGGGGGAGCGAGGCTTGTTTGATGTCATGCCATCTGGGTGGTTCCTTAGAGGGGCCCCATTTCGAGATGTGGGTGAGCATGGTGCCTCATAGTAAAGTTTAAGATTGGGGAGGCCTAGGCCTCCTTTATCCATTGGGGCATACAGTATTCTATTTGCTATGCGAGGACGCAAGTCTGCCCAGACGTATTTGTTGAGAATGGATTGATAGGTATCTAGGTATGTACCGTAGTTGGGATTTTAAATGGGAGGCATCTATAGAGGTACGTAAGTTTCGGTAGAATCATAATTTTAAATGCAGAGATTCTACCCATCCAAGATATCTCTTTGTACCGGGGGAGTGTTATCATTTGTTTAAGGGTCTGTAAGAAGTGGTCATAGTTGGTCTCAACTACCTTCTTGAAGTCATGCGAGAGGAAGACACCTAAGTGTCTAATCCCGTTATGATTCTATGGAGATGTTTTGTGTTACCACCAGGTTTCACAGGTTTCAAAAGCAATGGAAATTAAGCCTTTATATTTTGTACTAGAATATTGGTAAATTGATGTTTATATTTGTTAATCATTTAAAAAACTGTTTTGTTTTTTGAGAAAAAATATCCCTTTTTCATGTAAAAGATTTTCAAAGATTTCTTTCTTTTATTTTTTAAATAAAACAGGATAAGATCTTCATCTGGATCTAACACAGAATATGCAGCTGTTCCTGGTGAGGGTATTGAGCCTGCCAGGGAAAACCTTGTAACGTCTGCTCCACCTGAAACTAGAGAATACCGGGACCAGGCAGAGAATGAAGCCACTGTAGAAATGGAAGATCCAGCAGTGTAGCTTCAGACACTGTTATAGTAATATGCAGCTTTCTTTAAGCCATAAATTAGGATCTTTAACATAAGCAGCAAACTCATAGTCATCTAGAAAATGGTTAAGCACCGTTTTGCCATAGAAAATACATTGAATTTCTTTTTTTTTTATACTTGTATTATATTATTGGTGTTTTTATATTGTTAAAAATGTAATATCTATGTTACTGCTCAACTTTACCAGTGGAGATTGTTTCATATTCTCGCAAACACATATAAAAACATATTTCAGCACGCGCACACCTCTCACACGCGCATGTGCACGCACACACTGTCCATAAGTCAGCTTCATTCAATTAATAATAAAATATTGTAAATCTACTAACTCGTGAAATCTAATGTCTGGTTTACATTCAATTGAGGGGCCTAAAACAGATAAAGTAGATATAACATTATAAATATATTTTAAATATTCAAAATGGGAAATACATGTGCCCTTTTCTAGCTTTAATATGGTTCAATGCCCTGTTGCAAACTGGCTTTCCATCCCTAATCCCTACTGCTATAATGAATACTGCACTGTATTGTTAATCTGCATTCCACCCATTCTAGAACAATAGATGTTACATTTTACATTAGCTCTCTTCCCAGAATGCAACACTGCAGAATGAAACAAAATGGTAAAGCTGTAGTTTTAAAATGTTAAAATATCCAGAATGTATGTGGAGATTAAGCAAATGGTTTGTTTTTGTATTATTATGCAAATGTATATCATACTCTTTTTTTTTTTCACTTAAATAGTATTTTGGGACAAAAAATGTCTGTATTATTTTTAATGTTTTCAGATAAGTAATTTTTAGAACCCAAGTAACCATTTCTTTTTTTAATGTTTAATTTTCAATGGTGATTACTATTGTCTGCTATCAGTTTCTATGTCATACATGTTGCTGATTATACCAAGCAAGGAAAATGAATTTGCAGAATTTGAACCATTAGATAGCATGTTTTATTTAATACAAAGCCATCTAAAGATGTATAATAAAATGAATAAAGATTTGACTAAGTATTTTCTGTCTGATGAACTAGGTCTAAAGTGAATTCAATACTTAATTATGGAGCCTACACTGATTATTAATTTGTAAAGAGCCACCAATGCCATATTACCTGAGCAGGGGCACACAATGACATTGATTCAAGGTAAAAATATGGATTAAAGGAAAGGGATACTAAACCCAATTTCTTTCTTTTAATGATTCAGATAGCTCATGCCATTTTGAGCAATTTTCTAATTTACTCCTATTATCATTTTTTCTTATTTCTCTTGCTATCTTTATTTAAAAAGCAGGAATGTAAAGCTAAATAGTAGGCCCATTTTTGGTTGAGAACCTGGGTTATGCTTGCTTATTGGTTTGCAAATGTAGCCGGCTCCTAAACAATACATTTCTGCTTTTTAAATAAACATAGCAAGAGAACAAAGACAAAATGATAGTAGGAGTAAATTAGAAAGTTGCTTGAAATTGCATGCTTTATCTGAATCATGAAAGATACAAATTGAGTTTAGTATCCCTTTAACAAAATACAGGATGAGGGCCGTATTCCAAGGATCTTACAATCTACTGGAAAAGAAACAGAAAGTAAATAACTTATTAAATATATATAGAGACATGATAAAACATAGATTGCTGAAAATATGCACTAAAATACATTTAGTCATGCTATAAACCTCTAACGACTAAAATGCTACCGTTAACCTGTCTGCAGCCCATAAATGTAGAGCTAGATGACGAGTGGAGTACTATTTATCACTCCGCTAGTAGTAAGGTTTTTGAGCGCATCTGTGCTAACGTATTCCCCCCATAGACTTCAATGGCGCGCACTAAGTGGGGGGGGGGGAACTAACACCCTACTTGCATGCAAACCCAATTGCATTTTCTCAAGTGCGCTAAACCCAACATGAAATTTTGATTATTTCACCTTACAATGTTATTTACATAGAAGAATATGTGCTATTTATTCATAATACTTATTTCAATATATATATAGCCCTGACGAAGCCCCTGTATGTTGGAGCAAATGGGGAATAAACGTACGTTGGCAAGCTCCTTTTAACTAGCTTTCTGCACTCTTTGCTACCCAGCACTTACTTGGTAAAGTTAATGTTCATAAGCTATCCAGTCTACTGTTCCAGAGAATGACAAAGTTTTATATGCTACTTGATACCTGAGTAGCTGGATCATTTATCAAGGAAAGAAAGAAATTATGGCTAACAACTCACAGTTGCAGCACAAGTAATGAGCATCTCTAACCGATACCAATCTCAGGAGGAGAAAAGTGACACAAGAGTGGGCTCATTTACAGGGGAGATTGGAGTGCAAAAAGCGTGCAGGCAGCTAAGGACGACCTCAGGATTGGGGTCCTTCAGGCTAACAGCTGTAAGAACCTTAGGAAGTGTACAACCCAAAGCGGGTAAGCAGTGTTGGATGAGGACTCCTGTGGGTACAGATATCCAGTTGAGGTTCTGGTAAGAACGCTAAGAAAATGTTATGCATCGTAATTTGGAGACAGGTATGTGCTGTTTAGCATGAGACAGGTGAAAGCGATTTATGTATTTAATGTGTACAGCTAACTTCCTTTACATACTATGTTGCAAACCATTCTTTGAAACTTCCACGCTATTAGCAATTGGGAACTGCTACACAATAACTTGCTGCTTAAAGTCACCCATGAATGTGCAAAGTTTGTTACGTTATTTGGCTTTGAATTTACAAGCTTATGAATTTCTTTGTTCCAATCCCTGCAAATGTTTGAAAATTTGTCGGTTTCGCTATGTTATTATGCAGGTTGACTGTGCACACATTTTGTTAATAACTGAGAATGCTTTATTACCTGGTGTGCTATTAGCTTAGTCTGAGTTTGTATTATTATAATCTTGTAGTACAGAGAGAAAACTGGCCCAGCTCTTAAAATATCTATTGATTGCTCTATTTTATTTGCATCTGCCTGGGGGGTTGAAGTGGGGCACCCTGCCGATCCTCTGCCATCCACCCCCCTTGAACCCCCCAGGGGGAGACAAAAAATATAGTGAAGATGGGGGAATTACAGTGCATCGTATAGAGGCATAACTAGAATTCACAGGGTCCAGGTGCAAGAATCTAAGAAGGCCCCTCCCCCCCGAAAAAGTGAATTTCATACATATCCTTTTTTTTTTTTACATTTAACACAGAAAAAAAATGTGAATCAGATTACATGTCTGTAAAAGGAGGTACCCTGTTCCCACAGTCTGTGAGATGGTCTGACCCCCTATTACTGTATATAATGACACTGTTTAACTCACCAAAACTGTATATAGTGAGTCAGTGACACAGTCTGTAATCTGCCGGTGAGATGGCTGGCCTGACCATACCTGCCCCAGTACTTTATAAAGTGACCACAATAGTCTGTGGCATGGTCCAAACCCCCCCGTACTGTATATAGTGACACTGTTTACCCCCGCCCCCCCCTTGCTTTAATAACAAGGTCTGTAATTTGCTGGTCCCACAAACATATACACACAGTCACATACATACATACATACATACACACACACACATGCATAAATACACACACAGTCACATACATACATACACACACACAAATACATGCATAAATACACACACAGTCACATACATACACACATACACACACACATAAACACTAATGGGTAAAACAGAAAGACTAATCCCTGTAGTCAGAGACACTAGTGAAGCATCATGTCACACTCACATGATATCAGTGCAGGCAGTGGCAGGTCAACGTTTTTTATTTAAAAAAATATATTATTTTTTTTAAGATGGGCTCCCATCCCTGTAGTTTCGCCCCTGATCGCATATATATGTTTGATGCAGTGACTCGATAAAGCGCATGCACTCTGAGGGGATATATGATCTTACATCGGGCTTTACCCACTTGTGTAATGTCCGTTTTACCCGTGTATTACTATGATTACCATATATCTGACTTTACCCATAACATATATATATATATATATATATATATATACACATTGAGAGAAATGCACTCACAGGAACGAACAACCAGCTCAATACCATTGTTAGCCTGTTCTATGGCGATTTACCACCTGGGTGCAACTTCTTTTAGCCCAGCAATGCTTTTCACAGAGTAGAACTTTCCTGTAGTATATCAGTCTGATCCCGCCCACTATGGTCAGTCCAGCGCCGAAATACCAGGCAATTCCTCTCTGAACAAGGAACAAAGCAACCCCAGACGATCGTTTCGGCCTTCATTGGGCCTCGTCAGTGAGGTGTAGCAGTATTCCTCTAGGCACACTGAGCAAGGAGTCCACGTCTGGTTTCCCCTTTTTCCCATAGGGAGACTTAATACACATTGAGAGAAATGCACTCACAGGAACGAACAACCAGCTCAATACCATTGTTAGCCTGTTCTATGGCGATTTACCACCTGGGTGCAACTTCTTTTAGCCCAGCAATGCTTTTCACAGAGTAGAACTTTCCTGTAGTATATCAGTCTGATCCCGCCCACTACGGTCAGTCCAGCGCCGAAATACCAGGCAATTCCTCTCTGAACAAGGAACAAAGCAACCCCAGACGATCGTTTCGGCCTTCATTGGGCCTCGTCAGTGAGGTGTAGCAGTATTCCTCTAAGCACACTGAGCAAGGAGTCCACGTCTGGTTTCCCCTTTTTCCCATAGGGAGACTAAATACACATTGAGAGAAATGCACTCACAGGAACGAACAACCAGCTCAATACCATTGTTAGCCTGTTCTATGGCGATTTACCACCTGGGTGCAACTTCTTTTAGCCCAGCAATGCTTTTCACAGAGTAGAACTTTCCTGTAGTATATCAGTCTGATCCCGCCCACTACGGTCAGTCCAGCGCCGAAATATCAGGCAATTCCTCTCTGAACAAGGAACAAAGCAACCCCAGACGATCGTTTCGGCCTTCATTGGGCTCCTTGCTCAGTGTGCTTAGAGGAATGCTGCTACACCTCACTGACGAGGCCCAATGAAGGCCGAAACGATCGTCTGGGGTTGCTGTGTTCCTTGTTCAGAGAGGAATTGCCTGGTATTTCGGCGCTGGACTGACCGTAATAGGCGGGATCAGACTGATATGCTACAGTAAAGTTCTACTCTGTGAAAAGCATTGCTTGGCTAAAAGAAGTTGCACCCAGGTGGTAAATCACCATAGAACAGGCTAACAATGGTATTGAGCTGGTTGTTCATTCCTGTGAGTGCATTTCTCTCTGTGTGTATTTAGTCTCCCTATGGGAAAACGGGAAACCAGACGTGGACTCCTTGCTCAGTGTGCTTAGAGGAATGCTGCTACACCTCACTGACGAGGCCCAATGAAGGCCGAAACGATCGTCTGGGGTTGCTGTGTTCCTTGTTCAGAGAGGAATTGCCTGGTATTTCGGCGCTGGACTGACCGTAATAGGCGGGATCAGACTGATATACTACAGGAAAGTTCTACTCTGTGAAAAGCATTGCTGGGCTAAAAGAAGTTGCACCCAGGTGGTAAATCGCCATAGAACAGGCTAACAATGGTATTGAGCTGGTTGTTCGTTCCTGTGAGTGCATTTCTCTCTGTGTGTATTTAGTCTCCCTATGGGAAAAAGGGGAAACCAGACGTGGACTCCTTGCTCAGTGTGCTTAGAGGAATGCTGCTACACCTCACTGACGAGGCCCAATGAAGGCCGAAACGATCGTCTGGGGTTGCTGTGTTCCTTGTTCAGAGAGGAATTGCCTGGTATTTCGGCGCTGGACTGACCGTAATAGGCGGGATCAGACTGATATACTACAGGAAAGTTCTACTCTGTGAAAAGCATTGCTGGGCTAAAAGAAGTTGCACCCAGGTGGTAAATCGCCATAGAACAGGCTAACAATGGTATTGAGCTGGTTGTTCGTTCCTGTGAGTGCATTTCTCTCTGCGTGTATTTAGTCTCCCTATGGGAAAAAGGGGAAACCAGACGTGGACTCCTTGCTCAGTGTGCTTAGAGGAATGCTGCTACACCTCGCTGACGAGGCCCAATGAAGGCCGAAACGATCGTCTGGGGTTGCTGTGTTCCTTGTTCAGAGAGGAATTGCCTGGTATTTCGGCGCTGGACTGACCGTAATAGGCGGGATCAGACTGATATACTACAGGAAAGTTCTACTCTGTGAAAAGCATTGCTGGGCTAAAAGAAGTTGCACCCAGGTGGTAAATCGCCATAGAACAGGCTAACAATGGTATTGAGCTGGTTGTTCGTTCCTGTGAGTGCATTTCTCTCTGTGTGTATATATATATATATATATATATATATATATATATATATATATATAAAAAGAAATATCTCACAGCACCATTATTAATATAAGCCTAAGTAATCTACCTTGATCTGCAATTTAAATATGTAGCAGGCCAGGGGTGCTGGACAGTAGTGCCATATTAGAATAAACCATAAGAGAAAGTGGTTAAAAAAACCACAAAGTCTACTATAGCCTGCACTGATTAATAAAAGGCGAATTGTGAAAACTCCAGAAAATTAGGAACAGATGGACACAGTGAAAAAATCACACTGATACAGTGACCTGTGCTAAATCACACCATTTATTAATTACCGCTAAATTTCAAAATAACAATCCCCAAACAAAATAAAATAAAATAATAAACACATGGATAAAGTAGTAACCACAGATACTAATATGTCGACACAGATGAACTTGTCATATGACCACTATTTTATACCATCCCGGGAGGTAAAAGGAAATAATAATGTCCAAAGAATTTATTTGAATGCACTAATGAAATTCCTGAAGTACACTTAATTCATATTGCTTAAAGTCCTCCTTGGATGATAGTGCTTAAATTGACAGAGGAAAACTTTATACAATAAGAGGGAGCTGCTAGAGTTGTATAACCCCTGTAAATACTAAACTTCATATAGCGTCCAGCATAAGGTAGAACAGTCTTATTGTCATAAGTATATAAATCGGTTTTCCCAGGACACTAGGGTGGCTAATGCAGCAAATTCCAGAAAAGCAATTTAGAGAAGGCAAACGGATACCTGTATCAGGGATGATTCCTTTCTCACCTGACCCATCCTTAGACGGTCCGCACACTGCCTTTAAGCTCTTCGCGCTGTTAGATCCGGCTTTTTTCCGCTGCTGATAGAAATGAATGTTTGCACTCACCCTAGCGCTCATGCAAGGTCCGTACTCGGCTGTTGTACAGGGGTTAACAGTCTCTACCTCTATACTGCTCCTCAGACAGTTGTCATCCGGCCATTCAAACGAAGGGGTTCAGCTGCTACCCCAGTGTTTCAGCTACGCGCGTTTCACCCGCACTAGGAAAATTTAAAATCGGGCTTCGTCAGGCCACTTTCTCTTATGGTTTTTTATATATATATATATATACAGGGAGTGCAGAATTATTAGGCAAATTAGTATTTTGACCACATCATCCTCTATGCATGTTGTCTTACTCCAAGCTGTATAGGCTCGAAAGCCTACTACCAATTAAGCATATTAGGTGATGTGCATCTCTGTAATGAGAAGGGGTGTGGTCTAATGACATCAACACCCTATATCAGGTGTGCATAATTATTAGGCAACTTCCTTTCCTTTGGCAAAATGGGTCAAAAGAAGGACTTGACAGGCTCAGAAAAGTCAAAAATAGTGAGATATCTTGCAGAGGGATGCAGCACTCTTAAAATTGCAAAGCTTCTGAAGCGTGATCATCGAACAATCAAGCATTTCATTCAAAATAGTCAACAGGGTCGCAAGAAGCGTGTGGAAAACCAAAGGCGCAAAATAACTGCCCATGAACTGAGAAAAGTCAAGCGTGCAGCTGCCAAGATGCCACTTGCCACCAGTTTGGCCATATTTCAGAGCTGCAACATCACTGGAGTGCCCAAAAGCACAAGGTGTGCAATACTCAGAGACATGGCCAAGGTAAGAAAGGCTGAAAGACGACCACCACTGAACAAGACACACAAGCTGAAACGTCAAGACTGGGCCAAGAAATATCTCAAGACTGATTTTTCTAAGGTTTTATGGACTGATGAAATGAGAGTGAGTCTTGATGGGCCAGATGGATGGGCCCGTGGCTGGATTGGTAAAGGGCAGAGAGCTCCAGTCCGACTCAGACGCCAGCAAGGTGGAGGTGGAGTACTGGTTTGGGCTGGTATCATCAAAGATGAGCTTGTGGGGCCTTTTCGGGTTGAGGATGGAGTCAAGCTCAACTCCCAGTCCTACTGCCAGTTTCTGGAAGACACCTTCTTCAAGCAGTGGTACAGGAAGAAGTCTGCATCCTTCAAGAAAAACATGATTTTCATGCAGGACAATGCTCCATCACACGCGTCCAAGTACTCCACAGCGTGGCTGGCAAGAAAGGGTATAAAAGAAGAAAATCTAATGACATGGCCTCCTTGTTCACCTGATCTGAACCCCATTGAGAACCTTTGGTCCATCATCAAATGTGAGATTTAGAAGGAGGGAAATCAGTACACCTCTCTGAACAGTGTCTGGGAGGCTGTGGTTGCTGCTGCACGCAATGTTGATGGTGAACAGATCAAAACACTGACAGAATCCATGGATGGCAGGCTTTTGAGTGTCCTTTCAAAGAAAGGTGGCTATATTGGTCACTGATTTGTTTTTGTTTTGTTTTTGAATGTCAGAAATGTATATTTGTGAATGTTGAGATGTTATATTGGTTTCACTGGTAAAAAGAAATGATTGAAATGGGTATATATTTGTTTTTTGTTAAGTTGCCTAATAATTATGCACAGTAATAGTCACCTGCACACACAGATATCCCCCTAAAATAGCTATAACTAAAAACAAACTAAAAACTACTTCAGCTTTGATATTAATGAGTTTTTTGGGTTCATTGAGAACATGGTTGTTGTTCAATAATAAAATTAATCCTCAAAAATACAACTTGCCTAATAATTCTGCACTCCCTGTATATATATATTCATACATACAGGCATAACCAGTTTTTTTGTGCTTCACTTTATTGCGCTTTTTACAAATTGAACGTTTGTGGAAACTCTGTGTTGAGCAAGTCTATCAGCGCAATTTTTCCAACATATAAACACATAAACACACATGAATACACATATATACACACCTATATATACATACCACCAGCAAAAATATTATGGGGTCTATTTATCAAAGTGTCAACTGAAAATACCCTTAAATTCCGCTTTGTATTTGTTGCGAGATTGATCCACCGTAGTTATCAAAGTGTCAAGATCGGCAAATGTTGAACTTTGTGATGTAAAATACGATCCCGCAATCTCAATCCAATGTCGTTACAGATGTTCCGAATTCAGATTCAACTCTATTTGACCCTTTTCCAAATTTATCAAACATTTAACAGGTACGCTCGCGTGTATTCCGACGCAGCGTACCTAGTCTTCAATCTGCCACCCTTCAGGTTGCGGATGCCATAGAACTCAATGGGAGTCTGAAAACACAGAAAGCTTATGTTCGATGATGCAAAAGAATGAAGTATATTACATAATAAAAGTAAATTAGAAACTCTATTAAAATTCTATACCCTTTGTAAATCAAACAATATTATTGCTCCACATTTGATGTACTAGTAGATATAGGAATAAAAATGAAAAATACATTACTACTTAAAGGGACAGTCTAGTATAAATTAAACTTTCATTATTCAGATAGGACTTTTAATTTTAATCAACTTTCCAATTTACTTTTATCATCAAATTTGCTTTTTTCTCTTGGTATTCTTAGTTTAAGCTAAACATAGGTAGGCTCATATGATAATTTCTAAGCCTTTGAGGGCTGCCTCTTATCACATGCTTTTTAAATCTCTTTTCAACACAAAGAGACAGAAAGTACACGTGGGCCATATAGATAACACTAGGCACAGGGGGTTATTTAAGATTTAGCACAATACAATGCTAAATTTAAGACAATAGACAATAAACAGTCACAGTCATGTGATCAGGGGGCTGGAAGAAGGTTCCTAGATATAAGGTAATCACAGAGGTAAAAATTATATTAATATAACTGTGTTAGTTATGCAAAACTGGGGAATGGGTAATAAAGGGATTATCTATCTTTTAAAACAATAACAATTCTATGGTAGACTGTCCCTTTAATGGATTATGTTACAAATGTGTCTCTTTATTGCAAAGCAAGGGGACAATATTTCTACAAATTTGTTGAAAAGTTTTTCCCCAAACTTGTCGCACTAATAGATATAGAGATAAAAATGAAATACAGAACTTAATAGTTAACTTCCTTTTTATTTTCTGTGAAAAATTCCGATTATCCTAGCTTAGTGAAGGTATAATCTAGATTTTATTAAAGACACAAGTGCAGCTTTTTAAAGTACATAAAACACATAAACATTTAAAATAAAACAGAAAAAATAGAGTCTATATAACTAGCCAATGAGAATGCTAGGTTAGAGACAAAAGAGAAAATGGACCAATCAGATGATCCATATTGGCCATAAACAGACCAGTGAGCACCCCATCTTCCTCTTTCTTGTTTGATGCTCATAACCAGGAAACTTTTGAAGAAATTTAATAGTCCCAACAGTCCAAGGAATAAACAAATCAGTAAACAAAACCACAGGAATTGAAAAGTCTTCATGGAGTTTTGACTCGAGGGTTGATGAGATGAATGAGAGGATTTGAAGATCCATCTGTTCTTCCATGAAGAGACAGGAGTCTTGATTGTAGGAGCAAATCCTGATTTAACTAGGGACATTTGGGAAGTTGGTAACTAAAATAAAATATATAAAAACGTTAGTATAATTCTAAATAGATAATTGTATGGGTGGGATAAGATAGTAGAGAGGTGGGAAATATTCGTCTCTGTGTCTTTAATAAAATCTAGATTATACCTTCACTAAGCTAGGATAATCGGAATTTTATTACAAGACCAGAGACTTCATATTTGCATGTTTAAAGCAATTATTGAAAAAGGTTAAGTGATGCATGTTGGATAGGTTTAAAGTAAAAATGTCTGAAAGTGGAGTCGGAAGACCAGTCCGCAGCCTTCAAAATGTCTTGCAATGGGGCAGACTTCAGAAGGGCTTTAGAAGCGGCCAATCCTCTAACTGAATGAGCAGAAAAAGAAAGGTCAATTCCAGCCTCGGACATGACCCACTTTATCCATCTAGCAATAGAGGTAGTAGTGACAGGAGCATGAGGAGGAACAAAAGATAACAAGAGTTGGTTGTTAGAAGAATCTCTGAAAGATGCAGTTTTAGATTCGTAAGATTTGAGACAAGAAACAACACAGAGGGAAGGTTCAGAGGGAAAATAGGGGTAGAAAATAGAAGAGGATAAGGTCTTAGTTCTACGAGAAATGAGGAAAGTGACACCTTCAGGAGAAAAAGATTTAGAATTGAAATCTAGAGCCCAGACATCAGAAACCCTGCGAAAAGAGATCAGGCAAAGAAGGGTAGCAAGTTTAGCAGAAATTTGTTTTAGAGAGAGAAGGTCATTGGAAGGCCAAGATTTAAAGAGAGAGAAAATTAAATCTACATCCCAGAAGAAATTATGTTTTGGAGTAGGAGGTCTTTTTAGTCTAATAGCTTTGAGAAGACGACATACTAAAGGATGTTTTCTGATAGGGAGATTGTTAATGAAATCATGTCTAGCAGAGATAGCGGATCTGGAAAGATTGATGGTCCTGTATGCAAGGCCTAGATCAAAGAGATGAGACAGGAAATTTAGGATTTGAGTTAGAGGTGATGAAAAGGGATCCAGACTCCTAAGCATGCACCAGCTAGACCATCTGGACCATGCGGAAAAATAAGATTTGTGGGTTCCTGGGGCCCATGAGTCTCGCATGAGATATTTAGTTGAGTCCGAAAGGTCGAGGAGATTTCTGAGTTCCCCGTAATCGACTATGCTATTAGTCTGAGAGAGTGATTGAGAATTAGAAAATGAGGATTGTCCTCTGGATCTAAGAGGAGATCCGGAAGAACAGGGAGGAGAATTGGGGTTTTGAAAGACATCCCCAGAAGAGAGGGATACCAAGCTTGAGTTGGCCACAGGGGAGTTATGAGGGTTAAAGATAGAAGGTTCCTGCGAACTACAGAAATTGTCCGGGCAATCAGGGAAAAGGGGGGAAAAGCATAAGCTCCTAGTTTCGGCCAGGTTTGAAGAAAAGCGTCTATTGCCAAGGCTTCTGGATCTGGACGCCAGCTGAAATAGAGAGGAAGTTGACGGTTGAGACGAGAAGCGAAGATGTCTAAGGAGAAAGGACCCAGAAGGGTTTGGATGGATAGGAAAATGTTTCTGTGAATTTTCCAATCGCTGGAGTCCCTGAGGAAACGAGAACCCCAATCTGCAGCTGAATTCGAAAGACCTGAAATATATTCTGCCTTGATAGAGATATTCTTGTCTAAACTGAGATGAATAAAATCCTTGGTAATATTTGACAGATTTCTGGACTTTGTGCCACCTAATCGATTGAGATATCTCACGGCTGAGATGTTGTCCATCCAAAGAAGGATAGAGGCAGGGGCTAAAGATTTTACAAAACTTTTTACAGCAAAGGACCCGGCTAAAAGTTCCAGACAATTTATATGAAGGCCTATTTCTTCTGCGGACCATTTCCCTCCGGTAATAGATGGACCGCAGCGGGCACCCCAACCCGACAGGCTGGCATTGGATTCTATGATTAAATCTGGGGATTTCCCAAAAATAGCTCTCCCATTCCAAGCTTCCATTTGGGAAAGCCACCACGAAAGCTCCTCTTTGGCTTCCAAGGATAATGGAATGAGGTGAGAATAAGAGAAACCTTTCTGAAGGTAAGAAATTTTTAATCTCTGGAGCTCTCGATAATGAAGGGGGGCCGGAAAGATAGCCTGAATTGAGGATGAAAGTAACCCAACAATCCTGGCTATCTGTCTGACCGAGACAAATTGTTTGTTGAGAGTCTTTGAAATTTCCTTCTTGATGTTCTTTATCTTTGAGAGGGGTAAGCTTAAAGTGGCTTTCGCCGTATCTATAAGAAAACCAAGAAAAATTAGAGATTTGGAAGGAAGAAGGATTGATTTTTCTTTGTTTACTAGAAAACCTAAATTTTCTAAGAGGTTTATTGTCATGGATAACTGAGATTGAAGAGAAGCAAAATCTTGATTCATCAGCAGGATATTATCCAGATAAATGATCAGACGAATTCCTCTGAGTCTCAGAAAAGATACTACTGGTTTGAGGAGTTTTGTAAATATCCATGGAGCGGATGAAAGTCCGAAAGGGAGACAAGTGAAACTCCAAACTTTTCCCTCCCAAGAGAAAGTCAGGTATTTCCAGTGTTCCGGATGTATGGGGACTGTGAGATAAGCATCCGAGAGGTCTAGTCTGACCAGCCAATCGTTGTCCAAAAGAAAGTCCCTTAGAAGATGAATCCCTTCTAGTTTGAAGTGGTTGTAAACAACGTAAGCGTTGAGAGTTCTTAGGTTTATAACAGGTCTGAACTGACCGTTTTTCTTTTTTACTAGAAAAAGGTTGCTGAAGAAGGCTAGATGAGGAACTGGATTTGGGGAGATTGCTTCTTTTTGTAGAAGATTTTCTATCTCTGTTTGAACTAGAAGTCTGTCTTTTAGAGAAAAGTGAATAGGTTTTGGAAAAGAAGTTTGGATAGGGGGAGATAAGAAGTCTATCTGAACTCCTTGAACTGTGTTTAAGATCCAAGGATCTGAAGATATGAGACTCCAATTGTGAGCAAAGAAGGCTATTCTTCCCCCAACTTTTAGTGGGGAAGAAAGAGGAGTGTTGAAAAGAGGAAATTTTACCTGGAGAAGGGCGAGATCGGGTTCTGAAACGTTGACCTCTTTGTTGCCAGGGTCTGGACCGCTGTGGAAAAAAGTTGAAAGCTGGAGAGGCTTCATTGTTGTATCTGTAGTGTTGATACTGAGAGGAGTAGTTTTGTTGGAATTGAGGTCTTGAAATTTGAGAGGAACGGCCGGGAAAGCGACCTCTACCTTTCCCGGCCCTGTCAGAGAAATTCTGAGAGTACATAATTTTTCTCATAGAGGTCTTAACTTTATTAAGGGTGGAGAAAGTGTTGGCGTAAAGGTTCAAATCCTTAAGAAAAGCGTCTCCAAAAAGAAGACCATCTTTGTCAGATTGCAATTCATTAACTGCGAAATCACAGATCTTAGGGTCAATTTTCCTTAAAATATTCTTTCTGCGTTCAATTATAATGGTGGTATTAGTGTTACCCACAAAGGACAGAATGCTCTGAACCCACTCTCTAACGAGGGAAGGGTCCATAGGAGATTCTTGGATTACAGCCTCTTCAGATAACTCAAAGAGCTTAGTAATAGGACCAATGGTGTAAAGGAGTTTATCCTGGCAATTTTTCCAAGCTTTATCTAATCCTTTTTTAATTTTGTAACCCGGAGAGCCAATAAATTTGAGAACTTTGGGATCAATTTCAGGGGTAATGTTACAATTTTTGGGGAGAAGGGGTCTGGGACATTCAGCCCTCATGTTATTTCGAGCCCTTTTCTTCAGGGTCTTTTTGAGTTGAAAATCTTTAAAGGAAGCGATTTCCATGGGAGGAAACCATTTGGAGGATCTAGGATGGTGTAAGGTGTCTGCATTAAAACGGGGGTTACCAAGGGCGTCAGTAAAATTAAAATTATCATCATCTAGATGTTTGGATTTTTTAGAGCATTTTTTAGCTTTTTTGCGTTTAGGCTCAGATTCAGAGGAGGAGTCTGAATCACAATTATTGGAAGAGGAATTATTTGAATCCTCAGACATATTATCTGAATTATATGATGTAGAGGAATCAGAACCCTTTTCTTTTGAAAATATTTCAGATTTTTTAATTTGAACTCCCTTTTTATTCCCCTTGGGAGTAAGGGGTCTTTTAGCGGATGTTTTACTTCCTTTGCCGCAAGGAAGATTAGACTCAGTCAGAGTGTGTTTGGATTTACTGACAAGCTTTTTGCTTAATTTAAAAGCACTAGAAGGAGCCTTTCTTTTAATTGTTTTCTTTGGAGGGGATTTTTGCATAAGGGAAGTCATGTGAGACATTAATTTATTTATTGAGTTATCAATCATAATTTGAACAGATTGTTCAGATAAGGGATTGGGAGAAATGTCAAGAGACATATTGAATACTAATGTAAATATAAATAGTGCAAACAATTTATGAGGTAAAATTAATAAAAGATATTTGAACCTTTAGCCAACAAAAACACCTATATTAATATGCAAATAATTTGTGAATTTTTATTGTAATAAATTTTTTAAAACAGTAAAACGATTAGCAAAAATTTCTGACAGGAAGAAAAATATATTCTGACAGGAAAACTTAGTGAATACTGAAAGCACCACCGGAGGGCAGCAAATACCTAAAAATGAGGAAAAAAGGAGAAAATTAGCAGCTGACACAGTCAGAGAGAAAGAAGAGCCGAAAGAAACAAAATTACTTTTCACGGAGAGGGCAGGAGGCGTCCACAGCACTACTGAGGTAAACAGAAGGCGGGCTGTGACGTCACTAAGAACGCCCACAAGATGGCACCGGAGCTCAAGATAGAAGGGAGAGGAGACAGAACACTCTCAGAGAAAAACAGCAGGTAAATTTTGTGACACAAAATGTTAGCAAAGAAAAAACCGGATAAGAGGAAAGTAGCTAGAACTAGGCACAGGGCAAAACGAACACTGCACAAAAAACGAGTGCAGGAAAAAACGGAATATAATGTAATAAAAAACGGAAGAGAAAAAATAAAGGCGAAAATGGAAAATATGTGTAGGAAGAGACACAAATATATAAGTAATATGGAAATAAAATGTGATAACAAATGTTAAATTAATAACAGTTGACAAGGTATAATAATAATAAATGAGAGAACAATTAGCCACACTTATATGTTGCATGAGCAGCAAAAGAAAGAGGAAGATGGGGTGCTCACTGGTCTGTTTATGGCCAATATGGATCATCTGATTGGTCCATTTTCTCTTTTGTCTCTAACCTAGCATTCTCATTGGCTAGTTATATAGACTCTATTTTTTCTGTTTTATTTTAAATGTGTATGTGTTTTATGTACTTTAAAAAGCTGCACTTGAGTAGTAAAGAAAGATAATGCAAATATGAAGTCTCTGGTCTTGTAATAAAATCTATGTGCACCATGTTTAAGCCATGTAATACAAGTCCCACTCTCCACCAATTATGACGCAAACTCCTAAAAAATCCACACATTAGTGAATTTTTCAACCACTTTTGATTGGAATATGCATAATCACATGATTTATGAAATCAGCCAATATGATTCAAATATACATATTAGACTATCACTAACAAATCAAAATGCTCGATACTTGTGTCATTGATCACTCATCATAACTTGTAAGTGCCATTTGTTACATTGTGTATTATACTTTGAAAGTATGTATATGTGAATTTAAAATTAAAGATAAACATTGATGCTGACATTAGGACACACAGTGTAATATTTTAGACAATGATTTTAAAATTCAAATTGATGTTTGATTCAATATAATCTTAAACTGATAGCTCAAAGGGATAGCCCACCTAACATTAAACTGTCATGATTCAGATATAGCAGAAATTTAAATCACCTCTTTACTGTCATGCTATTTTCAGTGTATTTCTTCCTTCTCTTGAACTCATTTTTCAGTAAGAAATGTCATCTTATATGCCAGCCCATTTTATAACACCTGTGTAGGGGTGGTTTTCAAAACTAGATTACAATCAGGAGGGATTACACAGGCACAGAGAGAAAACTGGCCCAGCTCTTAAAATATCCATTAATTGCAAATAAATACATATGATACTCTGATTAATAATTAATAATAAATTTACACTATATACATATAGTGGTATAAATAAACACAGAGATATGAAAGACATCATTGTTTAGAACAAAAAAAAAGGAATTTTGGGACATGTAAATATGTTTGCAAACGATTTCTGACATAACACACACACACAAATATATATATATATATATATATATATATATATACACACACACACACACAAGTATGTGCAGAGATATATGTACAAATTCTAGCATTAATAATCATTTATAAAAATAAAATATGAGATAAAAGCATATCATGACTTCTAGAAATACAAATACACATTAATTTATTTGAAAGTATCATATAACAGATTTTTTTGTATAACAAATCAATATAACAATAACTTTCTATGAGATATTATTTGTTGAGGTATAGATCTATCTACTTCTTGGACATTAACAGTTGAAAAATAAAAGATTAGCTTTAGAGAAATGTGCTTGTTCATGGACAGTAATGAAATGGTATAAATAAAGTTGGGAAAAACCTGAATAACCACGTCATCAATGACTGTAAGTTAACAACAGTCCGATGCTCTTCGCACCGTACTTAACGTGCGTGTTTTTGATGGCTTTTTTGATAAATAAGGGGATCGTATTCAGATCTGCAGCAACAATGTCTGGCGAGTGTATTGAAGCCGGCAAATGCACTGAGATTGACGCTTTGATAAATAGACCCCTATGACTCACTGAAGGCTCAGATGATGGTTAGCATTTATTTTATTAGCAATAAAGTATTTTTTAATTAAAGTATGTACATTGTATTTTAGACATAATGCTATTACACACTTAATAGACTACAATATAGTGTAAATATAAGTTTTATATGCACTGGGAAACAAAAAAATGAGTGTGACTCACTTTATTGTTATATTTACCTTATTAAGGTGGTCTGGAACCGAACCAGCAATATCTCTGAAGTATGTCTGTATATATATATATGTATATATAATTATATATAGGTATAGCTATATACAGATATATATATATATATATCTATATATATATATATATAGGAATATCTATTTAAAAATATATAGAACATATTCCCCTATGTGATGAACATTGGATTGTTGAATATTTACAGTAAATACACAGTATAACACTTTATTAAATATGAATCTTTCATAAATATATTACATTTTCAGCTACTTGACTGCAAAGTGCTCCAATGCACTTATACATATGAATATATGAATACATATGTATTTATGTGTTTATATGTGTATATTTCTGTAAATACATATATACACATATAAATACATATGTAAACACATAATACACACACACACATATATATATATGTATATATATTTATATAGACAGACATATTTAGACATGTATATGTATGTATCTCTATGTTAGAGCCGTTTGCCTGCCTTTTTGTTCTCTAATGCCTGAGACCTCATATCTTTGAGCCCTTATAACTTTTTGTGCACTATTTTATTATAATAATTTGTATTATATGGTGTTATGAGTGTAACTGTACTTTGTAATGTATTATTGATGTGTTTTGTGACACTTTTTTGTTTTGTGAAACAGTTAACCAGAGTTTTGAGGTTGCGGTAATCATTCTATCGTAAATCGCGATTGTGCTCACGCCTTTATATTTACATTTACTTTCAACTTGTAATACAAGCACTCCTTCTGAGGCTCGCAAACAGCCACCATAAACCCGATATCGCTTGCGGGTAACTGTTAGTGCGCCACTTGTAATCTGGCCCATAGATATTAAATCCATAACATCAATTGAAAGAGTTTCAGGCACCAAAAAAGTTCAACCTGTGGTGTTTCTAGTGATGCTAAAGGGTACGGAGTTCCCCTGGTTATTTTTTTTAGCAAACCCAGGTATCAAAGCTACCACAAATCTAGGTTCTGTTCTGTTCCTTTTAGACTTCAGTGAGTTCTGACAGATGATTTCACTCTAAGATGGAGAGTTTTTGAGAATTGGACCCTTGGTGTTTTAACAGTACAGGTAGCCCTCAGTTTACGTCGGGGTTAGGTTCCAGAAGGAATGGCTGTAAATTGAAACCTTTGTAAATTGAAGCCCAGTTTATAATGTAAGTCAATGAGAAGTGAGGGAGTTAGGTTCCAGGCCCCTCTCAAAATTGTCATAAGTAACATCTAATACATTATTTTTAAAGCTTTGAAATGAAGACTTTAAATGCTAAACAGCATTATAAACCTAATAAAATAATCACACAACACAGAATATATAATAAAACTAAGTTAAATGAACAAAAACATTTGCTAAACAGCATTATAAACCTAATAAAATAATCACACAACACAGACTTCACTTGCATTTTTCTGCAAACAGTTCTTTCTATGCATTTCAATCTGGACTGATTTATAGACAGGAAGATCTTGTTCATTTGAAATCTGCTTGATAGCTCAGGTCTGGTTAAACTGATTAATTTCAGCTTGCTTGGCTTTGCTGCAACACAAGCGGACAGCTCCACCTACTGGCTATTTTAATTGATGCACTGCTTCTCAATGCTTTTCAATAGCAGTCACATGATGGGAAAAAAAGGTTGTTATTCTGAAACGGTGTAAATTGAACCGTTGTAAACTGAGGGCTACCTGTATTTGATATTAGCTTTTGCGAGGAAATTTTTGTAGTTAAAAATAAATAAACATATCATTGTATTGATGGCACCAAGTAATTGTATATATTTACAAATTATGAAACTGGCACTAGAAATAGTAGGATTAGGGATAGGTAGATAAGTTATCCGGTGCTGACCCTAAATATATATATGCAAAAGGAGTTAGGTAAGGGAACCAAAAGGTTTAGGGTTTATTTAGCACTCATCCCTAAAAATGTAGAAGTTAAAAAATTGAATTTTTAATAATAACCATTTTAAAAAAACAAGGAAAATCCTTGATAATGTACCCACACTAAAACTGTTCACCTAGCCCCCCTGTTTCCTGGCCGATAGCAGCTCCCTCGGCTTCAGGTGTCAGGGACTAGGGACAGTATTAAAACCAATAGTAAGTGCACAACAAAGTGCTTACTGTAAGCACAAACGCGTTTCGGCTGTGTTAATCAGCCTTTCTCAATGTGGACAAGTAAGCCGAGGCCCGGGTGCCACCCCTTTATATAGTGCTTGTAAGAAAGTTCACAGCCAGTCCCTATCTTGCATTCACGTCCGCCCATTCAGTAACCAATCCCGAGCGGTATGTGGTAGGCGCGATTGCCAATTGCGGCGTGATTGGATCCAACAATTTTAGACGTACCAATCTCGAGTCAGCAGTGCTACAAGGGGGACTGGCCAGTCTATTAAGTATCGATCCTTTGTAAATACTCATCATTGGATGCATTCAATGTCGTAAATCCCTTTTTGCGATCAGTTACTGCTTTATCTATAGATCGTTATGTTGGTATATTATGTCCATATGTATGATTATTATGTACACATACATAGTCGTTATCTACCGGCTTAGGTGCTGCATGGCTAGATCAAAATCATGGTATTAAACCGATATGGCAACCCCTGTGTTATGTCAGTATATCATATCCCTATCAAGGATTGATATGTACACATACATTATCGTTATCCAGCGGCTTCGGTGCTGCATGGTTAGATCCGGTCCATGTTATGGAACCTGTGTGGGAACCCCTATGTTAGCTATTATGTGTAACCCTTCTATAGATATTTATTCAACCTTAACGTATGGTCATTAAGAACATTATTCTCACTATGTTGGTTTAATACAGTATCCTTTCTGTTCAGCACGCTGTATAATACTTTGAAGTTCACCTTCATTCTGTACTGCGTGAGCTGTCAAAGTAGAGATTACTATTATCCTATTTCCCAAACATATTTCCTACCTCTCATTGTACCCCTTAGTTAGTATCCGAATTACCTGAGCATATACAGATTTATAATAAAACATAAGTTTTTTATTTATTATCACATTGAAGCCCAATATACCTGGTTCGGAGTACAGGGTATTTACTTGGTTATACCTATGGTTCATTTTCTAAACTTACTATACATATTCTCCTATTCAAGTGTGGCTCTTTTTATTGCATTAGTATGAAAATACATATGCAATATAAAAGAAGCTCATTATGTGTAGTAAATGGTATGAATCATAGTTTTGAGGGTAGTGATGTTAATCGGAGTCATTAGGAGTTGGATTCCAATTGGAACATTATAAGGGAGATGGTGATATGAACTTATTAAAAAATAGCACTACGGGCGGCACTTTAAAAATGTGTTATCCAGTGTTATTCATTTGAAGACAATTATTGATAAATACCTTTGTATGGTTCTGACTTACAGTATCATCAAATATACTTGTCTGTTATAATAGCTCCTGGATACATGCAACATTAAAGGTTGCTAGGTAACACAAAAATATAAATTTAACATTTTAATCAGAGACTACCTATTTCTGATTCTTCTACCAGTATCACAGGAATACCCAATAATTGTTTGCTTCATTCATCCCATGTGGCATAACTGAGTTTAATTTGAATATCCAACCTGTTTCTTTTTGTAACAAAGCATTTTCGGTGTTGCCACCTCTGATGCCAGTATTCCTGTGATACTGGTAGAAGAATCAGAAATAGGTAGTCTCTGATTAAAATTTAAAATTTATCTTTTTGTGTTACCTAGCAACCTTTAATGTTGCATGTATCCAGGAGCTATTATAACAGACAAGTATATTTGATGATACTGTAAGTCAGAACCATACAAAGGTATTTATCAATAATTGTCTTCAAATGAATAACACTGGATAACACATTTTTAAAGTGCCGCCCGTAGTGCTATTTTTTAATAAGTTCATATCACCATCTCCCTTATAATGTTCCAATTGGAATCCAACTCCTAATGACTCCGATTAACATCACTACCCTCAAAACTATGATTCATACCATTTACTACACATAATGAGCTTCTTTTATATTGCATATGTATTTTCATACTAATGCAATAAAAAGAGCCACACTTGAATAGGAGAATATGTATAGTAAGTTTAGAAAATGAACCATAGGTATAACCAAGTAAATACCCTGTACTCCGAACCAGGTATATTGGGCTTCAATGTGATAATAAATAAAAAACTTATGTTTTATTATAAATCTGTATATGCTCAGGTAATTCGGATACTAACTAAGGGGTACAATGAGAGGTAGGAAATATGTTTGGGAAATAGGATAATAGTAATCTCTACTTTGACAGCTCACGCAGTACAGAATGAAGGTGAACTTCAAAGTATTATACAGCGTGCTGAACAGAAAGGATACTGTATTAAACCAACATAGTGAGAATAATGTTCTTAATGACCATACGTTAAGGTTGAATAAATATCTATAGAAGGGTTACACATAATAGCTAACATAGGGGTTCCCACACAGGTTCCATAACATGGACCGGATCTAACCATGCAGCACCGAAGCCGCTGGATAACGATAATGTATGTGTACATATCAATCCTTGATAGGGATATGATATACTGACATAACACAGGGGTTGCCATATCGGTTTAATACCATGATTTTGATCTAGCCATGCAGCACCTAAGCCGGTAGATAACGACTATGTATGTGTACATAATAATCATACATATGGACATAATATACCAACATAACGATCTATAGATAAAGCAGTAACTGATCGCAAAAAGGGATTTACGACATTGAATGCATCCAATGATGAGTATTTACAAAGGATCGATACTTAATAGACTGGCCGGTCCCCCTTGTAGCACTGCTGACTCGAGATTGGTACGTCTAAAATTGTTGGATCCAATCACACCGCAATTGGCAATCGCGCCTACCACATACCGCTCGGGATTGGTTACTGAATGGGCGGACGTGAATGCGAGATAGGGATTGGCTGTGAACTTTCTTACAAGCACTATATAAAGGGGTGGCACCCGGGCCTCGGCTTACTTGTCCACATTGAGAAAGGCTGATTAACACAGCCGAAACGCGTTTGTGCTTACAGTAAGCACTTTGTTGTGCACTTACTATTGGTTTTAATACTGTCCCTAGTCCCTGACACCTGAAGCCGAGGGAGCTGCTATCGGCCAGGAAACAGGGGGGCTAGGTGAACAGTTTTAGTGTGGGTACATTATCAAGGATTTTCCTTGTTTTTTTAAAATGGTTATTATTAAAAATTCAATTTTTTAACTTCTACATTTTTAGGGATGAGTGCTAAATAAACCCTAAACCTTTTGGTTCCCTTACCTAACTCCTTTTGCACCAAGTAATTGTAGCCTGATTAAGCAAAATATGTTCTAAATCCTTGTAAAGTTATCTTAGCATGTGCAAAAAAACGTGGTAATATAGGACAGGAAGAATATTATGCTTTCCAAACAAATAAAAACAAACAGTAAAATGTATGTGTGTCCTAAATATAAAAGCAAATACATCAAAAACAGTCAAAACAATCTAGACTGCAAGTTGAAATTCTGTGTATGGATGCATGAAAGAATCTTTTGTGGGAGCAATCTAGGCAGACTACACACAATCAGACAAGGGAACTAGCAGGTGTGGACTGGGCCAGGATGGCAATTTCCCCTCTGACCGGGCGTCGTTATCTAATGAAATCAGAGCCGGTGTTCTGTCGAAAACTCCAAGTCGTCAAAATCTCAAATTACTACACTTCCGGTGACTCTCCCATTTTTACTATTTGTTTTGCCTCTGTTAGGGGGTCGCCCTGCCGATCCTCTGGCATCCACCCCCAGGCAATGAAGTATGCAGTGAGGTTGTTTAAAATGCTGCTTATTAATCATAACATTTCAAAGGGTGACATTGCTGTTACTTGGGCCCTTGCACTTGCCTCCTGGGCCATACTTTATCAGTCCAGCAGGGACCAAGTGAAATACAACATTACAATTAGTAACTAATTTAGCGCTTTAGAGCAAAAGATGTTGAGCTCAAGCAATTGTGAGAGTGAAGAAAAGTAATATACTGGCTTCACAATATATGAATTTAAACTGATGGTAGAATCCACCCTTTAAGAATAAATAGGTAAAAATAATAATTATGTAGGATAGCCACAAGATAGTCCATCCTCACCATAAATTAAATTACACCTAGATTTAGAGTTTTGCGGCCAAAAGGGTGCATTAGCTACGCATGTTTTTTTTCTAGCGCTGCTTCTAAACAACGCTGGTATTTAGAGTTCTCTGAAGGGCTGCGTTAGGCTCCAAAAAGGGAGCGTACAGGCATATTTACCGCCACTTCAACTCTCAATACCAGCGTTGCTTACGGTAGTGCAGTGATGTGCAGTCACTAGAGGCAGGTGAGGCAGTGCTTCACCTCTCATATGGGCAAAAATATATATATTTTTTTATTGGCTTTAAAAAAAAAATTGTAATTTTTTTCCCCCAGCATTTTTTTTTTCTCACAGCTATATGTTGTGCAATGGAGAGGCACAAGCAGGTCTGCCCACCATTACACAACATGCTGCACCATCTACTGGATGCAAGTGGTTAAGATCATTGCATGGCTCATTAACTGCTTATTTGAGGCAGTCCTATTTGGGCTGAACCAATCCAGCGAGAGGCATTAGTAAGTGGAACATAGGGTTGGGGCTGGATGTTAAATCATATAAAACAAAACAAAAACGGAAAAAACCAACTTTCATATATTTTGTTGCTGTCTTGTGAACCTGCTAGCTTTGCTAAAGTGAAAAAGAGAGTTCTGTTCTTCCCCTCTAAGTGCAGTGGAATGTGCCACTGTCACTTCCTGAATCCTTACAGAGCAGGAGAGAGGCACAGAGAGCAGTGTTTCACCCACATCTTATTAAAGTATGATTTTACTGAAAAGGATTCTGTTAGTGAAAATGATCATTTAATGAATGTGGTTTAGTGTTTTTTTTACTCTTTTACAGCAGGGTCGTTTTTGTATTTTGTTTACTCAAACTTTACACCCACTAACTTAGCAGCTTGCCTCTGTACTTCACACTAAATTATAGACTAATTTTCTGAACTCTCTGTAGCTCTGCTGTTTTATTACTTTAAAATGCAGTGCCCCCCCTTGTGTGTGTGTGTCTATCTCTATCTATCCATCTCTCTCCTTATGTGTTGTTCTCCCCAGTGACGTGCAGTGACGTCAGAGGCTGATGAGGCAGTGGCTAGGATACGCCTTCATTCTTTAGATATCCTTTGTTGAAGAAATAGCAATGCACATGGGTGAGCCAATCACATGAGGTATCTATGTGCAGCCACCAATCAGCAGCTACTGAGCATATTTAGATATGATTTTCAACAAAGGACATCAAAAGAATGAAGAAAATTAGATATTAGATGTAAATTGGAAAGTTATTTAAATTTGCATATGGGTTTCATATGGGTTTCATGTCCCTTTAAATGGTGTCTTGGAAAACTGGTCAACTTAGTAAACATCTGATTTTAGTCTAAAAGGATTGTAACAGAAACTCTTGCCAGATAACACAATGCTTGCTCTGATTATGAGATCTAGAAATCCATGCCCATTAAAATATGTTTAAAACATACTTTTTACTTTAATGCTGCAAATTATGCTTATAGATTCCTTCATTACATAAGGGATGAGAGTCAGAGGGGGAGAAAGAGAGACAGAGAGAGAAAGAGACCATGGGGGAGAACCAGTGATGTGCAGTCACTAGAGGCAGGTGAGGCAGTGCTTCACCTCTCATATGGGCAAAAATATATATATTTTTTTATTGGCTTTAAAAAAAAAATTGTAATTTTTTTCCCCCAGCATTTTTTTTTTCTCACAGCTATATGTTGTGCAATGGAGAGGCACAAGCAGGTCTGCCCACCATTACACAACATGCTGCGCCATCTACTGGATGCAAGTGGTTAAGATCATTGCATGGCTCATTAACTGCTTATTTGAGGCAGTCCTATTTGGGCTGAACCAATCCAGCGAGAGGCATTAGTAAGTGGAACATAGGGTTGGGGCTGGATGTTAAATCATATAAAACAAAACAAAAACGGAAAAAACCAACTTTCATATATTTTGTTGCTGTCTTGTGAACCTGCTAGCTTTGCTAAAGTGAAAAAGAGAGTTCTGTTCTTCCCCTCTAAGTGCAGTGGAATGTGCCACTGTCACTTCCTGAATCCTTACAGAGCAGGAGAGAGGCACAGAGAGCAGTGTTTCACCCACATCTTATTAAAGTAAGATTTTACTGAAAAGGATTCTGTTAGTGAAAATGATCATTTAATGAATGTGGTTTAGTGTTTTTTTTACTCTTTTACAGCAGGGTCGTTTTTGTATTTTGTTTACTCAAACTTTACACCCACTAACTTAGCAGCTTGCCTCTGTACTTCACACTAAATTATAGACTAATTTTCTGAACTCTCTGTAGCTCTGCTGTTTTATTACTTTAAAATGCAGTGCCCCCCCTTGTGTGTGTGTGTCTATCTCTATCTATCCATCTCTCTCCTTATGTGTTGTTCTCCCCCATGGTCTCTTTCTCTCTCTGTCTCTCTTTCTCCCCCTCTGACTCTCATCCCTTATGTAATGAAGGAATCTATAAGCATAATTTGCAGCATTAAAGTAAAAAGTATGTTTTAAACATATTTTAATGGGCATGGATTTCTAGATCTCATAATCAGAGCAAGCATTGTGTTATCTGGCAAGAGTTTCTGTTACAATCCTTTTAGACTAAAATCAGATGTTTACTAAGTTGACCAGCTTTCCAAGACACCATTTAAAGGGACATGAAACCCATATGAAACCCATATGCAAATTTAAATAACTTTCCAATTTACATCTAATATCTAATTTTCTTCATTCTTTTGATGTCCTTTGTTGAAAATCATATCTAAATATGCTCAGTAGCTGCTGATTGGTGGCTGCACATAGATACCTCATGTGATTGGCTCACCCATGTGCATTGCTATTTCTTCAACAAAGGATATCTAAAGAATGAAGGCGTATCCTAGCCACTGCCTCATCAGCCTCTGACGTCACTGCACGTCACTGCGGTAGTGGCTAGCTAGAAAAACGTGCTCGTGCATGATTCCCCCATAGGAAACAATGGGGCAGTTTGGGCAGAAAAAAACCTAACACCTGCAAAAAAGCAGTGTTAAGCTCCTAACGCAGCCCCATTGTTTCCTATGGGGAAACACTTTCTAAGTCTGCACCTAACACCCTAACATGTACCCCGAGTCTAAACACCCCTAACCTTACACTTATTAACCCCTAATCTGCCGCCCCCGCTATCACTGACCCTTGCATTACACTTTTAACCCCTAAACTGCCGCTCCGGACACCGCCGCAACCTACATTATACCAATGTACCCCTAATCTGCTGCCCCTAACATTGCAGACACCTACATAATATTTATTAACCCCTAATCTGCCCCCTCAATGTCGCCGCTACCTTACCTACACTTATTAACCCCTAATCTGCCGACCTCGCCGCCACTCTAATAAATGTATTAACCCCTAAACCGCTGTACTCCCGCCTCGCAAACTCTATAATAAATAATATTAACCCCTAATCTGCCCTCCCTAACATCGCCGCCACCTAACTTCAAGTATTAACCCCTAATCTGCCGACCGGACCTCGCCGCTACTATAATAAATGTATTAACCCCTAAAGCTAAGTCTAACCCTAACCCTAACACCCCCTAAGTTAAATATAATTTTATTCTAACAAAATAAATTAACTCTTATTAAATAAAGTATTCCTATTTAAAGCTAAATACTTACCTGTAAAATAAAGCCTAATATAGCTACAATATAACAAATAATTATATTGTAGCTATTTTAGGATTTATATTTATTTTGTATTTATTTTAACTAGGTACAATAGCTATTAAATAGTTATTTACTATTTAATAGCTACCTAGTTAAAATAATTACAAAATTACCTGTAAAATAAAGCCTAACCTAAGTTACAATTAAACCTAACACTACACTATCAATAAATTAATTAAATAAATTAACTACAATTACATACAATTAAATAAACTAAACTAAATTACAAAAACAAACAAACACTAAATTACAAAAAATAAAAAAAGATTACAAGAATTTTAAGCTAATTACACCTACTCTAAGCCCCCTAATAAAATAACAAAGCCCCCTAAAATAAAAGAAATTCCCTACCCTAATCTAAATTAAAAAGGTTAACATCTCTATTACCTTACCAGCCCTTAAAAGGGCTTTTTGCGGGGCATGCCCCAAAGAAATCAGCTCTTTTGCCTGTAAAAAAACAAACACAATACCACCCCCCAACATTACAACCCACCACCCACATACCCCTACTCTAACCCAAACCCCCCTTAAATAAACCTAACACTACCCCCCTGAAGATCTCCCTACCTTGAGCCGTGTTCACCCAGCCTGGCACCGATGGACAAAAAGAAGACATCCGGAGCGGCAGAAGTCTTCATCCTATCCGGGCAGAAGAGGACATCCGGACCAGCAGACATGCTCATCCAAGCGGCATCTTCTATCTTCATCCATCCGACGAGGAGCGGCTCCATCTTCAAGACCTCCGGCGCGGAACATCCTTCTTCTACCCGATGAATGAAGGTTCCTTTAAGTGATGTCATCCAATATGGCGTCCCTCGAATTCCGATTGGCTGATAGGATTCTATCAGCCAATCGGAATTAAGGTAGGAAAAATCTGATTGGCTGATTGAATCAGCCAATCAGATTCAAGTTCAATCAGATTGGCTGATCCAATCAGCCAATCAGATTGAGCTCGCATTCTATTGGCTGATCGGAACAGACGTTAGTGTTTAAACTATATAAAATATTAAAATCTTACTGAATAAGAAATATGTAAAATATTAAACTTTCAATAAGAAATCATATTTAGAGTTTAAAAAACTCCCTAATAATGGTGAAAATTAAAAATAGGGAGGCTCACAAGAAAAACTAGAGAACTCAGAAAATCCTTTGTTAGAAGATGTTGCTTATAAAAACAAAATGTATGCTTACCTGATAAATTGATATCTTTCCGGATATGGAGAGTCCACGACGTCATCAATTACTAGTGGGAATATCACTCCTGGCCAACAGAAGGAGGCAAAGAGCACCACAGCAAAGATGTTAAGTGTCACTCTCCTACCCATAATCCCCAGTCATTCAACCGAAAGGAAAATGGAAAAAAGGTGTAGAGGTGCCTGATGTTTAGTAAAAAAATAACTGTCTAAAGGTTAAGGGTGGGGTCGTGGACTCTCCATATCTGGAAAGAAATAAAATGTATCAGGTAAGCATACATTTTGTTTTCTTTCCTAAGATATGGAGAGTCCACAACTTCATCAATTACTAGTGGGAACCAATACCCAAGCTAGAGGACACAGATGACTAGGGAGGGAGAACAAGAAAGGCAAACCTAAACAGAAGGCACCACCACTTAAAGAACCTTTCTCCCAAAAGAAGCCTCAGTCGAGGCAAAAGTATAAAATTTGGAAAAAGTATGCAGAGAGGACCAAGTTGCAGCCTTGCAAATCTGTTCCATAGAAGCTTAGTTTTTGAAAGCCCAACAAGAGGAGACAGCCCTGGTGGAATGAGCCGTAAGTCTGTCAGGAGGCTGCTGACCAGCAGTCTCATAAGCAAAACAAATTATACTTCTCAACCAGAGAGAAAGAGAAGTAGCAGTAGCTTTCTGACCTTTATGCTTTTCAGAGAAATAAACAAACAGGGCGGAGGACTGGCAAAAATCCTTAGTCGACTGTTGGTAGAGTTTCAGAGCATGCACAACATCCAAATTATGCAGCAAACGTTCCTTATGAGAAGAAGGATTAGGACATAGAGAAGGAACAACAATTTCCTGATTAATATTTCTATCCAAAACCACTTTAGGACGAAAACCCAACTTAGTATGAAGAACTGCCTTGTCAGCATGAAAAATAAGGTAAGGTGCATCAAGGAAAGGGAATGATGTCCATGGAAGCGGCCATCAGACCAATTACCACCATACATTGATGGCCAAACAGTAGACTGCAGAGAGAGGCAAGAGGAAAGAATTTTGTTTTCTGATTTTTGTCAGAATTTTTTTTCATAGATAGGGAATCTATAATGGTCCTTAAGAAAACCACCCTTGTAGCTTGAACAAGGGAACTATTTTCCAGATTCACTTTCCATTCGTGGGAACATAGAAAAGACAACAAGATCTCTGTATGAGAGTTTGCTTGTTGAAAAGATGGCGCCTATACCCAACCAATACCCAAGCTAGAGGACACAGATGACTAGGGAGGGAGAACAAGACAGGCAAACCTAAACAGAAGGCACCACCGCTTAAAGAACCTTTCTCCCAAAAGAAGCCTCAGTCGAGGCAAAAGTATAAAATTTGGAAAAAGTATGCAGAGAGGACCAAGTTGCAGCCTTGCAAATCTGTTCCATAGAAGCTTAGTTTTTGAAAGCCCAACAAGAGGAGACAGCCCTGGTGGAATGAGCCGTAAGTCTGTCAGGAGGCTGCTGACCAGCAGTCTCATAAGCAAAACAAATTATACTTCTCAACCAGAGAGAAAGAGAAGTAGCAGTAGCTTTCTGACCTTTATGCTTTTCAGAGAAATAAACAAACAGGGCGGAGGACTGGCAAAAATCCTTAGTCGACTGTAGGTAGAGTTTCAGAGCATGCACAACATCCAAATTATGCAACAAACGTTCCTTATGAGAAGAAGGATTAGGACATAGAGAAGGAACAACAATTTCCTGATTAATATTTCTATCCAAAACCACTTTAGGACGAAAGCCCAACTTAGTATGAAGAACTGCCTTGTCAGCATGAAAAATAAGGTAAGGTGCATCACACTGCAAAGCCGAGAGCTCCGAGACTCTCTGAGCAGAAGAAATAGCAAAAAGAAACAAAACCTTCCAAGATAACAACTTAAAATCTATGGAATGCAAAGGCACAAATGGAGCCTGCTGCAAAACTTTAAGAACAAGGTTAAGGCTCCAAGGAGGAGCAACAGACTTAAACACAAGCCTGATTCTGACTAGGGCCTGACAAAAGGATTAAACATCTGGCTCATCCGCCAGACATTTATGCAACAAAATAGATAATGCAGAAATCTGACCCTTCAGAGAATTGTCTGACAATCTTTTTTCCAGACATTCCTGGAGAAAAGATAAAATCCTAGGAATCCTGACCCTACTCCAAGAGTAGCCCATGGACTCGCACCAACAAAGGTATTTACGTCATACCTTTTGGTAAATCTTTCTAGTAACAGGTTTGCAAGCCTGACCCTGGTCTCAATGACCAACTCAGAAAAACCATGCTTAGACAGAACTCAGCGTTCAATCTCCAAGCAGTCAGCTTTAGAGAAACAATATTTGGATGAAGGAATAGACCCTGAGTTAGAAGATCCATCCTCAGAGGCAGCCTCCAAGGTGGAAGAGATGACATTTTCACTAGGTCTGCATACCAGATCCTGTGAGGCCATGCAGGAGCTATTAGAATTACGGACGCTCTCTCCTGTTTGATAAGAGCAATGACACGTGGAAGGAGAGCAAACAGAGGAAACAGATATGCCAGACTAAAATCCCAAAGGTTGGCCATAGCATCTATAAGGGATCTCTCGACCTTAAACCGTACCTTGGAAGCTTGGCATTCTGCCGAGACACCATCAGATACAACTCTGGCATCCCCCAATTGAGGGTTAACCTGGAGAACACCTCCGGATGGAGTGCCCACTCCCCGGGATGAAATGTTTGTCTGCTCAAGATGTCTGCTTCCCAGTTGTCCACACCTGGAATGTGGATGGCAGAAAGACAGCAATTATGGGTTTCCGCCCACTGAACAATCAGAGCCACCACCTTCATGGCTAAGGAACTCCAAGTTCCTCCCTGGTGATTTATGTAAGCCACAGAGGTGATATTGTCCGACTGGAACCTGATAAACTGGGCTAAGGACAACTGAGGCCAAGCCATCAGACCATTGTAAATCACTCTCAACTCCAAGATATTTATGGGGAGAGCAGACTCCTCCCGAGTGCATAGGCCCTGCGCCCTTAACGAGTCACAGACTGGCGTCCATGGTTACAATCACCCAGGAAGGTCTCCGGAAGCATGTGCCCCGAGACAGAGGCTCCTGAGAAAGCCGCCACGAGAGAGAGTCTCTTGTCAACTGGTCTAGATCTATCCTCTGAGACTGATCTAAATGGTCTCTGTTCCATTGTCTGAGCATGCATAATTTCATAGTTCTCAAATGGAATCAAGGAAAGGGAATGATGTCCATGGAAGCGGCCATCAGACCAATTCCCACCATACATTGATGGCCAAACAGTAGACTGCAGAGAGAGGCAAGAGGAAAGAATTTTGTTTTCTGATTTTTGTCAGAATTTTTTTTTCATAGATAGGGAATCTATAATGGTCCTTAAGAAAACCACCCTTGTATCTTGAACAAGGGAACTATTTTCCAGATTCACTTTCCATTCGTGGGAACATAGAAAAGACAACAAGATCTCTGTATGAGAGTTTGCTTGTTGAAAAGATGGCGCCTAAACCAATATGTCATCCAGGCAGGGTGCCACTGCAATTCCAAGAGACCTGATCACTGCCAAGAGAACCCCAGAACCTTAGAGAAAATTCTGGGACCTGTGGCAAGGTCAAACGGAAGAGCCACAAACTGAAAGTGTTTGTCTAGAAAGGAGAATCTCAGGTACTTGTGATGATCCCTGTGGATTGGAACATGAAGATATGCATCCTTCAGGTCTATGGTCAACATGAACTGACCCTCTTGGACCAAGAATGGAATGAATGGTTTCCATTTTGAAGGATGGAACCCTGAGAAACTTGTTGAGACACTTTAGGTCTAGTATAGGACGGAAAGTTCCCTCCTTTTTGGGAACCACAAACAGATTTGAAAAGAATCCCACGCCCTGTTCCCAGGAACTGGGACTATCACCCCCAGGGAAGAAAGGTCCCGAACGCAATTCAAGAATGCCTCTCTTTTAATCTGGTCTGCAGATTATCTTAAGAGGTGAAACCTGCCCCTGGGAGGAAAAAATTTGAATTCTATTTTGTAACCCTGAGACGCTATGTCCACAGCCCAAGGATCTGGAACATCTTGTATCCATGCTTGATAAAACAGAGAAAGTCTGCCCCCCACTTGATCCGATCCCGGACCGGGGGGCAAACCCTTCATGCTAATTTAGACTCAGCTGCAGGTTTGTTTGTTTGCTTCCCCTTGTTCCAAGACTGATTGGGTTTTCAAAAAGACTTGGACTGTTCCTGCTTGGAAGAGGGAGAGGAAGACTTTCCTTTGAAGTTACGAAAGGAACGAAAATTACTTTGACATCCTTTAGATCTATTCTTCTTGGCTTGTGGTAGAAAATACCATTTTCCACCAGAAATGTCATAGATTATTTCTGCCAGACCAGGTCCAAACAAGGTCTTACCCTTGTAAGGAAGCACCAGAAGCTTGGACTAAGAAGAAACATCCACTGACCAAGACTTCAACCACAATTCCCTGCAAGCTAGCACAGTGAAGCCAAATATCTTGGCTCCCAGTTTAATAACTTGCATGGTAGCATTAGAAATAAAGGAGTTGGCTAGCTTGAGAGCCTTAATCCTGTCTTGGATCTCCTCCTAAGGAGTCTCTACTTGAAGAGAATCAGACAAGGCATCGTACCAATAATATGCTGCACTAGACACAGTGGCAATACAAACTGCAAGTTGCCATTGAAGACCTTGATGAACATACATTTTCTTCAAATAAGCCTCCAGCTTTTTGTCCATTGGATCCTTAAAAGAGCAGCTATCCTCTATAGGAATAGTAGTTCTCTTAGCCAGAGTAGAAATTGCCCCATCTACTTTAGGCACCATACGCCATGAATGTTTAATGGAGTCAGTGACAGGAAACCTTTTTTTAAAAACAGGAGATGGGGAAAAAGGTATCCCTGGTTTCTTCCATTCTTGCGTAATAATCTCCATTGCACGGTCTGGAACAGGAAACACTTCCACAGAGGAAGGAACATCAAAGTATTTATTAAGTTTACTTGATTTTTTAGGGTTGAAAACGACAGGCGAGTCGGAGTCGTCCAATGTAGCCAAAACCTCCTTTAACAATAGATGAAGGTGTTCAAGCGTAATTCTGAAGGATACTACTTCAGCATCAGATGAAGGAATTATACTGTCTGATGACGGAACAGAAACCTTACTATCTGACTCTCTAATTTTCCTTTTGTGTTTTCCCTTCAACATGGGAAAAGCAGATAATGACGCTGATACCGCAGAAGATACCTGTGCAGCAATATCTGCACGCAAATAAACTCTGCTAGGAGGCTGAAAAGAACTGCAGGTCACTGGATGTGACACCATAGCCCAAACAGCATAATCCTGAGAGACATAAGGTTCATTAAAAAGTTTTGTCTTTAAACTTCAAAGTCTTTTCAATACATGAGGAACAAAATTGCAAAGGGACAACAATTTGGGCCTCTAAACATAATAAACAAGTATTTAAAAGAGGAGACTCCTGCTCCATATCTTTAGCAGACATTGCAAAAATGGCTAAATTCCTACTGGGACTTTAAAAATCTCAGAGCGATATAATGCTCAGGAAATGTACCCCCAAGGAACCTCTACACCTCAGCACTACACTGGGGGCCGCAGACACAGCCATTTGTAACTGCCGTCAAAGTCCACAGGGAGAAGGCCCCCTCCGGATGGAGGATTAGATGTTCTATGGGGAACTGCATGTGGAGTGGATAATGTAGCAAGGGTAGTAATCTCATGGCGCTAATAGCTGAAGATACTTTTGTGAAATTTGTGTGAAATTATTGTCTGTAATGGATATCAGTGATAAATCTTTAGAGTATAGATAAAGTCAGATCAGAAAAGTTTCTAAAAGACAAGTGGTTTATTGATTACAATATGATTAAAAAGATTTTTTAGAGACGTCTCTAGTACAATTCGATCAGAAAAAGTTACAAAAACATGAAAATAAAAGTAGTACTGATTAGTACTTCATGAGAAATATTAGTTTACTGCTTATTTTATTGGTCACTCGAAAAATATCTACTGTGATGTGACTAAGCAATTTGCCAAGATTTCTCGTGAGTATTTCAGAGTTCATAGGGTTACACATAAACTTCCATTTAAAATTCACATATCAACTTGATAAAACTTGTGTATAAAATGGGGCTTAAAGTAGAGCTGTGCATGAGAAAAAATATATTATATAAAGTTGTATCTTTGTACCAAATTAGATCAGGCCTTTGTGTTAATTTCACAACAAACTTTCAGAAATAATTATCATGTCCATATGTATGAACCAAAAGAAATGTCCAGTAATCTTATATTGCAAGTATCTTAAGATTGCAGTTTGCAACTCTCATACGGATGGTACCTTATCGTATGCGTGAACAAAAGCAGGGTATCCTGTGCGTCCTGCGGCTCGGTACTTCTGACAGTGTCCTCGTGTTGTTGGCGTCTGACGTCACACCCGATGTGTGGGGGTTTGTCTTGCGTCTGCCAATCACTGCTTAGACAATTGTAAATATGCAGAATACCTCCTTGCATCCGATACTAGGTATGCAAATTTCTTCTTATTTCTGATACTTAGTACTTATTAGGTACCGGTCAGCGGAGATGTATCTAATGAAGATAAATTCACCTGCACTTAGTGCTGTTCGCACGCAGGTTCCAATGATGTTTCTCTTTAGTGTCCTTTATTAACAATCAACCCGGGTTGGTTCATTCGGCTCAGATAATAGTGGAGTCAAGTATGCAGTCTTTAACTTCTACGCGTTTCACTCCCTCCAGGAGCTTTATCAAGAAATTGATTGTTAATAAAGGACACTAAAGAGAAACATCATTGGAACCTGCGTGCGAACAGCACTAAGTGCAGGTGAATTTATCTTCATTAGATACATCTCCGCTGACCGGTACCTAATAAGTACTAAGTATCAGAAATAAGAAGAAATTTGCATACCTAGTATCGGATGCAAGGAGGTATTCTGCATATTTACAATTGTCTAAGCAGTGATTGGCAGACGCAAGACAAACCCCCACACATCGGGTGTGACGTCAGACGCCAACAACACGAGGACACTGTCAGAAGTACCGAGCCGCAGGACGCACAGGATACCCTGCTTTTGTTCACGCATACGATAAGGTACCATCCGTATGAGAGTTGCAAACTGCAATCTTAAGATACTTGCAATATAAGATTACTGGACATTTCTTTTGGTTCATACATATGGACATGATAATTATTTCTGAAAGTTTGTTGTGAAATTAACACAAAGGCCTGATCTAATTTGGTACAAAGATACAACTTTATATAATATATTTTTTCTCATGCACAGCTCTACTTTAAGCCCCATTTTATACACAAGTTTTATCAAGTTGATATGTGAATTTTAAATGGAAGTTTATGTGTAACCCTATGAACTCTGAAATACTCACGAGAAATCTTGGCAAATTGCTTAGTCACATCACAGTAGATATTTTTCGAGTGACCAATAAAATAAGCAGTAAACTAATATTTCTCATGAAGTACTAATCAGTACTACTTCTATTTTCATGTTTTTTTAACTTTTTCTGATCGAATTGTACTAGAGACGTCTCTAAAAAATCTTTTTAATCATATTGTAATCAATAAACCACTTGTCTTTTAGAAACTTTTCTGATCTGACTTTATCTATACTCTAAAGATTTATCACTGATATCCATTACAGACAATAATTTCACACAAATTTCACAAAAGTATCTTCAGCTATTAGCGCCCTTACAAAACCTCTCCTTTTTTCACGACACATTACTTTTAGACTGAAGGATCTAAAAACACTGTAAGGGGTTTGATACGTTATTTCACCAGCGCACTATTTTCCCACACTCCTTCACATAGTAATCTCATGGGACACCGAGTCCTGAGAGGTAGATGGCTCAGAGGGACTAATAGCCTTAGCAGGCTTGTTTCCCTTCTTAGACATTATAACAGTGTTAAGTCATTTAGAACATAATTGAGTGGGCGGGAAAACAACGGCCTCCTCACAATATAAACAGGTATGATTTAGTACAGTACCTTCTAACATTTCATAGTCCTCCATAGCTCAGGTTATACCCACAGAAAGACACAGATAAAAACGTGTTTTATTATAGAAAACTTTACCTTTATACTTCCAATGGCTGGGGCACTCAACACCTTCTAGACCCAGACAGTTAAAGGATGAAACGCTCTCCTCAGGTTCAAGTCTCTGCCGGAATGGAGTAAAAGATAGTTCTTCCCCTGTTATTACAATACAGCAAGTAATTAGAGCTGTGCAAAACTTTCAAAAATGAAAGTGAAACTTAAAAGTGAAACCTGTTTTGTTCCAGCCAAAAAACAAATTATGCTTACCTTATAATTTTCTTTTCTTCCGATGGAAAGAGTCCACAGCTGCATTCATTACTTTTGGGAAATAAGAACCTGGCCACCAGGAGGAGGCAAAGACACCCCAGCCAAATTCTTAAATACTCCTCCCACTTCCCTCATCCCCCAGTCATTCTGCCGACGAACAAGGGACAGTAGAAGAAATATCTGGGTGAAAAGGTGCCAGAAGAATAAAAAACAAGACGCCCCACATAAAAAAAGACGGATGGGGAGCTGTGGACTCTTTCCATTGGAAGGAAAGAAAATTATCAGGTAAGCAGAATTTACGTTTTTCTTCCGAAATGGAAAGAGTCCACAGCTGCATTCATTACTTTGGGAAAACAATACCCAAGCTATAGAGGACACTGAATGCCAAAACAAGAGGGTATAATAGGTGGCCCATTCTGAGGGCACCAAGCCTGAAAACCACTACCCAACAAGAAAACCCTGCTTCGTCCAAAGCCGAGAAAAACAGAAAGGGAAAAGGCCCCAAGGACACTGACCAGCAGATAGCCCGGAAACATAGGTAGATACAACTGAGCCAACAGTCCTCTGGAAGACACCGTCGCCCCACAGTCGGTCCCCCACCACACACCCTTTATTAGCAAAGGGAGCCCCCGCCGAAACTCCCAAAGGAATAAGGCACAGAAGAACCAAATGGGAACCGAAAGGTACCACAAACCCCATAACAGGAAAAAAACAAAAACAAACCAAGCTCGCAAGACCTAAAAGGGTCCTGACAACAAGGGGAGGCAACGCACAATCCCAATAGAACCACAAGGTTTAAAACTGGAAGCAGAACAGAGAAAAAATTCTCAACATCCTGCAAAGGATTGGAACAGCTATCTAGCAGTCGGTCAAGGCGCAAACAGCTGTAGCTGGTTTCAAAGAGCAACCCTTCACTTGCCACGCAGCAAGTCAAAAAGCGCCTAGGAACAACTGAAAATGGAGACCAAACATCATCCGAACTCAGAACCCTGAGGAGTTCTGGCAAAATTACATGTAGCAGACCCAGATGAGGTACACACCAGAGTCAAGAACACTCAGCCATCCTCAGGATGACACAGAGAAAAGCTTGCTAGAAGCGGCTACCATAAAGTAGATAAAAATATTTCCCTGTAATGGGAATCAAACCTGAGTTATCAAAGTCGTAAGCTGTTGCTCTAACCATTATACTAAGCTAGAGCACTGCTAAACCTCCATTACAGAAGGCACACTTTAGGCAACTGAAACCGCCAGACCGACACATAGGTCTCAAAATAAAAGGAGAGCCCAGAACCTCAACGAGGACCAATGCGCCTCCAAGATCCGAGAGAACAACTGATACCAGAATCTACCTCCAGCCGGGCCAGCCCAAGCATTGGCAGGTCTGAAACCAGGGGACCAGAAAACCCCCAAGCTCAAACAGCGAGCGGAAAAAATGGCACAGCCATAACAATAGTGCTCAGGTGCCAACCCAAAAACCACATGGATACCGTTGACAAGGCCTTAGACCTAGAGGTCTAGCTAAAGGCCCAACATAAACTCAAGGCGGAGCCAGCAACTCTCCAAATGTACAGAACAACCTAGAGAGTGTACCTATCTCTGAAATAGGTTAACCCGTCTGTCCTACCCTCCTGAAACCAGGATAAGCCCCAAGATAAGAACTACACTTTTGAAGGAAAGATAAAAGCCCCCCAAGACAAAGGGGGGCCAGCAAGCGGTCCGGGAGGACAGAGCACCTGCCCCCCAGGACACAGCCGTAGGCTGAACCAAGAGAACAGAATTCCAACGCCCTGACCTGGAAGGAATCCCCTGAAGACCTAACTGGCTATCACACAGACAAGGTGCCATATCTGCAGTGGTTCCACAGTGAATGCCTTTGCTTGCAGTGCAGCTAAGTCATCACACTATTTCAGCAAGCCAACCAAGGGAACCGACCATAGACAAAAGGCAAGCCCAGGGGGCATCAGCACCCAGAAAAACCTGGTCTACTGAACCAGATCAACGAGCCCAATCAAAAGGACACTGCCCAAGATTCCTGGAACTGGGGAACCCAGGACCAGCTCTAGATCCTAACAGTCCGGTACAACCCGCAACGGGATCCACTAAGGAAATGCTGAGTGAAAAACTCATCCACCGTAAGAGCCAGAGCGAGGAGAGGTCTGAGGCACACAAATAAACAAGAACCTCGGAAACTGAGATCCCCCATCTGATATAAAACCAGATTCCCGGGAGATACCATACAATGTCCAAAGTAAAAAGGACAACGAGAAAAACGTGCAAGTCCCGCCAGAAGACGAGACCACCCCTTGCCAGAGTCCAACGCTCCAAGGAGCTAAGGAAGCAAAGACCGAACCAAGGCCCCTGCGACCAAGAGCAAGAGGATACCCCGAGGACAAAGTCACTCGAACAAAGGCTAGCCTCCACATCACCCCCAAAAATCAGAGGAGAAGAAAAAGAAGTATGAGGAGCATCCCCCAGCACCAGGTAGAAACCATAAATAGAGTTTAAGGAGACCAAAATGCCCATGTCCCTACAAAGGAATCAACTCCCGAAGGGAACCAGGTCCCCCTAAGGAACCCGAGGAACGGACGAAGTCCGCAAGGTCTCAAGAAGAGGACCACAGCAGAAACAAGTCCAAGGACAATTCCAGAGCCTCAGAAGGCCAAACCACTCAAACAGCGGTAAGGAGGCGCTAAACCCCCAATCCTATTCCGAGAGGAAAGAAACTCTAGGCTCCAAGGAAATCGGAGCAAAGAGAGTGACGCAGCGGAACTCCACTGACCTGGTCACCAGATTGAGTGTTGATTAAGGACTGACACAATGTTCCAGTTATGCGGATCCTTCTAAAGTGTTTAGCTGAACTTGTAAAGAAAAACAAGAAGACACACAAATAATAATGTGACCAATCAGCGCCCCACTGGACCAGCCAGGCAGACAGGTGCCACGTGTCTGAACAAGCCACAGGACAGAAGATCTGAATCCAGGGCCGGATTGGGCCGCCGGGATACCGGGAAAAATCCCGGTGGGCCAGCAGATGCACATAGTGTGTGAAGAGCAGTGAGCACAGCACAGGCAGCACCGTGTGAGGGAGCGCAGTGGCCAAGGCAATGACCTGCTTTTTGAGTTGCAGAATACACAGAGGGCCGCTCATTCGACATTCAGCACACACTGTTAGAGCAGGTGAGGGAGCGGAGTGGCCACGGCTGCTTTTTGCTAGCATAAGATGTGCGACCAGTGGCCACCCCCGCTCCAATACACTGGCTGGCATCTTTGCATCAGGGGCAGGAAAGCCAATAATACTGAGTGTCCTTGTGACTAAATTGAACCCAATAGCGTAGTGCACTGTGCACCACATGACCAGTGAGTCAGTGTGTCATGTGGACTGGCTTCATTCAAGTTTTTGGCGCGCCGCTGCAAGTTTAGGTGGTGGGAGCTTCTCAGCTTCAGTGAGTCTGAACTTCAGAATGTCACAAGGACGTGCAGCGCTGGTCATCACTAGGAAAACCTAATTCGTCTTTCAGTGGAGCTCAGTAAGTAATATACATATATGTGATAGAGGCAGATAGTGGAATATATGGGGGTTGTGGCGGCTACTGCAGCATCCAGCCAGGTATAGACAGACTGTGCCGACCGGGGGGACTCTTGTGTGTATGTAATGAAAGGCAGCAAACAAGGATGCAGCAGGTGGAGGCTCAGGCTGCTGGTCTGAGAGTCCACTCATCCTGGTGCTCTGCTCATGCTCTGTGCTGCACTGACTGTGACTGACAGCTGATCTGACTATATCACAGTAACTACAAACTTGGGAAGTTCTGTCATTAGAGCCTGTTGCTGTGCTAGCAGAGATAATTTAATGGTGAGCCAGTGAGGAACTAGTGCAGCAGCCAGTTTTATTTATTTTATTCAGTCTCAGCTCAGCCGTTTGGTAATTAGCAGGAGCTGCCGCACTAGTTCAGTTTGTTTTGACAGATTTATGCAGCACTACCCTGCTCCCCCCTTCTCCCCCCTTCTCCCCCCTTCTCCTTGTATTGGCTGCTTGAATGGCCACGTAGGGAAGGAACACATTTATTATCTGCAGTCTGTGGAAGTTTTGATTTCCCTGGAAATCAGCATTCAAAGGTCAGTGACACTGGTCTGACATACCTAGTTTATTTATTCTATTTTCAGGCACACAATGCTAAGCACAGCCTATTCAATGCCTGAAACAAAAAAACAGCCCCATCTAGATGAAAGCTGTAGGATGGTACTTATTTGTCCCTTCTGTATTAAATAAATGTGTATACTATGCCCTAGTTGTAGTAAAATGTTCATGTTTTCTGTGTCTGCATATAAGTGAATGCTGTGTATTGTGCATATGCTGTGTGTCTGCATGTATGTGGTGTGTGTATGTTGTGTCTGAATCTATGTGTAAGGGGTGTGTCTGCATGTTGTGTGTCTGAATCTATGGGTATGGTGTGTGTGTGTGTATATATATATATATATATATATATATATATATATATATATATATATATATATATATATATATATAGCAACTGCAAAAGTCTCAAGCTTTTTTGGACAAAGTTGTACCCCTGCAAGTTAACTTGTTTTAAGTGTGCTATCTCATATTGGGACATATATAGAGGCATATATTTATATAGTGTGTGTGTGTGTGTATGTATATATATATATATATATATATATATATATATATATATATATGCAGGGATCTAGAAAAACAAGCGCACAGATACACTTTTCATAGTGCAAATCAATTTAATACAATAAAACCATAAAACATAAATTCAGTAACTAGGAGTATGTCCTACTCACAAGGGTAACCCCAATCATATGAGGTAAGTATTGGCAGTCGGATCCTTAAAGTGTCCCCACTTATAACTGGCAACAGGTCCCAATATGGTAGGAGAGTCTCCTCGCTGTTAATGTCCCCAGTTAGGTCCAAAGTGGATGCAGTTTGGAAAAGTAGCGGTTAGTACTGTCAAAAAGTTCCGGATTGTCTTACCGCTCCTGAACAAACAGTCCGGTCAAAGGCTGGTAGATGAACGCTGAGAACAGTGGTAGCGCAAATCTGTTTGGCAGGGTACAGACCAATTCTCCTGTTCAGCGTGTGGTTCACAAGTGATCACAATGGCTTTGGCACTCACCACCTCCTAGAACCAGACACCAGCAGACTATCATTTTTCAGTCGCCACTAGGTCAGGAATGCGGAACTGGAAGACCAGAACGTAAACACGTCTAGTCACAAGGTGAACGTACAGTCCAAAAAAAAGCGTGCCCAACCATAAGATCACGTCACTTCCAAGAGCCCAGTTAACACTACACATAAGCAGATTGAATCACATAACAAATATGATTAAACCCCCCCCCCCCCTGTTCAATAATCACCCTCGGGAGATATTAACCCTTGATTCCAAGATACTAAAGGAACATCACTGAGGCCCTATAAATATACTTAAAGGGCCACTGTAAGTAAATATTTTCTATGCCTGTTACTAACTAACTACCCCAAATACGCTTTTTATCAATAGCATTTCATTAACATATCTCTACCGTATATCAGAAATCTTGTCTGCAAATTTAATTCTTTTCCAAACCCACTCCGTGGGTATCCTTTGCTCTGTACCAATCCGTTTACAATACCTAGGTTTCAAAATGGCGCTTTAAACACAAAGTTATTGGTTTAAGTATTTTGAACATGCAGTGCTGAAAATAGTGGGCAGGATAACGTGACATCATCGGCGAATAAAAGATATAACTTTTAGAACGTTATGAAACTTCGTTTTGGAGAAAATATAGGTCAGTAGCTTTTAATTAATGTTTATAAACTTTAATATGTTAGTTGTTTAGCTTACAAATTATAACAGAAAGTAATCCTTTAATAAGTCCCGCAAGATAGTTCCTTATGGGAAACAATAATAAGTTACAATACATACTGATGAAGTAAAATGAAACGATCTTACCGGAATCTACGCCGTGGAACAGGAACACGGCCCTTCAAGTGTGACAAATAGTAGCAGCCCTTCCGCCATTGACTTGAGAGAAAAAAGCAGGCAGCGAAGCGAAGTTCAACAACGCTGATTGCTTGTGGAGCTGTTAATGTGAGTCGGGATGGTTTCGCAGAAAGACTCTCACTGCATCTCCGGACTCTAACTTTCATCCAGGCTCTCACTGAGAGACTGATAGGATTACTTAAAACTCCTGTCCCATGTCGAAGAGTACTACCCTCCATAAGAGACCAAACAACTTCTGACACTTCTCTGCTAACCTCCTTGGACGAAAGGCAAAGAATGACTGGGGGATGAGGGAAGTGGGAGCAGTATTTAAGCCTTTGGCTGGGGTGTCTTTGCCTCCTCCTGGTGGCCAGGTTCTTAATTCCCAAAAGCAATGAATGCAGCTGTGGACTCTTTCCATTTGGAAAGAAAACACACAGTCTATCAGCCCAGGAAAAAATCACACAAAGCAGCATGTAAATAATACACTGATTAATTAACCCCAACTGTTCAATAAACCCACTTCAGAGGATATTAACCCTGGATCCTATCAAGGTATAACGGAGCCACACTGTGACCCTGTTATAGCGTTTTATGTGTATAAATTTAAACCATCTTACCTCCAGGATCCATGCTGTGGAACAGAACACAGCCTCTCAAGTGTGACAGTCTTATAGCAGCGCTCCTGACATGGATTTGAGTGAGAGAAACAAGGCAGTGAAATTTGTCAATACTGATTGCTTAGGAGCTGTTATCAGTAGTCTGGATGGTTTCGCAGAAAAACTTTTCATGCATCTCCAGACTCTAAATTTCATCAATACACTCACTGAGAGGTTGACATGACTACTTAAAACTCCAGTCCTATCTCAAAGGGCAGATACCCTTTGTCAGGACTCTTCTCTGCCACCTCCTAACATGACGAAAAGGCAAAGAATGACTGGGGTAATGAGGAAGTGGGAGGGATATTTAAGACTTTAGCTGGGGTTTCTATGCCTCCTCCTGGTGGCAAGGTGTTGTACTTCCCAACAGTAAGGAATAAAGCCGTGGACTCTCCCTATCTTAGGAAGGAAAGAAGATCAAGTAGCTGCCTTGCAAATTTGAAATCTCAAGAAGTGACAACTGATCTTGTAGAATGAGCAGTAATCAGTTTAGGTGGAGGCTGAACTGCCTACAAGTAAGCCTAATGAATCAAACGTTTCAACCAAGAGATTAAAGAAAAAGCAGAAAGTTTCTGTCCTTTTCTAGAGCCAACAGACACTCATCTACTAGTAGATAGCCAAATCAGTACTGGAACATATCAGCAGCCGTTATGGAATAGGAGTATATTATAGATCCACAAGAGGAGGCAAAAGACAAGTCCCTGAGACCACTATGGAAGGTTTGTGACAAAATTTCCCATGGGGTGAAAAAGAGAGCCACTACCCATACCCCATATACATGCCTCTGAGAAAACACTGTACTCTGAGGGGGAAACAAGCTGCAATATAGATTGAAAGCCCTCTCACAGAAGAATCATATGAACGTCTTCATTCTTCACCTTGTTCCAGCGGAGGCAAAGACAAGGCTGAGATAACTGTGAGGTAGGAGGGTTTTATAAGGCTCTTGGGGTTTGTGAATCTTTGCCTCCTACTAGTGGTAGGGAAGAGTAATTCCCAGGAGTAAAGGATTGCAGACTCTTACCACCTGTACAAAAGAAATAAACACTTTGTTAGCAGAAAGCCACCTTGATGTAGCCTTTATTACTCTATATATTTATTAATGGCTCGTAGATTCTTAAATTTCCTTACTATGGGTGTCCCATCTAATTTTGCAAAAGACAACAAGTTAGCCATTTTCTCTATACATGAGTGCTGCAATTAATTTACACTGAACCTGCTACCATAAAGATTAACTGGCTTGAAAAACGAAACCACACGATTGTTAATGTGATCACGTGATTTTAAGGCCGAGAACTGATCATGGGGGACTGCCTCTGATGCTAGGTGTGCCCACCCCCTAGTATAATTTTCTATTTCCTAAAAGGAGGATGTTGCAGGACACCATATACGGTAGGATTTTCCATGCCATCCTATCTTGGTGTCAAGATCTCTTTTAGTGTGCCATTGCCTTGTGTTAATTAAATAAATATGCTGTATTACTGGAAGGTGTATTATTACTTTTGTAGTGCTGTAATTCAAAAGCTTATAACTTTCAAATTCTCTGGAACATGACATCACAGTTTATTTTTGTTTTTATTATTATATTTTAAAACTATAGTTTAATGTGTTTGCTGGTCTGAGGAAGGGGCATTTCTGCTCTGAAACATCACTGAATAAATTGGTTTTGTTTATACAAGTCCAGTGAGTGCAGCTTTAACCCTTTCGTGTCTGGGTTAACGTGTCTACATTGGAACAGCCGTTCAGATGTAAACAAATTGAAATATTGCGATCGTGCACGTGATCACGAGATTTCAATGATGGGATTGTGTCAGGGGGGTGACCCTATGATGCTAGGCACGCCCTCCAGACCGCGATCTAATTAGGGAAGCGCCAGTGGCTTCAGGAAAGCCAAGCGGTTAAGACATTGTATTCCGTCCTTCGGTGCTAAAGCCCAGCAAAATTCGGACGGAATACAACGTCCTAACTGTGTTAAAAGGTTAAATCAAACATGGATTCAACTATTTTTTCCTGACACCCTGGCAGATAGGGGGAACTGCACTCACACCTCAATGTCTCTCTTCTATGAGATATATATATAGCGCACAAGTAGATTATATCCCATCTGTTGTGGCAAATAAGCTTAAAGGGACATTAACCCCAATTTTTTTCTTTCATTATTTAGAAAGAGTAAGCAATTTTAAACAACTTTACAATTTACTTGCATTATCTAATATGCTGCATGCTCTTAATATACTTAGTTGAAAAGCATATCTAAATAGACTCAATAGCTGCTGATTGGTGGATGCAGATAGATTGGAATGTTGTCTTAAATAGTTTTCTCTATCTGAATCCTGAAAGATCATTTTTGGGTTAACTGTAATATAGCGGGTTTAAATCACAAGTGTAACCACAAAATTATATATGTATCTCAAAATGAAGAACAAATATGGGCTTATTCTGTATTGGGGTCCAATCTGCCAGAGGAAATCATGCAGCTCGAAAGCAAAAGAACACAATTATAATACCAAGGCTACAAAGATTCACAAGTAAAGATTTTTATCCTGTGATGAAGACAAAACTTATCTTTGAAACACATAAGGATTGCATGTTTTTAAAAGATTTTAGTGCGACTGCAGTACATACGGACTCAATTAAAATAGTTATAGGAAGAATTGTATGAAGTGGAGCAAATACATTTTACCATCACACACTACTTACCTCATTCTGATTGAGGGTTCTTATGTGAGTGTTTGGAAACAGATTTTAAATATTTTTTTATCATTAAACGGTATCACACTATTGTTTGCCTTTGGTTCCTCTTTTTTCAGTGAGGATTGGTGTGCTCCATCCACTACAGAACTTCTGAAGCATTACCTACTCTTTGGAGACATGAAACTACAGTAATCCCAATATGCAAAAAGTGAAAAGACTGTTTAGCTTAGCATCAAATGCCCTTACTGATAAAAGAAACAGACTTATAGCTGAACATGCAGATATGCTTCTGTTCCTCAAAAAGAACTTGCCACTAACTTTTGAAAAAATGTATTCTAATTGCTAGATTGTCTATTATACTGCTTGTTCTCATCTTGCACAATTATGCTCAAAACATACTGTACTCTGAGGAACATCCTTATCTTATATAGTTGAGGAAGAACGTTCATAGGAAATATTAAGTTAATTCCTATGAACACTCATCCTACATTTATAGGAATAGATTACATTTAATTGGTAAGCTTTACCACTGCTCTGTTCACATTTCCAACTCCATAGACTTTAATGGAGTTGGACATGTAATGAGAGCATTGGTAAAGCTTACCAGTCAATGTAATCTATCCCATAGTGTTGTTCCCCAAGATTAAACAGTGCACTGTTATATTTTTAACTGTATTGCACTTTTGGTTGGTTGTGATTTTTACATTTGGTATGTATTGCTGTTTTTTATTAATATATTTTATTGTAATATTTTTATATATAAACATGTTCTTAAATCATTAGTCTTTATTGTGCTTGGGAAACTGTTACATGACATTAAAAAAGTATCGGTAATTGGTATTGGCGAGTATTTAAAAAAAAAATAAAAACACTTGTACTCGGTCTTAAAAAAATGGTATTGGTGCAACCCTAATATTATATATATATATATATATATATATATATTCTTCAACAAACTACAAGAAGAGAACAAGGACCAACAAAAACTGCTTATGGCCCTAAACGGATAGGGAATCAAGCACTCTTTTAAAATTTCTCTAAAGTGTATAGCTTAAAAAATATGAAATAAATCTCTGACCAGTACAATCACAGTAAACAATAAATGTTTTATTAATAAAACAGAAAGAAATTATCCTAACTGTCCAAAGCGTAGCAATAGGCTAAATGAATACAGGCCTCAGGTATATATTAACATCACAAAATGTAATATGTTGAACAAACAACTCGATACATGTGGCCAATTAAGACCCTGAAGATATGCACATCATAATCACAATGTTGGCAAGAATACAATCCAAAGTTACCTAGTACATTACTACACCCAGGCTGTACACGGTACCCAAGTCTGTACAAGGGATAGTTACCGGACAGGAAAATTATAGGGATTTAAGTAATGGTAGGTGCTTTGAAAATATTTCAGGAACAACAATAACGGCAGTATATCAGCAGTTACATAGAATTGCATACAAGTATGAAGAAGAGCTATTGCAGTGTTTTTTAGCAATAAGATAGATAGTGGAACATATCGAATAAAACTTCCATATTAAAATGCCTAAACACAGCAGTTACATAGAAATGCCTGCACATATATAGAAAAAATTCTTGCAGAAGATATATTGCTGAAAAAACAAACAAATCACACCAGGATGACTTTCCACATAAAGCGGTATTGTTTTCAGCACCAAACTTAGCATGAGTCCATAGGCATTCAAGATGGGATAAGTGCTGTCGAAGCTGCATGCATGTTAGTGAAGCATAGTGAATGTTAGAGCTGCAGGTATTGTATAAGAAGCGGCAAGCCAGCCGAATAAGCAGCAAGAGTCAGTCCAGGCTAACCCCCCACATTCCGTATATAAGCAGCTGTATTTCTTTACTGAGCAATGTTCATGCACTTATCTGAATTAAATGATGTCCACAGTAGAGTTCCGCTGTTTTTTTACCAAGTTACCGGTTACCTCCTAGGATACTGCCTTACAAGTGAGTCCCATGAAAAGGTTACTGAGCCAGTCGGAGTTCCACAAGCTGAAACGCTGCAGCGTGGTTAGACTGCGTGCCTACTTCCGGGTTGGTCACATGTGCATCTGTGATCCAATGCCTACGATCTTGATCGTTTCACCCACAATGCCAAATGATAGACGGGGCTTCCTCACTGAAATTTTGTTATATTTATAAATTATTGTTATATCACTGGGGGGTGCGGGCCGCACCAGGGTGACACCCTCCAGGGGGTGACACCACCAAAAAAAATTAATTTTATTGAAATTCAAAGAAATTCAATGTAGAGATGCATATATTTTTTTATTAGAGGGGCCAGCATTTGTGAACATTAGTGGGACTGGGGAAGTTGTAGACACTGCAATTTCCACAAATAGTTTTCCCGGCTGCTTTTGCTTGTTTGTACTTTGCTCCTATGCCCAATTTCACTATGAATGTTGTGGGCGTGCTGTGGGGCTTGCGAATTTGCGATGCTAGCCTAAACCTGCCTGCCTATCTGTGCTCACTGCTCAGTGACGTGTGGAGCAGTGGAGTCACTCACTGCTGTGCTGTCTCTCTAAACGGGAACTGGGAAATCATGAGGGGGATGCCTGGCACTTGACAGCATGACTGTCTAACACTGTCTCTAAAGTGAAGGAGACACGTATGATGCCCACCAGACCGGTACGGTTACAGTACACTAAGTGCACACTGAAGAGCTAGAAGGGGAGGGCAAATGGGCGTCTGGGGGTGGGCAGAGAGCAGAGGTGCTTGGCCATAAGAAGCGGTAGGCACGCGGCCCGAGGCTGTGCACTGACAGACTTGGAACAGAGTCAGAGAGCAGAATTGTCATAGTTTGCACACCTAAACCTTTTCTTTAGTGATTTATTTTTAGAGTGCTCAGTTTATCTTTTATTTTATGCTCTGCTGAGCCAGGGAGCAGCTCTAGGCATGAGATTTATAATTAATGCTGTGCAGTTTACATATTTTGTATGTGTGTGTGTCTGAGTGTTTTTTTGTGTGTGTGTCTGAGTACTTTTGTGTGTGTGTCTGAGTGTTACGGTGTGTGTGCCTGAGTGTTTTTGTGTGTGTGCGTGTGTGTCTGAGTGCCTTTGTGTGTGTGTCTGAGTGCTTTTCTGTGTGTGTTTGAGTGTTTCTGTGTGTGTGCCTGAGTGTTTGTGTGTGTGTGTGTCTAAGTGTTTGTGTTTGTGCCTAAGTGTTTTGTGTGTGTGTGTCAGAGTGTTTTTGTGTGTGTCTGAGTGTGTTTTTCCGAGTGTTTGTGTGTGCATCTGAGTGTGTTTTTAAGTGTTTCTGAGTGTGTCGGAGTGTTTGTATGTGTGTGTACCTGTGTTTTTGTGTTTGTGTGTGTCTGCTTTCTGGGGGGAGGGGGGGTGACACCATAAGATACTGCACCGGGGGACACCAACCCTAGTGACGCCACTGCTTGTCAGGACAAGTAGATTGGGCTACAGCTTTAGTCCCTTGGATAAGAAGATTTATTTTAAAATGTCCGCCCCCCTTGGGTTTAGATAAGTTCAAAAGTAGAGACCTGGACAAAAAAAAATCTTAAAACCAAAGTAAGGTTGCAAGGAAGAGAAAAATATAATGACTTGTTAGAACATAACTAGAGCTTGAATAAAGCTTTGACTGACTGGAAGCCTAGCATTTTATCATGTGAAATAACCCTTTAAAGGGCTAACAAATAACAGTTTATCTAAACCTTCTTGTAGAAATGTAAGAATTCTTGAAATTCTAAAACTTGTTTACTTTCAACTTGCAATACGCATGCAAGTTAGCGCAGTCGCGATATTGCTCGTCGCGTCCCTTACTAAAAATAGCACACCACTTTTAATCAAGACCCAAGGCTTTAAAACACAGTTAAACAAGTTAAATAGAGTATATTTGTAATATGTGGATCCAAACTTAAAGGATATAATGTTATAGAAATGGGGACAGTTCTAGTATGCTAGATATATAACAATAAAATATAAGTTAGCAAACTTAAAACCCTCTTAAGGATAAAAGGAAATAACTAGTTAAGTTTTAAATACCCCAACTCATAAAGGAGATTAGACAACTTACCACTCCACACAGCAAGACATATGTAGCATGGCAAGAGGTAATACAAATAACGACTGATGCTTCAACAAGCAGAGTAGATAAGGACATTAGAGCAGCGAGAAAAAGATAAAACTCGCACCAACTAAAACAAGTATGCTGTTAAAGAAAAGTGTGTGGCGCTCACTAAGCAAAATAAGAGCTAAAGTGCACAAAGAATAAAAATGTGTGCTCAATAGCGCTGTGGAAAACATAAGAGACCTAAGCTAGAGCACGCATAATACTGGAAGCGTGCGCTCGAAGAGCTGTACAAAGCGTAATGTAGCCAAGGAACACAAAATATGGGAGCATGCTACAGAGCTGAGAAAAGAAGCCGAAAACAAAGCAAGCAAATAATGAGTGAAATTGAGAGAGAGCCACTCGATAGTGGTTAGAAAAAAAAATGGAACCAGAACTGGAGTGTGCAAAGAACTGGGAGCGCGGTCTCAGTAGCGTTGTAAATAATATAATGACGCCAAAACTGGAGCACTCAAAGACCAGAGAAAGCAAGTTACCTAAACAAAAAGAGTGCTGATGTCAAATTAAAAAATGAAAAGTTCCAACAGAATTTTTTTTTTTAAATGCAAGCATTTATGTGGAAAATAAACATTTTTCTTAAAGGAACCTGTAGCCCACAATAAATGGTCTCCTTACATAAATTACTAGACTGAAATAGTCTAGGGTATAAAGTGGCAATGTTTGTATATGTTAGTATCCTCTGGCTATGATGTACCTCATGAATGTTGTACCTCCTGCTAATAGCCTGCGGGCTATGTGCGTGCATGAATATTCTTACTTACCTTGAGATACACCCACTCTACAGTGCTTACCCACAGCAGCAGAAAAAGACTGCTTCCATTAGACAGCTCATCTAGTGCTGTGTACATCAAAGATATATATCGATGATCAACAGGAGGAGGCTATGGGATCAGTTCCCACGACGCATGTGGCAGGCTTGTGACTCCTTCACGGAGAGCAATTGTGCCACTACCCAAAACTCCAATCTCTCTTCTGTCTCACAATAACAGCTCTATGAGGGGAAAAATTTGTTTCACAATGGTCTGAGAAACCTTCTCAATGAAGAATCTGGAGCCCCTCCATTTTTCACCTAACTCAGATGAAGCAAAGATAACACTGACATACCAGAGAGGTGGGAGGGATTTAGTACTCAGAGTTTTAGGAATCTTTGCCTCCTCCCACTGGCCAGGAGTATAATCCCAGGAGTAATGGCTCATGGACTCTCACCCCCTTATTAAATATAATATATGCTATACATAGATTAGAGAGATGAAACACCAATTCTTTCTTTCATTATTCAGATAGAGAATTTTAAACATATTCATAATGTACTTGTTATCAAGTTTGCTTCATTATTTTGATATCCTTTGTTAAAAGGAGCAGCAATGCACTAGTGCAGGGGCCAGCAACCTTGGCACCCAAATGTTTTGGAGCTACATTTCCCATGATGCTCAGACACACTTTAGGTTGGCTGAGTATAATGGGAAAGGTAGTTGCGAAACATCTGGAGTGCCAAGTTTGCTGACCCCTGCACTAGTGGGACCTAGCTGGCCACATTGGTTGAACCAATGACAAGGAGGCATTTATGTGTAACCACCAATCAACAGCTAGCTCCCTGTAGTTCATTCTGGTCCCTAAGCCTACTTATGCTTTTTTTAAATAAGGATACTAAAATAATTAAGTAATTTAGATAATAGAAGTAAATTGGAAAGTTGTTTAAAATTACTTTGGATTTAATGTCCATTAAGTGACATCCAAAAACAGCAAATCATTTATAGAGTTTTCCTACTTTTTTAACTTTATTTGTTAATGTGTTTAATTCCTGTACAGTTGAAAAGGGAGTTAAATACCTTATAAGCATGTAATAAAATTAATTTTAGAATATATAAGAAATGTACATTTGCTGACTTCCATTTTTTAAGAGGTAGAATATCTAGAAATTAGAATTTAACCTGTTACTACAATACACAACATTTCTTCTTTTTAGTACTTAAAGGGATACTGAATCCAAATTTTTTTTCTTTCGTGTTTCAGACAGAGAATGCAATTTTAAGCAACTTTCTAATTTATGCCTATTATCAATTTTTCTTCATTCTCTTCCTATCTTTATTTGAAAAAGAAGGCACCTAAGCTTTTTTTCTTGGTTCAGTACTCTGGACAGCACTTTTTTATTGGTGGATGAATTTATCCACCAATCAGCAAGGACAACCCAGGTTGTTCCCCAAAAATGGGCTGGCATCTAAACTTACATTCTTGCATTTCAAATAAAGATACGAAGAGAATAAAGAAAATTTGATAATATGAGTAAATTAGAAAGTTGGTTAAAATTTCATGCTCTATCTGAATCGCGAAAGAAAAAAATTTGGGTTCAGTGTCCCTTTAAAGGGGCATGAAAGTCAATGTAAGCATTTTAAGTGCAAAGAACCCCTGCTATCCAGGTGAGCTTATGTACATTCCAACGTTGCCTAATTTAAATGCCAGGCCTAATTCTCTGCAATAATAAAAGGTAAGGGGTTCTAAGGCAAACATATTTTGTAAATATAACTTATAGAAGAGGTGCTTCAATATGTATGCACTTATAGAGAGCCTCAATTTTTTGGTGCAATTAAAGACCCATTTGACTATATAATAACTCCATAGAATATTGCAGTGATCCCTGTCCTAGCATGCATGTATATATATATATATATATATATATATATATATATATATATATATACATACACATACATACATCCGTTGCTGAGCATCCTCTTCCTACGATCCCAGCCGTACACTGAAGGTTCTCTTTAAGGGACGTCATCCAAGATGGCGTCCCTTGAACTCTATCAGCCAATAGGAATTAAAGGGTAAAAAATCCTATTGGCTGATGCAATCAGACAATAAGATTGAGCTTCAATCCTATTGGCTGATAGGATTGAGCTTGCATTCTATTGGCTGTTCCAATCAGCCAACAGAATGCAAGCTCAATCCAATTGGCTGACCGCTCCATGTGACCTGACAAGCTTGTTTGTTTGATTGTATGGCGGAGAAGTTTGAGAGTGCTACTAACCTAACAAGCCAAAGCAAGGTGAATACATTTGGTGGACACTCGGAGGACATTGATACTATCTACTTGGTCTGCATAGCGGCTTTTCACTATACCTGAAAAGCAGCTTATAGATGGAACGTCCAGAGGAATAACACTGAAGTCCGGCAGCAAACAGGTGCAGTTAACAGAGGGGTACGAATTCATAAACGAGGTATCCTCCTGCATCTTTGTTTTGCTTTATCTGACATGTAGCATTGCCTCTATCTATGTTTGATGTACGCTGTTGACAAAGGGGTATGTTAACATATAAAAAATATCCTCCTGCATTATTTTCTTTTGCTTCAGCTTTGTGTTCTGCTGCAGTACTAACATAGATGCTTCAAGTGCTTTGATGCATATCATCTTGGCCCTTAAAATGATCAGTCGCATGACTGTATAAAAATTCTTGTTTTTTCTGGCTCTACTTACTTTGTGTAGGATGCTGTTCATAACTTCATTGCAACTTTGGGGAGGCTAACACCAACCGAAAAACTTACCATCTTATCAGTCCGTAACAGACAAAGTATTTTCAAATCATATACTTAGCCCTCTTGGCCACAAAGGTATCACCTCATTGCAAAACTGCCAATGTTACATACTAAATACTTTATTTGTGAATATGTTATTTTGCATGATATCTTCCTAGTGTCTATGTTATGCTAAGTAATATAACTTCTGTATACAGTTCCTAAGTTACTACTTGCTGTTGTTTACAATATGACAAGTGACTATGCACAGTCTTAGTAGACCTCATTCATTTATTCCAGTTTTATTAAAACCTAAATAGGCCTGAGAGTATAAATTGAGGCCTACAATCTGTGCTTATTCAGTTGCAGCATCACTTTGGATTTACCACTTTTTTTGTGTACTTTAGGAAGTATCCAGTCTTTACAAACTGCATGTTACTTCATGGACCGGTCCTAATATTTGCAAACATATGAAAATATATTTTTAACTGTTTGTGTTTCTTGTATTTATAGTTTTTAAACCACGATATTCACTTTATCCAGAGTATCTGGATGCTGTCATTTTCACGAGCCCGCGCTCGACAAAGTGTGAGAATAAACATAACTTTGTTTCAAATTAAGCATGTGTTGCTCTATTTTCTATTTAAAAGAGTGCTGAAACCTCCCCTTCCCATGTTCTGAGGAAGGGGAGGTTTACTCCTTGAAACGTCAATAAATTTGACTTCACGCTTGAAAAAATCCTGGTCTGTTTCTGTCTTTTGGTGAAGTTATATTACTTACACAGAACAACCAGGTGGTTGACTTTAGGAGGGCAGATTCACATGAAGCTGGGTATATATATATATATTATATATATATATATATATATATAAATATATTTCACAAAATGTTAACCCGAATACAATTAGCCAAATAGGCATCCACAGCGCCAAATGCGACCACACAAGCTCCTCCCAAATGTGAGATCTCTCAACCAGATCTCATGATAAAACTAGAAAATAAAGCGATTAGAGGAGCGCTATATAGTTCCTGGTGGGAAGGTTAGGTCTTGCTATAGACCTAAAGAGTATGTATATCTATGTAATTATATTAATCTATATAATTTATTCATTAACACCAATCTGGAGAGTCTCCTCTGAGGAAGGAAATTGGAAGCTCCTAATATAAGCTCCTTGTAGATAAGTTCTAAAAAGTGAAGGGGCATGTCATAAATGTCTCAAACAAGGTTCAATGTGATGTACAGTGTATCATAATCCAATATTTAACAAATAAAATCTGTGTATAAAAAACAATAATCCAAAGTGATGTCCCAAGGAGAAAGTAGATCCAGTAGGATGATTCAAAAAAATGTGAATATATATATATATATATATATATATACAATATATATACTGTATATATAGTACAATAGTAGGTAGTGCATCCATCTTGCAGAGGATGTTGCAAGATGCTAAAAGGAAAGTAGGCGATCTTGAAAGGGATTCTCTCTTTGTTCATAAGAGTAAGTCAAACACTTTTGAGAACAAGCCTAAATTTATAACCACCTACAGTAAAGAGTATCACAAAATTTGTAACATTGTGAGGAGTTCATTACCTATTTTAGAAGCAGATGAGGCTTTAGAGATCTAGTGCATGAGGGGTATAACTTTATTTCACGTAAAAACAAAACTTTGGGAAATATATTATCACCATCTATGTTGCCCACAAGCAAAAATAAAAATTGGCTGTCATTAAAGCCTGGCTTTTTCAGATGTAGCAGCATTAAGTGTAAATATTGCTCCTTTGCCACTTTTGGCTTAGATTTTACTTCTCAAACAACTGATAAGACATATCAGATTAGACATCATTCAACATGTAATTCGTCATTTCTAATATATCTCTTGACCTGCAGGGGGTGTAATAAGCAATATGTTGGGCTCACTACACGCCCCCTGAAAGATTTTGATTGTTTGATTGTAATTTGATTTGATTGTAATTCTCTCTTTCAGAATATGATCTGTCCGAATCAGAGGTTGTAGAATAATCTTTATTAACAAAGTCATAAACTTTACCTATACCTTAATTCACTTTCTTTGATAATCAATCTCATTATATTAAATGAACAATCAGTTAGACATTTTTCCCATTCATTTTTAAAGTCAGCTAACAATGGGTTAGCAAGGTTAGTTCCTATTTTCTTGCGTAGTCTAAGACCTCTAGGAATCATTTTGTTATCTAAATATCTATTGAGACTACTTATTTCCCATTTAAATCTTAATTGCTTAATAGAATTTTGTTTGTAAATTTTAAAGTCATGAAAGATATTATTCCCTTGATTAACAACCTGTGTGGTTGTTTCCAAGGCAAAGGTTTCATTCAGATCATATTCCCATTCACTGAAGCCAGCCATGGTATCACCTTAATTCTGCGTCCAAAACAACGACCACACAAAACACCTGGAGTTAGTATTTCCCAATATCAGCACGGTACTAAAGAAAAGACTGTATTTTTCAGATGTAGCAGCATTAAGTGTAAATCTTGCTCCTTTGCCACTTTTGGCTTAGATTTTACTTCTCAGACAATTGGTAAGACATATCAGATTAGACAACATTCAACATGTAATTCGTCATTTCTAATATATCTCTTGACCTGCAGGGGGTGTAATAAGCAATATGTTGGATTTTTCTGGATATTCCAGTTGGATACTAGAGTGCAGAGAGGGTTAAACTCTGAATGGGATGTCAAATTGTTCACTAAATAAAAGGTTATGTTATAGTTCTAATTTTTATTTCTTTATTTTTTGACATTTCATATTTTTTTTCAACATGTAATTCGGCATTTCTAATATATCTCTTGACCTGCAGGGGGTGTAATAAGCAATATGTTGGGCTTACTACACGCCCCCTGAAAGATAGTTTTTTGCAACATCTCAGGTCAATTGAAGATCCTGAGTCATCCACTCCTGTTTCGCTGCATTTCAAAAGGGAACACAATTCAGATGTTTCCCTCCTGACATTTCAATGTATCCAAATTATTCCCAGACACCCCAGAGGGGGCAACAGAGAAGAGATTCTCAGAAAAAGAGAAGTTTTCTGGATATTCCAGTTGGATACAAGAGTGCCGAGAGGGTTAAACTCAAAATGGGATGTCAAATTGTTCACTAAATAAAAGGTTATGTTATAGTTCTAATTTGTATTTCTTTATTTTTTTACATTTTACATTTTATATTTTGCTATTATGTTTTCTAATTTGGTTTTCTCATTGATAAGTATTATGCAGAAAGGATATTACTCCAATAAATAAGTAATTTATGATTTACATATGTTTAAAATCAGTTTGATTAATAGAGGAGGAGTTTCCTTTAGGTGTATATAAGGACCAATATAGCCATTTGTTGACTAGTGGTCACTGAGGAAGTACAGTATATGAACTATACGAAACATGTTTGACCTCACCTGATCTAATGTGTTACTTCCTTTATGGATGCCGATTTTTTTATGAAGAATTGATGTTACAATAAATAGACTTTTTTGCTTTTATGTTGGAGAGTTACGTTCTTTAAATTACACATCGTGGATTGCCCCTCTGGTTGGATGGATTAATGTGCTGTGTAGCTGTTTGAATTTGGATGTTTGGAGACCGGATGCCTTATTATTGTTGTTCAAATATATATATATATATATTAAAGAAATTGTACCAGCTGTATTTGAGAGATAATAAATAGGTCGAGTAACAAAGATGCAAAAAATGCCTGTTGCAACTTTGGTGCAAGGGGGTAATGAATGTTAAAGTATTTAAGAAAAAAAGAAATACCCTTATTCCAGCACTAACTCATTCACCAAACAATTGTAATATACCCCAGGTGATAAGTGTAGGTCAAGCATGGACACAGGAGCCAGTGATCAGCACAAATTAATCAAATGCATTTATTAGAATAATGCAAAAACACTAATAAATGTGCCATTACCTGTTATACCTTGTTAATAAGTTCATAACCCCATGAACTATTAAATATTATATTCGCAAGGTATTGACACCGAACAATTCTAAATAAATAACAACTGTAACTCTGTCACAAATAACATTGTCCATATATACATCATGTCAATGATAAATCCGGCTTTTAAATCTTCGCATGCAATTTGTTATGAATGTTGGTATTTCAATATTGAACCATTATTGGTATGTATAACTGCAGCTGGTCGGTTAGTAGCCAAGCAGAGAAATTAGTAGCAACAAACTGATTAGGTTAATTCGACTTAATAGCCAGTCCGCCTTTAACAACTGTTTGACAGAGAACACAGTCAATAGTGGTGGAGCGGTACTTCCCCTTACCTTCACAGTGGTAAACACATTCACAGCTTACCTTACCCAATTCAAATCTGAGTCCAAAGAGATACCCCCGCTTCCTCCATTACAGAGATTACTATCACAGAATCACCTGTTTCTCCAGATAGACTAGTGGAGCCGCCAACAGATAGAGGGCCAGGTCCCGAAGGTGAGCTGTCCACTGACTTACTCCGTTCCTCCTAGGATCCAAGACTAGGGCACGCTGTATGGGGGTAAATCGACTCCGACCAAACAAACAGACGCCACGCTCACAGAGCTCCTGTGGGCGTGAACTTCTTAACAGCAACACGTGTTTCACCCATTCCAATGATTCTATTGGGCTTCATCAGGCATGTGATTTCAGCATGCCACATATGAGCTATTTATATTATGCCGGGTGAAATATTGAACAAATACGGTGACAAAAAGAAATTTGTTGTTAATTTTAATTACGCTAGGTTCAAAAATATAGCGTTAGAGATAGTGCTGCCATGGCTGGCTTCATATAATACAATATCCCATAATCAAATATATTACGAAATAACCATAAACAATATAGAGGATCAGAATTAAACAGTAGAGCTTAAAGGGGTACGAGTCCAATTTCCCTATTACATCAAAAAACATATATAGAGTGAGGAAGCATTTTTTTTAAATATATATATATATAAATATATCAATATATGAATATCAATTATTACAATATTTACATATAAATAGTAATCACTCATCAATTGCTTCTAAACAAAGCACATAGTGGATCAAGCAGAGTAAGTAGACAATTGCCTAAAATATTATTTAAACATAGTTATCTTATGATTTTAGAACCAATTTTACAAGAAAGGGGCATAGTTTAACTCTTCATTTAAGCCACTTGGCTGTACAGTATCAAGATTGAATATCCATTTACATTCATCTTTTAGAAGAGCTTTATCCCAGTCCCCCCCTCTCTCACTTACACTAACTCTTTCTTCACCACCCATAAAATAAAGGCTTTTAACTTCACTATTGTATGATTTAAAGAAATGGCGTGCAATGCCGCTTGTTTTGATACGTTCTTTCAATATATCACATCTATGTTCTTTCATTCTCTCCTTAAATTCACAATAGGTCTTTCCAACGTATTGTCTGGGACAAGAACACAACAGAACATAGACCACTCCAACTGTTTTACATGTTATATAGCCTTTAATTTTGTGTGTGATGTCCTTAGTATCTTCAATAGATCCTCCTCTTATAGGTGTTTACACATTTTACATTTTTTGCATGGGTAACACTCATTTTTGGGTTTTGAACTCTGTAACCAGTTCGTGGATTCATTCTTAACATAGTGACTATGTACCAATTTGTCTTTTAGGGATGGGGCCTTTCTAGCGGTCAGTAAAGGAAAGTCACCAACAAATGAATAAATGTCCTTGTCAAGAGTGAGTAGATGCCAATGCTTTGAAAGAATGGCTTTAATATCTTGCCAGCTTTCATTGTAGTTGTGTGATATAGTGAGCGCTGGGAAGCTTAAAAGGACTGTGAGGTATGGATATGTTAAAAATGGAATGTATTTATTACAGTTAATATACAATGAAAATACAATATAATACATACAAATTAAAAAGCTTCTAAAATTCTTCCTAAAATCTCTATGGATCCATGAGATATAAGTCTTAAGGATATAGTGTTACCTATATCTGTGGTGTTGGAACAAATATTACGTTAGCCTTTCTCAAGGGCCTAGGAGGGCCGAAACGCGTCGACATACTGGTGAGCAAATTTCTGATTTTATTATACCACATCTAGACGTTATTACACTATTGCACTTTATTTCACCCACAGATTAGGAGGAGGACTTTGGACCTACCCGCCACATTATTGTACTTTTTTTTTTTTTTTTCTTCTGCATTTTTATATTCTACATTTTTTATATATTTTTTATATTCTGCATTCTTATAATCTCCTTCACGTCTACCACAGCTATTGGAGTTTATTTTGGAAGTTAATCATCTAGGATTTCTTTGAACCCACTTACCCACCATATTTTTTGAACACTTTGATATTTATTTGTGGATTAATTTTTTACAATTTTTGTGGAACACTTTTGCAATTTTTGTGGAACACTCTGATATATATTTTTTTGGAACACTGTGATTTTCCAAAGAGACATTTTTTAAGAAACTATTTGAGAGACATAAATTTCTTCATTTTTTCAACAAATTTTATTTCCGCTTTTACACAATTGGATTTCTCCTACACTTTTATTTATATTGTATTTCTATCACTTATACTTTTATACTGCATCTGTATTGTTGACATCTGTATTATTGACATTGTACTACACCAATTTTGGCCATTTACATCACATCTGCTGTTTGTAAATATCTGTGCTTAAACTGCACTTTATAGACCATAATACTATGGTCTTAGACTGTTGTCGGAGCTAACGTAATATTTGTTCCAACACCACAGATATAGGTAACACTATATCCTTAAGACTTATATCTCATGGATCCATAGAGATTTTAGGAAGAATTTTAGAAGCTTTTTAATTTGTATGTATTATATTTTATTTTCATTGTATATTAACTGTAATAAATACATTCCATTTTTAACATATCCATACCTCACAGTCCTTTTAAGCTTCCCAGCGCTCACTATATCACACAATTGTAGTCACATCCCAAGTCCACTAGGGAACTTTTGCCAGTGAGCATAAGGCTGTAAAATACTAGCGCTCGGTCTACCACACACACGTTTCAGCTTTCATTGTAGGTAGTAATCATTCTAACTTTTTCATTAGGTGGTGAATCTTTTAAGTTATACAGCAGAGACTATCTATTAGTGTTAGTAGCTCTCGTGTACCCAGCTTTTAAAGATTTCCAATTATATCCTCTGTTGCGAAACCGGCCTCTCAGATCATCAGCATGAAGCTTAAACAAAGGCTCAGTTGAACAGTTACGTTTATGTCTCAGATACTGTCCTATTGGGATATCCCTTAATCTGTGAATGTGGATGATGACTTGATGCTTCAAGAAGGGTATTTGCAGCCGTAGGCTTGCAATAACTTTGTGTAAGTAAAGAATTATCCGAGTGCTTCATAAGCAACAAATCTAGAAAAGCGATTTCTTTGTTGCTGTAATGATAAGTAAATTTTAAATTTAAAGTATTTATATTTAAATATGTCACAAAGTCCTGCAATAATTCGACTGACACTTCCCAAAACATCAAGACGTCATCAATGTAGTGAATCCATGATGTCACCATGCCATCATATTTACTGGGTGCATCCAGAACCGAGTCCAATTCCCATTTACCTAGATACAAACAAGCATAAGTGGGTGCACAACATGCACCCATGGCTGTTCCCAATATCTGCCTATAGAACTTACCATCAAACTTGAAATAGTTCCGCCGTTCTAAGACAAAATGTAATAATTCAATCACAAAGGTTGTGTGGGTGTCATATCTACTACCTCTTTGTTTTAAATAAAAGAGGGAGGCCTCAATCCGCATATGATGAGGAATTGAAGAGTATAACGCCTCAACATCAATAGTTACTAATAGAGTCTTATATGAAAGAGCAATATCATCCAATTTTGGCAACACCTCAGTAGTATCTTTCACAAATGAAGGGATCGAGGAAAGGAAAGGTCTTAAAGGGACAGTCTAGGCCAAAATAAACTTTCATGATTCAGATAGAGCATGTCATTTTAAACAATTTTCCTATTTACTTTTATCACCAATTTTGCTTTGTTCTCTTGGTATTCTTAGTTGAAAGCTTAAACTAGGACGTTCATATGCTAATTTCTTAGACCTTGAAGGCCACCTCTTTTCAGAATGCATTTTAACAGTTTTTCACCACTAAAGGGTGTTAGTTCCTATATTTCATATAGATAACACTGTGCACGCAAAGTTATCTGGGAGCAGGCACTGATTGGCTAAACTGCAAGTCTGTCAAAAGAACTGAAATAAAGGGGCAGTTTGCAGAGGCTTAGATACAAGATAATCACAGAGGTTAAAAGTATATTAATATAACTGTGTTGGTTATGCGAAACTGGGGAATGGGTAATAAAGGGATTATCTATCTTTTAAAACAATAAAAATTCTGGTGTAGACTGTCCCTTTAAGTTCCAATCTACATATTTAGCAATATTTTCTAGTAACCCTCCCTGGCCCGAAACAATAGGCCGGCCAGGGGGAGGGTTTTTATTTTTGTGCAGCTTGGGTATGGTATAGAAGGTAGGAATTCTAGGAAATTTAACTTTCAAGAAATCCAATTCACTAGTATTAATAATGCCTTTAGACCAAGCTTCAGTTAGAATATTGTCTAGGTCGATCTTATAATCAGAGGTTGGGTCGCAAGATAATTTTTCATAATTGGAGATACAAGAGACCTGTCTCTGACATTCACTTTTATAATCCTTGATGTTAGGTACCACAACATTTCCGCCTTTATCAGACGGTTTAATCAGAGATAAATCACAGGCCAACTCATGTAAAGCCAATCTTTGTTTAACTGTCAAATTATCTTTGACTGGAAAATTGACATTTAGTGCCTTCAAATCCTGTTCCACTAATTTTACAAAGTTTGATACAGTAGACACCGTTGGCAATGCTTGCATAAAAGTGGACTTAGGTTTAAAGGGACTAAAGCCAATATGTGTAAGTGACCCTTCCATATTGATATCAGTTGACTCACTAAATAGCATTTCTAAATCTTCTAGAGATTGTATTTCTTGCATATCCAAGTTACTGGAGGGTGTCGTATGTGAAAAGGATTTCTTGAGAATCACCTTACGTGCAAATAGATTCAGATCTTTCATAATTGTGAACTTGTCCACCTTATTAGTAGGACAAAAAGTTAACCCTTTGGATAAAACTAACACCTGTACATCAATGAATACTTTAGAGGACAAGTTCACAACCTTCAGATCGGAGGAAGTCACTGATGCACTTATTGATTCTTGTTTTGTTGACTCCTCAATGGATAGGCTTTTTTGGTTGTCTCTCCTTTTCCTGTATTTCCATCCCCCCCTTCTTCTTCTACTCTGTCCAAATCTATTTTCTCCTTGGCCTCTATTCTCCTCCTCCATAAAAAAACGCCCTCTACGCCTAAATCTAGATCCTCTGGTTTGATTGTAATTCTCTCTTTCAGAATATGATCTGCCCGAATCAGAGGTTGTAGAATAATCTTTATTAGCAAAGTCATAAACTTTATCTTCCATATAATCTAATCTGTCTGGATGAATTTTTGTTCCTCTTGCATTTTTCTCAGTTCTAACTTACATTCCTCATTTAAACGATTGAAATCTTTATTTGATTCCCATTGTTTTAAATTAATAATTGATTCATCCAGTTCAATTTGAACTTTTGAGAGCCTTAATTCACTTTCTTTGATAATCAATCTCATTATATTAAATGAACAATCAGTTAGACATTTTTCCCACTCATTATTAAAGTCAATTAAACAATGGGTTAGCAAGGTTAGTTTTTTTGCATAGTCTAAGACCTCTAGGAATCATTTTTTTATCTAAATATCTATTGAGACTACTTATTTCCCATTTAAATCTTAATTGCTTAAAAGAATTTTGTTTGTAAATTTTAAAGTCATGAAAGATATTATTCCCTTGATTAACCACCTGTGTGGTTGTTTCCAAGGCAAAGGTTTCATTCAGATCATATTCCCATTCACTGAAGCCAGCCATGGTATCACCTTAATTCTGCGTTCAAAACAACGACCACACAAAACACCTGGAGTTAGTATTTCCCAATATCAGCACGGTACTAAAGAAAAGACTGGCTTTTTCAGATGTAGCAGCATTAAGTATAAATCTTGCTCCTTTGCCACTTTTGGCTTAGATTTTACTTCTCAGACAATTGGTAAGACATATCAGATTAAACAACATTCAACATGTAATTCGTCATTTCTAATATATCTCTTGACCTGCAGGGGGTGTAATAAGCAATATGTTGGATTTTTCTGGATATTCCAGTTGGATACAAGAGTGCCGAGAGGGTTAAACTCTGAATGGGATGTCAAATTGTTCACTAAATAAAAGGTTATGTTATAGTTCTAATTTTTATTTCTTTATTTTTGACATTTCATATTTTGCTATTATGTGTTCTAATTTGTTTTTCTCATTGATAAGTATTATGCAGAAAGGATATTCCTCCAATAAATAAGTAATTTATGATTTACATATGTTTAAAATCAGTTTGATTAATAGAGGAGGAGTTTCCTTTAGGTGTTTATAAGGGCCAATATAGCTATTTGTTAAATAGTGGTCACTGAGGAAGTACAGTATATGAACTATACGAAACATGTTTGACCTCAACTGATCTCATTTGTGACTTCCTTTATAGATGCCGATTTTTTTATGAAGAATTGATGTTACAATAATTAGACTTTTTTGCTATTATGTTGGAGAGTTACGTTCTTTGGATTACACATTGTGGATTGCCCCTCTGGTTGGATGGATTAATGTGCTGTGTAGCGGTTTGAATTTGGATGTTTGGAGACCGGGTGCCTTATTCTTGTTGTTCAAATATATATACAGGTGGCCCTCGTTTTACAACGGTTCAATTTATACCGTTTCAGAATAACAACCTTTTTTTCCAGTCATGTGACTGCTATTGAAAAGCATTGAGAAGCAGTGCATTTATTAAAATAGCCAGTAGGTGGAGCTGTCCGCTTGTGTTGCAGCAAAGCCAAGCAAGCTGAAATTAATCCGTTTAACCAGACATGAGCTATCGAGCAGATTTCAAAGGAACAAGATCTTCCCGTCTATAAATCAGTCCAGATTGGAATGCATAGAAAGAACTGTTTGCAGAAAATGCAAGTGAAGTCTGTGTTGTGTGATTATTTTATTAGGTTTATAATGCTGTTTAGCAAATGTTTTTGTTCATTTAACTTAGTTTAATTATATATTCTGTGTTGTGCGATTATTTTATTAGGTTTATAATGCTGTTTAGCATTTAACGTCTTTATTTCAAAGCTTTAAAAATAATGTATTAGTTGTTACTTATGACAATTTTGAGAGGGGCCTGGAACCTAACTCCCTCACTTACCATTATAAACTGGGTTTCAATTTACAACCATTCCTTCTAGAACCTAACCCCGGCGTAAACCGAGGGCTACCTGTGTATATATATATATATATATATATATATATATATATATATAAACTATATGATGAAAAAATTCAAAAATCTTAAAAGAGGTGTAAACCTTAAAAAGAAAATCAAAATAAAAAAATGGAGAGGGGGTGATTTTGAAAAGCAGCTCTTTAAAGTAGAATCCAAGTGGATTTTTAACATGGACTGCGTATTCCCAAAGGGTCTCAATAGTAATACGGAGATATTCCATTTGTTATACTATCAAGACCCCACCCTCTTTGAGCTAATTCTTTTTGAATTAGCCCATGTCTTTCTGTTTCTCCTATGAATCACTTTAAGACACACAGTGAAAGTAATTAAACTAATTAAATTAATTTAGAATTATGAAACTCCCATCTAATTCTCTCTGGACTGACTACTATATTTTAATACCCCTACCCTACTGATTATCATATCTTAATATCCTAACATCACTGCACAAGGTTGATATAGATCAACATATAGATCTTTGTGTATATATCCTATTTATATCCAAATGTTAGTTGTATTGATAATATAATGTAACGTAATGTGAAATGCAATAACTACTGCACACAAAGAGAGTTTTAGATACATTTGCTTATATATATATATATATTTCACACATCTAATTTAAATGTATTAACTAAGTGCCATTATTATTTATTACTATTATTTCTTTTATACGGTCTATATTCTTTTTATATGGTCTGTATCTTTTATTTTAAATCAAATGGGCTGAATTCCCAATTTTGGAGAATTAAGATTTGGTTGTGGATGTATGACCTACCCCTACTGTTTATGTACCGATAGTACCAAGTTTTTAGTACATATTCTAAAATACGACATCCTAAAATGATATTTTTAAAATATGATGTTTTTAACCCCTTAATGACCACAGCACTTTTCCATTTTCTGTCCGTTTGGGACCAAGGCTATTTTTACATTTTTGCGGTGTTTGTGTTTAGCTGTAATTTTCCTCTTACTCATTTACTGTACCCACACATATTATATACCGTTTTTCTCGCCATTAAATGGACTTTCTAAAGATACCATTATTTTTATCATATCTTATAATTTACTCTAATTTTTTTTATAAAATATGAGGAAAAAATGGAAAAAAACACACTTTTTCTAACTTTGACCCCCAAAATCTGTTACACATCTACAACCACCAAAAAAATCCCATGCTAAATAGTTTCTAAATTTTGTTCTGAGTTTAGAAATACCCAATGTTTACATGTTCTTTGCTGTTTTTGCAAGTTATAGGTCCATAAATACAAGTAGAACTTGGCTATTTCCAAACCACTTTTTTTCAAAATGAGTGCTAGTTACATTGGGACACTGATATCTTTCAGGAATCCCTGAATATCCATTGACATGTATATATATTTTTTTAGAAGACATCCCAAAGTATTGATCTAGGCCCATTTTGGTATATTTCATGCCACCATTTCACCGCCAAATGCGATCAAATAAAAAAAATTGTTCACTTTTTCACAAATTTTTTCACAAACTTTAGGTTTCTCACTGAAATTATTTACAAACAACTTATGCAATTATAGCATAAATGGTTGTAAATGCTTCTCTGGGATCCCCTTTGTTCAGAAATAGCAGACATATATGGCTTTGGCTTTGCTTTTTGGTAATTAGAAGGCTGCTAAATGCCACTGCGCACAATACGTGTATTATGCCCAGCAGTGAAGGGGTTAATTAGGGAGCATGTAGGGAGCTTCTAGGGTTAATTTTAGCTTTAGTGTAGTGTAGTAGACAACCCCAAGTATTGATCTAGGCCCATTTTGGTATATTTCATGCCACCATTTCACCGCCAAATGCGATCAAATTAAAAAAAACGTTAATTTTTTCACAATTTTAGGTTTCTCACTGAAATTATTTACAAACAGCTTGTGCAATTATGGCACAAATGGTTGTAAATGCTTCTCTGGGATGTCCTTTGTTCAGAAATAGCAGACATATATGACTTTGGCGTTGCTTTTTGGTAATTAGAAAGTCGCTAAATGCTGCTGCGCATCACACGTGTATTATGGCTAGCAGTGAAGGGGTTAATTAAGTAGTTTGTAGGGAGCTTGCAGGGTTAATTTTAGCTTTAGTGTAGATATCAGCCTCCCACCTGACACATCCCACCCCCTGATCCCTCCCAAACAGCTCCCTTCCCTCCCCCACCCCACAATTGTCCCCGCCATCTTAAGTACTGGCAGAAAGTCTGCCAGTACTGAAATAAAAGTTTTTTTTTGTTGTTTTTTTAAAGAAAAAAAAAAAGCATATTTACATATGCTGTGTTTAGGATCCCCCCTTAGCCCCCAACCTCCCTGATCCCCCCAAAACAGCTCTCTAAGCCTCCCCCTCTGCCTTATTGGGGGCCATCTTGGGTACTGGCAGCTGTCTGCCAGTACCCAGTTTGCACACAAACAAATGTTTTTTTTTTTTTTTATCTTTTTCTGTAGTGTAGCTTCCCCCCCACCCCCCCACGGACCAACCCCCACCACATAAATGACACCTAAAGTTTTTTTTTTTTACATTCTAGGTCTCACTTTTATTTTGTTTTGGGACACATTTTTCTGTAGTGTAGCGGTTCCCACCCGCTCCCTCCCCGTGCACGCGCCCGCCCCCTAGTGCACGTGCGCGCGCCCCCGGACTCCCCCACCCACGATCCCGCCCCCCTCCACATGACCAGGGCCATCGATGGCCGCCACCCACCTCCCACACCGGCTCCCACCCACCAACGATACCGGCCATCGATGTCCGGTGCAGAGAGGGCCACAGAGTGGCTCTCTCTGCATCGGATGGCCGTAGAAGGTTATTGCAGGATGCCTCCATATCGAGGCATCACTGCAATAACCGGAAAGCAGCTGGAAGCGAGCAGGATCGCTTCCAGCTGCTTTCCACACCGAGGACGTGCAGGGTACGTTCTCAGGCATTAACTGCCTTTTTTCTGAGGACGTACCCTGCACGTCCTCGGTCATTAAGGGGTTAAAGTAAGATGGTTTTATCTAGATATTTCTATTGTGTAACATATTCTTAGTCACTATTAAGATTAATTTTATCATGTCATGTATTCCAGCAATCAAAGACAATCGAATAAGTATGGGTACCATGTAACATGAACCCGAGTCCGGGGATAACCTCTGATTATTATTTACAAGTAACCAGATATAAATACATTTGCTACACAAGTCGCCTCCTCCTCAATTTTGAAAGCAAATAATATTCCGGAAACACAAGGACGGACATTCACCGGGAGTAACGCAAACTGGATATGACGTCATCACAATGACGACTTCCGGTATGGGTCACTATGGAGAAACTGGAAGTGACAAGACGTTAGATCACTTCCGGTTTCGTAGGAGTTTTTTGGTGCCAGTTTGTAGCCCTATTATTGGCCAAAGATACCTTTAAAGGAGATATTCACACACAGCCTTCATCAGTCTTGAGAAAGGTCCTGTTTAGGACCGAAACGTTTAGATATTACTGATACGGCTCAGGTTCATCATATACTGGTGAGCATAATACTTATTGCTAAGATTGTCAATAGCGTTATTGCTCTATATATTTTATTTATTATAGGAGATTGTCATCTATTGTCTAGAAGATATCACTATACATTTGAGGACCATTATCATCTAAGGAAGTTTGAGGATAATTATTCAGGATTACCACTAAAGGATTTATCACATTATATACATGTTTCCACTGTCTTGACACATCACCATTTTTTCTTGCTTTTCTTTTATTTTTAAGGTGTACACCTCTTTTGAGATTTTTGAGTTTTTTCATCATATAGTATATATATATATATATATATTTTCACATTTTTTGGAATCATCCTACTGGATTTACTTTCTCCTTGGAACATCACTTTGGATTATTGTTTTTTATACACAGATTTTATTTGTTACATATTGTGTTTAAACTGTCATATTATGATATAGGTTAGTTTTACCTCTTGCACCTATTAAAAGTCGATTTTTCCATTTTTCCATAACTGTATGTTTCTACATATTCACCCTATAGATCCCACCTTAAGCTATTAGCTCCCCCACCAGGAACTATATAGCGCACCTCTAATCGCTTTATTTTCTAGTTAACCCGAATTCAATACATGTAGTAAATAACAGTTGTTTGCACTTGTAGTAATTATTTTTATTTCTATCAAAGGATTATAAGATGTCTCCAACTTGCCATAAACTGTGGTAACGTGACAAATAATTCATCTGTGTAATAACTAGTTTAAGCTAACTGTACACTTGAAGAAAAAAAAAAAAGTTTTACGTATTATTATTATTAAAAAAAAAAAAAATCTCTTAAAAATAACCACTTATATTAAACATGTTCCACAGCTGATGCTCAGTTTTGCAACTTTGTTTCCACTAATCTCCTCAGCACGGCACCAAATCCTCCTCGGGCGATCTGTAACGGGGTCTTTTCCTCTGTATTTTCTATATAAATGCTTGCCCCATTTTCTACCAGGAATTTTGCTTCTTCTATTCGTTCTTCATCACAAGCAAGGTGACTAGAAAATAGAAAACACAAGTTTTGTTTAAACAAGATTACATGAATAAAACGGATACTCCAATTAATTAAAAAATAAATAAGCTTAGGTGACATTGGCTTTATACCCTCTGCCATTAAAGGGACAGTCTACACCAGAATTTTTATTGTTTTAAAAGATAGATAATCCCTTTATTACCCATTTCCCAGTTTTGCATAACTAACACATTTATAATAATATACTTTTAACCTCTGTGATTATCTTGTATCTAAACCTCTGCAAACTGCCTCTTTTTTCAGTTCTTTTGACAGACATGCAGTCTAGCCAATCAGTGCCTGCTCCCAGATTACTTCACGTGCACGAGCGCAGTGTTATCTATATGAAATATGTGAACTAACACCCTCTAGTGGTGAAAAACTGTTAAAATGCAATCTGAAAGAGGGGGCCTTCAAGGTCTAAGAAATTAGCATATGAACCTCCTAGGTTAAGCTTTCAACTAAGAATACCAAGAGAACAAAGCAAAATTGGTGATAAAAGTAAATTGGAAAATTGTTTAAAATTACATGCTCTATCTGAATCATAAAAGTTTATTTTGGCCTAGACTGTCCCTTTAACACCCCCCCACAACTTTTATAACAGAAAAGATAGGTACCTTTTATTATGAAAAATAGCTTAACCCATGGAACAAATAAAGTAATAACTGTAAGGTATTAAAGGGACATTAAACAGTAAATAAATGCTAAATAGAACGATGCATTCAAAGAAAAGATTAGTTTGAAAATAACATGGAGATTTATATTTTAAGGCTTCATTAGCTGTTTAAATATTGGCAAACTAAGTGTAAAGTTTTAGTGTCTATAAAACAATGGGAACTGCCATATTGTAACTTAGGTTACATTCTCTGCTTTGGCCAATTAGAGACAGTTATAAATAGGTCACTAGTGTGTGCAGCCAATGGCTGTATGGAATTTAAAAGTGTTCTGACCTTCCATTTCTAATAGGAACTGAAAAGCTCAATTTCAGAATGGAATTTCAGGAAAAGGGGACATAATTGGGGTAATATTAATAAAACATGTTTTCTAATGTAGCATTCTCAATGCATGGCTTTCTCTGATGCCATTGATAAGGGTCTGGTGATCAAAAACTCTCCAGCACGTAGAGAAATTACAAAATATTTGGGGGGCTTTTATAAGCATATTTGAATGCATGTATCTCAACTTCACAAACACTTAGATAAGAAGCCCTCAAGCTAAAATTTGCCTTTCTAAAATTGAGGAAGCTCACATTACTGAGGTGATAATATTGCCAGAGAGAAGATCTTTAGGTCATAATGCCCAGGATAATCATTGAAAATGTTCTTAGTGCTGAGGCAAGGCCTAAAAGGCAAAACAACTGAAACTGCAGTATAAAAAAAACCATCTGATGTATATCTACTTGAACATGGAGATAAGCTCTGTCATCTAATGTTCTTGAAAATAGTATATTTAATAAAAAAAAAAACATGGGTAATAATCTTATAAATGATGTATGCATTTGCAATACAAATCTATAAAACAAAATATCCAAGCATATAATATTAGATACATTTAAAAACTACAGCAGCTTTAAATATGTATTAATGCTCCCATCCAGTAAAAAAGTAACCTTACCAAGCAAAAAATGACTTCCACCAATAGATGATACTTATACATCTTCAATAAAATGTCTACTTTCACAATGTTAACCCGTTAACGACACGAGTCGTACAGGGTACGTCGCACACAACCTGGTCTTTAAAGACCAGAGATGTACCCTGTACGACTTTGGGATTAAAGCGGCTGGAAGCGATCCTGATCGCTTCCAGCCGCTTTACGGTTATTGCTGTGATGCCTCGATATCGAGGCATCCTGCAATAACTTTTTTCCCCCATCCGATGCAGAGAGAGCCACTCTGTGGCCCTCTCTGCACCGGCATCGATGGCCGCAATCGTTGGTGGGTGGGAGCTGACCGTGGGAGGTGGGTGGGCGGCCATCGATGAAAAACTGAAGAGAGAGGGGGGCGGGATAGTCGGGAGCGCGCACTGTAGCTTGCGCATGCACGGGGGTGGTGGGCGGGCGCGTGCACGGGGAGGGAGCGGGTGGGAACCGCTACACTACAGCAAATACATGCTATATGAGTGGCAGTAAGGGGGGATAAAATCCCCAACAAAAGTAAATCTAAGGGATCTGGGAGCGGGTGGGGGATTGGTCTGTGGGGGAAGCTACACTACAGAAAAAATAAAAAAAAAATTAAAAAAAACACATTTGTATTTGCAAACAGGGTACTGGCAGACAGCTGCCAGTACCCAAGATGGCTCCCAGTAAGGTAGAGGTGAAGGGTTAGAGAGCTGTTTGGGGGGGATCAGGGAGGTTGGGGGTCCTACACAGCTGCATATGTAAATATGCCATACAATTTTTTTTAAAATTTTAAATATACTTTTTATTTTAGTACTGGCAGACTTTCTGCCAGTACTTAAGATGGCGGGGACAATTGTGGGGTGGGGGAGGGAAGGGAGCTGTTTGGGATGGATCAGGGGGTCTGATGTGTCAGGTGGGAGGCTGATCTCTACACTAAAGCTAAAATGAACGCTGCAAGCTCCCTACAAGCTCCCTAATTAACCCCTTAACTGCTAGCCATAATACACGTGTGATGCGCAGCAGCATTTAGCGGCCTTATAATTACCAAAAAGCAACTCCAAAGCCATATATGTCTGCTATTTCTGAACAAAGTGGATCCCAGAGAAGCATTTACAATCATTTATGCCATACTTTGAAAAGTTGTTTGTAAATAATTTCAGTGAGAAACCTAAAATTGTGAAAAATTTTAAGTTTTTTTTTTATTTGATCGCATTTAGCGGTGAAATGGTAGCATGAAATATACCAAGATGGGCCTAGATCAATACTTGGGGTTGTCTACTACACTACACTAAAGCTAAAATTAACCCTAGACGCTGCCTACATGCTCCCTAATTAACCCCTTCACTGCTGGGCATAATACACGTGTGATGCGCAGTGGCATTTAGCGGCCTTCTAATTACCAAAAAGCAACGCCAAAGTCATATATGTCTGCTATTTCTGAACAAAGGGGATCCCAGAGAAGCATTTACAACCATTTATGCCATAATTGCACAAGTTGTTTGTAAATAATTTCAGTGAGAAACCTAAAGTTTGTGAAAATATTTGGGAAAAAGTGAACAATTTTTTTTATTTGATTGCATTTGGTGGTGAAATGGTGGCATGAAATATACCAAAATGGGCCTAGATCAATACTTTGGGATGTCTTCAAAAAAAAAAAATATATACATGTCAAGGGTTAATCAGGGATTCCTGAAAGATATCAGTGTTCCAATGTAACTAGCGCTAATTTTGAAAAAAAGTGGTTTGGAAATAGCAAAGTGCTACTTGTATTTATGGCCCTATAACTTGCAAAAAAAGCAAAGAACATGTAAACATTGGGTATTTCTAAACTCAGGACAAAATTTAGAAACTATTTAGCATGGGTGTTTTTTGGTGGTTGTAGATGTGTAACAGATTGTGGGGGTCAAAGTTAGAAAAAGTGTGTTTTTTTCCATTTTTTCCTAATATTTTATCATTTTTTTAAAGTAAATGATAAGATATGATGAAAATAATGGTATCTTTAGAAAGTCCATTTAATGGCAAGAAAAACGGTATATAATATGTGTGGGTACAGTAAATGAGTAAGAGGAAAATTACAGCTAAACACAAACACTGCAGAAATTTAAAAATAGCCCTGGTCCTTCAGGGAAAGAAATTGAAAAATGGCCTTGGTCCTTAAGGGGTTAACGTGCCCCCAAATGTGTATTTAAATAAAGGAACAAGGATCTAAGTGTCTGATAATCAAAGCTTTGCTGAGCGAGATGTGAAAAACAAGGCTTACACTCAGAAGGGATGCCTCACAGAATTATCTTTAAAAAAAAATTGGGCTGTCCCTGCAAGTTGCTAAATTGTCTCTCATAGAAAGTAGTGGAACTCACTGGAAAGAGAAACAGCTAAGGAGAGTGAAGTTCGCAGTGGGTGCAATTTAAAAATGAAATCCAGGAACCAATACTAATCAGATTACTCTGCCGTGACTATAAAGTACCTTACAAACTCTTCTATTTTCCTATTTTTCTCATGGTAAAATGTTTTGCATATTTTGACATAATCTCTCCACCTTTCAGTTTGCGAGAAAAAAACCAGTGAGATCACCAGGCGGAAAAATGTTTAAAGAATACACCAGACTTGCAGGGAAACTCATTTTACAATAAGGAAAACAATAAACTAAAATAACAAGACTATTGCAATGAGAAATTAGATTTTTTTTAATGGACTATCTATACTATCTATATACAGGCAGTCCCCAGGTTACGAACAAGATAGGTTCTGTAGGTTTGTTGTTAAGTTGAATTTGTATGTAAGTTGGACAGGCACATTTTTTTAGGTGGATCTCTAGCCAAATTATTTTGGGTTAACCTGGAAAGAAAGATTGGTGATAAAACTATTTCTTTCTAATGACACAGTGATTCCACGGATCATCATAATTACTGTTGGGAATATCACTCCTGACCAGCAGGAGAAGGCAAAGGGCACCACAGCAAAAGCTGTTAAATACCACTCCCCTACCCACAATCCCGAGTCATTCATTTTGCATGTATCAGTTGCAAGGAGGGGTAAAGTTAGGTGTCTGATTCTTCAATCAAGAGTTTGTTATTTTTTAAGCAGAGCAAGTTTGCTCTGTTTTTTTGGGGGTTTAGCCGTAGTCCATGTTAGTCTCTTCAGTAGAGAAAGTGGTAGCTTTTAAGCATTTGGGAACTTGTGGGTATGATCCCCACTGTGCCTCCCAAGTGGTCTGATGCTGCCCTTGTTTGAAAGCCTGAGTAGGTTTACTCAGCCTTTTCTTTTTTCCACAGGTCCATGTGAGGTGGGAAGTCACTCTCATACCAAGTGAGCTGTCCTGCTGCCGGGCAGATTTTCATTGAGGCAAGGGCCTATTTTTTATTTTCTGACTGAAAGAGGGGATTCCTGGCACTTTGACAGTTAATTCTGTTTGGGATATGCAATCTGCCTATTAGGAGTTAATAGGTTATTGTATGGCGGTTTTGCAGGCACTGGGGATGTTATGGAGGCTCAGTTTATTAGATTATTTTGTCTTACTTTAGTGTACATTATTTTCATGTGATTGGGTCCTTTGTGTATTAATGGCGACTGGGAGGTTCTTTTGGCCATGCCCACGATAGGCGGGCTTCTCTGAGGCAGCAAGGACGTTCTGTGCGCCCTTTTTTTCCCCATTTCCTGTGGGTTCCTGATGTTGCAGCTCTGTTACGTAGCTCCTCAGAGGTGGTTCAGGGTTCTCTTGTGTCGGCTGGTGCGGCTGTGTGGGAGTCCGGATTGTTTTCTACTTTTGTTTCCGGCAGCCAGGAGGTCAGGTAGGCACCTCAGCAGAGCTTTTTTGTAGGGCCGCTGCTCTACTGTTAAAGTATTAGAGTGCCTGTCTGAATTACAGGGACAGTAACATTTGTGTCACTTTTGTATTCTATATTGAGAAAAGTTTTTTTCTGCAGATATTTGTGTATTTTTTTACTGCCCTACTGTTCAAGAAATAAAATGTCTGTTTAAAATTTAAAGGGACAGTAACGTTTTTTTGTTTCAATAAAATTCTAAATTTTATTGATTGAGGTTTTGCTTTTGGGTAAAGATGGACCAAGAGGCCCTGCAAGCTGTTGCTTGTACTCTGTGTTTTAATGCTAATGTAAAACCTCCTATATTGAGAGAACATTACATTATAGGGATAGACTTTTTGATTCTGAGCCATCATTGTCAAAGGCGGATGTTGTTCAGGAGTCTCCTGTTCAGGCTAATCTGCAGCTTTCTGCTCAAACGTCCCAATCTTCTTCTCATGCAATGCCCTGCGTTTCGTCTCAGGTTGTTTTTTCTTTGCAGGATATGGCTACCCATATATCCTCGACAGTATCTGAGGCTTTGTCTGCTTTTCCTATGTTACAGGGGAAGCGCAAAAGGAAGTATAAGGTTTCTGATTCTGTTGCAGTTGTCTAATGTTTCTTCTCATAGGTCTGAGGAGAAAGATACTTCAGTAGCATCTGAGGGTGAGATCTTAGATTCTGATAGTCTAAATCCTTCTTCTGAACCTGAGGTTGTTTCCTTTAGGTTTAAAGGGACACTGAACCCAATTTTTTTCTTTTGTGATTCAGATAGAGCATGCAATTTTAAGCAACTTTCTAATTGACTCCTATTATCAATTTGTCTTCATTCTCTTGGTATCTTTATTTGAAATGCAAGAATGTAAGTTTAGATGCCGGCCCATTTTTGGTGAACAAACTGGGTTGTTCTTGCAAATTGGTGGATAACTTCAACCACCAATAAACAAGTGCTTTCCATGGTTCTGAACCAAAAAATAGCTTAGATGCCCTTTTTCAACTAAAGAAAGCAAGAGAACGAAGAAAAATTGATAATAGGTGTACATTAGAAAGTTGCTTAAAATTGAATGCTCTATCAGAATCACGAAAGAAAAAAATTGGGTTCAGTGTCCCTTTAAGCTAGAGCACCTCTGTTTGTTACTTAATGAAGTTTTGGCTACCTTGGATGACTCTGACGCGTCAGTCATTGTTATTCCTAAGAAGGCTAGTAAACTTAATACGTTTTTTGATGTTCCTTCCTCGGTGGAAGTTTTTCCTGTACCAGATCGTGTTTCAGATATTATTGCACGGGAATGGGAGAAGCCTGGGATTCCTTTTTCCCCTTCTCCAATTTTTAGGAAGATGTTTCCTATTGCTGATTCTATTAAGTAATCTTGGCAGATGGTTCCCAAGGTGGAGGGAGCAGTTTCTAACCTGACTAAGAGAACCACTATTCCTATTGAGGACAGCTGTTCCTTTAAGGATCCTATGGATAAGAAATTGGAAGCTTTGCTTAAAAAGATGTATGTTCACCAAGGGTATCAAGGGCAGCTGGCTGCGTGTATTGCTAAGGTTACTAGTGCGGCAGGATATTGGTTTGATGCGCTGTCTGAGTCTATTCAGCAAGATACTTCTCTTGAGGAAATTCAGGATAGAATCAAGGTTCTGAAGTTGGCTAATTACTTTATTGCAGATGCTTCCCTACAGGTCATAAAGTTGGGATCAAAGATTTCTGGCTTTGCTGTTTTGGCTCGCAGAGCTTTATGGTTGAAGTCCTGGTCTGTGGATGTGTCCTCTAAGTCTAAGCTTTTGTCTATTCCTTACAAGGGTAAGACCTTGATTGAGCCAGGTTTGGCTGAGATTATTTCTGATATTACGGGAGGGAAGGGATAAGAGAAACAAACAGAAGGGTCGGCCGAGTAATTTTAGTTCCTTTCGTAACTTTTCTGGTAAGTCTTCCTCTTCTTCCTCAAAGCAGGAACAGTCCAAGCCCTTTTGGAAGTCCAATCAGTCTTGGAGTAAGGGGAAGCAGTCCAAGAAGCCTGTTGCCAAATCAAAGTCAGCATGAAGGGTCTGCCCCCGATCCGGGAGTGGATCTTGTGGGGGGCAGACTTTCTTTCTTCGCTCAAGCTTGGGTTCGGGATGTTCCAGATCCCTGGGCGGTAAAAATCGTCTCCCAGAGCTACAAACTAGAGTTCAAGACTTTTCCTCCCAGGGGCAGGTTTCTTCTCTCCAGGTTAACTGTAGACCAGATAAAAAGAGAGGCGTACTTACGTTGTGTTCAGGATCTTTCCGACATGGGAGTGATAGTTCCTGTTCAGGAACAGGGTCTGGGATTTTATTCCAATCTGTTCGTCGTTCCCAAAAAGGAGGGAACTTTCAGACCTATTTTAGATCTCAAGAGCATAAACAAGTTTCTCAGAGTTCCGTCTTTCAAGATGTAAACTATTCGTTCCATTCTTCCTTTGGTTTAGGAGGGTCAATTCATGACCATAGTGGATTTAAAGGATACGTATCTGCATATTCCCATCCACAGGGACCATCACAGGTTCCTAAGATTTGCATTTCTAGACAAACATTTTCAATTTGTAGCTCTTCCATTTGGTCTGGCAACAGCCCCCAGGATTTTTTTCAAAGGTCCTGGGAGCATTGTTGATGGTGCTTCAGTTGAGGGGTGTTGCAGTGGCTCCTTATCTGGACGACATTCTAGTTCAGGCACCATCTTTTCAAATAGCAAGCTCCCACACAGAGTTGTTGTTGTCGTCTTTTTTGCGCTCCCACGGTTGGACGGTGAATTTAGGAAAAAGTTCCTCGATTCCGGCTACAAGAGTGGTATTCTTGGGGATCATTATAGATTCTCTAGAGATGAAGATCTTTCTGACAGAAGCAAGAAGATCAAAGCTTTTCAAAACGTGTCTTGCTCTTCAGTCCTTTCTTCGGTCTTCAGTGACCCAGTGCATGGAGGTTATTGGTCTGATGGTTTCAGTCATGGACATCATTCCGTTTGCTCGGTACCATCTCAGACCTCTGCAGTTATGCTTGCACAGGCAATGGAGCATGGATTATACTGATCTGTCTCCAAAGATTGTTCTAGATCAGATGTCAAGAGATTCTCTTCCATGGTGGCCTCAGGATCTTCTCTCTCAGGGAACCTGCTTTCGCAGACCTACCTGGGTGATTGTGACCCCGGATGCTAATTTTCTGGGTTGGGGAGCTGTCTGGGGTTCATTAAAGGAGTCTGTCTTTTCCATAAATATTTTGGAACGGAGGGCAATCTTCAATGCTCTTCTGGCCTGGCCTCAGCTATCTTCAACCCAGTTTATCAGGTGTCAGTCGGACAACATTACGTCAGTGGCTTACATCAATCACCAGGGAGGAACTCTGACAGAGGTAGCCAAGATTATTCAGTGGGCGGAGACTCACAACTGCTGTCTGTCTGCGATCCACATTCCAGGACTGGACAATTGGGAAGCGGATTTTCTGAGCAGACAAACTTTTCATCCGGGGGAGTGGGAACTTAATCCAGAGGTGTTTTCCAGCTTGATTCTCAGTTGGGGGCAGGCGGAGTTGGATCTCATGGCATCTTGTCAGAATGCCAAGCTCCCAAGGTATGGGTCGAGGTCAAGGGACCTCAGGCTGTTCTGATAGATGCTCTGGCAGTTCCTTGGAATTTCAGTCTGGCATATGTTTTCCCTCCATTTGCTCTTCTTCCTCGGGTCATTGCTCGGATCAGACAGGAGAGAGCATCGGTGATTCTCATTGCTCCGATGTGGCTTCACAGAATCTGGTTTGCAGATCTGGGGAAGATGTCTTCTCTTCCACCTAGGCTTCTTCTATTAAGGAAGGACCTTCTTCTTCTTCTTCTTCTTCAGGGACCCTTCCTTCATCCAAATCTTGTTTCTCTGAAGCTGACTGCTTGGAGATTGAACGCTTGATTCTTTCCAAGCGTGGTTTTTCTAAACAGTCATTGAGACTATGACTCAGGCACGTAAGCCTGTGACTAGAAAGATTTATTTTAAGATTTGGCGTAAATATCTGTATTGGTGTGAGTACAGAGGCTATTCGTGTTGTAGAGTTAGGATTCCTAGGATTTTGTCTTTTTCTCCAGGAGGGTTTGGAGAAAGGTTTATCTGCTAGTACCCTGAAGGGTCAAATTTCTGCTTTATCTATTTTATTGCACAAGCGCCTTGGGGATGTGCCAGATGTTCAGTCTTTTTGTCAGACCTTGGTTAGAATTCGGCCCGTGTTTAAGTTTGCTAATCCTCCTTGGAGTCTTAATTTGGTTCTTAGAGTCCTTCAATAGGCTCCGTTTGAATTTAAGCATTCTTTGGCTATTAAGATGTTATCCTGGAAGGTTTTGTTTCTAGTTGCTATCTCTTCGGCTCGAAGAGTTTTGGAGCTTTCAGCTTTACAGTATGAATCTCCTTTTCTTATTTTTCATTCTGATAAGGTAGTATTGTGTACTGCCCTAGGTTTTCTTCCCAAGATTGTTTCTGATAGGAATATTAATCAGGAGATCGTTGTTCCTTCTTTGTGTCCTAATCCTTCTCATAAGGAGCGTTTGTTGCACAACCAGGATGTGGTTCGTGCATTAAAATATTATGTGCAGACGACTAAGGATTTTCGCCAGTCTTCTTCTTTATTTGTTGTTTTTTTCTGGGAAGCGTAAGGGTCAGAAAGCTACGGCTACTTCTCTTTCTTGTTGGTTGAGGAGTATTATTCGCTTGGCGTATGAGACTGCTGGACAGCAGCCTCCTGAGAGAATCACAGCTCATTCCACGAGGGCTGTTTCATCTTCTTGGGCCTACAAAAATGGAGTTACTGTAGATCAGCTTTGCAAGGCTGCGACTTGGTCATCTTTGCATCCTTTTTCTAAATTTTACAAATTTTATACTTTTGCTTCAGCAGAGACTTCTTTTGGGAGAAAGGTTCTTCAAGCAGTGGTGCCTTCTGTTTAGGTTTACTGTCTTGTCCCTCCCTTATCATCGGTGTCCTCTGGCTTGGGTATTGGTTCCCAACAGTAATTATGATGATCCGTGGACTCACCGTGTCATTAGAATGAAAACATAATTTATTATTACCTGATAAATTTATTTATTTCTTGACATGGTGAGTCCACGGCCCGCCCGGTTTTCAGTCAGTCTGTTTTTCTATAAACCTCAGGCACCTCTGCACCTTAGATTACTCCCTTTGGTCGAATGACTGGGGATTGTGGGTAGGGGAGTGGTATTTAACAGCTTTTGCTGTGGTGCTCTTTGCCTCCTCCTGCTGGTTAGGAGTGATATTCCCAACAATAATTATGATGATCTGTGTCAAGAAAGAAATACATTTATCACCCTGTACTATATTGAAAACACATTATTAACACATTATTCAATGTTTTACTTGGTGAATGTAATGTATTTTTGAAAATATACACTCATTTCAAATTTGATGACTGCAACACGCTCCAAAAAAGTTGGGACAGTCGACTGTTTACCACTGTGTAACATCACTTATTCGATGTTATTATTAAGCGTTTGGGTACTGAAGACACCAGTTGGCTAAGTTTAGCAAGCAGAATTTTCCCCATTCATCCATCATTGCTTTCTTTTGCACTTCTCAATCGGAGACAGGTCAGGACTGCAGGCAAGCCATACTAGCACCCACACTATCTGCCTACGTAACCATGCACTGGGCAGAATATTGTTTGGCATTGTCCTGCATGAAAATGCAGGGATATCCATGGAAAAGACGACGTCTGGATGGCAGTATATGTTGCTCCAAAAATGTATACATATCTTTCTGCATTAATGAAGCCCTCAAATATGTGCAAGTTATCCATGCCATGGGCACTGACACACCCCTATACCATGACAGATGCTGGCTTTTGGACCTGACGCTGATAACAGTTTGGATGGTCCTTTTCCTCTTTGGCCCGGAGAACACAAGGGCTGTTATTTTCCAAAAACTATCGGGAATGTTAACTCGTCGAACCACAAAACACAATTCCACTAAGCTACTGTCCATCTCAGATGAGACTGAGCCCAGAAAGGTTGGCAGTGCTTCTGGACACTGTTGATGTACGGCTTCTGCTTTGCATAGTAAAGCCTTAACTTGCATCTGTGGATGCAGCAACGAATGGTGTTGACTGACAAAGGTTTTCCAAAGTATTCCCGAGACCATGTCAGGATATCCATTACAGACTCATGACCGTTTTTGAGACAGTGACAGCTGAGAAAATAGTTAAATTTTGTTCACGTAGGAATTAACAGCAATAGAGTAAAATTCTCCACTGCAAATCTCTAGATCTTTTGGAGATTTGTGGTTTTTACAAAATCCTCTATTCTGGATTATGCGAACCTACTTGTAAATGGCCTCTTTAAACCGTATCTGGTAACTTATGTATCCGTAAGAAATACTTTGATTTTATAATCAATTGATAAATCTTCTTGTTAATTATTTTAAATGAAAAATTAAGGAAAATTTCACATTTAAAAAGAAACCAGTCACCTCTTCCTTCTTGTACAGAAGAAGAAATCAACACAGAGGGAAAAGATTCTGCCATCTAAAAAGAAAACCTTCAACATCTCTAAATTATAAAGAGGAACAAGTTAGACATTTTGCAATAAAACATACAGATCCAACTTCTAAAACAATATTTTCCAGATTATCAATTAACTGCATCTTTTTTTTTTTAAACAAAATTACCTCTTATTTGGCACACCTCATCACTGAATCTTTTTGTCTTATAACATTAATTTTTCGAATCTTAAAAGAGGAGCTCTTTTCTCTATGACTAAACGAACACTTCTAACTAACTTTTACAGCACGCAGCTGTCTCAACTAAATCTGAACTGGCTGCTGTAGGGGTAACTCGCTTTCCTTCACCCAAACCAGTTACAGCCTCATCTGCAATTTCAACACCATTTACATTTTCTTTTCCTTCAGTCTTTTGTTTCAAAAGTGGCCAATGTTTTTTTAACATGTCCAAAACAACCACAATTGAAACATTTCATAAAATCAGAAGTAACACACACAACATAATCAGAACCATCAATTTTAAACCTTAAATGTAATGTTGGGCTTATCTGATCTTTGTAAAATCATATGTACTTGCCTTCTAAAAAGGTACACTACATTTTATAGAGTATGCTATGTTATTTGCTAGAACCATCCTGCTATTGTATAAACCTGTCGTGCATGTTGTTGGTCACAAGTACCCCCTCTAGGGGATATCTATCTAGCCCGATATGACATACGTTACGATATGTCTCACATGGCCTAGTTAATTCTTTAATATTTTTGATAGTTGCTGGTCTGTCACACTTAGTTGTTTCCTTGCTTTATCTACTAAAATAATAGTCACAGACAAGTAATGCGAGGTTTGACCTGGTGTCCCCAGCTATATATCCATACATTGCTCAAATTTATGATTGTGTTTAGGGGCTTGGATGTCTGCGGCCGAGATGTCCGAGCCCTCCCACATCCGTATTTATGGATAAAGTTTGTAGTTTGCATGCAGAGTGGGGACTTCTGGGTCAGCTGGAGCATACCAGTTATTAGTAGCCCCAGATAACTTTTCACTACCAGGGTTGGAAAGGTCATAGTAGATCTCTTGGAAGTTTGGCAATAATACAGGCAACGCACATGAGTTGGATTTAAAGGGTATAAATTCAGGTTGCAGATATTGCTATACCTCATCACATAATATTTTTTTCAAAGAATTTACCATGCCTCTTATGCACGCTGGACCTGCACCACTACTATCATTTGTGGCCTATACCTGATACGTCAACTTTACATGTAATTAGCCAATTCTTATCTACACACTAATTACTCATCTGCTAGCAAGACTTTCTCTAGTGATATGCCTCTTAGACACGGGGAGTCATTATGTAATAGTCTACCTTGTTGTTGTATGGAGCCATATTTTTTCTTAGTTTACACTACCTATCAAGCTTTTAAAATTGTTTAATTGTAACCTATTTTAAGATAGGATACTGTAGCTTATCTTGTACTCACTAGAAATGTACGACCCTCTGAAACACCCTGATTAATCTATTTAATTTACCACCTCCTCTCCCCCACAAGAATATAACTCCTTTTATAGGAGGACTAACTATGCGGTTATCTCGCCTATACCGCAACCCCCTTAACAATTCCTATTTTCCCTCACATATATACCCATGTTACTTTCTGACATACTATTTACAGCGTGTATTACTTAAGTTCACTATTTAAAAAAAAAAAAAAAAAAAAGAGGTTTGTTATGGGGCCCAAGAGTGGTCTCCCTTATTCCATGATAACCTTCACCAACCATTTTATTTTGTTTATACATGAGGTCCAAAAGTGGTCTCTCAAGCTCATTAGAAGGCTCACATATAATCTGGCAAATCAATACTGTACACTAGAGTTGTTCATTAATGTTTATTTTTCTTTCGAGATTACCTATATATACACTCGATATTGTAATGTATTCGAAATTCTTTGCAATTGCTGAATGAGCATATTGTATTCCCTTTTAATTTGTGATTTGCTTTTTGAAACCTCAATAAAAAGATAAAAAAAAAAAGAGGGTACACTACACCCCAGATGTATCTTTTTAACAGGATTCACCAGTTTACTATGTCTACTTAATCATCTTTCAAAAAATAGAGAAAGAGAGAGAAAAAAAGAGAGAAAGAGAGAGAAAAAAATAGAGGAGAGAGAAAAAAAAGAGAAAGAGAGAGAAAAGAGAATAAAAAAGAGAAAAAAATAAAGAGAGAGAGAGAGAGAGAAAAAGAGAATAAAAAAGAGAAAAAAATAAAGAGAGAGAGAGAGAGAAAAAGAGAATAAAAAAAGAGAAAAAATAAAGAGAGAAAGAGAAAAAGAGAGAAAAAAGAGAGAAAGAGAAAAAAAAGAGAGAAAGAGAGAAAAAGAGAAAAAAGAGAGAGAAAAAAAGAGAGAAAAAAAAGAGAGAAAAAAAAGAGAGAGAGAAAGAGAGAAAAAAAAAAGAGAAAAAAAAAGAGAAAGAAAGAGAGAAAAAAAAAAGAGAAAGAAAGAAAGAAAGAAAGAGAGAGAGAGAGAGAGAGAGAGAGAATGTTGAGTGCCTAGGGCAGCAAAAAAACATAAATTTATGCTTACCTGATAAATTTATTTCTCTTGTAGTGTATTCAGTCCACGGGTCATCCATTACTTATGGGATTATATCTCCTTCCCAACAGGAAGTTGCAAGAGGATCACCCAAGCAGAGCTGCTATATAGCTCCTCCCCTCACACGTCATATCCAGTCATTCGACCGAAACAAGACATGAAAGGAGAAACCATAGGATGCAGTGGTGACTGTAGTTTAAATTAAAAATTTAGATCTGCCTTAAAAGACAGGGCGGGCCGTGGACTGAATACACTACAAGAGAAATAAATTTATCAGGTAAGCATAAATTATGTTTTCTCTTGTTAAGTGTATTCAGTCCACGGGTCATCCATTACTTATGGGATACCAATACCAAAGCTAAAGTACACGGATGATGGGAGGGACAAGGCAGGAACTTGAAACGGAAGGAACCACTGCCTGTAGAACCTTTCTCCCAAAAACAGCCTCCGAAGAAGCAAAAGTGTCAAATTTGTAAAATTTTGAAAAAGTGTGAAGTGAAGACCAAGTTGCAGCCTTGCAAATCTGTTCAACAGAGGCCTCATTCTTAAAGGCCCAGGTGGAAGCCACAGCTCTAGTGGAATGAGCTGTAACTCTTCCAGGAGGCTGCTGCCCAGCAGTCTCATAGGCTAAGTGTATTATGCTACAAAGCCAAAAGGAGAGAGAGGTAGCCGAAGCTTTTTGACCTCTCCTCTGTCCAGAGTAAACGACAAACAGGGAAGAAGTTTGACAAAAATCTTTAGTTGCCTGCAAATAGAACTTCAAGGCACGGACTACGTCCAGATTATGTAAAAGTCGTTCCTTCTTTGAAGAAGGGTTAGGACACAGTGATGGAACAACAATCTCTTGATTGATATTCCTGTTAGAAACTACCTTAGGTAAGAACCCAGGTTTAGTACGCAGAACTACCTTGTCTGAATGGAAAATCAGATAAGGAGAATCACAATGTAAGGCAGATAACTCAGAGACTCTTCGAGCCGAGGAAATAGCCATCAAAAACAGAACTTTCCAAGATAACAGCTTAATATCAATGGAATGAAGGGGTTCAAACGGAACACCTTGAAGAACTTTAAGAACTAAGTTTAAACTCCACGGCGGAGCAACAGACTTAAACACAGGCCTAATCCTAGCCAAAGCCTGACAAAAGGCCTGAACGTCTGGAACTTCTGCCAGACGTTTGTGTAGAAGAATAGACAAAGCAGAAATCTGTCCCTTTAACGAACTAGCAGATAAGCCCTTTTCTAAACCCTCTTGTAGAAAAGACAATATCCTAGGAATCCTAACCTTACTCCATGAGTAACTCTTGGATTCGCACCAGTATAAATATTTACGCCATATCTTATGGTAAATTTTTCTGGTAACAGGTTTCCGAGCCTGTATTAAGGTATCAATAACCGACTCCGAGAAGCCACGCTTTGATAGAATCAAGCGTTCAATCTCCATGCAGTCAGTCTCAGAGAAACTAGATTTGGATGATTGAAAGGACCCTGAATTAGAAGGTCCTGCCTCAGAGGCAGAGACCATGGCGGACAGAACGACATGTCCACTAGGTGTGCATACCAGGTCCTGCGTGGCCACGCAGGCGCTATCAGAATCACCGATGCCCTTTCCTGTTTGATCCTGGCAATCAGTCGAGGAAGCATCGGGAATGGTGGAAACACATAAGCCATGTTGAAGACCCAAGGGGCTGTCAGAGCATCTATCAGCACCGCTCCCGGGTCCCTGGACCTGGATCCGTAACAAGGAAGCTTGGCGTTCTGGCGAGACGCCATGAGATCCAGATCTGGTTTGCCCCAACGATGGACCAGTTGAGTAAACACCTCCGGATGGAGTTCCCACTCCCCTGGATGAAAAGTCTGACGACTTAGAAAATCCGCCTCCCAGTTCTGTATGCCTGGGATGTGGATCGCTGACAGGTGGCAAGAGTGAGACTCTGCCCAGCGAATTATCTTTGAGACTTCTAACATCGCTAGGGAACTCCTGGTTCCCCCTTGATGGTTGATGTAAGCCACAGTCGTGATATTGTCCGACTGGAATCTGATGAACCTCAGTGTTGCTAACTGAGGCCAAGCTAGAAGAGCATTGAATATTGCTCTTAACTCTAGAATATTTATTGGGAGGAGTTTCTCCTCCTGAGTCCACGATCCCTGAGCCTTCAGGGAGTTCCAGACTGCACCCCAACCTAGAAGGCTGGCATCTGTTGTTACAATCGTCCAATCTGGCCTGCGAAAGGTCATACCCTTGGACAGATGGACACGAGAAAGCCACCAGAGAAGAGAATATCTGGTCTCTTGATCCAGATTTAGAAGAGGGGACAAATCTGAGTAATCCCCATTCCACTGACTTAGCATGCATAATTGCAGTGGTCTGAGATGCAGGCGCGCAAATGGCACTATGTCCATTGCCGCTACCATTAAGCCGATTACTTCCATGCACTGAGCCACTGACGGGCGTGGAATGGAATGAAGGACACTGCAAGCATTTAGAAGTTTTGATAACCTGGACTCCGTCAGGTAAATTTTCATCTCTACAGAATCTATAAGAGTCCCTAGGAAGGAGACTCTTGTGAGTAGTGATAGAGAACTCTTTTCCACGTTCACCTTCCACCCATGCGACCTCAGAAATGCCAGAACTATCTCTGTATGAGACTTGGCCCTTTGAAAGCTTGATGCCTGTATCAGGATGTCGTCTAGATACGGAGCCACCGCTAGAACCGCCAGAAGTGAGCCCAGAACCTTTGTAAAGATTCTCTGGGCCGTAGCCAACCCGAAGGGAAGAGCTACAAACTGGTAATACCTGTCTAGAAAGGCAAATCTTAGGTACCGATAATGATCTTTGTGAATCGGTATATGAAGGTAGGCATCCTTTAAGTCTACCGTGGTCATGTATTGACCCTCTTGGATCATGGGTAGGATGGTTCGAATAGTTTCCATTTTGAATGATGGAACTCTTAGGAATTTGTTTAAGATTTTTAGGTCCAAGATTGGTCTGAAGGTTCCCTCTTTCTTGGGAACCACAAACAGATTCGAGTAAAACCCTTGCCCTTGTTCCGTCCGCGGAACTGGGTGGATCACCCCCAATACTAAGAGGTCTTGCACACAACGTAGAAATGCCTCTTTCTTTATTTGGTTTGCTGATAACCTTGAAAGATGAAATCTCCCTTGTGGAGGAGATGCTTTGAAGTCCAGAAGATATCCCTGAGATATGATCTCTAACGCCCAGGGATCCTGGACATCTCTTGCCCAAGCCTGGGCGAAGAGAGATAGTCTGCCCCCCACTAGATCCGTTTCCGGATAGGGGGCCCTCTCTTCATGCTGTCTTAGGGGCAGAAGAAGGCTTTCTGGCCTGCTTGCCCTTGTTCCAGGACTGGTTAGTTTTCCAGCCCTGTCTGTAACGAGCAACAGGTCCTTCCTGTTTTGGAGCGGAGGAAGTTGATGCTGCTCCTGCCTTGAAATTACGAAAGGCACGAAAATTAGACTGTTTGGCCTTTGATTTGGCCCTGTCCTGAGGAAGAGTATGACCCTTACCCCCAGTAATGTCAGCAATAATTTCTTTCAAGCCGGGCCCGAATAAGGTCTGCCCTTTGAAAGGAATATTAAGAAATTTAGACTTAGAAGTCACGTCAGCTGACCAGGATTTAAGCCATAGCGCTCTGCGTGCCTGGATGGCGAATCCGGAGTTCTTAGCCGTTAGTTTGGTTAAATGTACAACGGCATCAGAAACAAATGCATTAGTTAGCTTAAGTGCTTTAAGCTTGGCCATAATCTCATCCAATGGAGCTGTGCGAATGGCCTCTTCCAGAGACTCAAACCAGAATGCCGCAGCCGCAGTGACAGGCGCAATGCATGCAAGGGGCTGTAAGATAAAACCTTGTTGAACAAACATTTTCTTAAGGTAACCTTCTAATTTTTTATCCATTGGATCCGAAAAAGCACAACTATCCTCGGGATAGTGGTACGCTTTGCTTAAGTAGAAACTGCTCCCTCTCTGATGCACTTGGCGCCACAATATCACGCGCCCCCTGAGCGGGAGGCGAAGGTACTGACACGTGAGGAGAGTTAGTCGGCATAACTTCCCCCTCGTTGTCTGGTGATAATTTCTTTACAGATATAGATTGACTTTTATGCAAAGTGACATCAATACAATTAGTACACATATTTCTGTGGGGCTCCACATTGGCCTTCAAACATAGTTAACAAGCAGATTCATCTGTGTCAGACATGTTTAAACAGACTCGCAATGAGACTAGCAAGCTTGGAAAAACCTTTCAAGTAAATTTACAAGCAATATAAAAAACGCTACTGCGCCTTTAAGAAGCACAAAAAAAGACGTCACAGTTGAAATAACAAAGAACCAAATCAGTTATAGCAACCAAATCTTCACAGTAAATGTATTAAGTTAGAAGAGTATTGCACCCACTAGCAAATGGATGATTAACCCCTAAATACCCAAAAACGGATAATCAAATTAACAATTAACGTTTTTTATCACAGTCAAACACACTGTCACAGGTCTGCTGTGACTGATTACCTCCCTCAAAATGACTTTTGAAGACCCCTGAGCTCTCTAGAGACGTCCTGGATCAAGGAGGAAGAAGCAGGAAGACTGAAACTGAAATTTTTACTGCGCAAAAAAGCGCTAAAATAGGCTCCTCCCACTCCTATTACAACAGTGGGAAACCTCAGTTAAACGCTTCTATATAGAAATAAACAACAGCCATGTGGAAATTTTCATGCCCCAAAAGATTTATCACCAAAGTACCTCACAAAAAACGAATAACATGCCAGTAAACGTTTTAAACATACACTTTAAATGTTAGATAGTGTTATTAATAAGCCTGCTACCAGTCGCTTCTACTGCAGTTAAGGCTTATACAATACTTCGGTATTAACAGTATTTTCTTAGTCAATTCCATTCCTTAGAAAATTACTTATTGTACATACATTCATCAGCCTGATACCAGTCGCTGCTGCATTTAAGGCTGTACTTACATTACATCGGTATCAGCAGTATTTTCTTAGTCAATTCCATTCCTTAGAAAAATAATTTACTGCACATACCTCGTTTGCGGGATTCCCCGCATGCTATTCCCTTTCTGAAAGTTACCCCACTCCTCAGAATGTGCGAGAACAGCCAGTGGATCTTAGTTACTTCCGCTAAGATCATAAAAAAACTCAGGCAGATTCTTCTTCTAAATACTGCCTGAGAACAAACAGCACACTCCGGTGCCATTTAAAATAACAAACTTTTGATTGAAGAAATAAACTAAGTATAAAAACACTACAGACCTCTCACAACGACCTATCTAGTTGAGTTGCAAGAGAATGACTGGATATGACGTGTGAGGGGAGGAGCTATATAGCAGCTCTGCTTGGGTGATCCTCTTGCAACTTCCTGTTGGGAAGGAGATATAATCCCATAAGTAATGGATGACCCGTGGACTGAATACACTTAACAAGAGAAAACTAAATACGCCACTTCCGTAAAAGTCACCTAACAGGCCATTTATATAGCAATTACTAGCTAAGTAAAGGAATGAGACCCTCCCTTTGAAAGAAGGGTAATAATGTCCTATTTTATATGAGGGGTATTTTGCGTAGGTGGCATATGCTGCCTTTATAAGACAGGAGGTGACTGCCATTTTGTTGATGACGGTTGGTAAGAGACCTCTCATTGGAAAGAAAGGATTCCCTTCTTTCTAAAATATGGTCTGAGGCCAGTTTTTGTTATGATGGAAAATAAGAGCTCTGTCATAGTTTTATATTATTATAACTAAACATACACTTCACAGAACACAAGATTTCTAAAAAAATGAACACATTAATATGCAAAAGGAAAAATGCATTGTCACTGATCACTTTGCATTAAAAATGTGTTCTTTAATAATTTGACTAATAATAGATAAGAATAATAACAAATTTATAATTATCAATAATCACAATAATAGTAATAAAAAAGTATTGCTAACATAATAATTATCATTATTTAAAATAATAATAATTTGTAAAGAGCTGATGAATTTTGTAGTGCTGGGTTAATGAATAGGGTTACACAATGCTACTAATTCATATGGGCTCTACACCAAAAAGCATATATAAATTATTCTGAAGCCAAACATTACTTACAGAGCTGTGTTTCCTTCACTGTCCTGAATATTAGTAGATGCTTTGTGCAACAATAATATTTGAATTATTTTGAAGTTGCCCTTAGATGCTGCTCGGTGCAGTGGTGTTGAATGGAATTTGTCAGTTGCATCAGGAGAAGCTCCATTTTCCAACAGCATAAGAGTTATCTGCAAAGAACACAGAAGAAGCTAAATTAGTGTCATTCACACTTGCTAAGAGTGGTGTAAGAGCCTCACTTATCCTGCTGCTAATGCCTCTTCCTATAGAACCAAGCACCCTGCTAAGCTTTACCTTATGTGCTGCTCTATTGTTTACAAAAAATCATCTCTGAAATAGTAATTCCCACATCCCATTCCTGCTTGTAGAATTATTGTCTCAACTAATTTATTATTTCTGATAATATGCTTGCTGTACTGTATAAAGGTGTTGAATATATATATATATATATATATATATATATATATATATATATACACACATATATATATATATATATATATATATATATATTTACTAATAATTAGCACACTGCACTGTATAATGATGCTAAGTATCTGTACAACAATAAGCATGCTGTAATCTATGCAAAAATAATCACATTACAGTATATAATACCAGCTATACAATATGCGCACACTATGCTGTATAATGATGCTAAGTATCTGTACAACAATAAGCATGCTGTAATCTATGCAAAAATAATCACATTACAGTATATAATACCAGCTATACAATATGCGCACACTATGCTGTATAATGATGCTAAGTATCTGTACAACAATAAGCATGCTGTAATCTATGCAAAAATAATCACATTACAGTATATAATACCAGCTATACAATATACGCACACTATGCTGTATAATGATGCTAAGTATCTGTACAACAATAAGCATGCTGTAATCTATGCAAAAATAAGCACATTACAGTATATAATACCAGCTATACAATATGCGCACACTATGCTGTATAATGATGCTAAGGGGCCGAATCAAGTTCCTTGTTGAAGGCTCCCCGGAAACAGAAGTTATGAAGCAGCGGTCTAAAGACCGCTGCTCCATAACTTCTCCGCCTGCTCTGAGGCGGCGGACAGAAATCAACCCGATCGAATACGATTGGGTTGATTGACACCCCCTGCTAGCGGCTGATTGGCCGCAAATCTGCAGGGGGCAGTATTGTACAAGCAGTTCTGGTGAACAGCTTGTGCAATGAAAAATGCTGATAGCGTATGCTGTCGGTATTTATCGATGTGCAGCGGACATGAAATGCTACATCATATCATGACTGCTCACACTTTGATAAATATGGCCCTAAATATGTAATGATAATGAGCATGATGCACTATATATTGATTCTCAGTATCTATACACTAATAATAAACATGTTTATTTAATAACTATGCACCCCTTAACACCCCTTATCTATACCTCTTCTTTCTGCTTACACCCTTTACTACTATATATAGAATATTTAAAGAGACAGCACATTTTGGAGAAAAACATTTGTATTGCTAGATAGGAAACAAGAACATAAATGTATATATTTTAAGACAACATATAGTAAAGTATTACTCATCAGCCAATAGGATTTTTTCTACCTTAATTCTGATTGGCTGCTAGAATTCTATCAGCCAATCGGAATCTAAGGGACGCCATCTTGGATGATGTCACTTAGAGATATTCATTACGAAGAAGCCATCGTTTGAAGAGGATGCTCCGCGACGGATGTCTTGAAGATGGACCTGCTCCGCGCCGGATGGATGAAGATAGAAGATGCCGTCTGGATGAAAACGTCTGCCCGTCTGGAGGACCACTTCGCCCAGCTTGGATGAAGACGTCTCCCGGTAAGTCGATCTTCAGCTGGGGATTAGTGTTAGGTTTTTTTTAAGGGTGTATTGGTTGGGTTTTATTTTTAGGTTAGGGTTTGTTCTGCAAAAGAGCTAACTGCCCTTTTAAGGGCAATGCCCATCCAAATGCCATTTTCATGGCAATGGGGAGCTTAGGTTTTTTTAGTTATGGTTTTATTTGGGGGTTTCTTTGTGTGGGTGGTGGGTTTTACTGTTGGGGGGGTTGTTTGTATTTTTTTTTTTACAGGGAAAAGAGCTGATTACTTTGGGGCAATGCCCCTCAAAAGGCCCTTTTAAGGGCTATTGATAGTATAGTTTAGGCTAGGTTTTTTTTTTATTTTGGGGGGCATATTAGTTTAAATATCTGTAATTTGTTTTTTATTTTCTGTAATTTAGTGTTTGTTTGTTTTTTGTACTTTAGATAATTTAATTTATTTAATAGTATTTAATTTAGTTAACTTATTTAATTGTAGTGTAGTGTTAGTGTAACTTAGGTTAGGTTTTATTTTACAGGTACTTTTGTATTTCTTTTAGCTAGGTAGTTATTAAATAGTTAATAACTATTTAATAACTATTCTACCTAGTTAAAATAAATACAAACTTGCCTGTAAAAAAAAAATAAACCCTAAGCTAAATACAATGTAACTATTAGTTATATTGTAGCTAGCTTAGGGTTTATTTTATAGGTATTTTGTTTTAAATAGGAATAATTTAGGTAATGATAGGAATATTTATTTAGATTACTTTTAATTCTATTTAAGTTAGGGGGTGTTAAGGTTAGACTTAGGCTTAGGGGTTAATACATTTAATATAGTGGCAGCGATGTTGGGGGTGGCAGATCAGGGGTTAATAAATGTAGGTAGGTGGCGGCGATGTTAGGGACGGCAGATTAGGGGTTAATATTTAACTAATGTTTGCGAGGCAGGAGTGCAGCGGTTTAGGAGTTAATATGTTTATTATAGTGGCGGCAACGTTGGGGGCGGCAGATTGGGGTTAATAAGTGTAGGTAGGTTGCGGCGATGTTGGGGGTGGCAGATTAGGGGTTAATAAATATAATGTAGGTGTCGGCGATGTTGGGTGCATCAGATTAGGAGTTAATAAGTATAATGTAGGTGGCGGCGGTGTCGGCAGATTAGGGGTTAATAAGTGTAAGATTAGAGGTGTTTAGACTTGTGGTTCATGTTAGGGTGTAAATTTTATTTCCCCATAGGAATCAATGGGGCTGCGTTACTCAGTTTTACGCTGCTTTTTTGCAGGTGTTAGACTTTTTTTCAGCCGGCTCTCCCCGTTGATTCCTATGGGGAAATCGTGCACAAGCATGTTACACCAGCTCACCACTGACTTAAGAAACGCTGGTATTAGAGTGAGATTTGGAGCAAAATTTTGCTCTAGGCTCACTTTTTGTCTTTTAACGCCGGGTTTCTGAAAACTCGTAATACCAGCGCTGCAGGAAAGTGATCGGTGAGAGTAACGTGCAAGTTAATACCTCACCCCTGTTACCGCAAAACTCGTAATCTAGGCGAAAGTTTATTACTCAGCTGATTATTTCACCCGTGCTCCAGTTCAGCTATTCTAAAATCTGGTCTGTTAGGGAGGTCTGAGGACAGGTTTAAAAACCAGTGGTCTAAACTGTTTTATTGCACTGTGCGAGATATCTCATTTGAAGAATGAGACAAAAGATTTACTATAATACTGTTTGGAAGGTGACATTTAAAAAAGTGACATAAAAACAGTGTACACTACATTATTCTTTGCATAAATGTTTTGTAGATGATCTATTTATATAGCCCATCTGGGAGTGTTTTTGTAACAATGTATAGTTTTACTTATTTTTTTTAATAACAATGTTTTCAGAGTCCTAACAAAGCACCAAAGTTTTAGATGTATACGAAGGTCTACAGATTCCTGCAGCTCCTGTTTGTATAATCTGTCTTTTCATATGCAGGGAAGGGGAAGTGTCTGCTTTTTTTGCTTTCCAAACCCATCTCAGTGGGTGTCCCAGCCTAACCTCATCAACAGTGCGAAACTTTGAGCTTATAAGAAAGTTTATAAAAGGTTTTATACTGGATTTTTAGACCAGTATCTGTGCATATTCTTCTTTATAGTAGTGTCTATCACATGTAGTTATATGAAAAGTGGTGTATACTGTCCCTTTAACTCAGACAACCTGAATGCTTTTTTTGTCTGGTTTGCCGTCTCCAATATTCTCTAAATACCTCCTGCTTATTCTTGGATGCTGCATAATGCAGAGGTGTACAGCCAATCTGGTTTGATGCATTTACTTGGGCTCCTTTTTCAATGAGAGCTTTAACAATGTCATCACGTCCAGCAGATGCTGCAATATGCAGTGGGGTCCAACCTGCCTGCAAGACAAAAAATTAAAAAGCAGAAAATTAAAAAAAAAGATTATAACTGCAAAAATGGTTATTATACTCAATTCTGTGGTATGTAAAGTGTTTATAATGTGAGGAAATTCTGCTTCAGTGGTGAATGCATAGAGGCTTTTAGAGTGGTAATGGACTAATAATTGTGTCTAAGGGCAAAAACATTTCTCAAAAATGCCATTAACTATCACAATTAATATTATTTCTTAAAGGGATACTAAACCCAATTTTTTTCTTTAATGATTCAGACAAAGCATGCAATTTTAAGCAACTTTCTAATCTGCTCCTTTAATCAAATTTTCTTTGTTCTCTTGCTATCTTTACTTAAAAAGCAGGAATATAAAGCTTAGGAGCCAGCCCATTTTTAATTCAGAACCTGGTTTACGCTTGCTTATTGGTGGATAAATACAGTCACCTATAAGCAAGCACTATCCATGGTGTTGAACCTAAAATGGGCCAGATCCTAAGCTTTATATTCCTGCTTTTTAAATAAAAATAGCAAGAGAAAGAAGAAAAAATAATAATAGGAGTAAATTAGAGTTGATTAAAATTGCATGCTTTGTCTGAATCATTAAAGAAAAAAATTTGGATTTAGTATCCCTTTAACCCCTTAGTGACCACAGCATTTTTAATTTTCTCAACGTTAAGGACTAGCGCTATTTTTACATATGTGCAGTATTTGTGTATAGCTGTAATGTTCCTCTTACTCATTTACTGTACCCACACATATTATATACCGTTTTTCTCGCCAATGGACTTTCTAAAAATACCATTATTTTCATCATATCATATAATTTACTATAAAAAATATATATATATAAAATACAATGAAAAAAACACATTTTTTTTTTTTAAATTTGACCCCCAAAATCTGTTACACATCTACAACCACCAAAAAACACCCATGCTAAAGAGTTTCTAAATTTTGTCCGGAGTTTAGAAATACCCAATGTTTACATGTTCTTTGCTTTTTTTGCAAGTTATAGGGCAATAAGTACCAGTAGCACTTTGCTATTTCCAAAGCATTGTTTTTTCAAAATTACCAATAGTTACATTGTAACACTGATATCTGTCAAAAATCCCTAAATAACCCTTCACATGTATATATTGTTTAAAAGAAGACAACCTAAGGTTTTAAACTTGGGGTATTTTGACTCTTTTCATGCAACCATTTTACCACCAATCTATGCCAAAGTTTGGGGAAAAAAAACCAAAGTGGTGATTTTTTGACAAAATAGCAATTTAAGAATACAAGTACTGAGAACGTTAAGGGTTACTGCCAAAGAACACCCCAATATGAGTTCAGCAACATCTCCTGAGTACAGTGATACAACCCATGTATAGGTGTGTCGGATTCTTTGGGGGCTAAAAGGCCTTATTTTTAGGGGGTGCAGTCCAGTTTTCCAACTTGGAATTTTCACATCTGTCATAATGCACCCATGTCCTATTTGGGACATTTTTCAAGCAGTCCAATATAATTTACGGCCATAAAACCCTATATTTTTGAAAGTTAGACACCCTAGGCTATTTGAAAAGCTGGTAGTTTAACACTTTCCATGCACTAATTTAACCACCAGTCTTTGTCAAACTTTTGGGTAGTCATTTTTTTGTGTTATTTTTCACACACGTACTTTAGGCATGGATTCTTAGTGCCTATTATGTGTTACTGCCAAAAAATACCTCAACATGTGTTCGACAACATCTCCTGAGTACAATGATACTGCCCACGAATATGTTTGTCGGGTTCTCAGGGGGCTAAAAGACCTTATTTTTATGGGGCGTATTCCAGTTTTCCAACTTGGAATTTTCACATCGGTCATCATGCACCCATGTCCTATTTGCGACATTTCTAAAGCCGGCAAATGTAATTAACCCCCGTCAAACCATATATTTTTTAAAAGTAGACACCCTAGGGTATTTCAAATGCTGGTATTTTAACACTTTTAATGCACTAATTCAACCACTAGTCTTTGTCAAACTTTTGGGTAGCCATTTTTTGGTGTTATTTTTCACACACATTGCACTTTAGGCATGGATTTTCAGCACCTGTTATGTTTTACTGTCAAAGAACACCCCAATATAATAACCCAATATGTGTTCAGCAACATCTCCTGAGTACAGTGATACCACCTATGCAAGGTTTGTTTGCTTGTTTCTGGGGTGCAATGCCAAACTTCTGACATGTGTCTTCTTTTTGGGGGCCTTTTTACATACCCCAATATATTTGCTTGCCATGAACGTGCATATATTTAAAAAGTTGATACCCCAATGTATTGTATATGGAGTGTTTTAATGCCTTTGATGCAAAAGAAAGTGTATGGTAGTAAATTTTCAATTTTCATTTTTACACACACATTGCTTTTTGACTATGATTTAGGAGAGCTTTTTGTAAGTTATAGCAATAAAACACTCCAGGTTGTTTTCTGCAAGACCCTCTGAGCACACCCATGCCACCCATGCATAGGTTTGACAGAGGTTTGGTAAAATACAGCACCAATTTTAGAACAGTGAAATTTAAAAAACTGGCACAGTAAAAGTAAAAAAACAAACAAACTCAGTAACAGTAAATGTAACCAAACCACCCTACCCAAAAAAAACACAACTGCAAATGTAAATTTTGTTTAATTTTTTTTTTTACCAGTGTGTGATACCGCTTGAAGAAGTCCCCAATGCAGAGTCCAGGCTGTCCAGGGCAATCAGGATAGTAAAAAATAATGTCCTTCCTCTGGCCCCTCTTGGTAAAGACTCTGATTTTTTTCTGAGGATTCTGCTTCGCCGCAGTAGGGGTGATTTTGAAAATAAAATGGGTAGCCCCAACTCTGCTCTCTCTCATCACCGCCCGGGGAGCAGGTGCATCTTGGTACAAAATCCCTGAAATGATCTGGAGCTGAAACTGTAAAAAAGTCTGTTTCATTTTGTATGTTTTGTACCAGGCTGTTGTCTTCAGCATAATTAGGTTGGGCTGCAGCAGCTGATCTGCCAGATCAACCCCACCCATATGCCGGTTATAAGCCTTGATGCACACTGGCTTCCTTGTGCTCTAAGCTCTGCCACGTACAGAGACCTCCACAGTCCTCCCTTTGTGGATGGTGGTAAGAAGGTAAACATCCTTCTTGTCTCTGTTCTTAACTGCAAACAGCTCCTCTTGGCGCAGAGCTGAGGTCTCCCCCCTTCTGGCACATCGATGAGGGCCCATTGCTGCTTTGCCAAAAAAATGTCAGCCTTTGCAGCACGGAACTGATGGGCACATAAATTAGTTTGGGCGGCAATGTTCCCCAATACATCATCGCCCAAAAACACTTCCATAAACTGTTGGGGGATAAATCCTGCAACATCCACATTTATGGCAGGATTTGCAGTGAAGGGTGGGATATCTGGCCTCTAGTGATGAGGTGTTACTCCCTCTTTAGCAGCAATGCTGGAGCAACACATCTCCTTCTAACAGCCACAGTTACATCACTATCAGTTGAGACTGTATCTAATGATGTATCTGAGCATATGGCAGGGTCAAAATTAGGGTCTGAGTCAGACATAGAGGCGTCTGACTGACGCAAGGATGGCATACCCCTCCTCAGCACTATATGTTCTCTGTGACATAAAAAATAAATTATCTGTCACATAATTTTTTTTTTAACACAAAATGTAAATTTAAATGAACTAAATGGCTCTGAAAAGAGCATTTGGGGGTCTCAAAAAAAAAAAAAAAAAAAAAAAACCTACAAAAAAAAAATTAACCCCTAAAAAAATGCACAGAGCAAATAAGTGCTGTTGTGCAAGAGCCAGCGATTTATAGTGATCACTGGCAAGCTAGGGATTAATGGCTCTGAAAAGGGCCATTGGGTCTCACAATTTTTTACAAAAAATAATGAAAACTAGCTAAATGGCTCCGAAAAGAGAGCCTTACTAAAAAAAAAAAAAAACCCTAAAAAAATGCAGAGAGCAAAAAAGTGCTGCTACACAAGAGCCAGTGATTTGTAGAGATCACTGGCAAGCTAGGGGTTAATGGTCTCACAATTTTTAACAAATATTACTAAAATATCTCTCCCTAAACACAGATCTCTCTCTCTCTCCCACAAAAACGCAAGTGAGGAGAGGGAGGAAGATCCACACTGGTCAGAGTCAGTATTTACTAATATTGACATGATCAGACAAATGGAATTTTGTATTATCATAAATTTAATTACAGGGGCAAGCTCAGATTGGATGACCCTAGCCTGCCCCTATGATGAGGCAGGCTAGGGACACCCCCAGGAGCCCCATGATGCACTGGGCTCCTGGGGAGATTCTCACACATACTTACTAAAAGGTTTAACTTAAAATATTAAATAATTTTATTTCCCCTTGGTTACTCCAAATCCTTGTTTGCCTAACTACCTTGGTTAGCTAACTGCTATACTTAAACAGACAATCTTACTTTAACAGATAATCAATACAGCAGACCCTATCAGAGCAGGCTCCAAAGAGTTACTGAAGAAGTACTTACATCATCTTTAGAATTGACTGACACACCTAAACGAAGTAAATAGTCAGCAACTGTTGTGTGTCCTGCAGAACATGCCCAATGCAGTGCTGTTCTGTCATCCTACATAGGGGACAAGAAAATAAAATTAAAAAATTCTTATATTTTAAAAAAAAAAAAGGAAATAAAACTGAATATAAGTTTGCACACTATAGCTTTTAATGACATTATTGTTACTTGTAGTTCTGAAACAACAATGTGAGTAACACAATCAAAGAGTAAATGTTTTAAGTTACTATTGCTCCTTTTATAGATAGTCTCTGAAGGATTTGTTTTTTTATACTGTGAACCAAAAACACTGGTGTTAGGCCCTTAAACTACATAAGATTATCAGGCTCCAGGGCTGATTTTGCGCAGATGGTCATATATCTTTTGTTCACTTACTGTTTTTAACTATACAGATGTACTGTGCTAGAGCAAATGTTTTTAACAAACTTGGGAGCCTACATGGAAACCAATTTAAAGGAATATAAAGCAGTCTGTTTCATTGTTGTAACAAAAAACAACAACACTATGCAGTGGGTTATACTTAAAGGGACACAAAACCCACATTTTTTCTTTCATGATTCAGATAGAGCATGCAATTTTAAGCAACTTTCTAATTTACTCCTATTATAACTTTATTTGTTTTATTGCTATCTTTATTGGAAAAAGCAGGAATGTAAGCATAGGAGCCAAATTAATGTTGGTACAGCACTTGGGTAGCGCCTGCTAATTGGTGGCTAAAAATAATTGGGTTTTATTGAACAATAAAGGTTAAAGGGGGCATCCTTGTCTCGTGCCCCGGTGCAAGTATACAGCTGGGGAGAAAATGATGTTGACAGAAATGTTTACCATTTGGGAGGTATATATTTTTTTGATGAAGGAAAGAAAAGGGCCTGAGAAGTTGAATTGCAGCATAGTGGTAAAAATATGTTCAAATTCCACCCGGTTACAGACCGTCTCTGCGTCCAAAGACAGCAGGAGGGCCTCCGGCAGATGTGTCTGCACCATTTTGCCTCAAACTCCAAAAATGTTAGATCACATACAATACTCAGGGGCATATTATGGCCTAGGCCAACAAGGCCGGTGCCTAGAGCAACAGATTTGGGAGGGGCAGCACATCTGCCCTATCCTCTCTGTCAAGGTATATGTAAGGTTAATAAATATATATTTTAATCATATATTTTAAGGTTAATAAATATATATATATTTATTCAGATCTGACTGGTCAGTAGAAAATGATTCATTTCTTTCAGACAAATTGACTTCAATCATGGTTAATTCTCCCCCACTGAGCATGTAAAGTTATTCAAAAGGCAACATTTGCTCCTTAATTGGAAGTGCAAACTCATGTTCAGCTCTCCCCCATTTAGTATGCAGAATTATTCTAAACACCCCAGTGAGGGAAATAAACATTTGGCTTATTTAACTTTAACAGCCATCTCAGGATACCATATGTTTTTCAAAGTGGAAATGTGTGATAAACTCCCTACTCCTCACAGAGGAACCTGTTAGTCTAGTTTAAAGTGACATGTCTTGCGAAAACCTTAGCCTCACACTCAGGTGCAAACGAGCCCTGCTGTATAACGCTAACACTTGAATATACGTAATGTAGACCAGTGTTTTTCAACCAGTGTGCCGTGGCACACTAGTGTGCCGTGAGAGATCCTCAGGTGTGACATATTTTTTAAACTTTGCTTGTTTTTTACTCCCAGTGCAGGGGTAGTTTGTAGGAGGCATGGCATAACAGCACAATACATACAGTATGTGTGTGTTTGTGTGTATGTGTATATATATATGCTGTATTAGGCTACAATGTGTGATTTTTTTAAAATTTTGGGATGGTGGTGTGCCACAGGATTTTTTAATGTAAAAAAGTGTGCCACGGCAAAAAAAAGGTTAAAAATCACTGATGTAGACGTTGCGTCTAGGGGAGGATAACACACAGTGAAAACACATGCCTTAAATTATACTCTTGGGAACCATTGTTAAAAGACAGCATAAGTAAAGATAAATACATTTTGAAAAAGAAAAATAATGCCAATAGTTTCATGTGTATGTTTGAAATCATTCAAATAACCCATGTATGTATATATATTGAGCCTGGACATATTATATTAAGGGGGTAATTGATGTATTGAATAATAACTACATTGATAATTTTGCAGATAAACATATCAAATATATGCCCCAGACTATATTGAATATATATCTGGGAGATAGATTTAAATCTGTATAGATTAAATAGCAATTGTGATAGTCCCATGTTTCGATGATATATAACATGTTGTTTTCTGTGTTCCAGATGGGGCTAAAAGATACCAAATACAAGATTGTCTGTATGGAATAATAACCGCTGTGTCTCTATACTTCTCAGACATATAATAATAATTCATGCATGCAGAATTTGTTAGAAATGTAAAACATGCTGTAATTGTGTGAATACATATATAACAGATATATGAATGCCATTAATCTTGAATAGATAGCAATATAAATTGTTTTAATATAAAATATTGATGTTTCATGTCAAAATAATCAGAATAAATATTGTGACCTAGCCCAATTCATACAAACATATAACTTATTAATGTAGGGAAATTATGGCATTTATTACACATTTTAAAGAAATATTTTCTTTCAATGTTGGGTTGTAAATGTATAGCTGTGTTTGTTTGTCATGCTGCATGTATGGCTGTGTCTGTTTGTAATACTGCCACCCGATGGACAAGGTACGGTGTTGCGACACAGGTATTACAGCCAGGAGATGATTGGCTGTTAAAAAATGCATCTCCTTGGCAACCTGCATTCACAGGGTGAACCAATCAGAAGGGACAAGCAAAAAGGGCGTGAACGAAACAGGTCATCAATGATTATAAAACAGGATTAGTCAATGCAAAGGGGACAGTTTTTTTGTAACTTGCTGAGACAAAGTGTTTTTGATTTTGGCTGCCTGGAAATACATTTCACTTCAGCAAGGAACTGGAAGCTTATCCCTGAGCTATGCAATAACTTTCCTTTAAATGAGATAACCGCTATGAATTGGTTCAAAAATTGGTGAAGTATAATTGTTCTAATTTTCAAAACTTGAAACAAAAAGGGTACTGGTGAGAACATAGTCAATTTGTATTTAATAGATTTAAAGAGCAATTTGTATTTTAGTTTATATTCAGCCTGTGTATGGTTAAGCTAATCCTAAATTTTAAGTTGTTTATCTGTGCAGAATGACGTGCCCTCATAGGAGGCAGGGCCTACCCTGCCATATGTGGCCAAAGTTTAATTAAATTTTAATTAAAACAAAAAAGTAAAAATATATATATATTTTCCCCCCATGTAATGCTAAGGAGAGGCAGGTACAGGAACGCTTCTCTCCATTGCAGTACATGGGTCAAAGGAAAAGCTGTGCTGCAGCGCCACCTGTGTTCTGTCAATATATTAGCAGCAACAATTGGGACCAATAGGAGGCACCCCTCTTGATGCCTCCTAGCAAGTGAAGGATATATAGATTAATCAGAAGGAGAATGCAGTGAGCAGGGTCATGTGACACAACTGGAAGCTAAGGTAACCTAAGAACAGATGACACCAAGCAGAAGAGTAAAGTAGTTTTCTACATCTCTTGTGATTCACACATTGTGTTCCGATACAGCTCATTAACAGGGGGGGGGACAGTAAGTGAGCATAACCCAATACTGACAGGAAGTCAAAGGGTCAATTCAAATTTAAATCTATAATTTAAAACCCAGAGTTTGAAGTTAAGTGTGCAGTGTCCACATTATTTAAATTAAAGTTTTTGACATTGAATATTGCTAAGCCTCCCTTTTTCATGGTTATTTGATTTAATTAAGTACAAACTCCATATATGTTATGTCTGTTCAGTCAGAGGATGCGGTATCTATTTTTATTTTTCTCTGTGTCTCCATTTATTTAAAGACTGCTGTTAACTTGTAATTCACAAATCAATTGAAAGCTGTTGCATTGTGTTTTTAATGTGTGCTGCTTTTATACAAGTTTACATTAATAAAAATGAGTCATTTAAAAAATATATGTAATTATTGCAGTTAAATGTTTTTAGAAATAATGCCACTGTAAAGTAACTGGTTAAACACATAGTCAAAGGGAGACATTTAAAATTAAACTTTCATGATTGAGGTAGAGCATGCTATTTTAATAGACTTTTCTAGTTATTTATATTTTCAGAATTAGCATCAACTGTTACTGGCCCCATGTCAGCAAATCAAATTAGTTTTTGAAAGGAACATGAAAGTCATAATTACATTTCCATCATTCAGATAGAAATTGCACAAAAATAAATAAACTTTATATTTTACTTTTATTATGTACTTCATTCTTTTGGTATCCTTTGTTGAAGAGCATACCTAAGTGGGATGTGCATGTGCGTTTCTTGAACACCATATTGCAGCAGCTGTGTTGGCAGTATTGATAACTTGTCCTTTGGGTTTTTACATAAATAATATATATAACTTCTAGTGTTTAAATTAGAATATATAGACCGTCCTACTGTTTAAATAAGCATTATTAGAATTGTATTGCTTGGGTGTTTAGCGGTTAAAGATCTTGGAATCTCACTGTATTAACTGGGTAAAATTTTACTGTAAATAAGAGAAAGTTGTATGAACTCTGTATAGCACATTTGAATAGTTTTGTTTAAACGCATATAATATGGACTCATATTTTAATTCTTACAAATATATATATATATATATATATATATATATATATATATATACTCATAAATATTTACTAATATAAAAAGAATTTCAGGTATTTAGATTAATTTTATTGTCTTAGCAAATGTATGTTTGATTGTGGGTTTAGTTTAAAGAAAGATTGTTAAATACATCAGTTATAACCCTGCTATATACTAACATATTATTTGGAGAGTAAATGCTAAGATTCTTATAAAATATACTGACATCTCTCTAAAAGCCAGCACACAGTGCAGTGAGCAATAAAGTGCAGGCTTTTACAGGGAAGACAAGGCACGTGCACTGATTAAGGTCGCTCTTCACAGGCAGTGCTCCTTTAAACCGTTGTTTCATTTAGAGCCTCCAGCATTTTTGCAGTGGAAGCGTTCTTGGTGAGAAACTTGCCCAGGGATCTGCTTACAAGGTGAGGCTGGAGGAGAAGACCTTGTGCCGATATGCTGCCTCCCCTTGTCAGCTGTGGTGGGTCTCCGAGCGCAGTGCTTATTGCAGGTCTTAGTAGCTAACAGACTTGATGCGTCTGTGCACTGCTTAGATCAGCTTGTGATGTCTAATCATAAACTCTCAACGCTAATGTATGTTAGCTACTAATAGCTAGCTTTCTCTGCATTCATGAACCCATGGAGTAAATAGGAAATAGACACCTAAAAAGTTTAATTACTTGAATGATGGTAATTACTGTATGTTGCAAGTGAAGGGCAGCGATTGTTTCAAAGTGTATTCTTCTTTCCCTCTCTTCCTCTTCTCTCTCTTCTTTCCCTTTCTCCCTCTCTTCCTCCATCAACTCCCTTCAAGCCTCAACTCCCTCCCTTCTTTCTTTCCCTCTATCCCTCCCTTCTTTCACTCCATTCTTTCCCTCCCCTTTTCTCTTCTCTCTCTCTCCCTCCCTTCTTTCCTTTCCCTCCCTTTTCTCCCCTCTCCTTTTCTCTCCCTTCTCGCAGGGAGAAAATGGTATGAGATGCATGCAATTCAACCCACCTGTATGCAAGTGTTTTGCTAGCCCATTTTCTTTTGAATTGTTATAAAAAAAAAAGAAAACAAAGAAACATTTTACACACTGACCCAAAAAAATATTAAGGGGGAAAAAGGCCTAAAACCTATTTTTTTTTTTTTGGGGGGGGGCACCAGAATTTTGAGTGCCTAGGGCAGCACAAAAGGTAAATACGCCAGTGACAATACTTGACGCACATTAATTACGGATGAATGAGCAAACAGGAATCCTGTTTGGTCTTCATGTATTAAGTCAGGAAGGACAAACTTTAAACGCTCTGCTAGGAACTTAGTTAGAAATTTATACTCAGCATTTAGTAATGAAATCGGTCTGTATGACTCAGGTAACAAAAGGTCTTTCCCAGGCTTAGGGCGATATTGGGCATCGATAAGTTTTGCGCTGGAACATCGTTTCCTCTGAAGTAACCAGAGAAAAGGTCTGTAAGAATTGGAGTGAGTTGGGGTTTAGGCAGTTTGTAAAATTCAATGGGGGTGCTTTCCCCAGAGATAGAGACATGATGGTTTTGTTTACCTCTTTCCTAACTATGGGCATATTCAGCTTTTCTAGTTGCTCATTGGAAAGAGATGGAAGAGTTATTTAGTTCCAAAATCCATCGGTCAGCAATTTAGAGGTTGAAGGACTTTTGTTATACAACTTAGTATAATAAGTAGCCAATGCTTCAGCTATGAGCTTTAAGTCTTTCATAAGTTATTAGTATATAAGTTATTTAAAACCGTTGGGATGAGTTTTTTAAAGGTGAGCATAGTTCTGCCCAACCAGATAGATAATCACCTTCTCTAACAATTTTAAGTCTTTAATAAGTTTCCCCCTTCTTTAATTGCAGGAATATTTCTAACAGAGATCTTCAGGTTAACTAAAGTGGCCAACAATCGACCTGACTTATCTCTGTATCTGTAATATCTGCCCTGGGTTCTTAGCTTGTGAAGCATGGTACGATAGAACGGCATCATATTAATAATAATAATAATATTATTATTATCGGTTATTTGTAGAGCACCAACAGATTCCGCAGCGCTATAAACATATGCGGAGTACAACAAAACATTTATAGGGCTCAAACGGGTAGCGGGCCCTGCCAAGAGTCAGCCAACAGCTGGACTCTTAGGCTTACATGAAAGGGGGTTCAAGGGGATAGCAATGGAGGAGAGGAAATGGCATAAAGAAAGGTTAGTGTAGGTTGTATGCATCCCTGAACAGTAGAGTCTTTAGGGAGCGCTTGAAACCTTCAAAACTAGGGGAGAGTCTTGTGGAGCGAGGCAGAGAGTTCCACATGATGGGAGGCAGTCTGGAGAAGTCCTTTAAACGGGAGTGTGAGGAGGCAACAAAAGAGGAGAGTAGGAGGTCATGAGCATAGTGAAGGGGACGGGTGGGAGAGTATCTGGAGACAAGGTCTGAGATATAGGGGGGAGCAGTGCAGTTGAGGGCTTTGTATGTCAGAGTGAGAATTTTGTGTTTAAACCTAGAGGCAAGAGGAAGCCAGTGAAGGGATTGGCAGAGAGGTACAGGAGAAGAAGAGCGATGTGTAAGGAAGATGAGCCTGGCAGAGGCATTCATTATGGATTGTAAAGGAGCTAGGAGGCAGTTGGGGAGACCAGAGAGGACAGAGTTGCAGTAATCAAAGCGGGAAAGGATGAGAGAGTGGATTAAAATCTTGTGTGAGGAAATGTCTAATTTTAGAGATGTTTTTAAAAGGTGGAAGCGGCAGGAATTAGCCAAGGACTGAATGTGAGGAGTGAAAGAAAGATCTGAGTCAAATGTGACCCCAAAACATCGGGCATGCGGGGTAGGGGTAATGATGGAGTTCTCTACAGTTATAGAGCGATTGGGGGATGGAGATTTTGGAAGAAGGGGGGAAAATAAGGAGATCAATTTTGCAGAGTTTTAGCTTGAGGTAGTGAGAGGACATTCAGGAAGAGATGTGAGAAAGACAGTTAGTGACACGGGTTAGCAAGATAGGAGATATGTCTCGTGCAGAGAAGTAGATTTGGGTGTCGTCGGCATACAAATGATATTGGAACTAGTGGGACTTTATTAGGGAACCTAATGATGACGTGTAGATTGAAAAGAGAAGGGGACCGAGGGCAGAACCTTGCAGTATCCCGACAGAAAGTGCTGACGGGGCAGAGGAGGCCCCAGATAAGGCTACACTAAAGGTACAGTTTGACAGGTAGGAAGAGAACCCCGAGAGGGCTGTGTCACAAATGCCGAAGGATCGGAGGGTTTGGAGCAAAATAGGGTGGTCAACAATATCAAAGGCTGCGGACAGATCAAGGAGGATAAGCAGAGAAAGTAGGTCATTGGTAACCTTAACGATTGCTGTCTCTGTGGAGTGATGGGGGCGAAATCCAGATTGCAGTGGGTCAAGGAGGGTGTTTAAAGGGACAGTCAACACCAGAATTTTTGTTGTTTTAAAAGATAGATAATCCCTTAATTACCAATTCCCCAGTTTTGCATAACCAACAGTTATAATTATACACGTTTTACTTCTGTAATTACCTTGTATCTAAGCCTCAGTAGACTGCCCCCTTATTTCAGTTCTTTTGACAAACTTGCATTTTAGCCAGAGCTGACTCCATGGTAAATGTATGTGCATGAGCTCAATGTTATCTATATGAAACACATGAAATAATGCCCTCTAGTGGTGAAAAACTATCAAAAGGCATTTAGATTAGAGGCGGCCTTTAAGGTCTAATAAATTAGCATATGAACCTCCTAGGTTTAGCTTTCAACTAAAAATACAGAGAGAACAAAGCAAAATTGGAGATAAACGTAAATTGGAAAGTTGTTTCAAATGACATGTCCTATTTGAATCATAAAAGATTTTTTTTAGGTTGACTGTCCCTTTAATGTAAGGAAATGGGATAGGCGTGCATATACTAGCTTTTCGAGAAGCTTTTAGGAAAGAGGGAGTAGGGAAATAGGGCGGTAGTTGGATGGGGAGGTTGGATCAAGAGAAGGCTTTTTGAGGATAGGTGTGACCAGTGCATGTTTCAGAGATGAGGGAAATATACTGGTGCTGAGGGAGAGGTTGAAAATGTATGCGAGTATAGGGGTAAGGGTAGAAGAGAGGGAGGGGAGTAGCTGTGAGGGGATGGGGTCAAGGGGACAGGTAGTGAGGTGAGAGCGCAGTATAAGTGCAGAAACTTCTTCCTCAGTAACAGGGGAGAAAGAGCTAAGTTTATGGCTATGTGGGTTGTGGTTGAATTGTGCATTTGGGGGGGTGATAGAATGGAAGTATGTTGAGAGCTGATTTCGTTTCTGATGGAGTCGATTTTGTTATTGAAGTGGCTGGCAAAGTCTTGAGCTGACAGAGAAGTTGTATTAGGAGGTGGGGGTGGGAGGAGAAGAGTATTGAAAGTGGAGAACAGACGTTTGGGGTTTGAAGAAAGAGTAGAGATAAGAGCAGAGAAGTAATGTTGCTTATAGATATTAAGGGCAGAATAGTAGGCGTTCAAGATCAATTTGTAATGAAGAAAATCAGCTGAACTCTCTAGTGCCGTTCAGCAGTATAGAAACATCTGCGTAGATACCGTGTCAGAGGAGTATGCCAGGGCTGAGGATGAGTGTTTGATTTCCGAGCTATGGTAAAATCGGCCAGATTGTCAAGGATGGATGTAAGTGTGGAATTAAAGTGGCAGATTAGTCAGGGCAGGAAAAGAAGGAAATGGATGAGAGAAGTGTTTCGAGCGAATTAGCAAGCTGTTGCTGATCTAATGACATAATGCTTCTTTGAAGTTCGGTGTGAGGAGTAGAAGGAGCGAGAGTTGTAGGGAGGGATGGATGATATGTTGCAAGTGAGGAGATGGTGGTCAGAAAGAGGAAAAGGGTAGTTTGTGAAGTTTGAAATAGTGCATCGATAGCTAAAGATCAGGTCAAGGGAGTGACCGTCTTTGTGAGTTGGAGAGTCGGTCTATTGTGACAAACCGAAAGAGGAAGTGAGTTGCAGAAGTTGTTTTGCAGAGGAGGCAGTGGGATTGTCAAGAGGGATGCTGAAGTCGCCAAGAATGAGGTTGGGGGTGTCTGAGGAAAGGAAATAAAGTAGCCAGGTAGCCAAGTGATCTAGAAATTGAGTTGAGGAGCCAGGGGGTCGGTATATGACTTCAGTTTTAACAGCTATATAACGCCTATGATGAAGGTGTGTAGATGTAGCACGATAAGCCAAAGGCAGTTCTTTAATTCCTTTTTTAACTTTATCTGTGCAGTGTCCATTATGTCCTGTCACCGCCCCTCAAAGAGGCTGGGGTCTCTACAGGAAGGCAAAGGAATAGGGTTTTTTTTTCTTTGAAGTGTTGCTAGGAGACACCATAAACTAAAAAAATATGGGTAGACTTGATGGGCCTTTTTGGTTCTTATCTACCGTCAAATTCTATGTTTCTATAAACTAGCTTCAGTCATTTTACTGTCCTTGATAAGTACAGGACTTCTACTGAAAAATTATTTGACAATAGAACTTAAATTTTGTAATGTCTGCTTGCTTATTTAGCTGTAGGCAGGGGGCTGCACTGATCATGTCTAAGTGTTCATTTTGCAACAAAACAAGCAAGTTTCTATTTATTTGTATGTTTACTTTGATTTAAGATATTTTGTTCACTAAAGAAGCACTGTTTTATATCCATTTAATACAGATTTTTGTAACAGCACAAATTCTAGGTGAATCGTTTATAATGAAAAGTAATGAGAGATTTGCATTTACTAGCAGCTTCTGAACAGAGGCTCAGGCAGATAGAGATCAATTATCCTAAAGGAAAACACAGAGGCCGATAGCCTAGGAAACAAATACCTACGTGTATATTACATTACAATGCTTTATGCTGTGTATTTTCTCGGTTTGTGTCGGGGTGTTTATTATTATTATAAAACCTTCGTGATGATGTATGTGGACATCTAGGGAGCTTTTCTGGAAGTCAGACATTAACCAATTTGGGAAACATCATTCTAAACTATCATTTTTTTATACTACGTGTTAAATTCTTAACACAACCTCTTGTTTCTATATAGATCACAGACAGGGCCGGATTTCCCATTAGGCACAGTAGGCATGTGCCTACAGGCGCCTTGCAGTGAGGGGCGCCTGCCTGTCAATAATAAAAAAAAAAAAAAAAAAAAAAAAAAATTTTTTTTTTTTTTTTTTTTTTTTTTTTATGAGGGCATTTATTTTAGTAAGAATTGTGCTGCCAGGTGCCTACAAAGTCGAGTGTTTCATTGGGAATATGTTACAGCAGTTGAGGGAGCCATGAAGGAGAGAGGGGCAAAGATTAAAACTAAACCCCTCCCATTGAATTTCTAAATTCTAATTTTAAACACATTTGTTGACCCCTGGATTACATATAATCTACAACATTCCATGTTTTCCTTTGAGAGCAACATCATATGATATTTATATTTCAGAACAAAATAAATGTAACATCTGTGTGTGTTTGTACCAAAAATATCAGAGTTTACAAGATTTTTTTCCCTACATTTTATATTTTCTTCCACTGGCTGCACAGGTTGTTGATGGTGATGAGCTTGCATGCTGCTAGTTTTAATATTGCTATTGTTTACACAAAACTGTGTTTGACTCCAACAAAATGTTAAGCACATAGTCAAAGTCATCTCCAGAAAAGCAATACACTAATGGCTTGTCAATAAACATGTCCTATGAGCCCATCTGGGTCTGCACAGATGTGTATTGCTGTCTCAGAACTGACATTGACTATGTGTTTAACTCTTTTGCAAGAGGCTAACACACTTCTCTGCAAGCACTAGTGCAATAATAAAATGCCCAGCAAACTGTCACATTTGATGTCCCTTTAAATAGGGTTTTCTTTAGAATATTTTGCATTAAAAGTTTAACATGATTTGTTTTTGTTATACATAATAGAAATTGTATGGCCATTTGAGTCAAGTGAATATTGATTTTTGGTGTAGCTTCCATTACAACAAATATTGCAATTGGTGTGTGTATTTGTGTATCTCCATAAAAGGGAAAATGTAATTTTACATCTAATATTTATTTTTAGTTGTCCTAAATAATAATAAAAAAAAGTCCTCATTTTTTCCACTTTTTTCTAGGGGGGGTGGGGGGGGTGGGGGGGGGCGCTTCAGGTTTTTGTGCCTACAGGCACCTGAGATGTAAATCCGGCCCTGATCACAGATGTAAACAGACGGAATTAAATTATTGATGACCATAACAAAAAGTGTATTCGATCGGTGCCCTGAAGACCTGCTCCACCCTCTTACCTGGTCTGTCTTGGTAGCCAGAGACTTGTCAGCCAAGATTATACTCTTGAGCTCCTCCAGCTGCCCCCTGTACGCCAGGTTACAAATCTCAACATCAGACACAATTACATCCTCCATGCTGACAAAGGGATACAAGCAAGCCACATGTAGCAATGCACCAATCACAAGCGCCGCCGGCAGGGACGTCAAATCGCTGGGTAATCTACGACACCCATGCGATCATGGGATTTGTAGTTTGTATTTTCTACCTGGGGGAGGTTGCAGTTCAGGACAGCCGAGCTTGCGCAGAACTACGACTCCCAGAGTACGCTGCGGCTACTGTTGTTGTGGCCGAGAAACACCGGTCCCTGGGTGACAGGGCAGTATGGAGTCTGGTAAGTACACCGGACATTAGTTTGTGAGGACAAGGAGATGTCTGAATAATGAATACAATTTGTTAGTGGATAACGGACGGTAGATTGTTAGCTCGTGGGTTTAGCTACATCGCTCTCACTTGCTGTAGATACATTGTTTATGATATACTTAGTCACTGCTATACTATATTTACTTAAAATACGTGTTAATTGGTTGTAAACACAGCACAGTTTTAATGTATCCTGAAAGCTTATGCACCACTGCAGATGACTATTTATAGAGTGTTTCTAGTAATACCCTGTGGGATTCTGCATGCATTGCTAATAAAAGAGGGGGACATAAAAACCATAATTGCACTAAGCTCCCATCAAGAACAATACAGTATTTTGCAATGGCTAAAATTCTTCTAAAAGTGCAGTACAAAAATTATGTTTTTTTTTTTTTATTATTTGTAAAACTCACTTCCTGGTATGTGGTCTTATTAGCTTAGCTTTTCAGTAGCTTTGCTTATCTGGGCAAGCTCTATTTAAAATAAATGACCATATTTAAGTAATTCTGTAGAGGTTTCTCTCCTGTTATACAGATAATTATTGTTATTGATTTAGGTGCCAGATTTCTGCTTAGGCAAAGTAGATAGCTGTAAAGGGGTGTCTTCTTTCAGAAGGACATTTGCCAGAGTGTTCAAGTGACACAGTTTGGCAACCCAAACCCCACTGTATAACATTCTGTGTGCCACAAATTCTGCCAAACAGCTGCTACAACTTTGTAATCTCTTTCCCAGTAAACTTATGTTTGTAGTCAGTTCACATTCTAATACTGTGTAAACTGGACACATATGGATATGGGGCAAGAAGGAATGAGGGTATTTTTGGATGTCATAGATGTGAATTGAATCCTGGGGTGTGTGGTCTCTTAAACTCAGGAGAAAACAAAGACATGTGAGGAGACAAACACTGTACACTAGCTGAAATAAACTGATATGGTCCCTTATTGGCATATGAAACCCACATTTTTTTCTTTCTTTCATGATTCAGATAGAGCATGCAATTTTAAGCAACTTTCTAATTTACTTCTATTATCAATTCTTACTTCTATTATCAATTTTTATTCATTCTCTTAGTATCTTTATTTGAAAATTCAGGAATGTAAACTTCGGAGCTGGCCCATTTTTTTCAGGACCCTGGGTAGTGCTTGCTGATTGGTGGTGTTCTCTAATGTATGTCTTTCCTTTGCATACAGAAATATACAGTAAACCCCTAAGCAATATACAGATATTAGCCCCTTAAACCCAAAAAGACGTATATATATATATATATATATATATATATATATATATATATATATATATATATATATATATATATATATATATAAAGATGTGTTGTAGTATATGCACTCTCACCAACACACTGCAACTTGCCAGGGTGCTGTAGCCAGGTATGTAGAAAACGAAAAGTAGAAAGCACTCACTGGACTGTAGACAGCAATTTCAATCAAATAGAGTTTATTGTGACGTTTCGGGACCAAAAACAGAGGAAGGGACGCTGTTGGTCCCGAAACGTCACAATAAACTCTATTTGATTGAAATTGCTGTCTACAGTCCAGTGAGTGCTTTCTACTTTTCGTTTTATATATATATATATATATATATATATATATATATATATATATATATATATATATATATATATATATATATACATACACGTCTGAGCTGCAGAGGCGGAGGGAGGGAAAAATATGGGATGGGAAGCTACAATATGGGGAAAAAAGGGGAATCCAGAAGAGGGACACCATAATTAATGATCGCGGGAAGGGGGAAGGTAAGGTGCACCACTACACTACAGAAAAAAATAAATTATATAATGAATAAACATAAATAATATACAATAAATAAACTGGGCACTGACAGAAAGCTGCCAGTGCCTAAGATGGCTATCAGTAGTAAGAGGGGGGAAGGTTAAAGAACTGTTTGGCGGGGATCAGTGGTGGGAGGGTTGAGGAGTGAGGGGGGGGGGAGCTGTTTAGGAGAGATCAGGTAATGGGAGGTGTTGGGTGGGAAGGTAATCTCTACTCTCCATCAAAGATTAACCTTACAAGCTAATTAATTCACCCCTTCACTGCCAAGAATTTCACATAAGGTGCGCAGCTGCAATTTGTGGCATTCTAATTGCCAAAAACCAATGACAAAGTCAGGTATGTCTGCTATTTCTGAACAAAGGGGATCTCAGAGAAGTTGTAGTAGTTGTGTGTAAATCATTTCAGTGAGATACCCAAAGTTTGCGAAAAAGTTAACAATTTTGTTTTAATATGATTGTATCAGGCGATCAAATAATGGCATAAAATACACCAAAATTAACCTAGCCCTAGACCAATATCTTGGGTTGTCTACTTTAAAAAATAAAAATAAATATATATATATATATATATATATATATATATATATATATATATAATTTCATAGGTAAATTAAAAAGTCAAAAGCTTTATTTCTGTTTAGTCAGAGTGATAACAAAAATGCAAAAAATTCTCTTGGGCAAGTTTTTCTCTGAAATTCCTGGAAGCGAAAGGGGTTTAAAAGAATAGTAAACCCAAATATTTTCTTTCATGGTTCAGATAGAGCATGTAATTTTAAGCAACTTTCTAATTTACTCCTATTATCATTTTTTCTTTGTTCTCTTGGTATCTTTATTTGAAAATGCAGGAATGAAAGCTTTGGAGCCGGCCTATTTTTGGTTCAGTACCCTGGATAGGGCTTGCTGATTGGTGGCTACATTTAGCCGTCCAATCAGCAAGTGTAAACCAGGTTCTGAACTTAAAATGGGCTTGCTCCAAAACTTTTATTCCTGCTTTTTCCAAAGCTACTTCCTATAATAGTATACTGAGTTGCATGTATGTTTACTGAGTATATATATATATATATATATATATATATATATATATATATATATATATATATATATATATATATATATATATATATATATATGTACGTATGTGTATATATATATATATATATATACTCCAAAGAAATAACTTGCACCCGGTTTCTTCAATAAGGATGTTACCACCTTATTCACATATTGTGGTACTTCATATTGTGAAGTGTGCCACAATATGTGAATGAAGTGGTAACATCCTTATTGAAGAAACCGGGTGCAAGTTATTTCTATGGAGTGTGTGTATATGTGTGTGTGTGTGCGCAAGTGTATTTGCACTCATTGGTTTTGAAGTGTTGAGAAATGTATTTACAGTGGTAACGTTTCAGGGAACGCAATCTGCTTCTTCAGACTAGTGCTTGCATGCCACGTTCACCTACCTCAGTATGCTTATGAAAGGAAGTTATGTTTTAAAAGAGGATACCAAGAGAAAGACATTTATTTAATATTAAAAATAAATTTAAAAGTTTTTAAAATTGTGTGCTTTGTCTGAAACATGACATTTTAATAGTGACTCCCATGTTCCGTTAAGGAGCCTCTGTGAAATACAGTATAATGCCAAGGCTGGCAGTGAAGGATAGTTATCATTTTTTTTCTTATGGGGAAATACAACAGAGAATCAGATTCCTACACACAGCTAATTTATGAAATGACACACATGACTCTTTGCTCACTGGTTTCCTCACAAGACGAGGATGCTGGTGTTAGATGTCTGCAGCTTGCAGTAGTTGTTATCAACTATAGGGTAAAGTTGTGCAAAATCACTGGGATAAAGGGTCATTTGAACTTGGCAAGAAACGGAAATTAATATTTTAAAGCAATAATTAAATGTTTTATTTTGTTAAAGCACTTCAATATTACATTAATGTCCCTTAGGTGTTTAGCATCTGCAAATGGATAAAACACATAGTTAAACTTAAATGCACTTGCAAGTAATTATGTGCTCTCCATTAAAATTTAACCTTACAAGCAAGTGATTAGTTCAACATCTGGGTCCCTCTAAGGTGCAGAAATACATTGTGGTTACTGAACACTATACTAATGATGCGGTTGTCACCCTTTGTAGATGTGATAGTTAAATTAACATAAAGCCCTTGCATAGTAAGTAACATTATGATTGTTGGCAATTTTTCTTTTTCATGTTTGTCTTACTTGACATCGTTTTCAGTTGTCCGGTTGGTTTTGTCACTGGACTCCAAGGTCATATTTCTCGTTAGGCAGCTTATCCAGCAGCCTAGGGGCACTTTCTATTAGACCTGCATTTTCGTGGCAAAAAAGAGATTACATTAGCATTTAACGTCTGAATGAAATGTAATGTGGATAAAACAATGGAGGATACTTTGGAACAAACTAGAACATGCCAGCCCATTAAATGGACACTGAACCCAAATTTTCAGATAGAGCATGTAATTTTAAGCAACTTTCTAATTTACTCCTATTATCAAATGTTCTTCATTCTCTTGGTATCTTTATTTGAAATGCAAGAATGTAAGTTTAGATGCCGGCCCATTTTTGGTGAACAGCCTGGGTTGTCCTTGCTGATTGGTGGATAAATTCATCCACCAATGAAAAAGCGCTGTCCAGAGTTCTGAATAATAAAAAAAAAGCTTAGATGCCTTCTTTTTCAAATAAAGATATCAAGAGAATGAAGAAAAATTGATAATAGGAGTAAATTAGAAAGTTGCTTAAAATTGCATGCTCTATCTGAATCATGAAAGAAAAAAATTGGGTTCAGTGTCCCTTTAACTGGGTTATGTCTAGAGGATATCAGGAAAAAAACTGGTTAATATTAAGGTAAATAAAACTCCAGGCCCAGATGGCATACACCCAAGGGTTTTACGGGAATTTAGCACTGTTATAAACAAACCTCTACTCTTAATTTTTAAATACTCATTATCCTCAGGCATAGTACCCCAGGATTGGCATAAAGCTGATGTGGTGCCACTCTTCAAAAAGGGAAGCAGGACTGATCCAGGAAGCTATAGACCAGTTAGTCTGACCTCATAGTGGGGAAGATTCTTAAATGGATTATATTTACAAGTGTATTCGTGTAAACAAGATAATGAGTTCAAAATCAGCATGGTTTTATGAGAAATAGATCATGTCAAACTAATCTAATTAGATTCTACGAGGAAATAAGTAAAAATATAAATATAAAGGGGAATTAGTTGATGTGATATACTTAGATTTTGCAAAGGTGTTTGATACAGTGCCACATGAGAGATTAATGTAGAAAATTAAGGGACTGGGTATATCTGAAAATGTTAGCTCATGGATAAATAACTGGATAAAAGATAGGGAGCAAGGAGTAGTAGTGAAAGGATCATACTCAGATTGGATAAAGGTAATCAGCGGAGTCCCCCAGTGATCAGTACTTGGTCCTGTTCTGTTCTTTTAAATATTTTTATTAATGGAGCATTTTTGCATATTATACAAAGTTATGTAAATCATTAGGTCAGAGCAGGATTAATTTTCGTTAAAAGGCGATCTGCAAAAATTAGAAGTATGGGCAGGTAAATTGAAAATTAGATTGAATAAGGGAAAATGCAATGTTCTACATTTTGGAAGTAAAAATAAGCAGGCAACGTATTATTTAAATAGGACAAGACTTAGCCAAACAGAGGAGAAAAGGGATTTGGGAGTAGTAATAGATAACAAGGGATTCATTGATTCAAGGGAGGAAAGCATAATTCTATCACTATATAAATCCCTGGTGAGACCTCACCTTGAGTATTGAGTGCAGTTCTGGAGACCGATCTCAAAATAATACATTGCAGACCTAGAAAAAGTTCAGAGAAGGGCCACAAAGCTAATAAATGGAATGGAGAATTTAAGCTATCAGGAGAGGTTAGCCAAACTGGGTCTGTTCTCTCTAGAAAAAAGGCACTTGAGAGGTGACATGATTACTTAATATAAATCTATTCGAGCCCTTATACAGAGATGGCAGAAGCTGTTTATTCCAAGAAAATTGTTTGTGACAAGAGGTTACAATTTAAAGTGAAGGTCAATTTTCATCAATGAGTGCACGGTTTTTAAAAATACTTTTAAAAACAGGGGCACTTTCATTGATGAAAGTTAACATTGCACTGGATTTTAAGAAATACTTACCTTTTACTCCTGCAAAACCGGATTGCCGATCTCAGCCTCAGTTCCTCTGTACTGACGTCAGAAATGACGAAAACCGGCTTCCTCCAATCATGGCTTGCACCCCAGAGCGTCCAGCTTGTGATGCCTGGCTGTGATTGGAGGAAGCCAGTTTTGTCATTGCTGTGGTCAACAGCAGGAAGAAGAAGGAGGGGGATCGTCGATCCGGCTTTGCAGAAGTAAAAGGTAAGAATTTCTTCAAATCCAGTGCAATGTTAATTTTCATCAATGATAGTGCCCCTGTTTTTAAAAGTATTTTTAAAAACTGGGCACTCATTGATGAAAATTGACCTTCACTTTTAAGGCTGGAGTAAAGGAGATTTAATCTCCTGCAACGGACACATTTTTTCACTATAAGAGCAATAAAATTGTGGAACTCATTACCAAAGGATGTAGTGAATGCCAATACCTTAGATATGTTTAAAAATGGTTTGGATACATTTCTGTCTAGAAACACAATTCAGGGATATGATTGCTTGTGTTAAATGGGTCACTTTTAATGGGATTAATTTAAGATCAACTGGAGCTTTTTGGTAAGTATCTTAGATTTGTATAGGTTGAACTCGATGGACTTCAGTCTTTTTTTTTCAACCTCATCTACTATATTAGAACATTACAATAAACTTATTTATTTTGCCTGCTTTTGCTGTAAAATACATTTTAAAAGTTGGGCTTGTTAATCTATCTCCTAGAGAGGCAGAAGTGCCCTGTTCTCTTAGTTGTCTTTGTTTAAAAGCATATCTAGATAGGCTCAGGAGCATTAATGCACTACTGCTCAGGAGCAGCAATGCACTGATTCAAATAGAGCATGCAATTTTAGGCAACTTTCTTATTTACTCCTATTATCAATTTTGTTTTGCATCAGCCAATCAGATTTTTTCTACCTTAATTTCGATTGGCTGAATCGGAATTGAAGGGACGCCATCTTGGATGACGTCCCTTAAAGGAACCTTCATTCGTCGTTATTCCGTCGGTTGAAGAGGATGGCTCCGCATCGGCTCCTTTGAAGATGGCTCCGCTCCGGATGGATGAAGATTGAAGACGCCGCCTGGATGAACACTTCTACCGGATGGAGGACCTCTTCTTGCCCCGCTTGGATGAAGACTTCTACCGGATGAAGGACCTCCTCTGCGCACCTTGGATGAAGAATTCGGCTTGGCTGAGTGAAGACGACTCAAGGTAGGATGATCTTCAGGGGGTTAGCGATAGGTTGGGGTTTGGGTGGGTTAGAATAGGGGTATGTGGGTGGTGGATTGTAATGTTGGGGGGGTATTGTATTTTTATTTTTAGGTAAAAGAGCTGATTACTTTGGGGCAATGCCCCGTAAAAAGCCCTTTTAAGGGCTGGTAAAAGAGCTGATTACTTTTGTATTTTAGAATATTAGAATAGGGTAGGGATTTTTTTTATTTTGGGGGGCTTTTTTTATTTTATTAGGGGGCTTAGATTAGGTGTAATTAGTTTAAACTGCTTGTAATTCTTTTTTATTTTTTTGTAATTTAGTGTGGGGGTTTTTGTATTATAGAATAGTTTATTTTATTGTATTTTATTTTAGGTAATTGTAGGTAATTTATTTAATTAATATGATAGTGTAGTGTTAGGTGTATTTGTAACTTAGGTTAGGATTTATTTTACAGGTAATTTTGTATTTATTTTAACTAGGTAGCTATTAAATAGTTATTAACTATTTAATAGCTATTGTACCTAGTTAAAATAAATACAAAGTTGCCTGTAAAATAAATATAAATCCTAAAATAGCTACAATGTAATTATTATTTATATTGTAGCTATATTAGGGTTTATTTTATAGGTAAGAATTTAGTTTTAAATAGGATTAATTTAGTTATTAATAGGAATATTATTTTGTTTCATTTAAATTATATTTAACTTAGGGGGGTGTTAGGGTTAGACTTAGGTTTAGCGGCGACGTTGTAGCGGCGACGTTGCGGGCGGGAGATTACGGGTTAATAATTGTAGGTAGGTGGCGGCGATGTTAGGGTGGGCAGATTAGGGGTTAATACTATTTATTCTAGTGTTTGCGAGGCGGTAGTGTGGCGGTTTAGGGGTTAATACATTTATTATAGTGGCGGCGAGGTCCAGTCGGCAGATTAGGGGTTAATAAGTGTAGGTAGGTAGCGGCGACTTTGGGGGGGCAGATTAGGGGTTAATAAATATAATATAGGGGTCGGCGGTGTTAGGGACAGCAGATTAGGGGTTCATAGGGATAATGTAGGTTGCGGCGGTGTCTGGAGCGGCAGATTAGGGGTTAATAGTATAATGCAGGTGTCAGCGATAGCGGGGGCGGCAGATTAGAGGTTAATAAGTGTAAGGTTAGGAGTGTTTAAACTCCGGTTACATGTTAGGGTGTTAGGTGCAGACTTAGAGAGTGTTTCCCCATAGGAAACAATGGGGCTGCGTTAGGAGCTGAACGCTGCTTTTTTGCAGGTGTTAGGTTTTTTTTCAGCCCAAAATACCCCATTGTTTCCTATGGGGATTTCATGCACAAGCACGTTTTCTCAGCTTACCGCTACCGTAAGCAACGCTGGTATTGAGGGTTGAAGTGGAGCTAAATTAGGCTCAACACACCCTTTTTTGAGCCTAACGCAGCCACTCAGACAACTCTAAATACCAGCGTTGTTGGAAGTGTGCGTTGGGAAAAAAAGCAAAACTCTAAATCTAGCGGATAGTGAGATATATTCAGACCCAAAAGTGGTCTATTATTTCCTACCTTCTAAAAATGATTTATACAGGTGGTCAAAGGTCCACGAGTGGCCTAATATAATACAGAGGGAAGGTAATCTTAAAAGAAAAATTTTGAGGTACTATATCATATTTTAGGTTATGACTGTTTATTTTAATGTAGGCTCACACGAGAACCCAACTGTACTGATATAACATGTAATGTATTATAGTTTTTCTATACTTTGTATGTTCAAGAACCTCAATAAAAAAAAAAAAAAAATCAGCTTAGCACCCAGGTGGGAAAGTGCTTAGCACTCAAAGGGTTAATGTTAAACATCATCAGGGAGAAGTTGTTTGAAAGTTCTTTGTTTCTTTTATTAATGTGTCTAAGAATTCTGCTATGTATGTGCGCAGTGTACGAAATGTTAGTCCATGATTCATTAGTTTTCAGTAAAATAATTTTATTTTCAGTTATCAAGAAATAATCATGTACTTGACTAGGTATGTCCAACTCCTGTCCCAAAGGGCCACAAGCGGGTCATGATTTTGAGATCCTTGTGCTTTAGGAATGATCAGACTGACAGAACATGATGGTTTTGCTGTTTTCAGCCAATAACATTATACGACCCTGGTGTGCTGGAGTTGAGCAACATAACTCTGACATGTGATCAGTATTTTCATTGCTCTTTGTTAGGATAATTTCGACCACATGCTAAGCATTATGCCAAATCCAAATATAACTGTAAGACAGGCTTTTAATTTAGTGTATCTCCTTTTCATATTATGATTGCTGTTTACTTGGCTGAAGTAGAGGAATTCTAAATAGAATATAAAGCTTAAAGGGACATGAAACCCAAAATTGTTCTTTTCTGATTCAGATAGAGAATACAATTTTAAAACAACTTTCTAATTTATTTCTATTATCTAAGTTGTTTCATTCTGTTGGTATCAATTGTTGAAGTAGCAGCAATGTACTACTGGTTTCTAACTGAACACATGGGTGAGCCAATGACAATCGGTATATATATGCAGCCACCAATCGGCAGCTAGAACCTAGGTTCTCTGCTGCTCCTGAACTTGCCTAGATAAACCTTTCCGCTAAGGTTAACACGAGAAGGAAGCAAATGAAATAATAGAAGTGAATTGGAAAGTTATTTAAAATTTTATTATCTATCTGATTAATGAAGGAAAATGTTTGGGTTTCATGTCCCTTTAATAACTTACACAACACATATTGACCCTGCCAGTATTATGCTAGGGAAATCCACCATAAGGTAGCTAAGAAGACACATTTTCTAGATTATTATACTGCTTTAAATCTTTATCAGTTTATATTATTTGACATCAGAATTAGAACCCTGAAATATGAAATAGTTTTTCTTGACAAACATGAATAATGAAATGATGTTGCAGTGTATGTTTCAGTTTTATTGAAATATGAAAATCAGATGAACGTCTTGTCGGATTACCTGGATATAGAAGAGCTTCCTGATATAGATGAACCAGTCTCCATCCTGGGAAGGCAATATGACACCAAAACAGGTTAGTGGTATAAATAAACCCTATATTTTGTCAATTATAGGCAAGGTGGGAAAGAATCAGGTCAGGCAGAAACTGATTCATAATTCAGATAGAACATACAGTTTAAAAACAAATATCTTCAATCATCAAATTCACTTTGTTCCTTTTGTATCCTTTGTTGAAGACCATTCTTAGGGAGGCTCTGGAAAGTGCATCTTTCTGGAGCACTATATGGCAGCAGTTTTATTATTATACACTAGTCCTAAAGCACCTGTACACGAGCCAAAACCCCCACTTGGATCCCCTCTCCCTCCTTCCCCTTCCATGCCACTGTCAACTTTTTTTTTCTTTCTGTAGTGCAGTGGTCCCACCCGCTCCTGCTCCCCCACTCATGTGCCCACCCTCCCTCGTGTGCCCACCCTCACTTGTGTGCCCCTCTCTCTGCTATCTGATCCACACTGACTGATCCTTCCTTATGGCCAGTTATGTTTGTCTCGCGCTGCAGTCTCTACTGCGCATGACTGCATCGGACAAACATACCTTTTCTAATATAGGCTAAGTGTTTATACAGCCCGTCTTATAACAATATGTCTGACTTCTCAGTGCTCCTGCTGTGATATATCTGTTAGTAATGATATTGGTGATATTGGTCTTCTGAAGTAGTTCATTCTTATATGCAGTTGTTATTTCAGTCCAGTCAAATCTATATCCACGAAACTAGACTGCAGTGTTATTATTGTATTTAATATTAAACAATTTAAAGAGACACTAAAGCCAAAATTCAACTTTCATGATTCAGATAGAACATGCAGTTTTAAGGTTTTTAAAGTTAACTTTTTATATGTACAGTTTCCGAGGTACAGCTACTACTGAGCATGTGCAGGATATCAGTGTATATGATTCTGTTATTAGCTGATGTCTGTCACATGATACAGGGGGCTGGCAAAGTGAAGTTTTTTTTTTTAATTTGTTAGTAAAAAGCTACTGCTCTTTTAAAATTCAGAGTAAGTGCTATTTGACTGTTTTTTTATAATGTATTTTTTGCTTATGAAATTCTATCGTATGCTTTTGTTTATTGTGAGCTAGGATTACATGTGTGCAAGAGATAACCATGTTTTTAAAAATGTAATATGGCCTCCGTTTTTTCTCTCTCATATATGTTTATGCCAGAAACCATTGTTCTACTTATATCACCCAAATCAATGAAGGGTTATTGTGAAATATCCCAGTGTTGCCATATTTATACAAGATAAAGATTATCTTGGCAGAGGTGAAATTAATGGCACAACAGATATTAGTGGGGTACTGATATTTTTTACTTCTTGAACAATAATTACAGCACAGAAACTGTGTGCTGATTGGAAACAGAAGTGTACAATTCAGATGATCTGCAATGGGTATCTTATTTTACTTAGCTGGACCTGAAATTATAGAGCAGACAGTTAAATGGACAGTACACACTAGAATTTTTATTGTTTTAAAAGATAGATAGTCCCTTTATTACCCATGCCCCAGTTTTGCATAACCACCCCAGTTATATTAATATATGTTTTACTTCCGTGATTACCTTATATCTAAGCCTCTGCAGACTGCCCCCTTATCTCAGTGCTTTTGACAGACATGCAGTTTAGCCAATCAGTGCAGACTCCTTAATAACTCCACGGGAGTGAGCACAATATTATCTAATATGACACACATGAACTAGTACTGTCTAACTGTGAAAAACTTTCAAAATGCTTTGAGCTAAGAGGCGGTTTTCAATGGTTTAGAAATCAGTTTGAGCCTACCTAGGTTTAGCTTTTCAAAAATACCACCAAGGGAACAAAGCAAATTTAATGATAAGTCAATTGGAAAGTTGTTTAAAATTTCATGCCCTATCTGAATCATGAAAGTTTAATTTTGACTAGACTGTCCCTTTAAGGATGATGAGGACTTTGGGAAAGACATTCTACTGTGATTGTCCTCTCCCCTTTAATGTGTTCCCAATGATCCATTTTTCCATTTTTACCTGCTGGAGTGTATTACAGTGTTTTTATAAATAGCTCCTTTACCTTTATTTTGAAATTTGAAATAGCTGACTGTTGTATCCCCACATATACTGATATTTTTTATTAAGTAATGGTTTAAAAGAAATCACACTTTTGTGTAGATATAGAGAGATAAGCTAATGGTATCTACTTTTCCTTCACACTCAGCCCATTAAATTGGGCTGTGGTTTCAATTAGTATAAATAGCTATTTAAAATACAAAATTATACATAAAGCAAAACTCTACAGCTGGTGTAACAAGTAATTGTAAACACATTAAGGGGAACCAATTTTACAATACACTGTCTCTTGGGAAAGATTAGCTGCCGATGGGAAAACAGTGGTAACACAGAGATGGGGAGGTTGTCAGGAATCTAGCATTTGTGGCCCTTCTAGTCCCTAGAATAGGTCTTACTGAAGCTGACAGGCTTTCTGAAACAGGGACAGATGGAGGTAACGGTGATTGCCTGTAATTTTGGGAATATATAGATGTAAGCTATGGTTACAATATATAGATGTAAGCTATGGTTACAATATATAGATGTAAGCTATATTTACAATTTATAGATGTTAACTATGGTTACAATATATAGAAATAAACGCTATATACAATGTATAGATGTAAGCTGTGGTTTCAATGTATAGATGGAAGCTATGGTTACACCATATAGGTGTAAGCTATGGTTAGACTATATATGTTTAAGCTATATTTATAATATATAGGTATAAGCTATATTTACCCCAATATATAGGTGTAAGCTATATTTATAATTTATAGATGGAAACTATATTTACAATATATAGATGGAAGCTATGGTTACAATATATATGTGTAAACTATGGTTGCAATATATAGATGGACGCTATGGTTACAATATATAGATGGAAGCTATGGTTACAATGATATAGATGGAAGCGATGGTTACAATATATATGTATAAGCTATGGTTACAATATATATGTGTAAGCTATGGTTACAATATATAGATGGAAGCTATGGTTACAATATATATGTGTGTGTAAGCTATGGTTACAATACATAGATGGACGCTATGGTTACAATATATAGATGGAAGCTATAGTAACAATGATATAGATGGAAGCGATGGTTACAATATATATGTATAAGCTATGGTTACAATATATATGTATAAGCTATGGTTACAATATATATGTATAAGCTATGGTTACAATATATATGTATAAGCTATGGTTACAATATATATGTATAAGCTATGGTTACAATATATAGATGGAAGCTATAGTAACAATGATATAGATGGAAGCGATGGTTACAATATATATGTATAAGCTATGGTTACAATATATATGTATAAGCTATGGTTACAATATATAGATGGAAGCTATTTTTACAATATATAGATGGAAGCTATGGTTACAATACATAGATGGAAACTGTGGTTACAATGATATAGATGGAAGCGATGGTTACAATATATATGTATAAGCTATGGTTACAATATATATGTATAAGCTATGGTTACAATATATAGATGGAAGCTATAGTTACAATGATATAGAGGGAAGCGATGGTTACAATATATATGTATAAGCTATGGTTACAATATATATGTATAAGCTATGGTTACAATATATAGATGGAAGCTATGGTTACAATACATAGATGGAAACTATGGTTACAATGATATAGATGGAAGCGGTGGTTACAATATATTAATGTAAGCTATGGTTACAGAGCGGGAATTGAACAATATGGAACATGATGCCAGATAAGCTACTGTTACACAGCAGGATTCAATCAAGTTACATTTGTAGAACCAAAATGGAACTTGATGTGGCTGAAGAATGGAAGTACTGTGATTTATCTACAATAGAATACAGAAATACATTTGTGTTCCTCCATGACAAGCCTGTTGAATTCTAGTGTTAATACTATTGACTTCCACAGGGGAAGTGTTGTGAAATGACATCATAATACTGTATCATAAATGGTGCTTAAATATAGTTACACAACTCTGGTACTTCTGCATTTTTATTGTGCTATATAACACAATGCAATTTATACTCTCATATTTCATATCAAAACATGGCAGCTTTAAAGCAGAGGATAAATAAGCTGCGGAGTTGGACTGGAGCAGGCTGGGAATGGAGATTAGATGCTAAATGAGTTAGAGATACTGAATACAACTGGAACAATCTGGATATGGGAAGTAGGCAAAATGAGAGTAATTAAATTCTATAAAATATTGTAATGCAAAAAATACACAGACCATGTGAGCTGTTTTATATCTACTAACTACTCCTTTGTCAATGTAATGAAAAGTACCAAGCTAATTAAGGATAGAAATGCAAAACTTTAATATTTAATGTAACGTAAAGTGAATGGATAATTATTTACTACATGCTGAGGGGAAGGTCACAAAGTAGTATCATAGGGATATTTAACACTAAGGGCTAGATTAGAAGTGGAGCGCTAATTTATTGAGCGTCCGCAAACGGGCAAAAAATATATCTCGGTTTAATTTCTTTTTTTTTTTTTTTTTTTTTAAATAAAAAACAACTGCACTAGGCAGTTTTTCGGGCTAAAAAAATTGTCAGGGGTGGGGTGTTTGGGGGGAAAAGTGCCTTTACATTGCGGTCTATGGGAACTATGTGTTCCCTTAAATATATATGTATATGCTTATATACATATATATTTATGTGTTAATGATATGTATATATAATCATATTCAATAAGATAGATTAAGGTACTCACAAAGGGAGTGCACCCAATAGTGCTAGTGGGACAGACTGGAACTTAGCAGTGTTCCAGTTCACTGTATGCAGGCAGGCTGTGCATCCAAGTGGGAGGTTCACACCAGTATGTCGCTGGTGCCTATGTAGAAATTAGAAAGCAGAGCTACCATAACCTAGTACAGTGTGGACAAGTGGGGTGAAAAATAATGGTAACACTTACAACAAGTGGTGCACATCCAGGTGCAGTAAGGACAAACTGGACTTCTCAGCCACCCAGTAGACTGTGCTTCCTCGTGAACAGGATCCACAGAAGATTCTTTGAGGGACTTTGCAGTACTGAGGAGACTGTTTAGAAAATCGCTCAGGTCCTAAATTGTTATCCTATTGTTGCTAAGTGAACATGTTTTGGGCAAGGAGGTATATTCCCTTCCTAATTTTCCTTGCTTTTTCATTTGAGTGAGAGCTCAAACCAATAAAAAATATATATTTTTTAGAGTAAACATTTTCAGTTTAACATCTTCGAAGCGCATGACAAGACATTCTCTTCATGCGCATCGCTACCTGTAGGCGCATGACAAGCCCTTCTCGTCATACAGGGGGATCGCTAATCAAACACTACAGGCCGGAGATCCTTGGTGGATTCATGGGAGTGCCGGCTGACATTACTACGTCACACAGGGCTTAAGGCAGGATTCACCTGGATGGGTTGAGGTTTTTCTAAAACCTCAATCTCAGCTCCCATAGCAGCTACAAATCTCCAAGACCCCTCATTTGAAAGAGAAAATTCTGCTTTTTCTCACATGCCATGAATATTAATAATAATAATGGCATTTTGTGAATCTACTGGGCCTGTTGAAAACACAATATATATTTTGTGTGGATCACTCTCTGAAATTTGACTACATTAGGGGTTTAAATGTAAGTTTCAAAAAAGCTCAAATTTGGAACAGCACTGGGGTGAAAAAAGGCTTAGCAGCAAAAGGGGTAAGAACATTATTATTGTAACATGTACAGTCTTGCTCATATTCTGTAACCGGTCTCTTCGAAGTCTTAAGCAAAGTTTGCTATTGGGGAATACCACAAACACAAGAGAATACCACAAATACAAGAGAAACAATACGCTTTTTAATAGAATAAGGTGAAACTTTTTAGTGGACCTTAAAGAGACATGAAACCCATTGTTTTCTTTTAGGATTTAGATAGAACATAAAATTTTAAATATATTTCCAATTTACTTCTATTATTACATTTTCTGTATTATCTTGATATCCTTTGCTGAGGGAACATCACTCCACTACTAGTAGCTAGCTGAACACAAGAAACAAATGTTCCACTAGTGTAGGATATGTACATATTCTTTTTCAACAATTAGATACAAACAGAACAAAGTACATTTGAAAATAGAAGTGAATTTGAAAGTGTCTTAAAAAGACGTGCTCTATCTGACTAATGCACGTTTAATTTTGACTTTCTTTTTCCTTTAAGTGATGTTTTGTTTCCCTCAAATTCAAAGTGTTATTTGCTGATGAACAACATCATACGCCATGTTTGCTTCCACTTGTTCCATTTGTACAATTGCTAATAATTAACTAGGCAAAAATTCCCTTTCTGTCAGTCCATTGGTTTACACATGGTAATATTTTATGTTGAAATATTTTTATTAGAGTTATTCATACCAACATGTTTCTAAACAGAACAAAATAAATCAGACATTGCCGAATGGCAGGAACATTCATCATAATATAAAATAACAGCTTATTTGAGTTCCGATATACATTTTCACAAATTTTAAAGTAATACTCTGTGAATATTGTGATTTGTTCTGTTTGTCCCCTTAAAGTAAATAAAAGAGAAAATAGAGGTAAGTAGGGGTGAGGGGGGAGGAAAGTAGAAGACAGAAAGGGTATTGATCACTCGTGGCATCATTTCTTATTTGTGCATAGAAGGTGTGTGGTCTAGGTCCTTACGCTTCTCTTTTTCAACATTTTTTCATATCATCCCATATTATCCATTCCTCCCACGTTTTTAAATATTAATTTCTATTGTCTAATAGAGCAGAAGCAATATTGGCCATTTGGTGGTAATATTTGAGTTTATGTAATATGTCATAATGAGGGACTGAGGTTTTCCAGAATTTAGCAATAACTGTCCTAACAGCCGTACAGATTATGCCAACCAATTTTGATTATTTCTTAGGGATCTCAGTAATACGGAAATGCAGAAGGGTTTTTTCTACTCTGAGGGTTATTTGTGTATCAAAGATTTCACTAAGTAGTGTAGAGGTGGTTGTCCAAATATCTTTAACTTTTGGGCACTCACACCACATATGTAGGTAAGTACCTTCTTCTAAGCAGCCGCGATAACAAAGGGGGTCTGGTGAACTAATTGAGGCTGTATGATAATGCTTAAATCTGCTAGGATAATTATACCATCTATAAACTACTTTGATGTGGTTTTCTTTCAAATTTGCCCTCATGGAGCAGGTCAACCCTTTTCTGATTATTTCTGCCCATTCCGTACTTTCCTTGGTAAATTGGACTTCCCCTTCACATTTTTGGATAATTTTTAGTTTGTTAGACTATGGTTCTGTGTTTAACATATTGTAAAGACCTGTAATCACTCCTTTGTTTCTATTGGAGGAAATGCATAATTTTTCAAAGAATGTATAAATAGCTGGACCCCCAATCTTTCTAACTTCTCCTACTCTAGAGGCTAATTGTAGGTAGTGGAACCAGGAATTTGATAATGTAGATGCTATATTATTGTACTGTTAGCTGAGGATATTGGTTCCCTGATATACATTTGCTATTATGTAGAGGCTTTTATTAGCCCAAATATTGCTAACTGTGTGTTTAATTCTATTTGAGGGTATTCCCAAGGGTGTAATTAATGAGTCTCTAGGGACTAAGTTAAACTTATTTTGTATCCTATCCCATGTTTTAATGGTATGTGATATTGTGCCATATGTGTACCATTTGCTGGCCTATCTTTCTTAAAGGTCCAAAACATCTGATAGAGTTTTATCTTTGCACTCTCTACTTGTAGCCAGGCTAGTTAATTATTGATATGATGTAGTAAGGCAGTTTGTGCTAATCTGGCAAAATTAAAATAAGCTTGGAGGTCAGGGACTCCCAACCCTCCAAAGTTTCTGCTTTTTAATAGGGTTTTTTATTTATTCTTGCTTTTTTATTTGACCAAATAAACTCAAGCATATTTCTCTGCAGCTCTTTAATATCTTTACTTGGAATTGTGATAGGAAGTGACCTAAATAGGTAAAGCAACTTTGGTAGTATTACAATTTTACTGACATCCATCTTTCCATAGAATGAGATCTTGTATGTGGCTCATATTTTCATCTCTGTTCTAAGAAATTTATACAAAGGTGGGTAGTTTCATTTGTATAAGTCTTCCAACCTTTAAGGAATCAAGACTCCTAGATATTTAATTGTTTGGGGAGCCCATTTGAAGTTGAAATTGATTTCTAATTAAAAAATTATGGTTGGGAATGTGTACTTCTATTGCTTCACATTTATCGTTATTTATCTTATACGCAGAAAGTATTTCAAACTTGGAAATTAGGTCATATATTATAGGTAGAGATAATGTTGGCTTGCTAATTGTTCAGATAATGTCATCAGCAAATAGAGATAGTTTATGTTCTATATTTCCAACTTTAATACCTGAAATGTCTTTATGGTTTCTAATGCTTGCAGCTAAGGGCTCAATACATAATGCAGAGGTGAAAGCGGGCATTCCTGCCTGGTCCCGTTATGTATATCTATTCTTTTTGATTGATAGCCAGCTATTCTCAAGTGTGCAGTTGGGTTGGTATAAATGGATTGCAATGCTTTCGTGTATGCCCCATTTATTCCAAACTGGGCCAATGTCTCATACATATAATCCCAGAAGACTCTATCAAATGCCTTCTCTACATCTAGGGATAGAAACATAGAAGGCACCCTATCCTTTGTTGCATAATCCAGCACGTTAGTAATCTTGAGGTCTTGATTTATGAGTGAGATAGGCCTATAATTCTTGCAGTGAAATTTGTCTTTACTAGGTTTAGGAACAACACAGATTCTGGCTGCCAGTAACTTTGTTGAGATATCTCCCCCCTCCATTATGTAGTTGAATGAGGACACCAAATGTGTAATTAACTCAAGGGAAAATTTCTTGTAGAAACTGCCTGAGAATCCGTCAGGACCAGGTGCTTTGTTACTTTTAAGCTGTTTTATTGATATGGCTATTTATTGGGGTGTTATTGGTGCATTTAAGCAGTCAAGCGATGTTTTATCTATTTTGGGTAAGTTACAATTGCTTAAGAAAGTTTTAATTTTATTTACTCTGTTTTCTGGTTGATTGTTTTAGATGGTATAGGATTTGAAAGAACTCTTCAAATGTATTTGCTATATGTGAGGGATTATTAGTCACCGTACCTGTCAGTGTTTGAATCTGTGGAATAGAAGTGGTCCGAGTTATGCTTCTGATTTTCCTAGCTAGCATATGGTCAGGTTTGTTAGTGTAAATAAAATATTGTGCATTAACTATTCTTAAAGGGACACTGAACCCAATTTTTTTCTTTCGTAATTCAGATAGAGCATGACATTTTAAACAACTTTCTAATTTACTCCTATTATCAAATTTTCTTCATTCTCATGGTATCTTTATTTGAAATGCAAGAATGTAAGTTTAGATGCCGGCCCATTTTTGGTGAACAACCACAATACATTTATCCGCCAATAAAAAGTGCTGTCCAGAGTCTGAACCAAAAAAAATCTTAGATGCCTTCTTTTTCAAATAAAGAAAACTAGAGAACGGAAAAAAAATGATAATAGGAGTTAATTAGAAAGTTGCTAAAAATTGCATGCTCTATCTGAATCACACACACAAAACAAATTTGGGTTCAGTGTCCCTTTTAAACAGAGCCTCCTCATCTAGCAGTTTATCTAGTTCCCCTTGTTTGATTTTTATTTTGTCAGCTAGATTAGTACTTCTATTCTCAACATGTAATCTATAAAGTTCTTCTATTTCCAACTTTTTTTGTTTAGTTAAGTCTTGTTTTGTTTTAGTGAGATATGCTTTTTCTTGAATTAGTTGTCCTCTAAGGAAAGCTTTAAATGGTCCCCAAGTGAATAGAGGGTTAATTGTTGAACCTTCGTTAATAGACCAGAAGTGTCTTATCTCTTGTGTTTTTTTTTGACAGAGTATGTCATTTCTCAACAGAGAAGGGTCTAGGGTCCATGATCTGTTTGTGGGTCAAAAGAAACACTCAATGATACCTCTACAATAGCATGGTCTGACCAAGTGGTCTGGATTAATCAGTGTGGGTTAATAATGGACATAGTATTTGACTAAGGAATAGATAATCGATTCTTGAGTAATAGCCATGAGCTGCAGAATAATATGTGTAGTTCTTGACACCTATGTTACATACTCTCCAGGCCTCAATCAAATTATTGTCTTGTATTAAGTCGCTTAGAATCTTTTTAGTGGTAGGGTTTGCAGGTGTGGACCGATCAATTTTATCGTTCACAGTCAGATTAAAGTCACCTCCTAGAATGATCTTGTATTTTTTCCAGGAGGTTAAAGGGACACTGAACCCAAACATTTTCTTTTGTGATTCAGATAGAGCATGCAATTTTAAGCAACTTTCTAATTCACTCCTATTATCAACTTTTCTTCATTCTCTTGCTATCTTTATTTGAAAAAGAAGGAATCTAAGCTAAGGAGCCCGCAGATTTTTGGTTCAGACCATGGACAGCACTTGTTTATTGGTGCTGTCCAATCAGCAAGGATAACCCAGGTTTTTCACCAAAAATGGTCCGGCATCTAAACTTTCAAATAAACATACCAAGAGAATGAAGCAATTTTTTTAATATGAGTAAATTAGAAAGTTGCTTAAAATTGCATGCTCTAGCTGAATCACGAAAGAAAAAAATTTGGATTCAGTGTCCCTTTAAAAGTTTTCTTATTTTAGACAAACATTGTCCTTGGTTTTCAATTGGTGCATATATATTTCCTAAAACTACAGTGTTGCCTTGGATTTTCCCTTTTAGGATAAGGAATCTTTCCTCAGTGTCTTTAATGACCTCTTCCACTTGAAAAATTAAGGGAGAAATGCAGTATGTATTTTTTTTTCTTTTTACCGAATTAGTGCTATTGGATTGGGAAAGCTGAGTCCCAATATTTAGGGTTATGTGTAGTAGTGAAATGTGTTTCTTGCAGCATGATAATGTGTGCTTTGCTTGCTTTATACTCAGCTATAGCCTTTTTCTTCTTAACATGAGAATGTAAGCCTCGGACATTATGTGAGATTATTTTAAAAGACATCAGGATCAGGATTTGCTGCTAATGTAATCGTGTTTAATGTTGTATCAAGAGCTTATAATACCTTAATGGTCCACCTGTATATGTCTGTACCCCAGTATTGATAGCAAGATTGATCTTTGTGTTGGTCAATATTTGAGGACGAGAGCTCAGTATACCACGAGCGATCAGGGAGATAGGGGGGGAAGAATAGAAGAAAAAGAAAAATCATGTTAATACACATAATAACAATATAAACCAATAGTATCTGTGTGAGATACTGAATTTTTCCTTTTGTGGGAAATAGTAATTCCCCGGTGTAAACATTTTCCAACATACGTATTGTTCAGCTCTATGTATTCTAGATGCCTGGGACAGTTGAAAAGTTTTGCCAATGAGCCTAAGTATTTCTTATGCTTAGGAAGGACAAAGTCAGTTCTGGTTATTCAATTTTATCTAACATTAGGATTATTAGGTGTTCTCTATGTTTTACCTAGGACTGTTATGATATTCTCTTGCTTACGAGATGTATGCAATGTTGTCCTTTATTGATACTGTTTGATGTTGTCTTGTATAGTTATGGTGGGGTTGTTATAAGTGAGGGGGATACAGAATCATATGTCATGTTAACTATTATCTACTCTCCAAGGTGAGTCTAAGGTGCTTTACTTTCCGCTAATGACTTGATGAAGCTGGTCTTTGGTCGTGAAGTAATGGAATTTAATGATAACATCTCTTGGGGTGTTAGATATTCTGGGTTTGTTAAGAGCTCTATGAATTCTGTCCATTAACAGGAAGCTATCTTCTACATTTGGTAAAAGACTATGCAGAATTTGAAGAAGGACTTTGCTCAACTTGTCGTATGACTCAGGTAGGTTTCTAAGCCTGACAATGGAACTTCTCGACCTATTTTCCAGGCCTTCAAGCTGGGACTACAATTGTTGTATCATGGTATGTTGCTCTTGAACTGACTGCTGTACGTTAGGGAGTTCTTCCACTATCTCATCCACTTTATCTTCTAGAGCAGATGTTCTTTGGACACTTTTTAAAATCTCAGTTCTTTGACAGCAGATTTGATCTCTGTGTGGAAAACCTCTTTAATTTGCTGGATAAGAGTATTCTGCGCAGGCAGTGCTTGTTCCTCTGAGTAGTTGTCCATTGTATTATTTGTTTCTTCACTCTCCAAGTTGGACGTTTTGTCTTGTGTTAAAGACTTTTTCTTTGCTTGCGCTTTAGATAAAGTCTTTGGCCGATTGATTTTTGCCTTTCATTTTCTGTAAAGTATCTCCAAGTCGAAGGAGAAGAATCCACCATCAGCCAAGGGACCTATGCAATTGTAATTTGAGTAGGAGCACTTTCAGTATGACATCAAATAGAAAAATTGATTGCTGAGCTGAACTTCTGCGTTCATTTGTCTGTGTTACACCATGGGAGTAATTATCTGAGACCTATGAAGATACAGACATTCTCAGTGTTATATTGTCTGCACTTCAATCTTGAGTCTCTATTTGGTCACTGTTAAAGAGAGTGAATATATGACCTGTACCGCCCTGCTTGTATCTCAGGCTTTATGTTTTGGCATTGTGGGCTAAGACAGGGAAAATGTCACAACCTGAAGTGGGAAGTTGTGAAGGTATAGATCACTATTTACAATTTAGGTACTATGTATCTCTACAGAGTCCAAAGTCAGGATATCTTGTAGCTCATTCGGTGATGGTAGAAATACTATGTATTAAATCTTTTGGGGCAAGTTGTAGTCCAAGATCTTTATAGTTTTTTTTATAAATATGTACAGCTTATATTATTATATTCCTTGGTAAGAGTGCTGTGCTTTTCATAGGGAATCTTTTATCCTCCGGTGGTGTTAGAATGCTCTGTAATTTTGACTACGCAGTTTTAAATGTCCCAAAATGGCGGGTCCCGCCCAATACTCTCTTCACCCCTGCACTGCCTCAGGTAATTTTGCCCTAGAGAGAGGTAATAATGTTATACTTGCAGGTAGGAGAGTAACTTCAGTAACAGATCGGTATCTTTGGTAGGCTATCTTTTCTGAGCCTATTTCTATGCTTTGTTAAATCTGTTATCTGTAAGGCGTTCAATTCGGCTTTCTCACACTGCGTTCATCTGTACAAGGCTGAGCGGAGCCCCGACCCTCCGGTGATGTTTCCTTTCTAGGCGGGTTATGTGTGATGTGTTGCTGAGGTGTTTACGCAGGCTGCTTACCGCCTATGTAGGCCCCAGTTCACCTCATCACTCTCAAATATTGTCCCTTCAATTCTAGACTCCGGAGCGGAGCCCCAACCCTCCGGAATAATTTGCGACATGGGTGCTTCACTTGTGGTAACAGGACGCAGCTGCGGCTCATCAATAGCGTCGAGACGGGCGATCCGATCAAGGTCCCTCTTCTGTAGGTTGCTCCAGATGTTAAAAGCAAGTTTTAGATTATATTTTGAGAATGATCTTCAGGGTATTTTATCTAATTTGGCAGTAGATTTAGTGGAAATTTTACGGAGCTCACAAAATGTGCGACTGCTCTAACCCCCCCCCCCCCACACACACACATGGTAATATTTTAAACTGTCTCTACCACTGTATATTAACAATTAACTTTTGAATATTGTATTTAAAAAAAACAATTCTAAAAAAGCAATATGTTTAAGATGGACTGCTTAAATTGTTATGAATAATATAATGTTAGTATTTTTACAAGGTTTCTTGTCAGTTTATTTAAATTTTTTTATTACAGAAAAATGTCAGCTGTTATCAGATATAACTTCCCGCTTGTGGTTTACATACAGAAAGAAGTTTTCTCCTATTGGTGAGTACTGGAAATCACATAATATAATCATTTCTCAATTCTCTGATTTAGGAGTGTTTCTGACCTTGTTTGATATATTGATCTAAAAAATAAAATATAGCATCGTAAGCAATAAACATCAACCAATAGATATTGGTTTTATTGATAAAGTACCCTCTGTGTTGAAGGGTTATACAGTTCTTTTGAATTGGAAGCGCCAGTAAATAAAAAGTTTGTAAATGCACCCCTTCATTTTCCAGACTAATTAAATGATCATATCACAGCATATTATAATGTATTTAACACCTTCTGTAACTTCATTTAAGAAATTCATAAAAGGAACATCTTATTTTTATATATGCATAGTAGTTGGTAGCAATAAAATGCTGCATTGCAAAAGATCTGCACAAAATAAAATGTTTTAAAGTAATTCAACTTATTTTGTTTGCAAAATTTGCATTGTTTTGCATTTCAGGAATATGTTCTTTGAAATGCTCCGAGTGTTATTTATATCCTCTGCAGTGATAAATGCGCTGCTTCATTGATCTGACTTCAGTCTGATTTATGCATTAAGTAATAAATGTTTATATAAAACTATTTACTGTGCATAATTAAACATGGGAAATTCAGATTGAGTTTTTATGGTTCTTTAAACCTATGGTGGGCAAAAGAGACATAGATACCCTTCACTATACACATTTTAGTAATAACATACAACATGTATATGCCCATTTCCTTGTCTAGAACAGGTTCTAAAACGTATTTCTTGCAAAAAAAACAAAAAAACATGTTACTGCAGCAGTTCAAAGAAAGAGGATGGGTGTATCAATTCTGTGATTCCATTACCATCTTTACCCACTTCCCTGTAAATGAGCATTTCACCATTTATACCTTGTATCGACAAAGCACAGGGAACAGTACAAGAGTCAGATCAGTCGTAGCCTGTTTCATCCTTCCAATAACCATACTATAACCCATCCCATTTCATTGATTATTTAAAGGGACACTGAACCCAAATTTTTTCTTTCGTGATTTAGATAGAGCATGCAATTTTAAGCAACTTTCTAATTTACTCCTATTATCAAATTTTCTTCATTCTCTTGGTATCTTTATTTGAAATGCAAAAATGTAAGTTTAGATGCCGGACCATTTTTGGTGAACAACCTGGGTTGTTCTTGCTGATTGGTGGATAAATTCATCCACCAATGAAAAAGTGCTTTCCATGGTTCTGAACCAAACAAATAGCTTAGATGCTTTTTTTTTTTTTAGATAAAATTAGCAAGAGAACGAAGAAAAATTGATAATAGGAGTAAATTAGAAAGTTGATTCAAATTGCATGCTCTATCTGAATCATGAAAGAAAAAAATTGGGTTCAGTGTCCCTTTAAGTAATTTAATTATGGTTTTTTTTTAATTATTATAATATGCACGGAGAAACAGTGCAAGAACAGGAAGATTAGCTTTTACATAAGGATTTCACTTCCCATACGGATACAGAATAAAACAATGTGGCAGTTCTCATATGCATTAAGAGGATGTATAAATGTATGCAAAGACGTAAAATAAAAGACTTAGAAATTAAAGACTAAATAAAAGCCTCAGTGTAGCCTGTCTAGAGATCAGCCTATGAATTAGGCAGTTTGCACAGCAGGAAATAGTATTGTACAACCAAAGCGTGGGCCTTATCCATTTAGGTAAAAAATATTAGGTAAAGCAGTTCTACTAACAGAAATTATTATTATTATTATCAGGTATTTGTAGAGCGCCAACAGATTTCGCAGCGCTGAAATTGCCCCTTTGTTGGCGTACTGTACTCTTCTCATATCCTGTTAGCTATTGTAGCTAAAATAGCAATGGCTAAACTATGGAAGCAACCAACCCCTCCCTCTACACGATAAGCTATTAAAGTGACAATTGTTGAAAAATGACATACTCTAATTTGTTAAAGCATGTCATTTTAAGAGACACTCCACTATTGTGTATTTAACCCCTGCAAAGTACCGCTTGCAGAGCACTACTGGTCCAGGGCAGAAGCTGCTGCTAATCCAATCAGAAGCGCTAGTTACACAGCTGAGTTGTGCGACTAGCACTGCTGATTGGATAAGTGGAGGGACCCACAGATCACTGCAGGTCCTGAGAGGAAACCACTGCTGATCCAGTCAGCAGCTCTAGTCATGCGAATCAGCTGTGTAAAAAAAACTTTAAGCAATTAAGAGTCTTTGTGTGTCTGCTTCTTTATATTGATATGTTAAAATAAATTAATTCTTCTTTAGGTTATTAAGGTTGTGTAGGAATTCCTATGCTTTTATTAAGCATAATTATTGAATGGAGAGGATTGGATAGGAGAGAAATAATAGTATCCAGAGATTTTTGTGTGTAGCTTAGTGTTTAATAATGGGCACTTCTGCCTCTTGCCTAAATGTCTTCAGATTGAGACAGAACCACCATACATTAGCAAAAGAGACAGCGTTCATTAGTTCCTCTAGCAAATGTTTACAGTCAACAGTGACGTTTTATTTATTTTCATAAAGGTGTTTAGAAGTAGGTTTTATTATTTTGAAGGATAATTATGAAAGTTGATTCTTGTGATATAAGTTTCCGGGATAATTTGCTTAGTTAAAAAAGAGTGTCTGTAATATACATTTTAAACTTTAGAAAATTATTTCAGAATATAAGCAAAATGAAATACTCAACATAATATATTGGAGTTTAATGAAATAGATGTCTCACTCTGCTCTAACTCCTGACAAGAACTTCCTTGCAAGGATGTAATCAGATATAGTGATATTTTGAACAACAAAGCCAGAGATCATATCTGGGTTCAGTCTTCATTTTATTATGAAACTAATGATTCACAATATCAATTTACTCTTTTTTTTCTGTACTCCAACAGGAGGAACGGGCCCCTCCTCTGATTCAGGCTGGGGCTGTATGCTGAGATGTGGCCAGATGATGTTGGCACAAGCTTTAATATGTCAGCACTTAGGAAGGGGTAAGTGTACATGTGAGCTGTAAGTATCATGTTTATTTCATATGAGAGTACAAGGTTCTCAAGGAAAGCAGAAATTCCTCTACTTTCACAAAACTTTCCTAAAATAGTCTTCTTTGAGAAATTATGTTCCTCAATTGACAGGGCCAGGTATGCATTTGTAGCGGTTGGAAAATCATTTTCGTTTAGCTTTTACCAGTAGTGAATATGTTTAAACAATACATTACAAAGTTCTGAAAACTGAGGTGAGAAATTCCCTGTTGGTGAACTTGTATCTGAAAAATGTGGCCCTAAATATGTATTTATATAAAAGTACAGGTTCAAATCCAGAATTCCAAAATCCAAACTTATTTTGAAATCCTAATTTCCTAATAAAACTAGTTTTCTACCTGACCTTCCAAGATCTTCAAAGTTATTTCTGACTTTTTATAACATTTTTGTCAAGGTTAAAATGAATATTCAACTTACCTATAAACAATACATTTGACAGTACTGTAGTTACATTTGCAGGTCAATTAATAATAACGTTTAAATGAGAGAGACCTATTACCTACAGCAAACATTATTATAAAGTGACTGATCTCTGGGTTAGCATGATCACCGATGTCATGGCATTTATAAACATGTAGAATGAGAGCAGTGTGATGCTTTAAAACAATAAAGCGTTACACAAAACAGTATCCACAGTTATTTCAACTAGCTACTGAATTTCTTCTACTTGCTTGGTTACGCCTCTAAAATGCTATTGCTCAATCAGTCCAGACTTTTAATATTTACAATTTTTTATTGCTATGTAGCCAATAAAATACAATTTTCCAGATAATACTCAACAAGCCATTACGTTTAACCAACATTTGCACAAATGCAGAATAGTAGCCAGCTCACCCCAGTGTATCATATTTGAATTCCACACTATGGGCTAGATTACAAGTGGAGCAATACATTTTTATCACTCTTGAGCGCTATCTGAGCTCAATGTAAATTAATAGTGAGCTCATGTTTGCGCTGGTTTTATAAGTTGAAAGTAAAAATTTAGTGCACAAGCAAAATTCTCAGCTGCGTTAACATCTGGAGGTCAGATATCACAACCATGCTAATTCCCTCTCCCCATAGACTTCTAGGTGTGAATGAAAGTCAGCTTTTTCTTCATAAATGGAAAGAGTCCACAGCTGCATTCATTACTTTTGGGAATTCAGAACCTGGCCACCAGGAGGAGGCAAAGACACGCCAGCCAAAGGCTTAAATACCCCTCCCACTTCCCTCATCCCCCAGTCATTCTTTGCCTTTCGTCCCAGAGGTTGGCAGTGAAGTGTCAGAAGTTTTTGATAGTCTCTTATGGAGGGTAGTACTCTTCGGCATGAGACTTGATTTTTAAGTAGTCCTGTCAGCCTCTCGGTGAGAGCATGGGTGAAAGTTATGAGTCCGGAGAAGGAAGGAGAGTCTTTCTGTGAAACCATCCCGACTCATATTAACAACTCCACAAGCAATCAGCGTTGACGAGTTTCGCTGCCTGCTTTTTTCTCTCAAGTCCATGGCAGAAGCGAGGTTACTATCTGTCACACTTGAAGGGCCGTGTTCCTGTTCCACAGCATAGATTCCGGTAACATTGTTTCATTTTACTTTCGTCATGAATGTATCGTAATTACAACTGTTTATCCGAGAGGAGCTACAACCTTTTGGGGATAACATAGGGTCTCAGTAAGGCTCCTTTTTGTATTTAGGAATCAAGGGTTAATATCTCCTGAGGGGGTTAATTGAACAGGGGGGTTTATAATCATGTTTGTTAAGTGATTCTGTCTGCTACTGTGTAGTGTTGCTTCAGCTCATGGCTATTTTGGAACATAACGGCCTATGTCTAGTGATGCGGCCGTTAAGGTCAGGCTCGCTTTTGCATGGACTGCATGGTTTACCTTGTGACTCCATTTCTGCATTCCTGACTGTGTGGCGACGGAGAAATCCTTGTCCGCTGGTGTCTGGTTCTCTTGAGGTGGTGAGTGCCACTGCCCCAGCCATTGGAGGTCTAAGGTGCCGTTTAGATTTTTCTTATTGGTCCATTTTTTTATTCAGTGTCCCAGTTATGGAGGATTCTTATTTTTTGGAGTCGGATGTCTCTGATTCAGACTCTACTTCTTGCGAAGAATATGAATTGGCCCAGTGATACATGCCCATCAGTTATGTTCTGAATGCTGTTTTAGAGTGGTCTGTTGCTCGGGATCGGGGAATCAGGTGCCCACTGAGCCAACTCTTATTACGCATGCAGGAAACCTAAATGCTACTTATCCTTCTATGGAGTATGGCCTGTTCCCACTGGAGGTTATGACACGGTTCTGCATGGCCATATCTTTGGTGCTGGCGCATCTGCTACTCCCGGGAGTATGCTTACGATATTGTCAGTGTTCAGTTAACCGGGGCTTGTCAGGCGTGGGATCGCCTTGTCCAGTTCAGCCCTCCAGGGGAGTGACTGCCCATGAGGCCTCAGGGAGTCAACCTTCGAGGCCAGTGTTTTCTTTTGTTCCGGCGGAGGTATGTTGTACCTTTCGTTATAGACTGGCACCCTTTCGTGTTCTACTAAGGCATGATTTTGGTGTTGCTGGAGGATCCCACTCTTAATGGGTCTGGGGGTTCTCAGTCTTAATCTTCGACCGGCTTGCATGAATAGACATAAGGGGATGAAGTAATCTTCTTATAGTCTTTGTTATTTGTGTATCCTTTTCCAGTTCTGAGCTTGGAAGTCTCGGACCCCTGTTGGGTTGGTCCTGCGAATCTGTCCATTCTTCCTGGGCGATAACTTACGGGTTGCCTTATCTTTTATTCTCCTCCGGTGAGGATGTTTTTTATTTGGTCTAAAGCTCATGTTGTGGTGTGATATGTCCTTCGTGGTACTTTCTTCTCTGGAATTGATACTCGCGATTTTGTAGTTGCACTGTTTACAAAAGTATGTCTGACTGTTTTTTATCCCTCCATCTTGACAGTGCTGGGGCCCTTGGTTTCAGGCTGGTCCTGACTGGGTACAAATCCTTCTGTCTTTGAGGCCTAGTTCAGACGCGTGGCGCCTTTTTATGTCCGGTTGGTCCGGTGAGGGCATCTAGTGATCACAATATGGTTTGTGTTGTTAACTTATTTTACAGGCTTCAACTAGCATCCTGAGAGGACGTGAGGGTCCGTGGTTGCTTAGGGGCATGGGGGATTGGTTCAGTCCTCATTCACCTTTCAATCTAGTGGGCCGGGACTCCGTTGAGATCCACAGTGACATGCTCAGTTTTCCTTCCTGTTGTGGGTTGGAGGATTTAGGTCCTTCATACCGCCATTCTTACGGTTTTGAGTTTCATGGTCTCTGGGAAGTGTCCTTTTAGGACTTGTTCCTTTTAGAGGTTCTCTTCCTTTGGGTCGAGACTTTCTGTACTTTGTCCGTTTTTTTCTGGCGGTTTTGGCCATTTAATTGAAAGTGAAGGCCGTGAGGCTCTGTCTTCCTTCGGCAGTTAGTCATCTCCATATCAGGGGCAATAGGACGTGTTCTCTCTTTTTCCAAGCTTTTTGCTTAGGGGATGTTTTTCTGCCTAGGTTTGGGATGCTTTGCATTCTTCTCCCTTGGGTGTGGTACTTTGGAACATTAATCTGAAAGGATTATGGAGACTAGCCATTTTTTCTAATCTCTTTCGGGTGACTCTGTTCTCGGTCTCATTTCCCTTAGTGTTGCTCTTGGGGCCTTTGGGCTATAGAGAAATTGTGTGACTTTGTCGCGGCCTAGCACCTTGTTGGGGGGTTGTTGACCTCCGGCTAAGGGTGTTCTCTTTCCTTTGGGCTGGGAATTACGAGTGAGTCCTCTACACGTTCTCCGGGTTTCCTGGTTCTCATCCCCTGTGAGGTCTGATTGCTTCAGATGGGGTATCTTGTGTTCCCTGGGGGTGTCGTTTGTTCTAGGACGATTCTGGGTCCAGGGTTCTTGTCTTGGATCCTTCTTGGATGTCTGGAGACTTATGATCCTGTGGACTGGTTCGGGAGGACCCAGTTTTTTCAGGGACCCTATGTTGTGACATAGGGGCTAGCTCATTGGGTTTGCAGCAGGAAGGCCAGAGTTCACATCCACCTTTGGGTACTGGTTATAAACTTTAAGGCCTGACTTTTCTTTCGGATGGAGTGTGCTCCTCTTCATGGGGAGTTTTTTCTCTGTTGGGTCAACAGTGGTGTCTGGATAATTTTTCATTCGGTCTGTGTTTTGATCATACTATGGCTTTATGTCTTGTGGACATGTGCGCTGTTCTTATCTGTGCCCTTCCCTTTTGAGGGGATAGTTTGTCTTCCTTATGAGCTGAGGTTTCCTCTCTCTGGAGGGTCTTTGTTCTCCCCTGTGTGTAGGAGGTTGGATCAGGTGGCTTATTCTGTAAGGGGCAGCATCTTCTGCTCTGTGGGCTCTGTTCCACCTGTTGGAATTTGATCTCTCTTCGTAGAGACTGTGACAGGTCTTCCTATGGATCTATTTCACCTTTCTCTGTTCCAGGTCCTAGGGGGTTCTCCTTGGGAGTGCCTTTTTTTTGCAAGAGCAGATTGGGTTGGCACCCGAGCTCTGTTAGGGTGGGTGAGTCCCCCCTTTTTTCTTAATCCGTTCCCTGGGGGCTTGTGGTTGGGGTCTTTCTTTCCCCCCTGTCTATCAGACATGTCTTTCGCTTGGGCTGGTCTGGTGTTGGAGCAGGATCTGAGATCTGTTGCTCTGCTAATTTCGTCCTCTGTGCAATTGAGGTACGGTAAGCCTCTTGAGGTTTCTCCTTTCTCCATGTTCAAGATTTGTGGGAAGGACAGGCGGCTCTTAGATAGCCTGCAACGTTTTCAGCTGGCTAGTGGATACTTAGCAATCTGAAGGATCCTATCTTCAGCTGCTTTCTGCTTGCCCTGCAAGTGTTTAAGTTTTAGAGTCATTTTTAGATGACTGCAGTGTGCAGTGTTTTTGCTTCAGGTGTTGTTCGTCAGACCTATCCAAGCTTTCTGCACAAGGTTTAGTTTCTGAATATTTCGGTATTCTGAGCTACTTGGGGACCTGCGTCTCAGTTGCTTTTTAAGGTGCCGTTGCACTGTGTTAGGGAAGATCCTCTTTGTTTCAGACTCCCGGCCTTATCCTGTGGTTTCTGTATTTCTGGGGTCTGGGCGTTGCCTCTCCTTGTTTCTATGAGACTGGTGGGTCTCTGTTGGTCTGGAGTTCCTTAAGCTAGCTGGATAACTAGCTCAGCATACTAATGCACTGTGGCTACTCTGCACTGTAGCAAACCGAGGGTTGCAAGTTCGATCCCCGGTGAGGTCTACTCAACCTTCCTCCTTTTGAGGTTGATAAGATGAGCAGCGCCTTGAGTCCCTTAAGGGGATTAGCCGCTTTACAAGTACATTCATGTTTTCTCCGTGTCTTCTTCTTTGTGGAAGAATACTGTAGCTTGTTCCTTTTCTTTAGTAAGGGGTGTGTTGTTTGGAGACCGACTGCTGGGCGAAGGTGTCTTCTGGAGGCTGTTGACTCAGTCGAGTATAGTTCCTGCGGTCTCTAGCAAGGCTTGTGGACTATCTGCGGTCAGTGTCCTTGGGCCTTTTCCCTTTTTTTTCAAAGTTGTTCTTGGCTTCGGACGAAGCAGGATTTTGTTGGGTAGGGGTTTTCAGGCCTGGTGTCCTCAGGTTGGGCCGCCTCTTATACCCTTCTGTTTTTGCATTCAGTATCCTCTATAGCTTGGTTATTGATTTCCCAAAAGTAATGAATGCAGCTGTGGACTCTTTCCATTTATGAAGAAAAACATAAATTATGCTTACCTGATAATTTTCTTTTCTTCAGATGAAAAGAGTCCACAGCTCCCCACCCGTATTTTTCTGTGGGGCGTCTGTTTTTTGTTCTTCTTGCACCTTTCACCCTGATATTTCTTCTACTGTTCCTCGGCAGAATGACTTGGGGATGAGGGGAGTTGGAGGGATATTTAAGCCTTTGGCTGGGGTGTCTTTGCCTCCTCCTGGTGGTCAGGTTCTGAATTCCCAAAAGTAATGAATGCAGCTGTGGACTCTTTCTATCTGAAGAAAAAAAAATTATCAGGTAAGCATAATTTATGGGGGTTTTTATTTATTGCATGTGCGCTAACCCGAAGATGCTCTAGACAAACACACACACACACACATATATATATATATGTGTATATATATATATATATATATATATATATATATATATATATATATACATATAACACGGAAGGGGACTGCACTCTCATACCGGACCGGGTACACATCCCATGACCCTGTAACATACTCAGCCCTGGGTGCTCACGGGCACTCACAGGAAGCTGTGCTGTCCCCAGAGTCACAGGCAGTTAACCCCAGACAGGTCTGGATGCAAGAACCATAGGGAAATTACAAAACAAATTAATACAACACACAGAGAAAGTCCAGCACTCACTTACAAGCTCTCAGATAAGATTTAAAAGCAAAAATGGAAAGGTTAGTTACCGCATTTGGCCAAATGGGACAAGCCCAGGTACCACATTAAGGTCCTTTCCAATACCTGGGACCCTAAAGCAGCTACACAATGCAAGCTCTCAAATCCAAACAAACTGGGAACAAGGGAAGGGTGCACAGGCTTATGTAATCACCCTAGACATATACAAAACACAGAAGGGGACTGCACTCTCATACTGGACCGGGTACACATCCCATGACCCTGTAACATGCTCAGCCCTGGGTGCTCACACGCACTCACTGCAAGCTGTGCTGTACCCAGAGTCACATGCAGATAACCCCAGACAGGTCTGGATGCAAGAACCATAGGGAAATTACAAAACAAATTAATACAACACACAGAGAAAGTCCAGCACTCACTTACAAGCTCTCAGCTAAGATTTAAAAGCAAAAATGGAAAGGTTAGTTACGCATTTGGCCAAATGGGACAAGCCCAGGTACCACATCAAGGTCCTTTCCAATACCAATACCTGGGACCCTAAAGCAGTCACACAATGTAAGCTCTTAAATCCAAACAAACTGGGAACAAGGGAAGGGTGCACAGGAATATGTAATCACCCTAGACATATACAAAACACGGAAGGGGACTGCACTCTCATACCGGACCGGGTACACATCCCATGACCCTATAACATTCTCAGCCCTGGGTGCTCACGGGCACTCACAGGAAGCTGTGCCATCCCCAGAGTCACAGGCAGTTATCCCCAGACAGGTCTGGGTGCAAGACCTGTCTTAGCTGAGAGCTTGTAAGTGAGTGCTGGACTTTCCCTGTGTGTTTTATTAATTTGTTTTGTAATTTCCCTATGGTTCTTGCACCCAGACCTGTCTGAGGTTAACTGCCTGTGACTCTGGGGACAGCACAGCTTCCTGTGAGTGCCCGTGAGCACCGAGGGCTGAGCATGTTACAGGGTCTTGGGATGTGTACTTGGTCCGGTATGAGAATGCAGTCCCCTTCTGTGTTTTGTATATGTCTAGGGTGATTACATAAGCCTGTGCACCCTTCCCTTGTTCCCAGTTTCTTTGGATTTGAGAACTTGCATTGTGTGGCTGCTTTAGGGTCCCAGGTATTGGAAAGGACCTTGATGTGGAACCTGGGCTTGTCCCATTTGGCCAAATGCGGTAACTAACCTTTCCATTTTTGCTTTTAAATCTTATCTGAGAGCTTGTAAGTGAGTGCTGGACTTTCTCTGTGTGTTTTATATATATATATATATATATATATATATATATATATATATATATATATATATACAAATATCCAGACAGGTGCACTCACTGTGACATAAGACATCCGCCGGGGTGCTGCGCTGAAAACATATAGCAATATCCGTTCAACCCCTCAAGGTAGAAAAACGCTTCACTCTCCGGTCTCTTTCAAAATCCTTTATTAAGTATCCAGCATCATATGACAAAATTCCCAAACGTTTCGATACCAATTGGTATCTTTTTCAATGGGTAATCAGAACATATCTATCCCAAAAGAAGATTCCTAATACTAACCACAAACCACTCACCTATATACACCTGTAAAGCCTCTCTGTCACTTCCGGTACATCAGAAAACCGCCCCACCATGCGCATGCGTCCAGGAGTTAGCCAACCGCATGGCTAATTTGCATATTCAATAACGTAATGACGTTTGCGTTCCAACCACGCATAGTTACTCCTTACTGTTTTGGCAGCTAATGCGCATGCCCAGGTGGCTGAAGTTCTAATGATACCGGACTAACTCTTACAATTATAACTACTCTAAAGTGTAAAAAAACTATCTATACCAAGTTAAAATCTAAAATCTATAATAAGACTACCTGAGTTCTCAGAACAGACTTTATTCCTTTATATTTATAGAGTATTAGGTAAGATACTTAGCATTTTTATATACAGTTTGCTAAGTTAATCACCGCCCCCTTAATTATCTTATCCACAATCTCCAAACTGTCTATTATCTAGTTAAAGTATGTTATACTATAATTATCAATATAACATATAGCTTCTATGCCAATTGGAGTGCAGTGAGAGACTTAGTTGTGGCTACCGCAATACACTAAACACCATATCTTCAGAGACTTTGTGAACCCATATATTCTGGACCAGTCCATCTTCCTGGGTGTTGATGACCTAGACCGATAAATCATGGACATTTCACTTAAAGGAAGACACCAAAGTCCATCTGTACATTCAGACCCTTGGGAGCCACTGTGTCTAAACGATAAATCCAGGAGGTCTCAACTTGGAGTAGTTTCGTGTTCCTATCTCCACCCCTTCGTAAGGGGGGCACATGATCAATCAACATAGTCCTTAAACTTGCCGCTGTGTGCCCAGCTTGAAGTAAATGTCTGGCGACCGGTTGATCAGATGTTTTCTTGTCAATCGCTTGTCTAATCGCATGGCGATGATTGGCAATTCTATCTCGAAATGTAGTAGAGGTCTTCCCCACATAGACAAGCGAACATGGACACATTAGTATGTATACAACATACGTACTCATACATGACAATCTGTGTAGAATCTTGTATTTTCTCCCAGTGTGTGGGTGGTGAAAGAACATCCCTGTTAACATACTATTGCACGTAGTGCAGTCCCCACATCTATAGCAGCCAACTTTTTTCCTGCTGTCCAGCCAAGTACCTTTTTCATAGCACTTCACAGGGTCATTCTGGACAAGTAAATCCTTCAAATTGGGTGCTCTCTTATAAGCCATCCGTGGGGCTGATGTGTGCAGGAATGGTAGTGATTTGTCAGTATTGATAATGTCCCAGTTCTTCTTGACCGATTCAGACAATATTTTGGACACGGGGTTGAACGTGGTAACAAAGTTAATGATATCGCTATTGTTTTCTACTTTATCAGTAGGATCATGTGGTTGTAGCAGGGATATTTGATCATCCCCGGCCAGGTTGGTTTGCACCTGTGTTATCAGTTTTCTTGCATATCCTCGTTGCTCCAATTTCTTAATCATTTCATCCTCCTGTACTCTTCTAGTCTCTCTTAGTGTGTTATTGCGGGCCACCCGCGTGAGTTGAGAGGATACCACACTCTTTTTTTGATGTTCAGGGTGAAAACTTGTGGATAGCAACAATGAGTTTCTATCCGTCGGTTTTGAATATAAGGAGGTAGAAAATTTGTAACAATCATCCTCTGTATAAACAGATATGTTTAGATCTAGGAATGGTATGCTCATCCTGTTATGGGCCACTTTAAATCGAATAGTTGACTCAAGCTGATTTAAGCTGTCAACCCACTGTCCTAGGGATTCCTCTGACCCTCTCCATACCAAAAACACATCGTCAATATACCTGACGTACAGTTTAATTTTATCAATTGTGCGAATGTGCATGACCATAGTCTCATACCAAGACATATACAGATTGGCGTATGCGGGAGCCATATTTGAACCCATAGCAGTTCCTGATATTTGTAAGAAGAATTCCTTCTCAAATTTGAAAAAGTTTTTTTCCAAACAAAACCTCAATAGTTCCAATAGGAACTCAATGGGTGGTCCCGCATACGCCAATGACTCACTTAACATGGATCTGACCGCCTGTACATCACCATCATGCGGGATGACAGTGTACAAGCTGTCAACATCCATTGTAACAAGTAGGTCATCTGGACCAAGTTCATTCCAGGCAAGTAACCTCCGAATGAGTGAGGGAGAATCCAGTATAAAGGAATATGACTCCTTTACAACTGGCTGTAGGTGATGGTCTATGAAAATGGCCACATTAGAACACAAAGAATCCCTGGCAGACACAATAGGTCTGCCAGGCGGTTTAATCAGAGTCTTGTGTACTTTGGGCAATAGGTATAGTACCGGAATAACCGGAAATGCAGTAGTCATATATTCAAATTCATTTTCATCAATCATACCTGATTCTAGCCCATATTTCAATATAAGATCCAATTCCTTCTTAAATGTATTTATTGGATTTCCTCTTAGTTTACAATAGATGCGATTATCAGTCAGCTGTCTATAGGCTTCCTCTCTATAGTCAACATAATTTTGAACCACTATAGAGCCTCCTTTATCCGCCGCATGAATAATGATCGTGGTGTCATTTTTTAAACTCTTTAGAGCCTCCTTTTCCCCTTTAGTGAGGTTGGGGAACAAATTTTCTACTTTTGCTCGTTCACACGTATCATTAATCATGCGTGAAAAACTACGGATAGAAGGGTTTAAGTTAATTGGATCAAACTTGCTCTGACTTTTGAACTTGTTGACACTCTCTTGTTCACTATTTTTAAAAAAATCCTTAATCCTAAGCTGTCTCTGTAATTTGTAGGTTTCAACATTCATTTTGAATTTGTCTATAGCTGGAGTGGGGACAAAGGACAGGCCCTTATTTAGCAAACTTTTCTCATCTAAACTTAAAGCTCTGTCACTTAAATTGTAGATAATATCTATTTTTTCTTGCCCGTTTTTTTCTTTGAATCCTCCCCTCCTCGTGTGCGGTCTTGCTCGTTTTGCTTTACTGGAAGCGGAGGTTTTTTGGAGGATCTGGTGCTCACCCCACCTAAAGGGTGACCAGCATTAACATTTGGGTTGGACTCATCATTATCTGGCCCAGATGAATCGCCTCCACTACTGTCAACAGTGTCAGCAATGTTTCTATTATTAAAGCGTCTCCTTCGTCTAAATTGTGGTCTATTGTCCTCCTTCCCATAGAGCCACCTATACACTCTTCTCTCCCTGTAATCAGTCTCTACAGTCATTAATTTGTTGTTCTTAAAGGTTAACAAATCGTTTTTATATTTGTTAACTTGTCCCTGTAATTTGTTAATCCAATCTTCCCCTGTATCTTCCGTTAGGATCTGGTAGCTCGTCTCTTTAACCTCATTGATTTCCACTCTAATTAGATGTAATAATCTATTGGATTCCTCAATTACCAATAAAATGAGGTCATATGAGCACTTGTTTAAGATTGAGCAACACTTCATACAGAATTCAGGGTTTGCCCTACCTATCGTGGGTGTATTCTTAATACGAAAACCCCTTGGTATATTTTTATTGCGATGGTAATTGGACAAGTACACAGTATGTAGATGGTGATCTACCTCTCTTTTCTGTAAATTCAACAATTTATGATAAACATCAAGAGGTGTCTCCCCTCTCAACTCACGCAAGTCTGTACTTGCAAGGATGCGCTCTGCATCTGCTTCTGTAAATATAAAGGATTCCCTATTGACAGTGTCATCACCAATATTAGGAGTGTCAGTAGCAGCGGGTCCACTCACTTCCATGTCGGTTGATAAAATAATTGTATTGTATCCGCTTATAGGTTCAGCCTGTCCTTAATAGGTTAACCGGTCTATTGAAAACCCAGGTAGTATTCACCACACCATGTGATTTAAAAACAAACACAGCAGTAAACTTAAAGTCAGTATAGCTGCAAGTGAAGAAATGGCACTTCACAGGGATACCTTAAGCACAAGTAGTAATGTAGTTGATAGTAGTAATCATAGTCACTTATTTTCAGTCAAACAGAATTCACAATGTGCAGGGTGCAAACCAAATTAACAATATACAAATATCCAGACAGGTGCACTCACTGTGACATAAGACATCCGCCGGGGTGCTGCGCTGAAAACATATAGCAATATCCGTTCAACCCCTCAAGGTAGAAAAACGCTTCACTCTCCGGTCTCTTTCAAAATCCTTTATTAAGTATCCAGCATCATATGACAAAATTCCCAAACGTTTCGATACCAATTGGTATCTTTTTCAATGGGTAATCAGAACATATCTATCCCAAAAGAAGATTCCTAATACTAACCACAAACCACTCACCTATATACACCTGTAAAGCCTCTCTGTCACTTCCGGTACATCAGAAAACCGCCCCACCATGCGCATGCGTCCAGGAGTTAGCCAACCGCATGGCTAATTTGCATATTCAATAACGTAATGACGTTTGCGTTCCAACCACGCATAGTTACTCCTTACTGTTTTGGCAGCTAATGCGCATGCCCAGGTGGCTGAAGTTCTAATGATACCGGACTAACTCTTACAAGTATAACTACTCTAAAGTGTAAAAAAACTATCTATACCAAGTTAAAATCTAAAATCTATAATAAGACTACCTGAGTTCTCAGAACAGACTTTATTCCTTTATATTTATAGAGTATTAGGTAAGATACTTAGCATTTTTATATACAGTTTGCTAAGTTAATCACCGCCCCCTTAATTATCTTATCCACAATCTCCAAACTGTCTATTATCTAGTTAAAGTATGTTATACTATAATTATCAATATAACATATAGCTTCTATGCCAATTGGAGTGCAGTGAGAGACTTAGTTGTGGCTACCGCAATACACTAAACACCATATCTTCAGAGACTTTGTGAACCCATATATTCTGGACCAGTCCATCTTCCTGGGTGTTGATGACCTAGACCGATAAATCATGGACATTTCACTTAAAGGAAGACACCAAAGTCCATCTGTACATTCAGACCCTTGGGAGCCACTGTGTCTAAACGATAAATCCAGGAGGTCTCAACTTGGAGTAGTTTCGTGTTCCTATCTCCACCCCTTCGTAAGGGGGGCACATGATCAATCAACATAGTCCTTAAACTTGCCGCTGTGTGCCCAGCTTGAAGGAAATGTCTGGCGACCGGTTGATCAGATGTTTTCTTGTCAATCGCTTGTCTAATCGCATGGCGATGATTGGCCATTCTATCTCGAAATGTAGTAGAGGTCTTCCCCACATAGACAAGCGAACATGGACACATTAGTATGTATACAACATACGTACTCATACATGACAATCTGTGTAGAATCTTGTATTTTCTCCCAGTGTGTGGGTGGTGAAAGAACATCCCTGTTAACATACTATTGCACGTAGTGCAGTCCCCACATCTATAGCAGCCAACTTTTTTCCTGCTGTCCAGCCAAGTACCTTTTTCATAGCACTTCACAGGGTCATTCTGGACAAGTAAATCCTTCAAATTGGGTGCTCTCTTATAAGCCATCCGTGGGGCTGATGTGTGCAGGAATGGTAGTGATTTGTCAGTATTGATAATGTCCCAGTTCTTCTTGACCGATTCAGACAATATTTTGGACACGGGGTTGAACGTGGTAACAAAGTTAATGATATCGCTATTGTTTTCTACTTTATCAGTAGGATCATGTGGTTGTAGCAGGGATATTTGATCATCCCCGGCCAGGTTGGTTTGCACCTGTGTTATCAGTTTTCTTGCATATCCTCGTTGCTCCAATTTCTTAATCATTTCATCCTCCTGTACTCTTCTAGTCTCTCTTAGTGTGTTATTGCGGGCCACCCGCGTGAGTTGAGAGGATACCACACTCTTTTTTTGATGTTCAGGGTGAAAACTTGTGGATAGCAACAATGAGTTTCTATCCGTCGGTTTTGAATATAAGGAGGTAGAAAATTTGTAACAATCATCCTCTGTATAAACAGATATGTTTAGATCTAGGAATGGTATGCTCATCCTGTTATGGGCCACTTTAAATCGAATAGTTGACTCAAGCTGATTTAAGCTGTCAACCCACTGTCCTAGGGATTCCTCTGACCCTCTCCATGTAGATATTATCTACAATTTAAGTGACAGAGCTTTAAGTTTAGATGAGAAAAGTTTGCTAAATAAGGGCCTGTCCTTTGTCCCCACTCCAGCTATAGACAAATTCAAAATGAATGTTGAAACCTACAAATTACAGAGACAGCTTAGGATTAAGGATTTTTTTAAAAATAGTGAACAAGAGAGTGTCAACAAGTTCAAAAGTCAGAGCAAGTTTGATCCAATTAACTTAAACCCTTCTATCCGTAGTTTTTCACGCATGATTAATGATACGTGTGAACGAGCAAAAGTAGAAAATTTGTTCCCCAACCTCACTAAAGGGGAAAAGGAGGCTCTAAAGAGTTTAAAAAATGACACCACGATCATTATTCATGCGGCGGATAAAGGAGGCTCTATAGTGGTTCAAAATTATGTTGACTATAGAGAGGAAGCCTATAGACAGCTGACTGATAATCGCATCTATTGTAAACTAAGAGGAAATCCAATAAATACATTTAAGAAGGAATTGGATCTTATATTGAAATATGGGCTAGAATCAGGTATGATTGATGAAAATGAATTTGAATATATGACTACTGCATTTCCGGTTATTCCGGTACTATACCTATTGCCCAAAGTACACAAGACTCTGATTAAACCGCCTGGCAGACCTATTGTGTCTGCCAGGGATTCTTTGTGTTCTAATGTGGCCATTTTCATAGACCATCACCTACAGCCAGTTGTAAAGGAGTCATATTCCTTTATACTGGATTCTCCCTCACTCATTCGGAGGTTACTTGCCTGGAATGAACTTGGTCCAGATGACCTACTTGTTACAATGGATGTTGACAGCTTGTACACTGTCATCCCGCATGATGGTGGTGTACAGGCGGTCAGATCCATGTTAAGTGAGTCATTGGCGTATGCGGGACCACCCATTGAGTTCCTATTGGAACTATTGAGGTTTTGTTTGGAAAAAAACTTTTTCAAATTTGAGAAGGAATTCTTCTTACAAATATCAGGAACTGCTATGGGTTCAAATATGGCTCCCGCATACACCAATCTGTATATGTCTTGGTATGAGACTATGGTCATGCACATTCGCACAATTGATAAAATTAAACTGTACGTCAGGTATATTGACGATGTGTTTTTGGTATGGAGAGGGTCAGAGGAATCCCTAGGACAGTGGGTTGACAGCTTAAATCAGCTTGAGTCAACTATTCGATTTAAAGTGGCCCATAACAGGATGAGCATACCATTCCTAGATCTAAACATATCTGTTTATACAGAGGATGATTGTTACAAATTTTCTACCTCCTTATATTCAAAACCGACGGATAGAAACTCATTGTTGCTATCCACAAGTTTTCACCCTGAACATCAAAAAAAGAGTGTGGTATCCTCTCAACTCACGCGGGTGGCCCGCAATAACACACTAAGAGAGACTAGAAGAGTACAGGAGGATGAAATGATTAAGAAATTGGAGCAACGAGGATATGCAAGAAAACTGATAACACAGGTGCAAACCAACCTGGCCGGGGATGATCAAATATCCCTGCTACAACCACATGATCCTACTGATAAAGTAGTAAACAATAGCGATATCATTAACTTTGTTACCACGTTCAACCCCGTGTCCAAAATATTGTCTGAATCGGTCAAGAAGAACTGGGACATTATCAATACTGACAAATCACTACCATTCCTGCACACATCAGCCCCACGGATGGCTTATAAGAGAGCACCCAATTTGAAGGATTTACTTGTCTAGAATGACCCTGTGAAGTGCTATGAAAAAGGTACTTGGCTGGACAGCAGGAAAAAAGTTGGCTGCTATAGATGTGGGGACTGCACTACGTGCAATAGTATGTTAACAGGGATGTTCTTTCACCACCCACACACTGGGAGAAAATACAAGATTCTACACAGATTGTCATGTATGAGTACGTATGTTGTATACATACTAATGTGTCCATGTTCGCTTGTCTATGTGGGGAAGACCTCTACTACATTTCGAGATAGAATGGCCAATCATCGCCATGCGATTAGACAAGCGATTGACAAGAAAACATCTGATCAACCGGTCGCCAGACATTTCCTTCAAGCTGGGCACACAGCGGCAAGTTTAAGGACTATGTTGATTGATCATGTGCCCCCCTTACGAAGGGGTGGAGATAGGAACACGAAACTACTCCAAGTTGAGACCTCCTGGATTTATCGTTTAGACACAGTGGCTCCCAAGGGTCTGAATGTACAGATGGACTTTGGTGTCTTCCTTTAAGTGAAATGTCCATGATTTATCGGTCTAGGTCATCAACACCCAGGAAGATGGACTGGTCCAGAATATATGGGTTCACAAAGTCTCTGAAGATATGGTGTTTAGTGTATTGCGGTAGCCACAACTAAGTCTCTCACTGCACTCCAATTGGCATAGAAGCTATATGTTATATTGATAATTATAGTATAACATACTTTAACTAGATAATAGACAGTTTGGAGATTGTGGATAAGATAATTAAGGGGGCGGTGATTAACTTAGCAAACTGTATATAAAAATGCTAAGTATCTTACCTAATACTCTATAAATATAAAGGAATAAAGTCTGTTCTGAGAACTCAGGTAGTCTTATTATAGATTTTAGATTTTAACTTGGTATAGATAGTTTTTTTACACTTTAGAGTAGTTATAATTGTAAGAGTTAGTCCGGTATCATTAGAACTTCAGCCACCTGGGCATGCGCATTAGCTGCCAAAACAGTAAGGAGTAACTATGCGTGGTTGGAACGCAAACGTCATTACGTTATTGAATATGCAAATTAGCCATGCGGTTGGCTAACTCCTGGACGCATGTGCATGGTGGGGCGGTTTTCTGATGTACCGGAAGTGACAGAGAGGCTTTACAGGTGTATATAGGTGAGTGGTTTGTGGTTAGTATTAGGAATCTTCTTTTGGGATAGATATGTTCTGATTACCCATTGAAAAAGATACCAATTGGTATTGAAACGTTTGGGAATTTTGTCATATGATGCTGGATACTTAATAAAGGATTTTGAAAGAGACCGGAGAGTGAAGCGTTTTTCTACCTTGAGGGGTTGAACGGATATTGCTATATATATATATATATATATATATATATTTATTTATTTATACTAGAGCTCCTCTTGTAATCTGGGCCTACAATTTTTTGTAATTATGTTAGTCTCAATTTATATGCTGTCACATTAAAACAAACCTGAGTGATTTATGATCACACTTTTTTGTTTTTGTTTAAATAAGATTGGAGATGGGAGAAACACAAGCAACAAACAAAAGAATATTACCAAATCCTGCATTGTTTTCAAGACCGAAAAGATTGTTGTTACTCCATTCATCAAATGGGTAAGATCATTTACCAAAAACATTATTTGCATGTCAAAATTATCCGTATTGTAATCTGTGTAACTCTATTTTCACTTGTAAGATGATGATACACATTTCAATTAATTTTGCCTAAGGTGAAATCTGTCAATTGCAGGTTGCTTGAATATATTTTCACATTTTATTGAAATTTTTAAAAAAAAACTTGCAAACGATTCCAGTAAACCAGTGGTCTCAATGTACCGGCCCTGCGGCCATATGTGGTCCTCAATATAGTTTAATCTGGCCCTTCCTTGTTTATTAAGTAAATTATTAATTTGACTCCATCATTTTTTTAGTGTTCTACGAGGTGTAACAAGTTGATGTTCTGAATAGACACTCACAATATAAATATGAATATAAAGACAAGCATGTCCAGTGTAGACTCCCATTATAAACTGCTTAGATAATGTCACTTTTCAGTTCCAGAATAATCACTTGGCACTCACAAGATAAACATATATTGTATATGTCTCTTCCCGACTACAACTCCCACCCTGCACTACTACTTGAGTAAATGTCACTTCCAGTTCCTAGTATATCCAGTTCAAGAGCACTCACTCTGTTCAAGTGGCCCCCATGGGGGAAGAACACTTGGCCAGTGGCCTCCAGATGCAATGAGTTTTATACCCCTGCAGTAAACAATAGACACAAATTAAGAGTGGGATAACGCCACATTATTATGTAGTAATTACAATAAGCATGAATAGTGATTGTACAAGACACGGATAAGATACACATGCAGTCAAACACAATGACATGTGACATGATAAGAAAAGTATGTGTTCATACTAATGGTAGAAGTAAGTATATTACAGCCACAAACATAGCTGCTGCTCCAGATAGAATCTAGAATCCAGAACTAAACAAAGCTAAATAACTGTTAAATAAAAATTGTATTGTTGAGAACAAAATTAAATCCATGTACAGTGATTTAGCATAACCCAGAATGTACTCTAGTGGATTAAGGAAAGAGGCTAAATAATTTAGACATAGACGGCTAATCCAGTGTGCTGTTTTGACACGTTGTGTAAAGCACTAAACCCTAATATGCTTATATACTTGGATAGATGTGTGCTCTTTTGTTTGACCTCTTCTGACAGTAATGTATTTTAATGAGTATAATGCTTATGGGGAAAATAGCCAATTATGTATAGAGTACAAATAGTTCTTAAAGATTTTCTCATGTTTATCTTTATCGTCTCATTCCTGGTGCTCCCTTGGTTGGGACAGGCATTCTGTGTGTGGGGCAGAAAAAGAAAAAACAGTGATTAGTCACAGATACACCTAAAAAGTAAAATAACTGCAGTTCTTCTCTAGAATCAGTAACAAGACTAATAAGCTTCTTACTTAAAGGGACATAATACTTATATGCTAAATCACTTGAAAGTGATGCAGCATAACTGTAAAAAAATCTGACAGGAAATATCACTTGAACATCTCTATGTAAAAAAGGAAGATATTTTACCTCACAATTTCCTCAGCTCACCAGAGTAAGTGCTGTGTAAAAGCTATATTTCAGTTACTGCTCAGCTGTAGGTAAAAAAAAAAAGAAGACGAAGAAATGAACAGCAGCCAATCAGCAGTGCTGAGGTCATGAACTGTTTTACTGTAATCTCATGAGATTTCATAGAAAACTTCCTTAAACTGAATAGGGAAATAACATGTGTGCATGAGGCACGCTCCCTTGCAGGTCCCAGGACAGACATACTGATTTGCTGCTTAAAGTCCTTTACAATGGGGTCTGAATACTTAGGACATTTCAAGGTAAAATATCTTTATTTTTTACATAGAGATATTTGATATTTTCTTGTCAGCTTTTTATAGCTATGCTGCATCACTTTCAAGTGTTTCAACATTTGCATATCATTGCCCTTTAATAAAAAAAAGTATCACACATTATGGCACATCTTGTATCTATAGTTTCTCCAAAGAATAAAACACCACGAGAACTGTTTTAATAAAGCAATACTAACTGGGTTTATTTTATGTTGGAAATCAGCACAGATGGGGGTAGGAGAAGGCAAGTCCATAGGAGAATGGTTTGGACCAAACACAGTGGCTCAGGTATTAAAGTAAGTAAACAATCTACACTACAAGTATACAGTATTGGTTTTAATGTGTGCAGTTTTGTACAGATTATTATTATTTGTTTTCATGGCATATTCTTTAGTTTGATACTGTATGTTTCATACCCACATTATTAGATGTATTAAGTTTAAAGGGACAGAGAAATAAAAAAACATTTATTGGGACATTAAACGCTAAATACATTTTATAAGAGTTGTCCCTCTAGATTCAGTATGGTAGAACAGCATAAAATATGCAGCTGGTTTAATTGTCATCCAAGATGCCCCTGGGTAGAAATTAAGTTCCTTAGTTCATTATACTTTCAGAAGAAATTTAAGCTTTTGAGAAGTGCCAAAAAGGTTGAACATTTAGTCCCCAAGCAAACAGTGTCTGGATTAAAGGGGCATACACCCAACGTTTTTACTTCATGATTCAGATAGAGCACACAATTTTAAACAACTTTCAAATTTACTTCTATTATCAGTGGATCTTTGTTTTCTTGCTATCCTTTGTTGAAAAGCAGTCTACAGTTATCTATGATATTTAAGCAACTTTCTAATTTACTCCTATTATCAATTATTTTTTTGTTCTCTTGCTATCTTTATTCAAAAAGGAAGGCATCTAAGCTAAGGAGCAACCCAATTGTTGGTTCAGACCCTGCAGAGCACTTGTTTATTGGTGCTGTCCAATCAGCAAGGACAACTCAGGTTGTTCACCAAAAATGGTCCGGCATCTAAACTTACATTCTTGCTTTTCAAATAAAGATACCAAGAGAATGAAGAAAATTTGATAGTAGGGGTAAATTAGAAAATTGCTTAAAATTGCATCCTCTATCAGAATCACGAAAGAAAAAATCTGGGTTCAGTGTCCCTTTAAGTCTTACCTTCGATTTAGCTGAAAATATCCTTCTGCACCCCTTAGTAAGTATACATAGTAGCCTCTAAAAAGCTGAGACACAAAAGCGTATGCACTGATTTCTGGCAACTTCAGCACGCAAACCAGGACCTTACAAATCCCCATGTGAATAATGTTTTAAAAGGATTGTCATGTCTCTTGTTTGTCATGGCTAGATGAGATCCTTGAGTGCTTCTTCTTGTATGTATGTGTATGTATGTATATGTATATGTATGTATGTATATGTGTGTACTGTATATGTATGTATATGTGTGTATGTACTGTATATGTATGTATATGTATGTATATGTATGTATATGTGTGTACTGTATATGTATGTATGTATATGTATGTATATGTGTGTATGTACTGTATATGTACTGTATATGTGTGTATGTATGTATATGTGTACAGGTGGCCCTCGTTTTACAGCGGTTCAATTTACACCGTTTCAGAATAATAACCTTTTTTTCCAGTCATGTGACTGCTATTGAAAAGCATTGAGAAGCAGTGCATTTATTAAAATAGCCAGTAGGTGGAGCTGTCAGCTTGTGTTGCAGCAAAGCCAAGCAAGCTGAAATTAATGAATTTAACCAGACCTGAGCTATCAAGCAGATTTCAAAGGAACAATATATTCCTGTCTATAAATCAGTGCAGATTGGAATGCATAGAAAGAACTGTGTGCAGAAAAATGCAAGTAAATTCTGAGTTGTGTGATTATTTTATTAGGTTTACAATGCTATTTAACAAATGTTTTTGTTCATTTAACGTAGTTTAATTATATATTCTGTGTTGTGTGATTATTTTATTAGGTTTATAATGCTGTTTAGCATTTAAAGTCTTCATTTCAAAGCTTTAAAAATAATGTATTAGGTGTTACTTATGCCAATTTTGAGAGGGGCCTGGAACCTATCTCCCTCACTTCCCATTGACTTACATTATAAACTGGGTTTCAATTTACAACGGTTTCGATTTACAACCATTCCTCCTGGAACCTAACCCCGGCGTAAACTGAGGGCTACCTGTATATGTATGTGTGTATGTACTGTATGTGTATGTATATGTACGTATGTATGTATATATATATATATGTATGTATGTATATGTATTTATGTATGTGTGTATGTACTGTATATGTATGTATGTATATGTGTGTATGTATGTATATATATATATATATGTATGTATATGTGTGTATGTACTGTATATATATATGTATATGTGTGTATGTACTATATGTGTATGTACTGTATATGTATGTATATGTGTGTATGTACTGTATATGTATGTATGTATATGTATTTATGTATGTATATGTGTGTATGTACTGTATATGTATGTATGTATATGTGTGTATGTACTGTATATGTATGTACTGTATATGTATGTATATATATGTACTGTATATGTATGTACTGTATATGCATGTATATGTGTGTATGTATGTATATGTATGTACTGTATGTATATGTGTGTATGTACTGTATATGTATGTATATGTGTGTATGTATGTGTGTGTATGTGTGTATATATATATATATATATATACACAAACAAAGAGGTATTGGCACACATCAATTTTCAAAAGCACAACATATTTTTTTTTTAACTGCTGCAAAAAAAATTGCCTGCAAACAACATCAAGAGACAACTATTCTTTTTAAATAATATTGGGATCTTAGTCACACAATATGGCCATATTCTGCTTAGCCAGTCACCAACTTACAAGGTGCCCCAATTAGACTGGTCCTAACACTACTTTGCCACAGAGGGCTGAATCATTCCTGCTTTTACTCTCCATAATAGAATGAGACTCCCTATATATATATATATATATATGTGTGTGTAAGAGTAGGCAAGCGCACAAGAGGCACTCCTAGTGTAAAATATCCGCACTCAATTGTTTCTACCTCATCCACTATGAGGTATTTTTACAGCTCAGTGTTACAGATGGTGTCTCCTCAGTATCAGCCCTCAAACGTCCTTCCGTTAGCTCAGTTGTTCCTGGATCTTTCTCTGGCAGCCTACTGCAATACGATCCCTCCCAATGGCTCAGAGGTTTAAATGCTGTTGTTATAACAGTAGTCAATATGCTCAGTTGTTCCTGGATCTTTCTCTAGATCCCTCCCACATTCCGCTAATAGTCTATTATATAATTATATATAGTTTTAATATATTTCCTACACTGTTATAAATAAACCAATGTTCAATGTAATATAAACTAATTACTAACATTCCTCTTTAGAATTGGCAATATTTAAATTAAATCACATTAAGGACATTTCTATTTATTCTAGAAAACTTGCTTTGTTTGATGAATGGAATTCATTAGCAGTCTATGTATCCATGGATAACACTGTGGTTATTGAAGATATCAGTAAGTAATGTATTTGTATTGATATATTTTGTTTTTTAATGTATAGATAGATATGGGCATGCAGTGTTCTCCGCAGAAAATATTTCAGCTGGGTCGCATTATAAAGTAGCTGGGTGGGGACAGTGTAATACTTTGCATTATTTTATTTTTATTTTATTTACAAATGTTACTTAAAAGGACAGTCTACTCCAAAATGGTTATTGTTTAAAAAGATAGATAATCCCTTTATTACCCATGCCTCAGTTTTGCACAGACAAAATGGTTATATTACCTTGCATCTAAGCCTCTTCTGACAGCCCCCTTATCACATGGCTATTTGTTTATTATCTATTGACTTGCATTTTAACCAGTTAGTGCTGTATCCTGCAAAACTCCACGGGAGAGAGCGCAATGTAATCTATAAGGCACAAATGAATTAGCAGTGTCTAGTTGTGAAAAGATAATAAAAAAGCATGTGATAAGAGGCTGTCTGTAGTGGTGTAGAAAAAGGCAGACATTTAGAGGTTAAAATGTTATTAAGTATATTATAAATGTTATTAGTATATGTTAAATGTTTTAAGTATATTACAATGTTGGTTGTGCAAAGCTGGAGAATGGGTAGTAAAGGTGTTGTCTATCTTTTTAACCAATAACAATTTTGGTGTAGACTGTCCCTTTAAAGGGACCCTAAACCCAACAAATATTTTTTCTTTCATGTAATTAGCAAGAGTCCATGAGCTAGTGATGTATGGGATATACATTCCTACCAGGAGGGGCAAAGTTTCCCAAACCTCAAAATGCCTATAAATACACCCCTCACCACACCCACAAATCAGTTTTACAAACTTTGCCTCCTGTGGAGGTGGTAAAGTAAGTTTGTGCTAGATTCTACGTTGATATGCGCTCCGCAGCAGGTTGGAGCCCGGTTTTCCTCTCAGCGTGCAGTGAATGTCAGAGGGATGTGAAGAGAGTATTGCCTATTTTGAATTCAATGATCTCCTTCTACGGGGTCTATTTCATAGGTTCTCTGTTATCGGTCGTAGAGATTCATCTCTTACCTCCCTTTTCAGATCGACGATATACTCTTATATATACCATTACCTCTACTGATTCTCGTTTCAGTACTGGTTTGGCTTTCTACTACATGTAGATGAGTGTCCTGGGGTAAGTAAGTCTTATTTTTGTGACACTCTAAGCTATGGTTGGGCACTTTTATATAAAGTTCTAAATATTTGTGTTAAACATTTATTTGCCTTGATTCAGGATGTTCAATATTCCTTATTTCAGACAGTCAGTTTCATTATTTGGGATAATGCATTTGAATAATCAATTTTCTTACCTTAAAATTTGACTTTTTTCCCTGTGGGCTGTTAGGCTCGCGGGGGCTGAAAATGCTTCATTTTATTGCGTCATTCTTGGCGCTGACTTTTTTGTCGCAAAAAAATTTCTTTGTTATTTCCGGCGTCATACTTGTCGCCGGAAGTTGCGTCATTTTTTGACGTTTTTGGGCCAAAAATGTTGGTGTTACCGGATGTGGCGTCATTTTTGGCTCTAAAAGCATTTAGGCGCCAAATAATGTGGGCGTCTTTTTGGGGGCCAAAAAATATGGGCGTCATTATTGTCTCCACATTATTTAAGTCTCATTGTTTATTTGCTTCTGGTTGCTAGAAGCTTGTTCACTGGCATTTTTTCCCATTCCTGAAACTGTCATTTAAGGAATTTGATCAATTTTGCTTTATATGTTGTTTTTTCTTTTACATATTGCAAGATGTCTCAGATTGATCCTGAATCAGAAGATACTTCTGGAAAATCACTGCCTGATGCTGGATCTACCAAAGTTAAGTGTATTTGCTGTAAACTTGTGGTATCTGTTCCTCCAGCTGTTCTTTGTAATGAATGTCATGACAAACTTGTTAATGCAGATAATATTTCCTTTAGTAATGTTACATTACCTGTTGTTGTTCCATCAACATCTAATACTCAGAGTGTTCCTGTTAACATAAGAGATTTTGTTTCTAAATCCATTAAGAAGGCTATGTCTGTTATTCCTCCTTCTAGTAAACGTAAAAGGTCTTTTAAAACTTCTCATTTTTCAGATGAATTTTTAAATGAACATCATCATTCTGATTCTGATAATGATTCCTCTGGTTCAGAGGATTCTGTTTCAGAGGTTGATGCTGATAAATCTTCATATTTATTCAAAATGGAATTTATTCGTTCTTTACTTAAAGAAGTCTTAATTGCATTAGAAATAGAGGATTCTGGTCCTCTTGATACTAAATCTAAACGTTTAAATAAGGTTTTTAAATCTCCTGTAGTTATTCCAGAAGTTTTTCCTGTCCCTGATGCTATTTCTGAAGTAATTTCCAGGGAATGGAATAATTTGGGTAATTCTTTTACTCCTTCTAAATGTTTTAAGCAATTATATCCTGTGCCATCTGACAGATTAGAGTTTTGGGACAAAATCCCTAAGGTTGATGGGGCTATCTCTACTCTTGCTTAACGTACTACTATTCCTACGGCAGATAGTACTTCCTTTAAGGATCCTTTAGATAGGAAAATTGAATCCTTTCTAAGAAAAGCTTACTTATGTTCAGGTAATCTTCTTAGACCTGCTATATCTTTAGCGGATGTTGCTGCAGCTTCAACTTTTTGGTTGGAAGCTTTAGCGCAGCAAGTAACAGATCATAATTCTCATAGCATTGTTAATCTTCTTCAACATGCTAATAATTTTATTTGTGATGCCATCTTTGATATCATTAGGGTTGATGTCAGGTATATGTCTCTAGCTATTTTAGCTAGAAGAGCTTTATGGCTTAAAACTTGGAATGCTGATATGTCTTCCAAGTCAACTTTGCTTTCCCTTTCTTTCCAGGGTAATAAATTATTTGGTTCACAGTTGGATTCCATTATTTCAACTGTTACTGGGGGGAAAGGAACTTTTTTACCACAGGATAAAAAATCTAAAGGTAAATTTAGGTCTACTAATCGTTTTCGTTCCTTTCGTCACAATAAGGAACAAAAGCCTGATCCTTCCCCTACAGGAGCGGTATCAGTTTGGAAACCATCTCCAGTCTGGAATAAATCCAAGCCTTTTAGAAAGCCAAAGCCAGCTCCCAAGTCAACATGAAGGTGCGGCCCTCATTCCAGCCCAGCTGGTAGGGGGCAGATTACAATTTTTCAAAGAAATTTGGATCAATTTGATTCACAATCTTTGGATTCAGAACATTGTTTCACAAGGGTACAGAATAGGCTTCAAGATAAGGCCTCCTGCAAGAAGATTTTTTCTTTCCCGTGTCCCAGTAAATCCAGTGAAGGTTCAAGCATTTCTGAAATGTGTTTCAGATCTAGAGTTAGCTGGAGTAATTGTGCCAGTTCCAGTTTTGGAACAGGGGCTGGGGTTTTACTCAAATCTCTTCATTGTACCAAAGAAGGAGAATTCCTTCAGACCAGTTCTGGATTTAAAAATATTGAATCATTATGTAAGGATACCAACATTCAAAATGGTAACTATAAGGACTATTCTGCCTTTTGTTCAGCAAGGGCATTATATGTCCACAATAGATTTACAGGATGCATATCTGCATATTCCGATTCATCCAGATCACTATCAGTTTCTGAGATTCTCTTTCCTAGACAAGCATTACCAGTTTGTGGCTCTGCCGTTTGGCCTAGCAACAGCTCCAAGGATTTTTACAAAGGTTCTCGGTGCCCTTCTGTCTGTAATCAGAGAACAGGGTATTGTGGTATTTCCTTATTTGGACGATATCTTGGTACTTGCTCAGTCTTCACATTTAGCAGAATCTCATACGAATCAACTTGTATTGTTTCTTCGAGAACATGGTTGGAGGATCAATTTACCAAAAAGTTCATTGATTCCTCAGACAAGGGTAACCTTTTTAGGTTTCCAGATAGATTCAGTGTCCATGACTCTGTCTCTGACAAACAAGAGACGTCTAAAATTGGTTTTAGCTTGTCGAAACCTTCAGTCTCAATCATTCCCTTCGGTAGCCTTATGCATGGAAATTCTAGGTCTTATGACTGCTGCATCGGACGCGATCCCCTTTGCTCGTTTTCACATGCGACCTCTTCAGCTCTGTATGCTGAACCAGTGGTGCAGGGATTATACAAAGATATCTCAATTAATATCTTTAAAACCGATTGTACGACACTCTCTGACGTGGTGGACAGACCACCATCGTTTAGTTCAGGGGGCTTCTTTTGTTCTTCCGACCTGGACTGTGATTTTAACAGATGCAAGTCTGACAGGTTGGGGAGCTGCTTGGGGGTCTCTGACAGCACAAAGGGTTTGGGAATCTCAGGAGGTGAGATTACCAATCAACATTTTGGAACTCCGTGCAATTTTCAGAGCTCTTCAGTCATGGCCTCTTCTAAAGAGAGAGTCGTTCATTTGTTTTCAGACGGACAATGTCACAACCGTGGCATATGTCAATCATCAAGGAGGGACTCACAGTCCTCTGGCTATGAAAGAAGTATCTCGAATACTGGTATGGGCGGAATCCAGCTCCTGTCTAATTTCTGCGGTTCATATCCCAGGTATAGACAATTGGGAAGCGGATTATCTCAGTCGTCAAACGTTACATCCGGGCGAGTGGTCTCTTCACCCAGAGGTATTTCTTCAGATTGTTCAATTGTGGGGACTTCCAGAAATAGATCTGATGGCTTCTCATCTAAACAAGAAACTTCCCAGGTATCTGTCCAGATCCAGGGATCCTCAGGCGGAGGCAGTGGATGCATTGTCACTTCCTTGGAAGTATCATCCTGCCTATATCTTTCCGCCTCTAGTTCTCCTTCCAAGAGTGATTTCCAAGATTCTAAAGGAGTGCTCGTTTGTTCTGCTGGTGGCTCCAGCATGGCCTCACAGGTTTTGGTATGCGGATCTTGTCCGGATGGCCACTTGCCAACCGTGGACTCTTCCATTAAGACCAGACCTTCTATCGCAAGGTCCTTTTTTCCATCAGGATCTCAAATCCTTAAATTTGAAGGTATGGAGATTGAACGCTTGATTCTCAGTCATAGAGGTTTCTCTGACTCAGTAATTAATACTATGTTACAGGCTCGTAAATCTGTATCTAGGAAGATATATTATCGAGTCTGGAAGATTTACATTTCTTGGTGTTTTTCTCATCATTTTTCTTGACATTCTTTTAGAATTCCTAGAATTTTACAGTTTATTCAGGATGGTTTGTATAAAGGTTTGTCTGCAAGTTCCTTGAAAGGACAAATCTCTGCTCTTTCTGTTCTTTTCCACAGAAAGATTGCTAGTCTTCCTGATATTCATTGTTTTGTACAAGCTTTGGTTCGTATAAAACCTGTTATTAAGTCAATTTCTCCTCCTTGGAGTTTGAATTTGGTTCTGGGGGCTCTTCAAGCTCCTCCGTTTGAACCTATGCATTCGCTGGGCATTAAATTACTTTCTTGGAAAGTTTTGTTTCTTTTGGCCATCTCTTCTGCTAGAAGAGTTTCTGAATTATCTGCTCTTTCTTGTGAGTCTCCTTTTCTGATTTTTCATCAGGATAAGGCGGTGTTGCGAACTTCTTTTAAATTTTTACCTAAGGTTGTGAATTCTAACAACATTAGTAGAGAAATTGTGGTTCCTTCTTTGTGTCCTAATCCTAAGAATTCTAAGGAAAGATCGTTGCATTCTTTGGATGTAGTTAGAGCTTTGAAATATTATGTTGAAGCTACTAAAAATTTTCGAAAGACTTCTAGTCTATTTGTTATCTTTTCCGGTTCTAGGAAAGGTCAGAAGGCCTCTGCCATTTCTTTGGCGTCTTGGTTAAAGTCTTTGATTTATCATGCTTATGTCGAGTCGGGTAAAACTCCGCCTCAAAGGATTACAGCTCATTCTACTAGGTCAGTTTCTACTTCCTGGGCGTTTAGGAATGAAGCTTCGGTTGATCATATTTGCAAAGCAGCAACTTGGTCTTCTTTGCATACTTTTACTAAATTCTACCATTTTGATGTGTTTTCTTCTTCTGAAGCAGTTTTTGGTAGAAAAGTACTTCAGGCAGCTGTTTCAGTTTGATTCTTCTGCTTATAATTTCAGTTTTTTTCATTATAAGATTTAAACTTTGTTTTGGGTGTGGATTATTTTCAGCGGAATTGGCTGTCTTTTTTTTATCCCTCCCTCTCTAGTGACTCTTGCGTGGAAGATCCACATCTTGGGTATTCATTATCCCATACGTCACTAGCTCATGGACTCTTGCTAATTACATGAAAGAAAACATAATTTATTATCATTTTAGCAAGAGTCCATGAGGCCCACCCTTTTTGTGGTGGTTATGATTTTTTTGTATAAAGCACAATTATTCCAATTCCTTATTTTTTTATGCTTTCGCACTTTTTTCTTACCACCCCACTTCTTGGCTATGCGTTAAACTGATTTGTGGGTGTGGTGAGGGGTGTATTTATAGGCATTTTGAGGTTTGGGAAACTTTGCCCCTCCTGGTAGGAATGTATATCCCATACGTCACTAGCTCATGGACTCTTGCTAATATGAAAGAAATGAATTTATCAGGTAAGTTCTTACATAAATTATGTTTTTTCATGATTCAGGTAGAGAATTCAATTTCTTTCAAGAGTCCATGAAATAGTGACAGATGTACAATCCTACCAGGAGGGGCAACTTTTCCCAAACCTCAAAATGCCTATATATACACCCCTCACCAAAACCACGATTCAGTTTTACTAACTTTGCCTCCTATGGGGGTGGGGAAGTAAGTAAGTTTGTGCTTGATGTTTTCTAAATTCTCCTGTGATAAGCGATTCTAAGCATTCTGAAGCGCAATTCCTCTCCGAGTACAGTGTTTGCCAGAGGGATGTGAAGAGAGTATCGCCTGTTTGATGTTATGGTTTTCCTCGCGGGAAATCTTTTCATGGGTTCTCTGTTATCGGTCGTAGGGACTCATCTCCTACCTCCCTTTTCAGATTGACGATATACTCTTATATACCATTACCTCTGCTGATAGCTTTCAGTACTGGTTTGGCTATCTGCTATATGCGGATGGGTGTCTTTCGGTAAGTATGTATCATTATTTTAAGACACTCTCAGCTATGGTTTGGCGCTTTATGTATTAATATAAAGTTTTAAATATGTTTATTACTTATATTTGCCATGAGTCGGGTCTATGTGTATTTCCCTTTGCAGTCCAGCAGTTTCGTTATGGGAATCATGTTTAGGAAGTTTGTCTTACCTGGGGTATAGTCTTTTTTTCAATTTGACTTGTTTTCTTTTAAAAACTGGGCATATTAGGCTCATTCTTGGCGCGAGAAATCTTTTGGGCGGGAATGTACGTCTGTCACGACGCAAGTTCATAATTTCCTACGTCTTAGTTGTGCGTCATTCTTGGCACCAAAAAAATTATTTATATTTTACCCCACTTCCTATATGCTCCTTGCCTTCTTTATGATCAGAGGGCTATGCTATTTGCTTTTTTGTCAATTTTAGCATTTGCATTTTTTCCCATTCTTGAAACTGCTAGATGTGGAAATAAGATATTTTTGTTTAATGTTATTTTTTCTTTTTTACATTTTACAAGATGTCTCAATCTGATCCTGTCTCAGAAGTCGCTGTAGGAACCATGCTGCCTGAACACAGTTCTACCAAAGCTAAGTGTATCTGTTGTAAGCTAGTGGAGATTATATCTCCAACTGTAATATGTAACAGTTGTCATGATAAGCTTTTGAATGCAGAAAAGGTTTCTATTAGTGCTAGTACATTATCTGTTTTTCCTTCAACATTTAAAGTACATGATATCCCTGTTGTTATGAAAAATGATATTGCTGATGCGAAACAGTAGACTATGGCTGCTATACCGCCTTCAAATATAAATGTTAAAGGTCTTTTAAAACTTCTCATATTACTGATGAAATTTGTAATGACAGACAACATATTGATATATCCTCCTCTAATGAGGATCTCTCTGACTCAGAAGATCCTACTTCAGACATTGACACTGATAAATCATCTTATCTTTTTAAGTATTTGAGTATATTCGTTCTTTGTTGAAAGAAGTGTTGATAACTTTGGATATTGAGGAGTCTGGTCCTCTTGATAAAAAATTCAGTAAACATTTAAATTCTGTTTATAAACCTCCTGTGTCTACTCCTTAGGTTTCCCTGTTCCTGATGCTTTTTCTGATGTGATTGCTAAGGAATGGCCTAAGCCTGGTACTTCTTTTGTTCCTTCTTCAAGGTTTAAAAAGTTGTATCCTTTGCCAGTGGTTAATTTAGAGTTTTGGGAAAAAGTCCCTAAGGTTGATGAGGCTATTTCTACTCTTGCTAAACGCACTACTATTCCTATGGAAGATAGTACCTCTTTTAAGGATTCTTTAGATAGGAAGATTGAATCTTATCTAAGGAAAGCTTATTTGCATTCTGGCTATATGCTTAGACCTGCCATTTCTATGGCTGATGTCGCGGCTGCATCGGCTTTTTGGTTGGATAGCTTAGCACAACGAAAAAAAGACTCTGATTTGCATAGCATTGTTCGTTTGCTTCAACATGCTAATCATTTTATCTGTGATGCTATTTTTGATATCATCAAGATTAATGTTAAATCTATGTCTTTGGCTATTTTAGCTAGAAGAGCTTTATGGCTCAAATCATGGAATGCTGACATGGTATCTAAATCTAGGTTACTATCTCTTTCATTCCAGGGTAATAATTTGTTTGGTTCCCAGTTGGATTCAATTTTTTCCACTATTTTTTGCCTCAAGATAAAAAGTCTAAAGGCAAATCTAAAGCTTCTAATCAGCTTCTAATCAGTTTTGTTCCTTTCGTCAGAATAGAGAACAGAAAACCATTCCTTCCCCTAGAGACTCTGGCTCCAATTGGAAGCCATCTCTGAGTTGGAATAAATCCAAGCCTTACAAGAAACCAAAGCCAGCCCCCAAGTCTGCATGAAGATGCGGCCCTCAATCCAGTTCTGCTGGTGGGGGGCAGATAAAAATTATTTCAAGACATTTGGGCAGGTTCCATTCGGAGTCATTGGATTCAGAATATTGTGTCCCAGTTATTTAGCTGTGTTCAACATAATATGTCCTAAAATTCTCTTGATTGCACATTTCACTTCCGTGAGTTTATTAAAAAGACATACTAATGGGTCAAGCGAAATGTAACCTGACAACACACTTTTTACTTCCTCTATTATTTGTTTCCAGAAAGAATGTGCTTCATGACATGTCCACCATATGTGGCTCATATTCCCTATCTTCTGTGAACACCTCCAACACCTGTCGTTAGCTGTAAGGAATAAGTATTTCATTCTACTCGGGGTCATGTACCATCTAAACAACACTTTATAGTTTGTCTCTAATGCTTTTGTTGTGTGAGCAGAATATGCTATGTTTCGGAAGATCGCTCCCCACACCTTTTGGTTCCTGACATCCCAACAATTCTCTCTCCCATCCTTTTACAAAATTATGTGGCTTGGGGGATGTAGCTGTGAGTAAAAGCTTATAGCTAATGGATATAAGCCCTGTTTGTGGGTGTCTGGAATTACAAATTTGTTCAAATGGTGTTAATGCTCGTAAGATACTTGATCTATTTCTATGAGTATTTATGAAGTGGTTAACTTGATGATAATGTAGCCATTTCTTAAATAACCCGTTTCCCACCTCTTCCATCTCGTTTCTTGGTTTTAGTCTACCTAGGTTAGTAATTAGGGATATGGGTATACCCCCTCCAAGTTATGGACAGATCCCTCATTATGCTTCATGCCTACTTTAAATTCTGAATTTGCCAGTATTGGGGTCAATGGGGAATAAGGACTGGATATGCCTCCAATATCATTACATATATATCTCCAATCTGTTATTGTGGCTGCTACTGTGGATGTAGTGTTACTTTGTACCTTAGGCATGAGTCTAGGTGTCCAACAGGCTCCACCCAATTGAGTGACCCTTGCCATGTCATGTTCTATTTGTATCCAATGCTTTGGGTTATCAGAATCATTTCTACACCAGTCTATTATTCTTTGTAGGGAAATTGCTTTTTTGTATAATGATATATTAGGTACCCCTAAACCTCCCATTTCCTTATGTACATATATAGATAATTTATTGACCCTAGGTGGTCTTTTTTTCCAAGTAAATTATTCTTTGTATTTTCTGTTTATATATATATATATATATATATATATATATATATATATATATATAAGTAGGGTTGCACCGATACCATTCTTTTAAGACTGAGTACAAGTACCGATACTTGTTTTCAAATACTTGCCGATACCAATTACCGATACTTTTTTTTACTGTCATGTGACAGTTTACCAAGCACAATACAGACTAACTATTTAAGATTCCTTCTTTATAATTATGAAGGACTGTAACTCAAAAGACATTATGAAATAATAAAAGTTTTATTTGTCACAAAGTTCACCGAACATGTTTATAAATAAAAATATTACAATAAAATATATTAATAACAGCAATAAATAACAAATATAAAATTACAACCAACCAAAAGTGCAATACAGTAAAAAATAGAACAGTGCACTGTTTAATCATGGGGAACAACACTATGGGCTAGATTACATTTGACTGGCAAGCTTTACCAATGATCTCATTACATGTCCTACTCCATTAAAGTCTATGGAATTGGAAATGTGAACAGAGCATTGGTAAAGCTTACCAATCAAAATCTAGTCCTATAATTGCAGGATGAGTGTTCATTGGAATTAACTTAATTTGTCCTATGAGTACTCTTCCTGCAATTATATAATCTAAGGGTATGGATGTTACTCAGAGTACAGTATGTTTTGAACATAATTGTGCAAGATGAGAACTAGCAGTAAAAAAGGCAATCAAGCAATAAGAATAGTTTTTCAAAACTTAGTGGCAAGTTTCTTTTTAAGGAACAGAACAGAAGCATCTCTGCATGTTCAGCTATTAGTCTGTTTTTGCTATCAGTAAGGAGGTTCGACTCTAAGTTGAACAGTCTTTCACTTTCCACACTACTGCATGGGGCAGAAAGATATTTTTGGGCCATTTTAGCCAGTGCTAGAAATCTCAGTCAGTTTATTAACTGCCCAGTACTTCAGGGGTTTGTCTGAACGTGGTACACTGATCTCTCCTACAATAATCCAAATAACAACAATTTGTATTGGCAGAACAATAGTAAACAATTTTTAGCTTAGTCTCCACTCCAGCTTAAAATGAAATGGAAACATGCAGTTTGAAAAAACGTCACAAGATAGCATATGGGTAGAAAGTGGAGGTATCGGTTTAAGTATCGGTGCAGTTAGACGAGTACAAGTACTCATGCAAATACTTGGTATCGGTACCGATACTAGTATCGGTATTGGTGCAACCCTATATATAAGTATGTGCAATAGGTAGTGTCTGCATGATGTATAGGATTTTTGGTATTATCATCATTTTGACTGTGTTAATTCGCCCTATCCATGAAGAATGTTTCGATAGCTAAGTTGAGGCCTGGTTTGAAATGTTAGCTAAGAGGTTACCATAATTGATAGTGCGGATGGTGTCTATGTTGTTTGTCAAGTGAATACCTAGGTATTTAATGGAAGTCGGTTGCATTGCGTATGTACATTGTTTTTTTATCTCTGCTGTATCCGCATCAGTCATGTGGATTGGCAGAAGTTCTGATTTGCTAGCATTCACTAAAAAATTAGAGACCTCACCATATTCCTGCAGTTCAGACCGTACCGCGGAGAGAGACCCCAGTGGGCAAGATAATGACAATAGCACATCATCGGCAAACATAGAAAGCTTGTATTCTCTCCGATTTATAACTATACCCTTTATTTTTTCATTGAGCCTGATTCTACTTGCCAGTATTTCTAAGGTAAGTATAAACAGAAGTGGGGAAAGAGGGCATCCCTGTCTTGTCCCGTTTCTTATTTCAAATTGCTCCGAAAGTGTACCATTTATGCAAATTTGTGCTGTGGGAAAAGAGTACAAGGCCATCACTCTATTTATAAGAAGGGGTGGGAAAGTTTTTAAATCGTTTTGTAAGAGTCCCACTTTCCGATTCATCCAGACCACTATCTGTTTCTGAGATTCTCTTTTCTAGACAAGTATTACCAATTTGTTGCTCTTCCATTTGGCCTAACAACAGCTCCAAGAATCTTTTCGAAGGTTCTCGGTGCCCTTCTATCTGTAGTCAGAGAACAGAGTATTGCTGTGTTTCCTTATTTGGACGATATCTTGGTACTGGCTAAGTCTTTATATTTAGCAGAATCTCACATAAATCAACTTGTGTTGTTTCTTCAAAGACATGGTTTGGGGATTAATTTACCAAAGAGTTCTTTGATTCCTCATAGATTCAGTGTCCATGACTCTGTCTTTAACGGACAAGAGACAAATAAAATTGGTTTCTGCCTGTTGAAACCTTCAGTCTCAATCATTCCCTTCAGTGGCTATGAGCATGGAAATTTTAGGTCTCATGACTGCAGCATCGGGCACAATCCCCTTTACTCATTTTCATATGAGACCTCTGCAGCTTTGCACGCTGAATCAATGGTGCAGGAATTATACTCGGATATCACAGTTGATATACTTAAATCCCAACATTCAACTCTCTCTGTCCTGGTGGTTAGTCCATCATCGGATTATTCAAGGGGCCTCTTTTGATTTTCCTGCCTGGACTGTGATTTCAACAGATGCAAGTCTCACAGGTTGGGGAGCTGTCTGGGGGTCTGTGACAGCACAAGGAGTTTGGAATCCTCAAGAGGCGAGGTTAACAATAAATATTTTAGTACTCCGTGCTATTTTCAGGGCTTTTCAGGCTTGGCCGCTATTAAAGAGAGAATTATTCATTCGTTTTCAGACAGACAATATCACAACTGTGGCATGTGTCAATCATCAAGGGGGGACTCGCAGTCCTTTAGCGATGAAAGAAGTATCTTGGATACTGTCTTGGGCGGAATCTAATTCTTGTCTAATTTCTGCTATACATATCCCAGGTGTAGACAATTGGGAAGCGGATTATCTAAGATGCCAGTTCTTACATCCAGGGGAGTGGTCTCTCCATCCAGATGTATTTTATCAGATTTTTCAGATGTGGGGTCTTCCCGAAATAGATCTGATGGCATCCCATCTAAACAAGAAGCTTCCCAGGTACCTTTCCAGGTCCAGGGATCCTCATGCGGAGATGGTGGATGTGTTAGCAGTTCCTTGGTGTTACCAACCTGCTTATATTTTTCCGCCTCTAGTTCTTCTTCCAACGGTGATCTCCTAGATCATAATGGAACAATTGCATGTGTTTCTGATAGCACCAGCATGGCCTCACAGGCTTTGGTATGCGGATTTTGTCCGGATGTCCAGTTGCCAACCTTGGCCACTTCCGTTAAGGCCAGACTTTCTGTGTCAAGGGCCGTTTTTCCATAAGGATCTCAAATCACTAAATTTGAAGGTATGGAAATTGAAAGCTTAGTGCTGAGTCATAGTGGTTTCTCTGATTAATACTATGCTTCAGGCTCGTAAGTCTGTTTCAAGGAAGATTTATTATTGTGTTTGGAAAACCTATATTTCATGGTGTTCTTCTCATAAATTCTCTTGGCATTCTTTTAGAATTCCTAGAATTTTACAGTTTCTTCAGGATGGTTTGGATAAAGGTTTGTCTGCAAGTACTTTGAAGGGACAAACTGCTCTTTCTGTTTTATTTCATAGAAAGATTGCTAAGCTTCCTGATATTCACTGTTTTGTTCAGGCTTTGGTTCGTATCAAGCCTGTTATTAAATCAATTTGGTTTTAAAAACTTTGCAGGCTCCTCCGTTTGAGCCTATGCATTCTCTGGATATTAAACTACTTTCTTGAAAAGTGTTGTTCCTTTTGGCTATCTCTTTTGCTAGAAGAGTTTCTGAATTGTCTGCTCTCTCTTGTGAGTCTCCTTTTCTGATTTTTTCATCAGGATAAAGCTGTTTTGCGGATTTCGTTTACATTTCGTCCCAAGGTTGTGAATTCTAACAACATTAGTAGTGAAATTGTTGTTCCTTCTTTGTGTCCTAATTTAAAGAATGCTCTTGAAAGATCTTTACATTCTTTAGATGTTGTAAGAGCTTTGAAATACTATATCGAAGCTACTAAAAATTTTAGAAAGACTTCCAGTCTATTTGTTGTTTTTTCTGGTTCCAGGAAAGGCCAGAAAGCTTCTGCCATTTCTTTGGCATCATGGTTAAAGCTTTTGATTCACAAGGCTTATTTGGAGGTGGGACAGTCTCCGACCTCAGAGAATTACAGCTCATTCTACTAGATCAGTCGCCACTTTTTGGGCTTTTAAGAATGTAGCTTCAGTTGATCAGATTTGCAAAGCAGCAACTTGGTCTTCTTTGCATACATTTACTAAATTCGAGCGTTTTGGGGCACGATCCGATATACGCCGTAGTTTTCGGCGCAAGCGTGGGTACCCGCGCCGCCCGTTATTTCACCTCGCACATCGGGGTATTACATATACTGCGCCGTCAGATGCTAAACTGGCATAAGTAGGACAAACTGGCGATCTTCTGAAATGTGTGCAAATACTAGTATTTTGTCCACGGAAAGTGTCAATATAGAGTAGTTTTATGCAAATTAGGCTAACACTCGTAAAAATGATCCGCGATTTCAAATAAATGCCACACGTAATTCTGCTATTCAAAATTCATATAAAAACCCATATATAAAGAGATGAAGGTAATACAATTATGATTTCCCATTGTTCTCTCCTCCAAGTATTGTTGATTGTTTTGAGAATAAATTTAGAGTAAATAAGCAAGTATATGTCCACAATGTGATAAAGTACCTACAAGCTCAATCCATTTGATTATGTTGTGGCTTCAAACTATTTGAAATACACAAATAAACCTTAAAAAAGCAATATCATAGTATACTTTCCCTATAACCTTGAGATGCTGCTTAAATGTATGTGTTTGTTAAGGCTTCCAGGGAGTTACGTTGGTTTTTATAGTCAGTGCAAGGGTTCCTGCGTCTGCAATTTGTGGCGAGATGAGAATGGAGTAGATTTTCTGAAGTCCTTACGCTGTATATTGGATACCAAATTGCGCGTCGTTCTATGTTAGTCTATGGGTAAAAAAAATACGGCTGAAGGGTGAAATATACGCGCGTAACTTGTATGCTACGCCGTATATGTAATACCAAAATCGTGCAAAATCGTCGTCGACGGCTTTTGCGGGCGACGCTGCATATCGGATCGGGCCCTTGATGTTTTTGCTTCTGCAGAAGCAGTCTTTGGTAGAAAAGTTCTTCAGGCAGCTGTCTCAGTTTGATTCTTCTGCTTATGATTTAAGTTTTTTTCTTGTAAACTTATAAGAAAGACTTATTTTTTTGTGGATTTAATTTTTTCAGCGGAAATAGCTGTTTTTATTTTATCCCTCCCTTTCTAGTGACTCTTCTGTGGTCTCCCACATCTTGGGTATTCATTATCCCATACGTCACTAGCTCATGGACTCTTGCCAATTACATGAAAGAAAACATAATTTATGTAAGAACTTACCTGATAAAGTCATTTCTTTCATATTGGCAAGAGTCCATGAGACCCACTCTTTTTCTGGTGGTTATGATTTTTTGTATAAAAGCACAATTATTTTTCCAGTTCCTCTTTTTGTATTCTTTTTTACTCCTTATTTTATCACCTCACTACTTGGCTATTCGTTAAACTGAATTGTGGGTGTGGTGAGGGGTGTATTTATAGGCATTTTGAGGTTTGGGAAACTTTGCCCCTCCTGGTAGGAATGTATATCCCATACGTCACTAGCTCATGGACTCTTGCCAATATGAAAGAAATTAATTTATCAGGTAAGTTCTTACATAAATTATGTTTTTAAACAACTGTCCAATTTACTTCTATTATCTAATTTGCTTCATTCTTTAGATATCCTTTGTTGAAGAAATGGCAATGCACATGGGTAAGCCAATCACACGAGATATCTATGTGCAGCCACCAATCAGCAGCTACTGAGCCTATCTAGATATGTTTTTCAGCAAATGATATCAAGAGAATGAAGCAAATTAGATAATAGAAGTACATTAGAAAGCTTTTTAAAATTGCATGCTATTTCTATATCTTGAAGGAAAAACAACAAACATTGAAAACAATTAAAGAGATATGAAACTCAAACATTTTCTTTCATGATTAAGATTATTCAGAAAGAACAGGCGATTTTAAACAACTTTCTAATTTACTTCTATTATCAATGTTTGTTCATTCTCTTGGTATTTTTTGTTGAAAAGCAGGGTCGTATGCTTAGGGGCTGGCCCATTTCTGGAGCACTATATGGCAGCAGCTTTACAAGAAAGTTATCCATATGCAAGAGCACTAGATGACACTATTTCCTGCCATTTAGTGCTCCAGATGCCTACCTAGGTATCTCTTTAAAACAGAACACCATGGTAATGAAGCAATTTGATAATAGAAGTAAATTGGAAACGTTTTAAAAATTGTATGCTCTGAGTCACAAAATACATGTTTGAGGGTTTGTATCCCTTTAATATGAACTAATTTTAGCTAATAGGGATATGAAACTCAAAACGTTTCTTTTGTGATTCAGACAGAGCATACAATTTACTTCTATTGTTAAATTTGCTTAGTTCCTATGATAATATTCTGTATTGAAGAAATACCCAGGTAGGCATCTGGAGCACTTACATGGCAGGAAATGATGCTACCATTTAGTGCTCTTGCAAATGGCTAACATTGTTGCAAAACTGCTGCCATATAGTGCTCTAGACATGGTTAGGCTCCTGAGCTTATGTCCCTGCCTTTCAACAAAAGATACAGAGATAACAAAGAAAATTGATAGTATAAGTAAATTTGAAATTTATTTAAAATTGCATGCTCTGTCTGCGTCCCAAAAGTACATTTTTGGGTTTCATATCTCTTACGATCGGCTACAATATTAGCCGGGTGGTCAGTAAAATCAGATGGGTGGTGTGCCCATTAAAAAGGTCCCAGTGAGAACACTGTTATGTATAAAAAATCTATGTGCACAGAATATGATTGAATGTTGCTTTTGAGTTGCTGATTAAGCTGCTTTAGGGGTTTGGGAGGTGAAGGATGATGATTTGAAGATACTTAAATGGACAGTAAAGTCTAAATTAAACTTTCATTTTTCAGATACAGCATGCAATTTTGAACAATTTACCTACATTATCTAATGTGCCTTTTGTTTTTCTATTTTGAAAAGCATACCTAGGTATTCTCAGGAGCAACAGTGCATTACTGGAAGCAAGCTGCTGATTGGTGGCTGCACATGTATGCTTCTTGCCATTGGCTCACTCAAAGGAATTCAGTTAGTTGTTTACAATTGTATGCTCTGTCTGAATCATTAAATAAGGAAAAAAAGTTTAATTTTCCTTTAAAATAGAATGAGACAATACGGATGCTGCAAAACCTCCTACTTGTAATCTCCGTCTGTATTGCTAAGCACCACGGCTGATTGGTTCTAAAAGCAACTTCCTGTCTAAACGTTCATCTTATACATGCTGCATGGCCCTTTATCCAGTAGGAGTGCATTTGGATGGCAACTTTTAAACTAGGTAGTCTTGACTAATGTTTGGATGTTTTATTGCAAGGACTGTAAGATATTTAACTAATTATAATTATTTATTAGATTACACTACTTATTACATTGTATTGTTGACCCTATAACTTGTTTGTGGTTAAAAGGAGACATCACATACTAGATCCCTGTATATGTTTTCACTCATTAGTCATAATGTTACTACATTATTATTATTATTACTAGTCCTAAAGCCCGTTCACACGGGCCATTTTTTGCAGTGCAGCGGTCCCACCCCTTGCACTCTCTCCCTCCCCCTCTCTTTTGCTCTCTCTCTCCCCCCTATCTTTTGCTCTCTCTCTCCCCCTCTCTTTTGAGCTTTCTCTCTTCCCCCTCTCTTTTGAGCTCTCTCTCTCCTCCTCTCTTTTGCACTCTCTCTCTCTCTCCCCCCTCTCTTTTGCGCTCTCTCCCCCTCTCTTTTGAGCTCTCTCTCCCTCTCTTTTGAGCTCTTTCCCCCCTCTCTTTTGAGCTTTCTCTCTCCCCCTCTCTTTTGTGCTCTCTCTCTCCCCCTCTCTTTTGCGCTCTCTCTCTCCCCCTCTCTTTTGCGCTCTCTCTCTCCCCCCTCTCTTTTGCGCTCTCTCTCTCTCCCCTCTCTTTTGTGCTCTCTCTCTCCCCCATCTCTTGTGCGCTCTCTCTCCCCTGTCTCTTTTGCACTCTCTGCCCCCCCTCTCTTGCGCTCTCTCTCCCCCTCTCTTTTGCGCTCTCTCCCCCTCTCTTTTGTGATCTCTCTCCCCTCTCTTTTATGCTCTCTCCCCCCTCTCTTTTATGCTCTCTCTTTCCCCTCTCTTTTGCACTCTCTCTCCCCCTCTCTTTTGCGCTCTCTCTCCCCCAGAGTTATCTGCTCTGCAGTGTTCTCCGCCCTATCTGGTGTTCCATGCAGATAAGGTGGTTTTGCGTACTAATCCTGGTTTTCTTCCTAAGGTTGTTTCTAACAAAAATATTAACCAGGAGATAGTTGTACCTTCTTTATGTCCGAATCCAGTTTCAAAGAAGGAACGTTTGTTACACAATTTGGACGTAGTCCGTGCTCTAA